>NC_064627.1:473716618-474966618 GCF_023864275.1 Schistocerca cancellata
AAATGTTGCACGTAGATATTCTGCTGAGGGAAGCAGGGGCGTCAGGGAGGGTATGTGGCCATCCGCTACCACTACTCATGCCAAATCCTAATTAACATGCTAATCCTGTGGAGACACATGGGAAAACGCGAGGGAGATAGAGACAGCAGCACACCGGAGCAGCATACAGTCACGTTTCGAGCACGCCCCCCCCCTCCCCCCTTCCCCCTCTCCTGTTGTCAGAAACGCCCCGTACAGTTAATTAAACGCGCCACCCTGTTGTCTTTCTACCAGATGGCAAAGGCGCGGGCAGGGCCGTCCCCGCCGGTACATGCCTGCTGCAGCGCTCTCTCGTTTTGAGTACGGTAGCTACTGCACGGTCTGACACAGCCAGGCATCCGCAGCATCCGTCGTCCCCTGGCAATAACTCGCATTCCAGCCTTCAGGTCTCGCTCTGTTCCTCGGTGACTGCCTTTAGTTTCCGCTCTTATTACTGGAGCACAGCAAACTCGACCAAAGTTCTGTTCCTTTTCATCGGAGAACTCAAATAACAAACTCTGATTTGATTTAAAAAGCTTGGGTTTAGTTTTTAACTTTAAGATTTTAAATAATTCATAAGTGTTTTCTCTTGTTGCGTTTTAATTTATTTTCTTAACTCTTTAGGATTGTTGCCATTTAAAAAAAATTGCGGTAATTAGATTAATTTCGGCTTTCGAAACCACTGAGTACAGAAATAACATAGAAATCCGAATTTATTACTACGTGCTTGTTTTTTATTCTTAAGTAGCTTAGTGCCCACTGTTTCGGATGCATTTGTGTGGTAATTACAACAAAAGTAATTTTATAAACGTGTATTAGGTCTACGGAATGATTTCTCACAAAGACGATTTGTTGTGATGGCAGCTAAACAGCATTCTTTGAATTCATTCACAAGTTGCAAGACTTTCTAAACTTTTCTTTTTACACTAACTCAGGCCATAGTAGCAAGGTCTTTAAGGAATGTGCTTCTGACCAAAAAGCAATTGTGGTACCTGGAGTCGGAGGTTTTTGTTTATCCTGCCTTTTGAATTCTTGTCGTGATATTTCTGTAGAAACTTTCATCCTCTAACATATATTTTTTAAATTTCCAACCACGAAATTAAAAACCAGTTTACACTTATTTAGCATTAGAATATTCTATTATAAGGAAATATTTACAAGAATTTTCCACGTCCATTTCTTCCCCTTAGGCATTTAATTCCCAAAAACTCTGAAAGGTCTTTTTTTGTTTCTAATAGAAAAACCAAGAAAAAATTTCGTAGATGCAGCTTTAAAAATGATTTCATAATTAAAGTTTTTCATAAGATTTCTCATCCTTTTAGACATTCAGTTTCCAAAATCACTGGAATAAGTATTTTTTTAATGTAATCGAGAACTCAGATATCAATTTTCACATTTGTAGCACTAAAATGTTTTTTTAGTTCTTTAATAATGATTTATTTTTTTAAAAAAATGACCCAGTATTTCACTCCCTTAGGTTTCCATAAATGCTTGAACAATTTTCTTTCATTTCCGACCGAGACACCAAATACCGGTTTTTATAGTTCTAGCTACAAAATTGCCTTCATTATGACATTTCACAAAATACGCTTCACCCCGTATTTCAGCTCCTTAGGGATTGAATTTCGGAAAATAGCTTCTTAAACGATATCAAAAGTATAAGATCAACATCCTCCCCAAATGTTAAGTTTCTTTCCTTATCTATTCTCGGCTTGTCGATAATGAGCCCGTGAATCAATCAAGACATTTCTTTTTATAAGGACTGATTTAAATGTTTCCCTTCGAAGGCCACACTAACCCCTTGCCTACATTTCGGTGATTATATACCGACATTAGAGTCACGATGTTTGTATATACGCTACAGCAACGAACAACGCACTCAAACGGAAATGACATATATGGAGAAGGACAGAGATTTGGTGCATGATACCAGGTCGGACGAGAAATACGGGAGGGCTCCAAAAAGTAAGTTACACAGGTCGTCCCACACTAAAGCTTCTTGCGCAACAAAAGTGACGCATTGTCAGAAGGCAGTACAAATTATACATTTACTGCATGTCAGGTCTACAGTGGTGCGTGTAGCAGGTGCACCACGGTGTGGGAGTGCAACTGCGCGGAAACACGAAACGTACTCCAAAGTTGAAATACACTGGACAGTGCGGTTCTTGAGGGCGAAACGTCTTAATTGCATCCGATATTTGACCACCTATCCGTGACACTTTGGTTCATAGTGCAGCATTCAGTAAAAATTACAAGCCTTTTTTTGAGTCGTCAGTCCTCTGGTTTGATTCTGTTCGCCATGAATTCCTTTCCTGTGCCAACTTGATCTTGTAAAATACATCCTCAATTATTTGCTGGATGTATTCCAGTCTCTGTCTTCCTCTACAGTGTTTGCCAACTACAGCTCCCTCTATTACCATGGAAGTCATTCCCCGATGTGTTAACAGATGTCCTATCATCCTGTCTCTTATCCTTGTCATTGTTTTCCACATCCTCTACGATTCTGCGCAGAACCTCCTCATTGCTTACCTGATTAGTCCACCTAATTTTCAACATTCGTCTATAGGACCACATATCAAATGCTTCTATTCTCTTCCCGTTATTCCACAGTCCATGTTCTCCTACCATACAATGCTATGCTCCAAACTTACATTCTCAGAAATTTCTTCCTTAAATTAAGGCCTATGTTTGATCCTAGTAGATTTCTATTGACGAGGAATACCCTCGTGACCACCAGTCACGATGTTTATTTTCTCGATGTTCACATATCTACTATTTGTCATTACTTTCATCTTTCTTTGATTTACTCTCAATCCACATTCTGTACTCATTAGACTGTTCATTCCATTAAGCAAATCATGTAATTCTTCTTCACTAAGTGCCGTACCACAATAACGTGTAACTTATGTTTGAAGGCCCCTTGTCGTAAAGATATTTTTCAATAATTTTTTGGGTCGTTATTCCATGTCATTCATAAGTTAGTAAGCTTTACTAAGGTGGTGTTCTGTGTTAAGAGGAGCACCATATCGAAACTTGAACCTTGCCTCACGTGTCGATGCACTAGACAATCGATTTCAGCCATTAGGAGTTAACGTAACAGGGCCCGACAAAGTAAGATACCTAAGCAGCGCCTAACTGGAGAGTGAACTGTTTCCTTTGAGCTAGTGATTCCCATTCGCTGGTTTGGTCTCCCATCGTTAGTACAGCTGTACTCTAGGCCGTATGAAACTACAGCCTAATCACGTTGTTGTATATTATCTACCATAGTGCGTATCGCCTCATAAGTTCCGTCAAGCACAACAGTTTACAGTCTCATTGCCCGCCAAAGTGATCACTACTTGGACTGGCTGGATCGGCAATCGTCCGGATGCGTCACTCGCTGTTGCCAATTTTCTCTTTGCCTACTCTGCGAGGAGAAGGAGTGATCGTGGCGTGAAGTTCCTGATTACGAGGCCTTGCTACAATTTCCTGGAATGAATTCTACATCTCTCTATAGAGTCTCACAGAGTGAGGGTACATGACACTGGTGATGACGAACCGTCTATCGGATGGGGTCGTTAAGCTCGGCGGCGATATTGGTGCTATCTGAGTAGTCTATGTGTGAGCACTGGGTTTCACTCTCTTCCTCCTGTCATCATCAGGGAACGGAAACATGGCACCACGCTACACACACACACACACACACACACACACACACTTCACAGTCATCTATACTTAACAGTTATAGTTCCACACACAGCTCACACTCCGCAAAGGAAAGATGCATGTAGGCGTGAAGGATGGCTGAACTGACCCCCCCCCCCCCCCCGATATCTCCCAGCCAATAACGCCATACCACATCTCTTTAGTTTTTAGTCTTACAGTTAGACATATCAGAATTACGACAATAATTCCCAATTAAGATATCATGCGGACTGCAGACGCCTCAGACCGCTGCTAATAGACACTCTACTGTCATGTGCCGCTATTATATAATACAATCTCGCTTGTCTTCACTTTCGTCTTTGATTTCTATATTGATCTATGTTCCATGATTTCTTGTCTGAAGTTTCCCTCTGTCTGTCGGCAGAGGTGGATCCTGGGTTCGGTTCTGGGGAGAGAGAGGGGTCACCGTTTGTAAATGTCTTGCACTTCTCCCATTCCCTCCCAACCAAGAACAGTTGCCGTCACCCTCACTTTTAACGTGGAATGGATGTGTAAACCTTTAATAGAGGAAGTGGTACAAATAAGAAATGCCATTCTGTTTTTCGTTTACAAATTTCTCAGTTTTTCATATTAAGCAAATAAATAACTGTTGCTCTTAGTGTGGGATGTACTGTAATGCTTCCTATATTTACGTTTGCATACTACATTAGGAACTTTTCTAAATTAGGCTTAACACATAGTTTGACATTTTCGGCTCTTCAGATTTTGGGGTACAAATATGGAATACTCCATTCGTTGCAAGTTTGTTAAATTTAAAGTAAATGATGTAGAATCTAACAAGTAAACACTATAAAACATAACAACACAATAGAGAAAGCGAAATATACCATTTTCAGTTATTAAATATTGACAATTTTCTGTTGTGAAATCTAGAGATCTATGAAATGAGGTTGCTGTGGGTTTTCGAAGCGAAATATTTTATTTTTATTTATTTATTTTTTTGCAGCTTCAAGAAAAGGCGTAACCATTCTCTTCCAGCCTGTTCACCCAAAAATGGATTCTGGATATTAACTGGCTTTGGAAAATTGAAATACTCTCTGTTGAGATTTCTTATGGATAAGTTCAAAAAAATTTACTTCCATTGTCATGCTGTATTCAATCAGCTGCTATTCTTCTTTATTAGATAGAACAGTTTTTCGTAGAAGTTAGATATACGTGGCTAAATTAGCCGGTAAATCTGATTTTACTAGCATGGAATGAATTCATGAATTCTACATCTCTCTACAGCGTCTCGCAGAGTGAGGGTACGTGACGCTGGTGCTGACGAACCGTCCGTCGGATAGGGACGTTAAGCTCGGCGGCGACATCGGTGCTATCTGAGAGGAGTAGTCTATTTGTGAGCACTGGGTTTCACTCTCTTCCTCCTGACACATCACAGAGTGGCCCTGGAAACTTGGAAAGTTTTTGCTGCCTTCAAGCAGTCCACCTTCTTTTCTCTGACCTCTTTAATTGTTGTTTGCATAGCAGAGTCATCCCACTGGTTTCGAGCTCGTCGTCATTCCTGAAGCAATATCTATAAATGAAAGTGGTTGTGAAAGTACGGTACAAATATGGACTACAAGTATTCCATAATAGTGACACAGCCATCTTTGAATCCAGGAACGCAAATAAAATCGAAAATTAAATTTAAATAGGCAATAAACACGCCGTTTTACAGCTTAACGTATTGGCATAATGTCTGTTTAGAAAATATGTTAATAATTTACGTACTATGACAAGAGCCTGCAACAATTATTCCTCCCAGTGATTTCGTTAAAACAGCTTCACTCACTTGCAGTATCTCCCAACTGCAATATGAATGCATCCCAAAGCAGTTTACAGTTGATGAACGTACTTTTCAAGTAGCTCACCAGAGTTCAGCCCTTACAACGTGAGAAACCATAGTATTTCATTTTACTACCCCTAGTCCATATTTGTATCGATTCCTCTAATAACAACGCTGAAACACACTCTAAGACGAAAAAAGGAACGCGACACACCACGAAAGAATTATCCGAAAGCTATGTAAATCATTATGTGTGACGTACTTTTATAGGCAAACAAATGATTAAAATTTCAGAAAAATTGGATGATTTATTCAAGAGGAACAGCTTCACAGACTGAAAAAGTCAACAACGTGTTGGTCCACCTCTTGAACTGATGCAAGTAATTATTCGGTTTAGTATTGGTTGACAGAGCTGTTGGATGTCCCCTTGAGGGATATCGTGCCAAATCCTGTCCAATTGGAGCGTTAGATCGTGAGAATTCTAAGCTGGTTGGGGGGCCCTTCCTGTAATCCACCTGACGTTCTCAGTTAGGGAGAGATCTGGCGACCTTGCAGGCCAAGGTATGGATTGAAAAGCACGAACACAACCATTAGAAACTTTGGCCGTATGTGGGCTGGCATTACCTTGCTGAAATGTAAGTCCAAGATGGCTTGTAGTGAAGGGCACCAAAAGTGGACGTAGAAAGTCGTGAAGGTACCGCCGCGATGTAAGGGTGCCACGGATGACAACCACAGGGGTCCTTCTATGGAATGAAATGGCACCCCAGACCATCATTCCCTGTTGTCAGGCGGCAAGTAGGTTGGTATGCGACCATTGTCCAGGGCCTTTCCAGACACGTCTTCTCACATAGGTCGGTTCACCTCCGTAGCTGTGTGGTCAGCTTGTCTGACTGCCATGTGGAACACTTGGATTCAATTCCTGGTACCACGTATTGAGGACCCACTTGAGTGAGAATCAGCAGCTCCGACGTTCGAAAAGCAGAGAGCAGTCGGGAGAGGGGTGTGCTGGCCCCATATCCCTCGACACCGCACCCGAATGATGTAACGTGCCAAAGGATGGCTTGGCGGCTGGTCGGAATCACGCTGTCTTCGGCCTAATCGCGGAGTTAAGTTATGTTATACAAGTGAGTAGTAAACTGGTTTAGCTTAACGTCAAGGAAATTGAAATTCAGAAAAAATATAGCCTTTGAAAAATTTTAGAAGTAGATGTTTCATGAAGCTAATTTACGAATCACGGTAGCAACGAAACACAACTTCAATAACGTCATAATTTACACAATATAAAATTCAAGTATGCATTATATGTACCAGCATCTCCTCAAACACTAAGATTGTGAACACTGGTCTTCAGATGACGGATATGCAAGCGTGTAAATGATGGGGAATGCTGTTCTTTCCGTCGTTTCCGCCTGTGTTTGGGACGTCAGGTGGCCTGAAACTGACGTCTCACAATGGCTGAAACTGCCTGTGAAATCTGGAGAGTGATGAAGTTGTGTTCAAAATGTAATCGAAATTTTGTAGTTTCGCTTGCTCTGCTAGTACGATTCGCTCCATTTTATCATTGTTGTGTTGGTAAATATTTCTGAAAAGTATCTGTACAGTATTAGTCTTATCGAATATTCAGTCGTTTGCCCGCTGCCGATGAGGTTACATGTATCTTAGTTATGGATTTATTTTGTGAAATAGTGGATCAGGGAATTTATATTAAACTTCTCTGTAAGAAAGAAGTGAATTCTAGGGAAGTTTTAGAAACGTTATTTACTGATAAAGTGGTTTAGTGTTTTCTACCAGTTGGGAACATTAAACTACCGCGACGTTTCGACGAATGTCGTAAAACTCTAGCGAAGTAAGGAGAGCGGAAGAGAGAGAAAGGAAGAGGGACAGGAAGGAGTGTGAGTCTCTTATCTCCGTCTTCCTCTCCCTGGCATGCTGCATTTTTTTCCTTAAACGCCCTTCTAATCTGTGCTTCATTGTACCTGCTTTTACTAAACACTTCCTTAAGGTGTTATAACTTGGCTGGGAAGATCAGTTTGTTACAGATGACGCGCGCCCTTTGTACAACGATGGTCACCACTCTCTGTGTTTGTACTGGATGGAGGCGGCTGGTTCCACTCAGGTTCATGTCTTAATCGCTCTTTCTTCGATGCACTTCTCTGTCTAGTGTATCTTCATGAGCATATCGAAGGAAGAGAGACATCCATTCGTTCTCCGCTACTTGCATAACGAATGCGGTGTTTTTGTGAACGCTGCCAAGATGGTACAGAAACTCATCCTCCACCCGACTTACGTGTTCCCACATCACAAATGTGTCGTCAACATAGCAAAAGACGTGTTTCGGTTATTAGCGCCAGTCTCAGACAAAGACAAAAAGAGTTGCTTGGTTCTGCGGAAGATCTACAAAACGTGAGGTACCAGGAGCATATTCCATCTGTCGTCAATGTGGGCGCCAATACACCGGGCAGACGCTGCGCTGTATTTCGAAAAGATGCTATGAATACATCCATCAATACCACTAAGACATCTAGAAATATCAGAAGAAGCAGAGCACAGTATAAGTGAAGACCACGCCTTTGACTTAGAGAACACAAAGTTGCTCTGTCGAGCAAGTGGCCACAGGGACATTATGAAATATTCTGTGGAAATACGGATCTACGGGAATCTCGCCAGTACTGTCGAAGGTTGTCATTTAAGTTCAGCTTGGAATCTCGAGATAGCAGCAACTTGACGAGAGGCCGACCAGCGTTTTCTAGCACGCAGGATGCATCCGAAATATCCATTCAGAGATCGGAGTTCAGCGTCCGACTCAACTGTCATCCCCACCATTGCACTCCTCCCCATCCCCGTCCACAGTTCGCTGGAGGGGGCGTACCACTAACACAAAAGTAATGTAAAAATGGCACTATGCACTACACTATGACTGTAAATGCGGTATTGAACTTCGCGAAACCGTTGACATCAAGTGCACGTGTAAGTGCAGGTTTCCTACATGCAGGGGCAATGACATCACAATCCAGTATGATGGCATAAACCACCCTCCCTGTCACTGACAGCATAAAGTGGCAAGCTACACGCCTTTTCTTCCTCCTCTTCTCTGCAGCCAATTAAAATCCAACATGGAGAAAATAGCTCAGATGTGCTAGTGGGAAAGTAAAAACTAAATCCAACATCATGGAACTAGCTCACATTAGTTTTGTATCCCATCCCGCTTCCAGTCTCAAGCCAATCATAGTCTACCGTTAAAATGAGGCAGGCACTCAGAATGTAGCTCAGAAATTACGCAAGCTTCTGGCATCAGCTTCGAAAGTATGCATTATTTCAGAAACCTACAAGTGAAAGTCAAAGATCTTTACATAAAACAGTAAAAATCTTACTTCTGAATAGCATACAAACACTCATCTCTGTATTTAATCAGTATAATATTAAAATGAGGACTTACTTGATCTGCATTAAAATACACTCCTGGAAATTGAAATAAGAACACCGTGAATTCATTGTCCCAGGAAGGGGAAACTTTATTGACACATTCCTGGGGTCAGATACATCACATGATCACACTGACAGAACCACAGGCACACAGACACAGGCAACAGAGCATGCACAATGTCGGCACTAGTACAGTGTATATCCACCTTTCGCAGCAATGCAGGCTGCTATTCTCCCATGGAGACGATCGTAGAGATGCTGTATGTAGTCCTGTGGAACGGCTTGCCATGCCATTTCCCCTGGCGCCTCAGTTAGTCCAGCGTTCGTGCTGGACGTGCAGACCGCGTGAGACGACGCTTCATCCAGTCCCAAACATGCTCAATGGGGGACAGATCCGGAGATCTTGCTGGTCAGGGTAGTTGACTTACACCTTCTAGAGCACGTTGGGTGGCACGGGATACATGCGGACATGCATTGTCCTGTTGGAACAGCAAGTTCCCTTGCCGGTCTAGGAATGGTAGAACGATGGGTTCGATGACGGTTTGGATGTACCGTGCACTATTCAGTGTCCCCTCGACGATCACCAGTGGTGTACGGCCAGTGTAGGAGATCGCTCCCCACACCATGATGCCGGGTGTTGGCCCTGTGTGCCTCGGTCGTATGCAGTCCTGATTGTGGCGCTCACCTGCACGGCGCCAAACACGCATACGACCATCATTGGCACCAAGGCAGAAGCGACTCTCATCGCTGAAGACGACACGTCTCCATTCGTCCCTCCATTCACGCCTGTCGCGACACCACTGGAGGCGGGCTGCACGATGTTGGGGCGTGAGCGGAAGACGGCCTAACGGTGTGCGGGACCGTAGCCCAGCTTTATGGAGACGGTTGCGAATGGTCCTCGCCGATACCCCAGGAGCAACAGTGTCCCTAATTTGCTGGGAAGTGGCGGTGCGGTCCCCTACGGCACTGCATAGGATCCTACGGTCTTGGCGTGCATCCGTGCGTCGCTGCGGTCCGGTCTCAGGTCGACGGGCACGTGCACCTTCCGCCGACCACTGGCGACAACATCGATGTACTGTGGAGACCTCACGCCCCACGTGTTGAGCAATTCGGTGGTACGTCCACCCGGCCTCCCGCATGCCCACTATACGCCCTCGCTCAAAGTCCGTCAACTGCACATACGGTTCACGTCCACGCTGTCGCGGCATGCTACCAGTGTTAAAGACTGCGATGGAGCTCCGTATGCCACGGCAAACTGGCTGACACCGACGGCGGCGGTGCACAAATGCTGCGCAGCGAGCGCCATTCGACGGCCAACACCGCGGTTCCTGGTGTGTCCGCTGTGCCGTGCGTGTGATCATTGCTTGTACAGCCCTCTCGCAGTGTCCGGAGCAAGTATGGTGGGTCTGACACACCGGTGTCAATGTGTTCTTTTTTCCATTTCCAGGAGTGTAGTTCCAACTTAAAAAACATGCACCATTTCCGAAAACTTCACTTGAAAACGAAAAACTTTTGCGTTAAGTAGTGTAACTAAGTATACACCCGCATACGTTCGTCTTCCATTTGTGGAGCATTAAAATTGCTATTTCCGGAAAGTGGCGTCATTTTCAAAGATATTCATGTTTGAAATGAACACACACACACACACACACACACACAATGTTTATACTTAGAACTTACTTGTTAATCAGTACCGGTGGCCATGCAGATTTCCATCTGTGTACCATACATCTTCTAAGGCACAACGGAGTGTCAAACGCTATTGACATTTTCCATCTGATGCTGTGTTATAATACATACTGTCATCACCTTACGATTTTACAACGCTTTAAGTAATGTTTCACCAACAATTTTATTATTTTTTTTTTCAATAATGATGTCAGTTGCATAATTCAGAGGTATCAGATAATTTTCTCAGTTTCTTGGATACAAATCAGTTGTGAACAAAAAGAGACATGTTGTACTTTTATTCCGCTGACAAACTTAGATTGTTTAACATTTCGACTTTCAAATATAATACCTTGTTCTAATTTCAACTGCTGAGAGTTCGTTCAGTTTTGTTGTTGAGCGTGATAAAGTTGATCTAGAGAGATGTAATAAATATTTCAAGTCTCACTGTTTCACCGAATTCATATGACACCCCACAGTTAACCGCAAGGCATGTTGCCATTGCCAGTGGGGACTCTCCCTCATACAGCAGGGAAGTTAGGTAGGCACTGCATGGGTGCTTGTAGCATACGACCTATCAGTAGTGGACTATTTTTGTGGGATACAGGTTTATGACAGAGAAACATCAACGGGCAGGAACTTAAGCTCTGGTCAGTACTTGCTACTGTATCTGGATGAGTATCATAACAGACCTAATTGCTACAATACTGTTACAATATTATGAGAAAGTTTTGTGATATTTCTTCGTTCGATAAATCCTGGAAGTAAAAGTAATCAGGAAGGAACATATTTATTGAATACAGTCGCGACATTATTGGTGACTGCTTATTGCACTGCAGCCAGCCTGCTGCTAGGAGCTGGCTGTTGTGGACGAGCGGTTCTAGGCGCTTCAGTCTGGAACCGTACGACCACTACGTTCGCAGGTTCGAATCCTGCCTCGGTAATGTATGTGTGTGATGTCCTTAGATTAGTTAAGTTTAAGTAGTTCTAAGTTCTAGGGGACTGATGCCCTCAGAAGTTCTATAGTGCTCAGAGCCATTTTTCAGTGGGTAAGATGTCATAAACAATGAGACGGATCTCTTGTCCGAGACTATAGAAGAAACTAAGGAACGACGGTAAACGTCAAAAGTCCCATGGTGCTCAGAGCCATTTGAACCATTTTTTGCTGCTAGGATCCGCTCTAGTCTACGGCTGTTAATTTCCTCTGAATAGAAAAAGGTCTCGATGCATCAATGTGCAAAGTAAAACGCTCAATGTCTGTGTTACCTCAAATAGGAGGCCACGACATAGGGCTTCTGAGACATTTTTGCGGTCTAATGCATCGATATTTTGCATATATCGTCCTAGATGAGATCGATTTTCATGTCCATGGGCAATAAGCAGTCTGTTCTCAACGCAGTCACGTGATATGTCTAACATTCCGTTCCTCGCTGCCTTTGGAGTATACGCTCTGCAACACTGCCGATTGACTTATAATTACAAAGGGGGCCTGCCATCGCTCTCTAACACAGTCGAAACTTCGCTGGGCGAGAGAACAGTGAAAATAAAGAGAAAGCTATTTTGGCTTAGCTGCAATCTCTCAATAGTTTCGAAGAAAATGAGTCGAAGTTTTTATGCTACGTCATTAGCACGCGCACGCAACGCTAACTTAAGCGAACTGGTAGCGAAGTGGCTGAAAGAATGGTTTCGAATTTGTTCAGATCAATTTTCGTGCTTTTGTCTTTTCTTGTTTTGTTGCGAAAGTACCTGGCATGAACGCTGACAAAAGAAATAGCCATTACAAACGTTTTTAAAATAGGTTTTATCATTAAAGGAAAACGAAAAACATATATAGATTCTATTATGTGTAGGCGTGTTTGTCTGATGTTTCAGAAAGACACCACGCTTTCATATAATAGATTCGTCTCGGTGGACCTTTAAACCACAAACTTCAGTTAGGATGCACATTTACGTTCGACCTCAAATGGTTCAAATGGCTCTGAGCACTATGGGACTTAACATCCGAGGACATCATTCCCCTACAACTTAGTACTACTTAAACCTAACTAACCTAAGGACATCGCACACATCCATGCCCGAGGCAGGATTCGAACCTGCGACCGTAGCGGTCGCGCGGTTCCAGACTGAAGCTCCTAGAACCGTTCGGCCACAACGGCAGGCCGTTCGACCACCAGCGGGAATCTAAAATTGCTGACCGTGGAGGACATCGACAGGGCTTGCAGATAGGTGATGCTAGGTGGGAATGTGCTTCGGCCGGGAAGCGTGCCCCGATAGCCCTGGTGGCGCAGTGCTTAACGCTACTGCCTTGCAACCAGTCTGCATTCGGCAGGGTGGCGGCGAGGACGTCCTTTTCGCGGCCCATCTGTGGTATAAGCGAGCGCTCGCAGTCTGTTGACATCTTCGCCGCTGCTAGGTTACAAAAAATGTGTGTCAAATCTTAGGGACTTAATTGCTAAGGTCATCAGTCCCTAAGCTTACACACTACTTAACCTAAATTATCCTAAGGACAAACACACACACCCATGCCCAAGGGAGGACTCGAACCTACGCCGGGACCAGCCACACAGTCCATGATTGCAGAACCTTAGACCGCTAGGGTAATCCAGCGCGGGCGCTGCTTAGTGCTGTGCCATGGCTCACACGTATCGAAAGTCCACGATCAAGTTCAGTGGTCTCTAACATGGAAACCAAGCATTAGAGCTTATTTGTTCTGTATCCTGTCATCGAGCTTATTTCATTTTGTCAGTAACAAAATGAAAAAAACGGGGATTTGAACATGGGGTACACTGTTTGTAAATACTCTAAACCGCTATACTCGTCGTTTGTAACATCGCACTCGCCAGCCAATTACGTAGCGTCAAAATTTTGACCTCACGTAAGATTGGCCCAGTCGGGCTTTAGTTTTGTTAGAGAAAGTGAAAATGTTTGTGTCCGGCTGACGTCAACGTGTGTGAAAGTAGGCTGTAGATCGCAGAAGCAGCGCGCGACAACGTGACATATCGCGAATCGCAGCTCCTCGTGACGGTAACACGAAACTAATGATGTAGATAATAAATTATATTGGAATTGAATGTAAGCTCTTAGAGCAAAAAATTCGAAATTCGAGGAGGATGGCGAGCCCACTTGATGTTAATTGTTTAAATAAAGACTTATATTCAGTGCATGTAATACAGCCATCGATATCTCAGCCTCTTGCAGTGGTAACACAACACTAACGCTATAGGCAGATAACAAATTTAAAGAAATTTAAACAAATTTATCCAAATTATATTCGAATTAAATGAGCAGCCTCGAGTGGGGGCGACACCAAACCAACTCTGCTCAGCAAAATTTTCCAAGATGATGGCTAGCAAAATTGAAGGTAGTACTGCTTGTAATTGTTTGAATAAAGACGTATGTCCAGTTCCTAGGAGGAGGTGGGTTAGGTTAGTGCAGGTGGCTTAACAACACTTTCCTTCATGCCATTTTGCTTAGGTAGCCCAATTGACCTGTCCGCCCCCCTTCCAAAATTCAAACTTCCGGGCAGTTCCTAGGACTATGCGACTTAGGTTAGTGGAGGTAGTCCAACTGCCCTTTCTTTCCCACCATTTTCTTAGGTATCTCAATTGACCTATCTTCCCACCAAAAATTCAAACTTCTTGCGAGTTCGTAGAACGAGGTAGCCCAATTGACCTATCTTTCCGCCAAAAGCCGCAATGTTGGACGACGGCCACACTTGATTTTGGTAGTGGCTCTAATTGTTTAAATAAAGACTAGTGTCCAGAGTTGAATGAGTGTATGTAATACAGCAATCGATATCTCAACCTCTTGTGGTGGTAACGAAAAATTATAGAAATTATATTGGAATTGAATGTAAGCTCTTAGAGCAAAATTCGGAATTCCAAGAGGATGTCTAACACACTTGATAATAGTACTGCATCTAATTTTTTAAATAAAGACTTATGTCCAGTTCTTAGGAAGGCTTAGGTTAATGGAGATAGCTCAAGTGCCATTTATTTCCCAAGATTTTCTTAGGTTAGTAGAGGTAGCCCAGTTGACCTATCCTCCCGCCAAAAATTCAAACTTCTCGTTAGTTCATAGGATGGGGTGACTTAGATTAGTGGAGGTAGCCCATTTGACCTATCTTCCCGCCACTTTTTAGGATAACGGTTCTCGTATCACCAGCTGACTTCACGTAACGTCACGTACTTACGTCACGGCCGCCATATTGGATTTAGGGCGACGCCGCCCCTGGGTGATCTACTTTGGGGTGGTGTCCGTGTTGCTCCACTGCTTTCAGAGACGTGTTGTTAATACCTTTAACAGATCAATATTAGTATAGGCCTTCGAAAGTGTAAGAGACATTTTCTGAGAATGTAAATGCCCCCCCCCCTTGAGATGCACGGCGTATGTCATTGCGGTATTCAAATTGTTCCCACACTGTAGCGAGCATGTCTTGAGTGCAGATTACATAGCTGCTGTTATGCGATGTCTCAGTTTATTCATCCTTGTTGGTAACGGAGACGTATAAACAGAGACTTTTATAAACCCCCACAAGAAATAATCACTTACAGTCAGGCTTGTAGACCATGGAGGACAGTAATGTAAGGCTGAATCATTCGGTCCAGTGCGACAGATCCATCGTTCAGTAGCCCTCTGATTAAAAAATTCCCGCACATCCAGATGCCTGTGTGGCGGTGCCAGATCCTGTTGTTATATTAAGTCATTCGAATCGGTCTACAACTGAGGGAGAAGAAAGTTCTCTAGCATACCAAGATACATGTTTCCTTTAACAGTGTTCTCGGCAAAGAAAAATGGACGAACACCTTATCTCTAATAACATAATAGTTATGATTTCTTATAAAATCAGATGATTCTTTTTGATTTAACATGTAAAACTCGAGAGTTTCCCCTTTCCAACGGTACACTACTCACGCACATATCTCAAACAACATAATAGTTACGATTTTTTAAAAATTGGATGATTCTTGTTGATACATCCTGTATAATAATTATCGCATTTAAGGTCCGGGAACGAAAACTGACAGTGGCTGTGAGAGTGGTGTGCTCATCACATGCCCCTCTATATAAGCGTACAAAACGCCTATCGGCTGAGGATGACACGGCGGCTCCTCCCGAAGCCTGTTAGCATGGAGTCTAGTTCTTCATACCATTTAAGAGGTCTGAAACTGAACAAGAAGTTCAGTGCATGTATGGAGGCATTATTTATGCAGTTATTTTATTTACTTATAGTTTCATTAATGCTGATAATATCAGGCATTTCATATATTTTACATCACACTGGTTATGTCAAACATTTTATAAGGAATCTAATAACGCACATATTAGCAGCAGTACATGTTAAACATATTTCTATGTGAAAATCCAAACATGATATAAAAATGTATATGCACGTTTCATAACTCCATCTACACCCCTCGACCCAATTTTAACTAATCTTGTTACACCCCTCACTTACTGTCTGGAAAGCATCACTGTGGGGATAAGAACAACCTACATCTCAAAAGGGTGGGAGTGAAAAAGATGTGTAGCCCTCGACGTTTCGGATACCTAGGTTTTATTAATCCATTACTTGAGGATAGAGCACCTACTGACTAGCAACAAACGTTGCACACAATTTCAAACCTTATTTTTTTCTCGCTAATAATCTCCACAAAATGACGAAAGCAGAAAACGTTTATCGCTCACGACACTTTCACTGTTCATGCAGTAAAACCGCCGCATCAGGTGATGATGATGATGATGATGTTTCGTTTGTGGGGCGCTCAACTGCGTGGTTATCAGCGCCCGTACAATTTCCCAACCTTTGCTCAGTCCAATTTCGCCACTTTCCTGGATGATGATGAAATGATAAGGACAACACAAACACCCAGTCATCTCGAGGCAGGTGAAAATCCCTGACCCCGCCGGGAATCGAACCCGGGACCCCGTGCTCGGGAAGCGAGAACGCTACCGCGAGACCACGCGCGGCGGACGCCGCATCAGGCATTAGGTCTAATTTATTACTTCCTTACTACCAACTATGATCGCGACACATTTTGGACACAGTATTCACACATGCCACTGAATGTATCTGCAGAATTATATCATTTTGTGACACAGAATTGAGGAGGTATGACGTCATAGACACTGAGATGCGTGAAAATCAGCGGCATAACGCATGGCTTTTAAATTTATTACTCCTTTGCTATTCTCAGCACATTTCGCGGACAGCATCCACATATGCCACTGAATGCACCTATTAAATTATACCGTTCCACGGCAGAGAGTTCACTGGGTAAGACCGGCCGCTGTGGCTGAACAGTTGTAGGCGCTTCAGTCTGGAAACGCGCGACCGCTACGTTCGCTGGTTCGAATCCTGCCTCGGGCATGGATGTATGTCATGTCCTTAGATTAGTTGGGTTTAAGTAGTTCTAAGTTCTAGGGGACCGATGACCTCAGATGTTAAGATCCATAGAGCTCAGAGCCATTTTTTCAGTGGCTAAGATGTCATAAACAGAGACGGAACTCTTGTCCGAGACTATAGAAGAAACTAAGGAACGAAGGTAAACGTCAAAAGTAACGATAAATTACGTTGTTTCCAGAAATTACAACTTTAACAAATACTCAAAACTTCTCAGTACGAGTACCATTCACAGTGACTGGTATCGGCATTGTAGAAATTCGATTTTCATACCACAGTCGCAAGCTATTATCATATACCAATACAACACGGTGACTCAAAATTGCGTGGCTCGGTGCCAGTGGTGACTACTCCACATTTGTGTAGTTTTGATATATCCTGAGTTAAAGTTCACATCGATACAGAAAGTAACAAATGAACGCAGAAGTCACTCATTTATTGCGACAAAAGGTGCACATTTCACTTAATTTCACACCTCAAAATTAAAAAA
The DNA here is from genome assembly GCF_023864275.1 of Schistocerca cancellata. Taxonomy (NCBI): domain Eukaryota; kingdom Metazoa; phylum Arthropoda; class Insecta; order Orthoptera; family Acrididae; genus Schistocerca; species Schistocerca cancellata. The sequence continues at coordinate 473,734,091 of NC_064627.1, forward strand.
CTATCAATTTAGTATCAACGATATTTTTTAAACAAATTATGGGCAACTCTATAACTGAAAACAAACGGGTTTAAAGTAAAGTTTCCGTTTCTTGTGCAGTTGATAGGAAAGCTTGGCACGCGTTAAAATAGGAGTTTTGTGGAAATACAAATTGAATACATTTATAAGATATCAGGTAACGTATTTAGGAACAATTAATTCTTAGAATCCTCATTAACACATTTATCCCATCCACGTCACTAAGTCTTCATCTCCCTTGAATTGTCTTTCTGTGTTACTCTATCTTGATCTTTCCCGTTTTGTCCCACGTCACGCACCTTCATTTCTCTTGCTGTCCCACTCACGTCACTGCGTCTTCATCAGTCTCACTTTGTGCAGGAATTCGTTCCTGTGCTCCTTGAAGAGAAACGTAAAACTGATGATGTTGTGGCGTCACAAATTTCAAAAGACTTTGCAAATCCCTCATTTTTTCCTTCAATACTTTCCTGTCATTAGCACATAGTCGTTGCAGACTTTCCGGGAATTTGCGGCTGGGGCGTCTTCGACTCGACTTTTTGACAATGTGTAGTGCACTGAAATAATCATCTTCGAAGCAGTTGTATGTACAGAATATCAGGTTTGGATGTTCTTTGTTAATCCTTAGCCTTCGTATTATCATCATTCGACTTCACCAATTTTCATATTTACTTTCCTATTGGTAATATTTTATTCCGACAATTTTGAACCGAAAAACAACTCATTGGTCATTTTATAAACCTTAGATTTTGCTTGGTTCTTCTTTGCAAATTGGTTCAAATGCCTCTGAGCACTATGGGACTTAGATCTGAGGTCATCAGTCCCCTAGAACTTAGAACTACTTAAACCTAACTAACCTTAGGACATCACACACATCCCTGCCCGAGGCAGGATTCGAACCAGCGACCGTAGTGGTCGCGCGGTTCCAGAATGAAGCGCCTAGAACCGCTCGGCCACACCGGGCAGCTCTTCTTTGCATTTTCAGTCACCATAGACCAGTCATCTGGGTGAAAAAAGGTAAGAATGGTATTTCTTTTCCCTTTCAATAATGCCAAAATCTTTTTCACAAGTAGAAAAACTGCGGCCAGGAAAAAAAAGCTTGGAAAAACTATGACCAGAACAAAAACATTTTGTTGAATTTCTCGAATGTCAGTTTACTGTAAAATATAGCTTAACATCAGTGCTATTTTAATGTTTCTGTATAGGCAACCGCAGCTGTTACTTTAGAGTAGTATTCCTTTAATTGCTAATGCGACACATTTTCTAATATGGTATAAAAGGCACAAGGCAATTTCTTGTGACCCATGGGAAGCTGTAATTTCACCCCTGATGTACATATGACCAGTGATAATAACTTCATCATGTGCTCCTACATTGTAGACCGACAACTGACGCATGTAATAAGGTACACTCGTTTTTAACACTGGGGAGGAAGCGTTTTCTGTGAATAAAAAATGGATTTATTTTGCACCATTAAGATGAGATTTTTCACTTACATACCCCTTCTTCATCACTTTCAAAGCTTCTACTTTTCTTAAATGAAGTTTATGTTGCGTAACTAGTTCATTTTTTCAGGGCTATTTGGTAAATTCGTCATCTTTGCTTGAAATTCATCACAGGTCTGGCAGGTATCCTGTTTTGGTCGTTTAAATTGCAGGTTTAATCTTTTATTGAAAATATGGCGAAACAAATGCTCTGACTGTTCAGATTGCACTCTTCCTTGTAGAGCTTAAACATTATAGCGATACTGGGTTCTGGTGGTAACTATCTGCGTGAGCTATCTCGGCGACATAATGACTCTCATACGAAGGAAACTTTACAATAAATCTACAAACCTATTCCTCATCAGTAGATTTGCTTTTGGTATACGGCACATGTTTGTTTCTTTTGTCACTTCCTGATGTTCCATTCACCTTCTTCCTCTTAAGTGCATTGGTTATGCTACCATCTCACACTGACTGCGTTCCCTGAAAGAATGTTTTGCGTACTATCTTGTGTCAAACAGTTTCGTCTTAAAGGTGGTACACTCTTGTCTTACTGCGTCTAGTAACACCATTTTTACCGTATCTCCACTTGACATCTTGTACTTCAATTTGTCCACTTATGGATGCCTTTTTTAGAGACCAAGTCGTGTTGTATTAACTGCCAAAATTTTGCTGTCTCCGTTACGTAGAAATCATAGTATGCCACTGCAACCCGCAAAGATCCAAGAAACATTGTTTCTTAGGCACTTTATTACCGGATACGAATATGTATTCTTCACCATGATCTCGCCTATACTTTCTCATAAGCTTTTTGTGCGTTTCTGGTTTTCCTTATCTTACCTAGTTCTCTTTGGAGTAGTGATCTTGAGGTTATATTGTTCAAGTTCTTGATCTGTAAAAAATTCTGAACCACAGTTGCCTAACCTACAAAACCTTGAACTTATGTATAATTAAATAACTAGTCTTTTTATTGACAACAGCGTGCATAAGTAATTCAAAACCAATCGTTATAAAATTGCGAAGTAAATTATATATTGTTCAACTATGCTCCTGTTTAGTAAAATTTATATAGTGTCTAACACACTAGAATTTTCAATGTTAAATTCTAAAAAATCAGGGTTATCAAATAACGTAATAACTACATACATACTTTTATATTTTATAATTTGGAAGTTTATTCGCTTCATCATCACTAGTATCAAAAAAGTCTTCTTCTAGCATTAACTTTGAACATCCTTCATCGGCCACCTTGATGTTGAGTAGCTACATATGGCGCTATTGTATTCAGTCATCCAGTAGTTGCCAAAAATGACGCTAGGTGTCAAGACCAATAAAGGTATGAAAAGGTCGTAGGCAAGTTTGGCATGCACTAAGACGATCATTTCCAGTCCAGTAAATCACAAAACAGCGAGTTTCAGGAGTTGTTGGTTAGGCACCTAACGCACCTAGGCACTCAGTTACCCGTTTATTTTGCAGTCCTATATTATTTTCTGTAGACAAATGTATCTATTTTAATATTTTGTTGATTATGGTCGTTAATGAATATTTGCGACAACACATTCAAAGACAGTATTGTAAAGTACTGTATTGTGTTAGAAACGATGTTAGTCAGGGACCTTGCGTCATATGGAATCCAAGGACACAGCCAAGAATATGGCAACAACATCAATACTAATGAAGCGCGAGTACACGCAGGCAGGCGGAGAGTAGCAAGTGACGAGTGGTCGATAATGGAAGCAAACTGTCTATGATAGAGTATGTAGTGAAGTGTATTGTCAATGTGGTATCGAAAGTGCAGCAGGGCATGATAAATGTTTAAAGAATGAACAAGTAACATTACATGAGTGAATCAAGAAGAATTGGGAAAATTAATAATGGAAGAAGAGTACTGTTTGGCCGAAGTTGATACAAATTGCTCGTTACTGAAAAAAAAAAGCCTTGTGCCACTTATTATTGCAACGGAATGCATTACGCCGCACCATCTGCAACTCTTCACGAAGTAAGACCGTGTCATTTACCAGTGTGGTTTTGTAAAAGACTTGCTAGTGTCCTAGACGAATTAACTCAGAAAATTATAGTAAGTGTGATTAGCATTCTCTGTCAGTGATTTACCCAAGTCATCAACCATCAGCAGGATCATTTCGAATCATCATTAATTCCGTTATTAATAAAAGTTATTACTTGACTTGAAAGGACGAGTTCACTTACCACTAATACGTAAATTTAAATAATTCAAGAAACTAGAAGCAGTGATAATTAACTGAAATGCGAGTTCAATTGTAGCATGTTAAATGCATTCTAAAATTGTTTGAGAGAGAAATTTAGTGCATATTTAGGAAAAGTCTGAAATAATTGCGAAACTATAGTGAATCTCAATATTTATACAGTACTGATGATATTTGATGTATTTCATTTGTGTATTATATAATCCTGATTTTCGTAAATCCGGCGGTGTTTGTGGTGACTGCTGCTGTTTATAAAATCACGGTGAGCGTGCTATAAAATTTGGAAAGGAATACTGCATGATTGCTGGTATTACTTCACAAAAGCTGAAGATATTAAACATTATTGTTATTAACGTTTATCAGTACACACTGCAATGCGTGTTGCTAGTAGCTCATCAGTATTATTTTCACCCTTTCTTAAGTATTTTGCTATAGTAATAATTAAGCTCCAATCCCCTTTCTTATATGTGGATTTTGTGTTACAGAGCATCTATTTTTAACGGATTGTGATAGGTTTTAAGGTGCAATTCCATTGGAGATCCCAGGTGTGCATTTAATGCTGCATCGGAGACACGTCTCTGTAATTGTTACGTAATGTTATTTGCAGTCAAACTGATACAAATTTATAATTTTTGCTCCCCACAAGCTGCCGACCGTAATTTATTATTCACTGATTAATATTTCAATTAGTCTCAATTACGCAAGTAATTATGACTTTGATTAACTGAAATTCGGGTTTCATTGTAACATATTAACAGCATTCTAAAATTATTTGGGAGAGAGTTCAGTGCACGTTAAGAATAACTTCAAAATTTTTGGGAAAGTGTAGTCAATCTACACCTGTCAAAAGGCTGAATAGCCACCATTTAATGCGCAGACATGCAGGAAGAGAGTGAGTGGGGCTGTGTAAGGTACTAGCAGGGATGTGGAGCTATCCGATTCCAATGCCGTGGTAAGCTGCGCTAGGTTTCTCGATTGAGGATCCATGGCGTGAATAACGCGACCGAGCTGGTCCTACAGGTTCACAGTTGGGTTTGTATCCAGAGTTTAGGTGGCCAGGGGTTCTCGACAAACTCACGCTCTTCGAACCACGAACCTATACTACGAGCTGTGTAACTCATTTCTCTGTCCAGTTGTAATATGCCATTATGCCAAGAACAAAAGAAACTGCATGTAGGGGAGGAGATGGTGCCCAGGGATAGGTGCATACTTTCGCAGGCCCATTGTGCCTTCGAGAATGACGAGATGACTCACAGAATCAACGTAAAAATTCCTGAGAACGTAACGCTTCCTTCTCCGACCTGCACCCTTATGAAGATTGTTGTAGGGTCATATACGTCAAAGGCCATGTGTCCGATGGAGCATAAAACATGAGTCATCTGAAAAGGTGAACTGCTGCCACTCAGTGGAAGACAAGTTGCAGTTTTGGTGTGCAAATTTCAATCTTCGTCGCCGATGCACAGCAGTCAGCATTGGTGCATGAACGAGGCACCATCTCAGGCGGCCCACACGCAGCGACATTCGCTGTCAGTGAAGGAAGCCACATGTTTCATCTGGATGGTTAGTTACTTAACAGTAGCGCGTCCATTCGCCCATACAGATCTGCACAGCTGTCGTTCAAAAATGGTTCAAATGACTCTGAGCACTATGGGACTTAACTTGTGAGGTCATCAGTCCCCTAGAACTTAGAACTACTTAAAGCTATCTAACATAAGGACATCACACACATCCATGCCCGAGGCAGGATTCGAACCTGCCACCGCAGCGGTTGCGCGGTTCCAGACTGTAGCGCCTAGATCCGCTCGGCCACCCCGGCCGCCCAGCTGTCGTTCACCTCTGTCATTGGAATACCCGTCCGCTACTGTTGTGCCAGCGCGGGTTTTGGATAGTGCCATTTTGCCAAACATTATATGTGCTATACTCAGTAGCAAGTGAACAGTTTACAGACATAGCCGTTTCGAAAATTCTTCCACTCTTGGCCCGAAAGCCAATGACTATGCCCTTCTGGATGTCAGAAAAATCGCTCTGTTTCCGCACTACGACAGCGACTGAACTGTTTCCCTTTCCGCGTCCCCTCCCCCCAGAACCCCCCCCCCCCCCCCCGCCTTCCCGCCTCATGCGTCTGTGACTGGTTATAGCACGTTGACGTCGAATAAGGGCGGGGATCACATTAATGTTACAGGACCGTGTAGTTAGCTCCAATACAAAGTTGTTTCCGATTGTTGTTGTACAGTCAATGATAATTTCTGGCGGAATTAAAGCTTTGAGGACGCGGCGTGAGTCGTGCTTGGCTAGCTCAGTAGATAGAGCATTTGCCCGCGAAAGGCAAAGGTCCCCAGTTCGCGTCTCAGTCCGGCACACAGTTTTAATCTGCCAGGAAGTTTCAATGATAATTTTGCTGGCATACTCCGGAATTGATGCTTTCTCTGTGAAATATGGAACAATAGGTTACGCAAGTCGTTAATATACCGACGAATGCTGGTTGGTTTTAACCCAACATGGCAGCTGAGCAGCAGAGTTTCGTAATAAGTAATGTTTTCAACAATGGTTTTGGGACAGTTCAAGAACGGCCGCAAGACTTATTGTGACGCGGCGTGTATGTCACAGAGCGACGTGCTGACGTGCAGTCGGTCGTACCACGTTCAGCGGGCGACAGGAGTGAATAGGCGGCAAATCACGAATTGTCTTTGGGGTGGAGACGCGCCGCGGAAGAGCGGCGGTGCTGTTTGCCAGTGTTTGCGGGCCATTGTGGCTGCGACGCACACGCGCCCTGAATGGCCAGTCATTACCGCATTGTGGCCGTCGCGGCGGCGGCGGCCCAATAGCGCGAGAAATACTGCGCTCGGCGCCGTGTGGCCGGAGGCAGGGGCGCTGGCCGCTGAATGCGCGGCGCCCAGCCCGCAGGCCGCGCGCCGCTGCGGTGGCTGCGGCCGTACCAGTGCCGAGTGGAGAGTTATTGCGCTCGATAGGCGCCCCGCGGAGGCCGCGGCCGTAATTCGGCCGGCCCGGCCAAAGCACGGGAAGTGCGCTCCGGCCCGAGTCAAAGAGTGGCCCTGCGGGGACTCGTAAAGGACCGCCAGCCGCCAGACGGCGTGCCAGTCCCCTGGCTCTGCGACCCGCCGCCGGTGCACCTCGATTCCGGCGGCTCGCTACCTACTGCTCGCTCCAGAAGAAAGACGGGCCACTCCTGCATCCACTGTGGATTCAAGTGTTTAGAATTACATAAATGTGAAATTGGCCTACAAGCAGACAGGATTTATTTATGTGTGTCTAGGTTCCAGTTGCCACACATGCTACAGATTCATAGCCTTAGTTTTTTTATTTAATCGTAACAGGCACATACACTGTATCTTACGGTATGTCACAAACATTAACAAAAATACTCCAAACAAATACACACTCAAAAGTTATCACTCCTAATAATAGTGATCGGTATCGACTAATTCTGTGCTACACGAACAAATGTTATATACCAGCTCAGAAACCCGGCGTTCCCAGGTATTTATTTGTTCCAATCCCATTTATTAGCCCATCTCCTCCCCCCCCCCCTCTCTGTCCAGCTGTCCAGCTGCTTCCTCTATTCATTTCCTCTTCTCCACTCTAATTCTGTCTCCTCCTCACCCTCTATTTGTCAGTCTCCTCCTACATCTCTATCTCCTCCTCCCGCCTCTTGTCGATCTCCTTCTCCTACTCTCCCTGTTCATCGCCTCCCTTTTCCTTCCTGTGTTCGTTTCTTCTTCTCACCAGTGCCTGTCCATCTCTTCCCCTTCCTCTCTCCATTTCCTCCTCCCTCTCTGTCTGTTCATCTCCTTGTCCCGTATTTCTCTACCTGTCTCTCCTTTCCTCTAGCCATCTCTACCCCTCTCCTTGTTCTTTCCATGTCCTCATCTGCCCTCTCTCTGTCGATTTCCCCCTCCTCTACCTCTATCCGTCTCCACCTCCTCCTATCTGTGCCTATCCTCCTTCTGCCTCGCTGTCTATCCATCTCCTCACCCTCCTTTCTATCCATACATTATCACACTCACCCCAATAGGAGGCTTGTGGTTGTTACCCCTACAGTATTTCTTTCCAGATTATAACTATATGTCTACCAGCTTTCACTGAAATCGTTCCAGGGAATAGGATAAGTTTTTCCCCCGTGCCTTTTCTCGCATACACAGGTGTCAAATATTTTTCACATACATTTAACATATTACACGAGTATTTGTACACATATATCACCTGTATCTCTAGCGAATTTGGCCCTGCTGTTTCGTTTTCTAGCAGCTTTATGGTTAACATCATATCTCCGTAACTATGTGATTTAGAATGGTATAATTTCACAAGTACATCCAGTAGTATATGAGATTACTGACTACGGAGTATATTATGAATAGAGTTAGCAATAAAGAAGTAATTAAATAAAACGCCATGCGTGATGCGACAGTTTCCCATGCATCTCAGTGTTCGTGGCGTCATATCTCCAGAACGAAGTGTCTTAAAATGATATGTTTTTCCAGGTCATTCAGTGGATACGTGGATAATGTCTGCGATATTTGTTTCGAATAGCCTTATTAGCAAAGGGGTTATAAGAAAAAGTCATGGGTGATGCGGCAGTTTTTTCTCGCATCTCAGTATTTGAAGTCATATCTGCTGGATACATTCAGAGGCAAGTGTGAATACTCTCTGCGAAAAGTGATGCGAATAGATTTAGTAGCAATGAAGTCATGAATTTAAACGTTTTGCATGATGCCGTGGTCTTTCAGGGATTCAGTATTCACGACATCGTAGCTCCTGAACTAAGTGTCGTAAAATTATGTTCTTCTGGTATACTGAGAGGTATGTGTGAACACAGTCTGCGAAATGTGACAGGAATGCAGTTAGTAGTAAATAAGAAATAAATCAACACGTCATCCTTCATGTGGCAGTTTCCTGCACGAACAGTGAAAATGCAGTAAGCGACAACCTATTCACCTTGCATCAGTTAGTGGCGATCATCAGCGAGAAAGCATTTTGTAATGGTTTGTAATTATGTGTAAAGCTTGTTGAAAATCCCGTGGGTTACCCTCTTTTCCACCCCTCCACCACCCCTTTTATAGGTGGCTGGATCTTAACCGCGTGATGATTGTTTCCAGATTGTTAATGATAACGTGTACCAGTTTAGTTGAAACCTGTCCATCGGTTTAGGTGCAGATGTGGAACATACATACATATGTACATTCAATTTTATAATTTGTGTGGATCATGTGACAAATACACGGCTAATTCAGATGCTTGCTTGGTGGCTTCAGTCACGTTCTGGGAAGAACACGTTGTTGATAAGAGCTTGGAGACAAGGAGAGGGTTCGTTGTCTCTTCTTCACCACGATCGCATATTGTAGAGACGCAAGAAAATCTCCACTTCCTCACGTTTTTCGTTCTGCCAACTGCAGAATGCAGTCTGTTGAGCGATTTCCTTATAGACCAACATTCCTCATGACCTGAAAGGAAGCTTTCAGAAGACATTATCCATCCTGAAAGTTGGGACACCTTGAATTTATTCTGAAGTATGAAGATGGTTTAGTGAGGCTTTCTTTAGCATGAAGTGAGAACATCCTTTACTTGAGCCTTTGGGCTGCCGACTAATACCCATATATATTAAGGGTCTTCAAATTCAGTGCATTATAAATCTCTAGTCAGGATTCACATTCACAGGGGATATCAGGAGGTGGAATACCTACTAGACACTGAACTTTTTCAAGTGATGTATATGTAAGACAATCTGTAATGAGCCTGCACGTCGCATTTAAAACCACATCTACTTGGTTCGAGTGACTAGATCTGCATATCTGGAAGCGAATCAGTGTTCTAGTTACTTACCTTCCCTGATAAATTGACCTATTGCATCTCGGTTTTTGAGATGGAAGACACAGACTTGTGTTTCCATCCGCGCAGTTTCAACTGGTTCCCTTGATAATTACTGCGTAGGGTTAGCAGACCATAGGAGAGCCTCTCATCAGTGTCTTCAAAAGTTTATTCTTGAGCAGTACTTGTTTATTCTCCACGTTATACTAAGCAATGTATGGTGATTAACTGTGTCGCTAGCAGCTGTCAAGATAATAAAGACTACGTCGGTAATTTTGCTATTTCAACAGCCATCATCTATATTCAGCATGAAATACTTGGGAAGTATAACTTCCCCATAGCCGAAACTGCTTGTTCTAGTAAGAACAGATAGTCGATCCAAAGTCATGTGTTCTAAGTTTTTCAATAAACCGCACAGCAAACAGATTGCTCTGTGGTTCTTGGGATCCCTTGCTGTTTCGTCAAGCTTGAGTACTGCAATGACTGAATATTCTCCATAATTACGGATTTTGCAGTTATCTATTCAGTTGCTGAATAAATCCAATAACAATTTCTACAACCAGAATCAATGCTTTTGGGTTTTTCTATGCACATATCATAAAGACCCGTCACCTTACCATTTTTGTATTTATCCAGCGCACTTTCCAGATTTACTAGTGCCCCGTTCAGATTTTCCAGCGCAAATGAATCAGGTAGTGTGCCTTTTGCGGACTGAGTCACTTGAGAAGGCCAGATGCAAAAGCCGCTAACTGCATGATAAGAAAAACTTTGATAATCGCGAAAAACTGATCCCATCCAAACTATTACAGTTAAAGACTTTATTTCTTTTTTAAAAATAAGTAAAAAAGTAAATAATTACTATGTATTGATGGCTTAAACCAGTCACTAGTTTTATACGTTAAAATCGTAAGTGAAATATTCACTTAGCACCCGATTTATGCGCTAAGCATGTTTCACAAAAGTATCGATCCAAGTACGAAACAAACACTCGGTTGCAAAACCCGCTATTCATTGATATGTTAGGAATGAGAGAAAAATGGATTTTAATTAGTGCTAATATAAGCAGAAATCTTTTATTTCAAACAGAAGTCTGAAAATTGTACAGAACTGACATAGAAAATATGAAGGCGACATTATTTTACCAGGAAAAACTGACTTATTTAACGACAAAAAGGAAGAAAAATGAATGTTCTACATCAGGTGTTGTTTAAAAAAAAATAGCTTAACGTGCTTTTGACACCATAAGATAATGGATAAATTAAAATTAGTTCCAAATTGCATCTTCGTACAACATCGATAAAATTTCAGAAAATGAAAAAACTGGGGGAAAGTTGCGTCTTAGTTAAGACAAAGGCACAAATATTCTAGAAAATGAAATTGGCTGAAATCTGCTTTTGAGTGACATCGACGTCAGCAATGTCCAAGACAAAAACACTTACGGTTTCTTCCCAGTTCTGAGGGTTGGCAGCGGCAGGAGCGACTCTGGGAATGCTTTGCTGATCTTCTAACACCACGGTGTAGAATCTGAGTTTGTCGCTGGTCAGCCATTTACCGATGTGCGACCTCCAAAAGCTCTTCGACGGTTCCGAGTTTCGATTCTGAAAGTTGCACAACTGCTTTGATTGGTGGTTCCTTCGCTGAATTTTTTCCACTCTTCAGGATGCTCTCTCTCTCTCCCTACCTTCAAAATTGTAGAATGGCTCTCCACGATCTAGATAAATGGTTTTTTTGCTGCTTATTGTGAAAACGATTTTTATGCCTTCTGGAATCTGGAAACGCCCGTTACCAGTCACTTTCACTAAGCCTTCCGCTACATGATAACAATTAGTGCCAACACAGTTTTCATTGCGTAACATTGCTTTAGTAATACTTTACAAGTTATTACCTTTCTGTTTTGGGAACATTTCTTTTTCACTGACAGGACGCCGTTTACTTTCCCGGGAGGGAACGTCGCCCTTGATCTCGTTCTGGTCAGTTTCAGCAACTACTACTACGGGTACGATTTCTTGCAGAATTCCTATTACTTCAATTACTCCCACTTAGTTTGAACATTCTTTTGCAACTAAACCGTCCACAAACCCACTAACGTTCTTCAAAAAAAATTGGGCAACTATGTCAACACACATTCTCCTGATCAAATGAACTGTGCTTACTGGCATGTATTTTGACAACGCATCGGCAGCAGGAACTTCACTGTTGCGTACGCGGTCGCTACAGCGCAGCCATCCTAACGCTGAATAAGAATAATATTACTTATAAACCTAACAAACTGTAATTTAGCTTTAAATGTGTAGATTCATTAGTCTAATGTCAGCTAGCGTGCCTTGCATCAGGACATGGCATAGCTATCGTCAGGCCTGTTCAACTTTGCATACGGCCGGGAAAGTGGTGTGCTGATAACATGCCCTCCGTATCCGCATCCAGTGACACCTGTGATCTGAGGATGACACGGCGGCCGGTCGGTGCCGTTGGGCTTTCATGGCCTGTTCGAGCGGAGTTAGTTAGGAAATGAAACTTCACATCGAAATTCGTTAATGATACAGATGAATCACGTGTACGAAAACGTGTGAAATATCGTGTAGGGCCCCAACGAGCACGCAGAAGTGGCGCAACACTACGTGGCATGGACTCGACTAATGTCTGAAGTAGTGCTGGAAGGAATTGACACCATGAATCCTGTGGGACTGTCCATAAATCCCTAAGAGGACGACGGGGATGAGCTCTCTTCTGAACAGCACGTTGCAAGGCATCCTAAATATGCTCTATAATGAGCATGTCTGGGGGTTTGGTGGGCAGAGTTTAAATTCAGAATGTTTCTGAAGCTACTCTGTATCAATTCTGGACGTGTGGGGTGTTGCATTATCCTGCTGGAATTGCCCAAGTCCGTCGGAATGCACAACTGATATGAATGGCTGCATGTGTACAGACAGAATTATTACGTACGTGTCACCTTTCAGAGTCGTATCTAGACGTATTAGGGGTCTCGTATCACTCCAATTGCGCACGCCCCACACCATTACAGAGCCTCCACAAGCTTTAACAGTCCCTAGCTGACATGCAGGGTCCGTGCATTCACGAGGTTGACTCAACACCTGTACACATCCCTCCGCTCTATAAAATTTGAAACGGTAAACGGCCAGGCAATATCTTTCCAGCCATCGACAGTCCAATGTCGATGTTGACGGACCCAGGTGAGGCATAAGGATTTCTCTCGTCATCAAGGGTACACGAGAGGTCCTGCGGCTCCGAAAGCCCACATCGGCACATCCATGATGTTTCATTGAATGATTAGCACGCTAACACTTGTTGGTGACCCAGCACTGAAATCTGCAGCAATTTGCGGAAGGGTTACACTTCTGTCACATTTGAACGACTCTCTTCAGCCGTCCTTGGTCCCATTCTTGCTGGATGTTTTTCCGGCCTTAGTGATTTCTGAAATTTGATTGTTTTCTCTCCAAAAATATGGTCCATAACATTTTGATGTGGACATAACAGGAAAAATGTTAATCTGAGGTGAATTACAAATGTGTTCATCAACCTCGTCTGGATGTTCTGAGCCCCAAACAAGCACATTACGACGATTCGCCTTTCCATACGCATGAAACGTGGCTTCCTCACCGAATACCGGTTTCTGTGGAAAATGTTTTCGTGCAGTAGCCTCTGGAAGTCATCGAGAAAGTCTGAAAGAAGCTCAGAGTACCCAGCGCCGGTAACAACTGCAGCCGGAATGGTGTGACGTCAAGACGTCTCGGTAAAACACACAAGACTGGTGATTGAGGTTTCTGCAATTCTCTGCTTGGACGGGTCTTCCATTTCTTCTGGCTCCTGATGAGTGATTCTCGCACACGGTCCACCTTCTGTGGTGATAGTCCCGGAGGCCTTGTTTCCTTCGCAACACAAGTGCCGCCAGTCTCACAGATTTTGTTGTACCAATCATGGATTGTTGTTCTGTTGGAGCTTTTCATAATATTTGGTGCGGTATAGTCACTTAACCGTCGCAAGTGACTCAGAGTTAGCGAATTCAAGGATAAAGAAAACGTGTGCATCACTGTGTTATATGTTACGTTCTGATACGCCCGCCTCTAGCGGTGCGCCCCCCTTAACTACGCTACGGAGCGTATTTCGAATCTAAAACTGGAGGCAAACCCTATCCCACTAACATCTGTCATTTTTCTGCAGTTGTCTTCCGGGACCCTAGAATTCCCTACTTGAAGATTTGAACAATATGATGAAACCTCAGTGGTGCTGGTTCCCATGATTCTTGTACCACTTTTGATGACTTCAATTGAATTCTACATTAATATACAAGATAATCTTAAATTACCTTTATAAATCCGTATGATGTATAATGGGAGACTGTGACATTTTGAATTTAATCTTTTGCTCTTTCTGATGTTGATTCTGTAGTTCCTTGCACATTTCGATGAACGTATTAACTGAAAGAACGTCACCATCGTTTTTACGAGTGGAACGTTCTTAGAAACTCTCCGGTGTTTTTAGCAATTTGCATTTCTCCCGTATTTCTTGGTATTGTTGAAGATAATTTCAGGGAATACTACGATAGGTTTCTTGAGCATACGACTTTTGCAGCAGTCATCTCTCGGTTCTCGGTATTTGCACAATTTAATGGCCTCATTTATTTCAAGTCCCAATTCGACGAGGAAACAAACTTGTTGCTTAACGGAAGCCCAGCGCATAATTATCTTCTCTCACTGACGGAAAACTATTTTCCCTCTCACAGTGCGCATTAGCAGGAAGCCAAACAAGTTGAAGTTTAATCTTGCTTTTTTTTATAAGACTGCTAGGGAATGTTGTGTACAGAAAATAATAACCAAGGGCAAGTTAGTGCTGCAGATGTTGATCATTTCAGTCTACACAACTTTAGCCACAAAGATACAAACATGACACTCTACACAGTACTTGCTGACGTACCTTCCTGTAACTTATCAACACAGAAAGAGAAAGCTCTCAGCTGCTCTAACAAAACTTCAGACATCTAGCAACTGTTCAGAGACAGTCCTACTAGAAAATTACTTAAGCATACTGTACATCTAATATTTCGTGTCAAAACTATATCCCGAAATACGTAGATAGCTATGCATATTTTAGTGGAACTGTGGCCTAGCACTCACCTGAAGTACACATCAAGTAACATCTGTCTTTGTGATTACCAGCAATGAAGACGAATATCAGTTGCTGCTGATGTTCTCTCGACATCATTAGAGAAGGACGTCTAGCTCTGACTGAACATGAATGGTAAGAGGAACCTTTCACAAAATCACAAACACAAAACGAAATTATATAGTACCTCAAATGAAACAATGTCAGGAAATAATGAAGCATTTTTGACAACGTCCCAAAGATATAGCATTCTTTAGTGACTGTTGTTGAATGTTGGTGCCTGTAGAGGCTACGCAAATCTTCAACGAGTCAAAGTAGCAAATTCTTTCACGACAAGCTCTGGTGATGGGATATTACTAAATGCTTTTGAGCATTAGGTCGAATCACGGGTATGGTGTCGTATTGTTGTTTCACTTCATCGATTATGCCTGAAATATATCACAATTATGGTTTGATTTCAACAACTATTGCTATAACTTTCCTCAGTTCTAAGATAGGGTTGTTGCAGGGTTCCACACTAGGGTAACTTGTGCAAGTCTCTTAGACTCGGCGAAATTACTGAAATCTATATCCATCTGAATCTGATTACTGTAGTAAGGTTTTGGTCTCCTTCTAGAATTTTTACCCCCACACTTGTCTCTGTTATCAAGTTAACGGTTCCCTGTTGTCGCAGCAGTAGTCCTGCCAAAGGTTTATTTCTTTTAGTCAAGTGGTGATATAAATTTGTTTTCTCAAGAATTCCACACAGTATCTCTTCATTAGTTATCCAATATAACCTCTTAATCTTCAACTTTGTTCTGAAAATTTCCAGAGTTTTTATTATCGGCTTGTCCGAACTATTAATTGCATGTGCATATGCACATGATATGTGAACTAGATGAAAGTATTGTGCTGCTGGTTGCTACTGTAAACGCTGAAGAACCTATAATTAATTTTTCAAGTCGAGTGCAGCAAAGTCGTCACATCTTGCTGTTAGCTGGACGATGTATTCTAACCTTTTCCTTGTTTATAGACTGTCAGAATAATTTTCTGATACCTTCACGAGCAGAATCATCCAGCTAAGCTGTTGTTTCGACGGGGAAATTTCCCATCATTGTAAAGGCAATAAATGCAATGCTATCTGCTTTCGTTCGGCAATTTAAACGCACAGCGTATGGGGCGGCGCCGGCAGTGTCGATATAAACCACCATACGGCATCTCGGACTATACGCAGTGGACAATAACACCATTTGCCGGCCAGGGATAATTGTCGCCGAAATGGTATCGAGAGTTACGACTGCAAAAGGATGGCGGCATCTGTTCTTCAACAAGAGTAAAGATCCACGCACAATTCAAACAAAACTGTTTCGCCCTTGTTCATAACACTACACTTTCGTTTACTCATGACAGATTGTCTGAATACTGTCCCAGTAGTAGAGTGCATGCCAAAATCTATTTACTCGTACTTCTGCGTGACGATAATTATGAGCACGACGGCCCCAACAGACCTGGTTGCTAGCCCTGTGTAACTAAGCTGAAAATGCAAGGAATCCGGTAAACACCTACCTTCTGCAGACCTAAACTTCCGAATACAATTCAAAGAATAAATAAGGAGCGGAAAATACGAAGTTAGTCTCCGCAACCTTTTCAGTACATCTTACATGCTTAGTCATGACCCATCAAATACGGTGTAAAACATGAAAGGCTAAGAATCAACTATCATAAGAAAAAGATGCTACCACCACAAAACATTTTTCACATATAAGAATCCATGGTAGTGCATAATAAAGCAAAACACCACCAAATTCATTGAGGCTTTAACGAATTGAGAGCCATGCTCAACAATAAGTTATAAAAGCCACTCATCCTCGCAACTCCCACCTCTATCAAAGAAAGAAACTAGTATTTACTTGTCCCCTGCCTCAAAATTCCCCCTAGTCATTCTGCTGCCTTTTCCCACCACACACTAGCACATACCCCAGCTGTACAACAAACTGACTGTTAACTGTTACCACAGCGCCAGCAAACAGAGGCACTGCAACATGTGACATCATTACACATAATAAACACATGTTTGAAAACACACTACTGAAAGTATGAAAATGGTACTGTGAACAATGTATGCTCGGGTCCATGAAAGGCCATACGGGCATGTACAAAATAATTACTGTTCAATTTCTGGACACACGTGAAGAAGGGAATAGAAAAATCGTTCATGAAACCAACAGATCTTCAAGTTTCCAATTAGCTGTGTGCAAAAACGTTCGCGTCAAAAAGACAAAAGGATGAGCATTTCTGCGACATAATGACGTGCCATCAGGTGTGATCAGCGTTAAGAATAACTTCTCCAGCTACACCAGCACGGGCGAGTAGCATGTAAAAACGTCTGAGAAGAAGACATGTAACAAATGTATGATATTGTCTATGCATAACTGCCGAAGAGCATCGTAGCTGTACTAAGAGCAAAGTAAAAGGGAAAGCTAACATCGACCCGAGAGCTAGTTTGAACATTATAGGGCTTCAATAGGCATTATCATATTAGGGGACGTTGCACAGCTGTCTTGCTTAGATCTGACTTACCCTGCCAGTAATAGGAGGTCACATAGTGAAACCTGGCATCTTTTGCATTTGCAAATATTGTCTGAGTGAAAGGTGAAGGAGCGATAAGTGGAACATAAAAATTCTAAGACTGGCTTCGGATCGAATTCCAGATATTTCGATTCTCAATCTCTGACACTTCACCATTTTTTTTTAATATGGTCTCCTTTCTCCCCATTTAGCCGGCCATATGTCGTACCTTCTGCAGTTTTCGGTCGTCATTTCTTCACATTTTCTTTCCTACACCATTCTCTCTTTCTTTGTATGTTTCTTCCCTCTCTTCCTTAAAGAGCGGGCTCAATCACAGCCTAACTGATACCTCACAGAACACCTGCTTTTACAGCAAAAGGAATAAAAAAGCAATAAGCCAATAACTGAATAGCTGAATAGGTAATTTTTCCTCTTATAGGGTCGCAGCAATCGTTTCCTTCTCAAATATACATGCATTTTTGAATGAATTTATCTTTACGTTTAAACTTTTATTCAAAATTTCTCTCGTGAGAACATGCCTCTATGGTACAGCGTCATACCTGGACGATAGTGTAAGTGGAAACATATGATTTTTTCAGTTAGTGTTTCAATCTAGTGACTGATCTTAAAGTCATGTAAAGGAATGCGTACTAGAAACCGCCAAGAGCAGTTTCCGACATTTTCTAATGTTCCTGTTGATGTGAGAAATAAGTTTGTGTTTTGTTCAAAATGGTTCAAATGGCTCTGAGCACTATGGGACTCAACTGCTGTGGTCATCAGTCCCCTAGAACTTAGAACTACTTAAACCTAACTAACCTAAGGACATCACACACACCCATGCCTGTGGCAGGATTCAAACCTGCGACCGTAGTAGCAGCGCGGCTCCGGACTGGAGCGCCTAGAACCGCACGACCACCGCGGCCGGCTTTGTGTTTTGTGCAGCGTCTGTACGAGTTCTATACACTCACGTGCTGTATAATACAGTAACGCTATTTGGAGGATGTTTTTAACTCTTCATCTACAGCATTTTACCACGAAAAAAAAATCTGCATATTTTTAAAGCTAATTACGTACATGTGGACGATGAGGTCGCACTTCGTCGGTCGCGCACCATCTTGCACATTGAAACGGAAGTCCTCTACCATGCAACATGTGACACTTGCGAATTAAGAGAAATTCTTTAACGTCTTTATAATTTTACCTGCGTTGAGAATGGAAATTAGTGGTAGTTGCCATTAGCTTCTATTTCAAAAAGGTTTTATGTTTAACCGGTTTTTGATAAACTCTTGCTTAATTTGATTTCACTTACTGATTATTTGTGTATAGTAGAGTAATAATGTAAGACAGATACTATTAAATACGTTACTGACAAGGTTTTACCTACTGTAACGCTTTTAAATTTGATTATACAGGGTGTTACAAAAAGGTACGGCCAAACTTTCAGGAAACATTCCTCACACACAAAGAAAGAAAAGATGCTATGTGGACATGTGTCCGGAAACGCTTACTTTCCATGTTAGAGCTCATTTTATTACTTCTCTTCAAATAACATTAATCATGGAACGTAACAGAACGTACCAGCGTGACTTCAAACACTTTGCTACAGGAAATGTTCAAAATGTCCTCCGTTAGCGAGGATACATGCATCCACCCTCCGTCGCATGGAATCCCTGATGCGCTGATGCAGCCCTGGAGAATAGCGTATTGTATCACAGCCGTCCACAATACGAGCACGAAGAGTCTCTACATTTGGTACCGGGGTTGCGTAGACAAGAGCTTTCAAATGCCCCCATAAATGAAAGTCAAGAGAGTTGCGGTCAGGAGAGCGTGGAGGCCATGGAATCGGTCCGCCTCTACCAATCCATCGGTCACCGAATCTCTTGTTGAGAAGCGTACGAACACTTCGACTGAAATGTGCAGGAGCTCCATCGTGCATGAACCACATGTTGTGTCGTACTTGTAGAGGCACATGTTCTGGCAGCACAGGTAGAGTATCCCGTATGAAATCATGATAACGTGCTCCATTGAGCGTAGGTGGAAGAACATGGGGCCCAATCATGACATCACCAACAATGCCTGCGCAAACGTTCACAGAAAATCTGTGTTGATGTCGTGTTTGCACAATTGCGTGCGGATTCTCGTCAGTCCACACATGTTGATTGTGAAAATTTACAATTTGATCACGTTGTAATGAAGTCTCATCCGTAAAGAGAACATTTGTACTGAAATGAGGATTGACACATTGATGGATGAACCATTCGCAGAAGTGTACCCGTGGAGGCCAATCAGCTGCTGATAGTGCCTGCACACGCTGAACATGGTACGGAAACAACTGGTTCTCCCGTAGCACTCTCCATACAGTGACGTGGTCAACGTTACCTTGTACAGCAGCAACTTCTCTGACGCTGAGATTAGGGTTATCGTCAACTGCACGAAGAATTGCCTCGTCCATTGCAGGTGTTCTCGTCCTTCTAGGTCTTCCCCAGTCGCGAGTCATAGGCTGGAATGTTTCATGCTCCCTAAGACGGCGATCAATTGCTTCGAACGTCTTCTGTCGGGACAACTTCGTTCTGGAAATCTGTCTCGATACAAACGTACCGCGCCACGGCTATTGCCCCGTGCTAATCCATACATCAAATGGGCATCTGCCAACTCCGCATTTGTAAACATTGCAATGACTGCAAAACCACGTTCGTGATGAACACTAACCTGTTGATGCTACGTACTGATGTGCTTGATGCTAGTACTATAGAGCAATGAGTCGCATGTCAACACAAGCACCGAAGTCAACATTACCTTCCTTCAATTGGGCCAGGTGGCGGTGAATCGAGGAAGTACAGTACATACTGACGAAACTAAAATGAGCTCTAACATGGAAATTAAGCGTTTCCGGACGCAAGTCCACATAACATCTTTTCTTTATTTGTGTGTGAGGAATGTTTCCTGAAAGTTTGGCCGTACCTTTTTGTAACACCCTGTAGTATATGTACATGACCACGTTGTATCTTGATACAGCTTTTTACATTTGGAAAAATCTTAATTTTTTGATGTAATTTCTGGAGTTCAAGAAAAAGACTGCAGCACACATGAAGAGAGTGCTGTCATTTCATAATGAAATAAGGAAATGTATTAAACTTCTATTAGAGGGTCAAATATCTGAAATATCTTTCAAGGTACAACTGTCTCCCCCGATACGAACTGAAATTGTTATTGTGGTTTATAAAACTGTGATTGGTACAATACATTGTGTAAAACTGCACAATATGCGAACAAAAGTAGACCGATAAGAACCTGTCTCAAGGCGATTATTTGTTTTTACCAATTTGTAGAATCAGTGTCACCTAACCTACAGCTGTTTTACAAGTATTTTAGTAACTTTTGTATATTTGTCCGAGTTCTGGCCCTAGATGAGACAATTCTCACTGACCGACCGCCCTGTCCTCCTCTGCCAATGGCGTTACCGTTTGCGGTATTGATGGACATGTGGTCAGCTCACCGCAGTCCCCAGAATAGAAAGCGGGTCCTTCGGATGGCAGTCAACTGTGCTGATTACTCATCTAGAGAGGTAGACTTCATAGTGTTATATTTAGTTACAGTTTAGGTTTGGGCTTGTCTTCTTCTTCCGTACATGGCTCTGCCTCTTATGGTGCACATCTTGTCCTTCGACGTATGAGACTACTTTGGTCTGTAGCATTAGGAAAGTATTCTGCCACTGTTCATTCTATCGATATGTTCACTCCGTTTTCTTCTGTTGTCTTCAGTTTCGCTTCTTACGTTTTATGCAGAGTATTTAATAAATGTCTACCGGGTTTCAGAAGATGACCGCACAAAAACTATAAGGCGCACATAAAAAACACGTATCAGTGGGCAGAGCTTCTCTCCAAGTTTTTAACTCACATTACAGCTGCTCAACGTAGGTATAATTATTGATCCGGCAAACGCCAGTACATGCTTGCTGCTCCTGCTGCCCAGGAAAGCGCAACAACACCAGCCTGCTGCCTTGGAAATCTGTTCATTGGGTTGCCTATCCGCATGCGCTACCTAACTGGATGCGACAATGCGGAATGGATGATTTGTCTGCACACTTTCTGGCACGCCTGCCTCCTAGTGGTTCGCTCTGCAACTACGTCTGGGTGCGTAATACGAATCGAAACTTGGAGACATGCACTGTCCGCTGATACGGCTGATGTGTCATTTCTCTGTATCTCAATGAAGTAGACAATGGGGAAAGAAAGGGAATTCGTGGCTTGCAGCTGCACGGGGCATTGTGGTAAAGTAATTTCAAAAGTTGTAAATTTATGTCGGACAAGGACTCGAAACTGGATTTACCGTCTGTCAGGAGCAACTGCCTAAACCGCTTCGACCATACAGACATGGCCGGTGACACACTCAAATTTGCAACTATCGCACGCTTCAATGAAGCGTCCCACGGCAATAACCTCCCCCCCCCCCCTCACCCCTCACAAATTATTGAGTTCGGACGCTGAAACAAACGTTAAGGAGCTATCGTGCACTTACGGAAATGTGTATAGTCATACGTGGTATAAACATTGTCTCTACCTGTTGCAATTATCGTGCAATGGTCTTATGGGGACCTAGAGATAGTTGTCAGTAACCTTGTATATTCATTTCCTTCCTAATATCGCTATTTGTTAATCTTTCTACGCTAGTACAGCCGTTCACAATCGTCTGAAATCTTGTGTCAGCTGCCTGCTTCATACTTCTTTTGCGTTCGTGCATGACACACGACTTACACTACGTGATCAAAAGTATCCGGACACCTGCAGAAACATATGTTTTTCATATCAGGTGCATTTTTCTGCCACCTACTGCCGGGTACCTCATATCAGCGACTTCAGTAGTCATTAGACATCGTGAGAGAGCAAAATGGGGCGCTCCGCTAAACTCACGGACTTCGAACGTCGTCAGGTGATTGTGTGTCACGTGTGTCATACGTCTGTACGCGAGATTTCCACACGCCATCCTTAGGTTCACTGTTTCTCGTGTGATAGTGAAGTGCAAACGTGAAGGGACACATACAGCACAAAAGCGTAGAGACCGACCTCGTCTATTGACTGACAGAGACCGCCGACAGTTGAAGTGGGTCGTAATGTGTAATAGGCAGACATTTATCCAGACCGTCACACGGGAATTGCAGACTTCATCAGCATCCAATGCAGTACCACGACAGTTAGGCGGGAGGTGAGAAAACTTGGATTTTGTGGTCGAGCGGCTGCTCGTAAGCCACACATCGCGCCGGTAAATGCCAAACGACGCCTCGCTTGGTGTTAGGAGCGTACACATTGGACGATTGAACAGAAGGAAAACGTTGTGTGGAGTGACAAATCACGGTACAAAATATGGCGATCCGATGGCAGGGTGTGGACGTATAGCGAATGTCCGGTGAACGTCATCTGCCAGCGTGTGTAGTGCCAATAGTAAAATTCTGCGGCGGTGGTGTTACGGTGTGGTAGTGTTTTTCATGGAGGGGGCTTCCACCCCTCGTTGTTCTGCGTGGCACTATCACAGCACAGGCCTACAGAGATGTTTTAAGCACCGTCTTGCTTCCCATGTTAAGAGCAATTCGGGGATGGCGATTGCATCTTTCAACAGGATCGAGCACCAGTTCATGATGCACGGCCTGTGACGGAGTGGTTACACGACAATAACATCCCTGTAACGGACTGGCCTGCACAGAGTCCTGATCTGAATCGTATAGAATTCCTTTGGGATGTTTTGGAACGCCGACCTCGTGCCAGGCCTCACCATCCGACACCGATACCTCTCCTCAGTGCAGTAGTCCGTGAAGAATGGGCTGCCATCCCCAAGAAACCTTCCAGCACCTGATTGAACGAATGCCTGCGAGAGTGGAAGCTGTCATCAAGGGTAAGGGTGGGCCAACACCATATTGAATTCCAGCATTACCCATGGAGGGCGCACCGAACTCGTGAGTCATTTTCAGCCCGGTGTCCGGATACTTTTGATCACATAGTGTACTTTTGTAGAGTAACGTTCGTGTGGCCGTGCCTTTATAAGGCTTAATTCCTGTAATTTTCGTGTCTTGTTTCTTTTACTGTCCCGAGTACGTTTCCTAATTGTGCTAGATTCTTGTTTAGATCTTTGTCATACCTCTGTGTGATATTACACCCCTATTACTTCAAATGGATGGGCTGTTCTACTACTGTATCGTGTACCAGTATTTATATTCTTATGGGACCCTTTTCTATAAAAGCCGTTGGTTTAGCTTTGTTGGATCTAGTCATATTGCAGCTATTTTGCTTAAAAGATACATCCATTTTATTTATTAAACCTATGACATCCTCTGCATGTGAAACACAATTTAGAGTAGTGGCTATGTATACTCTAATATCGGCAAGAAATTTGTTTCTCATTCACGTAGTAAATTTTCTTCAGGGAGTTTGCTAATTGGTATCCTTAAATATAGAGACGTATTCGTGATAGTAAATCGTTACAAGAACTCCATAGAAATGTAAATCTGAAAATCTTTCCTTAGGGAGTAACGTAGATTTATTGCTAATGTTACAAGTGATAAATTTAACAACATACGTTTACAAATGCCTCCTTCTGCTTCGATATATGAATTGAGCCTGCGGCCCATGACGTATCGTACTCTGCTGAAAATCCCTAGAATCCGCCACATTTTATCAAATGACATTTTCATATGTACCTCAGCAGATAGACATCAGGTACAACAGCTGATTGCACCAACGATTTCAAGTGGCCCCAGAGATAAAAATACATTGGATTCAAATCTGCTGGTCGGGCAGGCCATGCAACGGATCCCCCTTCGACCAATTCCTCTATTCGGAATCTGGCTGTCGAGACGTTGGCGATCTTTCAGAGTAAAGCCACATCACTTGTATGACGTCTAGAGGTAAATTATCAAGTAACTGAAGAACCTCGTTTCTTAGAAACCGTAAGCATGTTTGCCCAGTAATAAGTTGGGGGAAGAAATAGGGAGCAATCAACTGACCATGAACGATTTCACTCCTTACGTTGATGCAGAAGAAAACACAATGAGACGAACTAAAAACATATGGCAAGACGACTTGTAGAGTACGGTGTAAGTAAAAATGTGCGTCTGAAGTACGTCACGTAATCAGGGGTCACTACAGGGAATTCTTTTCGTAACTCGCTAACAAGGGATTTTTGGACACATATTCAAATGCACTTTTTGTGACGTTTTGGTGTTAGAAACACAGTCCATAACGTAACACGCAGAGTTACCAAAACATTTAGAGCACGTATCAAATACGCTATAGCTGTCCTGTCCAGATCTTACAGAAAGAGAGAGAGTAATTATACACACACACGCACACACACACACACACACACACACACACACACACACACACATAAATATATATATATTATGAAACTCCTGTTCGAACGACGGTTTCGGATTGCTTATGAATTAAAAGCAATTTTCCTAAGCCGTTGTAACGTGGTTGCTTTATTTTTTTTTTTTTTTTGAAAGCGGTGCTGATAGCTAATAAAAGCGGGTTAAAAGCTGTCAGCTGTCTGGAGAAGTTAATCTTGCATTACTAAGCAACTGTTTCACCAGGTATCCTGTCTAGCTTACCAAATTCCCAACCAGACTAACATTAATTATAATCTTTTAATAGTCATACGACAACCGGTGATATATATATAAAAGAGAGAATTTAAATAAAAAGATATAAATCAGTTTATATTTGGAAATTTATTTTAAGATTGATCATTGAAATTTCAGCATATTAAAATTGATTCCTAACTAAACTGGTGCCTTATTTAGGATTGTGAAAATGTGAGATTGCAATCTTACAGAACACATCAATTATGGAGCCAAGATTGGGAGACTGCATACAACACTGCATTCATAAAACAACACACAAAGAACGTTGAAACGTATGCAAGAGAAAGTTAACCACTACCACCAGATTCAAATTTTCACCCAAAGAAATTACGTTCGTAGCACAATCCTGTCCGTCATGTAATGACCACACACTGGTATACTAAATTCATATTAACTCTTTGTGAAATCTTCGCAAAAAGAATAGCTGAGGGCTACTTTGATGATTACTCCACATGCTTCACGTGGTCAACTTGGTTTACACAAAGAGTGTAACTCCACAATAATTTTGATAATTAAAATAAATTAGATCGAAAAGCAATTTACAAAAGAAAAACCTCGAACTGGTTACTAACGTCTTACTGTTAACCTGACGGGTCAAACAGTTATATAAGCACGTGGTACTGGTGTCGCAAAGTACACCCCACGTGGGTTGAACATAAAGAAAAGTTGCTATATTGAAAAATATTGTCAAGACGAGACGTTATACTCACACAAGCATTCGCATTTAAGATTGATCTTACTTAGAGTTATTGATCAACACGTGGTTCCACTTTACTCACAAAGTAGTGACAAAGCAACTACCGGAAAATAATCTGAACTTCACACGAGAATTACACTGCGCTGCAATTTAAGATAACATTAGATATTTTAGAGCTAAACCTGAAATAAAGGTGATTAAATTTTCAGTTAGGCTGAACTTAAGAAATCCATTGTCCTGCGGACTTAGCAGACACGTGCTTAGCCGGAGATCTTACCACTTCAGACGCTCGCCCCGGACCGACTGACCTGCGCTCCTACCGAGCGTGCTTCCCAAATACAAACGGAAGTGACCAGAGGGGCAGCTTCCTATACCAACATGACAACGGATGGACAGGACCATACTAAGGATAGAAACCTCTTTGCTTTTAGAAAGCGTAGCTACCTGTTCCGACGTTGGTCCTACTGTTCTCTAGCAGACAGGCTTGTCTGCTACCCTCAAGCATGCAACTAGAAATACATTTGCTCATTCATCCTCTCACACAGAAGGGAAGGGGGATGACAGTATCTTATCATATACAGTATATAACAGAAAGCGGATGTAGATTCCGTATGAGACTGTGTGACGTGAATTACATATAAACTGTGTTTTAAAGTGTAGTAGTGTGACAGATCGTTCTTGTTTATGTGTAAAAGTAACACGTTCCACTACTCAGTCTCCTCCCAGATAGTCAGAAACGCCACAGTAAAGTTAGAAGTGGAATTTATTCCATAAATGACAACAGATTTAAGAAATCAAACATGAAAGGAATCCAACTGAGACCTTTCATAACCCCAACGCTCCGAGAAAAGACTGTGCAGGGAATTTTCTGGCCATGCTAGGACATTCCGAAGCTGGCTTCTCACACCCTACTTAAACCAAAAGTGTAAAGAAAAGGCAAAAGGTCACCAGCTACTTGCTAAAACACAATAATTTCAACAAATCTTTAAAATCTACTAATTTCAAACAGAAAAAAAGAACACAATCTGTGACACCTATTTAAAAGATAGTGTAGACCTAATTCGGTCAGCAAGTAAAAACAATGGTTCCTGTGTCATTAATATGAAAACAATTTCTGGTTGTTACCCTTATGGAGTTCACCAGTATTTGCTCATTGCAAGAGCCAACTGATCACAGGAAAATTTATGACTGTTTATTAACAAGCAAAATTTATGAAACTAGCAAAGGTGACACAGCAATTAAAAAAGACCATGAAATAACATCAGTATTATAAAGCAGAACATTATAATGCACAATCCGCAAAAGCAAAAAATTGATAAGAAAAATCAACATGTTTTACAAAGTGGTTATCGCAAAAAAATTCTATATCTTATAAAACTAATAATTTGTAGAATTAAAATAACCATGTGGCACTAATTTAATCACTCTACTATATTTCAATTAGTTAGCAAACAATGAGCACTGTGTCATTGTACTGAAACTACTATAATAATGTGATTGTTACCCTTAAGGGGTTCCTCACAATAAATATGCCCCATGCAAAGGCTAATCGATCACAGTCCAATGAGAATGAATAACAATCTGACTGATAAACGAAGCAATGCCACTTGAATGAATTTACGAAACAAAATAACACAAATCTAATACATCACACAAGAACAAACATTGATCAATAAAACAGTACAATAGTCAACATCTAAAAAAAACACCAATAAATAAAACACCTGCAAAATGTAAGAGTCAAAGTCTAAAAAAAGACAATAAATAGAACACCTGCAAAATACAAGAGTCAGTCTAATAAACCCCAATAAATCGAAACCCTGCAAAACACACGAGTCAAAGTTTCTGTGAATCACTGTTCACTGACACACTCAGTACTTCCACTGTTCAGAGGCACAATATAAGGGGCGGGGGAGGGGGGGCGGGTTCGTCGCCACAGCTGTCAGTAGGGATTTTTTGTCCATCTGTTGCGTGCAATCCTGCCGTCTCTGCCCTCTCATGAAGTTTCTCTTGGTGGCCCATGTAACGTACATCTCGATTTGGTTCCATGTTTGTGTTGTCAAATTCGTGCGGTATCCTCGTTTGACACGCCAGGTTGATATTCCTGGGCAAGGATGACACTTAATGGCTCTTCTTTGTGCCACCCTTAGCGACCAGAGAACATCAAACCATGATTTACTGTCGCTTGACAGTGGGCATCTGTCAGGAGACGTTGATAGGCGTCGTTGAAGTCTGCCAGTTTCTCTGGACAGTATGTGTCAAAAGGCTCCACGCCCTTTGTGTTGTTACATTCTTGGGTTATCCTCAATTGGCTCGCCGGTTTGATATTCCTGGGCAAGGATGACACTTAATGGCTCTTCTTTTGTGCCACCCTTAGCGACCAGAGAACATCGAACCATGATTTACTGTCGCTTGACAGTAGGCATCCGTCAGGAAATGTCGATAGGCGTCGTTGACGTCTGCAAGTTTCTCTGGACAGTACCTGTCAAAAGGCTCCACGCCCCTTGTGTTGTTTCACCGCGGCCGTCTCGTCACGGTCGCGTGCGTGTGGTGCGTTGCCAGCAGATGGATTTCCGCGCGGTGGACCGCTCACCCATCTCAGCTCATCGCCTCCAGGAAGGGTCGCACGGGATGGCCGCCCATTAGCTCCAGGTGCAAGGGAAAGTGTTTGTCGCGTTCCCTTCTTTTGTTGTCGACCGCGCTCTCGAAGTGGCCTAGTTGACAGCGTGTCCTGCTGGGAAACCCGCCAGTTTACAACTAGTCTGGCTGTTCCCGCTGTCTCGTAAGAGTTTAGCCGGTTCGCTTTCACGTTTTCAACTGCATTCACAGAAATTTTTTTTATCATAGTTATGTGATTACACAATGTCATACATAATACCACTTAGTATTGTCTTTCACAATTTTTAAGAACAAAAGTGAGACTTAATTTTTTTTAATAAAAAAATTAGATGAATCGACAATATAAAATAAAATTTAAATGGCTTGACAATGTAAAAAAAATATAAGTGAAATGACTTGACAATGTAAAAAAATAAAAATTAAATGAACTGACAATATATAATATTTAAATCCACATCACTAATGTGGTTCACTTACGTTTTAATAAATCAAATGCTACTTATTAATTCACTAAAATGAATAGGATTATGCCTTGTGCAAGTATAGGTCAGGACAGCATAGGGTTCACATGTTATTTACACACACACACACATGCACACCTGTTGTCTATTCTACACACTAACTACCCATAAACATGCATTACTCAAAATTTTACTTCAATCCACTACTAGTTAAGCCAATAAGCTACTTCAATGCTATTTCAACACCGTGTATATACCACTACAGCATTGTTCTAATTCGTCCTCTTCTTGACGCTCGTGGCATACGTCTTGTCACATGATAAACATGGAGAAACGTTCCTTAAACATACAAAGTAAAAAGAACAATGGTTATTTACAGGCCATAACATTTATACCAGTTGACACCCCTGATAAGAGACTCGCAATTACACATTAATCATACTCATATGTTTTATGTATGTAAGACAATTTCATCTAAGATTACGTTATCACAAGAGTTAATCACGCAGATGACTCTGAGAAGGTTAAAAATATCTGCATCATACAGGTTATACTACCTTTTCTTACCTATTTTGCTGCGATTTCGTTCCTTCTTTAAGTTACCTTTCACTTCCAAATCAGTTATTTCGCCTGTGGTGGTTATTCTGGATTCATTTCTCATGAATGGCAAAATTGTGGTCACCTCTATTCAGTAAAACAGTTTCATCTTAACTTATTGAACTTACAACAGACACAAAAGATCCGAATCCTCCTGTAGTCCAAATGACAAATGTTTTGCTTCATCCTTATTACCTTAAACCAAGCTTCCCTTCGGTCCCATAATCAAAATTATTTAATCTTCCTCTACCTTCAAGAGGGAAATTTCCTCAGCACAAATCACATAGGCTGCAGTGCATGCCGCACCAGTGAAAACAGTAAGCTGTAATGCTCACAGCATCAGCAAAACACATAAACGTCTCTTTTCTAGGACAAGTATCAACGCAGAATAATTTTTCAGGCTTTGGCTCAACATCAATCAAGACTACAAAAAGGATCCACATTTCCGTTCCATTCTCCATTTGCTGGAAAACTGCTCGTATTTGACTGCCACAATAATATTTCAGGGTGACGTAAATTACACAAACCACAATTCTTCCTTCACCTTGAAGGGAATCAATATACTTACGAAATCCACAGACAGCACTTTACGTACTCAGCTATAAAGAACAAAAAAGACATATATCATCAATATTAATATATCATCGCATATTGGGAAGCCAGTGGTTTAACAATCGTATTATTGCATCCTGTTTTCAAGATTCTAGATTTACTCATTCCTTTCTCAGAGTTCTCCTATCTTAAAATATTTATACAACACGCATACTATAGTAAGAGATCCTCATTTATACTGACAGATATAGAACAGTAATAGATAGATAGTAGCACTGAAAGCAGAAAATCGGAAACACGGCTACTAACAGCTGGGGACTTGTGTTTGCCAGGCCCATAATATCCACAGATTGGATATTCCCCTGAGTTTTGCATTAATTCAACACAGATCTTGCTTCCCTCAGGAGTGACTCTTTCCAATTGACACAAAAAAACATAAACAGCATTTTACTCGTTCACAAAGAAACCCTTTATCTTCACGTTTGAATCAAACTAAATCTTAATTGCACAAGGAAAGACAAAAAATTAAAACATCACTTCAATCAATCACATAGAAACATCTTTATCATTATTTTTACCAACATATTATTCAAAATGCATACATCACAAATTTAAACTAATCAATTCTTTCTCCTCACCGTCCTCTCTACTTCTCACTGTCCTTTCTACTCATTTGCCATGTCGCTCATTTGTTCCGATTGGGCGCCTTCTGCGCTGATCGTTTGTCATTGCCGGTTTCGTTCATTTCCATTTGCTGGATTATGTCTAGGGTTAGCCGGCCGAATTTCAACATCATGAGGTGCTCCGCCTACAGTCCTATTCCCACCATATTCATCATAGTGTCGATTCTGGTTGCCGTACCTGTAGCGTTCACGATCTTGTCCAAGTCCTCGATCATTTCCGTTGTTCCACCTGCGTTCGCGACTGTTACCCCAGTTTCTATACGGCCGGTCGCGATTATTGTTCCGTTCGCGTCGCGACGACCAGTCACGCCATTGATTAGTACTACGGCCACGACTGCGATCGCGCTGCTGTGCCCCGTAACAACTTTGTGCCTGATTAGGGGGGCATTCTGCTGTATTATATTCCAACTCTTGGAGAAGTGTCTTAAAACGTTTCCACGTCCTCTTTGCATCGTCCCGCAAGAATGACGTGGCGCAAGTGCATCGGCAATTTGGTGATGCATATCCTAATTAGTTCTGCAGGCCTGTATGGGTCGTATAAAAATTGATTTGCCTGCAGCATGTGGTCGAATAGGCGTGCAGGGCTGCCGAAACCAGACTGGTTCAAATTTGGCAGCATAATTATGCCATGTTTGACCCTGTCTTGTGCCACTTCCGACCAATAGGCGGACAGATAGGCTTGTCGAAACTCCCGAGTGGAGTTGCAGTGACGCACTGCCAACCTCATGCGAATCGCCGGTTCGCCTTCCAAATAGCCACACATATATTCTATCTTATGTGAACTTGCCCAGTTGGGGGGAAGACAAAACTCAAATTGCTCGAGCGATGCACGTGGATGTATTCCTTTTTTCGAATTTCGGAATATCTCAAACTTTCTCAGCGTAAGGAAATGTTTGAAATCAAATCCCCGCATTTCCTCCTGGCGAGGCCCTTGTATGTTTCTATTATTCTCATGTCTGCCCCTCAAAATACATTCTTCCCTGTCGTCAAAATCCCCCTCGTGGCCGGAGTCCCTCTCTGCACTGTTCGTACGGCTATTTTTAGTGCTATTGGCGAGTTCGGAATTGCACGCCATGCGGTTTTCCAGATGCGCCATGCGTTCTTGTAATTCGCCTGTTACAGCTTTGTGCTGCCTGTTCACTTCGAACTGTCCCTTCTGAAATCTAAGAAGCGAACACACTTCTTCGGTCTCTGCGGCCGCTACCGGTGCAGTATTGTTCTCGCTTTTCGTCAGCTTCATCGTGCCTACAATGTCCGCTAATGCCGCAATCTGATCATGTATTTGTCTCTTGTCCTCCGCCCCAGTCTGCTTCAATTGTTCTACTTGCTGTTCCAGCGCGTGAATCGCTAAACTGTTGTCCGCTATTGTGTTGCTAACGGACGTGGGACAATGCGTTTCCGCCTCCTGGACCCTCGAGAGTACCTGCTGGAGTTCCCTTTGGCATTCTTCTCTCAGCGCTTGGAAATTCCTAAGTAGCTGTTCTTTGCTCTCTTTCGATTCTGCCTCGCGACTCCGCTTGCCCTGTTCTAAGGCTTGCAGACGGTCATCGATTTGTTCAAATGTACGGCCTAATTCTTTCATAATATCGCTTTTTATTTCACTTGCCATATTGTTTATTCTTTGTGAGATGTCATCGGACACTCTCTGCATTGACTTGTCGACTTTATGTGTCTGCTGGATTATTTTTTCGTCTATTTGTTCGCCTAGCTCGCGGATCGATTTTTCAGATTTCTGCGTCATTTGTTCGCCTAGCTTGCGGATCGATGTTTCTGATTTTTGCGTCATTTGTTCGCCTAGCTCACGGATAAATTTTTCAGATGATTCTTTTTGTTCTCGGAACGATTTTTCAGATTTTTGCGTCATTTGATCGCCTAGCTCTCGGATCGATTTTTCAGATTTCTCTGCGTTTTCTTTATTTTGTTGCAATAAGGCTTTCATGAGTTCTGCCAAATCAATTTGGTTAGTTGGAGGCCCGTTCGTCCTGTTTTGCATTTCCTGTGAAGTATTCCCTAATGCATTTTCGGAACCGTCCGAAGCATTAATATTCGAAATCAAATTATCCCCTTGGTCCATGTTGCTTAAGTTGTTGGACCGACTACTTTTAGCTTGGTTACGTGTCTGCATTCGTTCAATTTATACCCAGTACGCAACACACTAATCACAATAAATGTATCCCCCAAAAATTACGACAGTCACACGAAAGGTACCCAACCTAGTATGCACTTTTTCACACGCAAAACAAATTTTTATCTTTGATCGAAACAGTGGAATTTACAAGCGAGAAAAAACACACACACACACATATAAAACACAAAAATATAGAAAACAAAACAAGACAAACAACACAACGCCGATCAACAACGCCGTGAATCTTTTGCAAGTCTGCTCGGAAACAACGTAAAAGTTGTTTGAGCGCTGTAGGGAATAAAAATTAAGATTATAATACGCTCGCAATCTAACGTTTCAGAGATTCCAGAGTCTAGCGGAATCACAGAACAGGGTCGCCATGTGTAACGTTGTTACTTTAATTTGCTATGATGAAAGCGGTACTGATGGACAATAAAAGTGGGTTAAAAGCTGTGAGCTGTCTGGGGAAGTTAGTCTTGCATTACTAAGCATCTGTTTCACCAGGTATCCTGTCTAGCTTACCAAATTCCCAACCAGACTAACATTAATTATAATCTTTTAATAGTCATACGACAACCGGTGATATATATATAAAAGAGAGAATTTAAATAAAAAGAAATAAATCAGTTTATATTTGGAAATTTATTTTAAGATTGATCATTGAAATTTCAGCATATTAAAATTGATTCCTAACTAAACTGGTGCCTTATTTAGGATTGTGAAAATGTGAGATTGCAATCTTACAGAACACATCAATTATGGAGCCAAGATTGGGAGACTGCATACAACACTGCATTCATAAAACAACACACAAAGAACGTTGAAACGTATGCAAGAGAAAGTTAACCACTACCAACAGATTCAAATTTTCACCCAAAGAAATTACGTTCGTAGCAAAATCCTGTCCGTCATGTAATGACCACACACTGGTATACTAAATTCATATTAACTCTTTGTGAAATCTTCGCAAAAAGAATAGCTGAGGGCTACTTTGATGATTACTCCACATGCTTCACGTGGTCAACTTGGTTTACACAAAGAGTGTAACTCCACAATAATTTTGATAATTAAAATAAATTAGATCGAAAAGCAATTTACAAAAGAAAAACCTCGAACTGGTTACTAACGTCTTACTGTTAACCTGACGGGTCAAACAGTTATATAAGCACGTGGTACTGGTGTCGCAAAGTACACCCCACGTGGGTTGAACATAAAGAAAAGTTACTATATTGAAAAATATTGTCAAGACGAGACGTTATACTCACACAAGCATTCGCATTTAAGATTGATCTTACTTAGAGTTACTGATCAACACGTGGTTCCACTTTACTCACAAAGTAGTGACAAAGCAACTACCGGAAAATAATCTGAACTTCACACGAGAATTACACTGCGCTGCAATTTAAGATAACATTAGATATTTTAGAGCTAAACCTGAAATAAAGGTGATTAAATTTTCAGTTAGGCTGAACTTAAGAAATCCATTGTCCTGCGGACTTAGCAGACACGCGCTTAGCCGGAGATCTTACCACTTCAGACGCTCGCCCCGGACCGACTGACCTGCGCTCCTACCGAGCGTGCTTCCCAAATACAAACGGAAGTGACCAGAGGGGCAGCTTCCTATACCAACATGACAACGGATGGACAGGACCATACTAAGGATAGAAACCTCTTTGCTTTTAGAAAGCGTAGCTACCTGTTCCAACGTTGGTCCTACTGTTCTCTAGCAGACAGGCTTGTCTGCTACCCTCAAGCATGCAACTAGAAATACATTTGCTCATTCATCCTCTCACACAGAAGGGAAGGGGGATGACAGTATCTTATCATATACAGTATATAACAGAAAGCGGATGTAGATTCCGTATGAGACTGTGTGACATGAATTACATATAAACTGTGTTTTAAAGTGTAGTAGTGTGACAGATCGTTCTTGTTTATGTGTAAAAGTAACACGTTCCACTACTCAGTCTCCTCCCAGATAGTCAGAAACGCCACAGTAAAGTTAGAAGAGGAATTTATTCCATAAATGACAACAGATTTAAGAAATCAAACATGAAAGGAATCCAACAGAGACCTTTCACCGTCAGTAACGACAGATGCTTTACTTAAATACAGCTATATCGAATGGTAGGGACGGAAATATTTCTGGGTTCACCTATTAGTTAAATCGGAGATTACTAAAACTGGTATAGAACTCCAGAAGATCAAGTGGCCGTTAATTTAAAATCTGAGCGTGGGCGGACCGAACTATCTTCGGCTGAAAGTATAAGCTACGTTCGATATTCCGATCACGCTCATGTTGGCAACATGGACCTTTTTGCTCTCATACAGTGCGCAAGGGCCAGAGTTTACGAAGTTTTACTAATGAGTTTCATTACTGAGAGACGCTTCCTCAGCCGCAGTTCATGGCAGTACTTCGTAGGGTTTACTCCGTTACCAGCACTCGCGCGGTAGTATCCGCCATTTTGCGATTCATGCGTTCGTTTCCACCGCGCTGAATGAAACCATGCATAGTAGTTCCGTTGAGTTTTTATCTGTAGTATTGGAGGCAGAACGCTCGTGGCACAGTCGACCGTGTTTAGGATGTGAATATTCCGTTTGCGCTGCGAGAAGTCAGTCTCAGTATGTTATCCATTTTATATATGTAGTATGTCGGTGTGCTCGCCGCGTGATTCTAATCATAGCTCTTTACCATTACTTGTAATTCGAATCGTCTAGTTCTTCTCTGCTAGGCTGCATAAAAACTCTCTCTAAGATCGGGAATAGTTAGTGTTATCTTTGTATTTTATGTCTTTCCATGTGCTTATGGCTTGGCTCACAGAAAGTCGGTGGATCCCTCTGTAGTGTCTAACTGTAGAGGGGTAGTTTCTACCTATTTGTATCGAGATTGCGTCTCATTTCAGTGCGTTTACCATCAATTTATGGGAAGACTGTCTCTCATTTCAGTTCTTTGGCGAAAATATAGGTTTTTTTTCTTTTAGCTGTCTGTTACTTGTCTGTAGCCTCCTCATGTTCTCATTAACTAATCAGTTAATTTCAATCAGTTGTCGACATCGCTCCAGCACATGAAAAAGAACCCGACGCTATCGAGGTCTGGAAAGCGGTTATCAGGTGAGGTCCTTCTGATCTGATGGTATCGAAGACGGTGACACGCAGAACTAACTAATTTCTTTCATTTTGATCCCTCTGAAGCCAAAGACACGAGTAAGCTACAATAAATTTATGGACACCAGTTTATAAACACACTGTATATGTTAACAGGCGTGGGCGAAATGTTACACCTTTGTCTGGCCTCCCACGGTGGGCGAAATGCTACACCTGCACGCCCACTGTCGGTGGTGAAATTTGCTGCCGGATATACATTTACATCTAACGTGAGTCTTTTATTTTTCCTATAGGCTTCTTAAAGTGTTCATTAAATGGAATGAGTAACTTATTTTATTCATTATACTCCACAATTCTTGTCTGTTAACTTCTTCAAAGGCTTTGTAAGTGAGTAGCCTTTACTTGTGTGTCTGTTATCGTACATACAAACCTGGGAACGTGAACTGACAACCTTTTTGTGCTACTGAGCTCAAAGCCACATCACTTACATTAAATCGAAAAGAATCTTGCGAGTTTGAAAACTTATCTCATTCATAAGCAAATAAATAACCAAACCAATAATTTCACTCTCAGTACACTTGGTCAGTGCGAACTGTATAAAAAGAACGTAACTCCAGAATGAGATTTTCACTCTGCAGCGGAGTGTGCGCTGATATGAAACTTCCTGGCAGATTAAAACTGTGTGCCCGACCGAGACCGAGTTCGAGTCTCGGTCGGGCACACAGTTTTAATCTGCCAGGAAGTTTCAAAAACGTAACTGTTTATAAAAAAAACTGTAATGTCGCCCTTTATAAGAATGTAACCCGAAACACACGAAAATTTCTGCACTGACATATAGCCATGGTAAAATAAAGAACCGGACAGAGTCTAAATTGCGCAAAGGAAATGAAACCATCACCTGAAAAATGAAGTACTGGCAGAAACAGCAACGCACCAAGACTCCGAAACAGATAGAAAATATTGCTAAAAACTAACTACAGTTGGTCCAGGAAAATTGGGTTCATAGTCTTGACACAGAATGCCAATGAAAACACATGACTCAACGTTTAAGTTCAGAAATTTCAGTCAGGAAGGAACTTATTAAGGGGGGTATGACGTCAAACGGGCCGACTTGGAGCAGGAGGGCCCCACAAGACATTTTAATTTCCACTGTCTATACTTTCACAAATAAATTCATAAAACTTTGTCAGCATGACCAGCAAGGATTCAGAATTTACACTCACAACAGTGGAAGTTCGAAAACATAACAAAATAATTTTTTTTTACATCTGAAATTTCATCATTTTTTTCACTTACTAATGGCAGCATGTGTTGCTATAGGTACACTTTCCTTCATAAGTAAGAGAGATTCTTTGATGAATTTTGCACAGCATAGAAACCATACTCAAAGTTGTATGAGACTCTAGATTCTTACAAATCTATTAAAAACTGTGGTAAAAATTGAGGTAATTAACTAGAAAATTTGTGTTTTTTCTAAACATGAAGTTCAAAATATAACAGCTTATTCTTTTTTTCATAAATTAAATAAATTCTAAAGTTTCATACACCTGTGAGTATGGTTTGTATGCTATTCAAAATTCATCGAAGTATCTCTCTAACTTATGAAGAGAAGTGTACCTATAGCAACAAATTCAGCCATTAGTAAGTAAAACATGATGAAATTTCGCACGTAAAAAATTTATTTTGTTATGTTTTCGAACTTCCACTGCTGTGAGTGTAAATTCTGAATCCTTCCTGGTCATGCTGACAAAGTTATATGAATTTATTTGTAAAAGTATAGACACTGGAAATTAAAATGTCCTGAGATGCCTCTGCTGCTCCAAGTCGTCCCGTTTGACGTCCTACCCCCCTTAAAGAAAACAATCATAGACTCTAAGACTAAAACTCATTTAATCTGATAACTTCCATGGTACAGAAAATTGACTCAGAAGGTCAATCAATAGTACAACTATCAAAAACTCGACTGTGACGAAGGTGAAGTGTACCAACAATACAAGTCTACAAAAATAGAAATAAACATTTTTACCTCATCAAATAATAGCTTGTTCTTCATTACAAAAGCTTTTTTATGTACGTATGCTGTGCAGCCATAGTTCTGAGTCAACAAACCTCCTCGTAATGAATCTGCGACTCACAACTTTTTCTAGATCAAGAAATGCTAATTTCGTCCTTGCCAAGATCTCCAATGATCACAAATCATCCTCTATGGAAATCTAGTTGTTCTTCACTTAATTGTTACTCTGACATTACTGTTAAGCTGCTGCCCAGGATCGTATGGTAAGTCTTGTATGCTACGTGCAGTAAGTCATTCATCTTCAGTTTCCGGCAGTTACTTCTACATCTTTTTTGAATAGCAAAATAAATAGCGTGGAGCTATAAGACTCTTTTTGCAGAGCGTTGGTCCTGTGCCTTAACGCCGCATGTATTTGTGCTAGCTTCGTGACTTCCCCTCGCTGTGCGTACTGCACGTCCGGTGCACAGACAAGCGGGTGGGAGCGGCCAGTGAGAACTGCCAGGGGCCAGCCAGCCCCCAGCTCCGGCACTGCTTACAGGCGCCGCTGCGGCAGCCGCCGCCTCTGCGGCTTCCGAGGCAAACACGCAGCTTCCGCCGGCTGGCCCGCTGCGAGTAATTTCCACTGTGCACACAGGGCCGCCACCACAGGCCGTTGTCTTAGCCGCGCGTGTGTTCGCTAACACGTCTGTGCGCAATGTTCCGCAGTATGGCACGTATTGCTCTGTGGTTCCACGCGTACCAACATAACCCTATTAGCAGCAGGTGGCCGGAGGGAATCCACGTGTTATCCAGCCGATATCAACCGAGTCTAATCTCGAAAGTCTGACGAGATAGCTACCATCATTTGATTTTTCTATACTTTCTCGCTACTTACTAAATTACTTAAAATTTACAACATATTTTGTTTTGGCGGACGTCTTGCTGCGCCACTTATAAACGTGTGGCATTCTAAAATTTCTCTCGGAGAAAAAATGATAACATTTAAATAACTCGATAAACGTTTGTTTCAGTAAATTGTCATAAGTTATCCCAAGCCCTGTTTAGCAAGGGTTGCCTACAACATTATCAAAGGGTTAAACAAAAATATAAAGTACGAAATAGAGATTAAAATTTTAGAAGTCATATATACATAGGATTATCATATGTCCGCATTTAAAAGGACACGTTCGCATTTCCGACGTTTGACGTACCGTCCAAATACACATTTTGAGAATGAAGGTCTTTGATTTTATTTTTCATCTCTTATCATCAACAATTTATGTAATTTTTATTTCGGTTGATGAATTACATCATTTGTTATTTGCATACAATCGATCTGTTATGCTGTTACAACCGAAAATTATCGAATTATATTGCCTACAATCTATCCTTTTCCTTTACAGATGTCTGCATCCCTAGGCTGTGATAGCTACTCTTCATCTTCAGTTTTCAAGAAACAGTTTATTTTAGTGCGATAAACACCTTTTTTCTTTGTTCAGATAGAAAGTGATGTTAATGCATCTAACGTGAAGGAAATGAAGTGTAGTGATTAAGTCTTATATGATAGATGCTAAGAGTATTTTAATATGTAGCTGCAACTAATGTCAGCAATAATTACGTTATTCTACCCTCTTATTATGATCCAGACAAGAACTGATCTAAAAGTTTGATGACCAATACTGTAGTGAAGGGTGTCAACAGTGGGACACAGTTCGTTCTGGGTCAATTTTGATACCAAATTGACATGCTAATTAATTAAAATGTGACAGCTCATATATTTCTGACCTTAATCTGTAGTTCTACAAAGAGGGATTTCATACAATCACCCCACCCATCATCACCCCAGAGATACATTAACCTATTGTTCTGCTACGCAGTTTCCCCATCTACAACACTCCCCCTAACCCATTAACTTATTGTTATGCTAACTGATTTGCAACCCCTTTGGGTAATCCTTCATTCTGAGTAAGATCCCTAGGGCACTGTCCCCTTCCCCTCCTCCTCCTCCTCCTCATCTTCCTCCTCCCTTTCCCCCACCCCTCTGTGAAAACGGAGACTATTTTTGTTACTTCTCCTCAGTTCAGAACCACTTTTCCCCCTCCTCGGAAATTCCCCAGCCTTCCCCTCCCCCACTTCCCTCCTCCTCTCGGCCAACTGGAAATAGGTGAGAAAAAGACACAGCCTGTGCTGGAGAGTAAAGATCTCACGACACAAAACTCAAATCAATATCAATAATAATTCATTTTGTGTATTCCTTATTTAATCAGTTTGTGGTAGACAGGGCTCCCCCACCCGGGTAGAGCTCATGTCTGCATCACCTGCCATCACTTCTCATGATAACTGTAAGCACCAAGGAATGGAACGAAGGCGGTATGTTAGCCGCCGTTTGCATACTACATACTGCTGACCATGGACCAGAAGTCAGCTTCCTCTGATTGCTGCCGGGGAGTCACAGCCGCAGCTGTCAGGTGAGACCTGCACATGCATCTGTCACGCCGGCAGTTGCCCACACGTCTCCCGCTGTACCAGGTGCTCAGAAGCTGTAGAAACGGTCACTATGGTCGCCAAGCAGTCAGCTGCTCAGTTTATGTGGGGGAATAATCGTCCAGCGCAAACACTCGCCATACTGAATCTTCTCACGCAATACTCACATCCGCTTCTGTCGCCACTCAGCCAGCATACTCGTTGCTTTACTGCTCAGTTACTCAGAGGGCGCCACCACTGGGACCTCTCTCTGCGGCTGCAGGCAAGCACTGATAGGATAATTTTTTGTAATCAACCAGTCGTCACTGCCTAAACCGTGGTTTTCGGTTAGCCAAGCCCCTGTGACCATCTTTACCCTTGCTGCAGCACACTCAGTGACAAGCAGGTGCGGCTTCAATGTACAGTTTTAACTGTAGTTCCACCCCCGACGTAGACCCTCCCCATTTAAAAATAATCCATTGTAACACATCCGAGACAGGGATGTTGTTGTGCACACACCTCGAACTTCTCACCTGAAATATGGATTTTTGAAGACAGATGAAATTGAAGCATCACAAGTTTTCATATCGTCAACGTATTGTTATCTGTTGTGAAAATCCTGCACAACAGTATGGCATAGACTTTATTTCCTCTAAGTGTTCTCTTATTAGGTTAAAAGAAATCTGTTCATATCAGCTTAATATCTCTGATGTCCTGCATCACAGGAATAGAGAATTCAACTCATTTCTGGCTCAGGAGAGAGTGCCAGGAGCTGTTCTACATCTGCCACAGGACGAATCCTCAAATTCTGAGAGTAGATAGATGCCTCATCACCTACAAAGTCTCTTAAGGTCGCAACACAGAGGAGTTGTAAATATGAGGTTAATACTATGTATCAGTCTATAACTTCAATAATACCTCTAATTATCCCTCACTGTATAGGTGGGGGACTGAAATTTCCTTAAAAGATCTCTCCGTAACGAGAGAACGCCTGATTGCTGCTCCAACTCGCGAATCACACCTGTGTTACTCTCACTCTTGCTTCCACCCACCTGGCAGCACGTCGTTGACATCAAGTTGATTAATTAA
Organism: Schistocerca cancellata; assembly: GCF_023864275.1. NCBI lineage: Eukaryota > Metazoa > Arthropoda > Insecta > Orthoptera > Acrididae > Schistocerca > Schistocerca cancellata. The sequence goes on from NC_064627.1 coordinate 473,775,329, forward strand.
TTAATTAAATTGATCATGAGAGGTCCACTGCACGGTGGGCAACATTTTTATGCAGTCAGATTACGCTTCCCAGATATCGTTTACAGACGCTTCTCAGAGGTCTCTGGGGCCTTCCCACAGTCTAGGTAGTCACCACCTCCAATACCTAAAACCGTCATCAAATAGCTGAAGGTATTCAACGGTAATCACACTGTGTCTGTTGGATGCCTTTTCAAGCTGGTGGAAATAATTCATTTACAGCTCTGCACCCAAATTAATTTTGTTGAGATCTGTTGGTCTATGGGGGCAGTAGAATGTTTCACAACTGTGATGTCTCCACCCCTATCCACACCACCGACCTGCATGTGAACAACAGCCCCCGCTGCCACCACCAAATGTTTATGAGCCTGCAGACATGGGTTTCCCTCAAAATAGAGCCTTTTAGAAGCAGTACTATTGGCTCCTACCAAATTAGTGGGAAGATGCTTTGAGAACTCAAATGGGAATCCTTGGGCTGAAAGCAATGTTCATTTCGAGCAACACTACTGAGACACGATACCTGAAGGTGACTACAGAAGAATTCCACCGGCGCCAACATATATTTCGTATAAGGATCACGAAGATACGAGATATTAGCACTCATATGGAGGTGTATATACAGTCCTTTACTCCCTTACTCTATTTGCGAGTGGAACAGGAAAGGAAATGACTAGTAAAGCTACACAGTATCCTCAGTCAACACCGTATGATGGCTGGGGAGGTATGCACATAGATGTAGATGTAAATTTAGTCCACCTATTAACATGTCAGTCAGTCCATTTATAGGCACACAGAACGCATGGAAGAGTGTTGTCCTGACTTATCGAGAGACCGAGACGAAACTTATGCTGATGATTGTCTCTCTGTGAAAACTTCTTATTAACCCATAATTTTCTCACTGCAGTTGCTTCACGAGACGTTTGTGAGAGGTTGTAATATTTTTGTCCACGATAATTTAAGAAATGGCACAGAGCTCACCTCTTAACTCCCCTTTCATCAGAGTATCGCTTACCGAACGTATTCTCATGAATTCTCCAGTCTTCGATGTATAGTATATGCAGATTGCACAAAGAAGTTCAGAAACATTACACCTACAATTGATTTATATCGAATGACTATAAATACCCGACTGTACATGTCATAATCTCCTTTATGTATTCCTCTCACTACTACTCTAGGAATATGACGGTTTAATGGTGTCAGAGACTTAATTGACAGCACAGTGACTCTCTCTCCCTCTCCTCCTTATTTTTATAACATCCAACGAAACAAAACTATGAACTATACAAACTTCGCTAATATCACCCAGTAGAGAACTCTTTAAGATTTTACCGTGTCTCTCTCTTCTAATACTTCGAAAACAAATACCATCTGCTTGTTGACAGCGAGTAAATATGGTAATCCCATTAAACATACAGGTAGTGATCCGTTGGAGCTGGCAGCCAGTGATCAAAGTCGCTTCCCAGAACTTGGGCAAACTTTGGTTCCCTGTACTGGAGTAAGACCGTATCCTACAGATTATCAGTCACAACAGAGGGTTTTTGTGATGTTGTTACAGAAGCCGTTCGATACATTGTTCCTTTTGTGCTATGACACATCGAAGCAGTGTATGACTACAGCTTTGTACACTGCCAAACGTTTTCTTTCTCTATCATGACTTTGAAGTCAGTATCGGGTGCTAAACTGATATTGACACATTTCAATCCATTGGCTCTCATGAAAAGCAGTCAGCGCATGATGTAAGGTAACCTGATCCCGCAACACACAGAATGCTTGGAGTTCAGATGGTTCAAATGGCTCTGAGCACTATGGGACTTAACTTCTGAGGTCATCAGTCCCCTAGAACTTAGAACTACTTAAACCTAACTAACCTAAGGACATCACACACATCCATGCCCGAGGCAGGATTCGAACCTGCGGCCATAGCAGTCGCGCGGTTCCAGACTGTAGCGCCTAGAACCGCTGACCACCCCGGCCGGCTGCTTGGAGTAAAAAGACAGAGGTAGTGATTCTTATCGACAACTATGTGGAAGACATCACAACATACAGAAATTGGAAGGGTTTGCAGCACTGTGGAGCGTTTCCGAACAGCTGTCCAAACTGAAGAACTCTTCATTTAATCTAATCATCCATAGTGATGTGTCAGCAGATGTATCGGCGTTCCATTTTCAAAGAGACCAAGAGCTTTGATTCCTCATATTGATGGTGCACATTGCTCCCAGATATATGATCACTGCTTTAGTGCCCTAGGCAGTACTGACTCTGACCTCCAAATCTTTGGACAGTGTATCTTTCATTTTTATGGCTTACTGAGCATAGCCACATGTGGAACAAAGGGTTATTCTGCAGGAGTTAAACCCATATAGCACAGATAGTATGCACCATCAGTTGTAAATACCGCATGTGGAGGAATGGAATAGTTCTCATACACCCAGGCGAACATGTAAGTACGCTATTTCCTCTTTATTTTAGTCATATTGTCATGAATTTTACGTGTTTTCCATCAAATTTGTAATTTAATCTGGTTTCCCATAATTTAAATGCATTTTACCCAATTATTCGTGTTCCAAACTACTGTATTGACGACATTTTACATCAACATTACGTCTCATCATGTCGAGCTCGTGATTCTCTCAGCCAGTGACATTGCAGCATTGTTCTCAATTTCTGTATCATCGCTAAACCACCTCCTTCATTACTTTGTGGATGCTTACACATGTGTACATGTCATGTACCCTGTTACGCTGCCTACATCACATAACAAAAATACGGTTTCTTAGTGTTGGAAATAGCCATCAGCTGTGAGGAAGTTCCACAACTGCGTTCCTCAGACGAGACACTTTATAAATTCGGTAAGATTTTATTTCGATATTCTGTCTCTCTCTGTGTGTACGGAAGTCACAGGACAAAGTCGCAGGAAAGTCAGAGATTGGAAGATCTCACCTACACCTTCGATGAGCACCGCCACAATAAACGAATCACGTCAACAGCAGCCTTCCATTTCAAAATGAGCTGCCCCTTTGTTGAACCTATTGGCTAAGAATTCTGAGCAAAGTTCTAGAAGGTCTCTCTATGCATCTTTTAACTGTTCCTCTGTCTTTGACCAAACCTCCCTGCAACATTGTCTCCGATTTAATTTGGAGCTGACCATAAGTAGGATGGCAGTATATCCACTACTTTTAATGTCTCATGAAGTAACAGAACGAGTTGAGTTCCATGTAATCAGTACACTTCCACATTTTTTCTTTCAGAAAGTTGTTGGGTTGGGTTGGGTTGTTTTGAGGGAGGAGACCAGACAGCGAGGTCATCGGTCTCATCGGATTAGGGAAGGATGCGGAAGGACGTCGGCCGTGCCCTTTTAAAGGAACCATCTCCGCATTTGCCTGGAGCGATTTAGGGAAATCACGGAAAACCTAAATCAGGATGGCCAGACGCGGGATTGAACCGTCGTCCTCCCGAATTTCAGAAAGAGCACAGTCTGATTTCCAATCTTGCACAACCGACCAAAGCTAGTGAGTTTGGTATTCTCATTCCAACGCTGTAACTATCGTTCTCAGCAGATTACTCTGTACCAGTTACATCATCCAACCTACACACAGTCCCTCTAGATGCATGCATGCTGAGAAGGTTAACACTCCTTACTGGGTTATAGTAGATAAGAAACTGATGCGTTTGAGAGTGTGGTGGTGGTATAACGGACAGTTAAGAAGGAGAAGAAGAAACGTGTGGTTTATGCATGATGGAGCTCCAGATGGAAGTAGGTTTAAACATTTTATGTAAATCACTTGTGCAGGCAACTGTGTAATATTGTAGTACTGCTTCCATACCAAGACGATATTGGAAATACACTCCCAAGGCTACACGGTTCCGCATTTCAGCATGCTACAATATTAAAACTGTGTCATTTCCGATATGCTAAGCTGTTAATACTCCAACGCAGGAAATATATTTTCAGCACCTGTCATACATTTACCCTGCATATTTTCTATCCCACTCGCTATGGTGAGAAACTTTAAGATGGTAAAACTGCTGTCTTCTACGTCAAAGGGGAAGAAATGGAGTCTTTATGATCCAAGCGCCATACAGCTTTCCAGTGATCTATAGCGCCCACTGTTCACTTCCGATTACGGTTCGGAAATTATGCTACGCCCATAGCAGCCCTATAAAATGTTCATCAGCAACTAAAAATGTATGAAACAATGAAATCTTATAAGGAAATAGACAAATACATAGAAGCAGTGTTTGACATTTGAAGATAAACTCCATGCAACAGTAACTCCGTGAATTGAACACAACCTCTTCCACACATAACAAATGTCACGCATGTTATAAAGAGGAAATACAGTACCTCTCAAACCCTTGACACTGTCTTAGAATCACTCCAGTTATAAAACTGAAGACTCGATTTATGTTCCAAATGTGACAGGGAAGTGCAGTGCTTTGTATACATCTTCGTGCACATAGAGGATGGTGCCGAAACAGGTTTTCCATTGGACGTGATTCATCACACACACATTGGAAGTCCTCTGTTGACTGTGGTATGGGAAGGTTTACTGTTAACGATTGTATGTAGATAGCATTCTAAGTGACGCCCAGAACACGTAGTTGTATACGGATCTAATGCTGGGTATGCCACACACTTCATACAGAATGAGAGCACAAGGGAAAAAATTGTTAAATCTGCGATAAATAGCCTGCCTAGAATGTATCATAAGTCTACCATTTAAACCTACCTCGTCACAACCCTTCTTAGGTGATTACTCCATCAACTTTCTATCATCCTTTATTAAATATCTCCGTCACTTTAAGGGTAGATGGTTCTCTTTCCCAGGAAAGCATCCAAGACAGCAGTCCTTGGTAGGAATCCAGAAGAATGTGGTTAAAAACCTTGCAGCAACTGTTCTATAAGGCATTCATTAACTGACAGCACATGATTGCGATTGGTAGGAAGTACAGAGAAGCACATCGTACAGGCTGTTTTTTGGAGTTTAAAACACTTAAACAGTGTTGCACTGGGTCAAACATGCGACCCATTCGGTAATTTTATATTGCAGTGATGAAGTTAGTAATACAATGCTATTTACCTAAGGAGGACATAAAGTTGATCGTAGTCACATGTCTGGACACTTTATAAAAATCTGTAAGGTGGTTGTCGATAACGTAAGGGTCACACCTGGGCTTGTGATCCGACATATATAAATTTAATACTCCACATTTGGTGGTCATCCACGTTAAACAAACTATTCCAGCCGTCTTATTGCGTCTACAATCAATTACTATTTCCTTATCTCATTCGTTCCCACGTATAAGAATTTACCTACACCAAGCGAACGTGTAAGCACTCTCTCATTCTCCCTCAGTTTTCCAGCATTTTCCCTCCCCTCAATTTACACGTGTTTTCCATCAGTTATCGCAATTTTACTGTTTTTGTGTCGCTTCTGCTCACGTCATCATGACAGAACTTCTCGTCACGTAGTCTAAATTAGTTTGTAAATGTAGTACAGTTGCTAACACATACACCAACTGTGCTCTCTCTCTCTCTCTCTTCTCTCTCTCTCTCTCTCTCTCTCTCTCTCTGAGTGTGTGTGTATCGGTTTCACATGGAGCGATCCTAGACACTACTCTGGACCTACCACTGGTGTGAATCCACCTTCAGACGTCGCCCCAGACCTATCGCAGGTGGATTCCCCTTCAAAGCCCATCCTGGCTATAGTGCGTGCTGAATCCACCTCCGAATCCTATCCTGACCACAAAGTGTGGTGGATCCACCTTCGAACCCGGTCCCGACCGTAACTTGAGATGGATCCATCTCCGAACTCTATCCCGGCCATAACGCATGGTCAGTCTACCTTTGTAACCCATCCCGGAAGTAGCGTGTGGTGAATCCACTTTTGAACCCTATCCCAATTAGAACGCATGGTGAATCGACCTTCGAACCCTATCCCAAACGTAATGCTTGTTACATCGAAGTAAGAGCTCTATCCCGGCCTCATCCCGAGTCTACGCCGCACCGTGGGGCCACCACGTGAACCCGATAAATGCACACATACAGAGAAATAGCGCAGTTGTGCTAGTTGTTGAAAACGGTACTACATTTACAAGCAACTTTAGAATCATGGCCACATGTGACGTTATGACCACTTGCGCAGAAACGATATAAAGTCAGTAACATTACGAAAACTAACGGAAAAACACATATAGACAGAGGAAAAAGCAGAAAAGAAGCAGAAAATTTTAGGGAGAATGACAGTGTGCTTACATGTCTGCAAGATGCAGGCAAAATCATGTACATGGGAACGAGGAATAGGAGAAAAAGTCGAATGGAAGCACTGGGAACGAGGGAAACAGTAATTGATCGTGGACAGCAAAACGACAGTTGGTGCAGACTGTTACCGTGGATGACCATGAAGTGTAGTGTAATAAGTTTATGTATATGTTGGATCGCTAGCCCAGACATGACGCCAAAGTTATCGGCAAGAACCTTACGGATATTTATAAAGTGTCCGGAAACGTGGCTACGACAAAATTTATCTCCGCAATAGCTAAGGAGAGTTGTATTACCAGCTTTTGGACTGTAATATGTAACTACCGAATGGTTCGCGTGTTTCACAAAGAGTATTTACAATGTACTTCTCTTTACTCTCTACGAGTAATAACAATGAGGCATGGTTTTGAACAACATTCTGCAGTATGATTCAGGTTTGCCGCAATTTTTTCAAATCTCTGTAGGATACACCAGATATAATTGATTAAAACAAAAAATGGCTCTGAGTACCATGGGACTTAACTTCTGAGGTCATCAGTCCCCTAGAACTTAGAACAACCTAAACCTAACTAACTTATGGACATCACAAACATCCATGCCCGAGGAAGGATTCGAACCTGCGACCGTAGCGGTCTCGCGATTCCAGACTATAGCGCCTAGAACCGATCGGGCACTCTGGCCGGCTCATTAAAACAGGCCACGACCGATATCCTTCCGCATCCTTGTTGTATCTGAGCTTGTAATATACCTGTAATGATTCTGTTGTTGTAGATTAGCTAATTCTACTTGTTACTATGCTTACTTCTTTCTTCCTTCTCCCTGATTTTGTCCACAACACCAGCGATATGTATCAGAAGGAGTTATCTGCTCATTTAGAAATTTTTGTCTGTGATTTTTATATCCGTATGTGACACACTTTAAGACTCCAGTAACCTATTTAACAATAAATAGAGATACTGACAGAACCACAGTGACAAACATCTTCAAATTCAAATGAGGACCACCGTAAATTGTTATGAAGGACAGAATAATTAAAAAAGACCATTGCGTAAACTTCATAATACAAAAACAAAGCTGGTACGGCTAAGAAATTCTTGGAGATAATTACACATATTTTACGAAAGACAGGATAAAAAACCGCGATATACGGATAAACTTAAATATACAGACAGGAAAAAAATGCATGAGCACGTAAAGCAGTGACAATCAAGAGTGTAAATAATGGTGATTACTCTTGATTCAAGGTTTTTCTTCTTCTTTTTCTTTTCTTTGCTTTTTCTTGAATTAAAGGACGATCTTCAGCTTGGGTTGCACCACTATCTATGTCTAAATCACTACTCTGCAAATCACACTTCAATCCCTGGCATAGGTTCCTTAGAACCACCTTCTCTACCCAGACAAAGGAATTACGACATGTGGGCATTAATTTAAATCAATGGGGGAAGTTGAAAATTTGTGTCGGACCGGGATTAGAACCGGGGTCTCCCGCTTACAAGCCAGGTGCACTGACCACTTAGCTCTTCAGCCAGAGTTATCATCGCAACTACACGGACTACCCTAGCAAGCCTCCCTTCGGACCCAAATTCTCAACTTATGCATGCACTACTGACGTAAAGCCCCTGCCCATTCGCCTCGTTATTCGCAGCGCTTCGCCGAGTCCCGTAAGAGTTCTAGTGTGGTGTGCATCCGTGCTGAAGGGACTAATGGCGAGACACGCCTTAATTATGTATGTGATGTCTGTTCTTTCGGATATGTCTGAAGTGGGAGACCTGGGTTGGAATCCCGGTCCGGCAAGACTTTTCAACTTTCCTCATTGATTTAAATGAATGAGCACTAGTAGCTACATGTTATAATTCCTTTGTGTCTTGATTAATAATGGCTGCAGAATCAAAATGGTGCCTGTGCTTTCTAACTTGTTCATTTCGCACCATGTAAGGCGGCGGCAATGAAATATTTTGACGGTCAGAGAAAAAAACTGGTGATTGAAATTTCATGAAAACATCTCGGCCCAGTGCAAAACGACTTTTTTTAGAGAATGCCACCGCAATTCGCTTCGCGAAGCGAAATGTAGTGTGAGGAGGGCTATGCGAGAGGCGTTCAATGAATTCTAAAGTAAAGTTCTATGTACTGACTTGGCAGAAAATCCTAAGAAATTTTGGTCTTATGTCAAAGCGGTAGGTGGATCAAAAGAAAATGTCCAGACACTCTGTGACCAAAATGGTACTGAAACAGAGGATGACAGACTAAAGGCCGAAATACTAAATGTCTTTTTCCAAAGCTGTTTCACAGAGGAAGACTGCACTGTAGTTCCTTCTCTAGATTGTCGCACAGATGACAAAATGGTAGATATCGAAATAGACGACAGAGGGATAGAGAGGCAATTAAAATCGCTCAAAAGAGGAAAGGCCTCTGGACCTGATGGGATACCAGTTCAATTTTACACAGAGTACGTGAAGGAACTTGCCCCCCTTCTTGCAGTGGTGTACCGTAGGTCTCTAGAAGAGCGTAGCGTTCCAAAGGATTGGAAAAGGGCACAGGTCATCCCCAATTTCAAGAAGGGACGTCGAACAGGTGTGCAGAACTATAGACCTACATCTCTAACGTCGATCAGTTATAGAGTTTTGGAACACGTATTGTGTAAGAGTATAATGACTTTTCTGGAGACTAGAAATCAACTCTGTAGGAATCAGCATCGGTTTCGAAAAAGACGGTCATGTGAAACCCAGCTCGCGCTATTCGTCCACGAGACTCAGAGGGCCATAGACACGGGTTCACAGGTAGACGCCGTGTTTCTTGACTTCCGCAAGGCGTTCGATACAGTTCCCCTCAGTCGTTTAATGAACAAAGTAAGAGCATATGGACTATCAGATCAATTGTGTGATTGGATTGAGGAGTTCCTAGATAACAGGACGCAGCATGTCATTCTCAATGGAGAGAAGTCTTCCGAAGTAAGAGTGATTTCAGGTGTGCCGCAGGGGAGTGTCATAGGACCGTTGCTATTCACAATATACATAAATGACCTGGTGGATAACATCGGAAGTTGACTGAGGCTTTTTGCAGATGATGCTGTGGTGTATCGAGAGGTTGTAACAATGGAAAAATGTACTGAAATGCAGGAGGATCTGCAGCGAATTGACGCATGGTGCAGGGAATGGCAATTGAATCTCAATGTAGACAAGTGTAATGTGCTGCGAATACACAGAAAGATAGATCCTTTGTCATTTATCTACAAAATAGGTCAGCAACTGGAAGCAGTTAATACCATAAATTATCTGGGAGTACGCATTAGGAGTGATTTAAAATGGAATGATCATATAATGTTGATCGTCGGTAAAGCAGATGCCAGACTGAGATTCATTGGAAGAATCCTAAGGAAATGCAATCCGAAAACAAAGGAAGTAGGTTACAGTACGCTTGTTCGCCCACTGCTTGAATACTGCTCAGCAGTGTGGGATCCGTACCAGATAGGACTGATAGAAGATATAGAGAAGATCCAACGGAGAGCAGCGCGCTTCGTTACAGGATCATTTAGTAATCGCGAAAGCGTTACGGAGATGATAGATAAACTCCAGTGGAAGACTCTACAGGAGAGACGCTCAGTAGCTCGGTACGGGCTTTTGTCAAAGTTTCGAGAACATACCTTCACCGAAGAGTCAAGCAGTATATTGCTCCCTCCTACGTATATCTCGCGAAGAGACCATGAGGATAAAATCAGAGAGATTAGAGCCCACACAGAGGCATACCGACAATCCTTCTTTCCACGAACAATACGAGACTGGAATAGAAGGGAGAACCGATAGAGGTACTCAAGGTACCCTCCGCCACACACCGTCAGGTGGCTTGAGGAGTATGGATGTAGATGTAGATGTAGATATCTTCTCCGTGACAATTTCTCCCCTATTTCGTGACAATACAAAACGTGCTGTCCTTGTTTGGGTTTTTTCGATGTCCTCCGTTAATCCTCTCTGGCAGGATCCCATACTGCACAGCACTACTCTACAAGAAGACGGGTAAGCGTAGTGTAGATAGTCTCTTTAGTAGACCTGTTGTATCTTCAAAGTTGTCTACCAATAAGGCGCAGTGTTCTGTTGGTTTCCCCACAACATTATCTATGAGATCGTTCCAGTTTAAATTATTCCTATTTGCAGTTCCCAAATATTTGGTTGAATTGACAGAATTTATTTTTGTGTTATTTACAATGTAAGCAAAATTTAGCGGATTTCTCTTAGTACTCACGTGGATGACTTTCTCAGTTTTCATTATTTAGAGTCAATTGCCATTTTCCGCACTGTGGCCGCACGGGGTAGCCGCTTGGTCTTGGGCGCATTGCCACGGTTCACGCGGCTCCCACTGTCGGAGGTTCGAGTCCTCCCTCGGGAACAGGTGTATGCGTTGTCGTTAGTGTAAGTTACTTTAAGGTAGATTAAGTAGTGTGTGAGCCTAGGGACCGATGACCTTAGCAGTTTGGTCCCATAGGAACTTACCACAAATTTCCACATTTTTTCCGCACTGTATATATATCTTGTCCAAATCGTTTTTTAATTGGTATTAATCATTTGATAGTTTTACAAGGCAGAAACTCTATGAGTGCTGCTCGGGTTGTTTACCAAATCGTTTATATACATTAGGAACAGCGTGGAACATTTAACACTTCCTTGAGGAGCGCCGGATACGACTTTCAGTTTACTCGATGATTTTCCGTCCAGTACAGCGTACTGTGACGTTTCTGACAGGGAATCACGAATCCAGTAGCGCAACCGGAACTATACTCCATAGGACGCAGGTTGATTGGTCGTCTTTTGTGAGAAACAGTTCAATAGCCTTCTGTAATTCTAGAAATATGGAATCAATTTGAAATCCCCTGTCGATAGTACTCATTACTTTGTGAAAACTAATGAGCTAGTCGTGTTTCACAAGAAGGATAGCTACTGAATCTGTGCTCACTGTCTCAACAGAACGTTACATTTCAGGCAACTGATAATGTTGGAACACTTTCTGTGTTCCAAATTCCTATTGCAAACGGACGTCAGCTATATGTGTCTATAATTCAAGGGATTATTTCTATTTCCTTTCTCGAGTATTGGTGTGACCTGCGTAACTTTCCAGTCTTTTACTGCGAATCTTTCGTCGAGCGAACGGTTATGTATGATCGCTAAGTCTGAGACTATTGTATTAGCATAGTCTGAAAGGGATTCGTCTTCTTCAGTGAAGAACATTTGGAAAATTGTATTTAATAACTCCGCTTTAGTGGCGCTGTCACCGGTATATTATCATTGGTATTACACAGTGAAGGAAATGATTGTGACTTGCCACTGGTGCAATTTACATACGAACAGAACGTCTTCAGATTTTCTGTCAGGTTCAGAAACAGAGTCTCGTTATGGAAGCTATTAAAAGTATTTCGCATTGAAGTCCGCGCTAATTTCGAGCTTCAGTAAGGCATCGCCAGTCGTGGAGATTTTGTGTCCTTTTAATTTTGGTATGCTTGTTTCGTTGCTTCTGCTACAGTGCTCTTACCTGATTTGTGTACCATGGAGAATCAGTACCATCTTTTCTTAATTTATTTGGTATAAACCCCTCAATTACTGCAGATGTTATTTCTTTGAATTTAAGTCACATTTGGTCTACACTTACAAAGCTAGTTGGGAAGAAGTGCAGACTGTCCCTCAGGAAGGTGCCAACCGAATTTTTATCTGCTTAGAAACGTAGCTCAAAAGAACTATGAAAATCTGTCTGGAACAAAATCTAAAGTTCTGTGATCGTTACGATGTAAGCTAGTCCAGACTGAAGTTATATTAACAGTCTCATACAAAAATGGGTGAACAAATTCTGATGTCTCGGTTACTACATCATTCACACTTACCATGATGACGTCAATAAAAGGCCCAAGAAATTCTCAATATTTGTAACCTAGTGAAATAGAACTCCGGAAACTGTCAACAAAAGCAGCTTATTTCCTTCACAAATACAGGAGTTCCACCGTAGCTTTCAGTGTGTAATTTTTTGTGACTAATTAAACAATAACGCGGGAGGAAACGTGGACCAGAGATTTCTTGTAATATACGGGGTATACATTGCCTGTAAGACACTTAATCTAAAGATATTTAATGTGAAATAGAAGTTATTAAAACATTAGAAAAAATGAAACAAACATATGGAAAGACTGCATGGAACCTGACCAGCAAAGATGTTGCTGAATGGTTTGTTTAATTGAGATAGAAACAGCGAGCTAATAAGTGGAGATGGACTGGTGTTTCCACTGTAAAACAAACAAGTATTAGTTGTGTATGACATATGGCGTCTGCTGTTGCTGCTGCTGTTATTGATGGTGATGATGGTCCTGAATATGTTACCTAGTGCGAAACAACGCGACCACAAAAATTAAAAATTACATTCCTGTGACTTGCTAAATCTGTGCTGGTTACCAAGTAGCTACAACGTAAAAAAATGTTGCTGTTGAATAGATATCGTCAATACCACTCTCATTCGATTACTAACATTTTACGTGTGCCTTAAAGGAAGACAATATTTCGCCTTCACGGTTAAGTTTAACTTATAAGTAGTTAAAATGTCACAGAGAATATAATCGAGCCAAAGGTGCACTAGATACGACGAAACCGTAAACCAAGAAGAAATGTGATGTAGTTTTTAAGGCATCGGGGGGGGGGGGGGGGGGGTGCAGTTTCCAGAGGTTTCTCCGTTTCTCTTTTAAAGAGTTTCAGGAGTACTGGATGAATTTATATCTGTATCACTACAGCATTCGTAACACCTTCCAGTTCTTCGTCTTGAATGACACATATAAAGGGGTTTAAAAAAGTCAGTTACTCATCATTATCTAAAGATAAGTAGCTTTTATTGACTGCTACGCTAGACCTCAAAGTGAGACAGATGCGTGACACTTTTTTTTCAACATAGTCACCAGATCTCCCTAACCATGGAAAGGGCGTAACATCAGTAGTTTAATTCCTCTACTATAGAAGTCCACTCGTTGGTCACTGAGGCGTTGGAAGATCTGCGACTGCAGCGAATCAGTTCCTCGATTGCCTAGCCATAGTCGTCGGTAGTCGTTGTCGATGGTCTTCCTTCCCAATCAGCATCACCCACACCTTTATGACCTTGGTCTAATTGTCGGCACCATTTCACTGCAGCTGGACGCGTCCAGCCGACATTTGGTCCATAAACTGCCAGAATTTCACGGTGATTTTTTCTGCAATTTACAACTTTTGCTAACAAAAACTTTACTTCCTCGCTTTCTTCAGCGTGATCCAGTATGTTTACAGGTTCCACGCTATTCCTTTTACAAACTATGAAGCCCCTGTTAAGCATACTGGAGCAGAACTGTTTCTCCAGGAATTCAGGAACATGTACTTTCTCCTGACAATGCACCACTGTTGTTGCGCAGCGGTTTTCGAGTAGGGTGACAAATGTACATATTTTTTGAAGTCCACTTGTATTACAGGATAATAATCCATACCGACCACTCAAACATTTTACTGCATAGGTTTTGACTGTCACAGAGAGTCGTGCGCAGAACTGTGGCACTAGAAAGACGGAAGAATTTACAAAAGGATTACACAACGTATAAAAAGTAAAAAAAATAAAACAATATACTAAATTATGTGTGCAGCTCAGGAATAGACACATCAAAACGTTTCCGGAGAATGTAGTTTCTTCCAAAACTTACCTACTTGGTACTTCATGATGTACAGGCAAATACCAGAATATACTATAATAATAGGAGGATGATGTCTCTCACCTCGATTGCAAATTTTCTTTTGTTTCTAAAATATCCAGCAAACCATCTTCAGAGCTAGGTTACCATAGATTTATGTTATTTTATGCTCATCCACGTCCATTCGGATACCAGTTGTACTTATGTTCCGTCTATACGCGTGATCCTTGAACAGTTTTGTAAGTGTATGGCGCTCTCCTTAATGACATCGACGTAGACACCACGTTAAACTCAGACCTAACAGTACAGTCCTGAACTATGATTCAAGATTGAATATGTTGATAATGAGTAGAGTTATAGAAAGCTAACTACTAGATCATTAGCTATCTCGCTGTTGCAGAGCAAAAACTTGTGTCTCATTGCACGTGGAGAGCGCGACATTCCTCACACCACAGGATACAGTACTGTTAATTAAGTTTCAGTGTGATAGATTGTATAAATCTGAAGAAAATCCTTGTTCTCTTGAAAGGTAAGACAAACTGCTTCTAACAGTATAAGCGCAAATATTCATAAGTTAAATATTTCTTTCACCTTTTTTCCGTGTAACATATTATGTGTAGCAACACTTTTTCCACTGCCGGCTGCAGCGCTACAAAACTTTCTGCTTTGACAGTAACATATGTAAGATCATGGGGCATCAGGAAAAACAAAACTACTATTTTACTGGTCGGAACGTCTATGTTCGACCCTTAACCGGTGGACGGGTTGCATAATTAAAAAATGGAATTCTGTTGGGCTGATGAAGGATGCAGTGGCTCTTAGTGAAGTGTGTTGCAGCAACAATAGACCTTATGTTCAGGTAAGTATAATGTCATAAATACAAAATTAAATAGAGATAATGCAAGTCTACATCAAATAATGAATAATAAAATAGGAATGTGGATACGTCATTGTTAAAAGCATAGCGAATACACTGCCGTAGTGAAGACAGACACGAAGATAACTCTCATAAAACTTCAGCAGTATGAGTTTGCAGGCCTACTATTCCGCATATGGTGAAGAAAATGAAAGAATTTGTGACTAAATAAAAGAAAATATTCAGAAAGTTAAGGGAGACAAAAAATTAATTGTGAATGGGGACTAGAGGTTGATAGTGGGAAAAGAAAGAGAAGGAAAGGGGAATATGAGAAAACAAGTGAACGTGAGACCCACCTGGTAGAATTTTGCACGGAGCCAAATTTAAGTATTGCTGATACTTGGTTTAATAATCATGAAGAAAGCTGTGTACGTGGAAGAGACCTGAACACACAGGAAGGTTTTTTACAGATCATATATTGGTAATACAAAGATTTTAAAATCAAAATTTTAACTGCAGAGCCTTTGCAGACTCTGACAAAAATTCACTGGCTACGAACTGCAAATTGAGACTGAAGAAATTGCAGGAAGGTAGGAATTTAACCACGTAGGACGCGGATAAATGAAACACCCAATAGTTATTGAGAGTTTGAAATACACAAATATACAAGATCCAGTAGTAGTCTTTGGATAATACAACAGACGTCGAAATTAGTTGAGGAAAGGAGAAAATATAGCAGCTAAAACGGAATAAAACTTCTGTAAATAGAGACGGACAGAGCTCAAATTGGGAAACCAGGAATGTTGGAAGGAGAAATGCAATGGTGTAGAAGCGTTTGGACTGTGGGAAAGATAGATGCCGTCAATAGCTAAATTAGAGAGTCGTTTGGAGAGAAGAAGAAAGTGCCGCTTGAATATGAAGAACTCGGATGCCAGACCAGTACAAAGCACGGAAGGGAGAGCTGAAAGGTGGTACGAGTGTACAGAAATGCTGTACAAAGGGAATGAACTTGAAGACAATATTATACAAACGGAGGGAAAAGTAAGTCAAGACAGGATGAGACGTGTGATCCTGCGAGACCTAAACCTGAGGGACCTAAACCGACACAAGAGGAGAAGAGATATTTCTACAGACCTACTGAGATCTTCGGAGGAACCAGCAATGACAAAACAATTTCACCTACTATGAAAAGAATTTTAGATAAGCCAAACAGCCTCAGGCTCCAATCAGAATGAAAAACTTTTAACTTCACATAAAACATATTCACAGCTGTGAATGTTATCGAGCTATCAATATACTAAACCATGGTTACAAGTTCCTGACACAAATTATTTTTCAGAAAAATGGGAAAACTGATGGAGGCCGGACTTGGGGAAAATTATTTTGGGTTCCGGAGAAGTATAGCAACACGTGAGACCCAACAACTTTTCTTAGAGAATAGACGATAAAGGCAAAATTAAATTTAGAGTATTGATTGATTTAGAAAGAACTTTAACGATATTGACTGGAATATACTGTTTGAAACTCTAACAACAGTAGGTATAAAATACATGAAAGGAAATATTATTCACAATTTGTACAGAAACCAGATTGTAATTGCAAGTACCCTATGTCATGAAAGGGGAGCAGAAGTTGCGTAGGGATTCAGGCAAGGTTGTAGCCTATCCACAATGTCATTCAATCTTTACATCGTGTAAAACTTTAAAGGAAATTAAGAAACAATTTGGGAAGGAAATTAATGGTCAAGGAAGAAGGAAAAAGGTTTATGTTTGCTGATACATTCTAATTCTGCCGGAGATAGCTTGAGACTTGGACTAGGGTTCTGGTAAGGGACTAAGAGGTGATCATCAACACAAGTAAAAAAATAGGATAATGGGATGTGATGGAAGTGAGAGTATTAGACTAGGAAACGTGACTCCGAAAGTGGTAGAAGAATTCTGCTATTTGGACATAAAAATAACTGCCGATGGTTGAAACGGAGATGATGTGAAATACAGACTGTCTATAGCAAGAATAGTAGCTCAAAAAAAGAGAAATATCCTAACTTCAAATATAAAATTAAATGTTAGGAACTCTTTCCTCAAAATAGTAGTTAAGAGTGTGGCATTGTACCGAAGTGATACGTGGACTATAAGCAATTGATACAAGAAGAGATTGGAAGTCTTAGCTATATCTGTTCTGATCCACTTTGGAATGCAAGGAATGATGGAGTAACAAGCACCGCCCCTCCTAATCAGTGACGTCATCGTTCGTATCAGTAAGTTTTACAGGACAGCCAAAACTTACATTCAGTACATTTTATTAAACCGATTCGCTCTTAAATTTTACAAGAGCATCATCAGAATCTCTGTAATTTACACTGTGAAACATGCAACAAAACGTGACAGTATGGAATCTTACCTTGACATTAATAAACATATTCCATTTACAACATGGTAATTTACGTTTAAAGTACAGCAGTTGACTCATTAAACTGTCAGAGAATGAGTTACTACACAGCAATATTTTTGAATGTTCGAGGCAATTTGCATTCAAAGGTAATGCAGCATTGTTATTGAGCAAGATAATGTTCTACGCTTATATACATTGGTTTGAATCTACCTCACGAGATAACTATTCATTTTAATTACTACACTAGCATCAAAATAAGGAAAACTAATGCTATTTTTTACGACGTTCATACTGGTACAGGGAGCAGAAAATTACATTTCAGTTGCCTCTTTCATGGCCTTGTATAAAGACAAGTCATTTCTGCAATTGACAAAATTTCATTGCACAGCATACTTGTCAAATACATCTCAAAAAACCTTTCTTAAAAATGCCATAACAAATATATCGCTAAATATGTAAAATCAAAAATGCAACTTTTAAAAGTATTTTTGTTACGGTAATACGGCAGGTAGTTGAAAGTAAGTCTTCAGAGCTTATCTAGGACACTTTGTCGAATAACTGGAGGAATCCACGTAAATGAAATTCATTCTGTTAATTTAATAAAATTTGCAGGTTTATCTTATTTTTTACGAAACTTTCAAATTGTACCAAGACTTTCAGCGAAAGACCTTCTATCTGCGTTGTGGATAATCTTCATGCTATCTTGAATCTCAACTAAACTACGGTTGCCTGTTTCCAAAGGCTCATCCAGTGCTGTAAGGTTGAAATTTAAGTTGCAATATACTTTATAACGCATTTTGAAAGCCCTTCCGGTATGGTCAATGTATGTACTCTGATAATTTTATGAATTTATTTCACATCCTCCTGAAATTCTGTGTTTCTCCTAATGCACTTCCTCTTTGTGTTACAACGCATGTCTAAGGGAATTACTTGTTTGAAATGCAAAATTAACGTTTCGTCTTGGGAAGAATATTGCAACTGATTATGACTGAAATGTAAAATTCTATTTCCCGTAGCAATACAGCAATACTTTATCATATTTCTTAAAAGAAATATTTCGATGTTGGTGTAGTAACTGAAATAAATGGTTTCTCGCACTCGCAAACACACACCCACCCACCCATATAAACACACACACACGTAATGCATGACGTTCCACCGCTGAAAATACTGTACTGCCCCATCAATAACTTTCATCTCACATACTTTTACACAAAATATTTCCACACCAGGCTCGTCTGTCTCTTTCCCCCTCCATCTCATCATTAAATTTCATCTCAGATGTGAGACCACAAGACATTAAGAAAATACTATCAGTGGACGACCTCCCTCCCTCCCCCCATCCCCCGTATTTATAATTCTCTCACTCTCCCAGTAGCTGACCGCTCCCCCCCACCCCCGCTACTCCCACCCCGGAGCTAATACCTTCCCCAGCAGCTGAGAGCCCAGTATCTGATGCCCCCAGCAGCTGACATCCCTGGTAGGTTATACCTCCAGCTCCTGACATCCCAGTAGTTGATACCGCCCCCAGTAACTGACACTTCCAGTAGCTGATACCCCCTCCATATCTGATGCCTTCCCCAGTAGTTGATACCCCATGAGCTGATACCTCCAGTAGCTGACACTCCAATACCTGATACTCTTCACTTCTGAGATTTTCTCCTGTATATGTCTCTCCCAGTAGCTGACATCCCGCAATAGCTGACATCTGCAGTAGCTTAAAACCCCCAGTAGGTGACACCCCACAGTCACTGATATCTTCCTTAGTATTGACACCTACTG
This sequence comes from Schistocerca cancellata, assembly GCF_023864275.1. Lineage (NCBI taxonomy): Eukaryota > Metazoa > Arthropoda > Insecta > Orthoptera > Acrididae > Schistocerca > Schistocerca cancellata. The sequence goes on from NC_064627.1 coordinate 473,794,313, forward strand.
CAGTGTGAGAAAAAATACTGTCTTAACTTCTTAGAATGTTTGGTAGGATAGTGAATAAGAAAACAAATATTCTTGTACAAAACCCTTATTAATTCTTGCATATACATTACACACAGAAAACAACACTTCCTTTAATTTTGTTTGGAATAGTTGAATTAACTTCCAACTTAATTTTTTTCTTTTAATTTAAATCTATATCGGAATCATCAAATTATTTTTCAATTCAGTAATATGACAAACAAAAAGGTTTCTAGAAATCACTGCAACCAGTCGAGTTTTGTTTTATTATGCAATTTTTTTTCTACTATCGTTTTCGAATCACCTAGATAGTCATCATCAGATGGTACATATTTACCGCATGTTTGCAACATTTTGGGGGTCAAGTAGAGTTTTTACAAGGCTGCAAACATACAATAAATATGTACCATCTGATGATGAATCGCTAGGCGATTCGAAACCAATAATGGAAAATAAAAATTGAAGAATAAAACAAAAGACGACTGGTTGCAGTAACTTCTGGAAATATTTATTCATTACAGTGGCTGCTTTCCAAATCGAAAATGGATGAAACTTTAATAAAAACAGTATGTTCTGTTTTGTCATTTTTAAAAATAGAAATTATATTTTTATCACGTTTCCTTATTGAGATCATCTGCAAACTTGTTTACATCGAGGAAATGTTAATATGTATGTTTGTGTCTTGAAGGGAATAGTCTTGGGTACGCTGGTTGTGGAAAGCAAACCAATGTATACAGCGAGTCGTAGAGATACGAAATCGCCACATATATGGGGTATCAAGTTTCCTGCCGTGATAAATTTTGGCAGGCCCTTGTTCCGTAGTTTCATGGTTGACAATTTAAGATTTGCTTCATAGGGTGTATTATGCAGGGAGATCTTTGATTGGGAATTATAGTTTGTTGGGACTGCAATTATTGCAGTTATATACTGGTAGGGAAGTATTTTAATGAGCTGTGAGGTACAAGACTTGGTGACTGTGGTTGTGAGTTTTGTTTGAAGATAGGGACTGTAATTCACACGCTTTCAAGGTGTAAATATATTGTTCTGTAAGCAAACTCAATGGGAATAGAGCTGTGGCAATTTTGCTGCGTGTCAGTTGTACAAAAGAATTATGTGCAAAAATTTCGATACTATTGAAAATAGTTACAACGCATGTACTGCATATGAAAGAAAATTTCACTAATTATAAAGCGCTATCTCTTCTAAATAGTGGCTGTAATAATTTTTTTTGAAGTATTAACAAAAATGTTTGCCTGAAGTCTGTGTAGAGAATTGCATAAGCGTAAAAGTCGAATTCTTTTTCCCTAACCAGAACAGTTGTACAACTACAAATGTATATATATATATATATATATATATATATATATATATATTAGTTTCAGAAAGTGACAACTGTACAAGTGTAGCCTAACAGAAAAATAAAAAAACAACCAAACACCCACTGATGAAGTCTCTAAACCTTTAAAAATAAATACAAGTCAGAGAATGGTATTCTTAGCTTAAGTCCTGTGCAAGTGCATCTCACAGAAAATTGAAAAATCAAGAATAAAAAATTAAAAGTACATCGAAAATCATCAATAAAACTAGAATGAAAAACCCATTTATGGACTCAAATGACATTTACTTCATAGCTCATTGTGCTGTTCTTATTAGAAACTTATTATGTGCAGAAAAACTGTTAGGAAGGGTAGACCCAAAGACAGATTTAGGAGTCGCCACACACAAAAAGAAAAAAATCCTCATGATCACTTTCTGTTAACATGTTAGACATGCAAGAAACGTAAAAAAATGAGATGAAATGGTTTGAGAAGTTTTCTATGGTTGATTGCACTATATAATAAAAAAAGACCATATGTAACATGCAACAATACTTGCAATCAAAAGAACCTATCCGTCTTGTTCACGACATTATGGCATTACAACAGGAAGATGTACGCATACTAATATTCCTACACTACGTCTTTCACTGTATGGCACTTACATTATGAGGATGTATCAAACGGAGATACAATAATGTCATCTAGGCGAGGAGTCCACGTGAGTAGTAAAAGCAGTGTTAAAAAAACTCTGATAAAGTGCCATTTTATATATATTTAGTATATTATAGGGATTATGTAGAAAAGGAGACTCAAAATTTGGAACATTTATATGGAACCAAACATAGAAAATGCGCAATAAGTGAATGTGAAATACAAAAATAAAATCCTGAGAAAAAAAGGCTAACCCATTGTTAGGGTACTAGTTTGATATAGAAAATTCGTAAAATGACACATTGTAAAGATGATATTTGTTACATAGGCAGTTTGATACAGAAAAAATAGCAGTTATATGAGGGAAACTGAAATCATAAGCTGCTAAATGCTTCAGCATGAAAAAGGAGTGGTATACTCCAATTTTCCAAATCCATTCCTCAATTGATAATTACGTAAAATAAGAGATTTAGGAAGATGTGGTGCAAATACTAGTGAAGTCGGAGCGGGTGAATTCCTAAAGCGTAGAGCAAAGATTAAAAAGAAAGTTTTAGTTTAACTTCCAAACTAACGTCATCAACATCTTCTGTTTTGACCGCCCAACCCCGAATAATGGTGGCGGTAAGGACTGAAGTTAGATCTCGTTGTCCTTCCAGGCGAACTGAACTAATATTAACATTCCCTCATCTCCAGACGGTTGCGTTTGTCGTAAGAGCGCGTCGTATTGATGAGGGCCGCTGCTATCTTGAGGCGTAATGGTACGAATCGCCATTTCTTTTTGGACAGTCTCACCAAACTGAAAGCCCAAAATCTTCATTTAAGCCCTATCTGGAGTTTTCTATAAAGCGCTTAACAATTTACGTGATTAATCATCTGGTGACAAACATTTAATCAGAAGGTCGCTGCCATAAGGAAGTGACCTCTTTATTCCTTGCTTTCTCTCGTTTTTGTACGGGTTATGCATTGTTCCGTGTGTTCATCATCTGTCAGCGTCTAGAGTAAATTTGACGTTCAAATGTGATAACGTTTTCTAAAAGTTTGCATAGCGTCTGTTTGAGGTGGGACGCCGTTATCAGCTCAGTATTTACTCAGCTAGATGTGGGAAACCTCCTAAAAAACATAACCGAGGCTGGCCACTTCTGTATCCCTCGTCGTTAAAACATTTTGCTGCTATAGTTGTGCGCTCTGCATTCCGCGCTGCGGCGGCTTTTGTTTTCGCTGTACTGAATGCCAAATGATGGAGCATGTGTTGAGAGGCAAGACACGACGATCCGGCTGATACTAATAATTATCATCAGATTTTTCGAAAATTATTAGGTGGAAAAAACTGATTTTTGCTCAGCTTTAGTTCGAAATCTTCACTCGATAAAGAACTGCATTTCTTTTCATTATCCATCAGCTCATTATCTATCATAAATGATTTTTGCTCAGCTTTAGTTCGTAATCTTCACTCGATAAAGAACTGATTTCTTTTCATTATCTATCATACTTACTGCGCTGCATCAAACTAAGCAAACCATTGCCCGAAATTTTAAAGAGTTTTCAGAGTAAAAACGCATTATGTGAACTTTGCGTTGGTTGACTTTAGCTCAAACATTGCTGCCAATGAACTGTAGAGAACATATCGAAAATTTGTTCAGAACTGAAAGAAGAACTATATGTCGCTTAGTTCTCAAGTTACTGTGTTGTATATCAGAAGGGCGGACGTCAGCGACGTCCTTGCGGATCTCGAGTGATTTGGTCATAACAATCATCATAACTCATAAATGAGTGAAGATATCGAAACTCGGTTTTTGCGAATGGCAGCCAGCAATGAGACACATTTGTTGTTCGATAAATACTCGACACTTTTTAATTCACCCACATACTGAAGTAACTCGTCCGCAGCAGTGAGAGGTCAGCGGCTCAGGGCGTATAGAGACGACTACAATATTCTAGGAAAACTCCAAGCGGCACGCCTATGCACGTCCACAGTGTCTGGGGAAGGGCGTAGCAGGGCATATATCCAAGCCCACGGCAGCGGAAAGCTTCATACGTAAGGTGTATTAGATTTTTCTCAGGCTCGTCTCCCGAACCCAGGAAGAGGCGCGTTAACGCACTCTGCTATCCGAGTAGGTCATTTAAAAACACATAAATCCATTTATACACTCCTGGAAATTGAAATAAGAACACCGTGAATTCATTGTCCCAGGAAGGGGAAACTTTATTGACACATTCCTGGGGTCAGATACATCACATGATCACACTGACAGAACCACAGGCACATAGACACAGGCAACAGAGCATGCACAATGTCGGCACTAGTACAGTGTATATCCACCTTTCGCAGCAATGCAGGCTGCTATTCTCCCATGGAGACGATCGTAGAGATGCTGGATGTAGTCCTGTGGAACGGCTTGCCATGCCATTTCCACCTGGCGCCTCAGTTGGACCAGCGTTCGTGCTGGACATGCAGACCGCGTGAGAAGACGCTTCATCCAGTCCCAAACATGCTCAATGGGGGACAGATCCGGAGATCTTGCTGGCCAGGGTAGTTGACTTACACCTTCTAGGAATGTGCACGGGATACATGCGGACGTGCATTGTCCTGTTGGAACAGCAAGTTCCCTTGCCGGTCTAGGAATGGTAGAACGATGGGTTCGATGACGGTTTGGGTGTACCGTGCACTATTCAGTGTCCCCTCGACGATCACCAGTGGTGTACGGCCAGTGTAGGAGATCGCTCCCCACACCATGATGCCGGGTGTTGGCCCTGTGTGCCTCGGTCGTATGCAGTCCTGATTGTGGCGCTCACCTGCACGGCGCCAAACACGCATACGACAATCATTGGCACCAAGGCAGAAGCGACTCTCATCGCTGAAGACTACACGTCTCCATTCGTCCCTCCAGTCACGCCTGTCGCGACACCACTGGAGGCGGGCTGCACGATGTTGGGGCGTGAGCGGAAGACGGCCTAACGGTGTGCGGGACCGTAGCCCAGCTTCATGGAGACGGTTGCGAATGGTCCTCGCCGATACCCCAGGAGCAACAGTGTCTCTAATTTGCTGGGAAGTGGCGGTGCGGTCCCCTACGGCACTGCGTAGGATCCTACGGTCTTGGCGTGCATCCGTGCGTCGCTGCGGTCCGGTCCCAGGTCGACGGGCACGTGCACCTTCCGCCGACCACTGGCGACAACATCGATGTACTGTGGGGACCTCACGCCCCACGTGTTGAGCAATTCGGCGGTACGTCCACCCGGCCTCCCGCATGCCCACTATATGCCCTCGCTCAAAGTCCGTCAACTGCACATACGGTTCACGTCCACGCTGTCGCGGCATGCTACCAGTGTTAAAGACTGCGATGGAGCTCCGTATGCCACGGCAAACTGGCTGACACTGACGGCGGCGGTGCACAAATGCTGCGCAGCTAGCGCCATTCGACGGCCAACACCGCGGTTCCAGGTGTGTCCGCTGTGCCGTGCGTGTGATCATTGCTTGTACAGCCCTCTCGCAGTGTCCGGAGCAAGTATGGTGGGTCTGACACACCGGTGTCAATGTGTTCTTTTTTTCATTTCCAGGAGTGTAGTTCTGCTCCTTATTTTTAAATATTTATTTCCTTGAATAGCAGTAAACTGATCCTAGAGCATGATCGCAAAGAACGAAGTCAACAAAATAAGTTCCCGCCCTAAAGAATTGTTTTTGGGAAAATGAAGATCTCCTCTATAGAAATGAACTTGGATTCTGCAAACTGATGTCCTGCGATAGTCAGCTCGCTCTGTTCCTCTATGAGATCCACACTGCGGTGGACAACTTCGTTCGGGCTGATGCCATGTTCCTGGATTTCAGTAAGGCATGTGACACCGTCCAGCATTGCCGTTTAATGAAATAAATACGAGAATACAGAGTATCGGAGCAGACCTGTAATTGGATTCAAGACGTTTTTGCCTCCCCTCGGGAACGGAACTGTGTAGCGCGCGCAAGTTGTGGTTGGCCTAGGTAGAAAAGGTGGAACCAAGAGTCAGTTGGGGACGAGCTACCAAACTGTGCACTGCCATGTTAATGTTGTATATTGTGCTGGTTCCGAGAGAGGCTTTTTGTGCCACTTTCCAATGCCTCGGATGGATGGATAATTAGCTGGAACGATTCTGGAATTGGTATCCATCATCGCCACAAGAAGGGACAGAGTCCAGCAATTCTGCCCGTAAATCCACCGACCAACATGCAGTTGCCACCACATTGCGCAATCACTGTATCGGAATGCAATAATAATGCACAGTGAAGGATCAGCTTATTGGGCGGTTTAGTGTGCACAAATATAAGGTAACTTATAACTGAATTTATGTACCTACCTTGATTTTTTCCCTATCACAACACCTCTCAGGTTCCTCTCCATTTGAACTATGATTACCGAGTGTCCTAGTTTGTGGAAAAAATGAAAGCCTCAGAACATTAATTAATTTTGTTTGATCCTTGGTAAGAAGGGAGTGTTCAGATTTACTGTGGGTTTAGTGAAATTGTGGGAGGTAGTAAATGTAGTCTTGTGAAAGCCTCCGAGGGATGGAAACAGTCTAATTTAAAGTTTTGTGGAGTTTCAAAGCCTCCTATTTAATCATTTACTTGAAAGTAGAAGATTGTGGTAATAAAGACAATTTGCAGTTTCTTTTAAGGATTAAAAGCTCTTAAAACGGAGGCTTATAAAGTGTTGATTAGTTAATGATCACAGTGCTGCCTGTAGTAAATTTTAAAAGGTGAGTCAGTTTCTTGCAAATTTGTCAACATTGTGTCTCACTGTAGTAAAAGTCGTGAACTGCATTTATGGAAAGTTATACACTTATGCTTGCTAAGCACTTGTTTCTTTTGGATATTGAAAGTACATATTAATAGTGTAACAAAATCCACACGTTATCCTTTACCACTATTTATGAAAACGAGAATTTCTTTATTCAAAAGACATTGAGCAGTAACTTGTTAGTGAATTACATTTAATTTTCACTCTAAACACAATAGTATTTAGTTGAGAGATACTTAACCTGTGACTAGTTCATAATTTTGCAGTGAACTACATTTATAATTTCATGCCAACTAGGAAAATGTTTGAACAATAATACTGAATCTATGTCCAATTAATGATTCCGCAGTGAATGTTAATAGTAATGTTATAAAGACCATTCAGTTTGAACAAGCCCTGAAAGTAATAGTGTGTTTCGGTATCTGTTATATTTTTGCAAATAGTTTGTGCTTACCGTAAACATATGTATGTGTCAGAGTTCAATGCACTCGCGTGTCGCCAAGTATAGGTTGTGTTTGTCCTTTAAAGTTACTCGTACCTACTTTCTATAACGAGAAAGTTAATCTTTCTCTTGCCTAATTAGGCTGGCGACAGTTTTCCTTTTTCTTTAAACTGTATAGCTAGACAAAAATATTGGTTGTTGCTGTTCGAATATTTACGTAATTCTGACTTTCATTTCCGATAAGCCATTTCCGTTAGGTACAACACGGTCAACCTAGCAAAATTCCTCTCAGAGGGTAACACTGTTCTGTTGCGTTATACCATAATTGCTTAAATAAGATAGTTTTATTTCAAAACCTGCCTCTAGCTTCGAGGTTATGGTATAGCTGTAGCAGACGGTAGTGTTATAAGCTTTACCGAAGTGCTAAACAAACTCCACCGGCAGACGTTACAAGAAAGGCGTTGTGCACCATGGAGAAATTTACTACTGAAATTTCGGGACAGCAGTTTTCAGGAGGAATCAGACAACATATTACTTCCCTGCACATACATCTTGCGTACTGACCACGTGGAGGAAATTCGAGAAATTAGAGCCAATACAGTGGCTTACTGACAATCATTCTTCCCACGCACTAATCGCGAGTAGAACAGGTTTGGAGGGATCAGATGGTGGTACCGAAAGTACCCTCCGCCAGCCCGCCCGGCTAGCCGCGCGGTCTACCGCGCTGCTTCCCGAGCGGGAAGCCGTGAGAGTCCCCGGCATGAATCTGCCCGGCGGATTAGTGTCGAGGTCCGGTGTGCCGGCCAGCCTGTGGATGGTTTTAACGGTGGTTTTCCATCTACCTCGGCGAATGCGGGCAGCTTCCCCTTATTCCGCCTCAGTTACACTGTGTCGGTGATTGCTGTGCAAACACCATTTTCACATAGTGTACACCGTAATTATTCTACCACGCAAACATTTGGGCTTACACTCGTCTGGTATGAGGCGTTCCCTCCTTGGGGGTCAACTGGAGAACGAACCGCACAATAATCCTGGGTTCGGTGGGGGCGGCGGTGGGTCGGGTCGACTGCTGTGGCCTATTGTGAGGTTGTAGACCACTGAAGGCTACGGCGGGACGAAGCCTCTCCGTCGTTTCTAGGTCCCCAGTTTAATAAATACCTACATACATACATACATACCCTCCGCCACACACCATTACGTTGCGGAGTATGATGTAAATGTAGATATAGAAAAGGGTGAACACATACTTGCTCCCAAATTAATCATTGTGATTGCTGTTGACTACTGAGTAATAGTACTGCCATTACTATTGCACGTGGTGCCTGGAAAATGTATTCTGCTTCTTCAGTTGTGAACATTAATTTATTCTTGATGTACAGTTACAATCCTTGATTTATCGTCAAGTAAGGAGTTGTAACTTAGGGTCCCAACAGCTAGAATAAATAATCTTCAGTGCACAATGAGGCAAAGCTCATCAGTGCAGTGTCCTTCGGCAGAAGCCAGATCACGTAAGGAGCGATGAAACTGGATAAACAAAAGTGGGGATAGTTTGTTGAAATCAGTGACTAAATTTCTGTTACATTATTTTCTAGTTCAGCATGATACTTCGGTTCATGAAGAAATGAAATCACAAGTCATAATACGCTATAAGGAACAAGAAAAGGGTATAACATCAGAAAATTGTCAATATGTGCTATTGATATGTATCTTAATTAAACTTTGTTATTTTTAAATTATATAGCGTTTTCCGGGAAGAGATTCAGTGTCTTCCGTTAACTCGAGTTGTGGACTACTTTTCACAGAGTAGGGGATACTCCGATCTATTGCTCTGTACAATTCATCTATAGGAAAACATACTACGGTCCTCTTTCGTACTTTAACAGTCAAATTCAGCAGGAATGTTTGCAATTTCGCTAAAGCAATGCTGGGCATTGCAAGAAAATTCTAACCTGTCTGTAGATACACTCGGCTGTGTAACTTATGCAGCGAGTGCCACAACAGGTATGGTGTGGAAAAGCTCCAAAACGCTACTTTCCTCAAACCATTTTGACACTTTCTCGCACTTTATCTTCTTACTGCCTCATCAGCCTTACCTTGATATGTAGGAAGGTCACAACCGACGCTCTCCCAACGCAAACAGCTGAACCAGCACCTATTTCTTTCAATTAAACAGTGCGACTTCCTGCTTCTGCTCTTATTGCTAACTACTGGACCCCATCCATCTCCTCTACCACTAACTTAGTGACAAAAAACAGCAATTTTTGTGTCTGTCTCATCTTGATAAAGTATGTAGTCTCGTCTTCAGACTCTAGACATTTGCACTTTCAAATATCACTGTTTGTCTTATTCCTTCCTTTCGGTCCACTCGCCTATTCTATGTCACCACCAACAAAACTGATGCCCATAATAATGGCCGATGGGTTTTAGTTTTCATGTTCGGAAGGTTAGTATTTGTAGCCTGGTGTGACGTTTCTGTTGGTTAGTGGATGAAGATTCCAGGCTTATGTTTGCTCGAATAAAAGCTATTTTTGTATTTCCCTTAAATGGTTTTGCGCTGTTGTACTCATCAATGGAATTCTGGTGCCTAACATTTAGGGTAGCAGAAAGCGAACCCCTGCTACAGAATAACTGTGGCCGTACGAGGCAGGTGTCCTGCAAACTAGTCAAAAATGTGCTCATGTGGCATGATATCTAAAAACTGGTAACGTGGGCAACACAAAATAAAAGTAGCAGAAACCTTTGTTAAAAGCATTGATACAAAATGAAATATTCAGTTTAGAATGTTGACTGATGAGTAGCACAGTAACTGATGTTCTAAGGTTCATCTAATGCATCGCAGTGAATCAGACCTGTCTAACCTATAGAGTTCTGTAAGGACTACCCTCTATTAAACTAATTTCACGAGTCACTCGGTGTTTCGCAGAAGACAACAAGTAAACAGCGGCTTGCTGTTACCACGGAAACTGTTGTTCTGCATGGGTGATGATAACTGTGGAGTGGAACTGCTGACAACTACAACTGGATTCGCGAATGGAGGGGTGTGTGTGGTGTGCCATCATCTATTCGCGACTATCAGAATTATTTCCATGTGAACTGTACTTTACGGAAGAGGAAAGTAGTTCCACTTATCGGCGCTCTCTTTAGCGACCGATATCACTGTCGACGGGAGAATCGGACGCTTTGAAGGACTCAAGGTGGGGGGATAAATTAGTCTCAGTATGTGAGCGATCTGCACGCGCGACAGATCGGAACTGAGCAGCGGTTGCTCTAAAGTGTGTCTGAATGGTGGCGCCCTCTTATGATATTCCTCTATACCAAATGGATACGCATACAGCAGGTGAAATGGACCCTGATCAATTGCAAGGTAGAATATTTGGGATACTAGAGCAGCGATAATTTGTAGAGCGTCAATTTTGTTTTTACAACAAATGCTATAAAATCGTTGGTAGCAGAAGCATGAAAGCGGACAGTTCAGTCTTCGTACATGACCCAAGTTTCAATGGATAACGTTCTGTACGGCGAGTTGCGAAACTACATCCCATAGCTGCTGAAGGTAATTAACTGTAGAGCTTGTAGCCGTAATCACGGGCACCAAGAAGTTGCACCGCCTGCAGGAAGATAAAGGCAGATGACCCAAGTTGTATATTAATGCCACCAGATGGCGCCAGTGTCTGCAAACTTGACGCACACACTATGAGCAGCAAGGAGACAAAGACAAGATAGACGCGACGTAGTAAATCAAACACGAGCGCAGGGAAAGCAAGAAGAATCATCAATAGAGCATTTTGTAGTCATCGTGTAACTGAAGAAACCATATCGATGGTAAAGTAAACTGCAGTATTGAAATGCTCCTCAAGTGAATCGTACTGACGTGTAGTAGCAAACTCTTGAGAAGGAGCAGCCAGTGGTATACGACGACTGTATGTAAACAACCGGATAGAATGTTTGAAAGTAAACTTGGAAATCATAGTGAGATAAAAGTAATGTATAGGTGTCAAACCGACATAAATTAGCCCAAATTAAGAATGAAATCTTGGAAAGAATTGGTGAAATTTGTGTTTGTGTCAGATGGAAACAACGACGTGATAAGAAGGAAAAGAAATAGGCATAAGAGTAAAAGCGACCTGAGGTGCTTTCAGCCAATTGAACTAAGCTTCCGACTAGTCTAAAGAAAATAGTTTTACAGCTAGTGTGTGTGTTCTACTTTTTGTCTTACGGCAGTGACTCATAAACTTATAATGCAGCAATACACTCCTGGAAATTGAAATATGAACACCGTGAATTCATTGTCCCAGGAAAGGGAAACTTTATTGACACATTCCTGGGGTCAGATACATCACATGATCACACTGACAGAACCACAGGCACATAGACACAGGCAACAGAGCATGCACAATGTCGGCACTAGTACAGTGTATATCCACCTTTCGCAGCAATGCAGGCTGCTATTCTCCCATGGAGACGATCGTAGAGATGCTGGATGTAGTCCTGTGGAACGGCTTGCCATGCCATTTCCACCTGGCGCCTCAGTTGGACCAGCGTTCGTGCTGGACGTGCAGACCGCGTGAGACGACGCTTCATCCAGTCCCAAACATGCTCAATGGGGGACAGATCCGGAGATCTTGCTGGCCAGGGTAGTTGACTTACACCTTCTAGAGCACGTTGGGTGGCACGGGATACATGCGGACGTGCATTGTCCTGTTGGAACAGCAAGTTCCCTTGCCGGTCTAGGAATGGTAGAACGATGGGTTCGATGACGGTTTGGGTGTACCGTGCACTATTCAGTGTCCCCTCGACGATCACCAGTGGTGTACGGCCAGTGTAGGAGATCGCTCCCCACACCATGATGCCGGGTGTTGGCCCTGTGTGCCTCGGTCGTATGCAGTCCTGATTGTGGCGCTCACCTGCGCCAAACACGCATACGACCATCACTGGCACCAAGGCAGAAGCGACTCTCATCACTGAAGACGACACGTCTCCATTCGTCCCTCCATTCACGCCTGTCGCGACACCACTGGAGGCGGGCTGCACGATGTCGGGGCGTGAGCGGAAGACGGCCTAACGGTGTGCGGGACCGTAGCCCAGCTTCATGGAGACGGTTGCGAATGGTCCTCGCCGATACCCCAAGAGCAACAGTGTCCCTAATTTGCTGGGAAGTGGCGGTGCGGTCCCCTACGGCACTGCGTAGGATCCTACGGTCTTGGCGTGCATCCGTGCGTCGCTGCGGTCCGGTCCCAGGTCGACGGGCACGTGCACCTTCCGCCGACCACTGGCGACAACATCGATGTACTGTGGAGACCTCACGCCCCACGTGTTGAGCAATTCGGCGGTACGTCTACCCGGCCTCCCGCATGCCCACTATACGCCCTCGCTCAAAGTCCGTCAACTGCACATACGGTTCACGTCCACGCTGTCGCGGCATGCTACCAGTGTTAAAGACTGCGATGGAGCTCCGTATGCCACGGCAAACTGGCTGACACTGACGGCGGCGGTGCACAAATGCTGCGCAGCTAGCGCCATTCGAGGGCCAACACCGCGGTTCCTGGTGTGTCCGCTGTGCCGTGCGTGTGATCATTGCTTGTACAGCCCTCTCGCAGTGTCCGGAGCAAGTATGGTGGGTCTGACACACCGGTGTCAATGTGTTCTTTTTTCCATTTCCAGGAGTGTATTTCGAGCAGAGAGCTGCTGAGTGAATAACGCAGGAATTACTAGGAGCAACAGAAAAAGAATTAAATGGATCATGAAACAATCTGAAATGGCATACGTTATTACGGATGTAACGACAATGAAGAGGCAGATTCGTCAGCTAGCCAGGCGAACGGATAGTAGATGGAGAGAGAATGTTTCCGGTCGGATTACAGGAGATAGGAAAAGATCAATGCGGCAGCGTAGGTAGTTGACATTACAAAATACACAGCAGAACGTGGATGTGTACAGTACAGCTGATGCCTACGTGAGTCCCTTATGGAGGAGCTGATGTCAAATGACTGATAAAGATGATGATAATTATGAAACTACACGTGGCGCTCACTCTATGCACGCTTTTACACAGAAACTTCCATTTATTTACCATAAATATATTCTGGACTTGCATATTTACACTTTTCAATAGAAATCATTGTAAAATGCTTCCATCCAGTTGTTGACATATGAAGAAATTCATTAACGTTTCCTTCGTAAACTAGAGTTTGATGACTGATATCAAAGTATTGGACGCGAATTTTGCAAACAGCAGAGTTTAAAAAAAGTGTGTTCCATTTGCTTATAAGGTATAGTAATGGTCGAAGTTAAAATCAAAGTCCTATAAAATATGTGTGGAATCAAATGCCTGTTGAGAGATGGGTCGTTTTTCTTGTGCTGAGAACCCGAGGCAGGAAGGGAGACAAGTGCGAGTAATGAAGATGTAACTGAGAACGCAGTGGAAAAGTGTTCAAATTCTCAATAATGATACATTCCATAACTAGGTTAATGGCAGACACAATGCTGATCAGCTCACTGGACGATTATTTAGAGACGAGTCACAAAGATCTCATTTGAAACGAAAGACGATTTCATCCAGTTGAGAAATGCTACCTGTCTTGGCTTCTGTGAAGATTCATTCTGTACTGGATTACGCGAGAGATGAAATTGCAGACGCGAGCATATACATGAACGTAAATAATAACAGGATGAACAATCACTTTTTTGCTGCAGTATGCTCACGCCAGCAACTTAGAATACGGAAGTCATTATTGAAATAATCATGCTATTATGAGAGTGATTGAATGTTAGAAAAATTTAAACAGCTGATATACGGAAAAGTACTATCAACAATACTCAAGTTTTATTTCCAGATTTCTTATGGCCAGTAGCTAGTTAGTTATTCACATGTTGCACTGATAACTTGAACGAATATTTTATGATGTGAAACGAGTCGGTTTACAAGATATGTGAAATTGATAAGGATAACATTACTGAACACAATATTATTTTAGCTCTTCTTATGTAACTACACTTATGAATATTTTATTAATTTATTTTAAAGATTTTAGTTTAGTTTTAAAACGTGCTTTGCAGCTTGTCAGACATTTTACAATATTGGACAAATGATCAATTACTTTCGTTGCTGCATATTTAATTCCTTTATGAGCCCCTGACAGCCCTAATAAGGGATAATTGTGGTGTCACCGCTAGACACCACACTTGCTAGGTGGTAGCTTTAAATCGGCCGCGGTCCATTAGTACATGTCGGACCCGCGTGTCGCCACTGATAGTAATTGCAGACCGAGCGCCACCACACGGCAAGTCTAGAGAGACTGACTAGCACTCGCCCCAGTTGTACGACGACTTTGCTAGCGACTACACGTACGAAGCCTTTCTCTCATTTGCCGAGAGACAGTTAGAATAGCCTTCAGCTAAGTCCATGGCTACGACCTAGCAAGGCGCCATCAGCCTTACAGTGCTTGTATTTAAAGAGTCTCATTTGTATCGTCAAGAGCGATGTACTACAATGATGGATTAAAGATAAGTATTATAGAAGCTACGTACTTTTCTTTATAGCATTCATTACGTATCCTGTTCAAGAGCTCACGCCAGCCGGCGTGTGTAACGCGTGTATTTCGGCTACTTCCGAGTGGCGTGGCAGTCTTGCTACGCCACAACAATAATAAAGGACACTTTTTTCTCTAGTGTTTCAAATATGTAAATCACTATTCTTCTCAAACTCTCATGGATTACTTGCGACGAAATTCATCAGCGAATACATGTACTGTGACAGCGCAGTTAAAATTCCTAGATCCTTGAAGAGGCACCTTCGTGACGACCGTAACCATCATCTACCTGAGAGAAAAGTATGGTGGACACTGTTACCGAAAAAGCTATCCAAGAACGACAGAAGACCCGCACTTGCAGTTTTATTTCCGCCCTTAGCTCTTTCCAATCTTCCAAACTTCACAGAAGCTCTCTGGCGTACCATGCAGTCCCAAAACGATACTGCAGAGAAATGGCTTAGCCACAGCCTAGGGTTTCGTTTCCGGAATAAATCATTTACTCTGCTGCAGAGTGTCCCTGCGGAAGGCAATGTTTCGGTTTCTAACCCCAGTCTGGCACACAATTTTATTCCCTCAAGAAGTTTTCGGACAGATGCATTCAAACAGTAAATAGAAATAAAGAAAGTAATCAGAAAGTGGCATCAATGCTACAAAGTCAGATTTGGTATCGAATCGAGGACTCGCCACAGGTACAAGGAGAAACAAGAAGTAAAAAAGGACAAAGCGGGATTAAATTAGAAGGAAGTAAGCTCTGAATGATTCAGTTGAACATAACAAAGATAAGTAATAAAATAGCAAAAAATTAACAGTTTACGAGTTATTTAATTCAACTTCGTAGCTGGGAAAAGGGACAAGGTGCTAATTGAACGGGTGAAATGTTATCTGTCTTACAGATTCACAGGAATTAAAAATGCTTTAGCAACTTTTAAAGCAGGTAAAATCTTGTGTGTACGATATTGTTTCTAGCAAGAACATTTCTGTCAAAATAAATGAGAGTTCCTTGTTAGAAACAGAAAGAGAGTCACTTACGGAGATATAAATACCCAAGCCAAGAAATTACTCTCGAAAAATATTCTTAAAGGTAAACAATGAACTTTGGTTCCACTAATCGATATATTTGATCATTATCGCCTTGTAGCAATCTGGAGAGGATGCGCCCCCTATGTTCACCGCTCCCATTCACGTAGTCACGCAGCTTCCTCGTCCACGTTAACCATGCGAGTAGTCAGTGACATCAGCAGAAAGCTAACAGAAAATAGCAGGCTCTAGGAACGACTTTTCACACATTAGTCATTTTAATCATTGCTACTGATAACGTGTGTGGTTGTACAAAAACAGTACGACAATGAAAGAAGGTAAGAAATTACAAGAGACTTGAAGGAGTTATCTAAACACATTACAAAGCAAATTTGAACTACATGTTTGATACGTTTCCGTCTACATTTTCTACCTATTAATGTGCCTCTGAAACTATGAACCACTAGAAATGATGAAAAATTGTTCTGATAGCAGTAGAGGTATTTTAAAGTACTGAGGAGTTTACGTGGGCAGTTCGGAGCCTAACATTTCCCCAAATAAAACACGTCTAAGTGATTAACATTGCAACAGATTAGCGGGCTAAAAGAGTATTAAATCTTATATGAAAATATATTACTGGTGAAACACATAATCACTTCAACATTATCCATCTTATGAAATGTACTGAAGTGATACTTTTTAAATGAATCATTACAGTAACTTAACATAGAACACCCAGTGAAGCACCCATAACACACAGCTACGCATTTCAAGAGTCATGGTCTCATCATCTGACTGTTCGTGTCTAAATCATCAATGAAAAGCTTAAAATTAAGTTACATCATCTGATTTTAAAATATCCAGCACTGTTCCACTATTTCGTCCTACCACACTGCCACTAATAGTTCACCAGCGTGCCTGCTTTTTATAGCGTTGTCTCCTAAGGTGTTCACTAGTTGTCACATCATCTTATTTATAGAATCTTCGTTTGTCTAGTGAACGCTATCTGGACGACGTCACATGCCTCAACTGCTCTTTCCCATTCCAAAGATAGCAACACTTTTTATTCAGAAATGTATACTTACACCTTCTATCTGAGAAATGTTTCTGGATACATGCACCGTTGTTTGCACTAATATCGATAAACGGCCTTGAATGCGATAATTAATCCATTTTCCTTGTCTTTTGTTTGTACATTAAGCACATTATTAAATCCGGCATGGCAAACAGACATTTCAAATCCATTTAGTACGTACGTCAAGTAACCCTTTCTTCTTCTCTACGCGCAGTACCTCCATTTACTGTTTAATTCCTTTTAATGGGTGGTCTGGCTCATTTTTGTGCATGGCTACAGCTGAGTTTTTATTATTGCCTAGTCTCAAGGTGTGTCTTTGCTCTTTCTATTTCCTCAACAATATTCTCTCTGTCTGAGGCACCTCACGTCGCATGAAGTATATTGTTTTTCATAACTTCTCCCTTGTCCTAATTTATTCTTCTTACTCACAACAATGTATTTCAAGCCATAATTTACCAGGTTTTTCACGTTTATCACTAGCTCCACATTGTATGGTTTAGATACAGGGTTTTCAAAAATGGCCGGTATATTTGAAACGGCAATAAAAACTAAACGAGCAGCGATAGAAATACACCGTTTGTTGCAATATGCTTGGGACAACAGTACATTTTCAGGCGGACAAACTTTCGAAATTACAGTAGTTACAATTTTCAACAACAGATGGCGCTGCACGTGATGTGAAAGATATAGAAGACAACGCAGCCTGTGGGTGCGCCATTCTGTACGTCGTCTTTCTGCTGTAAGCGTGTGCTGTTCACAACGTGCAAGTGTGCTGTAGACAACATGGTTTATTCCTTAGAACAGAGGATTTTTCTGGTGTTGGAATTCCACCGCCTAGAACACAGTGTTGTTGCAACAAGACGAAGTTTTCAACGGAGGTTTAATGTAACCAAAGGACCGAAAAGCGATACAATAAAGGATATGTTTGAAAAATTTCAACGGACTGGGAACGTGATGGATGAACGTGCTGGAAAGGTAGGGCGACCGCGTACGGCAACCACAGAGGGCAACGCGCAGCTAGTGCAGCAGGTGATCGAACAGCGGCCTCGGGTTTCCGTTCGCCGTGTTGCAGCTGCGGTCCAAATGACGCCAACGTCCACGTATCGTCTCATGCGCCAGAGTTTACACCTCTATCCATACAAAATTCAAACGCGGCAACCCCTCAGCGCCGCTACCATTGCTGCACGAGAGACATTCGCTAACGATATAGTGCACAGGATTGATGACGGCGATATGCATGTGGGCAGCATTTGGTTTACTGACGAAGCTTATTTTTACCTGGACGGCTTCGTCAATAAACAGAACTGGCGCATATGGGGAACCGAAAAGCCCCATGTGGCAGTCCCATCGTCCCTGCATCCTCAAAAAGTACTGGTCTGGGCCGCCATTTCTTCCAAAGGAATCATTGGCCCATTTTTCAGATCCGAAACGATTACTGCATCACGCTATCTGGACATTCTTCGTGAATTTGTGGCGGTACAAACTGCCTTAGACGACACTGCGAACACCTCGTGGTTTATGCAAGATGGTGCCCGGTCACATCGCACGGCCGACGTCTTTAATTTCCTGAATGATTATTTCGATGATCGTGTGATTGCTTTGGGCTATCCGAAACATACAGGAGGCGGCGTGGATTGGCCTCCCTATTCGCCAGACATGAACCCCTTGACTTCTTTCTGTGGGGACACTTGAAAAACCAGGTGTACCGCCAGAATCCAGAAACAATTGAACAGCTGAAGCAGTACATCTCATCTGCATGTGAAGCCATTCCGCCAGACACGTTGTCAAAGGTTTCGGGTAATTTCATTCAGAGACTACGCCATATTATTGCTACGCATGGTGGATATGTGGAGAATATCGTACTATAGAGTTTCCCAGACCGCAACGCCATCTGTCGTTGAAAATTGTAACTACTGTAATTTCGAAAATTTGTCTGCCTGAAAATGTACTGTTGTCCCAAGCATATTGCAACAAACGGTGTATTTCTATCGCTGTTCATTTAGTTTTTATTGCCGTTTCAAATATACCGGTCATTTTTGAAACACCCTGTATATACGACAGTATCTCATAGTGTTTACCGTTTTTCTCTTGTCTTTAGTTCATTCTGCTTTTTATTTCACCCTATTCTTCTATATAACCCGTTGTTGATTGCTGTATACTAAACAGATTCTAACTCGTTTAGTCTGTCACTTTACCTACTGGCACGTTCCCTCTCTGTTTACCACATCTGAATGAACCATATTTTCATACGCTTGTGGGTGGCCGGATTAGTCTGTAATCTCATATGTTGTAGTAGATTTCCAGATCACTCTAAAGGTGTACAGATTATCTTGCCTTATTACATAAATGTCTAAAATTTGAACATGGTTGTTATTTTCACCATTTTCAGTGAAGTGAACTGCCTCATTGCACCCATTAAATGTACTGACCGTTAGATTGATGTCACCTTCCATTCCATCTATGAGCAGCAACGTTACAGGGGAGAATTTTGTTCCTTAATACACTTTACAGACTTCCATCTGTAGCCAACTTCGTAACAGAAGTAAATGTATTTTCATATTATGTTTTTAAATGATTTCATTCACTCTTAGTGTGCTGCAACCTTTTCCTGAAATTACAAAAAAATTACTCCAGAAAAGTAAGGCTCCTCCAAATGTGAAATCATGATCCAAGGTAGAACTTAACTGTTGTCAACGAATTTTATTAGGCAATATACGCATCCCAATAACTAGCAAAGTCAATTCCTTAACGCTGCTGGAAAACGGCAGACATTATTCACTACTGGCAGTGACAGCTCTGCTGATTGCTTCTTCTTCTCCATTCTTTTTACTACAGTGAGAGAGAGTTGTTATCTTCTGCAGTCTTGTGACCCTTCCTTAGCTGGCCCACAACAGGGAAGCTAACTTAGAAGGACCAGTTTCTCTTGTTCGGTGCTGAAAGCTGCCCCCGACCAGGTACAGCACAGGGAAGTTTCAGTGCCTCATGCCTGCACAGCAGATGCGTAGGAGGGCACCCTGAATTCCATAAAAGCTGCATGCGAGATGCTTCAAAGAATCCTTTTTGGAGAGATAAGGTCCAAAAACCAGTTGAAAAACTGATAGCTTGAGACCATGGAACCAGTCGATGGTCGCAGTCACACCACACAGGTAGTCTTGTTAAATCCAAGTAAGGGGATATTTGATTGATTCACAGAAATTATTTCTGTAGAAGGCACATTTCGCATGTGTGTCCGTGTGCAAGGCTTTTGAGTGGCTGGGGTTGGAAATCCATCATGTGGTGGGAAAGAGTCATGGGAGAGAAAGGAGGAGAAGAACAGAGAACAATGTGAATCATTTATTTGAGCATGTTTATTACTTGTGTGATCTATAGTGAAATGAATTTCCTCAAGGTCTATTTTGAGCTCTATAATTTCTATATATTTCAAGAAAGCTTTTCAAATTTTGGCAGGGAGAAGGACAAAAATTAACCATTTGACTATTTCTGATATTTTAAAATTGCATGCACTACTGCAAATTGAACATGAACTCTCATCCTTAGCAGCCAATAATCTTATCAGTTCAACTACTTTTTTACTTTCAACCTCTTATAGACACCCACTTTTCAACTTCAAAGCTCCAAGCTTCCCGCAACTCTCTGCTACCTCCCGAATTCGAGAGAGCTTCCCTGGCACTCTTTACTGGGTCAGCTCCCGAACCCATCCTCCTCAAAGGATGTTGCGAGCCAGTATCCATTGTGTAAGGGTTGTTTCTGTAAAGGACTTCTCACTTTACATCACTTTGTACGCTGCAGTGGAAGATGCTGATACATGGTGGGGGAAATGAAAGTGGCCCGAACGAGTGGATACGACTGGATGTGAGTTTGTGGCTACATTAACGAAGGAGGAAGAGACCTTCACTTATTTCCAACAGGATGGAGCAACTGAAAATTCGCACAATCTTCACGTCTGACAGAGTTGTAGGCAAAAGTCAGTCTGCTTGCGGCCTCAGCTGACCACCCAGGTCAACCGATCTGCCAGTGTGCGATTACTTTGTATGGCGAGTTCTCAAGTCTAAGGTATATCGCAACCACCAACATGATCCTCAAGAACTGCAGCAGAATATTTTGGATGAGATTGCAATAATTCCAGTAGTTCAACTTCGATCCACCATCAGCAACTTACTGACCAGGGGTCGAAAGTGCCAACAGATGAATGGTGGTCACTTTCAACATTAGCCATAGTCAGGCTATTACCGTATTTCCTTTTCTCTGCTGTGTTTCTTTGTACCCTGGAACTCTGTTCCCCAGACCATTGTAATTTTTCACACTCTGTATATGAGAAATGCCTACCGGATCAGGAAGTAAACACAGATCTTAGCAAGGCTGTCTATTATGGAATGAAGAAGGGAGGTACATGGAAGTTGAGTCACGTGGGAATAGTTCTCGTTTCATTTCGAATGTTGACTATTTAGTGAATGATTATATTTATCAATTCTGAACTCCAAATGTGGTTGAAAAACATAGCTTAATCTTGTGGCAACCTTGTACATAAAAGACTTAACATTCAAACAGCATAAACCCTCATTAATTCGACCATTTTCTTATGTGGACGAAATCTGAATAAGAATAAACTTTTACGGTCCCAGTTAGTCATAAAACAGTATAAAGCATAACACTCCTATCCATTACGTAACACAAAATCAAATCATTCTTAAAGAAAGGCTACAAAACTCTAACTGTTTAACATCTAACATAAAGAAGTAGACTTGACCACTATTTTAAACAGTAGTTTCTCCTTTGTCTTCACGCTGCCAATGCTCTGTCAGAAATACCCAGTTGCCACGGGCTGTCGCAGGCCGGCGTCTGACAGCAGACTTTGTGAGCTCTCTGCTGTCCAGAGTTCTGAATCTATATGGCCTTCATCAGCAAGGCGGGTCATTCACCGCCATGTGCACAGAGCGATTAAGCGTGCGTGAGATGAATGAATTCAATATCGATTTTCGCTCATCTGTTCTGACATAAAATGTAGTCGGGACAGGTCTCCGCTAGATGCATAAATTCTACCTGCTATTAAACACATCGCCCAGTATTAGGCAACGAAAGGAAACTTCTCGCTACTCACGGTTCCTGAAGGCTGTTTGGATAGCTTAAGCGGTAAGAGCTAACTCATCAGACCGTAGCTCCATGGAAGAGAATCTCCGCATGATTTTCCGTTTAGTCGACAGGAAGGTCATAAGTAAGCTGGAAAGTATTGGGGGGGGGGGGGGGAGGGAAATTATGAGGGGATGAGTGAGAAAGCTGATGCAAACCAATACTAGTAGCCTCACAGCATTCGTCTGGAATGATTTAGAGAGTCTACTTCCTCCTCTTAATTATCGCTTTGACTTAGGTGACCATTAGCGGTCTCTACATTCCAGCTACTTCTGTTCCTCGCTTTCGAGGCCCATTTTCCTTTTCTCAGGCCCATCACCTCCGTATTCTTGCTGGTATCATCCCTCCATCTTGTCCGTGTCCGTTCTCGGACCCTCCTGCCCTCTGCAGATCCTCAGAATGCTGCTCTTTCATCTGCCATCCTAATTAGGTGTTTTGTCCATATCAGTCTTCTTTTCTTTATCCTTCGGAAAATTCACTTGTGTGTGCAGCTCCGGCAGTTCCCGGATTTTTAATATCCTCCAGTCGTGTGACTGGGTGTTGCACTTGGGAACAAATATTTTCTTTATTATCGTTGGAAGAATAGCTTGTTTTGTTCACCTGTTTTCCTTAAGGTGCCTGTTTCAGTGAGAATTACACTCTGGTATGATTTTAAAACTTGTCGATATGGCTCTACTGTACAGCACGTCCCGTAAGCCAAAATATCCCTTATTTGGCGCTGCGTTCCTTGAATTACTCTTGATCTCCTTTCTATTCAGTTCGGTAAATAGGCTTCCAAAATATTCAAATACGTCTACTTTTTCAATAGTAAATTCATCAATTCGCTTAGCGTTATTGGGTACCTAGCTCACGACCATGTACTCTGTTTCTCCTCGTTAATTTGACCAGCTTTCTTTGCAGTTTTTCTGTAAGAACCTGTCATGAGTTGCAAGTCATTTTTGCTATTACTTAAAAGAACAACACGGTCCTCACATGCAGACTAATTTATTGCGTTATTATTCAGCCTTATTCCAATTGAGGCTCATTTTGCGTTTTCTCTATCTACTTTTCTAAAATTAAATGTATCGGAGATAATGCGTCTTTTTCAGTCAGACCAGTTCTGACTTCAAAATTCTCTGAAATTCCTGTACAGATCGTTGCCGTCCAATAGGTTTCAAAAATGGCACTGAGCACTATGGGACTTAACATCTGAGGTTATCAGTCCCCTAGAACTTAGAACTACTTAAACCTAACTAACCTAAGGACATCACACACATCCATGCCCGAGGCAGGATTCGAACCTGCGACCGTAGCGGTCACGCGGTTCCAGACTGAAGCGCCTAGAACCGCTCGGCCACTCCGGCCGGCCAATAGGTTTCCTTTAAACACATTGGTACTAGACGTATTAAGGTTTGTGGGTACCAGAACTCTCGCAGTTCATTAGTGATCGTGCCTATATGTATCATTTCATAAATGTTTTTGGAGTCAACAAAAACCATCCGAGAGTCAACATTATGTCCCCAACTAGTCTCGTTCATTTGTCTTAGAAACTACAGAAAAATTCTGATATTCAGAGAACAATGTTAGATAACCGAAGACTAACTCCAGATTCTGTAACGTAAATGATTTAAGCAGCACAGGTCAGTGAAGTCCTCAGGAGGCACGACTTAATCACAAACATCATGATAGTTCAGCCAATTTTCACGTAATATTTGTAAAATCATGATAGAAGGTTGTATACATAGAAGAACCCTGGAGATACTAAAAGGTATCAGATAGATTATATAATGGTAAGACAGAGATTTAGGAACCAGGTTTTAAATTGTAAGACATTTCCAGGGGCAGATGTGGACTCTGACCACAATCTATTGGTTATGACCTGTAGATTAAAACTGAAGAAACTGCAAAAAGGTGGGAATTTAAGTAGATGGGATCTGGATAAACTGAAAGAACCAGAGGTTGTACAGAGTTTCAGGGAGAGCATAAGGGAACAATTGACAGGAATGGGGGAAAGAAATACAGTAGAAGAAAAATGGGTAGCTTTGAGGGATGAAGTAGTGAAGGCAGCAGAGGATCAAGTAGGTAAAAAGACAAGGGCTAGTAGAAATCCTTGGGTAACAGAAGAAATATTGAATTTGATTGATGAAAGGAGAAAATATAAAAATGCAGTAAATGAAGCAGGCAAAAAGGAATACAAACGTCTCAAAAATGAGATCGACAGGAAGTGCAGAATGGCTAAGCAGGGATGGCTAGGGGACAAATGTAAGGATGTAGAGGATTATCTCACTAGGGGTAAGATAGATACTGCCTACAGGAAAATTAAAGAGACCTTTGGAGATAAGAGAACCACTTGTATGAACATCAAGAGCTCAGATGGAAACCCAGTTCTAAGCAAAGAAGGGAAAGCAGAAAGGTGGAAGGAATATATAGAGGGTCTATACAAGGGCGATGTACTTGAGGACAATATTATGGAAATGGAAGAGGATGTAGATGAAGATGAAATGGGAGATACGATACTGCGTGAAGAGTTTGACAGAGCACTGAAAGACCTGAGTGGAAACAAGGCCCCCGGAGTAGACAACATTCCAGTAGAACTACTGACGGCCTTGGGAGAGCCAGTCCTGACAAAACTCTACCATCTGTTGAGCAAGATGTATGAAACAGGCGAAATACCCTCAGACTTCAAGAAGAATATAATCATTCCAATCCCAAAGAAAGCAGGTATTGACAGATGTGAAAATTACCGAACAATCAGTTTAATAAGCCACAGCTGCAAAATACTAACACGAATTCTTTACAGACGAGTGGAAAAACTAGTAGAATCCGACCTCGGGGAAGATCAGTTTGGATTCCGTAGAAATACTGGAACACGTGAGGCAGTACTGACCTTACGACTTGTCTTAGAAGAAAGATTAAGGAAAGGCAAACATACGTTTCTAGCATTCTTAGAGAAAGCTTTTGACAATATTGACTGGAATACTCTCTTTCAAATTCTAAAGGTGGCAGGGGTAAAATACAGGGAGCGAAAGGCTATTTACAATTTGTACAGAAACCAGATGGCAGTTATAAGAGTCGAGGGGCATGAGAGGGAAGCAGTGGTTGGGAAGGGAGTGAGACAGGGTTGTAGCGTCTCCCCAATGTTATTCAATCTGTATATTGAGCAAGCAGTAAAGGAAACAAAAGAAAAATTTGGAGTAGGTATTAAAATCCATGGAGAAGAAATACAAACTTTGAGGTTCACCGATGACATTGTAATTCTGTCAGAGACAGCAAAGGACTTGGAAGAGCAGTTGAACCGAATGGATGGTGTCTTGAAGGGAGGATATAAGATGAACATCAACAAAAGCAAAACGAGGATAATGGAATGTAGTCGAATTAAGTCGGGTGATGCTGAGGGTATTAGATTAGGAAATGAGACACTTAAAGTAGTAAAGGAGTTTTGCTATTTAGGCAGTAAAATAACCGATGATGGTCGAAGTAGAGAGGATATAAAATGTAGACTGGCAACGGCAAGGAAAGCGTTTCTCAAGAAGAGGAATTTGTTAACATCGAGTATAGATTTAAGTGTCAGGAAGTCGTTTCTGAAAGTATTTGTATGGAGTGTAGCCATGTATGGAAGTGAAACATGGACGATAACTAGTTTGGACAAGAAGAGAATAGAAGCTTTCGAAATGTGGTGCTACAGAAGAATGATGAAGATTAGATGGGTAGATCACATAACTAATGAGGAAGTATTGAATAGGATTGGGGAGAAGAGAAGTTTGTGGCACAACTTGACCAGAAGAAGGGATCGGTTGGTAGGACATGTTCTGAGGCATTAAGGGATCACCAATTTAGTATTGGAGGGCAGCGTGGAGGGTGAAAATCGCAGGGGGAGACCAAGAGATGAATACACTAAGCAGATTCGGAAGGATGTAGGTTGCAGTAGGTACTGGGAGATGAAGAAGCTTGCACAGGATAGAGTAGCATGGAGAGCTGCATCAAACCAGTCTCAGGACTGAAGATAACAGCAACAACATTTATAAAATATACACACAAATTTTAATTTAGAATTCACGGACGTGAAAAAGTTGCAACAACAAAAAGTAATTCATGTAGATTAGAGAAAATTTCGAGGACACATTTGTCTAGATAACACATTTAATTAAGTGATTAACATTACATTGAATGGCAGCACACAGATCGAATCATTAGACTGACGTGTAAATTTGTAGTCAGGGTTCGTGGGACGTGGGATTACCACGAGAGTGCTCCTACTATCACAAGAATACTCCCATGAATACAGGTATATAGGTCCATTGTGTCTAACAAGCAGACAGGTTGGTTTCAGCCCCTCAACTGACCTCTTCTTGCCACCACACGGCCATCGCTGGCACCGTGGCAGAACTGTCTATCATCAGAATAGACAACAGACCTCCTCCCTGCTCTACAATGAGTTCTCGTTTGACATCACCGAAATCGCAACTGGCGGTGGTTTGGAGTCAGTGGAATGCACACAACGGGGCGTATGACTCTGAGCTGTCCGTGAAGTAACCGACTGTCACAGTTCATTGTGTCACTGTGGGGCCCACTGCTGCTCATCCCCACAGTGGCGCTGCTTGAGCCACTCTCGTGCGATTGACGCGAAATCTGAATGCACATTATCTTTCAGATGCAGAAACACGTCAACCAACTTTCATTTATGTTGCACAACTCCTTGGTGTTACGACTTTTTTCCGTCAGTGTACGTAATAATAGATTCTGGTCGGGGTTCGTTGCGGCGGCTGTTTACTTTGGAAGTTTTACGTTCAAATACCGCCTACTCTCTAGATAGCCAGCTCGTATCTCCCATCATTCCCCTAGGTGTCACTTCGAGCGCCTGCTAAATATGGAACAGGTAACATTACGTAAATTACTCACACATAACTACTAAGAACAGTAAACTGTATACTGGGTGAGTTACTAACTATTGCACCAAGAATAGCTCGGAAAGTATGATAGGAGCTGAATTGTTGCTTGAGACAACGGAGTCCACAATATAAACGTGGCTTTTTGTTGCTAGGTGGGGTCGAGTAAGAGATCTGAAGCTTAACTTGATTTTTTATTAAATATGATGCTGCACTTTGGTACTTATTTTCTGATAGCGGCTATCGAGACGAATCCAATTATGTGTAACAGTAAGGTCTTTGAAGGTCAAGGAAGGTCACAAAGCTTGCATGAACGTCTATTTACACAAGGTGTTCGAAGTGATGACCATTGGTATCAATGCTGCAATCTTCTTATGGATTGAGTGGTATTACTTATCACATCGGCACTTATCGAAGCACATGCTCTGACAATTCCCTACGGCTTATCTTCAGGTTAAGTTGGAACGTCTTTATATACAATGGCCGGCCGCTGTGGTCGAGCAGTTCTAGGCGCTTCAGTCTGGAACCGCGCTGCTGCTACGGTCACAGGTTCGATTCCTGCCTCGGGCATGGATGTGTGTGATGTCCTTAGTTTAGTTAGATTTAAGTAGTTCTAAGTCTAGGGGACTCATGACCTCAGACGTTAAGTCACATAGTGCTCAGAGCCATTTGAACCATTTTATAAACAATGTCTTTTACTAATCCCCTCAAGAAAAAAATCCAGAGGCGTCAAGTCTGGCGAACGAGCCGGCCACGACACAAAAATGGCTCTGAGCACTAAGCGACTTACCTTCTGAGGTCATCAGTCGCCTACAATTTAGAACTACTTAAACGTAACTAACCTAAGGACATCACGCACATCCATGCCCGAGGCAGGATTCGAACCTGCGACCGTAACGGTCGCTCGGTTCCAGACTGAAGCGCCTAGAACCGCACGGCCACTCTCCGGCCACGGCACATCTCCTCCTCGTCCAATACAACGATTTGGGAAATTTCTCTGCAACTCATTTCTAGCCATCAGCGAAAAATGTGCCGGACACACATCGTGTTGATACCACATTCTGTTCCCTGTTCCTAAAGGTATTTCTTCGAATAAGAGACCTAATGTTTCTTGCAGGAATTCCTACCATCAAGATTTTCTTCGACGTAACAGGAGCCTAGCCACGCGGGACTAGCCGAGCGGTCTAAGGCGCTGCACTTATGGACTGTGCGGCTCTTCCCCCCCGGAGGATCGAGTCCTGCCTCGGCCATGGGTGTGTGTGTTTGTCCTTAGGATAATTTAGGTTAATTAGTCTGTAAGGTTAGGGACTGATGACCTTAGCAGTTAAGTCTCATAAGATTTCACACACATTTGAACATTTTTTGAACAGGAGCCTATAATTCTGTCCTCCAGAATCCCACACCGTACATTCACTGATCACGGTTTCTAGTGTGCTACTTGCCACAGCCCACATGGATTTTCAGTTGCCCAATAATGCTTGTTGTGGTGTCACAGCCAGACACCACACTTGCTAGGTGGTAGCTTTTAAATCGGCCGCGGTCCGTTAGTATACGACGGACCCGCGTGTCGCCACTGTCAGTAATGGCAGACCGAGGGCCGCCACACGGCAGGTCTAGAGACAGATCCTAGCACTCAGCCCCATTTGTACAGCTGACGTTGCTAGCCATGGTTCACTGAGAATTACGCTCTCATTTGCCGAGAAGATAGTTAGCATAGCCTTCAGCTACATTTGCTACGACCTAGCAAGGCGCCGTATTCAATTTATATTGAGATTCTATTAATGTATCATCAAGAGCGATGTTCTACAAATGTGGATTAAAGTTAAGTATTTCAGAAGCTACGTACTTTTCTTTATAGCATTCATTACGTATCCTGTTTCAGACCTCACGCCAGCCTGCGTGAGTTTAAGCGCGTGCCTTTCGGGTTCCTCTCATTGTGTCTAGGCTGTCTTGTCTAGACACAACACATGTTATGGAAGTTAACGTTTCCATGGTTCGTGAATGTAGCCTAGTCAGTAAATAAAATCAAAGTAATAACTGTGGCAGCCCTCTGATTCAGAATTTGGGCCCATCGACAGAATTCAATGCGACGCATAGAATCCGTACCTGTTTATTCTTGGTGGAGACTGATATGATAAGGATGATATTTATGGCGATGTAGAACACGAACAACACTACTCTAGCTCATGCCAGATTCCCTTGTGATTTGACGTGAACTAACACAAGGACCTTGAACCACAGTGGCAAGAGCACCAATTTCGTTTCCTCGTTAGTGACTTTGCTTTGCCGGATATCTTTCCGATGCGTTAAATATCCAGTTGTTCCCAATTTATCATACACATATTTAAATGAACGACGTTTAGGGTGAGTAGGTTGAGGATATCTTTCAGCGTATAAGTCTCTAGCTCTCACTGAATTTCGTTGGCATTCTCCGTCAATGAGAAGCATATCGACTTGTTCTTCGAAGGAATACATCATTCACATTCGCTTGATTCGACGGTGCTAGTCTTGCCGTTCCGATTAGTGTTGTGTTGCGAAACTGTCGAATGGCGTTTAAATCTCAATGGCACGTTAGATGGATACGCCGTATTCAGCGAATAATTACTATTTGCACCATATACGAGAGAATTGTCAGAGAATGTGCTTCGATAAGTGTCGAAGCGATAAGCAAGACCACTCAGACCATGATAAAAAGATGGCAGCACTGCACTGATACCAGTGGTCATCACCTTCTGTAAATGGACGTTCATGCCACCTTTTTGACCTTCGTTGACCTTGAAAGACCTTACTGTTACACATCATTGGATTCGTTTTGATAGCCGCTATCAGAAAACAAGTACGAACCTATAGAATCTCATTTAACAAAAAACAAAGTTGACCTTCATATCTCTTACACGACCCACATAGCAACAGAAAACCAACGTTATATCGTGGCCCCCATTGTCCCATACAACATTTATCCCACAAACTCTTCAGCTCCTATTACACTTTCAGAGTTATTCTCGGTGGAAATAGTGACTCACTCTGTACGCAAACGTTCCTCGTGAATCAATCTGTCTGTCAGTAGATACCGTATGAGTAACTCTACAGTAGGTGCTGAGATTAGCTTTAACCCAGACGGAAAAATGCAGCGGTGGTCTATAATATATATTTAGAGCCATAGATTGTGGTCTTACGTGGAGATAATTAGATTATCACAAGATAGGAAAGAAAACAAGAATATATCAAACCAATCGAAAAAGTGATGACTTAAAAAATTCCCATAATAATTAGTAATTTCGTTACCGCGCACCGTCTGCTATACAGTGAAAGTTTTATTCTGGAAAGGCACGACGGCTAACAGATCACCTAGGTGCGCGTGTACACAATGAAAACTGTGGAAGATGTACATCATCCACAGACGTTGCCTAAATATTCCATCTGGGCAAGGGGAACAAACCCTATACACTTCTAGGAATCCATTCACTTGGTGTTGGTGTTTCATATTTACGTTTCACTCTTAAGAACTTCAGAAGACTGGCAGTGTGGGAAAGTATTCTCGGAAGCTCCTGATGGGCTTTTCACCAGTTTCCAATCGCATTAGAATAGGTGGTTTGGAGCGTAACGAGTTCATTAACGAGAGAGGAGTTCCTTGGAGGTAGAGCACTTCTTTTTTAGCATCATCAAGGTTTCAACTGAGTTGCTGCTAACCTCAGCCTTTTCCTTTCAGTGCAAGTTTCTCATGGTTTCGTACCATAGCTACAAGGTCTGACATCCTCTATTCTCTCTTTGCATGTTACAGTATTTGTCTGCACTTACTTTTTTTCTCTTTACTGTTGCTTCTACTGGCAAGCTGATGTCTCACTAAAGTATCCCTACTTCTGGTAAGAGTCTCCCATATAAGATGGGAATCGTTCCATCAGTTACTTTACTAAGCACTAGTAGTTTCTGGTTTACCTCATTTTCAACTGCATATAAAAATACAAGAACACATCAAATTAAAGGACAGTTACAATTTAAAATGTATGCAATTATACTGGATGTAGAGTTTTATAAAACATAATTATTACCACAAGAGATGCAAACACATCAGCCTCTTCAACTAAATATTGCAGGCCACACATGACTGCGCGTAGCACGGTCGTTGAAGTGTATGGCCTAAAATATAAAATGGAGATGCATCATCAAGTTTATCTTCTCTATGTTATAGGTTACGTGTGACCTTTTAAATGAATGTTAAAATTATAGTTCTAGCACCGCAGCACCCCTTGCATTTTACATTTTAGATAATGCACTTCGAAGAACGTGCACATTCACGCAAGGCATGCGAATCTATCATTGTAATTAGCATGTTTCAGAAAACACTAAACGCAGTACGGTTTTATAAGTGTTATATTGAAATTTTCATTTCATTTGGTATCTTGAGTTTTATACAAATGAGCCATTCTAGAAACTAGTGGTGTTTAATAAAGTACAATTTTAAAATCGAGGCACTCACGCCCACCCAGAAGAAATTGTATTCCATATACTTCTCTCCTTGTCTGTTCTTTCTGGAACTCCTCCTTTTCCAGCATTACGTATACACTTCATTTTAAACATTCTCTGCTACCAGAACATCTGCGATGCTTCCAGTTTCCGTTACTCTTGATTTCCGACACTCCACGTTTCAGTTCTATGCAGTGCTATATTTCCAGACGTAGACATTCAGGAACTTCTTCCTCTGTTACAAATCGATATTTGACATCAGTAGAGCTATTTTTGGGGCAGAGAAGGTTTCTCCGCACATTCTAAGCTACTTGTGGCTTCTTCCTTGCACTTTTCATCCTGTGTAATGTTGCATCCTAGATAGGGGAATACTTTCATTATTCCCGCTATGCGCCCTTCCCAGTTTTTGTGTTAAGCACTTCCTGATTATCTTTCTTTCAGCTGCTGTTCGTCACATTGCTCTCTGGGCTATTTGACTTACGCTACATTCTACGGTACTGTAAATTTCTTGCAAGACGTTTCGAAGTATTCCAGAATTCTGCTTATTATTGCAATTCCTTTAGCGAACACTCAGAGTGACAATAATGAAACAGAAATTAAACCGTGATCTTTCTAAATGAAACATCCTGGAATTTTCCAAACGTGATTCATTCAAACAATGCGAAATCCAAATGGGTAGGCGAATTAATGCATGTTAATTACTGTGCCGCTTCATTTGGCCCTAACATTACAGTGGTGTACCAAACATCGGACTTAGGACCAACAGTATTGTAAATGGTCTCCATATTAATTACAACATGTGATTCAGGCACCCACTGTATTTAAAGAAGTAAGATCATGTAAGTATGGTTCAAATTTCTCTGAGCACTATGGGACTTAACATCTGAGGTCTTCAGTCGCCTAGAACTTAGAACTACTTAAACCTAACTAACCTAAGGATATCACACACATCCATGCCCGAGGCAGGATTCGAACCTGCGACAGTAGCGGTCAAGCGCTTCCAGACTGAAGAGCATAGAACCGCTCGGTCACAGCGGTCGGCTCTTGTAAGTACGCTTGAAAACTTGTTGCAACGTGGCAATTAAGGTGACTGAGATTTCGTGGTGTGGGAGGAGATCAAGGTCAACAGAAGTACATCAGTACATAATTTCTTAGCAAACTGGCCAAAGGAAAAAGTGATGGTGACGGATGATTGGCATCGTACACTGGAGTACATGTTCATGTAATTGTATATGAGTTCATGAACATGGGTTTTGTCCTATGGAAACTCCCATGGAAACTTATGAATGGACAGACAGTATATTCGAAGTGTCTTAATCCCATACCAAATGTTTATCTTGTTGACACAAAGAACCAATCAGATAGGTACCCGTCGCAAAGATGGAGAAAAGGATGAGGCGGGCATGATTCTACATCTGAAAGCGCCACCTAGTAGCTTCACTATGAGAATGCAAACCAGGTTTGTTTTAAACACATGCTGCAACGATTGTGAACATTACTAACCTTGTAGACTGTACATGGTGGTCTGATATTAGACAAGAATGCATTTAAGGCGCGAGAAGGACACCATTATCAACACATCACTGAGTCTGAACGACGTCGTGGAGGAGTTGGATGTTCCTCCTGCGATATTTATGAAACACTTGGCAGGAATGTAGCCCCTTTACATGACTGCTGACAGAGATAGTCACCAGAATGTACAGTCACAAGAAGACTGGGCTCCGGACTGATATGTGGCACTGCAGAGAGAGAAGACCATTGTGTTCGACGTACGGCTGTGGCGCATTGTACTGCATGTGCAGTAGCTATTTCAGCAGCAGTTGGCACCACAGTGACACAGTCGATTACTTCACGGACAGCTCCGAGCCAGAAGCTCTGTAGTGTGCTTTCCACTGACCCTAACCCACCGCCACTTGCGACTTCGGTTGTGTCAAGCGAGAGCTTATAGGAGAGCAGAGTGGAGGTACGTCACGTTTTCTGTAAAAGCTGGTTTTATCTCCGTACCAGTGATGGTTACGTGTTGGTTTGAACGACCCCCGATGACGGCCTGCAACCAACTTGTCAGCGTGACAGACACACTGGACCTACATCTGGAGCTCCGGTCTCGAGTGTGATTTCGTATTACAGCGGGAGCACTGTCATGGTTATCCCATGCACCCTGTCTGCAAATTTGTATGTCAATCTAGTGATTTGACCTGCGATGGTGCCATTCATAAACAGCATTAGAGGGTTTTTTTCCAACAGGGTAACGCTCGTCCACATATCGCTGTTGTAACCCAACATGCTCTACAGAGTGTCGACATGTTGCTTTCGCCTGCTGCATCACGAGATTCGTCTCTAAGACATCACATGCGGGAGATTGTCGGACAACAGCTCCAGCGTCATTCACAACAACATTAACTGTCCCTGTATTGGCCGGTCATCCCACAAACTGACTCTATCCTAAAAACTGACGTCCAGCACCAGTATAATGCATGCACTTTTGCTTGCTTGCATTCAACATTATGGTGGTTACACGGTTATCAATGTACCAGCACTTCACATTTGCAACGGCTTACCTCACATTTACGTTAACCTGTGATCTTCCAGCCTTAATCTGTTAAAAATATTACTTAGACAAATGTACTCCGGAAATTTCATTTCTCTACATTTATTACTTCTTGGTGTTGCGATATTTTCCCCAGGCAGTGTATTAAATTTTCAACTATTTTACTACAGTCTATGTACACTTTGTGTAACAAGTTTCGGTTTTGATTCGCAGTTTCTATTCTTAGCCACTGTGTCTGTATGAAGTCTTTGGCGAGTGTTTATCCTCTCGTCCAATGGACGTCGTTCAGGGGTTGTGAACTATGTGGCTTCCTTGAGCGAAGAGCCGGCCATTGTGGCCGAGCGGTTCTAGGTGCTTCAGCCTGGAACCGTGCGACCGTTGCGGTCGCAGGTTCGAATCCTGCCTCGGGCATGGGTGTGTGTGATGTCCTTAGGTTGGTTCTAAGTTCTAGGGGTCTGATGACCTTAGATGTTAAGTACCCTAGTGTTCAGAGCCATTTGAACCATTTTGAACCTTGTGCGAAGAGAGTTAGCCATTACCGTTCTATTATATTTCCATGCATGTTTATTCTATTTCTGGTTCTGAGCTGGAGAGTTACAGTGTTGACAAGGAATTTGTTTTTGTGTGTCCTGTTGAGCAGTCATACCATGTTCAAGGACTCCGGTAAATTCGATCTAATTTGTATTCAACGACGAAGCTCTGTCTTGCTTGTGAGATTAGTCGTGTATGCAATGTTTACTGATACCAATGTTTATGTACATCTGGTCGTGTGACTCCGCACAGTGAAACACGAGCTTGTAGGCTGCTAAGTCAGAAGTGAGTTAAAAGTGTTTGGAAGCTGCTTAGAGCGTTATATATAACATATTTCACTTGTATTATTACAGACTAAACGTTTGAGGTTCGCCGATGGCATTGTAATTCTGTCAGAGACAGCAAAGGACTTGGAAGAGCAGTTGAACCGAATGGATGGTGTCTTGAAGGGAGGATATAAGATGAACATCAACAAAAGCAAAACGAGGATAATGGAATGTAGTCGAATTAAGTCGGGTGATGTTGAGGGTATTAGATTAGGAAATGAGACACTTACAGTAGTAAAGGAGATTTGCTATTTGGGGAGCAAAATAACTGATGATGGTCGAAGTAGAGAGGATATAAAATGTAGACTGGCAATGGCAAGGAAAGCGTTTCTGAAGAAGAGAAATTTGTTAACATCGAGTATAGATTTAAGTGTCAGGAAGTCATTTCTGAAAGTATTTGTATGCAGTGAGCAATGTATGGAAGTGAAACATGGACGGTAAATGGTTTGGACAAGAAGAGAATAGAAGCTTTTGAAATGTGGTGCTACAGAAGAATGATGAAGATTAGATGGGTAGATCACATAACTAATGAAGTATTGAATAGGATTGGGGAGAAGAGAAATTTGTGGCACAACTTGACCAGAAGAAGGGATCGGTTGGTAGGACATGTTCTGAGGCATCAAGGGATCACCAATTTAGTATTGGAGGGCAGCGTGGAGGGTAAAAATCATAGGGGGAGACCAAGAGATGAATACACTAAGCAGATTCAGAAGGATGTAGGTTGCAGTAGATACTGGGAGATGAAGAAGCTTGCACAGGATAGAGTAGCATGGAGAGCTGCAACAAACCAGTCTCAGGACTGAAGACCACAACAACAACAAACCTTTTATTTCTCCAGAAGTCTTAAAAATAATTTTTTAAGGATTTGAAATTATGTATGCAATGAATAATATTATATCGTTTATATGAAACCAATAATTGGAATCGTAGTTCAAATATCCTTTCCGGATTATGAAGTTTCCCTCTGTGAGCTTTCGATAATATAGTGTTCTCACAATTTTATTTTACTGAAAAGCCCATCATTCTTTGCACAATATTCATTTGAGTGTGCTACGCTGACTGACAGCCACCTCATTGTTTGGTTTCACGTAAAGCAGCTATTGAGATTATACTCACTTTGATGATTAAATCTATGGGTACTGAGTAATGATTGATGCATAATGATAACAAACACAAATTCTATGCGTACTAGTTAGGTTAAAGGAACTGAATAATGTTAAGATTGCACATGCTGTATCGCAGAATTTTGTTATGAGTCTGTTGGTTGTGCTGCCTCATCGAAATGTGAAAACAGAATGTTCTATTGGGAGCTAGGTTCTGTCAAATGGATTATTCTGTTAGCTGGCGGTTCACTGCATTTTATATTTATATTCAAAGAGTGGGATAACTACCCCATTGCACTGCTGGACGCTATAGTATGAAGTCTAATTCATTTCAAAACGTGCAGTACTATTTATTTCCAGTGTACTGAATTTATGTATGTGTGTTGTGATACCATTTTACTACTTACTTTAGAGTCAGAGAGCATTATTTAATTTACTATCCTGGGCTTCATAAATTTATGTTCTGCTCATATTCAAATGCTGGCCCACATGGAAAACACAGTCAGCTCTTCCTATAATATGAACATTAATAAAGGCAAAAGAAAAATCAGTGGTGGTGAGCAGACAAAACATCTTTGCATAATACCCACTGAACAATGAGAGAGTGGAGGCAGTCGATTCCTTTGCGTCCCTAGGGAGTAAAGTTACAGCAGACGGAGGTCAAGAACGAATGCTGAAAGCCGAATCCATCAAGAAAAAGCTATTTTTAACAAGAGAAGAAATCTTTTGACATACAGCATGACAAACATCTCAGGAACAACCTCATACAGAATTTAGTTTGAAGTGTGCTGCTGTACGGAAGTTAAACATGAACGCTCGGAGAAGTAGAGAAACTTAAAATAACAGCCTTCGAAATGTGATGCTACCGAAGAATGCTCGATATTTCCTGGCTGGACAAGAACTCAAAATGAAAGGTACTGCACAGAGTGCAAGAAGAGAAGCCTTATTTCCGGAAGTTAATTTTACATAGAAGGGACAACAGGGTCGGCCGTCTGCTGCGACATGATAGTGTCACTAAAAGTGTCATTGAATGGACAATAGAAGGGAGAAGTATGGGATGCAGGCCGAGACTAGAAATCATCAACCAGATCATGGAGGATACAAGATGCACCACCTACACCGTTCTCAAGAGGAGGCCGATGATGGAAATAAATGGCGAACTGCTGCTAACGAAGCTGATGGTTGAAGACCTACGAAGAAGATCTTCAAAGTATCAGGCATTATTTCTCACTAACTGTAGAGTAGTCTATGCTTTTTTAAACACACACACACTCAAATCTTTCATGTAGGCACACTCCACCTGGGTCATTGTGACTGTTTTTTTGTCAGATCCACAACTTTAAAATTGATCACCTTCCTTAGTATATATAGAATTTTGGGTCCTTCTGATCAAGTAAATTCATCTAAGAAAAATGTTTTTCACACACTGATTATTTCATGTATTTTCCGTATCTACATTTACATTCACGTGTAATACGTTAAGAAGTGCATTCATTAAAATTCATTACATTACACTAGTGAAGTTCATGGACAGTGAGTTAGACTGTTGTATTTAGTTTTGATAGAGAATCCAGGTTGTCAGTGATGAGTTATTGTTGTTGCGTGGCATTTACAGAGATACTGTGCAGAAAGCTAGTGTAATTTGGCAACAGCAGGCAGTGACTGAAATTTTTTGGCTTATACTGAAGTATATGCTGGAAAGTAACTTTTGTTTTTGAAGTACTGAGGAACAGTTTGTCTAATGAATAGAAGATTATTATGGACATGTCATGCAGTTATGATTTTTGGGTGAACTTTCTTTCGCTAGTGTTATGTTGATTCTGTGAGCAGGAGAAACATTAATTTTTTACTGGTAGGGTAAGACTTCTTTCTCAGATGTAGATGTTATTTCTCTGGTATATACTAGGTAATCTGAGATATTTACTTCCAAACCTTTATGTTGGTGTTTTATACTTATTTCTTAATAGTTGGAGAGGAATTTGGATCTGCAGTCTATTTCATTCTATGTCATGAGAGAGATTTTAGTAAAGGGAGACATGTTTGGCGTTTGATGCGCTTGTTGCAGAGACTGATTGTATTGGCAGGTAATTTCGAGTGTAATTCATGTTGGAAAATGAACATTTTGTGACTTAAGCTGTAGACTTAGAAAATTTACCATCCCTTAACGTAACCCACAGTCATGATAACCATTGAAGGAGTAAACATGCAGAGGTAGCCGTTGGGCACATTCTAAGGCGATGCTGAGCATACTGAGGGGAAGTTGAGGATATGTAGGTTTTTGTGGGTAGTCAGGCAGTGCTTATGATCAATACTTCGCTGAATATTTTTAGTTATTTCGTTTCTACAGTGATACTTTGCCCGTTTCTCAACATTTGTCATAATATGTATGTTTCTTTCGAATTTCTGAGTTTTATGTTAATTTGTGATATTGATGGCAGTACTAAGCTGTGGCTTAAATCGTCTTGAAAATTCGGTACCTTATGGAGAGTTATTGGAGAGTTTGGTGGATAATTTATCATTTTTAAGGTAATGTAGACACCTGTGAGAATGAATATTATGGAAGTAGCAGAGATAGTTGGAATGATAGAGAGTTTGGTCACAATTCAGTTAATAAGGAAGTGGCAGAGGTGGTCGCCTGAATGATAGAGATTCAGGTTAGCAAATTGTGGAGATTTGATAATCTGATCCATAGAGTAATGGGCACGTGAAGAGCCAGCAGCCACATGATTGACAGATGCTGCATGCTGTTGACTTACGTGCCACAAATATGATGAACATTAGCTACCAACAACTGATTATGTTGAATTTAGAATGTGAGTTAACTTTTGGTTATAGAGGGAAAAGAAAGTGCCAATTAATTTATCATTTGGAGCTTCAGGTAGATGTCAATGGAATTATTTTGTTTTGTTTGCTTGATACATGTGGCTTGATGAATGTATTGAGCTAGGCAGCTTGGATTAGTGCCAAATGAGCAATTGTTATAGAAAGTGCAGAAGTGAAGAGACAAGTTGACACTGAATTTTTTGTAAAGGTAGTAGATTCACTGTGAGTTTGGTTGTTGTGCCAAGGTTAGCGACTGATTTGATTTTAGGGGTTAATTCTTTTGTCCAAGCACCAAGCAGTGATGAACTTCGGTCGCAGTGAAATGTCTTTGAGTTGTAATGAGTTGACACTGGAGCTGTGTTTTGATGAGTACGTAGTTGGGGAGAAGAGTTCAGAGCACTGTCTTATGTTTCTTAACATTTTCTGTTCATTTCTAAAAGCTTTTAGAAGCATTCTTCCAGAAAATTTGGGAAAGAGATTAACCACCTACTTTGACAATGTGTTGATTGCAGAGGAGTCGGGAAAAGCATAATGAGATTTTGAAGTATTTTTAAAGACCGTGGTGTCTATTCTAATTTAGAAAAATCAGAATTTTGTATACGTTTGGTGAAATTTCTTGAACATATAGTGACTGCAGCAGTGTTTCTACCTTACCAGGGAAGAAGAGATGAAAACTTACCTGTTACTGTGATGAGAAAACAGGTTTTTGTATTTTTGGGTTTATTAATGTTTGAAAATGTTTTACGAATGTGAATATTATTGTTACGCTATGACTGTGAGCACTGATGGGAAATAAAACTTCTTGGGATTGGGATACCCAA
Source organism: Schistocerca cancellata (assembly GCF_023864275.1). Lineage (NCBI taxonomy): Eukaryota > Metazoa > Arthropoda > Insecta > Orthoptera > Acrididae > Schistocerca > Schistocerca cancellata. The sequence continues at coordinate 473,833,738 of NC_064627.1, forward strand.
GAACAGACAGAATTTCCATGTGTATAATAGGGTTTTTGGAAGCACCTCTTTCGTCATATCCACATTAAGTAAAGATTTTTGCCTAACCTCAGATAGATCAAGGACAGTTATTGGTGCTGAGGAGTTCCAAGAATTTTAAGTAAATTGAATAAATATTTTGTGATATGGATTCTTTCTAAGCATGAATGCAACTATTCTGTCATAGAGAATGAAGATATAGCTATTGTGTGAGCTTTATGAATTTCAGAAGTCACTTGTTTCGTAAGGTGACTGAGGATTACACTAATCATCAAGAATTGGAATGTATAAAGTGTGCAATGCTGGCTCACGCTCATTTAGCCTGATAGGTGTTGTATTTAAAAGAGTTAAATTTCAAGGTTGTGTACATTCCTGAAGAAGATCGCAGATGTACTTTCTAGATCTCCTGGTTGAATCATAGAATGAGTATGGATCTTGAAGAAAGGAATTATTTATTTACAAATTGTTGCTCTTGATCGTTTCATTATTGTTGCATCTAAAAATATTGTCAAGGAGATGAAATCGAGGTAATTTGCATTGAGTTGTTTGAATTCTTAACGAATTAGTCAACAAATTTATTTGGCTAAAATTAGAGTTATGCACACTTTTGTGGGAAAAAAACTCCTTCATAAGCGTTGTGAGACATGTTTCATGAACATGTAGAATTGTCTTCGCAATTTTTAGGCTTCATGCAATACATGTCAGAAGGCAAAATCGTTGACAATATCACATCATATACCTTTATTTCCCACAGTTCCACTGACATTGATAGTACTTGCCCCAGCTGATCTTTTTACTACTTATCCAAGAGCTGATCAAGGATATTCTTACATCTGCTATTACAGGTTATGTGTCTTGAGCTGACTGCAATGTAATTAGAAAGAGTTACACCAGACTCGTTTCGCTTTTATTTCCAAAGCATCGTTTATGGTATTCTGTAAATTGGATACACACCTTTGTACATCTATTTTTTGACTCTTTTAGGTTGAAAACAACGTTTTCTTCATAAAGTGGGTTTGCAAGCTACTTATGGTGTTTCTTTACATAATCTGCTCCTTCCCTTCTTGCTAGCTGTGGTTGGTGTCGATAAGCTTCATTTTACATCTGTAGTTTTTGGCATTTTGCGTCATATCCTGCGCTACACTATTTATGATTGACTTTCTTAACTGTTTTTCTTTCATCGCTGCCACAGTGTTTATGCCTATTCCTTTGTTTTCGTTCACATTGTGAGTGTTGCCAATCTATGAAACGATTTTGTGTGTGTGTGTGTGTGTGTGTGTGTGTGTGTGTGTGTGTATGTGTGTGTGTGAGAGAGAGAGAGAGAGAGAGAGGAGTGTTTTTTTTTTCTAGGGAGGGTATGGGAGGAGGAACAACAGGTATGGCCTGGACAGTGATTATGGGACAGATCTGGAAGGAAATTGTAGTTGTAAATGGAGCCTGTGGTTATATGTCGACTTTTAATGATGTATTAAATGGTCAGTCAGTTTAAAGAGTGTATGGTTTGCCAAGTTGATCTGATCATTTATGAATTGTTTTTTCTGTTATGGTTTTTTGGATGTGGTAGTTTTCATAAAACTCATAAATGATCAGATGAATTTGGCAAACCAAACACTCTTTAAACTGACTGTATACTTAATATAACATTAAAAGTAGACATATAACCACAGGCTCCATTTGCCACTGCAATTTCCTCCGAGATTTGTCCCATAATCACTGTCTAGGCCATCACTGTCGTTTATAACACATCCTCCCCTTGTACAAAAAAAAAAAAAAAAGAACACTACTCCTTTCACATCTCTACCTACATACAAGACAATTTCGCTAACTCTCTCTCTCTCTCTCTCTCTCTCAGACACACACACACACACACACACACACACACACACACAATCGCTTCATAGGTTGGCAACAGTCACAACATGAACGAGAACAAAGGAACAGGCATAAACACTGTGGCAGTGATGAATGAAAACCAGTTAAGAGAGTCAATCATAAATAGTGCAGCTCAGGAAATAAAGCAAAATGACAAAAAATGCAGGTGTGAAATGAAGCTTGTCGACACCAACCACTGCTAGCAAGAGGGGAAGGAGCAGATTATGTAAAGAAACACCGTAAAAAGCTTGCTGACCAACTTTATAAAGAACACGCTGTTTTTAACCTAAAAGAATGAAAAAATAAATGTACAAATGTGTGCATCCAACTTACAGAATACGACGGAAGATGCTTTGTAAATAAAAGCGAAATGCGTCTGGTGTAATTCTCTTTAATTACATTGCAGTCAGCTCAAGACAGACTACCTATAATAACAGGTGTTAACAGCTGCTCCGGAAAATGGCCGCACAAACAAACATATTCTTATATGTTTGCTACTGTTGAGTTTACTTCCAAATTTGTTTCACTTACACCATGCGCGCTTTCAAATGAAATTATGAAAGGATCTGAGGTGGTGGCCCTCAACTACGTACCCCCAGACTCAAAGTTCAAATATTAAACGTTTTGGCTGGTTTCGTTGTCTAGGGGCTGGGATACGTAGTTGCCGCATTACAAGCCAAATACTGCTGAGTCGGCAGTATGCAATATGAAAATACAAATGAATGGAATGGTCGAAGGTTGCTATCACTTGGCAATCGCGAATGTAATGTAGAAATTTATAAATAAAAGATTGCAGTAAATGAAATTTACAGATACTATCTTAACGACTTTAAATGATGACTGCCATAGTAGAAGTCCGTTTGAGAATGTGGTATATTTCGGCAAAAGACTTATTGGTGTCTATCATCCAGCAATTAAAAAAAGTAAAAGTTGAATAATAGGGAAACGACAGATTGCTAACGCATGTAATTAGTTATGAATGACAACATAGCTCGCGAGATACTCACTTCTAAGCGCATATTACGTCTTCACTGTGAAAACCTCGGAAATCTCACAAGTTCACAAGTCTGTACTCTGAAGTGTTTCTATCTCTCGCGACCACGATCAAACTGCTCGACACTTCAGATCTCTCTCTCGCGACTGTGCGTCCCTCGCGCCGTACTCTCCCAGACGCCCCCGGGTCCTCTCCTGCACTCCTTTCCCATTTCCATCCAGTCTCCTCGTTCACGAGCGCTGTGATTGGCTAGAGCGCTCCCACCATGTCTTCAAGCTAACACACATTCACAAACATAATGAAACACATTCGAAATACTGGATTTACATTTAAATAACTTGAAATTAAATAAATCTTCCTACAGCTGGACCATAAACACGCTGTAACATAGATTATTAAATACATAAACAAATTAAATAAACAAATATCAAAGGAATAACAAATAAAAGTAGGCCAGTAGCCTAATATCTCTGTGCTTTCTAAAACACAGTAAATATTTGACCAATTTCTTCATGAATAGTATATATCAGATATAAGCAAAGACATAGATGATTAAATATATTTATAAGCATGCTGCTACCTTTTTTTCGTGTAACTGTGGAGTATTTATCGCCTGACGCGATCGATAGCAATCGGCCACTTTGACCTCCAATAACTCATCTACTGTTAAAGTTACATGACTGTAATTTATACCAATTTAGGTTTAAACTAACAGCTTTCTAAAGACATGTCGGTCGATGCAATTGGGTGAACCGTTTAGAATTTGGAAATTCGTTGCTGGGTGTTATTTGTATAATTTACAGTATGATACTAAACTTTAAACTAATAAAGATATTGAAAATCTGATTACACCATCAGAATCGTCGAGCAAATAATGGTAATGTATATGTTTCTTTTTGAGGTATCATGATTCATCTGCCTGCCATTAAGTTCTATATGAACTGTGAAATGTCTGCTGTTAAGGTTTGACAAAGTCCGCCATCTTTCGCACTCCCAGTGTGTCTCGTTCATTGACACAACACCACCATGGAATTCCCACCCACGCGGTCCCTGGAACACACGCTGGGGCTACCCCTTGTACTCAGCTAACTTTTGGCACCACATTGTTACTGCTGGGCCCTGGCTTGCCGAGCGGCCCATGCGGCCACGCCAACTGCGGATTTAGAATATTTCCATGGCGCAACAACTCGCCCATTACCTCACAACCATTATGGAAATTTACAAGTCAGTCTGTGGAATCTCTGCATAATTTCCTATGTTAAGTTATGCATGTTGACAAAGCGATATTAGTCATTCGTCTTCAACTGAAATTGGCTGTTCGGAAATGTGCTTTGCATGATAGAAGGATTCAGATAATTCACATTTCATCATATCATCCGCTATCTAAACCTTCTGAGTGTGGCATGAAGTATTTTAGTAAACAGTGTAGGCTATATTGCCAATGACGTCATAAATCTTCAGATTCATACACACATTTGTTTCAGGAAGTTATCAGTGGGCTGCCAAATAGTCGGAAGTCTTTGCCACCTGCCTTTGCATAATCAACTTCCCTCATGTAAGATCGTAGGAAATGTGTTTTTTCCAGCTTCAGGTGTCAAAGAAATGACAGATGCAAGGCATCAAAACATTTTCACGGTCACACAAAAGGTACTACTAAAACTGCCCCACAACTGGCAAATGTTGATACATGCGATGTGCCAAACACCCAAATGCAATAGAAGGGGAAACATTACAAATCAAAAAGTGAAAAGCATTTCATCACGTTTCAACTGTGAAATTGTTTTTTGAGTAGTCGTAATGGGATGTATAATGGATATAAGCCATCTCATGTACAACCTCAGGATATGATGTGAATTTACGTTTTTATGATAAGAAATTTAAAAAAAATGATTGAGTTTCAGCATATTTTTTGAATACCTTTTCTCATATGTGTTTCTGGTGTCTTTGACTTATGTGGAATCAAGTGGAGGCCAGCATGGTGATTGGAATCGTGGTTCCAGTGCCAAGTGACATAATATATTTGTAGGAAGTATAAAAGCAGCCACATTGACAAGTAGACAAACATATGAGAAAATAAGTAGAAAAGCAGAAGTGCTTATAAATAATTTTGTATTCAGAATTAGTGAGTGGTTGTTAAGGCTGGCATGTCGACAATACTGGCATTATTATTAGACGTTAATACAGTAATCAGAGTGCAAAGAAAAGGAACAGATGAAGTATATACTCGTATTCAATTGTGACCAGGAATAAGTTTGTGTGTAATGAATAGTTTTGGTTTAACTCTGGTAATTGAAGAGTTTATTATTCCAAATGTCCAACACAACATACGCTATTATTCAGTATTTACTCCGCCGAACCGATATCTTTCTGTGTCGATGAAAGCAATAAGATCAAGGAAATAAATTGTTGGAGATATCAGATATGTAAAATGGTGAGTAGCTCTATGTATAAAGACTAATTGGAACTCGTATGCTGCACTTGAATTTGTCATACTGCCCATGAGTCTGTGTATTAATAGTGAAAGTCTAAGGCAGCGGTACCATTCAGAATAATATTGCCACTTATCTAAGAGATTGGTATATTAGAGTCAGTACTACTGTCGTATTTGTTACATACTATTTTTGGCAACCTATTTTGTGTGTCTTCATGTGTAATATGTTGAAAATATGTGATTCAGTCTAGAAGATGTGGATACAGCAGAGAAGGAGCGTGATTGGAACATCTAAACAGGAAGAAATATATTCACGAAGCTATTTCTCTTACTTACGTACTAACCAATATCTGTGAAATCCACCTTGTAGGAAGTTCATCAGGAGTAAAGGAGAAAATTCTGTATGAATTAACTGTCAGTTTCTTACTGGCAAAGGGCGACTGATTCATATTGTATACACCATGTGTTTTGTGAATGTTATAGTTAACATCAGGAGTTCAGTTCTTTAATGTTAATACTATTCAATTTTCACAAATTTTGCTGATTATGTCATTTTATGTCATGGTTTCTATCAGTTGTTTCAGTAAATGAAGGTATATGGGCAATATTTTTACTTAGGTCATGGTCAACAAAGGAATCAGTATAGTTAATTTAAGCCCAGTAATGTTAAATTCATTGGTATAGCTGTAAACCATTTGAAGCCATATATAATGAATCAGCAGTAATTGCTGTACAAAGTTGAAGAGGTTATTACTGAGATTGACATGAAACATCTATATAAAGAACTTACTTACATAATATCCTATATATAACTATGTAAATTAGGAATTAGGAATTACACGCACAGACCAGTAGAAGGCACTGTGAGGGACTTAATTTTATACTGTATGGGCTTTTCTCTGCTGATATTAGGCTAATTTTATACTGTACATATATGTACTGTATATATTTATATGTACTGTATATATTTATACGGTATATGTATACTGTATGCATATGTTATACTGTATATTTATACTGTATATGAATATTTTATACTAATATTAGGCTAATTGCGCCTTTCTAGTGGTTTTGTAAATCTCTAACAATGAACTTTCTTTTCCACTGATGTTTTCCTTGTTTGCTCAGTGGTTGAATCTATTACCTACATGTTTTAGCTTTATGTACAAGTACAACAAGAGTGTAGTTTAAATATAAAGGTAATCTACGAAAAATCAAGATTTCTATATACATTTCCTGTACTGTTAGGAACAAAAAGAGGCTAAAGGAAGAGAGCTGTGTGGATGAAAGGATTGCATACCTAAAAGTATTGGGACTCACGGATTTTCCATTAGGGCCACACTAACCAAGACTATACACCATGAATATCATCAGATTGAGTGGCCTAACGACAACCAGATGTCTTCAAACACCTTAGTGTGTTAAATACCACATAATTAACTTTGTGTTATTATATATTCAAGTTCCAGAAGTGTTAAGACCAAATTTTTAAAATATTTGTAATGAAATTTTTGATAAATGAAAGTTTTAACATCAGCTTGTAAATCCTATACTGGAAATCGTAATTTGAAATGTCCTTTTGTGATTATAAAGTTTGCTTCTGTAAGCTTTTGACAATATAGTGTTGTTTCAACTCAGTTCTCATGATTTTATTTTAACAAGAAACCCCATCATTTTTTGTATAATATCAATGTGATTATACTAAGCTGGCTGGTAACTATCTTGTTGTTCATCTCACCTAAAGTAAGTACTGATATGTAATCACTCTGATGATTAAATCAACGGCTAGTGAGCCATGGTTGTTATAGCAGTAATAAACAGAAATTCGGTGATTGCTGGTTAGTTACAAGAACTAAATAAGGGATGGGTACACTTGCAGTGTCGATGAATGGTATTATGAAACATGTGGCTGCACTGACTCACTGAATTGTGATAGTAAAATATTCGAAGGGATGTTATAGTTATGTTAAATGATTAGTTTGTTGGTTATAAATTTTTTTTATTTCATATTTATGTGAACACAGCTTCAAAAACTGCCCCACTCCACAGCTGGACGCTTTAAGCAACAAGCTAACCGAAGTTCAAAATATCCAATACTAGTTAGGAAGCAATTCATTGATATGTTAGATGCAATTTCATGTTATTCAGTCCCTCATTTCTTTCCATTACCCTCTTATGAAAGTGGACGTTGTAGGACTATTTTATTTCTTATGTTAGGCTCAGATGTCGTTATCTAATGTGTCATTTTGTGCATGAAAAGTTTACACTATTGCTTGTCTTCAAAATAACAGATATTTTTTGTCACTTTCGCAAAACGCCACCGATTTGCTTGTATCTTCTGTTGGTTCCCGCAAAGGTTCAATTTGTAGAGCATGACTGATCTGATTGTCGGTACACCATTCGACTTGAACACTGGTTTCAGTTGATCCAGTTCTTGTGTCTATCTATCTGGACTGGAGATGGCATGAGCTCTCTTTACCTGCGTACGTAAGAACCCTTTGCGTTGGTATGATGGATGATAACTTGATGCATGAAGATATCGGTCCGTATGCGTGGGTTTAGGATAAACACTGTGTCCTAATGACCCAAAATCCCTCCTGTAAACCAAGACATCTACACTCCTGGAAACGGAAAAAAGAACACATTGACACCGGTGTGTCAGACCCACCATACATGCTCCGGACACTGCGAGAGGGCTGTACAAGCAATGATCACACCCACGGCACAGCGGACACACCAGGAACCGCGGTGTTGGCCGTCGAATGGCGCTAGCTGCGCAGCATTTGTGCACCGCCGCCGTCAGTGTCAGCCAGTTTGCCGTGGCATACGGAGCTCCATCGCAGTCTTTAACACTGGTAGCATGCCGCGACAGCGTGGACGTGAACCGTATGTGCAGTTGACGGACTTTGAGCGAGGGCGTATAGTGGGCATGCGGGAGGCCGGGTGGACGTACCACCGAATTGCTCAACACGTGGGGCGTGAGGTCTCCACAGTACATCGATGTTGTCGCCTGTGGTCGGCGGAAGGTGCACGTGCCCGTCGACCTGGGACCGGACCGCAGCGACGCACGGATGCACGCCAAGGCCGTAGGATTCTACGCAGTGCCGTAGGGGACCGAACCGCCACTTCCCAGCAAATTAAGGACACTGTTGCTCCTGGGGTATCGGCGAGGACCATTCGCAACCGTCTCCATGAAGCTGGGCTACAGTCCCGCACACCGTTAGGACGTCTTCCGCTCACGCCCCAACATCGTGCAGCCCGCCTCCAGTGGTGTCGCGACAGGCGTGAATGGAGGGACGAATGGAGACGTGTCGTCTTCAGCGATGAGAGTCGCTTCTGCCTTGGTGCCAATGATGGTCGTATGCGTGTTTGGCGCCGTGCAGGTGAGCGCCACAATCAGGACTGCATATGACCGAGGCACACAGGGCTAACACCCGGCATCATGGTGTGGGGAGCGATCTCCTACACTGGCCGTACACCACTGGTGATCGTCGAGGAGACACTGAATAGTGCACGGTACATCCAAACCGTCATCGAACCCATCGTTCTACCATTCCTAGACCGGCAAGGGAACTTGCTGTTCCAACAGGACAATGCACGTCCGCATGTATCCCGTGCCACCCAACGTGCTCTAGAAGGTGTAAGTCAACTACCCTGGCCAGCAAGATCTCCGGATCTGTCCCCCATTGAGCATGTTTGGGACTGGATGAAGCGTCGTCTCACGCGGTCTGCACGTCCAGCACGAACGCTGGTCCAACTGAGGCGCCAGGTGGAAATGGCATGGCAAGCCGTTCCACAGGACTACATACAGCATCTCTACGATCGTCTCCATGGGAGAATAGCAGCCTGCATTGCTGCAAAAGGTGGATATACACTGTATTAGTGCCGACATTGTGCATGCTCTGTTGCCTGTGTCTATGTGCCTGTGGTTCTGTCAGTGTGATCATGTGATGTATCTGACCCCAGGAATGTGTCAATAAAGTTTCCCCTTCCTGGGACAATGAATTCACGGTGTTCTTATTTCAATTTCCAGGAGTGTATGAACGTAAGTTTTCCATCCTTTTCAACTTCCATCGTCAACTTGATACTGGGATTCAGACAATTAGAACGATCTAGGAAACGATCCAGATCATCCCCCCCCCCCCGTGTGGCTATGCCATAAACGTATTGTTGACACGCTGATTATCTTCAGCCCACGCGCATACGGACAGCCTTCTTCATGCATCAAGTTGTCAGCCATGGTTCAAATGGCTCTGAGCACTATGGGACTTAACTTCTGAGGTCATCAGTCCCCTAGAACTTAGAACTACTTACACCTAACTAACCTGCGACCGTAGCGGTCACGCGGTTCCAGACTATAGTACCTAGTACCGCGGGGCTACCCCGGCCGGCTGGCAGCCATCGTACCAAGTTAAAGGGGTCCTACGTAAATTGGTAAAAAGAGCTTATTCCACCTGCAGTGCAGATGGCTTGACACAAGAACTGGATCATCTAAAAGCAGTGTTCAAACGAAATTGTTATACCTACTATCAGATCCGTTATGCGCTACAGACTGGACAACCAACAGACGATACAAGCAAATCGGAGGCGTTCCTACATTTCGCGGGAAGCATTTCTTCAAAAACAGGAAAATTTTTAAGATATCTGACATTAACAGTGTATTCCGTCGCCAACTACGTGCTGCTGGGCTCAGTGAGGGATGATTTGTGTTTGAGGAAGCCCAATGTCAACAAAATTTCTTGCCATTGCGGGAAAGCCTATATTGGACAAACGATTCGCATGGTCCAGGTTCGATGCTTGCAGCACCATCGCCACACGCCTTTATTTCAGTCAGAAAAATCTGCCGTTGCCCAACATTGTCTTACTGAAGGACATGAAATGTTCTACGATGAGCCATAAGTGGTTGCCTCTACGTCGCGTAGTTGGGACTGTGTAGTGAAAGAAGTTATTGAAATCCGGCTATCAGGCTCTATTATAAACAGAAGTAACTGGTATCCTTTATGTAAGAGCTGGAACACTGTTTTGTTTAACATTAAAAAACGACGGTCTCTGTTTTTGACATTAAACGGTGCGAAGAGTGTTTGATATCGATTTATGGTTTCCGTGAGTTTTCACCACCGGTGCACTGCCTTTCTTTGCGCTAGAGGGCAGTTATGTTTGCGCAGGTGTGGTGAACCTACACGTGGTGTATGAAGGAGCCGCCACTGCATGTTTGATTTCAATTCCGGCGGCTGGGTGGGCCACCGAAATATTGCGTCAAGATGACCTTATGTTCAGGCTGGAGACCCGATATGAAAATCATCAATTACTATGCTGAGTGTTTGTCTTGAAACAGCGTAACTCATCCGACACAGATTACCCACACTGTAGTCATCCAGTATTTGAGAATGAGCTAACTTGACGCCCCCAAACAAAGTTTACACATAATTTCAAACTTTTGGATATATGTTTCTCACTAATCGCCCACATCCCCACCCCTTCCCACCACACACACAGAATAATGGAAGGATAAAAATTTACCGCGTACTACACTTTGTGGTTAATGCAGTATATATTCAGCATCAGATATGACGTTTTAATTTATTACTCCCTTACTACTAACTCCATTCGTATCGAGTTTTGGGGACTGTACCCACATATACCACTGAATGCACTCACAAAATTATATAATTTTGCTACACATTTTCAGGAGAACTTAATCATAGCCAACACTTGGTTCAAGAATCATAAAAGAAGGTTGTATACCTGGAAGAATCCTGGAGATACTAAAAGGTATCAGATAGATTATATAATGGTAAGACAGAGATTTAGGAACCAGGTTTTAAATTGTAAGACATTTCCTGGGGCAGATGTGGATTCTGACCACAATCTATTGGTTATGAACTGCAGATTGAAACTGAAGAAACTGCAAAAAGGTGGGAATTTAAGGAGATGGGACCTGGATAAACTGAAAGAACCAGAGGTTGTACAGAGTTTCAGGGAGAGCATAAGGGAACAATTGACAGGAATGGGGGAAAGAAATACAGTAGAAGAAGAATGGGTAGCTCTGAGGGATGAAGTAGTGAAGGCAGCAGAGGATCAAGTAGGTAAAAAGACGAGGGCTAATAGAAATCCTTGGGTAACAGAAGAAATATTGAATTTAATTGATGAAAGGAGAAAATATAAAAATGCAGTAAATGAAGCAGGCAAAAAGGAATACAAACGTCTCAAAAATGATATCGACAGGAAGTGCAAAATGGCTAAGCAGGGATGGCTAGAGGACAAATGTAAGGATGTAGAGGCTTGTCTCATTAGGGGTAAGATAGATACTGCCTACAGGAAAATTAAAGAGACCTTTGGAGAGAAGAGAACCACTTGTATGAATATCAAGAGCTCAGATGGCAACCCAGTTCTAAGCAAAGAAGGGAAAGCAGAAAGGTGGAAGGAGTATATAGAGGGTTTATACAAGGGTGATGTACTTGAGGACAATATTATGGAAATGGAAGAGGATGTAGATGAAGACGAAATGGGAGATAAGATACTGCGTGAAGAGTTTGACAGAGCACTGAATGACCTGAGTCGAAACAAGGCCCCGGGAGTAGACAACATTCCATTTGAACTACTGATGGCCTCAGGAGAGCCAGTCATGACAAAACTCTACCATCTGGTGAGCACGATGTATGAGACAGGAGAAATACCCTCAGACTTCAAGAAGAATATAATAATTCCAATCCCAAAGAAAGCAGGTGCTGACAGATGTGAAAATTACCGAACTATCAGTTTAATAAGTCACAGCTGCAAAATACTTACGTGAATTCTTTACAGACGAATGGAAAAACTAGTAGAAGCCGACCTCGGGGAAGATCAGTTTGGATTCCGTAGAAATGTTGGAACACGTGAGGCAATACTGACCTTACGACTTATCTTAGAAGAAAGATTAAGGAAAGGCAAACCTACATTTCTAGCATTTGTAGACTTAGAGAAAGCTTTTGACAATGTTAATTGGAATACTCTCTTTCAAATTCTGAAGGTGGCAGGGGTAAAATACAGGGAGCGAAAGGCTATTTACAGTTTGTACAGAAACCAGATGGCAGTTATAAGAGTCGAGGGGCATGAAAGGGAAGCAGTGGTTGGGAAAGGAGTAAGACAGGGTTGTAGCCTCTCCCCGGTGTTATTCAATCTGTATATTGAGCAAGCAGTAAAGGAAACAAAAGAAAAATTCGGAGTAGGTATTAAAATTCATGGAGAAGAAATAAAAACTTTGAGGTTCGCCGATGACATTGTAATTCTGTCAGAGACAGCAAAGGACTTGGAAGAGCAGTTGAACGGAATGGACGGTGTCTTGAAAGGAGGATATAAGATGAACATCAACAAAAGCAAAACGAGGATAATGGAATGTAGTCAAATGAAGTCAGGTGATGCTGAGGGAATTAGATTAGGAAATGAGACACTTAAAGTAGTAAAGGAGTTTTGCTATTTGGGGAGTAAAATAACCGATGATGGTCGAAGTAGAGAGGATATAAAATGTAGACTGGCAGTGGCAAGGAAAGCGTTTCTCAAGAAGAGGAAATTGTTAACATCGAGTATAGATTTAAGTGTCAGGAAGTCATTTCTGAAAGTATTTGTATGGAGTGTAGCCATGTATGGAAGTGAAACATGGACGATAACTAGTTTGGACAAGAAGAGAATAGAAGCTTTCGAAATGTGGTGCTACAGAAGAATGCTGAAGATAAAGTGGGTAGATCACGTAACTAATGAGGAAGTATTGAATAGGATTGGGGAGAAGAGAAGTTTGTGGCACAACTTGACTAGAAGAAGGGATCGGTTGGTAGGACATGTTTTGAGGCATCAAGGGATCACAAATTTAGCATTGGAGGGCAGTGTGGAGGGTAAAAATCGTAGAGGGAGACCAAGAAATGAATACACTAAGCAGATTCAGAAGGATGTAGGTTGCAGTAGATACGGGGAGATGAAGAAGCTTGCACAGGATAGAGTAGCATGGAGAGCTGCATCAAACCAGTCTCAGGACTGAAGACCACAACAACAACATTTTCAGGAGACTTGGCGGTATAAACATAAAGATGCGTGAGAAACTTGCTTGACCTAACGTATTTAACGCAGTAATTCATACACAAAGTGATTATACGTTTGAGGCTGTTTTACGTATATAAGCCCGAGACTGTAGAATCGGGGTGGAACAGAGAGAGTGAGCGTCAGTAGGTCCTCACATGTACATCACAAGGAAGATAAGATGATCCATGTCTGAAGGAAATGTGATCCAAACCAAGAGACCACAATTTGGTTTCTATTTCGCAGTCGACATACTCCACTTAAAATGAGTAAATGCGTTTTTATATTTCACTAACAAATTTAACATAAAATAATTAGTGCCCTCATGAATTCATAATTTCAGATAAGTGTTCATCGTGTTACTATGGGCTATTAGTGGATCAAAATGACACACGTTTTCCCTTAGCACACATAGTTCATTTTAATTGTTACTCATTGACATAAATACTCAACAAATAATAATTGATTAAAAGTTACGGCTGTAATCATAAGAAATTATAGTACTCATTAAGCAACTTGAATTATTTTGTGACATTATCTCCAGTAACATAAAATTTAGAAAAAAAGTTTAAAATTTCGTCAGTGTTCTTGTCCTCGATAATATTTTCAGTTCATATGAATACAAACAGTCAACCATTTTCTTTTTAAAAAGAAATCACTTTGTTGTCTGCTTAGATACTCCAAAAGGCTCTGCATGACCCTATTATGAAAATTTCATGCGGTAGCGTTCTCGCTTCCCACGCCAGGGTTCCCGGGTTCGATTCCCGGCGGGGTCAGGGATTTTCTCTGCCTCGTGATGACTGGGTGTTGTAGGATGTTCTTAGGTTAGTTAGGTTTAAGTAGTTCTAAGTTCTAGGGGACTGATGACCATAGATGTTAAGTCCCATAGTGCTCAGAGCCATTTGAACCATTTGAAAAGTTCATTCAATTCAACCACACTTCCCTTCCTCTTGGCTGCTCGAATAACCCGTATCTCTCCACCGCCAGTAAAACCATTTGTATCTGGTCCGTCTTCTTTGTCGTATGGTGAAACCTTGACAGAACATCAGTCCACAACGGTTCGGTTCTGTTTTCTGAGTTGATCATCTCCATCACGAAGCTCTTTCTCCTTCATTGCATGCAGATTTGGTTTTGGAGTAAGCTCCTTGCTGCCTTGCCCTCTGTAGATCGCTTGGTTTCTTTTCAGTGTTAAGAATATAGAGAAAGTTCTTGAGGAATTATCTCCGCATTCTCTGGGAATGAGTTGTTTGTATGAGTTTCATGAGATGGTAGCATGGATTGGTCTGGCATGGGAGATACCTGATCAGCTGCATAAAAATGCTTTAGTGTCACCTGAAGTACATTACATGTGAAGAACTCTTTTAGCCACTCCACTGTATCTCTTTCCCATGACAAAGATGGCAACTTTCATTCAGTGGCCGTATGTACTTATTCACCACTCTCGTCCGAGAGATATTTCAGAGAGACTTAAAATTTGTGGATGTAACTGTTAGTTAGTTTGAATTTGTAAATATCTATTTTTTGTTGTTGTGGTCGTCAGTCCGAAGATTGGTTTGATACAGCTCTCCATTGTGTGCAAAACTCTTCATCTCAGAATAGCTATTCCAACCTCCATCATGCTCAATCTGAATGCTGCATTTATTTCATGGCACCCAACTTCCCTCCAATACTAAGCTGGTGGCCCTTTGATGTCATATCAGTCGATCTCTTCTTTTAGACAATGTGTGCCACAGATTTCTTTTCTCCCAATTCTGTTCGTTACCTCCTCATTAGTTTCGCGATCTACCCACCTAATTTTCAGAATCCTTCTGTAGTACCACATTTCAAAAACTTCTCTTCTCTTCTTGTCTAAACTGCTAATTCCCTTACCATAACCTAATTTAATTGGACTACATTATATTATCATTGTTTTCCTTGTGTTGATGTTCATCTTATATCCTCCTTTCAAGACGCTGTCTATTCTGCTCAAATAAATAAACGTTTATTTATAAGCTAAAGTACTGTATTTGAACAGTCGGCAGGGTGTATTGAAGCGGAGCAAAACGACATAGACCTATGTCACTTTACTCCCTGCAATAGATACGTAATCTTCGGCTATAATCAAAAAAATGGTTCAAATGGCTCTGAGCACTATGGGACTTAGCATCTGTGATCATCAGTCCCCTAGAACTTAGAACTACTTAAACCTAACTAACCTAAGGACATCACACACATCCATGCCCGAGTCAGGGCTATAATCTTGAGATGTAATAGACCCACATTAAAAATATTACTGCAGATAGAAATGCTTACATTTTTAAGATATCTAAATAATACTAAATACTGCAGGGATATATTCAATATTTCACTGTTTCAAATGTCTGTTCGAAAACGTTTCCACATTTCTCACATTAAAAAACTGTAATAAGCAGTGCCAAATGACTGTCAGGTTGGATGCAGCCATTGTGAGCATTCAGTTGTACATATGGTTACAATCCTGTCACCTGACACATTTGACAAAATAATCGTCATCCATGTTGCCCTCAGATGTCATTTTATGCTCCTTTCGACTATGGTCGTTCGATGATAAATGCAAACACCAGTCTTCAATGAAACAGAATGTAAAGTGTTTCTTTATCAACGTTATCAAACAACGTTATCAAACAACGTATCAACACGTTCTTCTTTCGGTTAATTAAGCTTTGCTCAACACAGTCCTCGAATCGGAACTGTTAACACTTTCGGCTACGTACGTATAAATGTAGTCTGCAGCGTTGACCAACCGGCAGAGAACGTGTGTCATTGGTTCTTATACCAACGTCCCGCAGTGCATTAGTTGGATTACTTTGCTTCTCAATAGCGCTGTACCGGATGAACGGCATACAGTGTAGTGTTCCGTCGACATCAGTGATACTCTCGAGAAACGCTGACTGCCGGTGTTACAAACATAGAGCGCGAGTTGCGCAGACGGAGCGTCTGAAGCGACTGCGAAGCCCAGAGAAATTACGTGGGGCGATCCCGCGGCCCTGCCGGCAGAACTTCACTGCTGGCTGTTCCGAGAGACCGGCTTCCCGCAAGGACGGCTTATAAGCGCGTCGCAACTCTCCAACACGCCCCGCCGTTTCCACTAGGCGTAACTCACGCCTCCGAATCGTACGTGGGGATCGTGTTACAGGACATAACACTGCTCGGTTTCGCACACAACGAACATAGAATTTTGCAATGGTTACGTTTCACGGAACACTGAACAGCAATCGTGAGCGCCTAATTTAATATTTAGAAGTGAATGTTTATTTCTTCGTCTTCCGTGCGTTTGTAATATCTCTGTTTCATTTTTGCGCCTCTAAAGTAGGAATTTCATTTTCTAGCGATATGATTTACGTATGTTCTCCTTTGCGATCTATAGAAAGACACCGATATACGCTACTGGCCTTTAAAATTGCTACACCACGAAGATGACGTGCTACAGACGCGAAATTTAACCGACAGGCAGGAGATGCTGTGATATGCAAAAGATTAGCTTTTCGGAGTATTCACTCAAGATTTATCGTGTCGCGACATTGCTGCTCGCGTTGGTCCAGATCCAATGAGTGTTTGCAGAATATGGAATCGGTGGATTCAGGAGGGTAATACGGAACGCCGTGATAGGTCCCAACGACCTCGTATCACTAGCAGTCGAGATGACAGACATCTTATCCGCATGGCTGTAACGGATCGTGCAGCCACGTCTCGATCCATAAGTCAACAGATGGGGACGTTTGCAAGACAACAACCATCTGCACGAACAATTCGACAACGTTTGCAGCAGCATGGACTATTAACTCGGAGACCATGGCTGCGCTTACCCTTGACGCTGCATCACAGACAGGACCGCCTGCGATGGTGTACTCAACGACGAACCTTGGTGCACGAATGGCAAAGCGTTATTCTTTCGGATGAATCCAGGTTCTGATTACAGCATCATGATGGTCGCATCCGTCTTTGGCGACATCGCTGTGAACGCACATTGGAAGCGTGTATTCGTCATCGCCATACTGGCGTATCACCCGGCGTGATGGTACGGAGTGCCATTGGTTACACGTCGAGGTCACCTCTTGTTCGCATTGACGGCACTTTGAACAGTGGACGTTACATTTGAGATGTGTTACGACCCGTGGCTCTACCCTTCAAATGGTTCAAATGGCTCTGAGCACTATGGGACTTAACATCTTTGGTCATCAGTCCCCTAGAACTTAGAAATACTTAAACCTAACTAACCTAAGGACATCACACACATCCATGCCCGAGGCAGGATTCGAACCTGCGACCGTAGCAGTCGCGCGGTTCCGGACTGCGCGCCTAGAACCGCTAGACCACCGCGGCCGGCGCTATACCCTTCATTCGATCCCTGCGAAACCCTACATTTCAGTGGGATAATGCACGACCGCATGTTGCAGGTCTTGTACAGGCCTTTCTGGATACAGAAAATGTTCGACTGCTGTCATGACCAGCACATTCTCCAGATCTCTCACCAATTGAAAACGTCTGGTCAATTGTCGCCGAGCAACTGGCTCGTCATAATACGCCAGTCACTACTCTTGATGAACTGTGGTATCTTGTTGAAGCTGCATGGGCAGCTGTACCTGTACACGCTATCCAAGCTCTGTTTGACTCAATGCCCAGGCTTGTCAAGGCCGTTATTACGGCCAGAGGTGGTTGTTCTGGGTAATGATTTCTCAGGATCTATGCCCCAAATTACGTGAAAATATAATCACATGTCAGTTCTAGTATAATATGTTTGTCCAATGAATACCCGTTTATCATGTGCATTTCTTCTTGGTGTAGTAATTTTACGTAATGGCCAGTAGTGTACGTTCTCTACTGTTTGGATTCTTATTTCTCCTTCTCTCACCAGAGACGTGGACACTGCAAAAGATCAGTTTTCATTCGTTGTCAATTTAATCTATACGCTTCTTAGTAAAATTGCGACTCACTTATTTACCCAACATTTGAAAGGAGTGTGGTGTAATATACTATTCTTGCGCCATAAGAGAAAATGCAAACATATTTTGAATACTGTTGATAGCATGCTCGCCAAATGGTAAACGCAGTGCTAAGAATAAAAGCCAAGTAAAGAAATCGTCTCTTCTATTATTTTATTTGTCTCAATACATCTCCCTCAACTACATGTTCACAGATGACGCTGCTATGCAACAACGGAAGCAAAAATATCAGTGTTCTAACGATGTGAGAAAAATATTTTTATCTTATTCATAGTCACGTGCAAAAACTAGGTCCCCGGGTCAGAAGTAGTGACATGGTGCTAATAACATTGGGACATTGGGGCTCCTTTTCTAGCGAACCTACGATCTAAAAATAAAATACTGTTGAAAATTTAGCTACGTGTAACACACGTATTTCATTGTGGAGCATGTAAGACACATGTTTTGAGAATTTTGTTTTATGTGCAACGCGGATCCGGACGAGTACCAAAGATACCAAAACATGAAAGGAAATAACGAAATTCAGAAATATATTCGCCTGAATTCGACACATTACAAAATTTTTATATGTGTCCTGAATGTCACAGTACAAAATTCATCACAGAGTGCTAACAGTATAAATCTTCCTTTAAGTAAATTCACAATTAGAAATAGCAGTAGAGTGGAGAATTTTAGTGTCAATGGTAGTTTCATCTTGCTTTGAGTTTAGGTCAGCTGTTTATATAGACCGTAGCGTATATTTTATAGCTTGGTCAGCAACGCTACGAGATGCTTTTACTGAATTGATTAGCCATTATTGCTTGCAGGTAGTGTTGTGGACTAGTCATGCAGCATTTAACTTCAGTGAGTGTAGGAACCAAACTTGATGCTAGCGAGAGCTATAGAGTTTAAAAACAGTAGAGCAACTCAGAGATAGGAAGAAATCAGCAAATAATTGAGGATGTAAATTGCAAGTGATATTCTGAAATGGAAAGATAGATAAAGGAGAGAAATTCGTGGCGGACCACATCAAACCAGAAGACGGATGGAGTATGGGAACTAACGGGGAATGATTATTTTTAACTTGTGGTTTAAAGAATATCTCAGTTTTTGCGATCCATTTAGGTAGCCGCTCTGGGTCAACGTCTGATTACGTGGGTTCACCAGCTTCCGGACCTTAAGGCACGACGGAAATCTCGACTGTACATATTACTGATCAAAAAATCGCTAATATGTTTACAGAATTAGAGTCCATTATAGTAGGTGCCGTGCCTCGCATGAGTCAACAACAGACTCCTATGTATGTTGAAGCCCGCATTACAGAAAAGTGTAATTCAATAGATTTTGTTACCGATGAAAATACTAGTATGGCGTTGAAGATTAATGCAGTAGGTTCTATAGCTGAATACATAAGCACAATAGAAGCGAAAATTGAAAAAGCTCATCTGGTCACAGGTAAGCTAAGAAGCACGCCACAATCAACGGAACTGTTGCAGCTTCAAATCGCCGAATGGGTTGTATGAGGGGCAGTCAAATGAAAACGAAGGAGACGGATAAAATAAGTAAACAGTTTATTATTTCAAAAGTATTCCCCATACAGTTAATACATTAATCACACTGTGAGACAAGCGGTCTGTGCTTTCATGAAAAGATGTGTGCTGTTGCCTATGCAATCACGATTGTACCCAGGCATGCACCTCTTCGTCCGAAGCAAAAACGACCGCCACGGATGTTTTCCTTCAGGGCTGCAAGAATACGGAAATCGCATAGGAGAGATCGGGACTGCATCGAGTATATGAAGGGCTTCCCAGTAAAACATCTGCGGCGGTGGGCCCACACAATATCTGTAGCTCTACGCGACGTGTGTATAAGCTTTCAAAGATATTCTTTGCCATTTCAGCTTGTCAGCTCACTATCTCTGTTCAAGCAATGCAAATACTTTTAATGGATGAAACATGTATCTGAACGTAGTTCGAAATCATTCTATCAGTATAATTTCGACTTACATTGGGGGCAACTGTAATATCTCGGTTTCATTTTTGGCTCTCAAGCCGTTGTTTTCATTACTATATGATTTAAATATGTTGTTCTTTGCGACCTTTATGAGTACAGAATATTGTGAAATTAACATATTGTAACTACTAGCGGACATGTTCCTCAGGGAAATGAAAGATAAGAAAATGAGTGTATCACCCAAGCAAATTTTACTTGTATTGGATTCAAATGAAAGACTTTCCTATGTAATTGGCCTCATAACGAAAGTTCTAAATAATAGTATTGGCGAAATTGTTTGTGCAAACAGTTTATACTAATAAAGCTATTTATAACATCGTCATAATTTACCTCCATTAAAATTTCGTTTCCAGCACGAAGCGAATCCAAAACTTCGAGCCTGTCATCTAAGAGGAAGGTTCAGACCCTGTTCTTTTATCAACTTCGCTTTTGGAAATGACCCTTTGCGACCCTTTGTGACAGGTGTATTCTTAATCTTGATGTTAGGAAAGCAGTCTTTCACGTTTTATGGATGATCATCTGAAGAACTCGGCTTTCCGTGGAATCGAATTCTTTTCGAAGTGCAACAATTCTATTAAACATTCTTTTAAATGCCTTAGTTGTTTAGCCAACTCAAATGCCATTCAATTGACTCATACAGTGGAAATTTGACCCGTGGGAGCAAAGGGTAAGGTACGTGAATGTTGACTTAATTCATATTAGATGTCCATGGCTAATTCTGATACCATTATAAGGGTACAGGGTGTTTCAAAAAGAAAAACCTGATTTCAAAACTGTATATTTATTGATAAAACCATACTACAAAAATGGGATGAACTGAAAAATACTGACAAAATTTTAAAGTCTTAGCCACGCCATTACATATGCTCTATGTGTCCACTCTTAGCAGCACTAACAACTTCTAGCTGTTAGCTTCATTCTTCACAAACGTTACAAAATGGATCTGCTTATGCATTAATTATGGCTGCTGTTACTCTGTTCTACACTTGATCTATGTCACGAGGTAAAGGAGAAATAAACGCACTTTCCTTCACATGCGCCCAGAAGAAAAATCGCATGGGGTCATGTCGGGCGATTTTGAAGACCACGCAAGCAGGGCAATGTCTCGGGGTCCCAGGCGCCCTATCCAACGTTGAGGCAAAGAGTCATAGAGAAACAAACGTACGTTGTTATGCCAGTGAGGCGAATTTCCATGTTGTTGGAAAATGAATTCATCGGAGTCCTTCTGAACTTGTGGAAAAAGCAAGTTCTGCAGCATTTGCAGATATCTCATTCCTGTCACTCTTCTTCCTGAGAAACGAGGGAGCCGTACACTTTCTCACGAGAAGTGGTTCAAAAGCTGTCCACTTTTTGGTGAGTCTCTCTCGTGCTCAGTAACGTCATGGGGGTCCTGGAGCCTCCATATTCGCTCTTTATGTCTATTTACTATACTGTTAATACGAAATAATACTCTATCAGTGAAAATTAACCATGGTAAAATTGAATCGTGTTTCATGTCCTCTAGCAGAGGCCGGACGCGGTGGCCGAGCGGTTTTAGGCGCTTCAAACCAGAACCGAGCGACTGCTACTGTTTCAGGTTCGAATCCTCTCTCGGGCATGTATGTTTTTGATGTCCTTAGGTTAGTTAGGTTGAAGTAGTTCTAAGTTCTAGGGGACTGATGACCTCAGATGTTACGTCCCATAGTGCTCAGAGCCATTTGAACCATTTGCACCATTTTGTTTCCTTTTATAACTAACCTAAAGGGCTTCTATCAATTGTAATCTGTATGGTTTATAGACCAAAAGTCGTATGAGTCACTGCCAGTTCTCTGCTTGCTCTGCGAGTAGACTTTCGTGGATTCCACTCTAACGTTTGCCCAGTTCGTCCCACCGTCTCATCAGAAGTGCGAGGTCGACCTAGACTCTTTACTTTTGCAGAAGCATCGAGTCTCTTCAGACTGGCGATACCAAACATGAATGTTGTTGGGTGCAGGTGGATCAATACCAAAACGCCGACGAGCAGCACGCTGGACCGAAATCATTGACTGACTCATTGCAAACTGCGGGACACCAAACACCTTCTGCTGAGCGGATGCCATCTTACTTCTGACCAGCTGCTAACTGAGAAGACAAGTGACTGTCATCTAACACCGATTTCCTGGCCCCGCCCATGCAAACACCATACAATTCATTATCGGCAATTCCCATGTTTCGTAATTATTACCGTCCAAAACAGGCCATTATTTTTCAAACACCCTGTATTAGCAGAATGAAAAATGCTCCTGTCGTAGTACAAAAAAGGTGAATATGTGCAAGACAGAGTTTGGGATGTAAAAAAATACTACTTTTCAACTTACCTAGCAACATCAAAGAAATTTAACTAAGAACATCTTGACATATTTGAACTTGTTTAGTTGTTAGTATTACTGCCCATGTAACGTTATATAATGCATTATTCCAAGCAAATTAACATGATACATGATGCCACCCCAGGAAAAAATCCAACCCTAGAATTTTATCCCATCTAGAAATCCTTTTTTTTAATGCTATTACACGCTTGCTCTTCAGCCATATCATACCATACGAGCGTATTGCTTACAACGGCTTGCAGTTCTTCAAGATTATGGGCACAAAATTAGGGATTCTTCCAGCTAAGAGCGCTCATTGTGCTGGGGAAGTAGGGTTAAACCGTAAAAAGGCGCGAATATATCAAGATGTTTTCGTTTAATTGCCTCTGAACCCTGTAGATATATCGCAAAGCTAGTTCCCTCCTTTTACATTCCTAACTCTGCCCAAGACATATTCGCCTTTTCTGTGCTATTATAGGAGAATTTGTCATTCTGGTTGTCAAATTTTACTCTGCCATAATTCTGACATTAGGCCGCCATGGCATGGCAATCGATGTAGATTTTTGTTGCTGTGCGACGAATAGATGGCTATAGTTTTTTATTGTCTTTCAAATCATGCTGCTTACATCGTGGCAATTGATAAAACTTTCACAAAAGAAAAGCACGACTATTAATTACGTGTAACTGTCTACCGTCTTACAAAATCTGAATAGCTTCATACAAGTCTGAAACGTGATGCGTCTAAGAAAACACACAAGAAATGTAATTTTTGCGCGTAAAATCCGAATTAAGATGGATTTTCGAAGGAAAGTTTTGAACTATATCGTAAGAATTCATTATTTCAATGGCTTTAACCGTTTCCGCGCGTTAAATTCACGTAAGAATGACTCTTACGTGCCACTTTTACCTTAACTTTAAACCATCGTAATGGATAAATATCACTGGATAAAAAACATTCATTTTGACTTTATCCATTTATCTACCTTAGTGCAAAGTTTGAACCAATTTGTAGAAGTTTAAATAACAAAAGTGCCACGCTTCAAAAATCCAACAGGAAACGTGTATTTGTACACAATTACACACAAAATTCGAACGGGGCACATACGAATGGTGTCATTGGCTCAACATTAATTTCAACCCAATTAACATCTTTTATGAAAGGAATTAATTGATTCGCACAGCACAGCTTGTTTGCGCGCCAGCTCCGGTCCGTCCTTCAAACTTTGTTTAATATGGGACTGCTGTAACATAGCTACAACTAGACAAATGTCGGAATGGCTACACAAATGGCCGCTGGTCTGGGCTAAACCAAAACACTTTTATCCCCTGTTCCTTACTCAAATAGGAATCGAGACCCCAAGAACCCTCCCCTCCCACTCCCCCCCCCCCCCTTCCGCCGCCCACACTCTCCCTCGAAGAGCGATTCTGCAAGGTTGCCTTCTCGAACGTTTGTTGTAAAGTCTAGGTACCCTGCGCGAACATGCGCCTCTCTGCCTCGATCATCAATCAGTATCAACAGAACGAAAACACGTATTAAATCCGAAGCTCTTCAGAAACAAAGCAATCCATTAAAATGATTTCAAATTGGCGGAAAGCATTGACAGGAAATTTATCTTCCTTGGTTCGGACAAAATAGTTCACTGAAAGACGCTTCTCTTCTCTGCCAGCATTGTTACCCATCATTAGTTAATGAAAACTTTTGTTAATTAATTCTTTGTTAGGAAAATGTGCATATAGTGTGGGCATGAAATTCTGAACGACATACACAGTGCTTGATGTGACTCAATGACGACCTCGAGTACTTTCTCGCCGCCGAAAGGCAATCCATTGAAAAAGTCACCAACCTTGACCTGAATTGTAGTGATCCAGTGAAAGTGTAAGTTCAAGAGGAACTAACCTAATATGGCCGGAGACGACGGACACCTCACACAGTAGAGAGGGAATACCGCTTCCAGCTTCGTGTCACAAACAGAGAACGTTCCTTATACAGTACACTCGTTGGTCCACACTTCTGTATAACCGCAGCCATCAAGTTCGAAACTGAAATTCGGAAGGTTGTAAAACAGTGATATTACCTGCTAACTGTTACTAAAATAAATCACTTCATAATCACTGCGAGCGTACCATGTACGCCAATGCTTAGCCGACTATATACTATTTCTTCTACTTCGTTGCCAGCAGGAGTGTGTGCATTTTTGCCACGAAACGACAGTGTGGGTATTGAGTGCGAGGCGCGGTCGTGTCAGAGGAGAGCAGCCCGTGAAGCGATTTCTTTGAGTAATGTCAATGTATATGAGAGACATGGAATAACAGCTGGGGAATCACCGTAGTGACTGACTTACAGTGAAATTTTACATTGCCAATGTGTACGAAAACGTCAGGTAACACATATTGGATATATTCCATTATTTTTCTTATTTTATCACTAATAGTATTATTATTTCATCATCATTTCTGTATGTTGCTGTAACCATTCTCCATACCTTTGCACTGATATTTTCGTTTCTTCACTTCATTGCTTCTAACAAATCTTCGATTATCTTCCTTCCTGTAAGGCTATTAAAAACTTATTGAGTCTCAATAAATATCCAAAAAGTGCTGTTTTCCTTTCTTGGATAGGACTTCTGTACTCACTAGTATATATTAGAATGCCTTCATTGGTGTTATCTTTCATCCAGCTGGTTCTGGTTAGCGTCCTCCAAAGACACACTTCCATCGATACTCGCACTTTCTTTCCATTTTCAGCACTGTCCAGCCCATCTACTCGTACCTATTACCGGCGTTTAGTTGAAATTCTTACCGATGTGCACGCCTGAAACTGCCAGATAGTGTTGGTTGAACAAATTTAGGACATTTAGTATAAAGCTTTCTGACTGTATCTCATTTGTGCACAATATTGAACTGAGACTTTCTAATTTTGGGAGGATAAATGAATTCGTATCGCCAGTAATGGTCTTGACTGGACAGAAATGAACTATTGTGATATGCTAACTGAGTGTCTGTGGCTTCGAACTGATAGCAATGATTAACCTACGTTATCAAAATATACCCAGTAAAAATGAAACTATTTTCTGGTACTGTTCTATTTTGAAATTTCCTGCTGACTAACGATATGTGACATTAAGCAAGAAATGCAACCGTGATCGTATTTCTGGAGGCACAGGATCATTGCTATCAACAAATGCTATCAATGATGCTATTCAATCAGTTCGAAACCTAAATTTTGATTGGAAAATAACAGAATGTACCGCAGTTCAATGATCCAACCGCAAAAGTCACTAACCAAAGGACCACATGTATTGAATAGTGTAATGCCGCAGCCACTTTCGCCAAGTCGCCGCAAGCAGCCATGGAGGAGGAAGGGGCCGGACTCCCTGTGGCGAGCCCTCGGCTGTAGTCATTCTGCAAGCATACAGCGGGACGCCGGCCGACGTCCCCGCCTCGCTCAAGATAGGACACGGTGCGAAGGGCCTGCCTGACAACGATATGCGTGCCGAAAGCTGATGGACACCTGTCGCCATTAGGACGGAACGCCAAGAATGTACGTGCGAAAACATCTGCGTTCTTCTGGCCTTGCGGCAGTCATTTTACTTGCCTTAGACAACAGGGATGTGCCGATAATTCCAGCACCCCACGGGCACAGGGGGGAGCGTGCAAAAAGTGCGGGGAATCGGCGCAGGGAGGCGTGTGAAAGAAACCAGCATTCTTAAGATGATGTTTTCCTTGAAGGTGAGGACATTCTTTGTAAATGACAGACGCCGGCAGATTTTGAGACGGAGCCCAAACTTTAGCCTCTCCAGGGCTCACGGAGAGAGAGCAGTTATAAAGAAGTGTTGTGTAGTTGCTCTCCCAACAGCCTCGGAATGCAGGAAAATGTCTTAAGAATGCCAATTCACGAGGTACACGCCAGCCCACGCCAGATGGAAAATTTCCACCCTGCATGGAGAGGCATGGCAATGGGACGGCGATCTGTCATTGGGCTACATTGAAAATGTCGTCCGCCAATGAAATCACCGAAAGGAATAATGTTTCGAAGAGGTGTTGACCTGAGAGATGGAGGTGAATCGAAAGGAGGGGAGTCGTGGAAACACCGCCGAAGTGAGAGGACCTGGGCGCTCTTCCACCCAGCGCGAACATCCACCTTCCGACGCCGTCATAGCACAGCGTCGGCCTCGCAACCAACAGTGGGCAGACAACGCGGAGATCGCACCTGGGACCCTCCGCAACGCCGCGATTGCTGATGAGGGCAGCCGACACCCGCGGCACAGCTCCGAGGCGACGCGCCACGCTGACGGAGCGCCCGACTCTGACAGCACTACACGATGGACGATAATGAATAATGGTGAGACGATTCGTCCCCTCCTCCTTCCCCTTAATAACTGAGTCGTGTCCACGCCCAGTCAAATCGGCCCTAAAATTTATTATTTTGTTTTGGTCTGTATAAACAGCACAAAAAAATACACATGTTTCATGTTTTGGTCACATATGCAGTCTTTTACAAACATGAACCCCTTGATTACGAACCACGTGTGTTTTATTTGATTTATTTTTTTTTTAGAGTTCACTACAATAGTGAACCTGAGGATCATCCCAGTATATGCATTAACTAAAAAGCTGAATGATATTCTCACCTCCAGCTATCATTTTGAAAATAACAAATATTAAGATTAGTGACGAACTAATAGAGTAAATGAGGAACATCTACATGCGTCAAACTTTAATCACTGAACATTCGAAGTCTCTACAGATACATTCCAGTAGATGACACTCTCCAAGATATAAGACAGAACTTCATGAAACAGAACATCTTAGCGTTGGCAAAAACGTTGAACTTACTTATGTTCTAGAATCAGAACACTTCTATAACTATTTCTCATTAATGATAAATGTGTAAGTAAAGTAACAGGCCTGATGGTTGCAATTTTCATCATCACTATGGTACACAAATTCCTTTGCTGCGAATGGAAAGATAATGAAATATATCATGTATTATGATAGTTGGGTGAATAGTAGTTTAACATCTTGAACAGAACAGGAAAAGAAATTTATTCCCAACCTGGCAACTGCAGTAAAATGTGCAAAAAGTGCAATTTATTACTGAACATTAAAATAATAACTCCGAAAGCTTATTTGACCAAAAGATGTTGCAAAAGACCACAAACAAATGTAAAGTTTCAGATCGACAGACTCCAACAAGAGTAGATGTAATCGCAAGTTTTATTACAGATAACGTTTGCTCCATTTGCATTGAGCCTCATTTCAACGCCATGAACAATGCAGCGTATGCGAGTGCGGTCGCTACTTCAGTTTAACCCATAAATCAAACATACTTGTGTGAAACAAAGTACTACGATCTGTTTCATGGTCAGGTCAACGAGATTAAGGAAGCTGCATAGAAACTGACACAAATTTTGCAACAATAACCTTCAAGAATCCATTGTAGTTCAAAAGGCATTTAGCTATACGTATTACGATAGCCTACTAATATGCTCAACAACCCTCGGCAGTAATTACCCACGTTTTTTTCGATGTGGAGTTCAGCTGGTCGCTGCAGAGCGCTGAATCCCTATTGTAAGACGCTGGTGCTGATAGGAGAATCGATGGTGTTAAACATGCAGCACCTTCAGCGCTTTGGAGTTGGAAAACATCGGTTTTTCATAATCTTCTCTAGTAAAGGAAGCTTTCTGCTTCAGCACATCTGGTAAGAAATATTTAGACACAAGAGCTTTAAGAAGTGCTAGACAGTTCATCCCAGTGTGCCAACAACAACAAAATGCTGCTTCCTCTAGTTCTGTCACTGTATACATTTCCAGCTATTTTCTTGCACCTTAAGTCTGTAAGTACGGGAGAGCGTTTGTCACAAATTCCGACACTACATTTAGCAAATTCGAGAAGAGCATTGACGGATAACACATTCTGTTGCCTGATGTTTCAAATCCATAAAAGGAGATTTATGGGAATTGACCTACCAGGGTAGCCGAGAGCGCAAACGCGCTGCTTCCTGGACTCGGGTAGGCGCGCCGGCCCTTGATCGAATCCGCCCGGCGGATTAACGACGAGGGCCGGTGTGCCGGCCAGCCTGGATGTGGTTTTTAGGCGGTTTCCCCACATTCCGCTAGGTGGACACCGGGATGGTCCCCGCGTTCCGCCTCAGTTACATGCGTCGCAGACATTTGAAACACAGTCGCACTGTTTCCCAATTTACACTAGATGCAGACAGCTGGGGTACACTGTTTCCATTCCTGGGGCTACGGGGTGGCGACACGAAGAGCATCCGGCCACCTCTAAAAGTAACTTTTCCAAATCCGTTCTAACCGCGCCCACCCTGCGATGCCTGCGGGACTATGGCGTAAGCGAAAGAAAGAAAGATTTATGAGAATTGGTTCAACAGAATATTTTATTTAGTACTTTCATTACGACGTATCACTGACATAGGCCAATGATAAAAAAGTTGACAGTATTAAGATGTGTACGAGAAGAAAAATACAAGGTCTTTATGAGCATACTTAGCATTTCGTCTTCAAATTTAGAATTACTGGTTCTCAGTTATTATCAAAAATTGATTTATTTAGGGAATATTTAAGTTTTAATTTTCTTGGAAGATAATATCATGTTATTTTAATACTGATGGGAGCATAATACACTAACTATTATACACACAAAAACGTATGTTCGCCCATAGCAGCTAGAACGTTGACACTTTGGCAGACAAGTGTACCTTCTTATTGCATTCCCCTTCACTGTGAGGTGGTAATGATTTTATGAATCTTCTCTTATTCAAACCGTTGTTTTATCTTTGTCTGTGCTGGTGCGTGAACGTACCGATAAAAAACTAGTTTTCAAAATTCTTTCCATACTAAATGTCAATGTTCTGCAGTCAAACATGTAAGTACCGCCGGCTGTTAATCACAGACCACTGAAAATCATTTCTACACAGTCGCTGTTAAAACTACGTCTGATCGACGATTTAACAAAACGAGAATGATTATTGGGTAACTGTAGATTGAAATCTCTGGCATAATCGTAAGCTTTAAGGGGGGAAATGTTGCCAAATGATTGAGTATTTCATCACTTCCTCGATGCAGCGAGACATTTTTATTAGAATCTTTTATGTGCTCCAGAAAGAATGCAGTTTTCAGCGTCTTACTTTTTCTGATATTAATGGTTTCATGTTTTTATGACATGCACTATTTTTATACTGTAAAACTCGCTGTGTTGTTTAACTTATTGTTATCTTAGTTCCATTTCTGAGGTTTTTATTTTGGAAAGCACGTCGGCTTCGGTTTGAATTCTGGCTTTCGTGAATGCATTTGGTGGAACATTTTCGGAGGTTCCTTGCATATGGCTTCCATTTCTTTTACGTTTACGACACGCCAGATTACTGAGAGACTGCTTTTCAATTTTTCTCCTAGATATTGCTGCCATAAGAATTTTATGGACAGCATAAATTGCAAACTCTGCTGGAGATACTACCTGTTTACCGAATATTTATCTTGGGACCATCTTTATAATCTTTCTACGTAAAATATCGACTGCGACTGCTGATCAATTTGACAGCGTATTTGACGTGAAGTTTCTTCGAGAAAATGCTGTAAACCACGTATATTTAAGGTCATTATCAACCGGAAAATCGTGGTAACTTATGCCACTGCCGTTACATTTTTCATTCTTACAGAACACCACACAGCAGGAAAGTATTTTTAAGGCACAATGAGTGTATTTCGAACTGTTATTTATCACAGAAATTTAGTACTTACGTTCGTTCAATACTATTAGCAACATATGCTACTGTTGTACAAATGCAAGTACTGCAACAATATTTTCAGCATTATATCCTTCCTGTATTGCTTACCTTCGTTAAAAGGTGAATGCAGTTAGACGATAATTTTCAAACACAACAACTCCAGCAAATCATTTATTACGTATTCACAGTCTACATAAGATGATTTGGTTTTGTTGCAGGTTGCCCATCAAACGGCTTCCAAGAGCAAGAAACATTTGTTTTTCGATACCTCACATAATTGTTGACAAAAGTTAAAAATTTTAAATGTTGTTAATCTACTTATTTAAGAGGTATAATCTTATGTTCCAGATTTAACGCAGTAGGACAAGTATTATATTTACAAACTGAGCATATGTGTGGAGGAAACGTAACTCAGGACGCGCAAATAACTATATTCTTGCAGTGTTTGAGGATAAGAGCACTACCACCAAACCTTAAATATAATTTATAATCTTAACCTTTACGACAATTTTTCTCGCTGACATCCCCCTCCTTTCATTCGTAAATGATAAAAGGAGAGTTTATGCCTATTACTTGATCGCTGTTTACGAAGTCAGACTTCGGAATCAGACATGTAGTTCTAATTTATTACTTCTTTATTGATTAGTCTGTTCGTTACATTGTTTCCATACAGTATTCACACATGTCACTGAATGTACCTGCAAAATAATGTCATTGTATCATACATACATCATACATACATACATACATACATCATACATACAAGCATTGAGATACGTGAGAAACTAGCTTGTACTTAAAACGGAACTCGAATTATCGAGACTATACTCATCCAGTATCTGATAATGACAGCTGTTAGCGACTTTCAGTAAACTTTAAACATAATTTCAAAACTTTTCCAGACTTTTTATCGTTTACATACTCATCGTCGAATTTTAACACAT
Organism: Schistocerca cancellata; assembly: GCF_023864275.1. Taxonomy (NCBI): domain Eukaryota; kingdom Metazoa; phylum Arthropoda; class Insecta; order Orthoptera; family Acrididae; genus Schistocerca; species Schistocerca cancellata. Next base: position 473,865,070 of record NC_064627.1, read on the forward strand.
TAACACAGATAAACAAAAGAAAACAAAACAGCCCCAGGGTGGTACACTCTTTTCCAGATAGACGTTATTGATGCCGGTCTCTTTGTTAGTGAATCTCTCGATACCACTTTTGTTGATATTCACGTAATTCTTAGCTCTTGCTGCTGCGCTACTTACTGTGTTTATTCATCATTTCTATTCCTTTATCGTATTGGATAGATATTAGAATGTCCAGTATGCTTTTTGTAAGAAAATAAGCGCATTCTGAAAAACTAGTCATCTAGATATTTTAAACCTCAAATTAAAACGAAACCAATTAAAATTTATTAACGATCTGAATACAAGTTATATTTTGCAGAACGTCTATTTTCAAGTGTATAGAATTCATATCACAGTTAACATTTCAATATCAGTTTAACATCTTTGCAGTAGCCGTTGTATTACGATAGTCTTTGGTTGTGAGATGTCACATGTAGCAGTAGTGACCTGTCTTTCGTGCTACATTATGGCAGCTATCTGTTAAGTTTTCTCGTCTTGTTTTGTGAAATACTAATGAGTGCTAAAGTTATGAAATTGATCTGAAGAACTGATGCGATGAGAATGGAATGTATTGTGTGTGTAAAAATCACACGAAGAAATTTTTAAGGAAGCAAATGTTTTAGTGCAGCAACAGATAAGTCCAGTTAAAAGAAGAAACGTACGTCGAAACAGTGACACCAAAATTAAGAATCTGCAATCACTTATTCAATGTACTGCACGCCAAACAAATTCCGAGTGCAAAATGTGGTCAACTCTAAGACGAGTTTATTTAACTAATTTTTTCCAATAATATCATTGTGAGAGCTGGGCATGTTTCACACAAGAGATTCGTTATATAATCGAGGTTTACTGGCAGGTACTATCAGAATGCCTTAAGATTAACAAAACTAACGGGAAGGAGGATTATAAAAAATACAAAGGAAACTAGTCTGAAAATTCTGTGAGAGCAGGTGGATACAGAAGACACAAATTTTCATATAGAAATATGAAATGAAATTACAGACACAATAAAGAAACACAGACGAGGCTGTTACTGGTAGCTCTACTTAAAAAACAACAATTTAGTAACGAAGAACTTTTTGACCAAATCTTTAATTTGAATGACAAGATTAGCTGTTTAGATGAGATAAGACGAGCATTAAATAATAAAATCACAGAAGACAACGTTGGAAACTTGGGAAATGTTTCCTCATAGGGTCCATGTAGTGAAAATTTCGGAACAACAACGAATACCATCGATTAAGATAACGAAATTAAATAAGGGCTATGAGGGAAAAGAATTTCTGAGAAAAAACTCAAGCATATTTCTAACTTACAAACAGTCTATAAATGACTGCTTTCCTCGTGCATTTATTTACATTTCACGCGTAATGTTGTTTCCTATACAACTCTCGCCCTATTTGGTTCAGATGCTATCGTTTCCTATGTGCTACCAGCACATTAAGTTGATAAAATTAGTAAATAGCTTTATATATTTACTTTATTTTCATTTATTTTATTCCGAATTTTCGGCGAGCTTCTCTTGAGGCACAGCTCTTGTGTGGAGTAGACGACGCTATGAAGACAGCAATGTAATTGGGTTGCAGCTAGTTTGTCTATGTGTAACACAAGTTATTTCGCTATGAGAGAGGGTAGTGACTGTATAATTGGCTCATTTACTTGCGGAGCTCACAGTCAAAGCTAAGCAGTCCTGCGTTTGAGAATATTACTGGTACAGTCGAAACTAGGGACAAATTTGGTAATGGGTGAAATGTGATTTCGAGCAGAAAATAGCGTCTGCGACCGCTCAACAACATAAAAGTTGGTTCCATGAAAACAATGGCTGCCGTTGTCCAGTAGCTGTGTCGCTCCCCTGGCGAGTGCACGTCAGAATATTACGCTGCACTTGTGCGGTAAAGCGTGCGCCGGTGCGGGATGTGTAAGGAGAAGTGAAACGGGGCACTGAATAGCGGCCTGCGGCCTCGGTTCTGTATGCGAGGGACGTCTCTTTCGAGGCAAACTTGTTCTGCGTGGAACAGCGTCTCGTGTGGGCCGCGCATGTGCATACAAGGCGCAACCGCCGTAGCAGATGCGACGCCGGCGCCATGCATGCTAATGGCACATACCAGCCACCTGGGAGTCTGGGCTGCCCGTGTCCCGTGCTGTGTTGCGCGCACTGTGCGACCCGGTCTACTCTTGACTCGAAGCAAGCTCAATTTGCATCCGTCCGCGACAGTAAACGTAAGGGTGAATTACATTACGGCCACGTGCCGAAGGAGCATTAAATTTTCTGTTATTTGGAGCTTTACACCATTAAAGAGACATTTCATAAGGAATGCTTCGGTATAAAGATGACAAGGTTTATTAAAAGTGTGCACAGGTACGGTGGAACATATTTAAAAGCGTCTCATTGTGTCAAATACACTGTGAAGTGCTTTCAGGTGCAGCAGTTGCACGGAGACGGGGAAAAAAGTAATTTTGGATCTGGTGTGCCAAAAGGAAACAGTGACAAGGAAATCTCCACAGAAAACTTTCAAATTCAAAGAAAACTGTTCATTGTGCCCCTATTTTTGATAATCTATTAACAAAACGGTGAGAGGTGGCGCAGTAGTTAAAACACAGGACTCGCATTCCGGAGGACGAAGGCTCAAATACTCGTTCGACCATACCAATTCACTTGAAAAATATTTGCAGTAGCGAATATGGACAACCATCAGCTATGTAGTGGAATGACGACAATGAAAATTTGTTCTGGACCAGGACTTGAATCCGGATTTCCCGCTTATCACTTGCTGTCATATTACCATCAGGCTATCTGTGCACGCTTCATGGCCAGATCCAGACTTCCTTATGTGGCCAACCATGTGTCTACAATTTGCACTCGTAAATCCAGTACGTATATTCCCGTACTGAGCAGACATTTTAATTGGAAGTCACTTGCCCGGTGTTGGCGGACCAATACAACACTGTAGTGCCTGCTTTGTTAAGGAGTCCGATGCAGTGTCCATTCGGACATGCACGTGTGTCCGAAGGAACATTGCATCATTCTTGTAAACAACAGGGGCACTGCAGTGTGGTATTGAATCATACTGATTTAGGTTTTCCGTTATACCCTTAAATTGCTCCAGGCAAATATCGCTAAGGTTCCTTTGAAAGTGCACGCCTAATTTCCCTCTACATTCTTCTACATTCTTAAAAAACTCCGAGCTTGTCCGTCTGTAAATGACCCCATTGCCGACGGGACGTTACACCCTAAACTGCCTCCCATACACAAGCTAGAAGGCCCAGAAGCGTGATAGAAGGTGGCACGCTTGCGCCTACAGTCTATGCTATCAACAGATGAAGGCAGCAATTAAAGACAAGTGAGATTATTTCAATAAGACATTATATTTCTTTGAGAATAACCACAAGCGTTGTATCGCATATTATACTACACAAAACTTCAATAGCAAATTACATAACCACTTGAATGAAATGATTTTTAGTTATAAATGAAGAAACTGAAAACATAACGATTCTGATTCCATCTCTACCTACATTTAAGAGAACACACCAAAATCAATTAAGAGAAGATCCCAAAATGATACACTGTAAACGTTGTAAGGTCTCTAGCTTATTTTTGGTATAAACGAAAATTGATTTAAACTGTATTTTCACGCCATATGCCATATTTCGTATGGGTGTACCGGAAATTTTTCGAACAGAGGTTTTCGATAGTCGACATGTTACTCTACAGAGGTTCTGAGTACAGGTAGTGTGATCTTTGGTTGGCAGTAGCACTGTCGTTGCCAGTCGAGCATTGTAAGAGAAGCTAGTGACTTGAATCGGGTGTTGGCTATGCTGCTGAGCCGTCTGAAATATTTTGCAGAGAACAGACATAAGGATACCAACGATGATGAATTTTACAATATGATTCTGTAAAGATTAATTTGGCAAGTGAAGATAAAAGGAAATGCTGTTGCTGCACTGCTTGCTTGCAGATAGTTATGATGTGTTTCAGTAATGGGGGTTTTTTAATGGAAGTTTTCTTTATTGGTTTGGTTTAGTTAATTTCATTGTTCAAACTTGATTAAATGAAGTTATCGGTTCAAATGGCTTGCACTCATGTACCAATTCAGTAGTTAGTTTCATGGAAGAATATTATTGTTATAAAAAGTAATTCTTGTTAAGGTGTGTTAATTGTCAAAAGATGAGTTTTAGTGTCCACGTTACAGTTTTTTAAAAGTTGGATTTTTTCAGTCATATAGCAGGATGAACTTCCACCGCCACGGTAGATAAAAGGTAATTTGATAAACAGAAAAGGGGCTAGAGACGAAATGTAATTACCGTTCACGGATCGTGATGATCATTCCACGCACTTACTCTACGAAGAGGAATGTTACAGTTGCTCGTGGTCTAGAGAGTATCGAACATACGCTATAAGGATCAGAGGGCTGGAGACCATTAATGAGTATGCTCTCGTGGCACACCAATGTGCCTATACGATTAAAGAAGTACTCACTAAGAAGCAGACGAGCGCACGCGTTGTGAGTCCGCAATCGAACCGCTAGCAGACGATACCAACGAGAAGCTTGACGAGATAACTGAAGAGATCGGGAATGGATCCCCAAGGAAACGAACACATTCTTGAGGCTCAATGAGGTGGAGAGACACTTATGGTGCTACACGAAATGTGTAGATTACGTCCACTAAGCAGTAGAAAGACTCAGTTCTTTCTCATCCACGACATAAAGAGGTACCATAGATAGGCAGTTATCGAAGGACAGAAGTGATCGCAGATACCTCGGATGTGAATGATATGTAAGGCTTAAAAACGTCCAGCGTTTGGTGAATGTTAGCAATTAGTACGTATGTAATACCTTAAGATGGCGACGGCGTTTAATTTGCGCGAGGATGTCGCGTCCCCGTTGGTAGCTGTTAGCATTGCAGCAACTGTCACTTTCAGGGTTATTTTTCGGCTGCTTCTTTTGTATTGGCGTAGATAGTGAGGGAGAGTAAAAGCGTTCTTCAGCAACTTATGAGAGGTGAGGGGAACTGTGAAGGTTGTTATCAGACTAGAAAGTTTCTGTATTTCAAAGAGGAAACGCTTAAATAGTTCAGGCGTTTATTTCACATATACTTTAAGGAGACAAAAAAAAAAGAGGATCACCCGCTGTGAATTATCGAAGAGAAAGAGCTTTACAAATTGAGCAACTTAATAACCCGGTGGTCCAACTCCGGCCCTTAAGCAAGCATTCGGCTTGGCATGGATTCATAGAGTTTTGGCAAGTCCTCCTAAGGGATATCGTGTCAAATTCTGCCTAACGGACGTATTACATTGTTGAAATCCTGAGCAGCTACAAGATCCCGGCACAGAATGCTCCAAACATTCCCATTTGGTGAGGGATCCGACAACCTTTCTTGCTGCCCCCCCCCCCCCCTCCTCCCAACCCTCCCGAAAAAGACCTTGTTACTATTCTGTTGTACCAAAACCGAAACACCGATTCCAAGACGGCTGTGCCCAGCTAATGGCTGAAATTTTTACTGTATATATTCATAACATCGTTAAAAATTTCCTAGCTATCTTGGAAAATAAATATAAAAGTAATAAATACTAGAAGATTGTAGACTGGTTGTGATATAGAAAGAGCGAAGGAGACAATGGCAGTGTTAGAGAAAGAGAGGGACACAGTGACAACGGAGCATAGTGTACAGTGACAGAAAAGCGCTAGGAAAAGAGTGAAGGAGTGGAAAAGGGTGAGAGCCATTGATAATGAGAGGCAGTCATGATAAATACAATGAGAAAGAGACAGACAGTGGCAATGAGAAGAGACAGCAGTAATGGGAAGGATGTAACGCCGGAAATGCATATCATCCTATTTCCATCTATTGTACTATAATTTTTTTTCCTTATTTTGTTACCTGAAGAAATGACATTTCTTTCTGTGTCTTTATACACTCCTGGAAATGGAAAAAAGAACACATTGACACAGGTGTGTCAGACTTACCATACTTGCTCCGGAGACTGCGAGAGGGCTGTACAAGCAATGATCGATCACACGCACGGCACAGAGGACACACCAGGAACCGCGGTGTTTGCCGTCGAATGGCGCTAGCTGCGCAGCATTTGTGCACCGCCGCCGTCAGTGTCAGCCAGTTTGCCGTGGCATACGGAGCTCCATCGCAGTCTTTAACACTGGTAGCATGCCGCGACAGCGTGGACGTGAACCGTATGTGCAGTTGACGGACTTTGACCGAGGGCGTATAGTGGGCATGCGGGAGGCCGGGTGGACGTACCGCCGAATTGCTCAACACGTGGGGCGTGAGGTCTCCACAGTACATCGATGTTGTCGCCAGTGGTCGGCGGAAGGTGCACGTGCCCGTCGACCTGGGACCGGACCGCAGCGACGCACGGATGCACGCCAAGACCGTAGGATCCTACGCAGTGCCGTAGGGGACCGCACCGCCACTTCCCAGCAAATTAGGGACACTGTTGCTCCTGGGGTATCGGCGAGGACCATTCGCAACCGTCTCCATGAAGCTGGCCTACGGTCCCGCACACCGTTAGGCCGTCTTCCGCTCACGCCCCAACATCGTGCAGCCCGCCTCCAGTGGTGTCGCGACAGGCGTGAATGGAGGGACGAATGGAGACGTGTCGTCTTCAGCGATGAGAGTCGCTTCTGCCTTGGTGCCAATGATGGTCGTATGCGTGTTTGGCGCCGTGCAGGTGAGCGCCACAATCAGGACTGCATACGACCGAGGCACACAGGGCCAACACCCGGCATCATGGTGTGGGGAGCGATCTCCTACACTGGCCGTACACCACTGGTGATCGTCGAGGGGACACTGAATAGTGCACGGTACATCCAAACCGTCATCGAACCCATCGTTCTACCATTCCTAGACCGGCAAGGGAACTTGCTGTTCCAACAGGACAATGCACGTCCGCATGTATCCCGTGCCACCCAACGTGCTCTAGAAGGTGTAAGTCAATTACCCTGGCCAGCAAGATCTCCGGATCTGTCCCCCATTGAGCATGTTTGGGACTGGATGAAGCGTCGTCTCACGCGGCCTGCACGTCCAGCACGAACGCTGGTCCAACTGAGGCGCCAGGTGGAAATGGCATGGCAAGCCGTTCCACAGGACTACATCCAGCATCTCTACGATCGTCTCCATGGGAGAATAGCAGCCTGCATTGCTGCGAAAGGTGGATATACACTGTACTAGTGCCGACATTGTGCATGCTGTGTTGCCTGTGTCTATGTGCCTGTGGTTCTGTCAGTGTGATCATGTGATGTATCTGACCCCAGGAATGTGCCAATAAAGTTTCCCCTTCCTGGGACAATGAATTCACGGTGTTCTTATTTCAATTTCCAGGAGTGTATATTGTAATTGTTTTGCTAATGTATATACACTCCTGGAAATTGAAATAAGAACACCGTGAATTCATTGTCCCAGGAAGGGGAAACTTTATTGACACATTCCTGGGGTCAGATACATCACATGATCACACTGACAGAACCACAGGCACATAGACACAGGCAACAGAGCATGCACAATGTCGGCACTAGTACAGTGTATATCCACCTTTCGCAGCAATGCAGGCTGCTATTCTCCCATGGAGACGATCGTAGAGATGCTGGATGTAGTCCTGTGGAACGGCTTGCCATGCCATTTCCACCTGGCGCCTCAGTTGGACCAGCGTTCGTGCTGGATGTGCAGACCGCGTGAGACGACGCTTCATCCAGTCCCAAACATGCTCAATGGGGGACAGGGGACAGATCCGGAGATCTTGCTGGCCAGGGTAATTGACTTACACCTTCTAGAGCACGTTGGGTGGCACGGGATACATGCGGACGTGCATTGTCCTGTTGGAACAGCAAGTTCCCTTGCCGGTCTAGGAATGGTAGAACGATGGGTTCGATGACGGTTTGGATGTACCGTGCACTATTCAGTGTCCCCTCGACGATCACCAGTGGTGTACGGCCAATGTAGGAGATCGCTCCCCACACCATGATGCCGGGTGTTGGCCCTGTGTGCCTCGGTCGTATGCAGTCCTGATTGTGGCGCTCACCTGCACGGCGCCAAACACGCATACGACCATCATTGGCACCAAGGCAGAAGCGACTCTCATCGCTGAAGACGACACGTCTCCATTCGTCCCTCCATTCACGCCTGTCGCGACACCACTGGAGGCGGGCTGCACGATGTTAGGGCGTGAGCAGAAGACGGCCTAACGGTGTGCGGGACCGTAGGCCAGCTTCATGGAGACGGTTGCGAATGGTCCTCGCCGATACCCCAGGAGCAACAGTGTCCCTAATTTGCTGGGAAGTGGCGGTGCGGTCCCCTACGGCACTGCGTAGGATCCTACGGTCTTGGCGTGCATCCGTGCGTCGCTGCGGTCCGGTCCCAGGTCGACGGGCACGTGCACCTTCCGCCGACCACTGGCGACAACATCGATGTACTGTGGAGACCTCACGCCCCACGTGTTGAGCAATTCGGCGGTACGTCCACCCGGCCTCCCGCATGCCCACTATACGCCCTCGGTCAAAGTCCGTCAATTGCACATACGGTTCACGTCCACGCTGTCGCGGCATGCTACCAGTGTTAAAGACTGCGATGGAGCTCCGTATGCCACGGCAAACTGGCTGACACTGACGGCGGCGGTGCACAAATGCTGCGCAGCTAGCGCCATTCGACGGCCAACACCGCGGTTCCTGGTGTGTCCGCTGTGCCGTGCGTGTGATCATTGCTTGTACAGCCCTCTCGCAGTGTCCGGAGCAAGTATGGTGGGTCTGACACACCGGTGTCAATGTGTTCTTTTTTCCATTTCCAGGAGTATATATATATATATATATATATATATATATATATATATATATATATATATATATATATATGCATTTATGTTGGTTGCTTTGTATATACTATTTGTATTTTTACGCTGGGTCTTGCCTAGGGAAAACTATGCTATCGAACGAATACATCGATAGGTCGTGTGCAGAACCAAAGTGTTTAGGATCTTTGGTAGTGTTAACTCTGCCGCGTGGAGCGCGGGCAGAGAGAGAGTCTGGCTGGAGTAGTGCAGTGGAGCAGGTGTGTTGTGTGACGCTCCCGCGAGTTGCCGCGCTTTCGGGGTTTGGCAGCATGTAATAGCGCTCGACTTGCTATGGTAGTTTCTGACACGGTATCGCTGACGGGAAGCGTTAGCTGGCACACATCGAGAGCCCGTTTCGGCTGGAGACCGTGTCGAGAAGAAGGCGCGCCAATATCCAGCTTCTGCAACAGCGACGGCCGACAATGAGTGACTGTCGTCACCTCCTCCATCGACGACTTCAAACCTTCAATCAACCAACAAGGAAGACTGGTAGCACGTAAAGTTTTAGAACTGTATGGCAGACCTCAGCCTTTCAAACTGTTAAATTTTTCTCACTAAATTACAGCAACGTAGCATGAACCTTTGTTGCTCATTGTCCCAATTGCATTACCAAGAAAGAGCAAGAGGGAGACAGTGACAGTGAGACGAAACATTCCTTTTCCGGAATGAACCAGAGTGTCGTTGAAATTCAAACGCCAGCATTAAAGTAATATCATTCGATTTCACTGCTTTGATTTCAAAGTTCAGTTAAGGTATTCATAGCTGGCTACAATATTTAGATTTTACAAGCACAAATTAATAGTGTGAGTTTTGTTAGCATATTTTAGCTTACCTGTGACTGCAGCTCAGCTTGGTACGTACTAAATGTTACTATTGTTAATTGTCCAGAATCATTTAATTCAAGTTCAAAGTTAAATCTCTTATTTCTAAATTGCGTAGATTCAAGTAGCTTTTGAAATGATTGTTGAGGTAGCCCAAGACTAACCGTATTTTACTGAATTTCGATGTGCTTCAGAAACAAAGCTCACTATTAATTTCAGTCACTAAATTAACTTTAAATTTCCCAGTTTTATTAATTCTTTTGCCAGATTAAGTCAGAGTGTAGCGAAAATTTATTACTTCTGACAAACTTTCAGTTTTCACACTACACGTGTCAACCTCCTGTTGCCACGCATCTAGTGCTAATTACATGTGTAAACAACCTTTCTTTTTCAGTTACTATAGTAATTGTCCGTAGGACTGGCGACTGTAATTTTCCCCAAATCCCAAATATCTAATTACCGGTAGTTAATTGCTAACGTAACGGACGCACATTTACTTTCTTTATTAACTTTACCCCTTTTCAAAATTAATTTCTACCAGTTTCATTTTCATTTTTCCTTTCATTTAGATGTAACCGTTTCCTCCCTCTTTACCGACAGATTAACTTCGGTGACGATTGCTTTTTCCAAATTTCCATTAGTTACACGTGGTTTAATTTTTCACTGTCATTAAGGTCGATAAGTGAGGAGGAGGTTACAAGGAATAAATGAGATATTGCCAGTAAGAAAGAGCAAGAGGGAGACAGTGACAGTGGGACGAAACATTGTTAGTAGGAAACAACGAAGGAGACTGTGGCTGTGAAACAGGAGACGGTGACTGAGAGATACAGAAAAATAATGACAATGAGTTGGCCTGAATGTATAAGTGGGAATGGGGTTGGGGGAATGGATGGGTATGAGCGACTTACAGCAATAATCTTGTGGATGTGAACGAGTTACAGTTAGGGGAGCCTGTGGAAGTGAGAGATGATTTACATAATAAAAAGACCGAAAATATGTTCATATGCCAAAATATTGGAAAAAAATGAAATGTGCAGAGGAAGGTAGAATAAGCCATCTGGTACTCCAATTTTCAATTAATCTTTGAAACAGTAGCGTATTCGCCTTGTTTGTGCTGCTATAGGAGCGTTCTTCCACTGGTATCAGTAAACAGTATTGTGTACTAGGGATGAACTGAGTAAGGTAGCGCCGTTTTAAACGGGTTGGTCTGGTATTAGGGAGGGTGAAGATTCCAGTCTCCATCCGGCCATCCTGAATTGGGTTTTCTGTGGTTTCCCCAAATTGCTCTAGGAAAATACCGAGATTGTTCCTATTATAAGGCCATAGCCTGCCAACAGTTCCATTCTTGCCAGACTAGATCTTTAAGCATGTAAATATCTATATATGTCAATTACTTTATTGTGTATGTGAATTACTTTATTTACTTAAATCGTAATACCAGCACATGTCCACTATCGTTGTAAATGTGATATACTACTACTACTGTTAGATGAATTGAAGCAGAGATAGTGAAGAGCCATATATGTAACACACTATTTGTAAACTAGAATAATTTGTAATTACAGACGAGTAAACTCATGTAGGACTGGGAGTAATAGATGACAGCGGGACGTTGAACATGACAACATTTTGAATCTGAAACTTTTGTATTCTCCTAGATAACGTCTTGTTATGGTATTGCTTAGGTGTGATGAGTTTCTCTAACCTCCTGAGACGTGCAGAGTACTGAAAAGTGGATTTAGGAATTATTTCTAGAGCTCTTGGCTGTAAATATGGGAACTGTATACTGAAGATGAGAGACTTGAAGGGGTGGAGAGGAGAGCTGTAGATATTAAAATGCAGATTTTGTGCTCTGGGAATGAGAGGCAAATTAGAAGTCTCATTTGAAAATGTCTCCTTCACTTTTGTGATTAGTATAAAATGGGTGATAGCGGTTAATGTATTGTGAGCATGGAGTAAGACTAAACAAAAGTGACATGGAGGACGAATAGAAAACAGAAAGGTGTTACGTGGCTTTCTCAAATGGGTGGCTCTTCTAACGTATTTTATCTTCGAAAGTGATCGGTATTTTATATGATGGATGCGAGTTGGAAAGTCGATCACTGGATCACATGAAATCAATTTGAATGAGAGGTTTACACATATATTCATCCAGCATTTTTTCTTTCAGAGTCTATACACCAGCGCTCTTACAACTTCTAAAGGTACTTTAATCGGTTCGACTACGTCATGGTGTTCCATTGTACCATCACGATTCTTTCTCAGCGTTCTCCCGGATTTGTCTAATGTACAGAAGAAACTCTTCCTTCTTTTAGGCCAGGTCTGGTTCTAAGAGGTATGTTACTGGCCAGAACTTCCAAAGTTAAAGGTTGGAATAGTTCGATGGAGTTGTTTCAATGTTGGAGAATTTCAGTAGTTTGAATTTAGAGAGGAGATGGTGTTTTACACTTGCACGCTTGTGCAGAATTGGAATGCCTTATAATACTGTAGTGAGCCGAGCTTAGAGCAGTTTTTAACCAATGAGGAGATACATACGCTACAGCAAGCAGTAATAATTTGTAAGGGTTTCAGGAATGGATTGTGCCTTTTAAGAGTTGGGGTACACAACTACAAGTACAGGTCACAGATCTCCCTTTAATGAGATGGTCTACTTTGGAGAGATAATTTGTGAAGAATACAATGAGAAAGAACAGGACAGAGCTATTTGATCTGGCCATATCGAAGTCTTACTTCTATGTGGGAGGATGGAGAAACAGAACAGAGGAGAGATAAAATTGATACTGGGCTGGGAAGTATTTTTGCCTCCGTATTGGTCTGTGTGGAAGCTGCAGACTTGTTAATGACTGTGTCAGCCACTTACTAGTGGCAGTGTTCGTAATATAGTTCCTGATCCCCACCTATAAGGTTTTAGGTTAGAAGCTATGAGTCTGTGTTAGATAAAATGTATTTTATCGTAGAGCGATGGTGTAAGCGGAAGTGGAGCCCTGTTTATGTATTATTGTATTTTAGGCAGTTTGGATGTGAGTTTGTGGTAATATCTGCATTAGAGTACTTACAGCATTTCTTGAAAATGGCTGTATGGAGATGGTTGCACTGTAGGAGATGTGAAGGAATAATGGGGCTATGCGTTGCTACCAGTTTGTGGTGCAGGTTATATAAAAAATTGACACAGGTATAAAAAGAAATGGTGCTGAGGATATTGAAATTTTTATTCTTGTTGGTGTGGGCGTGGGAGGTTGGTGGGAATACGGTGGTGGCCTTAGTTAATGTTTCTGAAACAGAAGGTTCTGAAAGTTTGTGATAGAAACTGGGACAGCATGTATATTGACAAATGTTCTAGACAGCAGTGCAAACTGGGCGTACGAGGGGGGACTGAGATTACATTGGCACCAGGAGATGGGAAAATGACCTTACTGATGGCAGGGACCTACGGTGGTGCTGCCATGGAAACAGAGATGTCCGGCCATAGATGGTGTGGGCTGGCAGCGAACGATGAGTAAGAGAGCCTCAGTGCCCCTGGCGGAGAAGGCGGTGATGAAAAACGAGCGGCAAGCTTCCGCCGCTGAGACGGCGGCGGACGCCATTGGAGATTTGTTAACGCTGCCTAAAGTACTATATTTTACTCCCCGGACCGCTTTCCGGATCCCGTCAGACAGAATCCCGTAAGGAGGCACTTTGTTACACCGTTCATTTCCGCCGATGGTGTGTGATCAGCGCCCGCACAGTTTCGTTGGATGGGTTTCTTCTCTGCACACCAAGTTCATCTCGTAGACATATTTTATTGACCGTGTATTAGATGCAGAAATTTTATTACAATCTGGTTAAGCCTGTAATACCTTCAGCACAACTAACGACCATGTACACCACGACTTCGTGTATTTTCCTCGAAAAAAGTGAAGGCGATTTGTAAACAGACCTTAGCACTGTTCGGAAAATGAACTGTCATTAACAGTGCCACATGCGCTTACACTGTGCTTAGGAGAACTTAGTACTTCAATTACGGCCGTTACCGTAGAATCTAGTGCTTAAGATCTGTCACCGTTATCGATGAATGTATTGCTTAATATCTGTCCTCGGTGAGCAGAAACTAGTAGCAATATTTCTTCCGCCACTTGACCACTTGAATTCAACCCACGTACCTCCAGTCTGGACGCCATCGCACAGCAACGATTTAGTGGCCCCTCGGAATTGCATTTTTCGTATTTAATTTAGCCTCTTGAAAAGTGTTTATAGTCCTCTTCCAGCCGTTTGCACTCTCGCTGTTCCCTTAAAAGTTTTTTTTTCTTAATTAGGTACATAGAAAATGATTGTTATCTGTTTTTCTTGGTTGGAGAGAATTGTTTTAGGTTTTCAGTGTGTGTGTGTATGTGTGTGCGTATGTGTTGTTTGGGGCGGGGGGTTGGAGTACGTGCCTACCAACGAGAGACTGCTGCAACAGGATGTGTTCTAAAATCCGAATATTCTGTAAGTATTGTCCAACTGAAGACACTACAGTTGGTTGTATGCCACAATATATTAAATAATTTAATCTCAGTGTTCTCTGACGTACAACACACATTGAACTATCTTAACACTTGTTATCGTTTGGTTCTCAAAAAGTTAACACTACAGAAATTGCTCGGTAAAACAGGCCATACAAAAAGAAATACATGAGGGACCTAAGCTACACGGAGGTGGCCTCGTTAGTCGTCAGGTCGGATGTGTGCTGAGTGTACAGCTGCCATCGTGTTTCACAATCAACCAAATGTAGCAACTGTGAGCTTGCGAAGTTCTGTCGAATAAGATACCTCTTAGCGCCAGACCTTGCCTGGAACATGCAAAAATTGTTTCTGTACGTTACACACCGCCATAGAAACGTTGAGAAACGATCGTGCTTAGACAATGAGATGTCGTGTTATTGTCAAACCAACTCGGTCTCCTTTGCAGGTTGCAAGAGTGCTGATTAACAAACCCTGAAATAAAACACATTTGAGGAATATATGTTGAAACTACTCAATCAAATTGATTTCATAACTCAGTCTCCCTTGCAAGTTGCAAGAGTGCTGATTTACAGACCCTGAAATAAAACATATTTGAGGAATATATGTTGAAACTACTCAATCAAATTGATTTCATTTTTTCCATTATTGCTTTTAATGTTGTTATGATTTACAGGTCATTTCTCCTCTGTTTAAGCAGCCTATTATTAGTGATGTAAAGTATATGACTTCCTCAATAATAATGAGAGAAGAAAAGGTCCTTCTGAAAGGTCAGTCATCCATAGACTTCCATCAAGTAATCTAAGTTCCCAGTGCACACATAATACGTTTCGTTTACTCAGCTAGTTTAATGTACTTTGCTCAAAGGTGTCATTATTCTTAAAATAAATTTTTATCCTCTCATTTTTATCATAAGCTCGTCACAGTCTCTCATTTTTACGCTCGTCAATGTTTAAAGGTGTCCTATCTCCTGAACTATGTGTCGTACAAAGATAGAATTTTGCAAGTACATTCAGTGGTATAATTGGACACCGTCTGCAAAAATTTGTTGCTAATAGAGTTAGTGATACAGAAGTAATAAATTCAAACTTCTTGCATAATGCGGCAGTTTTACTGCACAAAAGGTGTAAAAGTAGTAATGGATAAACCTGTACCCTTTCCACCATTTTGTAGGTGATGTCAGCGAGAAAATGTTTGAGCTGTTCACCGGCTCCAGTCGGTACCTAATAAGAGCGGTCAGAGACAATGTTCCTGAATCAGGGCGCCATGGTCTTCGCCGAGGCCCGACAGAAGGCGTGTGAAGAAGAAAAGTGAGGAATTTAACGCCGCACGGCGGAGAGAGAGAGAGAGAGAGAGAGAGAAAAGAGAGAGAGAGAGAGAGAGAGAGAGGTTTTGTTCGCCGGTTCTTGCGCTGGACCTCCTGTTTGGTACGCCGCATGGTGTGGAAGTGTGCAGAGGCGCCTCACGTTGCAGAGGACGGCTCGTGCTGGGTGTTTAGCGGAGCGTGGTGCTCGGTGAGGAGCCGTTTTAACCTACCAATGCCGCCCGGTAGCGTGTTGCGCCGCTTGCGTTGAAGATTTCTGCCAGGCAAGGTTTGAACCTGGCTGCATATTTCAGAGGCAAATTCACCGGGGATTTACGATCATCAGATCCGCGCAGCGGGATTGTGTTGAATCTGGTGATGTTCATTTCTTAATCTAAGACAGAGCGTTCTGTTCTGCGCGAAACCTATTTTCGGTAGACCGCCCCTGGCCGCACTTTGGTGATATTATAAGTATTTCTGCTGGACATTGTTTTAAGTAGTTTTCTTGTGATGAAATCAGTTTGTATTCCTGTTAGTTTCCAGAAGTTTGTTAAAGTACGTGACACATAGGCACTGACGTTACAAAAACTAATGATACACTGTCCAGTCACATTAATGTGACCTCCTGTCAAAAGCCTGAATAACCACCTTCTGCAGCCCGGATGGATGCGAGACGTTCAGGAAGGGAGTTCATGAGGTTCTGGCCGGTATTGACAAAGTTTGGAGCTATGCCAACTCCAACGTAGTGGCCAGCTGCACTACGTTTCTAGTGTAGAGGACAAGGGGTTAGTTTTAGGAAATACGGTGCGAAATTGCGATGTAGTGTGTTTCAGTGCGCGATGAGCCAGCCTCACGGCAAACGGCGGACGAAGGCCGGCCAGCGCGTTATGCAGGTGACACAGTTTTGCAACGAGCATCGGTATGTGTGTACGTGAGCGGCAGCCATCAACAGCCAGAACGCAGCATTAGCGCAATTACGCAGGCGCGGGCTGCGTGTGGTGCGGTTGCGTTAGGCAACGCATCGAGAACCGTCTAATAAACACGCCGCCACGTAACCGGCGGATTCAGCAGCGGCCTGCACTATTTAAGGGCATCAGAGGCGGGCGTCGGCATTCGGTTCGACCGACTGGGGTTTCGGTCGCTGTCACGTCGTCATTAGTGACGCTCTCTCCGAGGGCCGGTCGGCGGTGGGCGTTGACCGCTGCTACACCGGCGCCTCCTGGCGTCGTCACGAGCCGCCGCGCCTGCGAGTTGGGCCGGGCCTCGTGCCGCTAACCTCACACCGCCTGCGCAGCCGCTGACCGAGCGCAGCGTCGCGTTCCCTGGACAGCGCGCATCAGCTCGTCTCCATCACGACACGAACGGTGGTGCTGAGCTACCGGAAAATGTATTGGGAGAACCAACAATAAAGAGAAAGATTGCCAAAAGCAACCACCTTCTTCTACCCAGCCACGCCTTACAACCCCGACCACGTCACCCGTACGTGGCATGCATTTCGACGCTTCACGCTGAATCATCAACAATAAAAAAGATATATTGGTAGTAAAGAGTATCTAAAAGAACCCAATACTCATATATACACTCCTGGAAATGGAAAAAAGAACACATTGACACCAGTGTGTCAGACCCACCATACTTGCTGCGGACACTGCGAGAGGGCTGTACAAGCAATGATCACACGCACGGCACAGCGGACACACCAGGAACCGCTGCGCAGCATTTGTGCACCGCCGCCGTCAGTGTCAGCCAGTTTGCCGTGGCATACGGAGCTCCATCGCAGTCTTTAACACTGGTAGCATGCCGCGACAGCGTGGACGTGAACCGTATGTGCAGTTGACGGACTTTGAGCGAGGGCGTATAGTGGGCATGCGGGAGGCCGGGTGGACGTACCGCCGAATTGCTCAACACGTGGGGCGTGAGGTCTCCACAGTACATCGATGTTGTCGCCAGTGGTCGGCGGAAGGTGCACGTGCCCGTCGACCTGGGACCGGACCGCAGCGACGCACGGATGCACGCCAAGACCGTAGGATCCTACGCAGTGCCGTAGGGGACCGCACCGCCACTTCCCAGCAAATTAGGGACACTGTTGCTCCTGGGGTATCGGCGAGGACCATTCGCAACCGTCTCCATGAAGCTGGGCTGCGGTCCCGCACACCGTTAGGCCGTCTTCCGCTCACGCCCCAACATCGTGCAGCCCGCCTCCAGTGGTGTCGCGACAGGCGTGAATGGAGGGACGAATGGAGACGTGTCGTCTTCAGCGATGAGAGTCGCTTCTGCCTTGATGCCAATGATGGTCGTATGCGTGTTTGGCGCCGTGCAGGTGAGCGCCACAATCAGGACTGCATACGACCGAGGCACACAGGGCCAACACCCGGCATCATGGTGTGGGGAGCGATCTCCTACACTGGCCGTACACCACTGGTTATCGTCGAGGGGACACTGAATAGTGCACGGTACATCCAAACCGTCATCGAACCCATCGTTCTACCATTCCTAGACCGGCAAGGGAACTTGCTGTTCCAACAGGACAATGCACGTCCGCATGTATCCCGTGCCACCCAACGTGATCTAGAAGGTGTAAGTCAACTACCCTGGCCAGCAAGATCTCCGGATCTGTCCCCTGTCCCCCATTGAGCATGTTTGGGACTGGATGAAGCGTCGTCTCACGCGGTCTGCACGTCCAGCACGAACGCTGGTCCAACTGAGGCGCCAGGTGGAAATGGCATGGCAAGCCGTTCCACAGGACTACATCCAGCATCTCTACGGTCGTCTCCATGGGAGAATAGCAGCCTGCATTGCTGCGAAAGGTGGATATACACTGTACTAGTGCCGACATTGTGCATGCTGTGTTGCCTGTGTCTATGTGCCTGTGGTTCTGTCAGTGTGATCATGTGATGTATCTGACCCCAGGAATGTGTCAATAAAGTTTCCCCTTTCTGGGACAATGAATTCACGGTATTCTTATTTCAATTTCCAGGAGTGTAGATATGATCACTATACCAAAAAAAAAAATAAACTATTTTAATACAACATGCCTATATGTTTGGCAAGTGATAACTGAGAAAGAAATTTCCATGTATCGTAAAAAGTTCTTCAGTTCTCATGCTTGGTCTTGCTTTCGTGAATTAATTCGAGGACAGTTTTTGCTGCGTGCAAATCATCCTTCTCTTGTGTTTTATTAACGTATATTTAAGACTGCTTCTCCGTTTCCGCCTTAAATCCTTTACCTCAGAGCCTAAGATTACCCACTTGATAGGTGATCACGGACTGTGATCGGATCGACAGTAATTTGTCCTATTGGACCACAGATAATGTGACATTCCGATCAACAAGAAAGCCAGAGTGTGAACTCAAAACGGAAAAGTGTTTACGATGCGTGGATGTCTCTCTCTCCGTCGGTGTCTACCAAACCTACATGCAGCTTGTGCTAAAATAGAAACTAGTAATTATAAGATATTACTTAATGAGTCACACATCGCACGTAACTTTGACTACTGCAGAGATGCACAGACCGCGGTCTGGTGGCCGCATGCGACCCGCCATTAATCTGAAGGCAGCTTGTAGCTCACCATTCGTTCTTGTAACTTTTTTACTCATTTTTAATTCGCTCTAGGAAAGAAGAGCGCAGATTTATAAATAATTTAGTTCTTTTGAGAAGTCATTGTTGTAATTATAGTTGATAAATAAAGTGAATATGCCTAAAACAAGTAGCCGGCCGGTGTGGCCGTGCGGTTTAGACGCTTCAGTCTGGAACCGCGTGACCGCTACGGTCGCAGGTTCGAATCCTGTCTCGGGCATGGATGTGTGTGATGTCCTTAGGTTAGTTAGGTTTAATTAGTTCTAAGTTCTAGGCGACTGATGACTTCAGAAGTTAAGTCGCATAGTGCTCAGAACCATTTGAACCATTTGAACCTAAAACAAGTGATGCAAAAGGAAGAAACAGAGGCATGCTTGGGCAGGAATAATCATAGGCAATGATGGACGACTTGAAGTACAGTACATACGTAGTAGAGGTTGAGTGCTGTATTTACAGGTAAAACGGTACAGATTTCACGATAAGGAAAATCAGGATAACCGCTCGGCCACACCAAGCAGGATTCGTCAGAGAACATAATTCTGGACCATTGTTGCTGACCCCCAATCAACATGCTCTCTACACCTTTCCTGGCGTTGGCGGGTTGAAGTGGGATGCATTTGACAGGCTTCTGAGAGTACAAACCAGCATGACTTAATCGCCGCGAAATGGTTCTGGCGGAGACACTTGTACCAGTAAAGGTTGCTAAGTCTGCAGCAATCTGCCTAGGAGTGTGATGTTTGTTTCTTTTCGACAGTAGGACAACATATTAATTCTCTTGCTGTGTAGAGGTCTGTCTACGACCACCCGTAAGCTTTCCCATAGCATTTACGCCTTTTAATCGCAAGATGACTCTTTTGGACACGCCCAGTACTGTAGCCACTGTAGTGACACTTTGATCGGCTTTGAGTCGTCCAACTGCTCGTCTACGCTCGTAAGCATGCAGATGATGTCTTACAGACATGTTGCCACATCACACGGAATGTCACCGTAATCGGTTCCCCAGTAACGTTCGTCAAACACCATACTACATGAAATGTCGAATGCGTACAGAGCATTAGTACACAGGCTCCGCTGCAGTTAACATGCCCCTCTCAATATTTCCTTTCACATCCATTAGTCAGGTGTTCCGTGGAAATTGTTGGTTGATCCATAGCAGTTGCCAATTGTTTCTTAGCAGCTGTTTTTTTTCTGCTGCCCTTAACTGCTGCGTGGTATCAGCTGTGAGAAAACATATTGTATGCCTGGGGTCTTTTTTGACCCCAAAGTGATTCAAGCGACTTTACGGCGATGAAATTTGAAATATGTCCACAGAAGCAATTATAATTTATTGAGAAACATATGCACAATGTTGATATTACAACTCCATAGTTTCTTAATATAATTAAGTTACATATAAGCTGTAAATAGTTACTACATTTGTTTGAAATATGAAAACATGTTTTGTTTAGTTTGTTTAATCCCTAAAATTGTTTTAAGACAAAATACTCATAACTCACCCACTATGTAACAACACTGTGATTTATTAATATAATATGTAATATCACTTACAAGGAATTTCATTAGAAATACACACCTACTCGCCCTCCTTGTCATATGACAAACAATTATTACACAACACACTTATCCTAGCATGTTATTTACAGACAAACTTGTGACACCTATAACATTATTGATTCACTTTCTTGTCATTTGAACTTGGGCAGGGATCACACCGTTTCCTTTTCAGATTTGGAACATCGGCTTCCTGGTTATCGTGTGGTTTTTTCTTTAGAAGATCCTTGAAGCCTTATGATATTATTGCTGAACGAATGCTTTGTCTTCTGCACTGGGGCGACAGGATTCGTCGATCAATGTGAGGTCTGACTTGTTCTTTTCCTAGTTCTGAGAGGAATTCTCTTCTTGAATATTTACTTCTCATATCATGTAAAAATTTACAATACAGAACGCAAGCATTGAGACAAGCTAAATCCAGTATATAAAAACAGCAGTTGGTCACCTTGTTCTATGTTTCACTGAATAATGTCTAGCCATCTTATCAACTGCATCAACTCCTGGCTTTGTTGATGGTTCAAATGGCTCTGAGCACTATGGGACTTACCATCTGAGGTCATCAGTCCCCTAGAACTTAGAACTATTTAAACCTAACTAACCTAATGACATCACACACATCCATGCCCGAGGCAGGATTCGAGCCTGCGACCGTTGTGGTCGCGCGGTTCCAGACTGTAGCGTCTAGAACCGCTCGGCCACGGCTTTCTTCAGCTGTAGAACATTATTATTGCAGGTTTTTTGTGCTCATGCTCTTACATCAAATATTTGGCGTAGAGCAGACAACAAAATGACTGACTTATTTTGTGTAGGAATATACAAAGCTACAACAGTGTTATCGGCATACCCAAAAGTGGTCGATATTGGACGCCTGTGTTTTGATGGCAACATTTCTTTTGGAATCTTTTTTCAGTTGGCCCGAAGAGTACCCTCAAGTGTCAATTTATTAACAAGAAGCTTTTTTCCCACATCAAAACCTGTAAAAAAGTTATCAGTGGTAATATTCCTACCACTTCCCTTCAGGTGATTAACTAAATCATGTACCACTTGCTTCCCTTGATTTATTTCCCTTCCTTCAGCTGATTTCCACATTTCAAATGGTCTCACAATCCACAGCAGCCCACAGTTTTATCCTATACTTTCCATGTTTCGAAAGAATGTATACCTTGAAAGGACCCCGTCCCCTGAAAGTGCACAGATACTCATCAACTATAATGCAAGGTCCAGGGACATAAGACGAAATGCGTGCATGAACGAACATTTCAGATACAGCCCTTAAAGGTTCAGCTTTTGACCAGGACGCAGTTTTCTTTCTTTCCTTGTAAGTTTATCATCGAGCAAGAGGCACATTAAATGTCACGAATTCTTGAAAAGCTTATTGCGGCTTGAAAAATAGATATGCCACACTCTTCAGACATAAATTCACTCAATGGCTTCCCACGTGCTTTATGCAAGCCAGTTATCATTAGCAGACCAAAGAATGCCCGCAGCTCTGTAGAATCAAGTTCAATCCAGGGTTCAAGAGTTGGGTACAGAATTTTACTATCTATTGCATGATTATTGGTATCCATCACTATTACACTCTGCATGTGATTGGTGGAAAAAAGTCTGAAACAATCTGCCCTTGTCTGGTTTTGTGGTCTAAGGTGCCGTCGAGTATGCGCCGTTTTACATATTACATTCCTTGAAACCTGCCTGCACACATCAGGTGGTACTGTGTTATATGTTATGTCTAGCTCTAGACACAAAAGTAGATGCACTCGTTAAGTGAATACCATTATCATCTTCTTCACAGTCACTGATATCCACTTCATCTCCGACCAGCATAACGCCATCAGTGTCAAAGTCATCCTTGTTTCCAAAAATTGATTCATTGTCACTATCACTCTTCTGTAAATCTGCCAAAGCCTGCTAGATACTGTAGCCCCTTGCCATGACGAATAAACTATTATAACACCGCGTCTTCCTTCCACAACACTCAATTCCAAGCTGTGAATTTGATGTAACAATACAAGTGAATGTATTTTCTATTGATTGTTTACGACGATTTACAAATGAATGTCGGTTTATAAGGTGCATTGTTGCCAAGATTTATTTTAGTACAAATCTTATATACAGGGTGAGTCACCTAACGTTACCGCTGGATATATTTCGTAAACCACATCAAATACTGACGAATCGATTCCACACACCGAACTTGAGGAGAGGGGCTAGTGTAATTGGATAATACAAACCATAAAAAAATGCACGGAAGTATGTATTTTAACACAAACCTACGTTTTTTTAAATGGAACCCCGTTAGTTTTGTTAGCACATCTGAACATATAAACAAATACGTAATCAGTACCGTTTGTTGCATTGTAAAATGTTAATTACATCCGGAGATATTGTAACCTAAAGTTGACGCTTGAGTACCACTCCTCCGCTGTTCGATCGTGTGTATCGGAGAGCACCGAATTAAGTAGGGATCCAAAGGGAACGGTGATGGACCTTAGGTACAGAAGAGACTGGAACAGCACATTACGTCCACATACTAACACCTTTTTATTGATCTTTCTCACTGACGCACATGTACATTACCATGAGGGGTGAGGTATACGTTCGACGGGCGTTTCATAGGACGTGGAGGACGCATAAATTGGCCAGCCCGTTCTCCTGATCTTACACCTCTGGACTTCTTTCTGTGGGGTACGTTAAAGGAGAATGTGTACCGTGGTGTGCCTACAACCCCAGAGGATATGAAACAACGTATTGTGGCAGCCTGCGGCGACATTACACAAGATGTACAGCGGCGTGTACGACATTCATTACGCCAGAGATTGCAATTGTGTGCAGCAAATGATGGCCACCACATTGAACATCTATTGGCCTGACATGTCGGGACACACTCTATTCCACTCCGTAATTGAAAACGGAAACCACGTGTGGTCGTGTACCTCACCCCTCATGGTAATGTGCATGTGCGTCCCTTACTTTTGAACTACTATAGTTATTCTAGGTGGCAATAATTAGGGACTGAACCTGTATATCGGTTCTCCTATGCGTATGGTGAACATGGACATACTTTGCGGTGTAAGTCGTCAAAACAACCCGTCAGCTGAAACAAATTCCACGTCCGCACCACCTCACTTTGACACCATGCCGGCTGGTGTGGCCGAGCGGTTCTAGGCGCTTCAGTCTGGAACCACGCGACCACTACGGTCGCAGTTTCGAATCCTGCCTCGGTCATGGATGTGTGTGATGTCCTTAGGTTAGTTAGGAGTAAGTAGTTCTAAGTTTTAGGAGACTGATGACCTCAGATGGTAAGTCCCATAGTGCTCAGAGCCACTTGAACCATTTTGATTCCAGTGCACACGTTGAGCAACTCCCGTCAGTGACAAGCCTTCGGCGTGTCACATTGTGATGCGGATCCGATTACTGGTCGCGACTGTCCTTCGTCGCATGATGTTATGTTTACACTACCGTTCCACAGACGTCCATAATGCGCTTGATTTTCAATTGAAATGCAGCAACCTTTGACTGCGGCGTTCTACCCCGTATGTCCGTAGGTAACGCTCAAGTTAACGGACGATGTGTGTTGTTTAAATCATCCATTTTCAACAAGACAAGGAGCAGAACGAAAAGAAGTAAAAATTAATAACAGAAAGTAAGAATATGCTTTCAAAAAAAAGGACCGTTTTCGTTAAAAAATGTCCATCAAATAAAATGTTTTGTTTTCTTTTCGTGTTGCTACGCATGTCTTATACCTAGAGGTAAAGTGCGTAAATTCAGTGATAAGAATGCCATCTAGAGTGGAAAAATGCTTCTAGCATACAGGGACGGGAGTAAGTTACTCGGTTGTCTGAACCAGGACTGTTTTCGAGCGACCTCCTTGCGATTTGGGGCATAATAACGGGGCACTGCTCTTGTGCTGTGTGCTTGCCGTACTCTGAGCACCGTTCCGTTTCAAAGGTGGCTGTTATTGCGGAGCAGCGAGTCCTCCCAGAAATTGAAATCCAGCCTGTTTGAAGAGCGCTGGAAAAACATCCTGTGCCTGGTCTGTGCCTGGCCCCCCGCTCATTCCAGAGCGCGGCGCTGCGGCCTCAGAATGAGGAATTATCGCCGGCTGTTCCTGCCGCGTCTGCGGTCTATCGAAGCCTCCGAGCGTCGTCGGCAACGACGCCGGTGCGAGTCTTTGTGTCTTGCAGCATCCCTTTTCCAGAAATTGGCTGCTCTTTTTCAGTCCTTATTTTCTTCCCGCAAGCACATTTTAGCTGCAGTCTGACCTGCCCCATCCAAGTCCTCCAACGTAGTTTCCAAGGAAACAGTAGCACTGGTAGCATCTAGTAGCAGAAGTTGGCATCGCAAAAGACTGGTTACGATCCTTGGATGTTGGAGGTCACGATATTCATTTCATTTCATAACGCCTGCAGTAAGATTTCAGTAAATATTTTCACTATAATAAACACCGAAATCGAATGCGTTTGCTTTTCTTCTCATGATGAGAAGAGACACACTTATTTAGTCCTTGAAATGAGCTACTCCTTAATTATCTATTATCAGCTTTGTCCTGTATCAATTTTTTGAAAGCAATAACAGGAATACGTTCATACGATATACCGTATTGATTATAAACTCTGAGATTTTAAGTCCTTTGTGGGATCTGAACTGAAGACCAAAATAAATTATTTTGTGTGTTGGTAATTCGTATATGAGACTCCGTAAATTACACATGCACTCTACGTTAACCCTGCTACTACTGCAGAGCAGCTATATGTTGTCATTTCCCCACTGCTGTGCGGAGCATGACAAGTAACGCACGTAACGTAACGTTATATGATGTCGCTTGTTAATACCCAAGGCAATGAAATAATTTTTCGAAATATTCACTAAACTACGAATTGCTTTAGCATAAGCTGTAATCTGTACAGCTACGCCACCCATAGGTGAAATATGAAAAGGTGTGCCGGACTGGGTCTCAACACCGGATTTCCCGTTTATCGCGACCGTTCGCCTTACCACTTAGGTACCGGCCGGAGACGCCGATCGGTTTTAGGCGCTTCAGTCTGGATCCGCGCGACCGCTACGGTCGCAGGTTCGAATCCTGCCTCGGGCATGGATGTGTTTGATGTCCTTAGGTTAGTTAGGTTTAAGCAGTTCTAAGTTCTAGGAGACTGATGACCTCAGAAGTTAAGTCTCATAGTGCTCAGAGCCATTTGAACATCTGAAACACTTAGGTTATCCGTGCACGCTCCCTGTACCGACGCAACCTTCCATATGTCACGCTGTTTGCAGCCTATGTATGCCACAGTCTAATTGTTCACCCCTCAGTGCTAGCAACTTTCTTGTTTACCCGCACCAGGAAGAATCTGGACTATGAGGCATCGAGACTGTTGTTAGTATTAGCTTCGTAGACCCTACTTAAGGCTTGCATTACATACTTTACTTGACGGACATACAGTTACACCGACGGGTAGTGTAGCAATAACCAATACATGTGATGCTCAAAAAATCTGCAATTCAGCGAATATGTTTCGAAAAATATATCAACGATTGTAGTGTCGTGAAGTAAAATATGTGGTACAAGCCTTGGGAACGGCACACGACGATAATAACAACCATATTGTCGATTCTTCTTGGTACGTACCTAACTGATGAATGACATCGCAGGTCGAAGTAAAAGCTTTCTCATGTTTTTTGACTTACTTTTAATTGGGTAGGCCTAGATAAAATTTTTACTCTACTTTTGTATTGTCTCAAGACGTTCCTTAGAGAATCTGTTTTCAATATTCATTCATATAAAGTGTGCCATCAATGTTAAAATATGTTAAAGCCACGGTTGACTGCATGAGGGTCCAGCGTATACTAGCACTCGAATGCAACAGATATAATGCAATAATAGTTACCGACGGAGAAGCAGTTCTGGTATTTTCTGATAGTATCACAGAGGGCATCAGTATCACGTGATCGTCTCGCGTCTGCTTAACTTGTCACTCCAATTTTTTTTTTCATACGAAATAAAATGTGAGTGTCCGAAACTCACAAACAGTCTTATTTATACGAGTAGACAAGTTTCGCAAAGTAATGACAATCCTGATATAAACGCTTCGATTGGTAAGCGGAAGTCATTTAATCGATATAATTTTGTCAAAATGAGAGTATTTCGATATCGGTGAAGGGTTTTTTCCAGTTTTAATATTAAAAAACAGAAGTTGAAACTTTCAACGCTTGTTTTCTTCAAAACAACGTTTTTCACATTGGCAGGAGATACAACTCATGAAACAATGTAATTGATTTTACGACACGCCAAAACCTATTGATTGTACCTGCCACTCTGGTCATATGATACTGTCTCCCACCAGTGACAGGTCACGTAGTTACTTTCTAAGAACCTTCCCGTATAGGGTAACAAGCAGTCCGCTGTCTCTCGAGAAACGAAAGTGAGCCATGTCGACAGCGAATCTTCGCGTCGGATTAACGACCATGGCTGGTGCACCAATCAGCCTGACAGCCGTTTCCAACGATTTCTAGGGCTAATTTAGGGACATTTAGGAGTGGTCCCTACAGTTCGCCTACGACAACACGTCACACAAACAGTTAAAATACGTAAGGAAATCAAGAACACTCTTCAAAACCCGCGATCGCTGTATAGAAATTTTCATTGTTCTAAGGTGACCGATTAGAACAGTCTTATGCTGCCATCATCTGATCCAAAAGGAGAACATGAAGAAAATGAGGGAGGTGAAGGGGGGGGGGGGGCGGAGAGAAACTACACTCAATATCATCTACTATATGGAATGTAAAATTTCACCTACATTATGGAACTTGACATAAAAGTCCCAAGTTACATTACATGAAGTCAAAGCAAAATAGGCACCCAACACGTACATATGTGTCTTGATAAACAACATAGAGTTGATGAAACGCACACAGTTGTTAACTTGCTCGTACCATGCGTTCATATTGGCCTCTACCCGGCTTGCCGCACAGCACTATGCTGCAGGCGGAGTATTAACACTGAGGCAGAAGATGCGCTACAAAGTTACGTATGTCGCCGTTGCTTAGCGTAAATATTGCACGGTAGATGATCGCATGTTGCGTTATTTCTGGTGCTCCGATGTTCGTTGCTTGTAACCAGAGTATGTGATCGTGCTCCTCGCGCCATCCAGCGACGAGATAGGTTGTTTTTTAGCGGATCTACTACCTCCAGCCGAAGTGGCCGTGCGGTTAAAGGCGCTGCAGTCTGGAACCGCAAGACCGCTACGGTCGCAGGTTCGAATCCTGCCTCGGGCATGGATGTTTGTGATGTCCTTAGGTTAGTTAGGTTTAGCTAGTTCTAAGTTCTAGGGGACTAATGACCTCTGAAGTTGAGTCCCATAGTGCTCAGAGCCATTTGAACCATTTTGAGCCACTACCTCCAGCGACGAGATAGGTTGTTTTGTAGCGGTGTTTCGCCTGCGTGAGCTAGATGTTTATTCCTTGACTTAGTGTTGCTCCTTGGCGAGCGAAGAAAGGTAAGAAAGTAGGTATGTGACCGGACTCTGTTGCGATATAGGATAACGAAAGGACGTCTACGAAGCGTGTGCAGTTAAACAGTCATTGTTAGCAGCCACATTGTATAATTTGTGTTTTTTGAGATTCACAAGCGATATGTAACGTAAATATGGAGTTTAGTAACAGCCATAATACAGTATTTTTTATGTCCATCCTTTTAGCAGGACGTCTCTGGGGCGACGGCCGTTTACTATTTTGACAAAAAAATAAAGACGCCTACAGCCGTCCTTATGATTTTACCTTATTTCTTCGCTACCAGTTTCGACGCTTCATTGCGTCATCTTCAGGTTATTTTGATATGGTACTGGCGGATACGATCCCCGTGCATAACCCATCAGTTTCCAGCCTTACTGGTTCAAATGGTTCAAATGGCTCTGAGCACTATGGGACTTAACTTCTGAGGTCATCAGTCCCCTAGAACTTAGAACTACTTAAACCTAACTAACCTAAGGACATCACACACATCCATGCCCAAGGCAGGATTCGAACCTGCGACCGTAGCGGTCGCGCGGTTCCGGACTGTAGCGCGTAGAACCGCTCCGCCACCCAGGTCGGCTCAGCCTTACTGGATTAGCAGATAATCTGAAACTGGTGTGTCAGCACACCAACCATCAACTGGCAACTCAGTTGACAGTATGGTGCATTTCAAAGGTAATTTCGCGTATTTATTTTTGATCAAACGATTCCTTGAAGAACTGTAATGTACGACAAGCTTGTATAGGACTTCGATCACTTGTTGGTCGATGTTTGCTGCCTCAATAACACGGTAAAAAGCATAGAGAGAATTTTCTCTGCTGAAACGAACTCATTTCACTCGCAGACTATCATCGAATGAGCAAATGCGAATTGCAGGACCCCATTTCGAGAAGATCCTATAGAAGTTTTCTTTCTCTTACATTTCAACAATTTTGCAGGCGACTGTCGGAGTCGGCAGCTACTTCTACACCACGAGAGTAACGTGTAGACGTGTACAAAATTAACGTACGCTGTGGGAGTAGTCGGCGCCGCTCTGGAAATTGATGTTGTCCTTCACCGACAGACAGACAGAGACACTACTCACACTAGTTCTGTAACAACGAGCTTAAGATTACCAGCTTAAAAACATTAATTTCTACTTTTGAGCCCTAATATTATAACATGACGGCGGGGTAACTCTTGAAGCCAGTCACCTTGGAAGAGAAAGAAATTTCTATACCGCGATCGCGGCATACGAAGTGTGTTCTTCAGTTACAATAGCACAGGTCACCCCACAGTACAAGATATGTACCTTACAGTTGAAATACGAACAGACATGGATCAGCGTCAATATAATTTCCCGAATGAGGGCTCACACGACTTCCATCTGGTAGGTTTCAAACGGAAGGTCATCCTATGTCAAGGTTAAGTACGACAAAATTTGAGTACAATGCAGCTTTTATCCGTGACGGGGTAAACGTTAACGAAAAGAGAGAGAGAGAGAAAGAAGCTAGTTGGCACAACTATCAGTAGCTAAGAGGAGGAGTATTAGAATTTGCTGTAAGCGTTTAGCTCAGTTTGTTCACAAAATTCTTGAAAGATCATGTCCATCAAACACAGATTTCTCTAAAAAAGATATTTGATTTTATTGACTGTATGCAGGCGACTGTCTGTTTTCCTTACAACTTGTATGAGCCTTCTATTCATTCTCTTGAACGAACACCGTAAGTCGCTTACCTCTACAATTTTTGGCACTCATATTTCTGCGTGGCGCGTAATTAAGTGAAAATTCGGAGATCGAGGCTTCTCGCTTTCGAGAAACGCCTGGCTGCCGAGAGTTCCGGAGTGGTGCGGTCTGTTCCGAGACGGAAAAGTTAAAATCGATGCCGGCGTTGGCGGCTGACGGCGTTTAGGGCGGACAAATGGGCAGTTAGCGCGCATTGTGCCGGCTCCACCTCCACTCGGCAGCCGGCGCTCGCGGCGAGTTAGCAGCGAGTGCGTAGGCGTAGCGTGGCTGTGTGTGTGTGTGAGGGCGGTAGGATGGCGGGGAGGGGGGGGGGGGGGGGAGCTGGGAGCGCTAAAGAGTGCGCCGGCACGCTAGCGAGGTGCGAACGCGCCGCAGTGAGGCTCTGCCGCCGAAACGTTCCGGCACGTTACGCGCTCAGCAGGAATTGTACGCCATTCGAATTATGATCACGCCGATTCACGTGCACGGCTGATATTCGCGAGGTACTCGTCGTGAGCGTATAGACCTACTGTGGAAGTCCACTGACGCACCGGCACATCTACTTTCTCATATCAACACGTATGAGGAGCAGCAGGAGTAACGAAAACTGATACAGGTACAAGTATACGATAACAGAACCAGAAGAGTTTCCGAAAAAAAGACTCAGTATGGATATTGACCCAGTTAGTACAAATATAGTTGGAAATGCAAGCTTTTCCATTCAGTCTCCATCTGATCAGGCTCTAATTTCACC
The DNA here is from genome assembly GCF_023864275.1 of Schistocerca cancellata. Taxonomy (NCBI): domain Eukaryota; kingdom Metazoa; phylum Arthropoda; class Insecta; order Orthoptera; family Acrididae; genus Schistocerca; species Schistocerca cancellata. Next base: position 473,895,619 of record NC_064627.1, read on the forward strand.
CATGATGTATGGTTGGAGAATGTGGTATAAGCATTAAGAGGTGCCAACATACAGTGTTTTAGGGATACAAGATCAGATGCTGTGATCAGTTTTACTCTAACGTGTTCCCTTTTCAGTATGTTACATTTCTTTTTTTTTCTCTCTCTCTCGGTCTATCAGTCTTCCTGGAAATGAGTCATATAATTTACTACTAGTTGTTGCCTACCCAGTTGTAACTGTACTACTCTCAGTATAGACTGACCATTTTGCGTCCACGTGTCCATATTTCAACATCTGACCTGCTGTCGAGGGCAAAACAAGGACTAATGGTTTTCACTTGTCACATATACCTCGCGGTACTAACCAACCTCAAAACGTACTAACCTAACAGATTTAATTATTATACACACATAAAAAAATTGCATATCCCCGGATCCCAGAACTCCTGAAGATACACGTTGACTATGGATATTGCATCACAGACACAGTCCCTTTAACTGTTCAGAGATGTCACTAAACTAGCCAAAATATGTAAATAACCATGCTTGAGCAGCGCCTACTACACGGAGGTGGTTCGACTACCGATCAGTTCCAGTCATTCAACCAGGAAGGAGGTACGCGGTTCGTGTTGTCTGTAGTCCAGCCATGCCTAGATAGTGAATACCGCGGTTCGATCGCATCCGCATTGTTACTTTGTGCTAGGAAAGGCTCTCAACAAGGGAAGTGTCCAGGTGTCTCGGAGTGAGCCAAAGCGATGTTGTTCGGACATGGAAGAGATACAGAGAGACAGGAACTGTCGATGACATGCCTCGCTCAGGCCTCCCAAGGGCTACTACTGCAGTGGATGATCTCTACATACATATTATGGCTCGGAGGAACCCTGACAGCAACGTCATCATGTTGAATAATGCTTTTCTTGCAACCTCAGGACGTCGTGTTCACGACTCAAACTGTGCTAAATAGGCTGCATAATGCGCAACTTCACTCCCGACGTCCATGGCGAGGTCCGTCTTTGCAACCACGACTCGATGCAGCGCGGTACAGATGGGCCCAACAACATGCCGAATGGAGCGCTCAGGATTGGCATCACGTTCTCTTCACTGATGAGTGTCGCATATGCCTTAAGCCAGACGGTCGTCGGAGACGTGTTTGGAGGCAATCCGATCGGGCTCAACGCCTTAGGCATACTGTCCAGCAAGTGCAGCAAGGTGGATGTTCGCTGCCGTTTTGGGATGGCATTACATGGGGCCGTCGTACGCTGCTGGTGGTCAAGGAAGGCGCCATAACGGCTGCACGATACGTAAATGCCATCCTCCGACCGATAGTGCAACCATATCTGCAGCATATTGGCGAGGCATTCGTCTTCATGGGCAGCAATTCACGCCCCCACCGTGCACATCTTGTGAATGACTTGCTTCAGGACAACGACATCGTTCGACTAGAGTGGCCAGCATGTTCTCCAGACATGAACCCTTTCGAACATGCCTGGGATTGACTGAAAAGGAATGTTTATGGGCGACGTGACCCACCAACCCCTCTGAGGGATCTACGCCGAATCACCGTTCAAGAGTGGGACAATCTGGACCAACAGTGCCTTGATTAACTTGTGGATAGTAAGCCGCGACGAATACAGGCATGCATCAATGCAAGAGGACGTATTGCTGGGTATTAGAGGTACCGGTGTGTATAGCAATCAGGACCACCACTACTGAAGGTCTCGTTACATGGAGCTACAACATGTAATGCGTGGTTTTCATTAGCAATAAAAAGGGCGGTAATGATGTTTATGTCGATTTCTATTCCAATTTTCTGTACAGGTTCCGGAACTCTCGGAACCGAGGTGATGCAAAACTTTTTTTGATGTGTGTTTATATGTGCTGTTTGTTCTTCCGGACGTGTCTTAAAGAATAGACACGACATCCATAATTATGATTAAGGCGAAGTGGCCAATGATCTCTTCAGTGCAGATGCACAACAGACTTGAATTCTTTCGGGAATCGACGAAACTCTGCGAATAATGGGAATAATGGTGAAGAGAAGTGGGTGAATAAGTCGAGAATTTGGGTCCGACGGGAGGTGCGCTGGGGTAGTCTTTGCAGTTGCTATGACCGATGTATCCAGATGGCTCAGGGGTCAGAGCATCTGCCAAGTAAGCAGGATACCCGGGTTAGAATTCCAGCCCTGCACAAATTTTCGACCTTCTCTATTGATTTCAATCAATGCCCGCTTGAAGCCAGGGTCTGTACTTCTTTTGTCGATAATTGTTAGTCTGCGAGTGAAGTAAACCCTGATGTGATGTTGTTCAGTGAACTTTCCTCAGTGGCCAGTAGAAATATCTGCTCTTACACCTTTAACACTCTGTGTATTTCTGCAGATGTGTGACGACATCTAACAGGCCAATATGATCCAAGATGGATGGATCAAGCCGGCTCTATACGTTGGTCGTCAGGTTCACCTGGCCTCAATCTTATGGGTATTTCTGTCTGTGGTCTTCTCAAAAGTGAAGTGTTCAGCAATCCAGTTGATACGGTTGAAGAACTGAAGCAGCAAATTGTACGACTGTCTTGTAGAGACGAAAGCAGTATTACATGTGCAGCACCTGCTTTACTAAGTAGTGTACAGCAGAATCCAACAGGCAACGTACCGATGCAGTAATGGTCTCGTAGCTGCTAGGAAGAGGTAGAAACTTTATTAAACTTAATGTCAGACGAACGGAATGCACGCTCCTGCCTTCGGTGATCGCGATATGATTAAGAGAGATGAGTTCCTCGCCGTTTCTCCACTTTCACTTTTCATAATTCGACCTTCGCGCTTCACGCATTAGCATTCATGTTTTCTTAAATCCAGCTCTTGTTTCAAAGGGGATCTTTCTGGAAATCACACATGTTTCGTTTCGGTATTGAAATAAACCATTGGTGTTAGCTGACGATTTCTTTCTGTTCCTTCCTTTATTTACTGATCTTCTACGCGCTCTGTTTGAATTCATACTTTTTTTGTCTACAATAATAAAGTTTTACAATCACGATTAAAAACTTTTCCGGGTATCATCTCAACCGACGTTGTCCACCATCATGCCTATGGCGACCCTAACAGCCATTCATTTTTTCTGAACGGTGTTTTATTTTGTTCATGTAAAAGTCGCATTCAGATTGTGTATAATCTCTATTTTAACGTGTTTTGGGAAATAATTGTATATTTTTTCAATGAATCATATATGTACCACATCAAACTCTATAATTCAATAACGATTAAAGTAAGTTATTCAACTACCATGCCCAGAGCCTCCAACTACTGTATAAACAATGGGCAAGGCCCGTGACGAGTGCAAGATATTATCAAACAATTTTTGCAATATGCACGAAGCTGATTTTCCAAGCAGTATATTATATTGATGGGGTTAATCTATCATTTTACTTGATCTGGTGTGATAAAAGTTCAATATGAAAGGGTAACAATGGTAAGATTCGCTGCTGACATTGCTATCCTCAGTGAAAGTGAAGAAGAGATACAGAATCTGAATGGAATGAACAGCCTAATGTGCCACGTACTATGGACTGAGAGTAAATCGCAAAAAGTCAAAGGTAATGAGATGCAGTAGAAACTAGAATAGGAAGATCCTGAAATTAAGGAATTCTGCTATCTAGACCGTAAAACAATCTATGACGGACGGAGCAAGGGAGACAAATACAGCAGACTACCACTGGTAAAATCGGCATTCCTCGTCACGGAAAGCCTACAAGTATCTAACATAGGCCCTAATTTCAGGAAGGAATTTCTGAGAATGTACGTTTGGTGCACAGCAATGTAGGACAGTGAGTCAAGGACAGTTTGAAAACTGGAAAAGAAGAGAATCGAAGCATTGGAGATGTGGTGCCACAGATTAAAGTTCAAAATTAGGTGAACTAATAATGTAAGGAATGAAGAGGTTCTCCACAGAATCGGCGAAGAAAGGAACATATGGAAAACACTGACAAGAAGAGGGGACAGGATTATAGGACATCTGTTACGACATCCGGGAGTAATAACCATGCTACTATAGCGAGCAGTACAGGGTAAAAACTGTATGGAAGACAGTGATTGGAATACATTCAACAAATGGTTGAGGACGTAAGATGGAAGTGCTACTCTAAGAATTAGACATTAGCGCAGAAAAAGAATATGTAGCGGTTCGCATCAAACCTGTCGGAAGACTGGTAACAAACACAAGAAAAAAGCAGACACAACAGAAATTGTCCTTGTTGCAACATATACTGTCTCACACTTGATTTCAGTTGCGCGTAAGGTACCTGATTACGTATAGTCGCAACGAGTAACAGCTGATATTTTTCTATCTCTCAGAATACAGGGAGGAACAAGCGCTGTCTCGCACTCATCTCCAACTGTGCTTAAAGGTATTTGAATTTATTGCCAGAACGAGCTTCAAGCAGGGCGCTCATCTAAGATAGTCAAAGGTACAACTCGGTCACCAGGAGTTGCTGTAAAGGCCTAACATAAAGAGCGGGAGATTGCATTAATTGTTTTGCGAGGATATACAGTTACTGTACGCATCTCTCCAAATGAGGTTAAACTATTGGGAAAATAAGTTATTTTTGAATTAAACCCTTAACAGTTGCATCTTTATTCACATCCTACGAATCGCAACTTCTCCTGTCCGTTTCCGAATCACCTGTACTAAGCAACCTAGAAAAATTTCTCTCTTTCACTTCGTTAATGGTGACTTAGTAGAGCTCAGTGCACGGTAAAAATATAATCATTAAAGTCCTGACGGTGCCACACAGGGCACAGCTTCACACGAGCTGGTGATAAGACTTGTGCCGGGTGCCGGGATGTAGCATAAAAATTTGGTGCCAGGTGTGTGGGGTGGATCGTGAGCACGTATTCAGAACCAGGGATTGAGATGAAAAAAGATTGAAGGGGCAGTTGTATGCCCTATCGGAATCAGACCCTCTAACTGTGTGCAGCAAAATTTTGGACAACCAAGCGTGTGGAAACACGTCAAAAGAAGCAGAGGCCATCCCGATAGCCTAGCAGAAACCTGTTGAACTTGTTGAAGCCAGAAAATTTGCTAGAGAGCCCTGCAGCGGAAGAAATACTTGTAGATGTAACTACAAGCGAAAACACCAGAAGTACAGCATTACCATCGCAAGGAGCTCAGATCCAATGAGCCGTGGTCCAAACGAAACTAATCTTATGAACATCGATCGAAAAGCTAGAAGACTCACCTGAAATACATTACTACTATCAGGGGAAGGTAGAGTACTGCATGGAAGATAGTAACATATGTAAAACTGAGAAGCCTTGATAAGAAATTCAAAGGAATGGTTAGGGTAGGAAACAAGGAGATACAACAGTGCAGAGAAAAATTAAGCAAATTAAAATACAAGTAGAACAGAATATGACCTTTTAAATAATGAAACTGACTGTAATTTTTAGTTCAGCATTTAACGAAACATAGTTCAATATCCAAAAGGGAAATTTCCTGTGTTGTACGTGAAATCAGTACAATATCTTTCGGAACTTGGGACACAGCAGACACTTCGTATTATAAGACACACTTCGACGCTTTGGAAGCGCGATCAGAAAGTTTGTTGTAACTATCATATGAACTAGCGGGTATAGCATGAACAATACCGTTTGATCTGAATCACAAGGTAGACTCTACAGTGACTAATGAGCAAATATTAAAGGCCGTTTTGAATAAGTTGGAACAGTTCTTTGGGCATACAGCAAATACCGCTGAAGCAAAACTAGGAGAATAGCCGCGTTAGCCACCATCAATGAAGGGATGGTACAATAAACTTCACTTGTTACAGAATTAATTACCGAGTATGGGCAGTTAGTAGACACCATCGTGCATGCACAAAAAGGGACCCCAGCAACACGTATAATGAATCTGATAGAGCTAGCAAAATATTTAAGTACGACATTGCAGTGTCTTTGTTGTTCAGAATTACGGTGCAGTGTTCCTTCGGACATGAATGCTTATCCAAAGAACAGACTGAGTCATGTGCAGCTCGCGTTCTTGCTGTTCTTAACTTGGCGTCTTGTAATAGCGGTAGTGGCGTCTCGTTTCCTTCTTGTGTTAATAACGCCACTCAGTTTGCTAGTATTGTTTGTCTGTGAGTGGCAGCAGCAGCAGTTATCGATAGCCAGTACTGTGGTACTATCTTTGTAGCGAACCGCTTGTATTTCCTGATGGTCGTGTGTGTCAGGCAATTGGGCTTTGGACAGAGCAGCGAGGAGGTCGATAGTGCGAGGGCAGGCCAGGACTGCTGGCGGCGTGCAGGTACTGTCGGATCGAGGGGCTGTAGCTGACGACTGAAACCAGGACGTTTGAAGTTGAGTGAACCTCATCCAGTAGTGAAACCACCACTGTTTGAGATCTCGCTGTTGTTTGTGTGTCGCTGCTCCCAGGCTCGGTGAGACCAACCACAACAAGTGGAGTCTGTCAGATTGATGGAAGCCTTCTACTGCTTGATATTAGTTTGAATTTGGTGTATTATGTGTATTATTGGTGAAGTGCAACCAGCGGTATCTTAACTGCCTAGTGGCCGCTAACACCCCAGTTACCTGCCCTGGAGGTTAGCGTAACTGCGGCAGTGTACTTTTCCTCGTCTTGCCGATATTCTCTGGCATGGCGAGTAATTTGACAGCTTCCTTGATTGGGGGTATGGATAATTGTTTTCCTTGTCTACCTTGGTTATAGTCGTTCCTTCTGCCTTTTGGTATTTTAAACATCGGACTCTGGAGATGCAGTGCTGTCTGTCACTTAGCCCTCGCCTGAATTATTCCATCATTCTACCGGTTATCTGGCGTTAGGTGGATTTGATAAGAAGGTTGGTCGAAGTTTAAACCGTTTCTAGTTTGAGTTGCCCTCCTTAGGTGAACATTACTCTTGGCTTACAGTCTCACTGCTTACACAGCTGTAGTGACCTTCCTCAGGTCGATCAAGGGAGCACTGTCTGTGGATTGCTCCGTCTTACTTGCTCAAGTTGTCATAATTGTTTAAAATTTACCTTAATGTTTTAAATTGTAATTGCTTTCCTCACTTGTAATTCAGGCCTTCAGCCGTTAATTGTTTGTAACATTGCTTGTTACCACTGTTAAAAAGGTTTTAGTATTTTTAATGTGTAATTGCCTACCTTATTTGTGATTCAGGCCTTCCTCCGTTGAGTATTCTGAAATTGCTTGCGGCCTTCAGCAGTCAAATAATTTTCAATTATGTCTCATTAAGGCCTTCAGCCGTCACTATAGCCTGTTACAGTTTGTTAAGATTGTTTAAAGAGGGTTTTAGTATTTTTAACCTGTAACTGCCTCCCTCACTGCTAATTCAGGCCTTCAGCTGTTGAGTACACTGAAGTTGCTTGTGGCCTTCAGCTGACAAATAATTTGGAATTCTTTCTCCGTAAGGCCTTCAATTGTCAGTTCCTTTAAAATGATTGTTGAAAATTATTTCCTCAAATAAAGTGTATATGTTTACTGTAGCCAACGGTAGCTGATTACAGACCCATCACAGTCGTTACCTTATACTGACTCTCCCTGACTATCAGGTCACACAGACATTGGGCGACTACAGCCAATCACATGAAATGTAATTGGAATTGCGAATATGGGCAACCATCAGCTGTATAACGGAATGATGACTATGGAACATTGTACGAGACTGGGGCTAGAACTCGAATTTCCTACTTACCGCAAGCGGTCGCCTTACCACTAGATTATCCGAGCGCTCTCCATGATCATGCCAAAATTTTCATATGTCATCAACGATGTGTCTACAACCTGCATTCGTGCACTCGTATATTTCTATACAGGGGAGACGTTTCATTTAGAAGTCGCTCGCCGGATCCTTCGGACTGCATGTGTGTGGGTTTGGAACACTCGCACAAGAAAACATAAGAATAAAGTTTTGTCTCGATTTATTAACAAAATGACTTTCCTCAACATAACTCAAATGATCCCCTTTGACTGACACTGAAGATCAAGGCCGACAACGCGTAAAAATGTCAGTAGTATAGTATAAGTTCATAGACTAAACAGGAAGTTCATCAAATGCTTGCTAACACAAACCTTCTATTACTGGAACGCCCAAAGACATTTTCTATGATATCATTACTGAACACTCGGAAAAGTAAGTCTACACTCCAACTGGGAGGTTTATGTCTGGACATAATGAATCTTAAAGTTTTGGCAATATTAGAATAATTTGAGAGTCCCTTCAATCGCTCCGAACGAGTCTGACAGTAACGAAAGGTACTAGCAGTTCCCACGAGCACGTCGCCGAACTTAGCACTGTCCACTAGAGACGCAGCCGCATTGCGGTTTAAGGTGGTGGTGGGGCTATGGTAGATGACATCCATTGGCTGTCTGCGAAGGAACTGCCTGGGTGGAGGCCGGCATGGACCTAAATACTGGCATGTCGGAGGTATACCGGCTCGCTGGCCATGTGATGCTAGACGTGATCCACATTCAGGGGACTGCGTCCTCTGCCTCTGTATCTGTATGGAAGCAGACCTCTGGGTCAGCGTCGAAGGCCGGACCTTGTCCTATGGGCAACCTGGATGGAAGAGCAGCATTATCGTTACATGCCGTGGAGTGGAACTGAATCTCACATTCACATGTGCAACTGGAGAGGAAGAGAGCCCAGGGTTGCAAGTGGCGCGCCGTTTTGGTGGTGATGGAAGCGGTCGACTTGAATAGTGGAAGCAGCAGCTTAGGGACGGTGAGATGGATGAACTGACAGCAGTAGCCATAGTCATAAAACTTTACTTGAATAGTGGAAGCAGCAGCTTAGGGACGGTGAGATGGATGAACTGACAGCAGTAGCCATAGTCATAAAACTTTCTAATTTCAAAGGTGATAGCCAGGGCCACCTTCTCGATGTGACTGTAGTTGCACTGTGTGGCATTAAAGGTATTAGAAACAAAAGCAATTGAGTGATCCAAGCCATCCACAAAATGAGAGAAAACACCGCAATCAGATGCATCATGTGCCGCGGCTAGAGGCCTGGAAGTGTCGTAGGAAATCAGGCAGATGGGCTGCTGGAGCGTGCACCTGTGGGCTTGAAACACTCTGTCACATTGTTGCGATAAGGTCCGTTGGCTATTCTTGCAGAGCAGAAGCTGCAAAAGTTAAGCCAACGCCATGAAATGTGGGATGAAACACAAGTAATAACTGAGTAGTCCCAGCACTGATTTCAGTTGAGATCTGTCTTTGGGCACTGGCTGCTTCTGAATACCCTCAATGTACTGAGGACTGGACTAGTTCTGGAAGCACTAAACACATTTCCCAAGTATTTCACTCGTCTGACGAAGAGGTCACACTTGTCCTTGTGGACTGCAACTGAACCCGATTAAAAATGAAAACAAAGAGCATCCAAGTTGTGTGCTAGGTTCTCAGCAGACTTGCTGGCCACCAGGATATCATGTAAGTAATTAGCCATTCCTGGGGCATCACAGAGTAGCTGTTCAATATATCTCTGAAATATAGCAAGCATATTAGCTATGCTGATCAGTACCAAATAGTATTGAAACAAGCTAAAAAAAGTGAGCACATACCGGGAAGCAGCATCCGGCAGCTGTATGTAGCCACCCTGTAAATCAGTCTTGGCGAACACTTTATCCTCCCCCCCCCCGCCCTCCCTCCGGAGCTCAGTCAGAATGTCTTCCACTTTGGAAAAAGGTTAAGACTCTGTCATTGATCGAGAGTCGAGAGTTAACTGTAACACTAAAATCAGCACAGAACCTAAGAACGCCATTCAGATTTTCCACAGCCTCTATGCAAGAGGTCCATCTGCTGTTGGAGATGGCGAGAGAGTTCCCTTATCATGAAGCTGGTGCAGTTGCTGGCAGAGCCTGTTGTGCCGGTCGAACACGATGGTGACAGTCTTACAGAACTTCACCACCACTGTGGACAGAAGGTTTATGTGGGCTTCGAAATTAGTGACCCTGGAAGAAGGTGCCGAAAATATTGACGGATATTTGATAAAAACTCTAGTGTGTAAGAACCACTGACCGCTACATTAATGGTGGGTAAGTCTGTGATTCTCTAAGCTCAATTAATTAAAGAGGTCCAGACCAAGAAGGTTAAAAGCGCCAGGAGCGTCCTACACCAGAATCTGAGCTGTGAGTGTTGTGGATCCATACTGGACCTGCAACGAAAGTGCACCAGAAATGGAGACGAGATCACTACTAAAACTACTGACAGAAGTGTCAAAAATTTGAAGGGGGAAGCCCCCACTTTCTGATACGTAGGTCAGTCGATAATGGTGGTAGAAGAACTGGTGTCTGTTTCCAGCTCCACTGGAACTCTACCAATTACAGAGAGAGACAAAAACTTCTTAGAGGCTAGGAGAATGGACTGCACAAAAGAGACATCATTATGGTCGGTGTCCTTCACTACCAACTAACCCTGAGTTAGGGGATTGAACATACATCCAATCAACAGGCGTCGCCGTGAAGGACGGCAGACACTCAGCATGTGTCCTTAAGATGATACCCTCAATTTCACAGTAGGGAAGAGAACAAGCACGAAGAAAGGAACCCTTTCGAACTAAACGGGTGAACACCCCTTGGTTGCCCAGGCAAAAAAGCGAAACGCACAATGCATTTACTAGCAACAGTATCTCACATGAGGACGGCGACCAGGTGTACTGCTGAAGTTCCGTATTAAAATAACTTTACTGTGCAGTATTAAACCGAAGAAAAATACCGTGGAATATCAGAATCCTCAAAGCAGTATCGAAAGGCAGACAACTTTAATAATAACAGTACTGAAGCTAGTGCTGGACCAAAAAAAATTTGTAAGATAATTCTCATTTATTGGTCACTCTCAGTTAAATATTTTTGGTTAGATTACATGTTCGACCAGTCAGTATCATTTTCACATCGAAAACAGAGCAAACCTAAATATGTACGATATAATTTTTACAGTAAGTGGAAGAAGAAATAGCTGTTCATAAATCTAGAATTTACCTAAGTAGCTGCATGAGCAAGTCGTCTTGTCTACTCAGAACCACATATGAGAGTACTGTGTTTAGCAACTGCTGTCAAATAGATATATGTTCCAGATAGGACGAAGGGGTGGAAGGGGAAATGGAGTGAGGTGGACTGGAGTAGGTCAAAGGAAGCAGGGAAGGGTGTTGGCGATGAGCTTAACAAGTGGGGCCGCAATAGAATTATAGAATGTATAATTGTGTAAAAATTCTCATTAAAATGTTAATAGCGTAGAACAATGGGTATATGAAATATAGACGGCATGAGATAGCAAGATTATAAAATGGGGTGAGTGGGATTGGGAGCGGGCAAAGAAGGAAAAGGGGGAAGGAAGGAGGGATAAAATAGTAAATTATAAAAGTGTAAATAAAATTGCGGGAACTGAATTAGTATCTTAAGATATTCAACGTATGAAACTCTGAAAGTATAAAATCATAAGGTATTGCTGTTAAAGAATAAAAATTCCATAAAAAAAATTTTCCGTTAAAATATTAAAAGTATGTTGCAAGAGCAAAGGCTGTATAAGTAAAGAAGTAAGTAGAGATAGTAACGTTTCAGAAGTGAAGTTATGTAGAGGAGATAGAGCTGCACGAAGTGCCTTTGATTATTATTCATGTTTGAAAACATGGAAAGTATAAAATAGTTCAAATGGCTCTAAGCACTATGCGACTTGACTTCCGAGGTCATCAGTCGCCTAGAACTTAGAACTAATTAAACATAACTAACCTAAGGACACCACATACATCCATGCCCGAGGCAGGATTCGAACCTGCGACCGTAGCGGTCTCCCGGCTCCAGACTGCAGCGCCTAGAACCGCACGGCGACTCCGGCCGGCTGGAAAGTATAAAACCGTAAAAAGTGTAAAATTATAAATTACAAAAGCGAAACTATGTACAGTAACTGAAGTCACAGGGAACAGGACTTGATAATTACAGTTAACTGCCTTTGCTTCAGTATGGTGGCGTTGTACGGCGCTCCGTTTTACGGTGTGTTCGGAAGCCAATATGCTCGCCGTCCTCCTGCTAGAATGGAATGTCAGCGGACGTGCTGCCGCTGTCTCTTCTCGACGTGTGGGGCTGTTGAACATTCGTGCCCTGCTCTGAGGTTTTCGTTCATAAGTTTGGCAAAACCCGTAGGATGTACTCCGAAGAATTATGATTTCTCCCAATTCAGATACAAGAAGCCTGGAACAAAAGACAAAGCGAGTAAATAGTATGGGGACACATAGCAAACGATAAAAGATTGTGTAATATAGGATTATTGCTTCCGATTGTCATGACAGATAGCTGAAGAAGCGGTACTGCAGTTGGGCGCAAGATGTGAATCAGTGCCTGTGGCGGAGTCGAAAGAGAAGGCCGGAGTTGTGATTGAGAAGCGACCAGTTGCGGAAGAGCCATTAAGGGAAGAACTACCGCAACGGAAAGCAGTTTATGGCGGGACCCTCGGAGAAATACGGTTAAGCCGCTCTGTGAAGAACGTCCTGCAGCGGGGCACCGGCCGCTGTCAGCCTCTATAAGCTCAGAGCTTCCACGTTTCTCTGTCGCCGGTTGGCAAAGCAATAGGCTGACGAGCAAGCCTTCGGCGGCTGAGTGCTGTTCCCGGGAAACCGCAACGAGAAACTGAACTTGTTTACTGGCAAAGTTTGAAAGCAGATCGCAGCGGTGTTCTTCTAAGAAAAAGTGGGCAGCTAGGCAGTGAAACATTAGTTTAAAGCGTTCCACGTCTGTCGTCGTCCATCTGACGGGGAACATATCGAAAAACCGAGGTAATGATTTGCCCTCTTCACTTGCGATATAACGTGACTTCCTAACGGTATGCTGCTGTACGCGGGAGGAACGAAGGCATAAAAATGATTGGGAAAATGCCGAGGTCACACCGATTTTCGCCGAAGGTCATCGAACAAACGTACACAATTATATGCCTACATCACTGACGTTAACCTGTTGTAGAATTTTGCAACACGTTCTATACTCTTGCAGATTGCTGTGGAGCTTGAAAATCTCCTCTTTAGAAATCAGCACAGATTCCGCAAACAACGATCTTGCGAAGCCCTGATAGCTGCCTTCCACCACTGGACCCAGCAGGCAGTTAATGTTGATGATGGGCATCTTAAATTTCAGAAAGCGTTCTCGCCTATTGCACAAAATACGAGCTTATGGAGTTTCAGACCAGCTTTGAGACTGGACTGAAGATTTTCTAGCAAATTGAATGCAGTATATGATCTCAATGAAAAGAAATCTTCAATCGTGACAATAGCTTCTGGCGTACTCGCAGGGACTTCTATAGCAGCACTGCTGTTCACAATAAATACACTCCTGGAAATGGAAAAAAGAACACATTGACACCGGTGTGTCAGACCCACCATACTTGCTCCGGACACTGCGAGAGGGCTGTACAAGCAATGATCACACGCACGGCACAGCGGACACACCAGGAACCGCGGTGTTGGCCGTCGAATGGCGCTAGCTGCGCAGCATTTGTGCACCGCCGCCGTCAGTGTCAGCCAGTTTGCCGTGGCATACGGAGCTCCATCGCAGTCTTTAACACTGGTAGCATGCCGCGACAGCGTGGACGTGAACCGTCTGTGCAGCTGACGGACTTTGAGCGAGGGCGTATAGTGGGCATGCGGGAGGCCGGGTGGACGTACCGCCGAATTGCTCAACACGTGGGGCGTGAGGTCTCCACAGTACATCGATGTTGTCGCCAGTGGTCGGCGGAAGGTGCACGTGCCCGTCGACCTGGGACCGGACCGCAGCGACGCACGGATGCACGCCAAGACCGTAGGATCCTACGCAGTGCCGTAGGGGACCGCACCGCCACTTCCCAGCAAATTAGGGACACTGTTGCTCCTGAGGTATCGGCGAGGACCATTCGCAACCATCTCCATGAAGCTGGGCTACGGTCCCGCACACCGTTAGGCCGTCTTCCGCTCACGCCCCAACATCGTGCAGCCCGCCTTCAGTGGTGTCGCGACAGGCGTGAATGGAGGGACGAATGGAGACGTGTCGTCTTCAGCGATGAGAGTCGCTTCTGCCTTGGTGCCAATGATGGTCGTATGCGTGTTTGGCGCCGTGCAGGTGAGCGCCACAATCAGGACTGCATAAGACCGAGGCACACAGGGCCAACACCCGGCATCATGGTGTGGGGAGCGATCTCCTACACTGGCCGTACACCACTGGTGATCGTCGAGGGGACACTGAATAGTGCACGGTGCATCCAAACCGTCATCGAACCCATCGTCCTACCATTCCTAGACCGGCAAGGGAACTTGCTGTTCCAACAGCACAACGCACGTCCGCATGTATCCCGTGCCACCCAACGTGCTCTAGAAGGTGTAAGTCAACTACCCTGGCCAGCAAGATCTCCGGATCTGTCCCCCATTGAGCATGTTTGGGACTGGATGAAGCGTCGTCTCACGCGGTCTGCACGTCCAGCACGAACGCTGGTCCAACTGAGGCGCCAGGTGGAAATGGCATGGCAAGCCGTTCCACAGGACTACATCCAGCATCTCTACGATCGTCTCCATGGGAGAATAGCAGCCTGCATTGCTGCGAAAGGTGGATATACACTGTACTAGTGCCGACATTGTGCATGCTCTGTTGCCTGTGTCTATGTGCCTGTGGTTCTGTCAGTGTGATCATGTGATGTATCTGACCCCAGGAATGTGTCAATAAAGTTTCCCCTTCCTGGGACAATGAATTCACGGTGTTCTTATTTCAATTCCCAGGAGTGTATATAAACGACGTAGTGTAAAACATCTGAACATCCATGACTCTCTTCACGTAAGTTTCTCTTGTACACAGAGGCGTATGAGCGATAGAAAATAGTAGGAAAATGCAGGAAATCCTGAAGAAGTTCAAAGGAAGGTGCAGAAATTGACAGATGGATCAAATGGCTCTGAGCACTATGGGACTTAACTACTGAGGTCATCAGTCTCCTAGAACTTAGAAGTACTTAAAACTAACTAACCTAAGGACATCACACACATCCATGCCCGAGGCAGGATTCGAACCTGCGACCGTAGCGGGCACGCAGTTCCAAACTGACGCGCTTAGAACCGCACGGCCACACCGGCCGGCAATTGACAGATGATCTCTGATATATACAAATGTATTTCTTTATTAGTAGTACAGTTTTAAATAATGTCTTAAGTTCTACCCATAAAACCACATCGTCAGATATAGTTTTCATATCAGGTCAACTAGGTAGGAGCCACATCATTGACAGTGTCCCATGGTTTGACTCAAGTTAACACAGTCCATAGTTAAACATACAGCAACATTAGGAAGAAGCTGATATATGTTGGGGCCGTTGTCCTACTGAAGATACACATTGACCTGAATTAAGCAACGATTTAGTGCTCATTGGCCACATTGAAAACCTGTGTTTCTTATTGGTTGTATAAGTTTCCACTCAATATTTTCAAGGTACTGGTAAAGAATAAGTCAGAATCCAACAACCGTTTTTTTTTATAATAACATTGTTAGAAATTAACTGAAAAAGAAATATAATAGTAAATAAATGAAAGAAATGAATATAAAGTTTTTAAAGTACAGTTTGTTTTCGGATGAGAACATTAATAAAAACATTATCGTCTTTGAACCAAGAACTTGCCGAGATTGGGTGGTTTGCGTGTCGCATTGGGCCTAATACCGGTAGCCGTATCGAAGGTACAACCATAAAGGATGGGTATGTGTGGACAGGTCAGACAAACGTGAGCTTTTTGAAAAGTGGCAGCAGACTTTTCAGAGCTTGCACGGGCACCGATGCAGGTGATCATCTGACTTGGGTTGTGGCAACAACCAACGTGGCATTGCAGTGCTGGTTCTGCGAACGGCTGATGTCCGTAATTTTTCCCGAGAGGATGTCTTAATGATGACAGCATCCTCTTGGGTAAAATATCCCCGAGATAAAACAGTCCCCCATTCGGATCTCAGGGCGGGAACTACACAGGAGGATATCGTCATCAGGTAAAACAAAATTGACATTCTTTGGGCCGAGGTGTGGAATATTACATCCCCTGATCCGGTTGGTAGTTTAGAGAACTAGATTAAGGCAATAGATAGACTGAAGATAGATATAGTGGGAATGCGGTGGTAGGAAGAATACAAAGTCAAATAGGAGTAGTCTGGGAACAGGTTTAATAATGAATAAGAAAATACGAATATGGGGAAGCTACTATGAACAGCATAGTGAACGCAGTATCACAGCCAAGACAGACACGAAGCCAACACCCACCAAAGCAATACAAGTTCATATGCCAACTAGTCCCGCGGATGACGAAAAGGTTGAAAGACTGTATAATGACATAACAGAAACTATTCACGTAGTTAAGAAAAAGGAAAATTTAATTATCCTGGGCAACGACATTGGGAAGTATAAAAAGAAAGAAAAGGAAATATAGTAGCACAACATGAACTGCTAGAAAGGAATGAAAGAGAAGTCGCCTGATAAAATTTTGCAGAATACAAAATTTAACTGTCGATAACACTTGGTTTAAGAATCACGAAACATGGTTGTATACATCTACATCGACATGTACTTATATACTCCGAAAACCAAAGTACGCTGCGTCACGTAGGGTATTACTAGCCATTTCCTCTCCTGTTTCACTCGCAAATAGAGAGAGGAAAAAGCCACTATTTATATGCCTTACTATCACCTCTATTTCTCGTATATTAACTTCGTGGTCCTTACTCGCAGTGTATGTTGGCGTCGGTAGAATCGTTCGGCAGTCAACTTCAAATGCCGGTTCTCTAAATTTTCTCAACAGTTTTCTCGAAAAGAACGTCGCATCTCGACCATGGATTCCCATTTGAATTCCCGAAGCATCTCCGCAATGCTTAGGTGTTGTTGGAACTTACCGGTAAGAAATGCAGCAGCCCGCCTCAGAATTGCTTCAATGTCTTTCTGTAATCCGACCTGTTACGGATTCCAAACACTTGAGCAGTGGTCAATAACAGGTCACTTTAGCGTTCTGTATGCGGTCTTCTTTACAGATGAACCACACTTTTCCAAAATTTTCCCTATGGACAGAAGTCAACCATTAGCTGTCCTACCACAATCCTCACGTGGACGCTTTGCAACGTCACAACTCTACATTTAGGCGACGTGATTGTATCAAGAAGGACATTAGTATGCTGCGAACATATGTGGTTGTTTCTCTTGCTCGTCTCCGTTAATTTCCATTTTTCTACACCTAGCTGCCACTCATCACACTAACTAGAAATCACTCAACTTCGACACCCACTCGTAAACCACGATATCATCCGCAACCAACCATAGACTGCTGCCCATCCCGTCAGCCAGATCATTTATGTGTACAGAAAATAATTGCGGTGGTATCAAATTTCCTTGGAGCACTCTTAAAGACACCTCGTCTCTGATGAACACTCGCCGTCGAGGACTACATACTGGGTTTTGTTGCTTAAGATGTCTTACAGGCTCTCACATGCCTGGAAACCCATTTCATAATCTCCTACCTGCGTAAAAAGCCTGCGGTGGGGCACTGTGTCTAATGATTTCCGGAAATCTACAAATATGGAATCTGACTGTTGCCCTTCATCGTTTGTTCGCAGTATATCAAACGAGAAAAGAGCAGGCTAAGTTTCGTATGAATGTTGCTTTCTACGTGGAAAAGACTTCGGAACTCCGGAAATTTTCTGACTGATTATGCAATGGTGAGAAAGAGATTTAGAAAGCAGATGTTACACTGTAAGAAATTTCGCAGGTTAGATGTGGACTCTGACCTTAATTTATTAGTTTTGACGTGCAAATTAATAGTAAAGAAATTTCGGAAAGGTAGGAAATTATAGAGATGGAGCCTGGGTAATTTGAAGTAGACAGTTTGTTAGAGATTCAGAGGAAGCATTAGGTGACGTTCGACTGAAACGGACGAAAGCAGTACAATTGACGACCAACGGGAAACTTTGAGAAATGAAATAGTGAAGGCAGCAGAGGATTGAAGAGGTAAAAAGACAAGACCTAGTGCAAATTAGTGGATAATAAGATAACGAATTTTATTGAAGAAAGGAGAAAATCTAAAAATTCATCAAATGAAGCAGGTGAAAGTGAATACAGATGTCTCAAAGAAGAAGCTGACAGAAAATTCTAAATGACTAAAGAGGAATCACTAGATGACAAATGCAAGGCTGTAGAAGCGTACGTGAATAGAGGAAAGATACATGTCACGTGTAGGAAAATCAAACAGAGGTTTGGAGGAAAGAGAAACACTTGTATGAATATCAATAACTCAGATGGAAAACCTGTACTAAGCAAGAAAGGGAAGGTTGTTGGAAGTTGGAAGGAATGCATTTTTTTTAAGGGCTCTAGAAGGGAAATGAAGGCAATATTATAGAATGGAAACAGGAAGTAGAAGAAGATCAGATGTGATATGTAATACCGCGAGAAGAATTTGAGACAGGACTAACTCACCTAAGCAGAAACAACGCCCCTAGAGTAGACGAATGTTCCACCTAATGGTCAGGTTGTATGAGGCAACAAAATAATTTTACACTTTTAAAAGAATGTAACAATTCCAAGTCCAAACAAGGCACATACTCCCGAACCATCAGTTTAATAATTAATGGTTGCCGAATACTGAAATGAATTATTTACAAAAGAATGGACAAACTGGTAGAAGACAAGATCAGAAAAGATTACTTTGGAATCTATAAAACATATGAACACATGAAATAAACTGAAGAAAGGAAAACTAACATTTATGGCATTTGCGGACTCAGAGAAAGCTTTGGACAATGGGGCTATCTTAAACTTTTTGAAATTATGACGGTAACAGGGATATGATACAGAAAAGAGAAAGGTATTTACAAGTTGTACCGAAACCAGACTACAGTTGTAAGAGACGGGTTACACGAAAGGGAGAGCAGTGAATCCTAGGCGCAATTTGAAAAGAAACTTAAAGTTCAGAGGGAAAAAATAAAAAATTTTCAGTTTGCCTGTGACATTTTAATTGTGCCGGTGGTGAAAAAGGGCATGAAAGAGCCATTGAACGGAATTGTGAGTGTCTTGAAAAGAAGGCATAAGATGAAAATGAACAGAAGTAAGAAAACAGAAATGGAAAGCGTCGAATTAAATTAGGCGATGCTGGAAAAACTAGATCAGGAAATGAGACACTAAAAGTTGTTTGCTATTGGGACAGCGAAATAACTGTTGATGGATGAAGTAAAAATGGTATGGAATCCAGACAGAAAATAGGGAGAAAAGCGTTTCTGAAAAAGAGTAATTTATTATTGTCTAATATAAACTTAAGTGTCATCAGATTTTTCCTGAACGTGTTTGTCTTAAGTTTAGCTTTTATGGAAGTGAAAATTAGCCAATAAGCAGTTCGTACTAGAACAGAATGCAAGTTTGTGGAATGTATTGCTGCAGATGAATGTTGAAAACTGGATAGGTAAATCGAACAACTGAATGGAGTAGGGAAAAATAAATTTATGGAGTACCTAGACATCCTGTGGCAGGAACAGTCAGTTCTGTTAGGGAGGGAAGTTTGAAGGGTAAAAATTACAGGGAGATGTTTTGGGTGTGCACAGAAATAAAGCGGGTTACACTCGTAGGTTGCGCCAGCACGAGGCGACTCATACCAGAGAGGAAAATATCGCCGTCTCAACTCATGAGGCAGCCCAGATAGGCAGACGCGCGGCTTGTTGACTGGTGGCGAAATGTATGAGATATTGTTTACCCGCATTCGTGAAGAGAGCTAGCGATTCACTGCGCTGACAGAATCGAGGCGCGTGTTCTGAAACTTTCCTCGAGCGATTTTAGAGAAACGATTCCTTAAAAAAATTGATTTTTACGTTACTTATAGCTTTATAAGTCAGCACCAGGGTGACGTGCCCACCCGGGTAGTAGTGCGTGTTAACCCGATTGCTTCTGCATTGGGGAGGTGTTCTGGTCCGCAATCGAATCCGCTCGGCAGATTAACCACGATGGGTCGGCATGCTGGCCATCCTGGATGTGATATTTAGGCGCTTTCCTACGTCCCGCAACGAGTCTATCAGACTAGTTCCCTGGTTCCGCCTCAGATTCATGCTACGCAAACATTTTAACACTTTGTCATTACTGCAACCCCAATCTACTCTATACACAGGGAGACTGTATACACCGTCTCTGTGT
The DNA here is from genome assembly GCF_023864275.1 of Schistocerca cancellata. NCBI lineage: Eukaryota > Metazoa > Arthropoda > Insecta > Orthoptera > Acrididae > Schistocerca > Schistocerca cancellata. Next base: position 473,915,728 of record NC_064627.1, read on the forward strand.
TGGGAGGGGGGAGGATGGGTAAAAAGAACACTGATGACCTTAGCTGTCTGATCTCCTTCAACAATTGTGGTGAAATGCCCATAATTTCGTTAATGGTCATAGTTAATGTGACATATATAGTATTTAAGTAAGACACTGCCCTAAAATCCACAAGTTTGCATTGAAATATAGGAGTCTCTGTCATTTTGTATTTGGTGCATTTTATATCGTGTGTTGCTGCTTATAAAATTTAGCTAACCTATTCGATTTTCGTTTAGTCTTGGGAAGAGATCTCTATGTACCACCAATCTCAAGAAAATTTGCTTCATGTAGTGCACTCATTTCTGCTCACACCAACCAGCGACAGTGCCAGAATGAAATTTCATAACATCACTGATATCTCATAAACGGCTCAGATATTGAAACGAGAATTTTGCAGCCGATAGCACGTAAAGAGGAGAGTGTTCTTCCATGTGGTTAACACGCAAAACTGCATTATCGACCTTGTTATTCAGGTCAATGTAGACTTTTTTCAGTAATAAACTGTAATTTTTAAGGTAGTTGACGAAGTGAGAATTGCGTTAGTTTTGCAAACATCACTGAAGAAATTACACATTTATTTTTATACCAATGACGTTCTTCTTCATATGCTATTGACCTGACCTGTTCTCGGTTCCTCACTTAGTAGCATGTGCACCAGCATGTTAATAAAGTGATAATGTGTCAACACCGATGAATTTTGACAAAATAAACAAATTTTAAGAACGCAACAAGAGAACGTAGGTGTTACTCAAAATTCCCCACTGAAGACGTAGCTCTGAAAGTAAAAAATGGGTAAATTATCCCCTTACTCACAAGCCCCCTTTCATTTATTTCTGTTTCTATAATTTCCCTTGCTATGAAGAAAAATTTGCTTTCCATAACTACAGCTGCTTCACTTTATCTGCTTAATGTCACTATTATATATCACATGTTTCTAATTTAGGAATTACTAAAGACAAGATTATTTCGTTCAGCTAAAGCTTTAGAAATGTTACAAAAGTTTATTGTTCAATTATTTTCTCGTTTGTGCAACTGTTGTAAGTTATCTATAGTTCATTATTTAATGTGCCACATAGGTTATGTTAGTTAAATCATCTTAAATCGCATTTGCACTGAAATAATCCCTCTTGATTTATTCCTAATTCTAACATAGACTTTTTTCGTATCTGAAAGTGGAGATACTCTGTACATGCACTTGTTTAAAATCTTTGATCCAACAAAATTTCTCTGCACCACGTATTTAGCTTTGTAATTGATGGTAGTGTAACAGTCGAAAACTGTTCGTATAACAAATAAAAAATATAGTACAATATTAAACCAATGTTGTGTATGTTTCACTCGTAACGTTATTGATATTTTAAGGATATGATGTACTTTCACTATGACGAGCATTTGCTATTTGCCCGTGAAGGAATTGGTCATTTTTTTCTTTTGTCTACAAATAGAACTCTCCTTTCTGGCTCTGGCATAGAGCTTCTTGTTGAGACAGTAAGTTTTGCAGCTCTCAGTCTGTGATCACTCTGACGACTTGCAGAAACATGTTGACTAATTGATTTTTCTGCCAAAATACATCTGCAATCACACAGTGTCACCTCACTAACAAGCTAGTGCACATGCAGTTGCTCCAGAAACTTAAAATTGTGGTTTATTGAGTGGGGAACTGAGAATAAGTCAGATCAATAACTTATGGTATAAAAATAAATGTGTAATTTCTTTACTTATGACCCACAGCTATCATCATTTCACCATCTATCATTGGCCTTTGAAAATTAGATTGTTTCATAAAAAACTATAGTTGCTTGAATAACACAGTAGATAATGAAGTTTGCATGTTAACCATACGGCGAATACTCTCCTACTTCCATGCTGTCATTTGCCAAAAATCTCTTTTCGGTATATCAAACAGTTTATGAGACATCAGGAATGTTATGAATGTCTCATTCTGACGTTATCGTAGATGCTTGCTATTGGAAATGAGAGCGCAACATAAAATTAATTTTCTTGAGATTGGCGATAGGTTGAGATCTCCTCCGAAGTCTAATGAAAAATTAATATGTTAGCTATATTTCGCATGCAGCAATATGGAATGTAATATACACAAAATGCAAAATCATAATGCCCCTATTGCAAACTTTTGGAATATCACGCAGTGTGTTATTTAAATAAAAAATAACTCGACTGTTAACTAAATGATGGTCACTTCACCACGAAGCTGAAGTATAAAGCTACAAGTAACGAAGAAATCCTTTTTTCCTACAGAATAGTCTCAGTAACATTCTATGAAAAAGACTGTGGAACTAACGAATTGTGGGCGACGTTCTACTCGTTTTGACACTGTTGCACATTTACTAGGTGGCTAGGCAGCATCCTCCGTGTGCACCGGTAGGTACACCGGACAGTACGGGACAGGTTTTCAGGACTTTTTTTTTGAGTCATCATTCTTCCGAATTTTATGACGCGGCCTGCCACGAATTCGTCTCCTGTGCCAACCTTTTCATCTCAGAACGGCACTTTGCAACCTAAGTCCTCAATTATTTTCTAGATTTATTCTCTCTGTCTTCGCCTACAGTTATTATCATCTACATCTCCTTCTAGTATCATGCAATTCATCCCCTGATGTCTAAACAGGTGTCCCATCATCGTTCTCTTATTATTGACTGTGTTTCCTATATATTACATTCCTCGCCGATTCTCCGAGAACCTCCACATTTCTTACTCTATCAGTCCACTTAATTTTAAACATTCTTCTGTAGCATCACATCTGAAATGCTTATAGATACATTCTCAGAAATATCTTCCTTAAATTCATGTCTGTGTTTCATACCAGTAGACTTCTCTTGTCCAGGAATTCCCTTTTTGCTAGTGCTATTCTGCTCTCTATGTCCTCCCTACTCGGCCCGTCATTGGTTATTTTGCTGTCTGGACAGCAGAATTCCTAAACTTCGTTTCCTTTGCGATCTCCAGTCCTTATGTTAAGTTTCTCACTGTTATCATTTCTGCTACGTCTCATTACTTTCGTTTTTCTTCGATTTACTCTCAATCCATATTCTGCACTTATTAGACTCTTCATTCCATTCAACAGATCCTGTAATCCTTGTTCACTTTCACAAGGACAGCAATGTCGTCAGCGAATCTTATCACTGATACCCGTTCACATTGAATTTTAATCCTGCATTTGAACCTGTCTTTTATTTCCGTCATTGCCTCCTCGACGTATAGATAGAACAACGTCTTTCTCTATAGCTTACCTCTCCTTTTCCCAGAATTTCAAACATCTTGCATCACTTTCCAGGTCGACAAGTCCTACGAACGCGTCTTGATTTTTTCTTCAGTCTTGCTTCTATTATCAACCGCAACGTCAGCACTGCTTGTCTGGTGCCTTTACCTTTCCTAAAGCCAAACTGATTGTCATCCACTTTTTCACTTATTATGTATACTCATCTTGTCAGCATCTTGGATACATGAGGAGTTAAGCTGATTGTACGATAATTCTCGCACTTGTCAGCTCTTGTTATCTTCGGCACTGTCTGGATGATGTTTTTCGAATCTCTGATGGTATATCGCTAGCGTCGTACATTCTACACACGAGTATTAATAGTCGTTTCATTCCCACTTCCCCCAAGGGGATTTTAGAAATTTCGGTGGAAAGTTATCCATACCTTCTGACTTATTTGATCATAAGTCCTCCAAAACTCTTTACATTCTGGCTCTATTAATTAATCCCGTATCTCTTCCCTATAGGCTCCTGTTTCATCTTCTATTACGCCATGATTCAGTGCCTCCCCCTCATACAGCGTACATCGCTTTCCAACTTTCCGCTCTCTCTTCTCCATTGAACAGCGTAATTCCCTTTTCACTCTTAATGTTACCGCCCTAGCGTCCTGCTACAATATATGTAAACGATAAACGGAGGAGTGATACTAATTTATTTTTAAATTTTCGTAAGCTACCTAGATTAAAAACAACATAAAGAGAATTGCCTGATAGATTCAGATACCCATAGTATTTGCACAGGCAAATAAAGTAATTTTCACAAAAACAACAACTTGCACGCTGCCGTCCCTCCTAATGTTAATTGAATAAGCTAAAATAAGCATTTAAATCTGAATCACTCCGCATATGAAACACCAACACGCTGACAATAGATCCAAGCGCGAAAACACCATGATCATGAAAACAGCACAGTCACAACGGCAGAATTATTAAATTCCTGTAGGCCGATTACCACTTGAATAAATGCTATTTTGTCACCAAAGGGGTTTTATAAAGTCGTTGAATCTATATACGAACATGTTTTATCTCGAAAAGTTATGATTATTTGTTGCTAACAAACGTGCCAAACGTTGCCTGTGGGGATTTTTCGTTTAACTTGGCGATTGTGGTGTTCAGGCATCGCTGCAGTCGATTACCAATATGTGTTGTCAATTTGATTTCGGTAGTTATAAGATCGTAGGTTCTCCAACTTTTGTTGAGTCATATCAAAGGACAGCGCGAGGGAATGAAGGGGTAAATACAGCGGTGACAACGGGGAGAGGAATGTTGCGCAGGGAACATCTCCGGCAGTGTTAACAACGTTTGTAGCTCGTTCTACTACATTCTGACCACTTGCTGTAATGGAAATGACCCAAGAAAGTCACAAGCTTTTGTGAAAGCGCATTAAAGTGACGTACGTATTCACATAATGAAATTCATATGAGATTAAACTAAGGCCGCAGCTCAAGGTCAAATAATAAGAAAAATAATCAGAGCATTGCGTAATAAGTATTACAGTGCCGTTCAGTGTCAACTTGCACAGACTGGCAGCAGTGAGACGTATGGTGCCAAGTGTCACGAAAATTAAGAATTGTGTAGAAGAGAGTCAAATAGTCCTAGCGGGCATAGCCCCAGAAAAGTTGTAGATTATAAAGTTATTTCCTCTTTTCTTATTTCCTGGCTTTTTTAATTTCTAAATTAACAAAAGCATCACTAACAACACTAACCAAGTGTATTTGTACGATCCCCCACCACAGACTGATCGCCGAAAATTTCAATGCTCAAAAAAATCGAAATTGAATAAAGAATAAAAATGCATATAGAGATTTAATTTTTTGTCACGAGCGTCCTATAGCCTGCCCACCCGTCAACAATGTACCGGATTGCCGGTCCTTCGCCCCCCACCCCTATCTTATATAAGCCACTACAGCATGCTCATCTCGTAGTTCTCCTTTCCTTTGCAGTAACTCCAGTTCCTGGTTGCGTGCTCCAAGAATCGCTGTCCTCTCGCCAGCGGGTAAGACACCAACCGCCCTCCGAGTCTGTTGGTCCACACTGGTAGCCCACGCAGCGTGTTGACCATTAGTGATTCCAAATGTACCGGCACCACAGCTCATCACGTCGCAGTTGAATTCCCTCCAGCATGCTCTCCACCGAGCATCAAGTAACTACCTTGTTTCGAGCCATCTTCACAGAACCAACTAAGGCCAACAGCGACTCCTTAGGCTTGCCCCCCCACATGAGGCCTGGGGTCACCCCACGGCTCATCAGCCCCTCTGCCCTCTTCTTCCTCCAGAGACTGTCATAGTCGGCCCCTTTCATCAACCTCGGCTGCCGCTCCCAGCTGAGCCTCGCCCAGCTTTAACCATTGACGACACATCAGAGGCTTCCGGACCACTCCACCACGGTCATGGTACTGGCTTTCGGGAGACGTTTCTCGTTGCGAGTGGAGCAGGCGACCAACATCTACCGTCTTTCACCGCCACAGATCACCTTGAGGCGGCGTCAGCTGCAGTACGAACGCTGCTGAACCTGCCCTCCGGCCAAGTACGTGCGTCAGAGCACCGCCGACACGTCCAGCTTCGCGGGCAGGCCTCTTCACTTCGGAATGCCTGCAGCGTGTTACCTTCACCCATCGGTTTCCTAGTCCTGAACCGGTAGATGGCTTTGAACGGTAGGCAATTGTTATTGGTTGCAGCCGCGGCTACCTAGCTGACAGTGTTTCATGCAGTGTTAATGTGTTGCTGTAGTTCGCTTTGTTCCATAGTGATTGTTTTGTCTGAAGTGTACGTAGTGCTTGATGTTATGATATTTATTAAACATAATAATGTGCAAGACTATATCAGTTACTATTAAAAATAACATTTAAACGATTTTATACCTCCTTGCATGACTTCTGTTTTCGAGGTAACGTAACAGGTATAATTACCTTCGAGCAGTTCAACAGATTGTAGACAAAATAGAAAATTAACCAAGCGTCATTTGTATTCCAATTGCTCTAACAAAAAATTTGAAGTAAAAATATGAGGGTTGCCCAGAAAGTAATGCACCGCATTTTTGTTTCTTCGACAATTCTTTATTGAACATAATGAGAACTATACACACGAAGGAATGGTTTTTCATCTACACACCCCATTTTCTTCACGTAATTTCTTCATCGTTCTATGGCCTTCCTCCAGCGCGAAATAAGGGCACGTATACCCTGTCGGTACCAGTCATTGTCCTCGTGGCGGAGCCAGTGATTCATTTTGTGACTCACCACCACCTCATCGTCCTCAAAACGTCTTCCACGAATGGCATCATTTAATGGCCCAAACAGGTGGAAGTCCAAGGGACTGTAGGTATACGGGGTAACATTGTCCAACCCTGTTTTTCGATGTGTTCAGCAGTCCTCAGACTTGTGCGGGACCGGGCGTTTTCCTGTTGCAGCGAAACACCTCCTGGGTTGCTGTGGCGCCGAAGTCACCAGAAGCGCGTCATGAGTTTTTTTAATGTGTTGGCATGTGCTTCTGAATTAATCGTACTACCTCTAGGCATCACGTCAATAAGAATTACACCTTCACAGTCCCAGAACACAGTGATCATGACCGTACCTGCGGAATCAGTTGCTTTGAATTTTTTTCTTCTGTGGGGATTGGGAATAGCGCCATTCCATTGACTGTCGTTTTGTTTCGGACTCAAAATGCTGAACGCAGGTTTCATCATCTGTCACAGTCCGAGACAAGAAGGCCTCCCCCTCAGTTTCAAAATGTTGAAACAATTAAAGACAAATGTTTTTTTTCTCTGTGATTTGTGACCCACCGTTAGACACCGCGGGTAACATCTTGCACACACTTTTGAATAGCCAAGAGTTGGGATAATTGCGTCCACACCTCCTTTGCTGATTGACAGATGCTGCGCCAAACGCAGAGTCGTAATGCCTCGGTCCTGGCGAATGACATCAGCTCACTGCAACTTTTCAGGTGTGACAGCCTTGGATGGCCTTCTGATGACCTCATCCTCCGTGCCCAGCGACTAACTGTACTTCTGTCGACATCAGATGCTCCATAGACTTTGCACAAGCGGTTGTGAATATTCACCACAGTTTCTTTCTCTGCAGTGAGAAATTCAGTGACGGTACATTGCTTGTCACGTATATCACCTACAGACACCATTTTGAAATTGTCCTTCAGCTACGCTATATGTCGGCAGTGGCTGAAACTTGATGCGCTCACTCAGAAGACTTCAAATAATACAAACGTAATGTTTCGCTTTCGTAGCATTGTTGTCGGCTGAGAAAATAATGCGGTGCATTGCTTTCTGGAAACTCTCGTATATCAGTCAGTTCTGAGTGACAGCCGAAAATAAATTTACTGTTGGCTATGCTTTTTGGGGTCATTCCGAAATAATAAGTATAGGTTAGCCAAACTAGATGAAGCATCTGAGTACTGCTTGGAAAGAACTATACTGCATTCTTGCCGATCGCGGGAATAGTTCGTTGCATAAAAGTAATTATTTAGCACAGAGATGTTATGGACAAAGCTTGATAGGTGACAGTGTACATTCCTCGTTCTAGAAACTATTGCTGTACGAAAGATATTTTATACGTGAGCTCTTAAAAAGAATTTCAGACGTTACTATCTTTTTAGCCTCACAAATTTTCCTTTTAGGGGACGTAGCCACCACTTAGGAGAGATAGAATTGATAACTTTTTGGGGTTAATTGAGTTATTGGCTACATAGGTACCATTTTTAAGAGAATATGCCATTTCTATTAAAAGCTATGAAGAGAAACCCGAAAAGATACCACACTATGTACCTTGGGGAAAACAGAATGAGCTTCTATTTTTGTATGGGGGTAGTATGTTATTTAATATGGTATTTAATAAAAAATTTGTGTGCTATTGTACCGGAAGACATTTTAATAAATTTAAGATTATTTGGTGCCCATTTTCTTAAGCATCATGGTTTGGGAGAGATACTTGAATTCATTCTTGTTTCATTTTCTACTTTTTTAATTGTTTAAAAATTTGTTTGTGTCGAATAAATGTTTTTTTGTTACAATAAAACAACGTCTGCACAACCCCAGTCCAAAACCCACTCCATCCACATAAAAAGCTACAGCGGTTTTACAGAAGGCTAAACCACTAAGTCACTATAGGGTTTAATGAACTCACAGAAATGCCGGTCGGAGTGGCCGCTACGGTCGCAGGTTCGAATCCTGCCTGTTTGATGTACTCGGGTTAGTTAGGTTTAATTAGTTCTAAGTTCTAGGCGACTGACGACCTCAGAAGTTAAGGCGCATAGTGCTCAGAGCCATTTGAACCAACCATTTAACCCTACGTAGTTATGTGAATTGGGATGATCACAGCGGCTCAGATAGAAGTAAAGCAGGTAACAAGACTTTGGCGCATTGCTAGGACACTGGGAGCATTGCGATCAGGAATTTGCTTATAAACAACCATGTGACTTGGACGACAGCTCAATAACGTGTAAGTATACCAAATAGGGCTAACGGGTGATATTGGACGTAAGCAAAGAATAGCAGTGACGATGGCCACTAGTTTGTTTGAATTATGGAGAGCGGAATGCAAATGCTAAAACACTGAAGTGGTTGGCACTTGAAGGTACACGTCAACCACCTCACAAAGCCCTACTTACAAAGTTTCAAGAACCAACAACATGCAAGGAATCTAAAAATATACTTCATCCCAATAAGCTCTTTGGGGACCGGGAAGACAACATTAATTGCAGGACGCGGAGGCATTTAAACAGTCATTCTTTTTGTGCTCCGTACGGAGCGGAACGATAAGAAACGTTAGAAAATTATGCAATTGGGAGTGCTCTGTGCCATTCACTTTACAGCGATTTTCAGAGTATACGTTCTAACAACCCTACCACAACAAAGGTCAGCTTTTAATAACGATTGTGGTGTTGCTCGCGCTGCTAAGTACTGCATTTTCGGGCAACAACATAGTTATTATGTGGCAGGTGTTATTAGAGCACAGTTAATAATGTCATTTCATGTAATAATCAAAAAATTAGGCACTCATCTTTTTGTGTTTCCCACGCAGGTCTCGTCGTAAAATCATGGCTCAATCGTTGAAAATCTAGGTGATTGTGATTCCAAGCTCGGATGCAAAGAGGCCTAGGTTTTATTCTGCTATATTCAAAGATTTTGTAGAATCGCTTAGCACTCCGAAATTAAGTTACACTTCCTTTTAATAGCTTTTATTGCGATATCACGTGACACACAAAACATCACTTCACTATACAAAACATACTTGAAAACATCTCTCTCACAGTCACTGTTAAAGTTCACGTTTTATAAGCGGACTACGTTATGCGTCTTTTCAACATGACGTCCAACACTTGGCCTTCTCAAGGTCCGACTCTCTAACAACTCAACAACTAACTATCGCTTATGCGCCCAAAAATCAGAGTTACAAGTACGTCAAAGATCATAGTGACAAAAGGAAGAATACACATAACAATAATATCATTGCAATATAAACATATCGATGTATCAAAAGTGAAATCAAATCTGAATGTTGTCTCAGAAATATGTTAAGTAGTTAACAGAAACACAGTAGAATATTACTGGTATCGATACGTTCAAGTGAGGTGCCGTAATGGTTGCGTGATTCAAGTACCATTACAACAGCTGCAGATGTCACTGTGGAACGCAAGGAAAAACTGATGCTCGAAATCGGCGCAGTACTCGACAACATTGTTAACTTGCTGACGAAATCTTCTCGGACTTTCATCCTGGTGGCTGCGTTGAAATTCCGCCACATTGAATTTCAGTCCCATCATTTTCGCCAGAAGATGATGAGAGTGACATCCATCGAAGCCTCGCGGAATTTCAAAGCAGCCGCCAGGATGAAAGGCTAAGTATACAGTCGGAAAGTCTACATTCATATGTAACGTATGCACAATTTTTTATATAACATATACTGACTCACTCGGTGACTCATCGTAGCTCCGTCCAAACCACTCAAGACAGAAACTTGGAATCTGGAGAGGGTGTTTATCTTATACTGTAAGTACCATTTAGAAAGGGATTTTTCTTGAAATAGGGGATGAAAGGCTTTTTGAAAATATGTCGCTTTTAAGACAGTTTTGAAGCTAGAACTACGAAAAGTGGTATCTGGTTTCTCAGTCAGAAAAAAAAGAATACGCATTCATTGTTTTTGGAAATTCAACCCGTAAAGGGGTGAAAGAGGGGAAGAAAATTTGTGGAAGTACATGCTTCAATTATCAATTGGACATGAAGAAATGTGTTAGGGGATGAAATTTTCTACATACGTATCACGACAAGAACGGAAAAGACGTGGTTAACAAAAACCTTCGACTCCAAGTATCAGCATCACTTTTTCTTCACTAGTATATTCGGAGAAGGCCCTGATTCCATTGCCTCAATTAGCGTGGAACTTTCAAATGGACAACATAAAAATTTAAAAAAAGTTCTTTGTAGACTACACAGTCTACACAGTCTACGCGAGCGAAGCAGCGAGCAATAAGCTAATAAAACATTAAAGGTAGAATACACACTGTTGCTATGTTTACATCCAACGTCGATACGCCGCATGTGGTTCAGATGGTTCAAATGGCTCTGAACACTATGGGACTGAACATCTGAGGTCATCAGTCCGCTAGACTTAGAAATACTTAACCTAGCTAACCTAAGGACATCACACACATCCATGCCTGAGGCAGAATTCGAATCTGTGACCGTAGCAGCAGCACGGTTCCGGACTGAAGCGCCTAGAACCACTCGGCCACCGCGGCCGGCTCGCTGCATGTGACACTATTCGTCTGAGATAGTGTTGTTCGCGTATGTTGTATATAAGACAACGTTTCGCTCCGTACGAAATGGTTTCTCAGGTCATATGTGGCTTGCTGATAACTGTTACAGACAGTAGCCTAACACTTTTCCATCTGTTGACAACAAAATAAACCGTTTCCTTTTCTCTCTTCACCGATACACTAAAGGGTCGGATGTACGTTTCCTGAATTTAGGAATAACATTACAGCGTAACAGGTATTTGGGAAACTCAAGGACAGGGGACGCCGCGGTTGAAAGAGTAAGCGTTATTTGATTTATGGACGTGGTCAGAGCCGTCGACTGAATCCTGTTATCTCGACTGAATTATTTTCGGAGCGTCCGGCCTGGTTGCCGCGCGCTGCAGAACGAGGGGGTGTCACGTCCGGTGCATAAAGCAGTACGGTGGAGGAGTGGATGCACTGGGCGGGGGAGGAAGCAGAAGGCGGGCAGCGCTTAAGGGTAACAGGGCGGTGGGCAGGGCGAGGCCGCGCGGCGCCGCGCGGCGCCGCGCCGCCACTGGGGAGCGAAGGGCGGACCTCGTTGCACATTCAGCGCTCGCAGGCGGCGCCGGCGCCGAAAATTGAAGTCGAGATTGTGTCTCAATTTGGATGCCTTCACTGCCAAACCTCGCCCTGCATAGGAATGCGGGCGGGCGAGCAGGTTGTGGTCGAAAAAGTAAGGTGCGCGCGTGACCGTCTGGCGCGCATGTAGCGCAACCCACACAGGGCGACGCTCGTACCGGCTGCTACAAGAGATGGGCGCCGCTCCAGCAGAGGAGTGGTTGTATTCCCTCCTGCTCATCTCTATTTTTATTTTCAGCTGAAAGACTCCGTAGTTCGTACGCTATGTGACCAAAAGTATCCGGAGGAACCCAAAAACATACTTTCTTCATATTAGGTGAATTTGCTGCCACTTGCTGCCACGTTCTCCACATCAGCGACCTCAGTAGCCATTATACATCGTGAGGAAGCCGAATGGGGCGCTCCGCGGAACTCACGGGCTTCGAACGTGGTAAGGTGATTGGGTGTCACTTGTGTCGTACCTCTGTACGCGAGATTTCCACACTCCTAAACATCCCCTAGGTCCACTGTGTTCGATGTGATAGTGAAGTTGAAACGTCAAGTAACACGTACAGCACAAAAGCGTACAGGCCGACCACGTCTGTTGACTGACAGACACCGCCGACATATGTAGAGGGTCGTAATGTGTAATAGGCAGACATCTGTCCAGACCATCACACAGGAATTACAAACTGCATCAGGATCCACTGCAAGTGCTATGATAGTTAGGCGGGAGATGAGAAAACTTGGATTTCATAGTCGACCTGCTACTCATGAGCCACACATCACGCCGGTGAATGCCAAATGACGCCTCGCTTCGCGTAAGGAGCGTAAACATTGGACGATTGAACAGTGGAAAAATGTTGAGTGGCATGACGAATCACGGTACACAATGTGGCGATCCGGTGCTAGAGTGTGGGCATGCGAATCCCCGGTGAACGTCATCTGCCAGCGTGTGTAGTGCAAACTGTATAATTCGGAGGTGGTGCTGTTATCGTGTGGTCGTGTTTTTCATGGAGGGGGTGGCACCCCTTGTTGTTTTGCGTGGCACACATAGACCTACATTGGTGTTTTAAGAACCTTCTTGCTTCCCATTGTTGAACAGCAATTCGGGGATGGCGACTGCATCTTTCAACTCGATCGATCACCTTTTCGTAATGCACGGCCTGTAGCGGAGTGGTTACACGAGAATAACATCTCTGTAATGGACTGACTTGCACAGAGTCCTGACCTGAATCCTACAGAACACTTTTGGGATGTTTTGGGACGCCGCCTTCGTGCTCGGCCTCACCCACCGGCATCGATACCTCTTCTCAGTACAGCACTCCATGAAAAATCGGCTGTCATTCCCCAAAAAAGCTTCCAGCACCTGATAGAACGTATGCGTACGAGAGTGGGTGCTGTTATTTAGCCTAAGGGTGGACCAACACGATACTGAATTCCAGCATTACAGATGGAGGGCACCGCGAAGTAATTTTCAGCCAGGTGTCCGGATACTTTTGATCACATAGTGTATGTAGCTTCATATACAGGGTGTCCCAGGAGGAGCGATCAATAAGCAAGCATATGACAAAACGCTCATTTGAAACAAATATCTTCATATGGACGTATATTCTATTCCGAACGGTTTCCAAGTTATAACAAATTTAATGTACGACGGCTATTCGGAAAGTAAGGTCCGACTGGTCGCGAAATGGAAACCACAGAGAAAATGCTATGGAGCTTTCCATAGATGAGTTGGACAGTGTCTAGTATACTCGCCGATCGCGTCACGTCACTCTTTTTAGTATTGTCACACAGGGGGCTCGTAAAGATGCCTAAACAATAGTGTGTCCCGACAAACATGAGTAGCTGTCAGAGATTTCGCCTGATTTCAAGAAGCCTACACAACGCAATTCTCATGCATTTCCTCCTTCATGACAATTCTCAGCAGTACGCTGCAGGGGAAATGAAGACGCTCCAGCAGAGTTTTCGATGTGTAGTGTTGGGTCACTCACCACCCAGCCCGCACTTGGCTCCGTCGGATTTTCATCTTTGTGCACATGAACCTCTCGCTATGAAGACAACATTTAGTTACAGGCAACGAGCTCCATACCAGCGTATAGAATTTGTAGAAAGCACAGGTGGCTGCCTTCTGTGACTAATGTCTTGAATTGTTGGTGTTATACTACGACAAATATCTCAGTGGGGTCGGCGACTATATACAGAAGCAGCTGGAAGAGAGCTAACTGTTAAAAACAAAACACTTTTTGTTTTCGCAGTGGTTTCCATTTCGCGACCGATCGGACCTTACTTTCTAATAAGCCTTCGTACAATGTCACGGGGGCTATTCGGGAAGTAAACTCCAGTTGGGCGCGAAATGAAAACCACAGTGAAAATCCGATGAAGCTTTTCACGGATGTGTTAGGCAGTGTCTCTAGTATGCTTTTCGATCGCTCTTTTCAGTTCTGAGTGCACAGTGAGCACATGAAGATGCATGGAAAACAGCGTCTCCCGCCAAGTATGGGGGCCTGCTCAGAGATTTAGCCAGATGTCATGTACCCACTGCTACTCGTTTCCTTCATTATGACAATTCTCGGCCGTACTCTGAAGGGCAATGGAGACGCTCCTGCAGCGTTTTCGATAGGGAGTGTTTGATCACCCACAGCACAGACCGTGATTGACTCAACCTGAGTTTCATCTCTGCTCACATGTACCGCTAGCTATGAAGACAACATTTTGGCACAGACAACGAGCTGCAGAATAGTGTAGAGAATTGGCGGCTGCATTCTATGACGATGGTACTGGAAGGTTGGTACAGTGCTACGAAAAATGTCTAAATCTGAGCGGCGACTGTGTAGAGAAGTATGTGGAAGGTATAGCTAACTGTTGAAAACTAAACACTTTTGATTTTCACAGTGGTTTCCATTTTGCGACCGATCGGACCTTACTCTCCGAATAGGCCTCGTATTCATTTTCTGTGTTATTCGATACATTGTAGCCTTTACACACGTGCAACAGTTACTAAACATTACAACATGATTTTTATCAATTAAAAATACGCGTTTTTAACACATTCATCTCCTAATGCTAGCGTACGCAGCTATTATACAGTTCACAATCAGTATTCGATTATCCCTCCTTTAGCTTCAATAGATTGAGCACTTGTGGGAGAATACGTTGTGTTGCTTCTCTGAGTAATTCTGCACGTCCCCTAATGGGAGCAGCAGAGTCCAGGATTCAACAAAGCAGCTCATCTCGCGTATTCAACTTTCGCCTGTACAGCTCAGGCTTCAACCAAATCAAATTTGTTGGGCCTGTTGATCTTGGTGGCCAGTTAACTGTACTACTACGACCAACCGGGAGGGTAGGTGCTCCCGCACACATGTGGAACGACACCGTCAAGCTAGAAGAGCACTGCATTCCGCGTGGCCCAAGGAATGTCCTCCAGTTGTTCAGCGAACGAATTTTCCAAAAATTGCAAGTAATTACGTCCTGTCATTTGCTCTTCTAAAATGACTAGATCTATCAACATGTTACCGATCATTCCGCACTAAACATTAATGTAAAAACGAACCTAGGAGTAGGTTTCCACTGTAGCGTGTGGAGTTTCCAGCGACCATCGATGGTTATTAAGCGTGTTGTTATTTCCATTCAGTATAAACGTGGCTTCATCAGCGAACAGTATTAAAGGAAAATAATGGTGTTGCTTGAGGCTTTCCCGACGGACATGTTGCATATATATGGTTCTCGGGCGAGACGTCGGATGTCATAGTGAGAACTCCACAATATTTCGTCAGCGCAACTGGCCAACATCTTCAGGTGCGACGAACACACTGCTAAGGCAGGTTTTTTTTTCTTTATTGTGATTTTAAACACCTTATACAAAGGCGGGCTGTCAGCAGCACAATACGCCGCTCTTCAGCCTTGAGTTTGACGACAAGTAGTACATAGAGGTGGCACAGAGAAGACAGTCAAAACGGTGGGCAAAAAATGTAGACACTAAAAATCGAAAAAAACATGGAGCCGTTCACGCTGGACGAGAAACAGCACTAACACTAGGCAACACGGTGCACATAACATGGATGATGGTGACGGCATGTGAACGGTGGTGGCATGACGGCGAACAACACTACACACAAACGAAGGCATACACATGAAACACTGACGGCGACGATCTCCGGCGCGCGAATGTTCATTGAGCGTGTACGAGTCCTAAGGTAGGTTTTTTTTTTTTACTTTATTGTTATTTTAACACCTGAACAACCAGGTAGGCTGGCAGCGGCATGCTACGCCGCTCTTCAGCCATAGTGGTGACAATAACAGTACAAGAACGGAGAATTAAAATGAATAGAGTGATGGGCAAAAAATAGTGGTCACAGAGACACAAAAAACATGGAGCCGTTCACACGCGACGATAACAACACTGAAAACACGTTGACACGGCACACATAACACTGATGAAGCCGACGGCACAAGTGAACGTAGAAGCGGGACGGCGGACACTAAAAACACAAAACGACGTCACACACACGAGACACAGATGGCGATGATCTCAGGCGCGCGAAAGTCCACGTAGCGTGTGCGAGTCCGGGGACCTGCCAAGAGGGGAAGAAGGATGAGGGCGGGTGGAGAGGGTGGAGAGGGGACAACAGAGATGCCAATGGCTGAGGAGTTGGGAGGAGGAGTAGAAGGACAGGGGAGGGGAGGCCCAGGGGAGGAGTGGGGAGAAGGGGAGGAGGGATGGAGGATGCGCAAAGGAACAGATACAGGAAGAGGGAGGGAGGATCAAAGTTGGTAGGAGGGGTAGATGGAGGGGAGGAGGACATTATCAGGGAGGGGGAGCTGGCGGAAGCCACCTTGGGAGAGGGTAAGGAGGGTGGAGACATGGAGACCGGGTGGGACGTGGGAATACAGGCGCGGTAGTGGGCGGGGGTGGGAGAGGATCGGGGAGACGAGCAGGTGAGGAGGATCGAGTTTACGGGAGGTGTACAGGATCCGTATCCTTTCAAGGAAAAGGAGGAGGTGGGTGATGATGATGATGTTTGGTTTGTGGGGCGCTCAACTGCGTGGTTATCAGCGCCCGTACAATTACCCAATCTTTGCTCAGTCCAAATCGGGAGGAGGTGGGGGAAGGGGATGTGATCGTACAGGTGCCGCGTAGGGGAGGGGAGACGGATGCGATAGGCGAGCGGAGAGCATGGCGTTCAAGGATTTGGAGGGATTTGTAAAAAGTAGGGGGGGGGGCGGAGATCCAAGCCGGATGGGCATAACAAAGGATAGGGCGGATGAGGGATTTATAGGTGTGGAGAATGGTGGAGGGGTCCAGACCCCACGTACGGCCGGAGAGGAGCTTGAGGAGACTGAGGCGGGAGCGTGCCTTGGCTTGGATTGTCCGGAGGTGGGGAGTCCAGGAGAGGCGACGGTCGCGGGTGATCCTAAGGCACTTCACTTCGCACAGGGCTGAGGGATGGACCCTCTTCAGTAAACGAAGTTCTAGCGCTTATGCGCTTCTCCTTCTGAAATGGTGTGGTGGTAATAAGGGGTTACATGGCGGGTGGTTTTTTGGTCTTGGCTTTTGTGCTGTGTGATCCTAAGGCAGGACCAGGGCCCCCTATTTATGCCAGTTTTAGGCCGGAAGTGCGCATGCGTGGAGGCGCCAAATTCGATGGCCAATAGCGACGATATCAACTGGTAGCTGGAAGGACAGTAACGCCACCTACAGGATGAGGAACCAAATACTTCGGCGCACGCGCGGAGGCTGCCGCCGCTGCTCTGCGCTGCCATCGGCAGCCCCAGCGACCTCTGTCGGAAGACGCAAGGGCGGAGGCTGCCGCTGTTACTCTGCACTGCCATTGGCCGCCCCAGCGACCTCTGTCGGAAGCCGCAAGCAAAACTGCGCGTCCACGTAGGCGCCTTGATTATCCTCCCGTTGTCAACAGAATACTTATGTTGCTGCTCGAAGCGACTTCAATATGGCCAGTGCTGGATCCCATGCTGAACTAAGCTGAAAGCCCGTGTCTCTGTTTACAAGATTCGTCGAGCTACGTATTTCCACTGCTTCCTTAATAACACTGTCCCAGTACGAACTCGTAGATGCGAGAATTTTTGTATGTTGATAATTCATGGAATGGCCTGTACTGAGACAATGCTCGGCCGCTGCAGACTTTTCTGGTTGCTCCAGACGAGTGTAGCGTCGGTGTTCAGTGCATCTCTCTTCTACAGTGCGACAAGTTTGTCCGATGTACGACATGCCGCAGCTACAAGGAATCTCGTAAACACCGGGTCTTCTTAGGCCAAGACTGTCCTTAGATGAGCCCAACAGAGCTCTGAGTTTTGCCGGCGGACGAAAAACACATTTAACTTTATGCCTCTTCAATAGTCTTCCTATTTTTGAAGAGACACCACCGATGTATGGCAAGATGACCATTCCCCTTTGTTCTTCGCCTTCTTCCACTTCCTCACGTTGGGTAACCCGCTTTGGTTGTAAGGCATGGCGAATCTCCCGTTCGGAGTATCCATTTTGTTGGAAAATGGTACGCAGATGGAGTAGCTCATTGGATAAGCTGTCTGAGTCTGATATGGCTCGTGCTGTGTGGACCAACGTCCTCAGTACGCCACTTCGTTGCGAAGGATGGTGACAGCTGGTGGCCTGTAAGTATAAGTCCGTGTGCGTTGGTTTACGGTACACTGCGTGACCTAATGTGCCATCTTCTTTTCTCCGTACCAACACGTCCAGGAATGGAAGTTCGCCGTTCGAAAATAATGGTGATTGACATTTACCCAGTGACAAGATGGAAGTAGTTTAGGAATGTCGCCTATGTGAAGATCGCAACTATGTCCTTAAGTTTTTGCTCGATGTATTCCAATCTCTGTTTTTCTCTACAATTTCCACCCCTATAGCGCCCCCCCCCCCTCCTCCCTTCCCCTAGTACCATTGAGGCTATTCCCTGATGCCTTAACAAATGTTCTATCATACTGTTCTCCCATCTTGACAGTATTTCCATATATTCCTTTCCTCACTCCGCTTAGAACACCTACATTCCTTACCTTATCAGTCCACCTATTTTTCAAGATTCTACTGCAGAACATCTCAAATGCTTCGATTCTCTTCCGTTCCGGTTTTCCTACAGTCCATCTTTCATTGCCACACAAATAGTGCATATAATGAAATAACTCTGTTTGCACACATTTTTTTCCACTCTAATAATAATAAATGTCTCGTTCTCTTCACGTATAAATTTCAGGGTCAAAGGTTAGTCCTGACGCTGGCTCCTGTGCCACTTTTACTTATAGTGTTCATATATCTATGGAATAAGTTGCACATAGCATGGTACGGATTCTATCAGCATTCAGTGTTACTACCACCATCATCATTCAAGAGAGTTGGAGAGTTGTTATCACCACTTAGTCACTTTTATGTTAAAGTATTATGATTGCAAATACGTTACACGATCTCATTGCACCGTGTTCAGCTGTAAGTTGATCGCTTGCAAGCTTTATGGGTTTGATAGAGTCTTAGGAGTGTTCATTTATACAAGCTATAACTGCCAGTTACAAATTGTGGAATTTATTGTGCGTGCTACTGTGACTATTTCTTATTAGCTACACCCCGTGGTGCTAAGCACGGTTAAACAGTTATTTGTAAAAAAATATGCCACGGTATGTATTTATTCCAGTTTCTTATTAGCCGCTCTCCTACTCTTCCCGCCGTGTCCAATTCCTCCACCCTCATCCCCACTCCCTTATCTCTCCACGTTATCACCTCCACCCGACAACGAGGATGGTGATTGTTACTCCAACAGTATTTCATTCCAGGTTGTAAATAATAGTTTACCAAAATTTGGGTGAAATTGATCTAGGGGTTTAGGATTAGATTTTTACAGTGGCTTCGCCCACACACGCATGTATCAAATATATTTCACATGTATTTAACATATTCCACACATATTGAAACGTCCCCTTAGAAAAATTAGTGAATTACTGTGATGGTAAACCGCTTACGTTATTTGATTTTCAAACATCCGAGCAAAACTGAACGTACTCAGACATTTCTCTCTTTACTTATTCTGATCATCACTAAACTGACACACAATATTTTTAGTGCAACGCAATCTGACTTTTAATAATCCCTACAAAAGAATGGCCCTGACTAACTACTGCAATACAGCGAGCGCCAATACTGCCAGCTAAATAAGAGATTCTAACTACTGAAGTCACTAATTACTGATAGGCATAGTTAGCAAATGAAAGATTTTGATAAAGAACAAACAATGTATTCACCTTAATAGTGTTCAAAAGTCATGACATCCAGTCTTACAAATTTACTGTCTCTGATGGACACACGTCCAGATCATCTGCTCTCAAAATTCTGCCATCTCTCTCCCCACATCCACCAATGCTGGCTGCTCACCTCCAACTGCAGAACGCTACGCGCTGTTAACAGTCAACTGCCCAACACTACAATAGCAAATAACGATGCAAACCAGCCACAGACTTCACACAACGCAGTCAGTGATTTTCATATAGAGCGCTACGTGGCGTTACCAATATAAAAACCTTAACAGCGTACTTACATAGCCCCCATGCTCCCCACAAAAAAATTTTACAAATTGTTTTGGGCAGTGGTCAATACAGATTTGAAGAAATTTTTCATAATGACAATAACAAAGAAATCAAATGCACACACTTATTGATAGAATGTTGGTCAAAAGATAATATTTTCTCACAGTCCATAAAGAGAGTTCTGATCATTCATCACAGTAAAATTGCAGTGTTTTTTTTTTCTCAAAGTCTGAGCAGTAAAAGAAAATGCACACGGAAGTAGTGGATTTCCATGCAGTTTTGAAGAAGTAGTGTTGTACTACCAACGGAAAGACAGTGCGGGCACGTAATGGGCCACAACAGTGCAAACCCACAGCAGAGTCAGTCGAAGATTTGAAGAATATTGGTAGGTAGACCCACTGTAGTCCTGGTAGAGATTATGGTATTAGTGGGCCACCAGAGGTGCAGACCCACTGCAGTCCTTGTAGAAATAATGGTATTGGTGGGCCATCAAAGACGCAGACCCAATGTAGTCCTTGTAGAGATGGCCAGCAGCCATCTGTTGCGACTGTGCAGGTACACAATCAGCACCGAAGAGTCTTGCGGACAATATAGCAAGTCCATAAAACACCACTAGTGCACTCACAAAGTCTTTGGAATTGTCCTCAGTACCAGCAATGCTGTTAACCAGTCCCTTGTTGAATTATCAACACACGTGCAAATGCTAACAGTCCCCCCTTTTTTTTCTCGCATATTCTGCGTGTACTATGACGAATAAAAGCGTGTGCAGTGAAATGAAACTTAATTTAAAGAACTGGTGTCTATACAATTATAAATTTACAGCATAAGAATACAATTACAAAGGTAAAAAGACATCATTAAAGAAGATAATAGTACAGATAACATTTGTAGTAACACAGGCCTTACGAAAGAATAGAAATAAACATATAGATCAGTGTTACAGGAATTATGACGTAAGTAAATACATAAAAGATCAGAATAGCTTTCGAAAATAGTGTCTAAACATCTTCACAAAGTAAATAACATATTATTAATGCAAGTTATATTTGAGGATAACAGTATTCCTCATCATAGTGAATACAGCTTAGTACTAGAAAAATTCTGCAACATAAATCTTATTAGCTAAACACATAAAGACAGGAAAAACACAAATACACAAGGGTACACAAACACATAGCGGAATAACACAAAAGGAAAGGCCAGGCTTTGTTTTACTGCAGTATTTTGCGAACAAAACTGTCTTTACTTCTTGGATATCTCCCTTCATTCATCATTATTCCCAAGAAGTCCTATGTATACCTGTTGTCCGTAAACCCTACTGTTTTGTTCATATCCTGTTTCTAAATAATTATTTCTTGTTGTACAATACTCATTTAGGCCCAAATCTTTGCCATATAACTTCGCAATGCATCTCTTCCAGTTCATCACAACTCATTCTCTTACATAGCCTACCCCATCTTAAGCTAACTTAAATCTACTGAGCGCAGATATATATACTAAGGGACGAGGCAATGCAGCAACACACAACAAATTAACACAAACAGCAATGTCAAATAAATGCAAATTGGCAATGCAAGCAGCAGTATATCTAAATTAGCAAAGCAAATGCAACATTACAACTAATATGAGCCAATGTGCAGCAACAAGAAAAATAAATCAATAGTGAAACTGGCTTAGCAGAGTAATACAAAGTGAATTTCAGTAGCACTATGCCTGGCACACAGCAGCAGCAAATGCAATAAGTTATATCTAAACATGACAAAGCTCAAACAGAAAAAATATTACAGTAAAGATGGCCAAGTCTAATACCTACGTCACATCTTAACACTAGAGTGATGCGTCACCTTGACTTACTCTACGAGAGAAGTTACCCAGTCATTGATAAAAATTATGAATGCAATTCCTGTGAAAGGAAATGTCTTTTTGTACTCCCTCGTTTTTTTGTAAGTAGATCATAAAATTATTATTTACTGGATCTGTAGGCATAAAATATCTATATTAGTACATCTATTAAATTTTATTTTAACCAATGCTGCATTGCAGCTAGAAACCAGATATTAAAAAAATGAGCAAATAAATACGTAAAGCAAGGGGTGAAACGTCATTCACTAGTCATATGGCATTTCATAAGGCAGTAAAAAATCTCGCAACTAGCAAGACAATAGCCGTGAAATGTTTCTAATCGTTACAGCTTACTTACAATATTTGTACATATGTTTCACCTGCATCTCATGCGAATTTCACCCTGCAGTTTCATTTCAAGCAGCGCTGTTTTGTCACATCGTATCTCTTGAACGATGTGTCCTACGGTGATATGATTTTTCTGGTACATTCAGTGGAATATGACAAGACTGTCTGTAAAATGTGTCACGTATGCAATTAACAGTAAAGAAGTAGCAAATTAAAAGGTCATGTTTCACGCGCCAGACATACTGCGAGACAGCAATAGCACAAAAAACGAGAAAAAGTTTCGTAACAATTTGATATTAAGTGTAAACTTTGTTGCAAGTCACAGAGTGCTCTCACTTTCAAATGTTATATGAATAAAGAATGGTCATTCGCGCGTCTTGGACTACACTTTTTCATCCCTACTCTTACCGTTTTGAGAAGTGTATATACAGGGTGTTACAAAAAGGTACGGCCAAACTTTCAGGAAACATTCCACACACACAAAGAAAGAAAATATGTTATGTGGACATGTGTCCGGAAACGCTTAGTTTCGATGTTACAGCTCATTTTATTACTTCTCTTCAGATCACATTAATCATGGAATGGAAACCCACAGCAACAGAACGTACCAGCGTGACTTCAAACACTTTCTTACAGGAAATGTTCAAAATGTCCTCCGTTAGCGAGGATACATGCATCCACCCTCCGTCGCATGGAATCCCTGATGCGCAGATGCAGCCCTGGAGAATGGTGTATTGTATCACTGCCGTCCACAATACGAGCATGAAGAGTCTCTACATTTGGTACCAAGGTTGCGTAGACAAGAGCTTTCATCTACATCTACATCTACATCTATATCCATACTCTGCATGCCACCTGACGGTGTGTAGCGGAGGGTACCCTGAGTACCTCTATCGGTTGTCCCTTCTATTCCAGTCTCGTATTGTTCGTGGAAAGAAGGATTGTCGGTATGCTTCCGTGTGGGCTCTAATCTCTCTGATTTTATCCTCATGGTCTCTTCGCGAGATATACGTAGGAGGGAGCAATATACTGCTTGACTCTTCGGTGAAGGTATGTTCTCGAAACTTTAACAAAAGCCCGTACCGAGCTACTAAGCGTCTCTCCTGCAGTCTTCCACTGGAGTTTATTTATCATCTTCGTAACGCTTTCGCGATTACTAAATGATCCTGTATGGAAGCGCGCGCTCTCCATTGGATCTTCTCTATCTCCTCTATCAACCCTATCTGGTACGGATCCCACACTGCTGAGCATTATTCAAGCAGTGGGCGAACAAGCGTACTGTAACCTACTTCCTTTGTTTTCGGATTGCATTTCCTTAGGATTCTTCCAATGAGTCTCAGTCTGGCATCTGCTTTACCATGGATCAACTTTATATGATCATTCCATTTTAAATCACTCCTTATGCGTACTCCCAAATAATTTATGGAATTAACTGCTTCCCGTTGCTGACCTGCTATTTTGAAGCTAAATGATAAGGGATCTATCTTTCTATGTATTCGCAGCACATTACACTTGTCTACATTGAGATTCAATTGCCATTCCCTGCACCATGCGTCAATTCGCTGCAGATCTTCCTGCATTTCAGTACAATTTTCCATTGTTACAACCTCTCGATGCACCACAGCATCATCTGCAAAAAGCCTCAGTGAACTTCCGATGTATTCCACAAGGTCATTTATGTATATTGTGAATAGCAACGGTCCTATGACACTCCCCTGCGGCACACCTGAGATCACTCTTACTTCGGAAGACTTCTCTCCATTGAGAATGACGTGCTGCGTTCTGTTATCTAGGAACTCTTCAATCCTATCACACAGTTGGTCTGATAGTCCTTATGCTATTACTTTGTTCATTAAACGACTGTGGGGAAGTGTATCGAACGCCTTGCGGAAGTCAAGAAACACGGCATCTACCTGTGAACCCGTGTCTATGGCCATCTGAGTCTCGTGGACGAATAGAGCAGATTTCTAGTCTCCAGAAAAGTCATTATACTCGATCATAATATGTGTTAAAAAATTCAACAACTGATCGACCTTAGAGATGTAGGTCTATAGTTCTACACATATGTTCGACGTCCCTTCTTGAAAACGGGGATGACCTGCACCCTTTTCCAATCCTTTGGAACGCTACGCTCTTCTAGAGACCTACGGTACACCGCTGCAAGAAGGGGGGCTAGTTCCTTCGCGTACTCTGTGTCAAATCGAACTGGTATCCCATCAGGTCCAGCGGCCTTTCCTCTTTCGAGCGATTTTAATTGTTTCTCTATTCCTATGTCGTCTATTTCGATATCTACGATTTTGTCATCTGTACGACAATCTAGAGAAGGAACTACAGTGCAGTCTTCCTCTCTGAAACAACTTTGGAAAAAGACATTTAGTATTTCGGCCTTTAGTCTGTCATCCTCTGTTTCAATACCATTTTGGTCACAGAGTGTCTGGATATTTTATTTTGATCCACCTACTGTTTAGACATAAGACCAAAATTTCTTAGGATTTTCTGCCAAGTCAGTACATAGAACTTTACTTTCGAATTCATTGAACGCCTCTCGCATAGCCCTCCTCACACTACATTTCGCTTCGCGTAATTTTTGTTTCTCTGCAAGGCTTTGGCTATGTTTATGTTTGCTGGGAAGTTCCCTTTGCTTCTGCAGCAGATTTCTAACTCGGTTGTTGTACCTTGGTGGCTCTTTTCCATCTCTTACGATCTTGCTTGGCACATACTCATCTAACGCATATTGTACGATGGTTTTCAACTTTGTCCACTGATCCTCAACACTATCTGTACTTGAGACTAAACTTTTGTGTTGAGCCGTCAGGTACTCTGTAATCTGCTTTTTGTCACTTGTGCTAAACAGAAAAATCTTCCTACCTTTTTTAATATTTCTATTTACGGCTGAAATCATCGATGCCGTAACTGCTTTATGATCGCTGATTCCCTGTTCTGCGTTAACCTTTTTTAACATTTCTATTTACGGCTGAAATCATCGATGCCGTAACTGCTTTATGATCGCAGATTCCCTGTTCTGCGTTAACTGTTTCAAATAGTTCGGGTCCGTTTGTCACCAGAAGGTCTAATATGTTATCGCCACGAGTCGGTTCTCTGTTTAACTGCTCAAGGTAGTTTTCAGATAAAGCACTTAAAAAAATTTCACTGGATTCTTTGTCCCTGCCACACGTTATGAACGTTTGAGTCTCCCAGTCTGTATCCGGCAAATTAAAATCTTCACCCAGAACTATAACATGGTGGGAAAATCTACTCGAAATATTTTCCAAATTATCCTTCAGGTGCTGAGCCACAACAGCTGCTGAGCCAGGGGGCCTATAGAGACATCCAATTAACATGTCTGAGCCTGCTTTAACCGTGACCTTCACCCAAATCATTTCACATTTCGGATCTCCGTCAATTTCCTTCGATACTATTGCACTTCTTATCGCTATAAACACGCCTCCCCCTTCACTGTACAGTCTGTCTCTGCGGTATACATTCCAATCTGAGTTTAGGATTTCATTACTGTTTACGTCTAGTTTCAGCCAACTTTCTGTCCCTAGTACTATATGGACGTTGCGACCGTTTATTAATGAGAGCAGTTCTGGGACCTTTCTATAGAAGCTCCTGCAGTTTACCAGTAGCACATTAATATTGTCATTCCGTGTTGCATTTTGTCTACTCCTACCTTGCCGCGTCTCAGGAGGCGTCTTGTCGGGCCTAGGGAGGGAATTCTCTAACCTAAAAAACCCCCATGTGCACTCCACACGTACTCCGCTACCCTTGTAGCCGCTTCCGGCGTGTAGTGCTCGCGTGACCTATTCAGGGGGACCCTACATATCTCCACCCGATAGCGGAGGTCGAGAAATTTGCACCCCAGATCTCCACAGAATCGTCTGAGCCTCTGGTTTAAGCCTTCCACTCGGCTCCAAACCAGAGGACCGCGATCCGTTCTGGGAACGATACTACAAATAGTTAGCTCAGATTCCACCCCGCGAGCGAGTCTTTCCGCCTTCACCAATTCCGCCAACCGCCTGTACGCCTCAGAACCCAGACGGCGGGTGTCATTGGTGCCGATATGAGCAACAATTTGCAGTCGAGTGCACCCAGTGCTCTCTATCGCCGCCGGCAGGGCCTCCTCCACTTCACGGATGAGACACCCTGGCAAGCAGAGTGAACACTGGCCTTCTTCTCCGACCTTTTCGCTATTTCCCTAAGTGGCTCCATCACCTGCCTAACGTTGGAGCTCCCAATAACTAATAAACCCCTCCTCCCGTGTGCCTGATCGGACCTTGCTGAAGGAGCAGCCCCATCTCCACTCACAGGCAGAGCCGGCGATGCCACATGGCCAGCCTCCACATTGATCCCCCGCCTCGTGCGCCGCGAACGCCGCTGAACCCGCCACTCCCCTTGGGGAGAGGGTGGCCCAACCGCGCCCGGTACCCGCGAAGATGTCTCGACAGCAGGGACAGTGGGTGAAGCATGTAACACCTGGGGTGTACCATGCGGCGCACCAGACTCCCCACTGCCGCTACACTCCGAGGCAGCAGCCTGAAGACGGCTGACCGCGGCCATCAACACGCTCAGCTGTTCGCGAACAGTGGCCAGCTCCTCTTGCGTCCGTACACAGCAGTCACACATCCTGTCCATCCTAAGGAATCAATTTACTGTAGAGAGTTAATCAACTTTTAACTAGACTGCTAATTCACTAAAGGTGGCTGATTGTTGTCTAAACTGTGATTGCTAGCCACTTCTTGTAGAAAACAATGAAAATAGCACTACCTGTCCCTGGACTGTATTCAAAACAAACAGTAGAACTACTGGCACTGTGGCTGACTAAAGGGACTCTCTCTGACAGTATTCAAAACAAACACGAAATCTATGGAACACTATTACTAGCACTCGACAATTAAAGCTTCCTAAAATCAAAAACACACGGAAGAAGAGGTGTCAAGTAAGAAAAATACAGTTAATACTTAAATTAAGGTAGCTCGCTGCACAGCAGACGTGAAGCAGACGGCAGTTACGAAATGAATGAATGAAAGTCAAGAGGGTTGAGCTCAGGAGAGCGTGGAGGCCATGGAATTGGTCCACCTCTACCAATCCATCGGTCACCGAATCTGTTGTTGAGAAACGTACGAACACTTCGACTGAAATGTGCAGGAGCTTCATCGCGCATGAACCACATGTTGTGTCGTACTTGTGAAGGCACATGTTCTAGTAGCACAGGTAGAGTATCCCGTATGAAATCATGATAACGTGCTCCATTGAGCGTAGGTGGGCGGAACTAAAATGAGCTCTAACATGGAAATTAAGCGTTTCCGGACAAATGTCCACATAACATCTTTCCTTTATTTGTGTGTCAGGAATGTTTCCTGAAAGTTTGGCCGTACCTTTTTGTAACACCCTGTATACAAAGCAGTCTGTGTTACTTCAGAGTATAAGCTACCCCATTCCAGATTTTATACAAGCCCGTCCAGCTGTTTCAACGTGAAGGAGTAACAAACATACTATAAAACACACACACACACACACACACACACACACACACAGAGAGAGAGAGAGAGAGAGAGAGAGAGAGAGAGACACACACACAAACTATCGAATATTATATGTAAATCTGGGACTGAAGATACTGTCTGCTACGGTAGATCCGTTTATAAAACAGTGACCAGCTCGCAAGATCTCTTGCCTGCTAGACCAACTTCAATGACGAAGTCTTTTCATAAATTTGTATACGTCATTAAGCTCGCAATAGTGTTCCCAACACATATGCTTGTTTTGTGATGGTTTTGTATGTTGTTTGCTAATTGATTTCAGAAGGCCGTGCACTGCTTTTGCCAATATCTGTGTCTCTTATGCTGCATTTTATGATGACTGTGTACTCGTAGTCTGCTAGTTCCTCGCAAGTTGTTTTCTTTCGATAACGTTAATATACTGGAGTTAATGTCATTTTAACACACTGATTAGAAAGGAGAGAACGTGTAATACGAATATTGCGTCGTACTATCACGTTTTCTGGAAATAACATCACATACAGTCCCAACCCACGAAGTTTTGTATCCCGCTCCTTCTCTGGGGCCTTCACTTTTTTTCAGACAGTGCATATCATTTTTTTTATAACAGATCCTTAAAGACCATCTAGAAGACTCTCATACTCATTGTTTTTCCTATTCTGTTTCTATATATCTTTCAAAAATGAATGTAACACTGTTATTCGACATCCAGTTTTACTTTACTGTTAGATATGTCAGTTCGGTGTATTCAAACCAATAAGAAGAAAGCATTATGCTCCAAACAACTTCGAAAAGATTAAGAAACACGCAAAACCACCGTTTCCTTTGTGGAAATATTCTGCAATCAGTCGAGTTTAAGAATTATTTGCTCCTATTATATGTTCCAATATAAGGTGTAAAATTTTTAAAAAGTATTAAGCATACAATTTGTCATCTAAAAACATATCATTTATTATTTCTTCATATGTCCTTCACTGATAACACTCATGAAGTAAAATAGTGGTATGTTAACGTCCGAATTTTTCCTTACGTATCATGTCAATGAACAATTTCTATAATTGTAAATTCTGATTGTTAATTGTTGGTTTTCCTGTTCTTTGCAAAAGAATCTCAGCGATTACACTGTGAAAATCACGCTTTAAGTTTGGATCTTTTAACAATGACCTCTTTTCGCGCTCTTCGAATCGAGGAAAAGTAATTCCACAATCCCAGAGATGTAAAACATTCTCTATGGCCATCGGTCGCGTTCACAGGTTTTCAGTGGCATACAAATAAATAATTAACCAAGTTAATTAATGTAATAAAATGTTACGATGTGCCAACTTTCAACCAACTAAATGTTTCTCCTTTGAAATTGCATTCAGAATACTCGTGTTAACAATGTTGTTGTAATTACACAAAATAGAATCATTGAAGAAATAAAGGTTATGCTGTAGATCTTTCGGAAGTGTTGTAAATTTCATTGCCAACATTTTATTCAGTAAAGCTTGATGTTATCGTAGTTTGCTTTCTTACGGATGTCAGACGAGGAAACCGCCGTGATAAAGCAGGAAGTAGGGATGCGAGTAGTGTGTATTCTTGACAGCTTCATACAACCCGAAGAGCTGTGAAGTGCCACACACTTCAAGTAAAATGTTTGGATGTTTACTTGGTTTAAAAATCGTTGAAGAGGGTTGTGTAGGTGGAGCAGACATGGAGACACTAGAAGGTTCAAAATAGAGTTCATAATTGTGAGACACAATATTCGAAACCAGATTTTAAAGTACAAAACATTTCTAGGAGCAATGTGGACTCTGTCTACAATTTATTGCTCATGAACTAAACATTAAAATTAAAGATATTGGACGTTGGCTAGAAGCCAAGGAGATGAATCCTGGACAAGTTGAAAGAAACAGAGTTTCTTGGGACTTTCAAAGAGAGAATTATCCACGGGTGACAGGAACTGGGGTAAATAACACAAAAGAAGACAAATAGGTTGCGCTGATATAAGGGACACTGAAGGCAGCAAAAGATCAAATGTGCAAAACGACGAGATCCAGTAGAAAACCTTCAGTAACGTTCGTGATTTGAATGCAATTGATGAAATGATAGAATATAAAAATACAGCAAATGAATCGGATAAAATAGAATATAGCCATTTGAAGAGGCCCGAGGTGAACGACCCCTACAGTGGCAGCTACGACTTTAAGGGGGGGGACTCTTGTCAGAATTGGTGATTGCTAAGAAAAGCATCTTTCGTCGTTGCTAGTCACACGTCTTATTTAAGAACTCTTAGCGATTTTCTGCTGTGGTAACGCCCTCTAGGGCGTGTGAAAAAAGCAGCGAGTTGTAAGGCAACGGTGTAGCATGCTGCCGGCGACTTTCTGTGACGCCAGGGGCTCAACAGGAACGCTGACGTGCGGTGTGTGTGGCAGCGCGTGTGTCGTCTGGGATCAGCTTTGCAGATTAGGACAGGATGCACTGGAAGGCACGGAACTCCACTGTGGTGCCTGTAGAGATAGAAAACCCTTGGCAGGAGTGCCCACTTTTGCGATTGGAGGTGCACAGTTAGTACAGTGCCCGCTCAGGAGAAGGTGGCCACGCAACTCCACCATCCAGTCCTCGAGCAGCTGCCCTCCAGGACTGAAGGCTGCTAGCAGCTGGGAGTAGTCCCGCATGTGGCCTACCAGCTGGAAGGCACTATGACCACAGCATCAGATTTAGATGATTCAGATGGCTCTGAGCACTATGGGACTTAACATCTGAGGTCTTCAGTCCCCTAGAACTTAGAACTACTTAAACCTAACTAACCTAAGACATCACACACGTCCATGCCCGAGGCAGGATTTGAACCTGCGACCGTAGCGGCCGTGCGGTTCCAGACTGAACCACCTTGAACCGCAGGCCACACCGGGCGGCCTCAGGTTTAGAGCCCATCGTTAATGGAGATAAAATCGAGCGTTGGCTCATTGAACCATGACGCCACGTGGACTGGGGCAGGTCTCCCCTCGTAGACGGTAGCTGCCAGACTGGGATCCCTTTGACTAAAATTGTGGGTTGTTTACACTGACTTGATGCTTGCTACTGCACCAGCTCTGGTCATGTAGGCCGTCTGACCGTAGTGTCTTTGCATTCCTGCTGCATCGATGTTATTTACGCTTCTGAGGCGACGACATGAGGTAATCACGCTGGTGCTTTGGCAGCTGTGAATGTTGCATGAGCAAGCAGCCCTTTCGTAATTCTGCCCAGTCGTGTGTCTTTATCTGTTTCTCTCCCTTCTAACTTTAGCCAAGGAGGATATCTTAATCTCACGCAACTGCAGTGCAATACTTCGAAGGAACACTAGGGGCGTTAAGGACGTGATGCAGCACATCATTTTTCGTCTGCTAGTTTCAGTTGAAAGATGCGGAATTACTTGTGGGACATTGTGAAATATTCCCGCTTTATCCCCTATAGCTTCATGAAGTTCAAATAGGTGTTGGCGCTATACGTAGCTTTCAAAGTGCCGTCTGTAGCGGAGGTGCGTTCCAAACGCAGAACTGTTATTGAGTTTCTTTTGGCGGAAAAACACAGTATCGAAAATATTAACAGGCCCTTGCAGAATGTCTACAGTGACCTGGCAGTGAACGAAAGCACGGTGAGTCGTTAGGCGATGCGTCTGACATTATTGCAATAAGATCGAACAAACCTGTTCGAACTCACGCATGCCAGCCGGCCGCACACAGCTATTATTCCTGCAATGCTGGAACATGCGGACACTCTCATTCCAGGTGATTGACAGATCACAATCAGACACGTCGCTGCTCAACTGGACGTCTCTGTTGATGCTCATGAAACATTCACCCGCCAGTGGAGGAACTCAAAGGTGTGCCCGCTCGGCTCCTCATCTCCTAATGGCCTGTCAAACGACCATAAAGAGCAACGAAGGACAATCTGTGCTGAGTCGTTTCCGTGTTACGAGGCTGATCGTAACAAATCTTTGTCGAACATTGTCACAGCCGATGAAAGATTGGTTCATCAGTTCTAACCGGAAACAAAACGGCAATCTATGAAGTGGCGTCACACCACGTCTGCTCCGAATAAAAAGTTCAAAGCTGCACCCTTAGCGGGTAATTTCATGGCGGCGGTCTTCTGGGACTCTGAAGGGCTTGTTTTGTGTGAAGTGCTCCCTTACGGTGCAACGGTGAACTCTAAAATCTACTGCGCTACTTTCGGGAATTTCTCGTCCACTATGACAACACAAAGCCTCAGACAAGTCTGCGCATCCGAGAGCAGCTCATAACATCTCAGTGGACTGTTCTTCCTCAATCACCCTCCAGCCCGGATCTCCCACCTTCGGACTTCTATCTGGCCCAGTGGATGCACTCCGCGGGAAGCAGAACTTGGGTGATGGAGAGTTCATTCATGCAGCAAGACGTTGGTTCCAACGTCGATCAATAGAGTGCTTCCATGTGGGCGTAAAGACCCTCACAGGAATATGTCGTAAGGCCGTCGCATTCAACGGAGATTATGTAGAAAAATAAGGTTTTGTAGCCAAAAGAGTGGAGAATAATATGCTGTATTGAAATTCTGGATAAAAGCAACCTGCTTTCCGAAGAAATGTGCTGCTTTACTTATTGCCCGCACCTCGAAGATTGAGTGGAAGTGCAAACTGGTAAAGCAGGAATGGGTACACGAGAATTGCGTGGCTATAGAAGCCCACATGCTTATGGAAAAGATAGGTGCAGCGTATAGAAAAACCAGATACTTTTGGAGAAAAGAGTAACACCTGAATAAATATTAAGAGCTCACATGGGAAACTAGTATCCAGCAAGGAATGAAAAGCTGAAAGGAATACATAGAGGGGTCTATATAGGGGAAACGAAGATAATATTATAGAAATAGAAGAGGAAGTAAATTAAGATGATATGGGCGATATGATACTTCGAGAAGAATCGTATAAGGGAGTCAGACGTAAGTCCAGACAAGTCCTCTAGAGTAGACAACAATCACTCAGAATTATTGAGATCCTTGAGAGAGTTACCCATGACGAAACTGTGACACTTTGTATGAGAGATATAACAGACGGGCGAAATAGTTGCAGGCTTACAGAAGATGTAATAATTCCAGTTCTAAAGAAGGCACTTACTGACAGATGTGAATATTATAGAACCATAACTTTATTAAGTCGTAGTTGCAAAATACTGACACGAATTATTTGAAGGAACATTGAAAAACTGAGACAAGTCGACCTTGCGGAACATAAGTTTAGGGTACGGGGAAATGAAGCAACAAGAGAGCCACTGCTGATCCTACTGCTCATCGTACCAGATAGACAGCATAATCTCAGAGCTACAGTTATAGCGTTCGTAAATTTAGAGATAGCTTTTGACAGTGTTGCCGAGAATCCTTTTTTTGAAGTTCTGAAGGAAGCAGCGGTAAAATACAGGGAGCGAAAGGTTTACATAAATTGAACAATATCCAGACTGCATGGAAGAGCGTGAAAGATAAACTGGTCGGGAAATAGGTGAGGCTGGATTATGGCCTCGTTCCGATACTATTCAGTGCGTAAAATGATTAGGCAGTAAAGGAAACCAAGGGGAAATCTGCCAAGGAAATTTCAGGAAAATGGAACAAAAACTGTCCGGTTTGTCCATGACATTGTAATTCTGTCGGAGACTGCAAGAAACTTGGAAGAGTACTTCAGTGTCAATTGGTAGTGTCCCCAAAAACGGTTCTTAGTACATCGACGGAAGAAGACAACGGTAAGGGAATGTAACCGAATTAAATGAGGGTGAGGCTGATGTAAGTAAATTAAGAAATGACACACTAAAAATGGACGAAGAGTTTAGCCATTCGGGGAGCACAATAACTGACTACCGTCAAAGAAGAGACGACATACAGTGCAAACAGGCAATAGCAGGAAAAGTGTTTCTGGCAAAGGAAAATTTGTTAGCTTAGAAAAGAAATTTAAGTGTTAGGAAATCTCTTAGTAAGATTTTTGTATGAAGTGCAGTTTTGTACGGAAGCTTAACATGGCCAACATGCAGTGCAAACCAGAACAGAAACAAACTTTTTTTAAATGTAGTGCTACAGCAGACTGTTAAGAATTGCGTACATCGAATAATTAATGAGGACGTGTCGAATCGATTTGGGGAAAGAGACATTTGTGGCACAACTTCATTAAATGAAAGTATCTCCCGAAAAGACGCAAAGAATAGTTAGTTATGTAATGGAAGCCATTGGGAGAGGATTATTTACAGAAGGACACCAAGAGCATATTCACAAGGATGTAGGCTGCAGTAGTCACGCAGCTGCATCAAGCGAATCTTTGGAATAAAGAGCGCCACAATAACAACAACTGTATTAAGTTTCCTGGGACCCTACGTAAACAAGGTCAACGTGAGAGGTCTAGGTTTATTTCATTCATGGTTAACAGTCACAAAAGTACTGTTAATTGTTTACGCGTAAACTTGTCATAAATGTTGGGAAACTAGTTTTAAATACCGGTTCTATTAACTCAATGTATGCCCTTCAGACTGCTTTCACTGTGGTAATTAAAGACCGTACGCACGAGTGGTCAATTGTCTCAAGTTCAAAGAGGGAACTAAGAAGATATAATTTGGTAAATTTAAAATCACTCTCCGCTGTATACTGCAATATTAAGATATGAATGCATAAATATTCTGCTGGCTTTAAGAGAAGAAAACGCACCAGTAGGTTTATGTGTTATAATAGTAAGGAAACTAGAATAACGGTCAAACTTCACCTCACTAGATGCAGGAAATTATTATTTTACTTACAAACTGCTAATCTAATCAACTGACGTCATTCAGAGCATACGATAAGAATATCTGGAGAAACTTTTAACTTTCATTTCCTGACGTTGTGATGAACCATTTTTTAATGTAAGTTTTGGAATCTGTCTGGTCACACATATCCTTCTCTGACGTAAGAAATGCCTCTTCGTTCGTACATGGATCAGGCTTATTTCAATTTAGTTAGTATGCTTTTTATTTAATTAGTAAAATATTAGAAAATAACTATTTCTATGGTTATAAAACAAAGATCTCAATCGCCACAGACGTAAACACTAGGATGACACAATG
Organism: Schistocerca cancellata; assembly: GCF_023864275.1. Classification (NCBI taxonomy): domain Eukaryota; kingdom Metazoa; phylum Arthropoda; class Insecta; order Orthoptera; family Acrididae; genus Schistocerca; species Schistocerca cancellata. Next base: position 473,950,669 of record NC_064627.1, read on the forward strand.
GCAGCAATAGTTTGACGACCAGTTCTTTTTTCAAACTGCTGCTGTTGGCAGCCATCGTAATTACACGTCAGTTATTTGTGAACCGATACGTCTCTGTCAAGAGCATACTTTATTCATTGTTAAAGTACGCACCTCATGTTTCGTTCTCTCGCTGTCGGTAAGCGAATGTATGCGAGCTGCATTTGTTATTAGCGTTACTTGGGGATGAATCGAATGTGGACAACTTTTGTTGCAACAAGTGTCACCGATTTTTTTAGTGTTCCTATGTCTATCATCTTTCAAAGCTCAGAATTGTTGAAAGTAGTAATTGTTTATATGTGTAACTCTGTTCAAATAAACAATGAACCTTTAAAATATTTTGAAATAGGTGTCCGTCATTGATTTATTTATTTTTTGATTCAGCACTCATCCATTTATTATGATGAGTAATGTGGACCATAGTTTATATTTCGGATTTTCTTTTACAAGTCAGTAATTGTAAGCTGTCAATTTGTAAAATAAGGACATACAACATGTAGTGCACAGCCCGTACGATTCCGAAATTCACTGAGGTGACAGAAGTCATGGGATACCTTCCAATATCGTGTTGGACCTCTCTTGTGCCGGCATACTGCAGCAACTCTGCGTGGTATGGAATCAAAAAGACGTCAGAAGTCCCCTGCTGTAATACTCAGCAATGATGCCTTTGTAGCCTTCCACAAGTGCTGAAGTGTTTCCGGCGAAATGTTTCGTCCATTAATATCGTACACCTTCTGTACACGATATTACTGCCGTTCTTATATGTGCATATCGCTATCCCACGACTTTTTGTAACCTCATTGTACTTCGATATTAAGGGAGTTCGGCTGCCCACCTGGCCAGCTCGTTCTCCAACACTTTTACGTGTCGAAAACTGCCACACCTTCACTTGTCACTCACTACGCCTGATTAGCCCGAGCACAGAGTTGAAACGGCATGCAGTGAATTACTCACATATGTCACTCAAGCGCAGCTAAGTATGAGCCCAACCAAATAAGCGTCGCTGTTGCTACGAGAGGTGTTAGCCGTGTGTACTAAATTTCGCACCTTTCACAATCCCAAATAAATAAATTTAATCATATGTTCTTTCAACATAGTATAAACATTTACTTTTTGTTATTTGCAGGCTTTCTTTGTGTCGCAGTTTTAACAGCTATCATAGTGGATGTAAAAATGCATTTTCAGTTGGCGTAGAAATACAGACACTACAAACTAGCTCAAAAAGGAACGCTGTGAACAGTATAAAGGGTCACACAACTTGTTAAATTTGCAGCAAAAGTAAAAACCATTACTAATGCAACATAACATTACAAAACTGCAAGTTAAGACAGACGGAAAAGAACAAGGAGTAATATGTCGACGTCCTTGATACGAAAGTGACGGGAAAAAATTCGCAATACCAAAAAATTATTTCTATAGAGTATTGAAATTTTGAAAATGAAGTGTTGGCAAAAGAGCCAACACTGTGTTGCTAGAGGAGGCCGAAATGCACGCGTTTAATTACACGCTGACTGGCGTGAGGTCTGGAACAGTTAAGGGAATTAATAGTAGCAAATAAAGTACGTAGTTGATATAATACTTAACTTTAATCCACAATTGGTGTACATCTCTCGTTACTGTACAGGCTTCACAATATTAATTATCAAATGCTATGGCGCTTTGCTAGGTCGTAGCAAATGACGTAGCTGAAGGCTATGCTAACTATCGTCTCGGCAAATGAGAGCGTATTTGTCAATGTAGCTTCGCTAGCAAGTCGGCTGTACAACTGGGACGAGTGCTACAACGTGTCTCTAGACCTGCCGTGTGGCGGCGCTCGGTCTGCAATCACTGACAGTGGCGACACGCGGGTCCGTCGTATACTAGCGGACCGCGGCCGATTTAAAAGCTACCACCTAGCAAGTGTGGTGTCTGGCGGTGACACCACAGAAAATATATTTGTCTAGATAACATATTCAAGTGACCAACATCGCAAGATCACTGGTTTATGTAAGCGTGAGATAAGCCACTGCAAACGTGAAATGTTGGCACATTAATAACCGATATAACCGCCAGCATCTCCAATGGGAGCATGGAAACGTGCATGCATTATGTTGTGTAGGTGCTGGATGTCAATTTGTGGGATGGAGTCCCACGTCTGTGGTACTTGGTCGGTCAGCACTGGGACGGTTAATGATGGTTGTGGATGATGCTGGCGTGGTCGCCAAACGATATCCCATATGACCTGAGTTGGAGACATATCTGGTCCTTCATCAGATCAAAGCAACTTGATGACATTCTATGCATGTTGAATTACAGCAGCAGTGTGTGGGGCAGCGTTATGCTGTTGGAAAACACCAGTTTTAACGCTGTTCATGAATAGCAGGACAACAGGTTGAATCACCGAACACAAACACAAATTTGCAGTCAGGTAGCGTGGGATAACACCAAGAGTGCTTCTGTTGCCAAACTAAATCGATTCCCAGACCATAAATATGGGTGTAGATCCAGTGCGTCCAGCACGATGACAGGTTGGTTGCAGGCCTTCAACTGGCGTCCTTCTAATTATGACGTCCCTGGCACCGAGGCAGAACCAGCTTACATCGGAAAACTTAACAGACATCCACCCGCCATACAATGCGCTCTCGACTGACACCACTGAAGTTGCAAATGACGGTGGTTTGGGGTCTTCGGAATGCTCGCTACAGGGCGTCTGGCTTGGAGCTGTCCTTGAAGTAAACGATTTGTAACAGTTCATTGTGTTATTGCGATACCAACTACTGCACATATTCCTGCTGCATAAGAAGAACGATGTGCCAGAGCTATACGCGTAACACCAAGGTCTTCTCTATCGGTAATATCACTTGGTTGTCCGATTCCAGTCTTCTTGCCACCGTACATTCCCATTACCACCACCGCCAGCAGTCATCTTTAGTGGCTACATTCTTGCTAATTCTTTCTGCAATATCGCAGAAGGAACATCCAGCTTCTCGTGATGCTTTTACACGACCGCTTTCAGACTCAGTGAAATGTTGGTAATCGTGTCTTTCTCACCTTAAAGGTATTTTTGGCTAACATGAACACACCGCATCCAATCTCAGAGACAACACAACCGATGAACCAATTTGTGGAATATAACAGGTGTTTACATGCAGGTGTCTAAACTATTAAAATATAGAACCGAATGAAAAGTCCAATAGTCCGCTGTAGATGTACTGACAGGGTAGTAACCGTACGGCTGCTACTGCACACGCTCTGACAACACACTAGTCACCTTGTAGCTTGTTTTGTCAGCTGCTACGATTATTATTATGTTGATGACAAACACATATAAGCGTGTCTGCTTCCGGGCCCAGTATTTTTCTTGATAAGATTTACCAGGGGTATCGTCTGTTGCTTGACACAGTACCACAGGAACATATTTTAATCGGGAAAGTAATGAAAGTTTTCGATTTGATCACAGACTGGACATTCATCATTGATGATAGTTTCTTTCAATTGAGGAAGACTGAGAACTTTGTCAAACAACGCCAGCTGTTACTCTGCAGCATTCTGTAACAACTCTGTACACCATATGACAAAGCATTTACATACACCAGAAGATACAACTTAAAAGTTGCGAAACCGTCTATGTGGGTCTCTTAACCGAGTTAAATAAACTCAGTTACAGCGGGCTGTTGAACTTTTTATTCAGTTTTATATTTTTATAGTTTTAATATTTGTATGTGAATTCTGTGAACTGGTCCATCAACTATGAATTCAGTGTTGATATGAGACCATTTTGAAGATCATGTCGATATGATGCCTTAATTCATAGTGACACAATTTGTGTCTTTTATTAATGCCAAACAAGTGTCTGGAAGGAGATCATTATTGGCAGCACTTGATTTTATAAGTCTACTTGATTTTAGTTTGTCATTAACAAGTGTCATAAACTGTAGCCCTGATTAACAATTTCAAAACGGAAATCTTTCAACAGATGAAAGCTGTGGAGTTTCATATGTACAAATGTATGTAAACGGAATGTTTTAGAGATACCGGGTGATCAAAAAGTCAGTATAAATTTGAAAACTGAATGAATCAGGGAATAGTGTAGATAGAGAGGTACAAATTGACACACATGCTTGGAATGACATGGGGATACAAAAGTTCAAAAGATGTCCGACAGATGGCGCTTCATCTGATCAGAATAGCAATAATTAGCACAACAAAGTAAGACAAAGCAAAGATGATGTTCTTTACAGGAAATGCTCAATATGTCCACCGTCATTCCTCAACAATAGCTGTAGTTGAAGAATAATGGTGTGAACAACACTGTAAATCATGTCCAGGCTTATGGTGAGGCATTGGCGTCGGATGTTGTCTTTCAGCATCCCTAGAGATGTCGGTCGATCACGATACACTTGCGACTTCAGGTAACCACAAAGCCAATAACTGCACGGACTGAGGTCTGAGGATCTGGGAGGCCAAGCATGACGAAAGTGGTGGCTGAGCACACGATCATCACCAAACGTCACGCGCAAGAGGTCTTTCACGCGTCTAGGAATAATATGTTTTTATGTTTTTTGTTCAAATAAAACCCCATGTCATTCCAAACATGTGTGTCAAATTTTACTCTCTATCTACATTATTCCATGGTATATTAAGTTTTTAAATTTATACTGACTTTTTGATCTCCCGGTATTTCTGAAGATAAGAGTCAGCTAAAGAGAAGTTTTAACTGAATACTCAATCTTTAACAGTACAGATCTAAGTGGTGCAGTGGCTAAGGAGTCTAACATCTTCTATAAGTTTCTGGGGTTTTGTAAAACATAGTTTTAGCCATTAGATTTGCAAACCGGAAAAAATGCACGCCACTAATGCCCAATTGTCGCGAAGTGTACTCTGTGCTTGGAAAAACAAGTGTTCGGCATTTCATCCCAGGCGCACATAGCAGGCATGATCTACATTCTCTGCATAAGGGACGGTTACAAAGCAGAATTCTCATTCAGAAATAGCATCTGAATGTGGGGTTGTTCGTGAGAATTTCGCGTTATTAATCTTATAAGAACGTCTACCAGCACGTGTCTGAACTCGTCAGCAGCAGGTTCATGTCCTCTCGAGACTATGGTTTATCATCCTGCGTTAATGCTGCTCGCGTTGGTCGGTATCTCTCTACATCCATGGGAATATGGAATAAATGGGTTCAGGAGGGCTATACGTAACGCCACGTCAGATGTCAATGGCCCCACTCGACTAGGGCCTGAGAGGACCGACACATTCTTCGGTGGGCTGTGAAGGATCGTACAGCCACATCACTTACCGCCAGGTAAGAAATATGTTGGTTTGCATCTCGAGAGGTATCCATACGGACATGAAAATGTCTGGAACGCCACAGTCAGCAAGATGGTCATTATTGCGGCTTCCGCTGACACAGCAGCAGTGTATGGTGAGCTGTCAGCGGTGCGCTCAACGATAACACTGTACACTAGTTGCAGCACGTCGCCAACATCATCATATGAGTCCAAGGCGTACGACAGGTGGTGTGAGGTACCATTGGGTTAAACAGGTTCATCTCTGGTTCCCATTACCGGTAATTTGACAGCAGCCATTATGTTTCAGATTTGTTAAGGCAGGTGGTGGTGTCGTATCATCAAGGTCTCTGCAACGTCATTTTCTAAGAAGATAAAGCATTAAAACCGCCATCTTAATGTTTCCTTGTCTTTTGCTAGTCCAGTCTCGAAACACTTTGTGCTGAGATACTGCAGCCTTCTACAGAGGGCAGGGTACACTCAAATACCTATTTTATGAGAAATTACGACATTTCGATTCTGTATAGTAAATATAATTTCTTTTTGTTGTGTAATGCATATATCTTCCCATATTTATATTTTTGTTATTACATCCATAATAATTACACTTTACAGCACTCTTGTTACGAAGTTATCTTATGTTTGTAACCACTGGATATGAATGACATTATGTGGGAGACAGTGGGCGTAGCCTCCGCAACACAACCGCAAGCGACCATGCGGTGGTCAGCAGTGTTTATCGTCATCACATAGAGGGCTGCTCTTCGTCGCACCCTCCAGCCATTATCAAGGGTAGATATGGAATCGTAGTTTAGAAATCAGTCAACTTATTTATGTTTATATCCAAGTCTTCTTCTCTGAAACTTTGTATTTCTCTTTCCACAGAATTTTAGTATTCTGATCATAATCATACCACAAGCAAAACCGTCCACCTGATAAAAAGTTTCAAATTGTAACAACTTACATACGATCCTACACTGTTCGTTTATAAAAACTTTTAACCTTCGGATTGATAATAGCGTTATCTTACCATGGAATATAAACTGAGTGCTTCAGTCCGGAACCGCGCTGCTGCTACGGTCGCAGGTTCGAATCCTGCCTCGGGCATGGATGTGTTTGATGTCTTTAGCTTAGTTAGGCTTAAGTAGTTCTAAGTTCTAGGAGACTGATGGCCTCAGAAGTTAAGTCCCATAGTGCTTAGAGCCATTTGAACCATTTTTTTTTATAAACAGAGTAATGCCAAGGTTGAGATTACAGAAGCAGCGTCGCATTCATTTCGATATAAGGGGTTCGTACAGTAGTTGACAGAGATTATCGATGTTGAAAGTCCTATACATGTGTATGCCATTAAGTAAGTGGTGGTGTCATTGCGTATCGCTAGTTGCGCTTAGTAGATCGATCGAAATACATTCTGCTATTAGCTATCTCCATTTTCGAAATTAAGTTCCATCTGACTAATTTCGTGCCCTACCAAATCTTTTACGCCAATTCTCTGAAAGCGTTTCCTCCAACACGAGCTCATCTCATACACTGCTCCAGCTGACCGTAGGCAAACGTCTTATTCTAAGGCAGAGAGACTCTGCTCGAGTGGCGAAGTTAAGTAACCGCATGAAGCGGGAGATCCCTGCTGTTTGTTGCAGAGGCGGCCCCCTGCGGTAACGAGCTCCCGCCCGCCCGCCCGCAGGCTTTGAGTCACGTGAGCTCGCGGCTCGGGTTTTGTCTGCCCGCCGCGCCGCCGCACTCCCGCTATTCACTGCACGGCGCCTCGCCTCGCCGCGCAGGGCAAGATGAGGTACTTTACTGCAAAGGGCCGAATACCGCAGAGTGTGCCCACTATAGGCACCTGCGGCAGCCTGAACAGATGGGCAGCTTCAGCTAATCACTAGTCTTCTCTCTCAGCGCGTATCTGATCCTTTTACTTATTTCATACCTTCATACACTGAAGAGCCAAAGACTCTGGTACACCTGCCTAATATCGTGTAGGTCGCCGCGAGCACGAAGAAGTACCGGAACACGACGTGGCATGGCTCGACTAATGTCTAAAGTAGTGCTTAGAGAGCTGACACCATGAACCCTCCATGTCTGACCGTAAATCCGCAAGAGTACGAGGGAGTGGAGATATGTTCTATACAGCGCGTTGCAAGGCATCCCAGATATGCTCAATAATATTCATATCTGAGGCGTTTGATGGCGAGCGGAAGTGTTTGAATCCTGAAGAGCGTTCCTGGAGCCAGTCTGTAGCAATTCTGGAGTGTGTGTAGAGTCGCACTGTCCTGCCATAATTGCACAAGTCAGTCGGAATGCACAACGGACGTGAATTGATGCAGGTGGTCAGACAGGATTCGTACGTACGTGTCACGTGTCAGAGTGGTGTCTAGACGTATCAGGGGTTATATATCACTCCAACTACACATGACCCACCAGCTTTAACAGTCCCCTGCCAACATGCAGGGATTCATGAGGTTGCCTCCGCTCGATACAATTTGAAACGAGATTGTCCGGCCAGGCAACATGTTTCCAGTCTTCAATAGTCCAGTGTCGGTGTTGACGGACCCAGGCGAGGTGTAAAGCTTTGTGTCGTGCAGTCATCAAGGGTACACGAGTGGGCCTTCGACTCCGAAAGCCCATATCGATGACGTTTCGTTGAGTGGTACACACGCTGTCACTTGTTGGTACCCCAGCACTGAAATCTGCAGCAATTTGTGGAAAGGTTGCATTTTTGTCATGTCAAGTTGAACCACTCTATTCAGACGTCATTGGTGCCGTTCTTGCAGGATCTTTTTCTAGCCGCAGCGATGTCGGAGATTTAATTTACCGGATTCCTTATATTTACGAAACACTAGTGAAATGGACGTATGGTAAGATCCCCACTTCAACGCTATCTCGAAGATGCTGTCTCCCATCACTTTTGCGCTGAACGTAACACCACGTTCAAACTCACTTATATTTGCCATTGCAGCAGCAGTAACCGATCTAACAACTGCTGCAGACACGTACTGTATTCAGAATGAGATTTCCACTCTGCAGCGGGGTGTGCGCTGATATGAAAATTTCCTGACAGATTAAAACTGTGTGCCGGACCGTGACTCGAACTCGGGATCCTTTCTTCCAGGAGTGCTAGTTCTGAAAGGTTCGCAGAAGAACTTCTGTGAAGTTTGGAAGGTAAGAGACGAGGTACTGGCAGAACTGAAGCTGTGAGGACGGGTCGTGAGTCGTGCTTGGGTAGCTCAATTGGTAGAGCACTTGCCCGCGGAAAGCAAAGGTCGTGAGTTCGAGTCTCGGTCCGGTAGACAGTTTTAATCTGCCAGGAAGTTTCATGTCAGGTCACACCCCGCTGCAGAGTGAAAATCTCATTCTGGAAACATCCCCCAGGCTGTGGCTAAGCCATGTCTCCGCAATATCCTTTCTTCTCGGAGTGCTAGTTCTGAAAGGTCCGCACAAGAGCTTCTGTGAAATTTTGAAGGTAGGAGATGAGAACGGGTCGTGAGTCGTGCTTGGGTAGATCAGTTGCTAGAGCACTTGCCCGCGAAAGGCAAAGGTCACGAGTTCGAGTCTCAGTCCGGCACACAGCTTTAATCTGTCAGGAAGTTTCACGTACTGTCTTATATAGGCATTGCCCACTGTATCGCCGTATTCTCTTTATTCACATATCTTTGTATTTGAATACACATGACCATACCAGTTTCTTTGGTGCTTCAGTGTATTATGTCCACCTTCTGTACTCTCTCCAATTTATGTTTTATACAAGAATAATCTACTCGTTGTGAGGAACCGAATTCAGTGACTAATAAGAGTTTTGGCAGCATACTGAGAATTCCATGAGCTTTGAGGATTGTAGCCACATGACGTCACCTTAGTGCCACGATATTTCAGCTGACAACGAGTTCTGGCCGACATTCAGCCCGTCGGACGTGTGACTGTGCTATAGATCAGGCTTGTTCGGGGCTAAGCGAGCAGGAGCGCTCCCCCTCGCTCGCTAGTGGGCGCTCGGGGTAAAATGTGTCTGGCGTACATCATTGTTCAAATGGCTCTGAGCTCTATGGGACTTAACCTCTGAGGTCATCAGTCCCACAGAACTTAGAACTACTTAAACCTCCTAACTAACCTAAGGACATCACACACATCCATGCCCGAGGCAGGATTCGAACCTGCGACCGTAGCGGTCGCGCAGTTCCAGACTGTAGCGCCTAGAACCGCTCGGCCACTCCGGCCGGCGGCGTACATCATTACGAAGAGTAGGGGGAATGCAAACCTTGCGCTGTCTACAGGGCGTGGCAATATGTTTAAGTTCGCCTTCGTTTTAATCGCAAATGTATAAACTTAATGGCGCAGTACTTAGAATGGAGAGTAGCTCTATTGAAATATATGAAAAGCAGCATTATGGCCGGGTTAGGAATTTCAAAATTAAGATCAGACACACACGTGTCAATTTATGACGTGTCAGTGGAGGATGGTTAGCTACAGTTAGAACGTATAGGTGACGGGCAGTTGAGTGATAAGTTTCATGATGACGTATGTCTTGTAGACCCGTACAAAAATTTTCTTCAACTTAAATTTTCACAATTTTACAAGTCTGCATCCACGACAGTGTCGATATTTGAACATACATATTTCTGCGGGCAACTTTCTAGTGCAATGAAGAGAACGAATCGTAACAAATATAATGTTTCGTATTTAGGTGTGCCATGTTCTTTGCCTCATCACTGGAAATAAATGTAAGTTTCATTTCATTGTCATTTCATATCGCCGGCCGTTGTGGCCGGGCGGTTCTACTCGCTCCAGTCCGGAACCGCGCGACTGCTACCGTCGCAGGTTCGAATCGTGCTTCGGGCATGGATGTGTGTGATGTCCTTATGTTAGTTACGTTTAAATAGTTCTAAGTTCTAGGGGACTGATGACCTCAGATGTTAAGTCCCATACTGCTCAGAGCCATTTGGACCATTTGAACCATCATCTCTCATCAAATTTGCCACCGTGAGGCAATACATCTCTTTAGAACCATTGACGGCCCTAGAATAGAGTCGTTGACAATAGTTACTAGTGCCGAGCTGCGTGCTCCGATTCCCCTCTTCTCCTTTTCCGTCCACCTCTCCCTCCGCCTTCCTCACCATTACACGCCGTGAGACGGCCGTCTGTTCACGCTGAGGCATGAGCGCGAGCCATCTCGTACGAATAGATAGATGAACAGACCAGAAACTGATGATTAAAATAATGAGGAAATATGATCTGCGTATAGTGTTACTGTCTGTATAGTCTGTAAATTGTTGCTGGAGACCTCTGGTGCACATTGCTAAATTTATGCCACATATTGGTGTGGTAGCTTATGTGCAGTGATCACCCATACAAGATCGTTCACTGTCAAGTGTTACTCCATCTGACGCATGCAGGTGCACGAGTAACAAGGCGTCGCGCCCGTACGTGAGCAACCTCTTGTCTAAAGTAAGTAGAACTGTAAGTAAAAAGTATGTTAAAATTATCTTCAGGCCACGTACAAGGGCCTTAGTTCATCTCGGCTCTGTAAAGGTGATTTGTGTTTGCAGAAGACTGGAGTGTACATTAGATAATGTCAGTGTCATAATGGTAAGACTACACGTAAGATACGAGAAAGGTGCGTGGGACATGGCCACGATGATACCCTTCAGGGATTCAGTTATTAGTGAATCACCGGAAAAACATTTGGTGAAAGAACTTATTAACTGCGATAACAGTTTTCAACCTGTTAAGGTATGGCACCTGGTGGTTTCTTTAATTTCATCACAAGATCAAACGCTTACACTTACGGTAGATTTTATTACTTGGATCTCTGAATTTGTACTCTGCGGGCCAACAATATAACAGAGGGCGTGCATGTGATATCACCATTACATAAGTGAGTGAGCGTCTCCGCTGGAGCGACATCTGACAGAAAGTGCTGAACTCGGCAGAGTGCAGCTACGCAAGGCTAACCTATATGCATAAATTGCCGAGCTAAGTTTTGGTATAAACATAGTAATGTGCGCCACCATTCTCCACAATAAAATTCACCTGAATGTGACTGGCTGGTTGTCAGCCGAAATATCGTGTAATGATGTCGACGTCATCGGTCTGCAATCACGACACCTCGTGGGAGAAAGTAATATGATTTGTTTCTTGTTTAATTTTCTGGTTCTGTCAGCAGACAGAAAGCCTACTCCTCTCAAACGGTTTATTCCTTACTATTGTCTACTTGAAATCCTTTTTAAATTCGCATTTCTTCTAAACCTGCATAGCAACATAGTGAAAGTCGTGGAGGGTTACGCGACGCGCCTCTTACCGATATTATGTGTGGTTAAGGTCTTTGACTGTTGCCTAGCAACGGCCTCGCACGCGGCGCCGAAGAGGGCATGCGCGAGTTACAACCGATTTACAGATGTACTGCGTTCGTAAACGAGTCTTGGTGTGTCGGTCAGGAGGCAATTTAGCGACTGTCAACTAGAGCGCCCTCTCCACTCCTGGTAGACAAGCTGTGGGCGCCTTCAGAGGAGGGTGTGGCTCGTGGCCTAATGACGGCGACGCCAGCAGCTGTGTGAGCGAGAGCGCAGGGGACACGTGGACAGCTACACGACTTCATCGGTCACAGCAGGCGGCCAGAATAAGTCTGGTGTACCAGTGGTGGCTTAGGACAGCCCCAGTTCAATAGGAAGCTCTATACTTAGTGAGTACATTTTAGAATCCTGCCTGTCGCAGCGAACTTGTGCCACGATGTTGACTTCAAAATATGGTACAATCTGTTCGGCGCTGTTTTCCAAACCTCGTTTCTTGGTGGTTATTACTTGTCAACAGACCTGAAAGCAGTGTTCTATTCCTCATGTCAAATTGTTTACACCGGTTATTTGTTCTTGCCAATATGGGTTGGAAATAGCCGCGTGGAGTGGCCGCGTGGCTAGAGGCGCCATGTCACAGTCTGCGGGGCCTCTCCCGCCGGAGGTTCGACTCCTACCTCGGTCATGGGTGTGTGTGTTTTTCTTAGTATAAGTTAGTTTAAGTAATTTTATGTAGTGTGTAAGTCTAGGGACCGGTGACCTCAGAATTTTTGCCCCTTAGAAATTCACACACATTTGAACATCTTTTTTGAAACTTTTTGTCTTATGGTTTAAATTGTCCATTTATCAGTTTGTGTCGTGGGGTATAGCGTGAGAATTATCTGATACAGGTAGTCGGCCCCTGTTTAGTTAGTACCCTTGACCCTAAGTTTTCGTTATTTGATTTTGGTAATTTGTCTCATTTGACGCTCTACTTTGCTTAATTTTACCTTATTACTCTACCCTCCTCTGCACTGTCCTTGAAAGTCTTAAGTTAGCTGTTTTACACCTGTACCAGTTTTATCAGGGCTTCCGTTTAACTACTAGTAATGCCTCTAGCAGCGGTCTCTCCGCGATATTTTCAGAAATTTTATAAATTATGTAACTCAGTACATATCTCGAAATATCTCTTCTTATCTTACTGATTCCTAAACTTTAATATACGATGATTATCAATGTAAAGTAGTTTCAACCCCTATAATTCCTTGGAGCGTCCATTATATCCATGGAAGAGCTTCTCTGCCATGTTTTCTCTTATGAAAAGAATGAAGAATGCTTGCCGATTAGCCGTGAAAGAAGGAGGATGTATATGTATGTATTGTTGAGCTAGTCGCCATCTTGGTGAGATTCTGTATGAGAAGAAATTTAATACATGAACTAAACTAAAGTAAGTATGTTCGCGTATTATTTAACTGATTATTATTGACAGAGTCTGCTTACTACGCTGTGTTGTGCGGGATCAGTGGGGAACGTCTGATTTACACTGGACGAACCTGCCGTTTTGTATGCTCAAGAAATCCAGGTACTTCAAATAAATAGGCTAACACGGTCTTACCAGCAGATCTTCGGTGTTCCTCATGTGATCACCGAAAGTTAATAATTATTACAAATGTTTTCAGGAGATCGACTGACAATTTTCGTCGCACCGAGACTTCGAAATTGCTTCACTGCCTTATGGAATTTAAGTTAAGCTCAATATAATCAGGGTAGAACAGTATTGAACTGTGTGAATGTGATAAGCCTGCTTTCTGAATGAAAATTCCCTTAACATACGCATGTTCTTGTTATCCTGATCAGTGAAGCGAAATCAGGCCGGAGTGAGAGAGGTTTTCAAATTTTTTGAATACCACAAAAAATATTAAATATTGAACTGTTTATAGCTTTTGCAATCAGTTACAAGTACTACTGTTTTAACTTATTTTTATTTTTGGGGTTTAAATTGTTTAAGGATTGGTTGTTGTTGTGAACTGCTGAGAGATACAAGCAGTGTTTTAATTAGTGGGGTTTACATTATTCGAGCACTTGTTGCTGTTATTGTTCGGATATTCAAGACTTAACAGCTACTCTCTTAACACACATATACTGTTTTTTTTTTCACGGGATTGTTTTATTTGTGGAGTTTAAATTATTTATTAATACCTTGAATGATTAATCTAAGCTATTTCTGGGCATAGGCAATGTAACGTGTAATTTTGGACAGCTCGAAAGAGGCGTTCGCTTTGTGAACTTGTTACTGTTTGTTAAATGTCTTTCTACACTCCTGGAAATTGAAATAAGAACACCGTGAATTCATTGTCCCAGGAAGGGGAAACGTTATTGACACATTCCTGGGGTCAGATACATCACATGATCACACTGACAGAACCACAGGCACATAGACACAGGCAACAGAGCATGCACAATGTCGGCACTAGTACAGTGTATATCCACCTTTCGCAGCAATGCAGGCTGCTATTCTCTCATGGAGACGATCATAGAGATGCTGGATGTAGTCCTGTGGAACGGCTTGCCATGCCATTTCCACCTGGCGCCTCAGTTGGACCAGCGTTCGTGCTGGACGTGCAGACCGCGTGAGACGACGCTTCATCCAGTCCCAAACATGCTCAATGGGGGACAGATCCGGCGATCTTGCTGGCCAGGGTAGTTGACTTACACCTTCTACAGCACGTTGGGTGGCACGGGATACATGCGGACGTGCATTGTCCTGTTGGAACAGCAAGTTCCCTTGCCGGTCTAGGAATGGTAGAACGATGGGTTCGATGACGGCTTGGATGTACCGTGCACTATTCAGTGTCCCCTCGACGATCACCAGTGGTGTACGGCCAGTGTAGGAGATCGCTCCCCACACCATGATGCCGGGTGTTGGCCCTGTGTGCCTCGGTCGTATGCAGTCCTGATTGTGGCGCTCACCTGCACGGCGCCAAACACGCATACGACCATCATTGGCACCAAGGCAGAAGCGACTCTCATCGCTGAAGACGACACGTCTCCATTCGTCCCTCCATTCACGCCTGTCGCGACACCACTGGAGGCGGGCTGCACGATGTTGGGGCGTGAGCGGAAGACGGCCTAACGGTGTGCGGGACCGTAGCCCAGCGTCATGGAGACGGTTGCGAATGGTCCTCGCCGATACCCCAGGAGCAACAGTGTCCCTAATTTGCTGGGAAGTGGCGGTGCGGTCCCCTACGGCACTGCGTAGGATCCTACGGTCTTGGCGTGCATCCGTGCGTCGCTGCGGTCCGGTCCCAGGTCGACGGGCACGTGCACCTTCCGCCGACCACTGGCGACAACATCGATGTACTGTGGAGACCTCACGCCCCACGTGTTGAGCAATTCGGCGGTACGTCCACCCGGCCTCCCGCATGCCCACTATACGCCCTCGCTCAAAGTCCGTCAACTGCACATACGGTTCACGTCCACGCTGTCGCGGCATGCTACCAGTGTTCAAGACTGCGATGGAGCTCCGTATGCCACGGCAAACTGGCTGACACTGACGGCGGCGGTGCACAAATGCTGCGCAGCTAGCGCCATTCTACGGCCAACACCGCGGTTCCTGGTGTGTCCGCTGTGCCGTGCGTGTGATCATTGCTTGTACAGCCCTCTCGCAGTGTCCGGAGCAAGTATGGCGAGTCTGACACACCGGTGTCAATGTGTTCTTTTTTCCATTTCCAGGAGTGTAATTTATATTTTAGACGCACTAGCTGCTACGCTACTTGGCCAGAGCATGTAGAACGGGGCTCCAAGTATTGTGAAGTGTTGCTGGGTTTGAGTCCCACCAACATTTGTATGATAATAAACTCAAATTTATTGGACTTTTACTCGGATTTAGTTGTATTACCATTTATTTTTGTCCGCAGTGCTGGATACTTTGAATTAAATTTTCTTTTATTGTGCAAATGATGTTTACTTGAGGGCCTCGTACTAGCACTCACCAAGTACCTTGCTCTTAACGACTTCCTGGGGTTCAAACGAAGATCATTACCCAGTCTTCCTACTGCTTTCACGAAAAGTACGCGAGAAGAACGTTTGACATTGACACGTTGTATAAGCGCTAATTTCTCCCGTTTAAGACTTTTCGTCATCGCAAGAAATGGGAGCCGTAACATTCTTCTTGTATCGCCGCATGGCTCTTGACACTTTGATACGAAAACTCTGTACTATATATACAACTTATACTGCATCATCTCCCAATGAAGATGGGGCAACATATCTGTGACATCCCGTCTCTAACTGTTGAAATTGTGACGAATCACTCAGTTCTTCCTGGAACCGCAAGACCGCTACGGTCGCAGGTTCGAATCCTGCCTCGGGCATGGATGTTTGTGATGTCCTTAGGTTAGTTAGGTTTAACTAGTTCTAAGTTCTAGGGGACTAATGACCTCAGCAGTTGAGTCCCATAGTGCTCAGAGCCATTTGAACCAAGCCAACTCAGTTCTTCTTCCTTCTTCCCTATATGAGCAGCTAATCCAGAGTGTTAAGTACGTAGATCGAGGAACGAAACTCAAAATTTTGTGAAACGAGTTTTTTAAATGACCTCCTTTGAGAGTGATTTCTACACAGGCTAGATGTTGTAAGTTCAGTTCGTCGCCAGCCAATGTAGCTACAGTGATTCCTATAACTGGACAACAGCCGACGATGTGCCACTGATATGCCTGTGCGAACAGCGGCGCTTGCCAAACAAACAGCATCAGGCATGCATACACAAATATATTACAACTACCACAATAGCTACGAATGTCTGTGTTCAAAATACAGATGTAGTCAGAAACATAAATACTCTAATGTCCTTGCTGGACACGTTGTCCTCACCCATGCCAGTTTCCTGCTCAGAGACTTAAGTCCAAATTGGTAAACACGACTCTCCTCTCTCTTGCGTAAAAATTACTCCTTGGCGATATCTTGCGTTGTCATTGCGCTGCTGATTTCTCGTCGTAATCATCATCGGCGTGCAGGATGTTTCCGGCTTCTCGGCAGGTGAGCCGTGATGAAACTGGTCACCTCGATGGATCTAGAAATGCCACTGCTTGTTAAGCTGCGGAACGTGACTTATATCCTCGTATGTGCAGTGATACGAACCTGCGCTCTACTTGTTTCACATGATTGCTGACGTGTAGCATAGTTCCTCTATCGAAGGACATTGGAAAGGCTGTAGGTCTCGCTCCGCCAGCCTAGTAGGCTGCCACGTGCAACCTACGTTGCTAGAGGGAAGGCTAGCTTGCTGGGACGTTGTGATGACGCAAAACCCCGTCGCTAACCATACTCACTTTGGGAAAGTCAGGGATCAGTTTTACTTTTTTTATTACGTACAAGCGTTAAAAACAGTTATGTTTCATTTATCAAACAAAATATTTATGACATTCTGCACAGCGTTGAGGTGGTCGTTCAAAAGTAGTTCATCTTCCACTTTATTGAGAATATAAAGCCCGAATATCACTTCCACTATAAGGGGCGATCAAAATGTTTCAGTTTGAAAGCGCTGCTGCAGCTTATGTGCAACACAGCGCGACTCCGATGCAGGTACATAAGCGCCGACATTTAGCCAGTGTGTTAGTGCGGCGTTCAAAGGGAAATTTTTGGTCGCCCGTTATACAGGGTGCAGCTGGTGCAAGTGCAGATATTTGTACATGTGGTACCTGAACATGTACACACATCAGTGTGTTGGTTGTTTTTTCTCTACTTCAAGAGTCTTCCCAAAAACACGTCCCAAACTTTATGAACTTATGTTTTCTGCATGGCCGCAACTGCACCACTAAGTGGACTGCGCCTGGAAGTTTAGACTGACCCTCTCTCGTCCAGATGTCCACACTCCAACGCCTGACTTACTGCCCTGGGGAAAACAAGTTCTTGCCACATGTACTTGGAAGTACTACCCAACCTAACAACATACTATTCTTCAAACCTCTAATTATGGGTCTGAAGATGATATAAATATTGTTCTAATGTTGTATCTGCAAATATACAGGCTACACAGAAATAGAACATCCTCATACAGCTCCTTATAACTGATCCTTCGAATGTTCCATGGTATACATATCGGAAGAACAAGCACGACAATGAAGTCGGACAATTCTGGCCTGATTGATAAAATTGTTGACGATGCCTGCTCGATACAATCGAGAGTTGTCATATAGAGACTTGAATGGTTCCTCGAAATGCAGACTAAATTGTTCACTGATGGACTGGAAGAGTTTGTTCAAATGGCTCTGAGCACTATGGGACTTAACTTCTGAGGTCATCAGTCCCCTAGAACTTAGAACTACTTAACACATCCATGCCCGAGGCCGGATTCGAACCTGCGACCGTAGCGGTCGCGCGGTTCCGGACTGTAGTGCCTAGAACCGCTCGGACACTCTGGCAGGCGGAAGAGTTTCTCTCTGTTGTGTAGAGAGTTGAGTTTTTCCTGAAAGGGCAGCTGTGACTTCCGATGATCCGAAATGTTGCCATCTCAGAACTTCACAAATCCGCCAACTGACGGAATGTCTGTGGTGTGCAGTACTCCTACATTCCCTCCATATACGTTGACCACGGTTATATGGTATCAGGATTATTCAACCTCCATGTGTGAAGAGAGCAATGCGCTAGGCTCCATAGTTCATTCTTGGCGATTCTGTGTTCATCTCTACTGTTCAAAATAAAATCTGAGTTTAAGGGATGGTCCTCTTAATGGCCATCTAGAACACAGGGAGGAATTGCGGAGCCAGTTTCGTACAGTTTGGTTGGACACTATCTCCTGCTGGCCCTCACGTAGTTATTGTTTATTATGGTGGCAGTTTGGCGGGGTTTCCTGTCCGCTGCAAGTCAAAGATGCCGGTATCTAAAGTACTTGTTGCCCTACGGCCACCAGTACGGGGCAAGTGAAAAGAACATTAAATGTGTTTTGAAAACGATTTCAGATCAGCAGCGCATTAGTCTGGATCACTGCCTTTCTCAGCGTAATTCCTTTTATTGACATTAAGCAAAACTGCGTGTGGTATCGATCGTTGGTATCAAACTTCTAGGCTGGTAGAACGTTCATACACCGTTTGCGAAATATATTTGCCCTTTTCCGAACGAAGGAACACACACAGCAGCCTCACCGACGTACTATGAAATGGGTCTGCTTGCGATTAACGTAAATGAAATAGGATTGTATTCGTAGCATACACAAGTGGTGCAAAACGTTTCATGAGATGCTACAAACTCTTTTTTTCGATGGGCGAACTGAGACTGATACTTGTAGTATTAAAGAAAACTACTTTATCTACATCTACAACTACGTCGATACTCCACCAGCCACCGTACGGTGAGTGGCGGAGGATTTCCTTTACCACACCCGTCATTTCCTTTCCCGTTACACTCGCAAATAGAGGAGGGAAAACAACGGCCTGTACGTCTTCGTATGAGCATTAATCTCTCGTATCTTATCTTAGTGGTCCTCACACGCAATGTATGTTGGTGGCAGTAGAATAGTTCGGCAGTCAGCTTCAAATGCCGCTTCTCTAAGTTTTCTCAATAGCGATTCTCGAAACGAACGTCGCCTTCCGTCCAACGATTCCCACCTGAGTTTCTGAAGCATCTCCGTAAGACTTACTTGTTGTTCGAACCTACCGGTAACAAACCTAGCGCCCGGCCTCTGAATTGTTTCGATGTCTTCCTTCAGTCGGACCTGAGGGGCGGATCCCACCACACGAGCAGTACTCAAGATTATGTCGTACTAGCATCCTCACGAATAGATTTGTTTAATCGATGCACCATTAAGAGGCAGGTACTTTGAGGTACTTAACGAATATGACGGCTTTTTTAATGGCTGCCGACCCAGTAGGCAAGGGATATAGTACCGTTTTCCCTATTGCCGCTTACTATCGGTATATTACCTTTACGTACATTGGCAGACAACTGTCAGTCTTTGCACGAAGCGTAGATAGTCTACAGTTCTTTCTCAAGTATCACAACATGATGTTTAGTAACCTCCTGGTACATGGTTGTCATCAGCGAAACGCAGTGTGTCATTCAGGAAGATGTTTCATTAACGTCAGTCATCTTATAGTGAGTTCGCCTCCCAGTTCTTTCTGTGAAAACTATTAAAACTTTTTAAATAACAGAAATCTTATTAACATTCTACATCTTTACTCTTCATCTCTACATATTCCTTTCTCAACATAGCCACCCTGGCTACAAACACATTTCTCCCAACGAGAGACCGATTTCTTAATACAGTCACTGTAGGATGTTTGACTTTGTCGATGGAGCCACAACCTCACCTCTGCTCGCTCCGCTTCATCACTATCAAAGTGAAATCCTCGCTGGTGTTCTTTGTTTTGGAAACAGATGAAAATCTCTTGGGCCAATTCGGAACTGTTAGTTGGTGGGGATGGGGAGGAGGTGGAGGAAGGGCTGATGATAGATGACAGTGAACCCAAGGCATTGGAGTATTGCAGGTGTCACAGCGCAATTGTGTGATCTGACGTTGTCATGCTGAAGGAGAGTCCCCTCTATGTGTGGACGAATTCTTCGAATTCGAACTCTGTTTTTCGTTCACCCACCCGGTTACGTTATATACCTCTATGTCGCACGCTTAAATTCAAAAAATGGTTCAAATGGCTCTGAGCACTATGGGACTCAACATCTTAGGTCATAAGTCCCCTAGAACTTAGAACTACTTAAACCTAACTAACCTAAGGACATCACACACACCCATGCCCGAGGCAGGATTTGAACCTGCACGCTTAAATTCGGATCCGTCTAGCGGCAGAAGGCTGCAAATAGTAGTCGTGAAGAATAAAGACGTAGAATGTTAGTAACATTTTTAAAAGGATGGGAGGGATGTAGTCCAGCAGCTTCAGGAGAAATTAGGAGCAGGGTACCAGGCCACAGGTTTTGTGCAACCAAGTGCTAGCCTTAGCCAGGTGACAGAAAACTTAGGTCAACTATGCAGGGACTTTGAGAAGAAAGATCAGGTAACTATAGTTATGGGAGCAGGAATCCTTGGGAGTGACCTGGACCAAATAGGAGCACAAAATGGGTAAATACATGTGGGGTTTCTGGAGGTCTTTCAGCGCCATGATCGGTGCTGTAGGCATGTTAACATTTAGCTGAACAGGATGCTTCAGACACAGGCAAAATCTCACGTAAGTTTTGTTCCAGTTGATGCTATTGGTAGGTAGGGATACAATGCACATGGCCTGCACCTAAACACGAAGGGGAAAGATAAGTTAGCTTTTTCACTAGCAGATACTGTAAGGGGGGTCACAGTCACAAAAGGGATGATCCCTGTAGTTAATAGGACTAGGTAGACATGATTTTTAGGTTAAAACCAAAGTCCAGACAGACAACAATCAATAAAAATAGAATAAAAGAAGATTCATGTACACTAAATAGGGATAAAGGTAAGGGTAGTATCAATATACTTCACCAAAGTATCAGGGGAATAAAAAATAAAGTATATGAGCTGTTACTGTGTTTAGATGATCTCAAAAATAAAAGCGATACACTTTGTCTGTCTGAACACCACGTAACTGTGGGGATGGAAAGTGGCAGAATAAATGGGTATAATTTAGCATCTTTCATTTGCAGATCTAGCATGGATAATTGAAGAGTTGCAATTTACACAAAACAAGGATGCAAGTACAAAACTGTGTAAGTAACCAAATTTTATGTCGATCAGCACTTTGAAGTTCGTGCATATGAACTACAGTTAGATATTGTAGTGTTGAAATTAGCAGCAGTGTACAGGTCCCCATTAGGAGATTGGGAGCTATTCATAAAAAAAGTTTGACTCCCTATTTTGCCGTCTGTCAGTCACAAAGAAGTTATTAATCTGTGGTGATTTCCTTGTAAACTTCCTAAGGAATTCTGGTAGGAAAAGTGAACTAGAAGTGCTATTAATGACATATAACTTAGAATCTGTGACCAACTTCCCTACATGTATAGTTCAAGACAGTAGCCCTCTAATAGATAATGTATTTGTACAGCAAGAGGATGTAAAACCAACACATACTCTCCCTGTGATAGATGGATTATCAGACCAAGATACACAATTGATTAACTTACAAAACCTAGCAGGGTGTACAGTTCAGAAACCATTATGTAAAAGTATAAGGCTAGTCAAACTGTTATCTATAGAGCACTTCACAGAAAGTGTAAGGAATGTTAATTGGGTAGATGTATGTAATGAACCAAATGCTAATGATAAATGCAACATATTTCTTGATAAATTTATATCCCTTTTTGAACATTTTTGCACCAAAAAAATTACTAAATGAAACATCAAACAATTTTCAAAGAAACCTTGGATTACTACAGGTATAAAAGAAAATTGTATGAGACAGCAAGAACTGGTAAAAACCCATAAGTAATTTCAACTAACGCCTCCCAAACGTGCCATGAAGGCCTCAACCCATAGGCGTCACTGGATGCAGATACAAAGGGGCATGTGGTCAGCACACCGCTCTCCCAGTCGTATCAGTTTCTGACAATGGAGCCGCTACTTCTCAATCAAGCAGCTCCTCTGTTTGCCTCACAAGCGCTGAGTGCACCCCATGTGCCAACAGTACTTGGCAGACTGGACGGTGACAATTTCAATGCCAACATAATAGTCTTCAAACAGTAAAACGTCACCAACAGACATTTTATGTGACTTATCCAAAGCATTTGATTGTGTGAGGCATGTCATTATGTTACAGAAGTCACAAATGAGTGGTTTAAGTCATATCTACAGAACAGAAAGCAAAATGTTTCTTTATATGGATTAAGTGATTTAAGGAAGTTTCCCACTTCATCTAACTAGGGTGAAATTACGTTAGGTGTTCCACAGGATTCAACCATGTGACCCCTTCTCTTCTTGATATATGGGAATAACCTCTCTTCTTATCTGATACAAGGAGCTAAACTGTTTGCTGATGATACAAGCATAATTATTTATCGATGGAAAGTAAATCCAATAGAAAATGGTACACATAACGTTTTGGAAAAGTTATTGATTGGTTTTCTGTAAATGATCTTGCTCTGGACTTTGAAAAAACACTGTACATCCAATTTTCTAATGCAAGGATTACGGTTCCTTCAATATAACACACTAACAGAAGTCAGTAGCCAGGGTAGAGTGTACTAAGGTTTTGGCTGTAGATATATATGAGAATCTTAATTGGAAGATTCGTAACTTGAATCTCCTAAAGCGACTAGGTTCAGCAACTTTTGAAATCAGAATAATTGCTAATTTTGAAGATACAGAAATTAGGAAGCTAATATATTTGCATACTTTTATTCTCTGATGTCATATGGAATAACATTTTGGGGTAACACGACACTTCGGCAAAAAGTATTCATTTCTCAGAAGGATGTGATAAGAATAGTGTGTGGGGCTTATAGTCCAACATCTTGTAGGCATCTGTTTAAAAGGTTAGAAATTCTTACAACAGCCTCTCAGTACATTTACTCAGTAATGAAATTTGTTCTCAACAACATGGATCAGTCTGAAAACAGCAGCGACATTCATGATTATTATACCAAAAGAAAGAAAGACTTACACTACCTTCTACTTAAATCATCTTTGGCACAGAAGGGGTTAAAATATGCTGCTGTAAAACTTTTCGATAAATTACCAGATGAAATAAAGTGTCTGACACAAAGCAGTAATAGTTTCAAAAATAAACTGAAATCATATCTCCTTGAGAATTGTTTCTATATCATAAATAAATCTGTAGTTATAATATATGCATTTAGTGCCATTTAAGGTAATGGGGTAGGAAATAAAATTTTCAAGCTTTTTCTAAAAAGGAGGTTGATTCATGTGTGCATTTCTTATGGACTTGACACGATCCACATCAAAACGGTTTCCATGGGATTGATCAATGGAACATGTAACTAACTAACATTTACACCATCGGCTGCAGATGTTATATATTTCACACCTGCAATTTCGGAATTTCTGCCATTTTCAAACTGTCGTACAAAATATTTTGCTGCAGCACATATCAGACTTAAAAATGCTCCGACATGTATACAGTTCATCATCAAAAACAAGCCTTTCCACGATGTTGATATCTTTCACACAAATCGCTACAAATGAATCCTCTAACAGACTGTTTTCATTTTCACTTCAATTGCCTTAGTAGACATTTAAACAGCGTGTTATAATGATTTGTAGCAATTTATGCGAAGGGTCTTAACATTGTGAAAATACTTGTTTTTGACGACTAGACACATACATGTTGTAGTATTTTGAAGTCCGACATGTGCTGAAGCAAACTTTTTGCAGTACCTCTCTAAAACGGTCCAAAGGCTGAAACTGTAATTGTGAAACAAATAGAATCTGCCATCAAGGTCGAATATAATGCCCTTTAAATAAATCTCACATGAGTGTGAACCCCGACCATTAGAAGTTAATTAATAACTTCAATTTTATTTAAGAAGCTTTTAGAGTTTTCACATAACAAAAACGAAGGCAGTACTGTTTATAGTATCCATTTAACAGGATAACACATATACGATTAACCGTCGTAGGTGACTTTTGAAGGGAGTGGTGACCCCAAAGCTGACAAGTTGCGGCGTATTACTTTATAGCACATTTAAAAACACCTGAGGTAAACCAACGAAAATTGGCGTACGCACAAAACATCACAAGTCGTCACGTAAAATGGCATTACGGGCACGTTATCGTTCATCGAGTGAACAAGGGATTACAACCTGAAATTGTTAAGAGATTTCTAATCTTAGCCTTGAAGAAAGTTTACACCACATGTTAAGAAAGAAATACGACATTGTAGTAAGCGGTAATCCCAACCTTTAACATAGAAACCGCATTATTTTTGATGATAAAAGAACTGGTTATTTCCTGTAAGTTAGTAAGCCCTCAGTATAAGCGAGTATCTCGTATGAACTGGTATCTTGGCAGTTTGTAATAAACAAATTGTGATTTTTGTCAATCTTCTGGTAGGAAACAGTTCCATACAGCTCTGATTAATTTTTTCTCCCCAGAATCTACACTGTGAAATATTTAAAAACGAACACGAAGAGCATTAATTTCACTACTGAAAGCAAATCACATCATTGAAACAGCAATTTTCCACTTCAATGGCGGTTAAGGGACGACAATGCAGCAACTTTTGTTTTGGGAAATATGACTCTGTAGATACTGCATGTATTAACAAACATTATTTGAATGAAATGTTACATTTTCCCAAAATAACACCTCGTTCGTGACTCTTCTGATTCTATTCATCCTCATAGTTTTTAGTTTTGTTAACCTTCAAGCATGGATTATACACAAATGTAGAGTTTTAGAGATAAATGACTTTGATGGGTGGTGAAACAGAAACATCTCCGTCGACGTATTTTAAAATATTTTATATTAGCTTGTGACAGTTTGACCTAGGATACTTCTGCTGATTGTTACTATATTATCAGGGAGCGATTTGTATTCGCAGCAATGTTCAATCTTCGCTATCCCTGATAATGTATCAGCATTGAATTGATAGTAGTTTATAATGAGGTAGAGAGATCATGTTTACGTCAAGATATCCAGGTTACCGTTACGTATCCTTAATGACAGAGATATGTTTATAACAGTGAATAGCAGCACACTGTAGTCATTTACTCTCTAGTTCATGTCACTGAATCCAGAGAGCTACATTGCCTTGTTAATGGACAGAGATAAGGACAACGTTGAGCATAGAACATAATGTTATGTGTGTAAGTCCCTGCAGCACGTCTATTCGTACAAGGAAAAGAAGCCAACTTAATACGCGTAAGTGCGTTGTTGTAAACATCACATAGACCCCGAGACGCCTTTTCCTATGCATCTGTTCAGTTGCAAGTATTTTTCTAGAGATACGTTTGCTTAGCGAGTGGCTGTCATCACTGTTGTCGATGTTCATTATGGCGACTTCCCTTTGAACTTGCGTCAGTTTTAATTAGTGCCAGAGAGAAAGAAAGAATGAAACGAAAACAGAAAACCTTTCAAATTAGATACATCACCAATTTAATATTTGCGTTCATCATTTTTCAGGATTCCAGAGAGAGATACTGAACGCTAAAGAGCATGGAGTTCTCGTAATTATCTACTGGCAATTATAATAAAAAAATGCTTCACATTTTAAAATCAAATTTATTTCTCAACTGTTTGGGAAATTTACTGCTATTGTTGTTAATATTGCATTATGGAGACTATGCTAACTTTCTTGTTTCTTGAACGCAACCTTACTATTACTATTATTATTACTACTATTATTAAAGTGTCTTTATAGACTTTGTAGATGTACTGGTCCTTGTCGTTAATATCTTTAATTGGTGTAGTGCACACCGTACTTTTGTGATCCTACAATCATAAATTTAAAAAATAGATTAGAATATAGGCCTGACAAATGCACTAGAATTCGATGACTGATTGTGATGGTTGCAAACTACAGATACCAGTAAGATTTCCCGCGCGGTGAGCTATTTTCTTTTTAGCTGTACTGACAACGCGCGCGCCAGACACTGTCTCAAATTAGCATTAGGAGCGAGTTGCAGAGAAAAGAAGAAAGATTAGTTTTAAAAATACCGTTGACAACGAGATCTTTAGAGACGGAGCACAATTCCGAATTAGTGATGGATGTGGAAGGAAAACTGCCGTATCCTTTAAAAGGAAACATTCCGACGTTTGTCTGAAGAGATGTAGGGAAATCACTGAAAACCTAAATCTGAATGGCCGGACGAGGATTTGAAACGTCGTCCTCCCAATAACGAGTCCAGTGTGTTAACCACTATACCGTCTCCCTCGGTGGAATGGCGAACAGAAACCTACTTTATTTAAAATTGCTCTGGCTGAAACTGGCCAAAGTCTCTCCTCCTTACTCGTGATTAATTGTATGTTCTTCCAGAGGCCAACCCCTCTATACCTATTTGTTTTTAAATGGAACTTACTATGGACGTGGACAGTGGTAGGTCTCACTCATGGATAAGGGCAAGGGCGAGGACTGCGAATGTCTCGCTG
This sequence comes from Schistocerca cancellata, assembly GCF_023864275.1. NCBI lineage: Eukaryota > Metazoa > Arthropoda > Insecta > Orthoptera > Acrididae > Schistocerca > Schistocerca cancellata. Next base: position 473,977,224 of record NC_064627.1, read on the forward strand.
GTGTATCTTTTTGGTGATGAAGCTTCAGGGTGTTTCAAAAATGACCGGTATATTTGAAACGGCAATAAAAACTAAACGAGCAGCGATAGAAATACACCGTTTGTTGCAATATGCTTGGGACAACAGTACATTTTCAGGTAGACAAACTTTCGAAATTACAGTAGTTACAATTTTCAACAACAGATGGCGCTGCGGTCTGCGAAACTCTATAGTACGATATTTTCCACAAATCCACCATGCGTAGCAATAATATGGCGTAGTCTCTGAATGAAATTACCCGAAACCTTTGACAACATGTCTGGCGGAATGGCTTCACATGCAGATGAGATGTACTGCTTCAGCTGTTCAATTTTTTCTGGATTCTGGCGGTACACCTGGTCTTTCAAGTGTCCCCACAGAAAGAAGTCACAGGGGTTCATGTCTGGCGAATAGGGAGGCCAATCCACGCCGCCTCCTGTATGTTTCGGATAGCCCAAAGCAATCACAAGATCATCGAAATATTCATTCAGGAAATTAAAGACGTCGGCCGTGCGATGTGGCCGGGCACCATCTTGAATAAACCACGAGGTGTTCGCAGTGTCGTCTAAGGCAGTTTGTACCGCCACAAATTCACGAAGAATGTCCAGATAGCGTGATGCAGTAATCGTTTCGGATCTGAAAAATGGGCCAATGATTCCTTTGGAAGAAATGGCGGCCCAGACCAGTACTTTTTGAGGATGCAGGGACGATGGGACTGCAACATGGGGCTTTTCGGTTCCCCATATGCGCCAGTTCTGTTTATTGACGAAGCCATCCAGGTAAAAATAAGCTTCGTCAGTAAACCAAATGCTGCCCACATGCATATCGCCGTCATCAATCCTGTGCACTATATCGTTAGCGAATGTCTCTCGTGCAGCAATGGTAGCGGCGCTGAGGGGTTGCCACGTTTGAATTTTGTATGGATAGAGGTGTAAACTCTGGCGCATGAGACGATACGTGGACGTTGGCGTCATTTGGACCGCAGCTGCAACACGGCGAACGGAAACCCGAGGCCGCTGTTGGATCACCTGCTGCACTAGCTGCACGTTGCCCTCTGTGGTTGCCGTACGCGGTCGCCCTACCTTTCCAGCACGTTCATCCGTCACGTTCCCAGTCCGTTGAAATTTTTCAAACAGATCCTTTATTGTATCGCTTTTCGGTCCTTTGGTTACATTAAACCTCCGTTGAAAACTTCGTCTTGTTGCAACAACACTGTGTTCTAGGCGGTGGAATTCCAACACCAGAAAAATCCTCTGTTCTAAGGAATAAACCATGTTGTCTACAGCACACTTGCACGTTGTGAACAGCACACGCTTACAGCAGAAAGACGACGTACAGAATGGCGCACCCACAGACTGTGTTGTCTTCTACATCTTTCACATCACTTGCAGCGCCATCTGTTGTTGAAAATTGTAACTACTGTAATTTCGAAAGTTTGTCCGCCTGAAAATGTACTGTTGTCCCAAGCATATTGCAACAAACGGTGTATTTCTATCGCTGCTCGTTTAGTTTTCATTGCCGTTTCAAATATACCGGTCATTTTTGAAACACCCTGTACATCCCACGGGGCACAGTATGCATCGAAACCAAGGAGTGGTAATTGTTCCAAGATCTGGGAGCCTTGTGCCAGTAGTTTAGGATATTGTTACTGTTAAATGATATAGCATTAGATGCTACTGGCCTTATTTTACTTTCTTTATGTATTCAACTTTTTATTGATTTAAGCCTGACTGATAGTATTACCTATATTAAACGATAGCGTAACAAAAGGTTTTTCCTTGTCCATACGTTGCATCTAGTTCGGCTTCAACAGATTATTGATATATACGTGTTAGCAATATACATCATGTTCATTCCACCCTGAGTAGCCCTAGCTCCGTGTCGTGTTGCGTTCAGATGGTGTTCAGTCTGAAACAGACTCTATTTATCTTATATCTTGGGGAAGCAGCGCCAGCTACACAGTGAGTTTTCGTTATTCTAAAAGAGCATAATCGGCTAGCGTATATCGCATTCCGTAACTAGACAATTAATAAACGTACACTCATGTTCAGAAAAACAGAACACCTTGAACGATTAGAGATAGGACATCCATATTCACAGGACATGTACATTAGTATGTTCTGCAGAAATGATTAGCCTTTCAGTCACCTCGGTGCAGCGTGTGTCCTCTTGCCTAGTAGGCACAGGGTCCGCCATGGGCCCTGATAACTTGGTCTGTACCTGATGGCATCGACGCGTATAAAGCACAAATGGCATCCTGTGGTGCAGCCATCCATGGTGAACTCACGTGGTTCCAAAGTTCATCTATTGTTGGCACTGGGTCACAGTGCTGCACCCGTTTTTCACCATATCCCACACATTTTCGAGTGGCGACAAGTCTGGTGATTTGTTGGGTCAGCCCAAAGGGCTGATATCCTGTGACACCAAGAAGGGACGTGTTTGTGCAGCAACAAGTGGTCGTCCATTTTCTTGTGAAAAATGCTCTCTGAGTTGTGCACAAAGGAATGTGAACGGGTCGCCGGATGTCATTGACGTAGGTCACAGTGGGCACATTGTCCTGGACACGCACCAACTGTGATTTGTAGGTATACCCAATAGCACCCTACACCGAAAGGCCTTGAGCTGGCGCTGTGTTGTGCGAATGCAGTCGCTGTGATGCCGCTGTCCGTGTCTGCAGCGAACCAAAATGCGGCCATCATTTTCAAACGAATAGAACCTGGATTCGTCCGGAAACACTACCTGATGCAAATTCTGCCCCAGTGATGTAGTTCCATACACCAATGCTGTCTAGCATGTTTCTGCACATTCGTGAAAGGTAAGCGAAGAAGTGGACGACGCGCACATAGCCCATGCCGTTATAACGGACTGCGGCCCTGATAGTGCACCATGTGTCACACTGTTCCACTGTTGCGCCAGAGCCAAGAAGGACGGAGATCTTTCCTGCAGTGCCATTCGGATGACGTGTTCTTCTCGAGGGGTGGTCTGGTTGTCTGGTTGGGACGACCTGAACCCATATCGTCGTCATCTGCGGGCTTCCGTCAACCATTCTGCACACATCCGTTGCACTGCCTAAACACTTCGTCCCACACGAACAGCAGTTACCCAGATGGATACCTACATTCTCTCAATGTGTTAATGTCCGCAGTCAGCCGTCTTCTGGCTGCTGCCTTGTAGTGTAGCGGCAGTGGGGAGTCTGGTGCGTCGCATGGTACATCCCAGGTGCTACATGCTTCACCCACTGTCCCTGCTGTCGAGACATTTTCTAGGGTACCGGGCGCGGTTGGGCCACCCTCTCCCCAAGGGGTGTGGCGGGTTCAGCGACGTTCGCGGCGCACGAGGCGGAGGGTCAACGTGGAGACTGCCCGTGTGGCACCGCCCGCTCTGCCTGTGAGTGGACATGTGGCGGTGCTTCAGCAAAGTCTGAGCAGGCACAGGGGGGGGGGGGGTAGGGGTTTATTAGTTATTGGGAGCTCCAACGTTAGGCGGGTGATGGAGCCACTTAGGGAAATAGCGGAAAGATCGGGGAAGAAGGCCAGTGTTCACTCTGCTTGCCGGGGGTCTCATCCGAGATATGGAGGAGGCCCTGCCGGCGGCGATAGAGAGCACTGGGTGCACCCGACTGCGCATGTCGGCACCAATGACTCCTGCCATCTGGGTTCAGAGGTCATCCTCAGTTCGTACAGGCGGTTGGCGGAATTGGTGAAGGCGGAAAGCCTCGTGCGCGGGATGGAATCTGAGCTAACTATTTGTAGTATCGTTCCGAGAACCGATCGCGGTCCTATGGTTTGGAGCCGAGCAGAAGGCTTAAACCAGAAGCTCAGACGATTCTGCGGAGATCTGGGGTGCAAATTTCTCGACCTCCGCTATCGGATGGAGGAATGTGGGGTCCCCCTGAATAGGTCAGGCGTGCAGTACACGCAGGAAGTGGCTACAAGGGTAGCGGAGTACGTGTGGAATGCACATGTGGGTATTTTAGGTTAGAGAATTCCCTCCTTAGGCCCGACAAGACGCCTCCCGAGACGCGGCAAGGTAGGAGTAGACAAAATGAAACAGTGAATAACAATATTAATGTGCTAATAGTAAACTGCAGGAGCTTCTATAGAAAGGTCCCAGAACTTCTCTCATTAATAAACGGTCACAACGCCCATATAGTACTAGGGACAGAAAGTTGGCTGAAACCAGACGTAAACAGAAATGAAATCCTAAACTCAGATTGGAATGCATACCGCAGAGACAGGCTGGACAGTGAATGGGGAGGCGTGTTTATAGCGATAAGAAGTGCAATAGTATCGAAGGAAATTGACGGAGATCCGAAATGTGAAATAATTTGGATGACGGTCACGGTTAAAGCAGGCTCATACATGGTAACTGGATGTCTCTATAGGCCCCCTGGCTCAGCAGCTGTTGTGGCTAAGCACCTGAAGGATAATTTGGAAAATATTTAGAGTAGATTTCCCCACCGTGTTATAGTTCTGGGTGAAGATTTTAATTTGCCGGATATAGACTGGGAGACTCAAACGTTCATAACGGGTGGCAGGGACAAAGAATCCAGTGAAATTATTTTAAGTGCTTTATCTGAAAACTACCTTGAGCAGTTAAACAGAGAACCGACTCGTGACGATAACATATTAGACCTTCTGGTGACAAACAGACCGGAACAATTTGAAACAGTTAACGCAGAACAGGGAATCAGCGATCATAAAGCGGTTACTGCATCGATGATCGTAACCGTAAATAGAAATATTAAAAAAGGTAGGAAGATTTTTCTGTTTATCAAAAGTGACAAAAAGCAGATTACAGAGAACCTGACGGCTCAACACACAAGTTTTGTCTCAAGTGCAGATAGTGTTGAGGATCAGTGGACAAAGTTCAAAACCATCGTGCAATATGCGTTAGATGAGTATGTGCCAAGCAAAATCGTAAGAGATGGAAAAGAGCCACCGTGGTAGAACAACCGAGTTAGGAAACTGCTGCGGAAGCAAAGGGAACTTCACAGCAAACATAAACATAGCCAAAGCCTTGCAGACAAACAAAAATTACGCGAAGCGAAATGTAGTGTGAGGAGGGCTATGAGAGAGGCGTTTAATGAATTCGAAAGTAAAGTTCTATGTACTGACTTGGCAGAAAATCCTAAGAAATTTTGGTCTTATGTCAAAGTGGTAGGTGGATCAAAACAAAATGTCCAGACACACTGTGACCAAAATGGTACTGAAACAGAGGATGACAGACTAAAGGCCGAAATACTAAATGTCTTTTTCCAAAGCTGTTTCACAGAGGAAGACTGCACTGTAGTTCCTTCTCTAGATTGTCGCACAGATGACAAAAAGGTAGATATCGAAATAGACGACAGAGGGATGGAGAAACAATTAAAATCGCTCAAAAGAGGAAAGGCCGCTGGACCTGATGGGATATCAGTTCGATTTTACACAGAGTACGCGAAGGAACTTGGCCCCCTTCTTGCAGCGGTGTACAGTAGGTCTCTAGAAGAGCGTAGCGTTCCAAAGGATAGGAAAAGGGCACAGGTCATCCCCGTTTTCAAGAAGGGACGTCGAACAGATGTGCAGAACTATAGACCTATATCTCTAACGTCGATAAGTTGTAGAATTTTGGAGCACGTATTACGTTTGAGTATAACGACTTTTCTGAAGTCTACAAATCTACACTGTAGGAATCAGCATGGGTTTCGAAAGAGACGGTCATGTGAAACCCAGCTCGCGCTATTCGTCCACGAGACTGAGGGCCATAGACACGGGTTCACAGGTAGATGCCATGTTTCTTGACTTCCGCAAGGCGTTCGATACAGTTCCCCACAGTCGTTTAATGAACAAAGTAAGAGCATATGGACTATCAGACCAATTGTGTGACAGGCTTGAGGCGTTCCTATATAACAGAACGCAGCATATCATTCTCAATGGAGAGAAGTCTTCCGAAGTAAGATTGATTTCGGGTGTGCCGCAGGGGAGTGTCGTAGGACCGTTGCTATTCACAGTATACATAAATGACCTTGTGGGTGACATCGGAAGTTCACTGAGGCTTTTTGCGGATGATGCTGTGATATATCGACAGGTTGTGACAATGGAAAATTGCACTGAAATGCAGGAGGATCTGCAGCGAATTGACGCATGGTGCAGGGAATGGCAATTGAATCTCAATATAGACAAGTGTAATGTGCTGCGAATACATAGAAAGAAAGATCCCTTATCATTTGGCTACAATATAGCAGGTCAGCAAGTGGAAGCAGTTAATTCCATAAATTATCTGGGAGTACGCATTAGGAGTGATTTAAAATGGAGTGATCATATAAAGTTGATCGTTGGTAAGGCAGATGCTAGACTGAGATTCATTGGAAGAATCCTAAGGAAATGCAATCCGAAAACAAAGGAAGTAGGTTACAGTACGATTGTTCGTCCACTGCTTGAATACTGCTCAGCAGTGTGGGATCCGTACCAGATAGGGTTGATAGAAGAGATAGAGAAGATCCAATGGAGAGCAGCGCGCTTCGTTACAGGATTATTTAGTAATCGCGAAAGCGTTACGAAGATAATAGATAAACTCCAGTGGATGATTCTACAGGAGAGACGCTCCGTAGCTCGGTACGGGCTTTTGTTGAAGTTTCGAGAACATACCTTCACCGAAGAGTCAAGCAGTATATTGCTCCCTCCTACGTATATCTCGCGAAGAGACCATGAGGATCAAATCAGAGAGATTAGAGCCCACACAGAAGCATACCGACAATCCTTCTTTCCACGAACAATACGAGACTGGAATAGAAGGGAGAACCGATAGAGGTACTCAAGGTACCCTCCGCCACACACCGTCAGGTGGCTTGCGGAGTATGGATGTAGATGTATATGCCAAAACCGCGCCATCTTTCAATCTCAATGATTTTACGCTATGGTTCCCGCATACTTCTGCGAGGTATACAGCATGTCTGCTCAAGTCACACTTATCCATTACGTTCGGTTGATAGCGACAACGAGAGCTGCAGGCACATTTTACCGGTAGGTGGTGTTGCGCCGCGATATCGATCTTGACAGCCAATCCGAGGGCCAACACGGTTCAAATGCTAATAATTTCTGCAAAACATACTAATGTCCAAGTCTTGTGAATATAAACGTTGTACCTCTAGTCGTTAAGGTGTTCTGTTTTTACTGAACATGGGTGTAATTGCAGCAGTAGCACGTCCGATAACGTGTGTTCAAGGGGGAGAATGGAATGAAAGAGTAAGGGAAACAAAACGATATGCGTAGTACAGACAGTTCGAAATTTTACATTTTTTTACATCTCTGAAACCAAAATCGTCTGCATGTTCCTCCAGTACGTACACTGTAACATGTCTGTACCCTCATTGGCATGCTGAACACTTGGAGGTCGAGCCGTTGCTGCTCAAGTTGTTCCAGTCTTTGTCAGCCACCGGCCTTAGGAATTCCAATGAGTGAGGATGGTTAGTCCGAGGACACAATGACGAGGAACCCCTTGAGTGTGAATTCGTCAGTACAATATTTAGTAGGGCTTATTTGAAAGTGTGCTAACAGTCGCCGGCCGGAGTGACCGTGCGGTTCTAGGCGCTACAGTTTGGAACCGAGTGACCGCTACGGACGCAGGTTCGAATCCAGCCTCGGGTATGGATGTGTGTGATGTCCTTAGGTTACTTAGGTTTAATTAGTTCTAAGTTCTAGGCACCTGATGACCTCAGAAGTTAAGTCGCATAGTGCTCAGAGCCTGTGAACCATTTGCTAACAGTCATGTCAGGAAACATATTAGTTGCTAATGACTCAACATACGCATCGGGAGGGCGACAGAAAAAGAGTGTCAGTGAGGAACATAGATCACCTTTCTATGGGATGTATGTAGGCCTGTTACACTTCACAAAATGGACTTAGATGTCATTAAAGAAAATTCAAAACAAAGAATTAACTTGCACAATGACCGTCGACTGAGAATTGGCACGCACATTGATCACAAAGGTTCACGTCATCAAAAGATAAGGCGAACAGCTTGGGAATTACAATAAGTGCAGAACGTTCAGCTAAATATCAACTCTTAAAGAATGCATATAAAAACAAATTCGTGTGACTGGGTGATGAGAACTGATGGAATGTGATGGCACCCAACAGAATGCAAAGCAGTCTGTCGTGGAGCTTATCCTCAAACTGGCTGTCCTTTGAGCCGTAGATGCAGATAGTGCGATCATATGTTTTATAGGCACGGAAGAAACAAATAACCAGAGGCAGACTTTGTCCAGTGGTTCCAGGTGGTAATAATTATAGTGTCACACTTTTCACGAGGGTTACTTTGCTCTAAAGGAGGATGATCGTTATACGCAGACAAGAAATGAAGCAAAGGCAAGTTACTTTGATACCAGCTATTGGCCAAAAGCAGTGTTCATACCACAGTTATAGTTCTCTTATGTTCATTTTCCCACTTTCGCTTGCTGTGGCATTACTGTTATGTATTGTTCATACGAGACAACGTAAAGAAGAAATAATTTTAGGGGGCTGGTCACACCAACTTCTCGCACCACAATAAATAACTTTCCAGCCAATTTACCATTCAGATTAACAGTCGGTACGCGTTAAGGCTTTGACGTTAACTGATCTTGATATAACTCTCTTGGTACCTGTAATTTCCAGGGTTCCATTGATCTTCAAATCCAGATTGGTCGGAGTTGAAAACAAATTCCTTACTGAACGATGGAGAAATTTATCTCACCCACAAGTTTTCGGGCTGATTCCGATGTTTGTTGCGCACCGTATAGTTGATGCTTTGTTAGAAACTTTGTTATCTTACGTCTTCCAATTCTGTATCACTGTTTGAACTTATGCAACCATCCACTGCTTCCCTTGAAGTCACTGTAATTTATGTCACTCACAGCAGTTGTGCACAACGTAGTAGGTCACTATCACGCACATCCTGTAGATTGTATCGAGCAAACCCTCCACGCACAAACACGTTTTTGTAACAAGTGCGCCTTGTCCTCCCTTAATGTCTGTACTTCTTCTTATGCACTACATGTTCATATTTCTGCGGAATTGTTCGAAATTTGTTAATAATTGTTTTCTTAACATGCTGCGGATGATCATCCACGTGCGTAATTATATTTAGTACCTGTTCCTTAGACGATTGACCTTTGCTGAGTTTCACTGAAGATGGATGTTGTGGCTCTCTGTCCAACAAGGACAATAGACTACATGGTTCGAAGCCTGTTTCAGTACCACTTTAACTCATTAAGCATATATCATCATGATGGTACTCCTCATGCACATTGTCCACACAGTCGAGCGTATATGATACCACATATTCCACTGACTCATCTTGCAAAAATGCTAATATTTCATCTGCCACTTCCTCCTCACTCTGCAAAATTTCTTGCATTCCTTGCTGAAGAAATGGCAACTTCAACAACTGTTGTTGCAGACATACTGCTAAATTTGCTTCTGTAGGAGATTTTAACTAGGTGGGCCTAGTCTGCTGGTGCACTGTCGTCTTGAACTTCTCACCCATTGCAATAATACTGAATACAGGGCAGGAAACTAGGTTGAAGGATACTGTTCAAGTACTGCACTGCCTAAAATTACCCTCAATAGGGATAAAAGACGACCGAAATGTTAAACATAATCACTTGGTGTTGATCGTGGGAGACCATGTCATTTTCTTGGAGTCATATCTTCTGACTACGTAGTTTGAAACTTAAGCCTACTCTTCATCATTACTAAATTGTGACGTGATTCTATATCTGCAAATAGGTACGCCGTACAGTCCAATATCTGACTTCGGAATTTCTGTCTGACCGTGGTGTAATCCAGCTGGAACCTTCCCGTGTCTCCCGATCTTCCCCCAAGTATACCTACTCTTGTGATTCTTGAACAGAGTATTCGCTATTACCATATGAAATTTATTGCAGAATTCAATTAGTCTTTCTCATCTCTATTTCTACTGCTAATCCCATAATCTCCCAAAATCCTTTATCGTATTTCTTTCCCTACAACCAAGTTCCAATCCCCATGACTTTAAATATTCATCTCTCTTTATATACTTAATTATATGCACATATAATTCGCCTATCTCTTTATCTGCTGCTTTCGATGTTGGAAACTATACCGAACTATTGTTGTCGACGGTGGTTTGCTGCCGAAACTAGACTGAGCCTTTAAATTTGCTTTTTCATATTTTATAGCTTTGCTATTACTTTGAAACTCCTGAAATTTCATGCTCAGACACGTAGAATGTTATCCCGTCGTTGGTTATTTCATCTTTCTCAGATGGTCACCAACCCCTTTGCAGTGCCCTCGTGGAGAATCGAATGCGGGAATAATTCGAAATCTTTTGCCAGTGGACAGATAATCATGCCACATGTGTTGTGGATAGACATTATGTATCTTTAACAATCTAGGTTTCGATGACAGCGGAAGCTTTATTGACGCGTTTCAATTTTTTAAGAAAACTTCAGAATTTCTGTGTATGAAAAATTCATAAAAACAGATTAGGTGTGTGGTGCTATCTAGCATGAGAAGACGAAAGTTAAAGAAAGAACTATCTTAAAACCAGAGTGAATGGGGACTTGTATGTTGTATGTTAACCGGGGACCTAGAAACAACGGAGTGGCTCCGTCCCCGCCGCAGCCGCAGTGGTCCACAACCCCACGACGACTACCGCAGTCCACTTCGCGCCTCTGCCGCCCCACACCGAACCCAGGGTTATTGTGCATTCGGCCCCCGGTGGTCCCCCCAAGGAACGTCTCACACCAGACGAGTGTAACGCCTATGTTTGCGTGGCAGAGTAATGGTGGTGTACGCGTACGTGGAGAACTTGTTTGCGCAGCAATCGCCCACATAGTGTAGCTGAGGCGTCATAAGGGGAACCAGTCCGAATTCGCCGAGGCAGATGGAAAACTGCCTAAAAACCATCCACAGACTGGCCGGCTCACCGGACCTCGACACAAGTCCGCCGGGCGGATTCGTGCCGGGGACAAGGCACTCCTTCCCGCTCCGGAAAGCCGTGCGTTAGACCGCACGGCTAACCGGGTGGGCGAAGGAGGACTTACTTTAATGAACTGCATGTATCGCATTAGTCAGAAATAAGCAAAAGTTTTGTACGCATCTAGAATGCATACGTAAAAGAATTTTAAAACACCTTGTCCTAGACTAGCAATGAAAAGCCAAAATAGGGCCACACTTCTAATCTTGACAGCAAATATTGGAACACAATTTGTTGTGCTCGTGAACACATGACCCCATAGGTGCAATCTACGTAAGACTGGCAGGCACGAAGTTGCCACAAAGCGGACGGATGTTCCGATAGGCGGGGTTTACATGTTTGAAATTACAACAAATAAAGTAAAACATTTAGTGGCAACTAAAGTTAATGCAAATGAAAATTAGGTCCAAAATAGGCGACAAATGTAAAATAAATGAAAAACATTTAAAGAAGGAAAAAAGTATCTAACACAGGACACTATCTGTTGACATCAGGAGTAAAGACAAGATATAAGGAAACTGGAAATTTGTGATAAGTTCCTATAGGACCAAACTGCTGAGGTCATTGGTCGCTAGGCTTAAACAGTACTTAATCTAACTTAAACTAATTTACACTAAGGACAACAGACTCACCCATGCCTGAGGGAGAACTCGAACTTCCGACGGGAGAGCCACGCAAATCATGGCAAAGCGCCTCAGACCAAGATAGAAGTAAGAAGTACATAAACAGTACAGCTCCTGCATAAAACAGACTTAAAATATAGAACAGATGTCAAGTATAGACCATAGAAACAAGTTAACTTCTTGATTGGGAGAGTATTGCCAGTGCTCAGCTACAGCCTTTAAAAATTGTTGTCATTTAACACCAAGTCTGATTTTTAGTAATCTGTTGGTCATTAAGACTTCTATCTTTAGCCTCGTGAAAGTGTACCACAGTCGCCAGTTCCTCCAGGAAGTAAAATCTTTCTCTTCTTTTTCTCTTGGTTGCACGAAGCAAAGTGTAAAGTTTGTAATACAACTTCTACATGTCACCTAGCTCTCAAATGCTCTGCAAACGAAGTATTTTTAATTGCACGAAATTTTAGAGGGGATATGCTCCTGAGATCTCATTCTGAACATATGGCCTGTCTGTCCAATGTAAATAGTGAGACACCGACTGCGTGTTGATTTACAGACGTTATAATGTATTCCAATACTTGTGTGTCAAAATTAGAAGTGTGGCCCTACCTCAGAATAACTGCATGAATTCGCCGAAGCTGAGGATTGTCGTCTCTTCACGGTTTCACAACGATTGGCCTTATCGTTGCTAGTCTAGGACAAGGTTATTCAAAATTGTTTTACTTTTTCATGCTTGGTACATACCAAAATTTTGCTTATTTATGAGTAACGCGTTGTCCGCAGTTCCTAAACGTATATCTCCACCTTCACTCTGGGTTTTGTGTAGTACGCCAGAAAAAAATAACCACCTTCTCATGATACACAGGATCATATCCCTACTTTATTACTACGTGTTTTCCCATGTAGAACGTCTCAGGATGCTTCAGAAAGGCGAAACGAGTCAAAAAAACTTCTGCTCTCTTAGCAACTTAGACTGCTTTTCCTACTGAAAATATATCACGGTTGCTGCACTATGCCTATAGAGTAGGAGGATTTATCCAATGCCGTGGTTTTCATTGTCGTAAACATCTTCATGCCGTAGCATACTGCTGATTCTGCCGCTTTTAGGGGCAGTTTCCAACCCCAAGGACAAAAAAATGACCTGAACCTCTGTCCGCTCCTCCGCTCTCTTCGACGAAGCTGTTCGTAGAACGAGGGTGATATCTTATGCTGGAAACCTGGGCCGCCTTTGCTAATGTATTTTTATTCAAATTTTAAGCAGTGAGTTGGTCTAAATCCGACACCCAGGACGTTATGATTTGTAGTCAAGAACGCTATCCCTCTACTACTGGTGGATTTCGCTATGACGCAGTGCGTCTTCCATGTGTTGTCTCTGACGAAAGTAGCTGAATGTTCATATGTTGTTGCTGTGGTGTTAGCCGATTTGGTGGTTAACTACCTAACCCTAGCAATCGTTTTTCCTGTTGTAAAGTGGGCTCGCGGTCTAAGCTTGAAATTTATAGTTAGTTTTACCTTCACAGGATCCTATATATGTATTAATTTCCTGTGGTCAAAAGGACGTCGGGAAAGATCTTTCCAACTGAAAAATATGTGCAAGTCGTTAGGGCGTTGCAAACTTTTTTGACCAGTTTAGAATCATATAGTAATCAGTTTCAGCCTCATTTCAGTGGTTTTCCATCATTGTTTTCCACTACAATTTCTGCCCACTGCAGCCCCCTCTAGTACCGTGGATATAGCTCTCTGATATCTTAGCAGAGGTCCTACCACCTCTCCTTTCTTCTTTTCAGTGTTTTCCATACAGTCCTTTCCGGGCCGATTCTCCGGATAACCACATCATTCCTTGCTTTATCAGTCCATCTAGTTTTCAACATAATTCTACGTTTCGATTCTCTTCTGATTCTGTTTTTCCACAGTCCACGTTTCATTACCACAAACTGCTATGCTCAAACATACTCAGAAATTTCTTCCTCAAATTAAATGTCAGGCACTAGCAGACTTATTTTGCCTAGGAATGCCATTTTTGCCAGTGCTGATCTCCTTTTCAAGTTCTTCCTGCTCCGTCCATCGTGGCTTACTTTGCTACCTAGGCATCGACTTAATGTACGTCGTGATGACTAATCCTGCTGTTAAGTTTCTCGCTTTTCTCATTTTCTGCTACTTCCCATTACTTTTGTCTTTCTTCGATTTACTCTCAGTCCACACTCTGTGCTCGTTACACTCTTCATTCCATTTAGAAAATCCAGTAATTCTTCTCCAGTTTTCCGGCCGGTGTGGCCGAGCGGTTCTAGGCGCTTCAGTCTGGAACTGCGCGACCGCTACGGTCGCAGGTTCGAATCCTGCCTCGGGTATGGATGTGTGTGATGTCCTTCGGTTAGTTAGGTTTAAGTAGTTCTAAGTTCTAGGGGACTGATGACCTCAGATGTTAAGTCTCATTGTGCTCAGAGCCAATTGAACCATCTTCTCCAGTTTCACTGAGGTTATCTACATTTATCAGCAAATCTTTTCATTGATACCCTTTCACTTTGAATTTTAATTCCACTCTTGAACCTTTATTTTATTTCCGTCAATGTCTCTTCGATGTGTACATTGAACAGTACAGGTGAAAGACTACGTCCTTGCTTACACCTTTTTCAATCAGAGCGCTCTGTTCATGGTCTTCCACTTTCATTGATCCCTCTTGGTTCTTATATATTTTGTATAGTATCGGTCTTTCCCTAAAGCTGACTTCCATTTTTCTCAGAATTTCGAATATCTTGCCGCATTTGACACTGTCTAACGCTTTTTCCAGTTCGAAAAATCATATGAACATATCCTGATTTTTGTTTAGCCTGGCTTCCATACCAACCGCAGCGTCAGAATTGCCTCTCTGTAGAGTTTTCCTTTCTTATATCCAAATTAATCGTCTTGTATTACCGGAGACCAGAATCAAAATAAATAAGTAGAGCTATTGCGATCTGGACTGCTATGTTTTAAAATATTGAACAGGATTGTTGGTTTCCCACAGTGATTTCAAAAATAATTCAGTTTAATTTTGGGAGAAGAACAACGCTTTTGTTCAAGACATACCAAAAGATCCCGAAGAAACTGCGGTAGATTTCCGCATTGGCTGTTCTCACCTGTAGCGCGTCTGAATTTCTTCTGCTTCTTATTTTGGTCCAGTTTGATAAGGAATCCAAACACTTCTCCACTACAGTAGAATAGGTCTGATTAGCATCCTGTATGCTGTTTTCTTAAGAGATGCAATATTCTCTATTAACAACTGTTTAGGAGGCAAACTACTTGTAATTCAGTCGATGATTCAGCTACGCTGGAGGAGGAGGAGAAGATTTGTGTTTAACGTCCCGTCGACAACTATGTCATTAGAGACAGAGCACAATCTCAGATTAGGGAAGAACGGAGAAGGAAATCGGCCGTACCCTTTCAAAGGAAGCATTCCCGCATTAGCCTTGAACGATTTAGGGAAATCACGGAGAACCTAAATCTAGATGGCAGTACACGTGTTTGAACCTTTGTCCTCCCGAATGCGAGTCCAGTATGCTAACTACTGTGCCATCTCGCTAGGTAGTTACGCTGCATAAGTACTTGTGCTTCATCCATTCTTGAAGTTCAGTATCAATCTTCACTACTATTTGCATTTATAAGCCTTAGATTATTGTATGGATAACTCATAAACATTTGGAAAATGTATATATAAGGACAACCTACAATTCTCTGAAATACAAATCACTTCAGTCACAGAAATACTCAGACAAGAAACGATAACCCAGTCGCAGTCTCTGGACTGCTGTCACACACTTCTTAAAATGGATGTTCCACAGGCTCCATTAAAAGTCCAGGTCATAGCGACGTTTAGTTTCTGCATTGCAATCGGTTCCTCATTAATGCAGACTCTATAAATTCATTATGTTTGCAATAAGCAGTGGTCAACGGCCACGCACAGAACAAAATTGCAGCGAGCTTTTAATAGTGTATCGAGTGACATTTAACTGTAAATGGCCTGCTCGTTTGGATATTATAGCCGGTATTCTGACGCTGCTCTGCCTTCCACCATTAAGCGTGAACAGTCTTTGCCAGAATTTTTCCTGGAATTCAGGTCACCACACATTAATGATGTAAAGGAGCAATTTCCGGGTCAGCTCGCCAAATGTGTATTAATTACACTGGAAAAAAAGCCAGAGTCACTTTTGTTTCCTGATAACATCGATTTACATTCGGTTTGTACTAATGAGAATACGAAAAATAATGAATGAAAATTTGCGCATACGGGAGCCTATAAGCCTACTCTGACTATGCACTATGGACAAGTGAACGTTCTGTTTCGAGCTACAGCTGCAAGATGATCAATAATCATAAAAAATGTCGTTGAAGTCCATATACCAATAATTTACATTTGAAGCGATATTTAATGTTTATTAGTGATTACTTTCAGACAATATTTTAAGTTAAAAATAACATCCACACTACAAGTATGTATTTCATATATAAAAACGTAACTCCTTCTGCAGTATTGATAATTTATCAACATTACTGATATTGTAATATATTACTGCAAAACTTCGATTAAAGAGACGGAAATTATTTTAAATGCAACTGACTCTTTTCCTCTCTCGCTCATTATCTTCACGTTTAATAATTTTCATCGACACTGTTTTACAAAATGAAGTAAAAAACATTGTAAGGTCATTAAAAAAATAACTTGTATACATTGAGCTAGCATAGCCATATCGTGGTCACAAGTGATTCATCCCGTCTCTAGTTTTAGTGTTGTGTAGGATCTCGTATAAGACAGATCGTAAAGGAGATCTTTTCAGGTGAGAAATGTAACAGGCGGTGAAAATCAACAGGGAGCAACAAAGTCACATTAACAGTCAAGTATCAGAAATGTTATGACCTACGACATACGTCAAAGAGTTTTCTTCCACACATGTTGTGCCTTTACCTCAGAGGAATACTTAGATCATCAGAACTTTTTTATGTTTTACGCTTCTGCTAGTTCACGAGCAGCTTTTTTTGTAACAGTCTATGCCCTCTAGTCGATGTCTTTGGTGTGGCCAGTTCTTGCTCGGTTGTGGTCGTTTGCCTTACCAACGCTCTTCGGTGAGCAATAACGTACGGTTAGTAGGAATTCAGTGTAGCCAGTGTGGAAGCAGCATAGTCTGTGACTGTGTTTGAAGAGGATGAGAAGGTACTGCTCTATGCTGTTCTCTGCTGCGTTGGATGGAAGGTGGCAATGTGGATGCTCTCAGGTATATGCAGAGAGAAAGAAATTTGTTGGTGATTAAAAATTAGGTGTAAATGTGAATGTTCCAAGGTATATGTAAAAAGGAAGAAGTTGGTTGACAGTTAAAACTTGTGTTTGTACGTGAAATCTTGTAACTGTGATCTGAATCCTAAAGTCACAGGAGATGAGCAGTAAGGTAATACGCTATAGAACCAAAGGAGGGCCCCCGAGAGCACGTAGAAATGCCGCAAGACGACGTGGCATGGACTAGACAAATGTCTGAAGTAGTGCTGCAGTGAACTGACACCATGAATCCTGCAGGGCTGTCCATAAATCCATACGAAGGGGGTGGAGATCTCTTCTGAACAGCACGTTGCAAAGCATGCCTGATTTGCTCAATAATGTTCATGTCTGAGGAGTTCGGTGGCCAGCGGAAGTGTTTGAACTCAGAAGAGTGTTCCTGGAGCCACTCTGTAGCAATTCTGGATGTGTGGGGTGTCGCACTGTCCTGCTGCAATTGCCCAAGTCCGTCGGAATACACTATGGACATAAATGGAAGCATGTGATCAGACAGGATGCTTACGTATGTGTCACCTGTCAGAGTCGTATCTAGACGTGTCTGACGTCCCACATCACTCAAACTGCATACGCCCCACACCATTACAGAGCCTCCACCGAGTTGAAAAGTCCCTACTGACATGCACAGTCCATGGATTCATGAGGGTTTGTCCATACCCGTACACGTCCATCAACTCGATACAATTTGAAACGAGAATCGACCGACGGAGCAACATGTTTCCACTCATCGAGAGTCCAATGTCGGAGTTGTCGCGTCCAGCCGAGGCATAGAGCTTTGTGTTGTGGAGTCATCAATTGTACACGAATGGGCCTATGCCTCCGAAAGCCCATATCGATGACGTTTCGTTGAATGGTTCGCACGCTAACGCTTGTTAATAGCCCAGCACTGAAATCTGCAGCAATTTGCGGAAGTGTTGCACTTGTGTCGACGTTGGCCGCGTTCATGCAGGATCTTTTTCCAGCAGCACCGATCTCGAAGAACTGATCTTTTACCAGATTCCTGATATTCACGGTGCACTCGTCAAATGTTCGTACGGGAAAATCCCCACTTCATCGCTACCTCGGAGATGCTGTGTCCCATCGCTCGTGCACTGACTATAACACCACCTTCAAACTCACTTATATTTTGATAACGTGCGATTGTAGCAGCTGTAACTGTTTTAGCTATTGCACCAGACACGTGTTATCTTCTACAGGCGTTGCAGACCTCAGCGCCGTATTCTGCCTATTTACACATCTCTGTATTTGAATATAAATGCCTATACCAGTTTCTTAGGTGCTTCACTGTATATGCTGCAGTGGGAAATATGGCGTGCCTTATTGAAGCATTATATTCATGTCTTTATGGAGCCATTGTGAGTGCTACTGTGGGACATCCAGTTTCAGTTAACGAGGACCAAAATCCGTTCCTTCCAAACTAGATGAACTAAATAGATCATTCCTCCATTCATCCAATGATTCCTATCATTCTCGTCGGTTTCGTGAGCGCTATGTGAGCAAAGTCTGTGTCATGCAGTGGTGTAGATGCCATATGGTTAATGTAAAAATGTTCTTCACGAAAAACGTCTATACTCTCGGTTTCGAGAATTAACAACTGCTAGAAAATTTTTGCTTATTTACTCTAACACCCTCACATTTAACTGAGAGCATGTATATAATGTTTCTTTTCAAGAACTCACGTGGTCACGTATTTGAAGGTTATTCACTAATGGAGATAGTGCTATGATCATTTCCCTTCAGCAAAAGTATTTATTTAGTGAGAGCTGTTTTCCTTGGGCTGCACGCATTTAATCAGCATAAGATGGTTCAAATGGCTCTGAGCACTATGGAACTTAATTTCTGAGGTCATCAGTCCCCTAGAACTTAGAGCTACTTAAACCTAACTAACCTAAGGACATCACACACATCCTTGCCCGAGGCAGGATTCGAACCTGCGATCGTAGCGGTTGCGCGGTTCCAGACTGTAGGGCCTAGAACTGCTAGGCCACACCGACCAGCTCAGCATAAGATTACTAGCAGTATATTTCGTGCCATTCTTCCAGGTTCCAAGAGGTAAGCTTTGTTGAGATCTTCGGAGTAGCAAACGAAATATAAAGTTGCTTACAGTGTTTATTTGTTATTCAGTATTATCGGTTTCTTTGTAGAAGAATGTTTAAATTTACAATTATAGACCAAGCATGCTCATTACAATTGTTTTGCCTGTAAGGCGGAACGTATGAAACATTTAGAAAATCGAACAGTGGTTCCACTACTAGAAAAGTCATTAATCGTTTAAGTGAATTTTAACATTTTAAGCCAATATTAACTGGTGTACGAAGTGCTGTATATGTTAATTTGTTCTGTTTAACGTATTAGAGTAAGACAAAGTTGTACTGGATTACTTTGATACTTTACTTATAGTGACTGGTGGGACTCACAGTAATGTTAAGAGATCAAATGGAAGGGAAATTGTTGAAATTTCTAGGTCAGTTTATCGGAATTTAGAATATACATGAATGTTTTTTTGACTGTATAATAATTTAGAACAGTGAACAGTTTTGAAGAATAATACGTAATGCAGCGTCAGTCTTATATGAACAGTCAGGGTAAGTAATGAAACCATAGATATTATTTATGTTGTGCATGCTTGCCTGTTTCTGCAGGAAGAATATTGATAAACGGATGGGGTAATACATACAGTCTCACTTGTATTTCAGAAGTTAATCTGTGAGCGGCCTTTAAAATGTCACTTCCATTTACAATGTTGTGCATTGAAGCAATACAGTGTGGTACATACAGGGTGTTTCAAAAATGACCGGTATATTTGAAACGGCAATAAAAACTAAACGAGCAGCGATAGAAATACACCGTTTGTTGCAATATGCTTGGGACAACAGTAAATTTTCAGGCGGACAAACTTTCGAAATTACAGTAGTTACAATTTTCAACAACAGATGGCGCTGCAAGTGAGCAGATATAGAAGACAACGCAGTCTGTGGGTGCGCCATTCTGTACGTCGTCTTTCTGCTGTAAGCGTGTGCTGTTCACAACGTGCAAGTGTGCTGTAGACAACATGGTTTATTCCTTAGAACAGAGGATTTTTTCTGGTGTTGGAATTCCACCGCCTAGAACACAGTGTTGTTGCAACAAGACGAAGTTTTCAACGGAGGTTTAATGTAACCAAAGGACCGAAAAGCGATACAATAAAGGATCTGTTTGAAAAATTTCAACGGACTGGGAACGACAGATGAACGTGCTGGAAAGGTAGGGCGACCGCGTACAGCAACCACAGAGGGCAACACGCAGCTAGTGCAGCAGGTGATCCAACAGCGGCCTCGGGTTTCCGTTCGCCGTGTTGCAGCTGCGGTCCAAATGACGCCAACGTCCACGTATCGTCTCATGCGCCAGAGTTTACACCTCTATCCATACAAAATTCAAACGCGGCAACTCCTCAGCGCCGCTACCATTGCTGCACGAGAGACATTCGCTAACGATATAGTGCACAGGATTGATGACGGCGATATGCATGTGGGCAGCATTTGGTTTACTGATGAAGCTTATTTTTACCTGGATGGCTTCGTCAATAAACAGAACTGGCGCATATGGGGAACCGAAAAGCCCCATGTTGCAGTCCCATCGTCCCTGCATCCTCAAAAAGTACTGGTCTGAGCCGCCATTTCTTCCAAAGGAATCATTGGCCCATTTTTCAGATCCGAAACGATTACTGCATCACGCTATCACGCTTCGTGAATTTGTGGCGATACAAACTGCCTTAGACCACACTGCGAACACCTCGTGGTTTATGCAAGATGGTGCCCGGCCACATCGCACGGCCGACGTCTTTAATTTCCTGAATGAATATTTCGATGATCGTGTGATTGCTTTGGGCTATCCGAAACATATAGGAGGCGGCGTGGATTGGCCTCCCTATTCGCCAGACATGAACCCCTGTGACTTCTTTCTGTGGGGACACTTGAAAGACCAGGTGTACCGCCAGAATCCAGAAACAATTGAACAGGTGAAGCAGTACATCTCATCTGCATGTGAAGCCATTCCGCCAGACACGTTGTCAAAGGTTTCGGGTAATTTCATGCAGAGACTACGCCATATTATTGCTACGCATGGTGGATATGTGTAAAATATCGTACTATAGAGTTTCCCAGACCGCAGCGCCATCTGTTGTTGAAAATTGTAACTACTGTAATTTCGAAAGTTTGTCTGCCTGAAAATGTACTGTTGTCCCAAGCATATTGCAACAAACGGTGTATTTCTATCGCTGCTCGTTTAGTTTTCATTGCCGTTTCAAATATACCGGTCATTTTTGAAACACCCTGTAAGTGAAATACTTTGGAACTGGGGTGTAATCAGAATTACTTTGTTGAAGTTTAAACTTTGTGTATGTGTATTGTGTATTAATCCGGGGACCTAGAAACGACGGAGAGGCTTCGTCTCGCCGTAGCCCTCAGTGGTTCACAACCCCACAACAGGGCACAGCAGCCCACCCACCCCACCGCCGCCCCACACCGATCCCAGAGTTATTCTGCGGTTCGGCCCACAGTGGACACCCCCTCCCGCGGGGAACGTCTCATACCAGACGAGAGTAACCCCAAATGTGTGCGTGTTTGAGTATCTTTGGTGTATGCGTACGTGGAGGCAGTGTTTGCGCAGCAATCCCCGGCATAATGTAACTGAAACGGAATAAGGGGAACCAGACCGCATTCGCCGAAGTAGATGAAAATACCGCCTTAAAAACCATCCACAGGCTGTCCAGCACACCGGATCTCGACACTAATCCGCCGGGCGGATTGGTGTCGGGGACCGACACGCCTTCCTGCTCGGGAACCAGTGCGTTAGACCTCGCAGCTAGCCTCCCGAGCGAAGTTTAAACATACTTGAAATAGTCTTTCCCTGAAGACACATAGCCGTATTTTTTCATCATAAGGGGAGGTTATAGTCAGACTATTACTGAGTGGGAACGACATAATTTTGTATTGCGTTTCTGGTGCTCATGTAGCGAATATTTTGCTTTTAAATGCGGTTAAGTATGTACTCTGTGGTTTGCGAATTGGGTTTTCTGCAGTGTTTACTGTCCATTTACTATTATCTTCGATCTATATTTCCCAGTATTGATGGTTTTCCAGTGGAATTGTATCTGCTTAGCTGGACATAACTGCGGGATTACCTTATTCTCTAATCAAATTAGTGATTAACATGCCAGTAGGGAAAGACACACTTGGGAAATTCCTGTGTTGTCCGTCAACAGTTGGCAGCTTTATAGAGTAGAAAGTGGTGTCCTTTTATTCACTTGTTCAGTACTTGAAACTTGAGGTGCAGACTGGAAAATTGAACATCCCGCCTCCCAACTTATAGATATCGAAAAGAGTTTTGCTAGACGGCTGAGTGAGGATGCATTTCCCAAACTAACTCGTGACGAAACGTTTCACTCTTCGTGGGCTCTTTTTTATCTCTATCTCTATCTCTCGTATTTTAATAGTAGTGTTAATGGACCCAGACTGATGAACAATCCGCAATAATCTGTCGGACAACTAGTTCGTAATATGACTGTGAATTTTATTTCCTTAACCCGTAACTGGTGATGTTGGGTGTCAGATACCTAGCTAAATCTTTGAAGCTCCATTATTACCAGATTGTCGTGAGTACATCATTGTTGGTTCCTATACCTTCAAGTCAATTTTGTTGCAAGTCGGCCTGAAGCGCGGTACTCAACAGAGCTGTGAGTTGTTTGATTTTATACGCGATTTTTTAAAGTTACTGGATATTTTTAACCCAACCTCACCAGTTGCGGAAATTTTTTTGGAATATTCTCGTATTCTGTTTTATAGGTAGTATGGCATCTAGCAGGTTTCCTGTGATAACTAATAACCCTGGATGCAGTTCTCATCAAAGCAGTGAGTTTATTTGAATCGTTATTACTAGAAACTCTGCTTATTGATAACCACGTTAGTTACCCTGAGATTTTCTCGTTTTCCGATTTTCAGCTGACATGCCATCTAGAAGGTGGTCTATGAAACCTAGTGATCCTGGATTTGGTGACTTGGCGAAATCTGTACTGGATGAGTCTGAGAGTGAATGTAGTGGGGATGAAAATTTTATAGAACAAGGTTTCGAGAGCGCCCATGAAACCGAATCAGAGCAAGAAGTATGTGAAGCTGAGAATGAAGTGCATAGTATACCTAATGCTACAGTTCCTAGATCCTCACCAAGTTCACCACAGCCACCACATTCCTTTGAAACAGACACATCGTCATCAGGTGAAAACGAACTCCTTTCAAAAAGGCAGAATCGTCAATACGAGCGAAAGAAGTATTATGGGAAGAACCGTTTCATATGGTCCAAAAAAACCTCCAGCTTCAAATGTTCGCACTAGGAAGCATAATATCGGTTCACATTTACCGGGAATAATTGGCCCTGCTAAAGCCATTGGTCAGATTTGTAGACCCCAGACTGCTTGGACGCTACTTTTTAGTGAGAGAATATTGGATGAAATAATTTTGCAAACCAATAAAAAATTGGCCCTTACGAGGGAAAAGTTGTCTGATGATACAATAACTGGCTACAAAGACTTGGATCTGATCGAGTTCAAGGCTTTTTTGGGGATTCTCATGTTCACAGCCATCTTCAAATCTAATAATGAAGATCTTCAAGCTATGTTTTCAACCGACGGTACTGGTCGTGATATTTTTCATTGTACAATGTCACTGAAGAGGGTCTTAGTGTACTGCTCAGTATACGTTTTGATGACGCCTCAGAAAGAGATGTGAGGAAAAAATGTGATGCAACAGCTCCTATAAAATGGGTTTTTCAAGAGTTTATGAAAAACTGTATTGCTAGTTACTCAATTGGAATGTACGCTTCCATTGACGAAATGTTGGTAGACTTTCGTGGTCGATGCCGCTTTAAAACGTATATCCTCATCAAATCTAGAAATTTGGACTCAAAATAATGGCATTGGCAGATGCAAAAACCCACTACTTCCTTAACGCCTACATTTACTCCGGAAATGATAATGATGGCAGAACACTCACTGATGAGAAGAAGAAATTTTCCAAACCAACACAAGCAGTGCTGCAATTGACCAAACCCATTATCGGAAGTAACCACAATATCGCAGCAGATAATTGGATTTCGTCCATTGCCCTCGTACAGGAACTACGTAAAAGGGGCTTGACATACGTAGGAACACTGCGAAAAAATAAGCAAGCAATACCGAAAGAATTTTTAGCTGCCAAGGAAAGAGAAGTAGGAGAAGCTCTTTATGGTTTCACAAAGGAAACAACACTACTCTCTTATGTACCAAAGAAAGGCAAGGCCATCCTACTTGTATCCTCAATGCACCATACCCAGACAACTGATCCAGAAACCAGATATCATTGCCTTTTATAACAACACAAAAGGTGGGGTCGACGTCTTAGATGAGAAATGCACAGTGTACTCAACAAGTCGACGCACAAAGCGATGTCCATTAGCCATATTTTTCACTCTAATGAACATTAGCCT
This sequence comes from Schistocerca cancellata, assembly GCF_023864275.1. Classification (NCBI taxonomy): domain Eukaryota; kingdom Metazoa; phylum Arthropoda; class Insecta; order Orthoptera; family Acrididae; genus Schistocerca; species Schistocerca cancellata. The sequence goes on from NC_064627.1 coordinate 474,001,632, forward strand.
AGTGAATGCCTATGTTATCTACTGTGGATTCCCAGGGAATCCAGAGCTAACCAGATTCGAATACATCAAAAATCTTGGCAAGGAACTCTTAGACCCTCATCTCAATCGTCGACTTCAAACGACCATTTGCCCCGTGAACTGCAGCTAAACAACAGCAGAATTCTCAAGATACCAGTTCCATGTGAAGCCAGACGATACTTCGGCAAACAAATGAGGTGTAAGAAGTGCCAACCAGGCTCTGACAGAAAAACGAAAAAGGTCTGTAACAGCTGCAACGTACCGATTTGCGGAGCCTGCACGATTCCTGTATGCCGATATTGCGTAGAGTAATGGCTTGCCAATTCTTCTGTGTGTAATAACTTGTCATAAAATAATATGCTGTTACAAAAGTTCGTTGCTGCTTTATACTGTAATATTCAAATTTGGTTTATTTCTTTATAAAAAATTTGCAGATATATGTATTTCATGACATGTTGCAAAATTTGTTATATTATATTTGAAAAATATATTTGAAAAATTGTCTATTCTGTTCACTGTAAATAATTTCCTGCTGCCAAAAGTTGTTCACAGATGTCAATAAAAGTTACTTTTGCAATGTATGTAGAAACTTTTCATTTCTCCTTCACCATTGACTCATGAGGGCCATGGAAATTATTGGGTATCTATAACCCAACCTCACAAGTTGCGTTACAAAAATATCACCTCACCAGTTACGGGTTAAGATTCTTCCACTTAATCTCAGTATACCAACTGCTTTCCCTACAATTTATTTTTTGCTGGCCCGCCGGAGTGGCCGAGCGGTTCTAGGCGCTATAGCCTGAAACCGCGCGAATGCTTCGGTCGCAGGTTCGAATCCTGCCTCGGGCATGGATGTGTGTGATGTCCTTAGGTTAGTTAGGTTTAAATAGTTCTAAGTTCTAGGGGACTGGTGACCTCAGAAGTTAAGTCCCATAGTGCTCACAGCCTTTTGAACCATTTTACGCGGTAATTCCACGTTAAATTGCTTCGCACGGTTGTTCGTACGTATTTTACAGTCGTTACTGTTTCCAGTGTATTTTCATCAATAACATAAGCAAAAGGTAATGGTTTTCTTCGTCCATTCTAGTGATAACACTACATTTAATTGATTTAGTTCCGTTAAGAGTAGCATACTCAGTCCTGTCTCTTTGACGGCTCTAAATCCTATCACAGATCGGATTCGATACTCGGTAAGCTCGTATCTCGTTTACTTGGCAACGATACGAACTGTATCGAATGCCTTTCAGAAGACAAGGGACAAAAAGTCAACCTTGGGTCCTTTGTCCACGGCGCTTAAGTTCTTATGAACGAATAGAAGAACTGTGCTCTACACGAAGTTTGTTTAGGGAATCTTTGCTGGTTTTTGTAGAGGAGATTTTCGTTCTCCAGAACATTTTCGATAATTCTAAAACTGAGTGACGTCAGCAGTCGTTTGACGTCTCTTCTTGAATACAGGAACGATCTGCACTCTTTTCTAGTCGCTTTCTACCTTTCGTTCTTCTGCCGACTTACGGTATATTATAGCTGTAAGTGGGGCAATTTCTTTCACATAAGCTCTGCAGAATCTTACAGGTATCTCATGCCGTCCACATGCTTTTCCACTACTGAGAGATAGCAGCTGGTCTTCCATTCCACGATGACTTCTCTGCAGAAACTGAGGTAAACAGAAGAGTTCCAACTGAGCTCTTCTCTTTATACCTCGCTATGGAATGTATGGCGCTAAGCAGTGGATACTATAGAAGAGTACCTACACATTGTAAAGTGAAAAATGAAAGCACACAAGAAGATTCAAAGTTTTGAATCAGATGGGTTTCGTGAAAACCTTATGGGGCTTCCTTCCATCCATAAAATCTAAGGACGGATCCAAGCACGACTTTCGGTGATCAACTGATAGATTTTCTTCGAGCCCACAGCAATAATGATGCAGATGAGTTGAAACGTACTACTGTATGGTTTAATTACAACCCAAAACAGTAGTTCTCAATTCAATGTGTGATTGTCGCAGTTCAGGTAGCAATGCACAGTACGGTAAGTAAAACCAGCATATCAACGATAGTGCAGATATAGTGCATTAACTGAAGAACAACTACTGCCCTATTAGCTTCCTTTTAATCTGAACCAGACGAAATATTTGCGCGATTTAATATAGTTTCAGCGAAAGAAATTGCTGTCCTTCTAGCAGCAGTTTATTGTAGGCCTCTAGAGGCATGAAAGACACAAAGCGATTGGAAAAGGATGAAGGTGGTCAATAGAAAGATCTTCATAGTGACAAGATAAAGCATCGCTTCAAATAGGTACAACACTTAGACATTAAGACGATTATCTGCAGCTACGTAAGAAAGTGTACAAGAGCTTTACGAATAGTTCATAATTCTCTGAAACTGTTGTCTTATTTACTTTTGAAGAATCAAACTATAAATTACTATGACGAGCGAACAACAAATGTAATATTTTCTGTGGCTGGAAAAGATTTTCACGTTGTTCACTCTTCGATACTTTTGCGCGTTAACGACAAGCGGTAACTGTACTATATTTTCTTTTTAAGAAGTGAAAATATTCACAACAAATTTCTAAGACTGCTGGCTCTACTCACAAGGTCATGAAAAAGCAAACGAATCCATTCCAAAGAACTCCTATAAAAAGGCTCAGGGATATCATTTACTTCAAATGAAAATCGGTTGGTAAACTGTAAGAATCTCACCAGACACGTATTTTGTTTCCTTGTTCTTGATTAACAGACAAGATTCGCATATCTCGTGATCATGCGAAAGCTTCTAAAGGTGGCTGAATCCAAGAGCAATCCTATATCCGTATTAGTTGTCAACTCGTCATAAAAGTCCTCATGAATATCCCATTCTTCTTGGTGTCAAAAATTGAAATAACTGGACGCTAGCAATATCGCAGATATAACACGCGTTTATTGCGGTCTTTACTAAATCGGCCGATAAGTATCTGCTCTGATTAACACAAAACAGTTACCTGTTTCGTGTTAATCAGAGCACATATTTATCGGCCGATCTAAGAGAAATTATAAAGCGTGTATCGCTGATCCCAGTCTCTTGAATGGAACATATGTTACTATGACACTTTGGAGAGTGAGAATCTCTCTGTCGTAATGAAAAAGGACTCCAAAAAGCTGGGATGGTATGTAACTTCGCTCGCTCTGTTTCTTCTCTTCCGGAAGGCACACGATGAGAAGCCAGGTTGACGCTCAATGAACAGAGCAGTATGTTACCAATTATTGGAGCAGCTGTGTGACTGGTTTCCGAACTTTCAACTTCATAGCAAGGGGTAAGCCACAAAAGAGTCTTGGAGCCGTTACTGTTCAGAGCAAACACGTACACAGACACACAAAGTGAATCAAATTCTGGCACTCTGAAACCATAGTGCGATTTCTTGCACACTAATACTGCAATAATGTCTGCTACAAAATTTCGTCTAACACTGATGCCAAATGTACGGAAAGTGTCTTCATTCAATGCTGTGTAGCTGCGCTACCCGGTTGGTGCAATGGGCCGATCTTTGCGATAGAGTACTCTCCAATGCTAGAGTTAGATTTCAAGTCTAAGTGTAACTTTTTATAATTTTAGGTTGCTTGTGATATCTGATTCTTGGTCGTTATACAGAAACTAGAGCAAGTATTGCACAAAATGAGATACTAACACAGAAATGAGAGTATAATCGTTTTATTATTCCCGCTTTAAAGAAGTGTCTTAGAATTAACGCCTTACATTTCTTCCACGCACCACACCTCTCCACCTTTCCCGTCTTTTGGCAGCAATCCTCACTTTTATTCAGTTGTAGTTCTTCCCAAGACTTAAAGACTCTACAACTCTAATATTTTTTACTTTGGAGAAAGGTTATAACTGAAGAAAATGGAAGCAATACTGACAATAGATTACAAAATACGGAGTAGTCTGGTGCATGGAACAGAACAGGAAAATTTTTAAAACCAAGCTTTTGCTTATTTAGACATAATGACCCAATGACTCAAATGATATGGTAGCTCTGAACGACAGTAGTTCTGTATCGTTTAGACCGTCAGCGAGAGCAAACGGCGATTTCCTGCCCCTAATAAGGCGAGTACATCGTTCTCTTGTTACATATTTTTACGAGTTTCAAACAGGAGTGACTTATTTTCAGTTATCTCTGTAGTTATTAGTTTATTTTTGTAATTTCTTGTGTGTTCGAGTGCTTACTAGGCACAAACTTCCATTTAGATAACAGTGTAGTATACAGTACCGCCATTGCTATCGACAAGGATTTGTTTGTTTGGTTAGAACAGCTCAGTGTCGGTTAAACCGTCAGTGAGAGAGCACTTCGATGTCCTGCTGCTAATAAGGCGAGTACACCGTTCGTTTGTTGCAGGAGCGAGTGCAGTAATGGATAGGAAATATGATTGTTGTGTACAGATGCGAGCTGAGTTGGCGACCCTTCTTCGCTCACAGCTCCAGGCAGCGTTGGCTTCCGTCACACAGCTTGAGGCTGCTGCCAAGGGGCGTCACTGGGGGGGGGGGGGGGGTCAGATGTGGGGATGGGAGCGACGTCAAGCACGTCCCACATAGCCTCCCATCGGTCCACTGCTGTGGCCTCCCCGGGTACTGCCTGCACTGAGGTTGACTTCTCACCTGTGGTCGAGTGGGAGATCATTCCAAAGTCTGGCAGCCAGCGAAAAACTTTCCGAGGGGCCGATCGCAGGGCCTCCCCAGTTCGTTTGACGAACAGGTTTCGGGCGCTATCTGTTGTTGACGATGTCTCTGAGCCAGATGCAGTCGTCCACTCTGTTCCAGAGGAAGCTTCTCGGTCCACAAAGTCTGGGTATTCACAGAGGGTAGGTTTACTGGTAATTGGGAGCTCCAACGTTAGGCACGTAATGGGGCCCCTTAGGAACATTGCTCCCAAGGAGGGGAAGGAAGCCAGTGTGCACTTTGTTTGTATTCCGGGGGGGCAGGGGGGGTTTCATTCCGGATATGTAAAGGGTGCTTCCGGATACCATGAAGAGTACAGGGTGCAGCCAACTGCAGGTGGTGGCTCATGTCGGTGCCAATGACGTGTGTTGCTTTCGATCGGAGCAGATTCTGTCTGGTTTTGGGCTGCTAGCGGAAATGGTAAAGACTGCCAGTCTTGCTTCAGAGATTAAGGCGGAGCTCACCATCTGCAACATCGTCGATAGAACCGACTGTGGTCCTTTGGTGCAGAGCCGAGTGGAGAGTCTGAATGAGAGGCTCAGGCAGTCCTGTGACCATGTAGGCTGCAAATTTCCTTCACTTGAGCCATCGGGTGCTGTGTTTCCAGGTTCCGCGTAATAGGTTAGGAGCACACTACACACAGGAGGCGGCTACACGGGTAGCGGGGGCTGCGTGGAAAGGACTGGGCGGTTTGTTTTAGGTTAGAGGGTCTCAGGGAACCTCAAAGCTGCGTCCGTATAAAAGTGGGCAGGTAAAACACAGTAAGGTAGTTGTAGAAACGATTGGTATTGTAGTTGTAAATTGTCGTAGCAGTGTTGGGAAAGAATCAGAGCTCCAAGCCCTAATAGAAAGCAATGAAGCTCAAATAGTTGTAGGTACAGAGAGCTGACTAAAGCCGGAAATAAGTTCAGCCGAAATTTTTTCAATCGATCTAACAGTGTTCAGAGAGGATATATTAAATACAGTTGGTGGTGGAGTATTTATTGCTGTCAGAGGTAGTTTGCCTTGTAGCGAAATTGAAGTAGATAGTTCGTGTGAAATAGTATGGGTAGAGGTTATACCTGACAATTGGACTAAACTATTAATTTGATCGTTTTACCGACCCCACGACTCAGAAGATATAGTTGCCGAACAGTTCAGAGGAAACTTGAGTCTCATTTCAAATAAGTACCCCGCTCATACAATTATAGTTGGTGGTGACTTCAATCTACCCTCGATATGCTGGAAAAATTATACGTTTAAAGCCGGCGGCAGGCATAAAACGTCATCCGAATGCTTTCTCAGAAAATTAGTTTGAACAATTAGTTCATGAGCCCACTCGAAGCGTAAATGGTTGCGAAAGCATACTTGACCTTTCAGCAACAAATAATCCTGGAGAAATAGTGAGTATTTTGACGAATACAGGGATTAGCGACCACAAGGCAATTGCTGCTAGGCTGAATACCGTAACACCTACAACCATCAAAAAGAAACGCAAAGTATATCTATTTAAAAAAGCTGATAAAAATGCTCTTAACGCCTTTTTAAGAGACAGTCTTCACTACTTCTGATCTGATCTTGTAAGTGTAGAGGAGTTGTGGAATGTTTTCAAAGAGATACTATCGACAGCAATTGAGATATATATACCACATAAATTAATAAGTGATGGTGCTGATCCCCCATGGTACACAAAATGGGTCAGATCGTTGTTGCAGATACAACGAAGAAAGCATGCCAAATTTAAAAGAATGCAAAATCCCCAACATTGGCAAAGTTTTACAGAAGTTCGAAATATAGTGCGTACTTCAATGCGAGATGCTTTTGATAATTTCCACAACGGAATTCTGTCTCGAAATCTGGCAGAGAACCCAAAGAGATTCTGGTCATACATACAGCACACCAGTGGCAAGACGCAATCAATACCTTCACTGCGTGAAAACAGCAGTGAAGTCACTGATGACAGTGCCACTAAAGCAGAGTTATTAAACACGATTTTCCGGAACTCCTTCACCAAACAAGACAAAGTTAATATCACTGATTTCCAATCAAGAACTGCCAAGATGAGTAATATGAGAAACATAGAAGTAGATATCCTCGGTGTAACAAAGCAGCTTAAATCACTTAATGAAGGCAAGGCCTCTGGTCTAGATTGTATACCAGTCAGGTTCTTTTAGAGTATGCTGATAAAGTAGTTCCATATTTAGCAATTATATACAACCACTCGCTCACAGAAGGATCAGTACCTAAACACTGGAAAATTGCTCAAGTCACACCAATACCCAAAAAGGGAAGCAGGAGTAATACGCGGAATTACAGGCCTCACTAACATCGATTTGCAGTAGGGTTTTGGAACATATGCTGTATTCAAACATTATGAAGTACCTCGAAGAAAACGATTTATTGACACATAGTTAGTAAGGATTCAAAAAATGTCTTTCTCGTGAAACACAATTAGCTCTTTACACTCATGAAGTAATAAATGCTATCAACAGAGGATGTCAAATTGATTCCATATTTTTAGATTTCCAGAAGGCTTTCGACACCGTTCCTCTCAAGCGTCTTCTAACCAAACTGCGTGCCTACGGAGTATCGCCTCAGTTGTGCGACTGGATTCATGATTTCCTATCAGAAAGGTCACAGTTCGTAGTGACAGCCGGAAAGTCATCGAGTAAAAAAGAAGTAATATCCAGCGTCCCTCAAGGAAGAGTTATAGGCCCTCTATTATTCCTGATCTACGAGGTGCATTCAAGTTGTAAGGCCTCCGATTTTTTTTCTCCTGACTGGAAAGAGATAGAAACATGCGCATTGTTTTAAAATGAGGTCGCATTCATTGTCAATACGTCCCAGAGATGGCAGCACCGTACGGCAGATGGAATTTTACCGCCAGCGGTGAGAATTGTTTTAAATACTTAAAATGGCGACGTTCTCTTTACTTGAACAGCGTGCAGTCATTCGTTTTCTGAATTTGCGTGGTGTGAAACCAATTGAAATTCATCGACAGTTGAAGGAGACATGTGGTGATGGAGTTATGGATGTGTCGAAAGTGCGTTCGTGGGTTGGTTGGTTGGTTGGTTGGTTGGTTTGGGGAAGGAGACCAGACAGCGTGGTCATCGGTCTCATCGGATTAGGAAAGGATTGGGAAGGAAGTCGGCCGTGCCCTTTCAGAGGAACCATCCCGGCATTTGCCTGGAGTGATTTAGGGAAATCACGGAAAACCTAAATCAGGATGGCCGGACGCGGGATTGAACCGTCGTCCTCCCGAATGCGAGTCCAGTGCGTTCGTGGGTGCGGCAGTTTAATGAAGGCAGTACGTCGTGTGACAACAAACCGAGACAACCTCGGGCTCGCACAAGCCGGTCTGACGACATGATAGAGAAAGTGGAGAGAATTGTTTTGGGGGATCGCCGAATGACTGTTGAACAGATCGCCTCCAGAGTTGGCATTTCTGTGCGTTCTGTGCACACAATCCAGCATGACGACCTGAAAACGCGAAAAGTGTCATCCAGGTGGGTGCCACGAATGCTGACAGACGACCACATGGCTGCCCGTGTGGCATGTTGCCAAGCAATGTTGACGTGCAACGACAGCATGAATGGTTGTGACAATGGATGAGACGTGGATGCCATTTTTCAATCCAGAAACAAAGCGCCAGTCAGCTCAATGGAAGCACAAGGATACACCGCCACCAAAAACATTTCGGGTAACCGCCAGTGCTGAAAAAATGATGGTGTCCATGTTCTGGGACAGCGAGGGCGTAATCCTTACCGATTGCGTTCCAAAGGGCACTACGGTAACAGGTGCATCCTACGAAAATGTTTTGAAGAACAAATTCCTTCCTGCACTGCAACAAAAACGTCCGGGAAGGGCTGCGCGTGTGCTGTTTCACCAAGACAATGCACCCGCTCATCGAGCTAACGTTACGCAACAGTTTCTTCGTGATAACTTTGAAGTGATTCCTCATGCTCCCTACTCACCTGACCTGGCTCCTAGTGACTTTTGGCTTTTTCCAACAATGAAAGACACTCTCCGTGGCCGCACATTCACCAGCCGTGCTGCTATTGCCTCAGCGATTTTCCAGTGGTCAAAACAGACTCCTAAAGAAGCCTTCGCCGCTGCCATGGAATCATGGCGTCAGCGTTGTGAAAAATGTGTACGTCTGCAGGGCGATTACGTTGAGATGTAACGCCAGTTTCATCGATTTCGGGTGAGCAGTTAATTATAAAAAAATCGGAGGCCTTAGAACTTGAATGCACCTCGTATATTAACGACTAAGGAGACAATCTGAGTAGCCGTCTTAGATTGTTTACATATGATGCTGTCATTTACCGTCTTGTAAAGTCATCAGATGATCAAAACAACTTGCAAAATGATTTAGGTAAGGTATCTGTATGGTGCGACATGTGGCAATGAAACTGAATAAAAAAAAGTGTGAAATTATTCACATGAGTACTAAAAGAAAGACTGCGATTCATTGGCAGAACACTTAAAAGGTGCAGCAGGTCTATTAAAGAGACTGCTTAAACACGCTTGCCCGCCCTATTCTGGAGTATTGCTGTTCGGTGTGGGATCAGCATCAAGGGGGGCCTGACGAACAAAGACGGGCAGCTCCTTTTGTATTATCGCGAAATAGGGGAGATAGTATCACATACAATGATACGTGAATTGGAGTGGCAATCATTAAAACAAAGGTGTTTTTCGTTGCGACGGGATCTCTCATGATATTTCAATCACCAGTTTTCTCGTCCAATTGCAAAAACACTCTACTGGCACCCACCTACATAGGGAGAAAAGATCATCACGATAAAATAATTGAAATCAGGGCTCGCACAGAAAAATTTAAGTTCTCGTTGTTCTCGCATACCGTTAGAGAGTGGAACGGTAGAGAGGCCGCTTGAAAGTGGTTCATTGAACCTTCTGCCTGGCACTTTATTGTGAATAGCAGAGTAATCACGTAGATGTAGATTTACATTAGTCCCCATGTAAGTGAAGTAATCGTTTCAGGGCCCACAGAAATTACAAAATACATATTTCAACTCTTTTTACGCTACGACTTTTAAAACATTTCTGTACACATCTTTACACTCAGTATATAAAATATATGGCAGCAATATTAAGTATTTCTTCATATGTGTGTGATTCATCACGTGTGTGTGATTCATCACCATGTGTGAGCTAGTGCCTGCCATTGTATCCCCATGTAACTACCAATAGGGTCCTCCGTGGAGAAAAAAATTATTCATACTCTACTGGCTTGTCAGACTCAAAGCGTACACGATACCTTCAGGACCGTTTCTCCTGTTCTCGTCTTCAGTCTGAGGACTTGGCTTATCCATTTCTCCACACTACCCTATCCAGTATCCATCTCCGAATAACTGCTGCAACCCACATCCATTTGGAAGCTGCTTACTGTACACGTCTCTTGATTTCTTGCCCCCTCCCCCAACACCGCCCACATTTCCCTCCAACACTAAAGTGAGATTCCTTGATGTCCTATCAATTGATCCCTTCTTTTTGTCAAGCTATGGCACAAATTTCTTTTCTCCCCACTTCTTTTCAGTGCCTCCCATTGGTTATGCGATCCATCCATCTAATCTTCAGCATTCTTCTGTAGCGCCACATTTCAAAAGCTTCTATATTCTGTTCTTATCATTTACACTCCTGGAAATGGAAAAAATAACACATTGACACCGGTGTGTCAGACCCACCATACTTGCTCCGGACACTGCGAGAGGGCTGTACAAGCAATGATCACACGCACGGCCCAGCGGACACACCAGGAACCGCGGTGTTGGCCGTCGAATGGCGCTAGCTGCGCAGCATTTGTGCACCGCCGCCGTCAGTGTCAGCCAGTTTGCCGTGGCATACGGAGCTCCATCGCAGTCTTTAACACTGGTAGCATGCCGCGACAGCGTGGACGTGAACCGTATGTGCGGTTGACGGACTTTGAGCGAGGGCGTATAGTGGGCATGCGGGAGGCCGGGTGGACGTACCGCCGAATTGCTCAACACGTGGGGCGTGAGGTCTCCACAGTACATCGATGTTGTCGCCAGTGGTCGGCGGAAGGTGCACGTGCCCGTCGACCTGGGACCGGACCGCAGCGACGCACGGATGCACGCCAAGACCGTAGGATCCTACGCAGTGCCGTAGGGGACCGCACCGCCACTTCCCAGCAAATTAGGGACACTGTTGCTCCTGGGGTATCGGCGAGGACCATTCGCAACCGTCTCCATGAAGCTGGGCTACGGTCCCGCACACCGTTAGGCCGTCTTCCGCTCACGACCCAACATCGTGCAGCCCGCCTCCAGTGATGTCGCGACAGGCGTGAATGGAGGGACGAATGGAGACGTGTCGTCTTCAGCGATGAGAGTCGCTTCTGCCTTGGTGCCAATGATGGTCGTATGCGTGTTTGGCGCCGTGCATGTGAGGGCCACAATCAGGACTGCATACGACCGAGGCACACAGGGCCAACACCCGGCATCATGGTGTGGGGAGCGATCTCCTACACTGGCCGTACACCACTGGTGATCGTCGAGGGGACACTGAATAGTGCACGGTACATCCAAACCGTCATCGAACCCATCGTTCTACCATTCCTAGACCGGCAAGGGAACTTGTTCATCCAACAGGACAATGCACAGTGTTCTTATTTCAATTTCCAGGAGTGTAGTTTACTGCCCAAATGGCCAAACTCATCTACTACTTTTAGGGATGCATTTCCTAATATGATTCACTAGGTATCGCCGCGTATATTTCGACTATATTTCATTACGATTGTTATGCTTCTGTTAAAGTTCCCTCCATTTAAGACACTGTACTTCTTGCGGGCTTTCAAAAATAAAATGTGACCTCTAAGAACCCTCAGACTCATAGTTAAAATATTAAAAGTTTTGGCTGGTTGCATTGTTAAGGGGCAGTGATACATAGTTGCCGCATTACATGCCAAGTACTGCTGAGCTTACAGTACACAATATGAATACACACATGAATCTAATGGTCGAATGTTCGTATCACTCGGCAACTGCGAATTTTGAATGTAACATAGAAATTTATAAATGAAATATTGCAGTTAAATAAAATCTGCAGTACTAATTTAATGACTTTAAATGATGAGTAAGCAGCAGAAGAACCTTTAAGAATGCCATTTATTACTGTAAAACACTTATTGGGTCGATGTTCCAGCAATTAAATAAAATATACACTACTGGTCATTAAAATTGCTACACCAAGAAGAAGTGCAGATGATAAACGGGTATTCATTGAACAAATATAATATAGTAGAACTGACATGTCATTACATTTTCACGCAATTTGGGTGCATAGATTCTGAGAAATCAGTACCCAGAACAACCACCTCTGGCCGTAATAACGGCCTTGATACGCCTGGGCATTGTCAAACAAAGCTTGGAGGGCGTGTTCAGGTACAGCTGCCCATGCAGCTTCAACACGATACCACAGTTCATCAAGAGTAGTGACTGGCGTATTGTGACGAGCCAGTTGCTCGGCCACCATCCAACAGACGTTTTCAATTGCTGAGAGATCTGGAGAAAGTGAAGGCCAAGGCAATAGTCGAACATGTTCTGTATCCAGAAAGGCCTGTACAGGACCTGCAACATGCAGTCGTGCATTATCCTGCTGAAATGTAGGTTTTCGCAGGGATCGAATGAAGTGTGCAGCCACGGGTCGTAACACATCTGCAATGTAACGTCCACTGTTCGAAGTGCCGTCATTGTGAATGAGAGGTGACCGAGACGTGTAACCAATGGCACCTCATACCATCACGCTGGCGATAACGAATACACGCTTCCAATGTGCGTTCACCGCGATGCCGCCAAACACGGATGCGACCATCATGATGCTATAAACAGAACCTGGATTCATCCGAAAAAATTACGTTTTTTTATTGGTGCACCCACGTTCGTCGTTGAGTACACCATCGCAGCCGGTCCTGTCTGTGATGTAGCGTCAAGGGTAACCGCAGCCATGGTCGCCGAGCCGATAGTCCATGCCGCTGCAAACGTCATCGAACTGTTCGGGCAGATGGTTGTTGTCTTGCAAACGTCCCGATCTGTTGACTCAGGGATCGAGACGTGTCTGCACGATCCGTTACAGCCATGCGGATAAAATGCCTGTCATCTCGACTGCTAGTGATACGAGGCCGTTGGCATCCAGCACGGCGTTCCGTATTACCCTTCTGAACGCTGAGATTCCATATTCTGCTAACAGTCATTGGATCTCGACCAACGCGAGCAGCAATGTCGCGATACGATAAACCGCAATCATGATAGGCTACAATCTGACCTTTATCAAAGTCGGAAACGTGATGGCACGCATTTCTTCTCCTTACACGAGGCATCACAACAACGTTTCACCAGGCAACGCCGGTCAACTGCTGTTTGTATATGAGAAATCGATTGGAAACTTTCCTCATGTCAGCATGTTGTAGGTGTCGCCACCGGCGCCAACCCTCTGTGAAAGCTCTGAAAAGCTAATCATTTGCATATCACAGGATCTTCTTCCTGTCGGTTAAATTTCGCGTCTGTAGAATGTCATGTTCGTGGTGTAGCAGTTTTAATCGCCATTAGTGAAGTTGAATAACAGGGAAACAATAGACTCCTACTTCACGTAATTAGTTATGAGCAACAACATAGCTCACGAGATACTCACCTCTAAATGCATACAACGTCTTCGCTGCAGAATCCACGGAAATTCACGAGTGCACAAGTCGGCCCTACGACCACGCCAATGTGCTCAATACTCTTCAAGTATTTCCTGCGACCGTCCGTTGCACCTTCCTGTCCAGCACTCACACGTGGCCTATGTGACCCAACGCTCCTCTCCCACTTCCATACAGTCTCTCCATTGACTTCGGTAGTCGGCTGCCATAGTAATGAGCGCTGTGATTGGCTAGAGCGTTTCCGCCATGTCTCCAAGCCAATGCACACTCACAAACATATTGAAACACATTCGAAATACTGGATTTACATTAAAATAACTTTGAAGTTACCAGAATCAATTTTTCACTCTGTGGCGGTGTGTGCGCTGACCTGAAACTTTCTGGCAGATTAAAATTGTGTACCGGACTGAGACTCGAACTCGGGACCTTTCCCGTTCGCAGGCAAGTGCTCTACCATCTGAGCTACCCTAGCACGACTCACGACCCGTCCTCACAGCTTCAATTCTGCCAGTATTTCGTGTCCTACCTTCCAAACTTCACAGACGCTCTCCTGTGAAACTTGTAGAGCTAGCACTCCTGGAAGAAAGGATATTGCAGAGACATGACTTAGTGACATCCAAGGGGATGTTTCCAGAATTAAATTTTCAGTCTGCAGCGGAGTGTGCGCTGATTTGAAATTGGCAGTTGATAGAGCACTTGGCCGCGAAAGGCAAAGGTCCCGAGTTCGAGTCTCAGTCCGGTACACAATTTTAACCCATGACGGGTATTGTTCTCCGGACAGACAAGTGAGTGGTCACTCTTTTGGAGATTCAGGTATTATAATGTCTTATTTATTTATAGAAACATATAATTCCTTTCCTTTCTTGCGGTATCGACTTTAGAGAAGTAAGACAGAGTCCCTTAATTTCGTAAATTCTGAGTGCAGGATGTAGTTTGATGATGATCCCTTCGTGCTAGTTCTAGTTACCGATATTTGAGCGTCACATGCCTTAAACATTTTGGATCCTTACTTTGTGATCATTTGGTCGTAGCATTTCAAGTGCGTTTCATCCGGTTTTCGTGGGACTTCTTTTGTGGTCAGCATGCCCGCGTTTCTCTGCCAATCTTCACGTGTTCGAAGTTATTACGATTGCTAGATACGTTGTCTTCCGTGGTAATGTCTATTAAATTTCATGCTGGCTGACTTAATCGTTCTGCCGAGTTTATGAATTGCCTACAGCTCCTTCGACTGATGTTTTATTTTGATTTAACATAGAATATTGGGCCGTCCCTTTAAATTCGTTCTAGATATGTGACTCGATTGTGAATACCAGTGAGGTTCAGACTTTCTTCGAATCTTGTTTTGAATTTCACAACACTATGGCTGGCCAGCGAGTTCTCCTGATCTGAATCAGGTTCATTGTGCCAGAGAATTTCCGTCTCCCTATATCTAAACATTACATGTTGGAGTACTTACACATAAGAACCATGTCTCCGGCAAATCGTTATTGGAACTAACATGCGTTAAAGAGAGATCTATGCTTCTTTGTATATTGTAGAGAATCTCAAGACCTATTTCTCGTTATGACACACTTATTAGCAATGCTACATTAGTCTTCTTCTGGCATTGAGCCACGTGAGATTTTGTCATTCTCACACAATGAGTTCAGAGCGGTGATGAAATACCGACCCATATCATAACACGAGTTGTCTCATCGTTACTTTTACGTATACGGGGATTTTTCTTAGACAAGAAAACCACATTCCTTTTGTGTGAACCGTGATGTATCGCACATTCATCAGAAGACACTTTTAGCGAGGAATCACCCTCCGAATTTGTCAATATAGCATTCAGGTAACGACTCACTGCTCCGTGAAGTAGAGGGCAGCCTAAACCAACGTCCTTTAATTCAGTCTTAATACCAACCACATTAACCTCAAGACGTTAAACGTGTATTGGCTAGTTACTGAATACCTGTGTTCCAAGAACCTGACTCTTTACAAACGAATATAAAGTTTTTGTAGATGTTGGTTTTGTCAATATTGTTGTATTCACGTTTTTCACAAATTTTTTAGTAACGAAGTGGGGGACGAACATTGTTATATACAAGGAGATTTTTTTTCCGCCGTGTACAAACTTTAGGGATCGATCGATGAGAAGGTAGGGATCAGAGAAGGTCTAGTGAACTTATGTCCAGAAATGCGTGGTTTCCATGTTAGAGACAATTTGTTCAATCATACATTGTTATACTGTAGTCTAATACCCGCTATACCTCGCAGCCACATTGCAGTACGTGTTGAAAATGGTTTGCATGTGCCTCAATGCATGCACGAACTCGCCGTAGCATGTTCTGGTTCAAATGGCTCTGAGCACTATGGGACTTAACTTCTGAGGTCATCAGTTCCCTAGAACGTAGAACTACTTAAACCTAACTAACCTAAGGACATCACACACATCCATGCCCGAGGCAGGATTCGAACCTGAGAACGTAGCGGTCGCGCGGTTCCAGACAGTAGCGCCTGGAACTGCTCGGCCACTAGCATGTTCTGTCTCACACGTTGACATAGGACACGCTGCATCCAAACAGTGTCAAAAGCAGCATGAATAGCCGTTCCATTGTCTCCACATTCGGAACTGGCTCTGCATCCACGATACTTCTGAGATGGCCCCATAACCATAAGTGGCACGGGTTGGGATCCGGTGAACGAGCAGGCCATACAACTACACCCTCTCGTCCGATCCATCGACTAGGGAAGACACGACAGAGGCGTGTCCGGACGTTAACGGCGAAGTGGATTGGAGCACTATTATGTAGCAGCCAAATAACGCTTTCAATCCTCAACGACATTTCATACAACAGGAGAGACAAAGTAACCCTCAAGAAAAGCCGATAGTTCCAGCCAGTTGACACGACATGGAAGGAAGACTGGTCCCAAAATACGGTCGCCAACCATCCCGACTCACACATCCTGCTGCACTAATCCTCATGATTCGCTGTCACCGTACCATGGAGGTTTTGCATACTATCCCATAGATGACGGAGTATGAAGGTTGAAGATACCACTCCGCGTAAAGGTGGCCTCATCTGTGAATAGGGTGGATGACACAAATACCGGAATCGTAGTTGCCTGGTGAAGAAACCATTGACAAAACTGCTCTCAATGTGGACAGTCTGTCGCTAGTAAGCCTGACCCACGCTGTAAGTGATAAGAGTAGTAACAGCTCTCATGGAGGACGTTCCACACAGTCGTCTGGCTTACTCTGTACTGGCGGGCCAGCTGGCTGGTACGAACACGGTAGTCGCCTTCCACAATGAGATGTGCTTCCAAGTTTGATGTCCGAACATTTCGCGTATGTCCTTCATGATTTCCTGCTTCCTGAAACGACACTATCTTCGACAAACGGTGAAACAATATTGCAGACATTGAACGCTGTCGTTATTGTCATCGGGGATAGGACTCCTGATACAACCTTGCTTCCCGCCGCCGCTTGCCATATGCCTTTCCGTAAGTAAACATCATGCCGGCAAGCTCTCGACTGACGGCCGATGTGGCCGAGCGGTTCTAGGTGCTTGTCTGGAACCGCGCGACCGCTACGGTTGCACGTTCGAATCGTCCCTCTGGCACGGATGTGTGTGATGTCCTTAGGTTAGTTAGGTTTAAGTAGTTCTAAGTTCTAGGGGACTGATGACCTCAGCAGTTAAGTCCCATAGTGCTCAGAACCATGTGAACCATTTTTGAAGCTCGAATACGGAACCATTGTGTACATTGCTGTATCGCATTCGCTAAAAGGTGAGTCAGCAAGAGAAATGAATCGAACACAACATGGCCAGTTATTATGGCAGGAGGGGGCACTAGGGCATGACGTATGAGGAACAGTACCACTCTCTAGGAGGAAACCATTTATGCTGTAATTATGGCTGCATGGCACAGCGTGAATTAGACCGCGGTGTCTGTATCTAGAAAGACGCATTTGTAAAGAGTCATAAAGAAGATTTTAGTTTACAAGGTTGTAAGCTTTATCAGTATTTCCTGCTACAACTAAATGTATTTCGCTCTAAATTCCACTTTCTGTGTCACGTTACGTTAGACCTAGAACTGCCATACTTATTCAGCGATGACTCTGGGAAAACTAAGTTGACAACACCAATTGTTAATAAGTCCATAATTACTCAGTCTGAGTTCGAAACGTCTGTGCAATACGCCAATTAATTCAATATAAAAAATGTTTCACAAAAGGACACAGTTCATTGTTTGGACAGAAAATTTCGTATTCATCTTTCAAAAATTTCTCCTAATTGTGTGTCTCTGCCATGTTAACGGAGAGCAGTATACGGAAGCCCATGCCGTATGGCGTTAAAATGCTGGGATCATGTGATTCATCTCAGACTAATCATATAAAAATTGTTAAATTTCTGTTGTGTTCACACCTGTAATGATTGTTTGCTATAATAAACACAAACAAACATAAGCATATAATGAAGCTAACTAGCATCAGCAAGACTTCTGGAGCAATGGTCAAACGTATCATTCGAGTGGCAAAGTGAAGAGCAGAGCTCTCATGCAGTAATGGCATCTATTTAATTAGCATGCCGCGTAACTGTAGTAGCAACAAGTAAAATTCATAGAGCACCGAGGTGGCTAGGATAATGGTCATCCATCTATCGTGGACTGACATTGCATCGGTGTTTACAAATTAACTGATGCTGTGCACCTGGCTTAAGTCCAGTATCCCATAATTTAATAAGCATGTTCGTAGGTCGTGAACTATGGACTACGCACCATTAGCTAGAAACAATCGAGAGGCAGTTTCAGTGAAATCGATGGGGCAGGCGCAGCAGCAACGTCAGTGGCAGCAATAGCAGCATCTGTTTGCATCGATAAGTTTCGTAATGGCTCGATTAACGAAATATCTCGTGATGTAGATGTTTTGAAATTACTCTAACATTACCAAGAAATGTTCACGGTTGCGAAAAAGCCTAGCGATGAACGAAACGATTTCAAGGTCTGAATTGCGCCGTAAGCTGTCTCAAGGGTCAGTGTGACTATTGGTAAGAGATTTCTGAATTAACTTCCCCGATTTGCCAGAACTGTATATCTAAGTCGCACCACGAGACTGACATATCAAAGGTGTTACTGACGGGAGCAGTTCTAAAATACTTCCTGACGAGGTTCGTTACTTAAGGTCTTTCAAGGTGAATTGATTCAGAACGTTATTGCTTAGGTATTCTAGCTGTCACAGGAATGGCATCTGATTTTGTCGTAGAAGCATAAATGTAGCATAAAGATTATTTAAGCTAATGTGCGCTAATTCTGCGTTAAATTTCGCTGTCCCATTGCATTAGACCTATGTCAAATAGTTTAGATGTGACATTTCCACTGGAGAAAATTATAGTTTCACATTTACTTGTTGAACAAAGGACAAATATTCTAATTGTAATTGGAAGTTAGAGCGTCATTGGTGTCATTTATCTTTATACATAATACCTTCACTTACGAGCAATGTAACCTTTGTTGCAAAGGCTAGTATAAGAGGAAATCAAAAGAGAACTTACTAGGTCTGTTTTTGCGTCTAGCAATAAGAAAGAAGAAAGAATATCAAAAAGTCGACCAAAGTTCTAAAGTGCTCACAATGTTTTCTTTTACATTCACATTTAAAATTTTAGGCCGTTCAGCCGAAACAATAGAATAACATCGCTAGATAGTAACCAACCAACTTGTATTACATGAAATTTAAACATAAAATACCTTAGAATAAGGGATACATTATCGGTACTTGTTGTATTATATTAATGAATAATTTTTTGTACTGGAGTTTTAGACGACCAGGGTACGCTTAATCTTAAAGTCTGTTTTTCACTATTTCCAAGTTAATAATTTAATTACGCTCACCATCAAAAATTATTTATAAAAATAATCATATTGGGTTAACATGTTGTACCTAAATTTGCAATTTTCACAATGATGATTGTAAAACCCCGCCAGAGTTAAAGGTATACAACATTAACAGAAGTGAACGACGAATTTAAGGGTCAATAATATTCTTCTTTATGTTTCCACCAACAAATCTTTTATACCGATAACTCCACTCCCCACACCGATTCTTTGAAGAATTGAATCTTACATATCAAACAGCTTCAAACGACTGATTACTTTGCAAACGAGTTGGTGTTTACGCTGGGGATGTAACCTACAAAAAGTTTAAATTTTTTTTTTGAATTCTCTCAAATTTGTAGGAAGTCGCTAAGTTCTCTTTCACATATACTGGAAGAAAATAATGTGGATGATTTGCACACTGTGCGTTAAGCTTCCTCGAGACACCTTCAATCTCTAAGACATGACTCACTGTGTCCAAGTTTATACTGCAAAATGGGTAGATTATGACAAATATTATGACAGAATTTACGATTTTTAAGTCTGGTCAACACATGAAATGCAGAAAATATAATTTTTATTTCCCCTGGAAACCATCAGCGAGGAAACCTGCAATCAGGACTGGGTGCCACGAATCGGGTAAGCAGCTGAGTAATATGTATATGCGACGTTTATTAAAGAAGCGCTATTCCTTTCAGAAACACTGATTTTGGCCCACTAGGAAAATGCACATCTTTTAAACAGATTTTTTTTTTACTTTGCAGGGAAAGGCTACAATTTAAAATGTTTGCCATTCGGAAGACGCATAATTACCTTTGATGCCTAGATCAAGAACGACTGAACAACAGTTGAGTTCGACAGAGAGCGCTCGTGTCGTCATAGTGAATGGAATAGTTCGCAGCTGGAGTGTTGTCAGACACTGCACAGACGGTCTGCATCGAATCGATCACTGGATGACCATGACTGTAGATATTAGTTCACTTGACAGCCATCAGATCGTGTGTGCCCGATGCCTTGGGTCACTGTCACCGACGTTGTAAAAGCACTGCACTTTTAGTACGCTGTACTTCTAAGGATGTTCTTTGAGAACTTCGAGGACTACTGTTGACATCATATTAAAATGCTGTTGGCAACAAACGTTATTGACTGTCCTCATGACTGAAACAGCGGATAGACAGAAAAGAATGTGGGGGACCAGTCGTTGATCCACTAACCAGTTTGTTTGGTTTCTCATCTCCATGACACTTGAAGCACGGCTGTATTACTCTCGATCCCAAGACATTTGGGAGTTCCAGGACATGAAATTGTAGACCGGTTAGCAAAGAAAGCTACCGAGAAGGAATCCCTGATGAGGAGACTACAGGGATCCAACTGACGGTTGACACTATGCCTTCAGCTCTTGGAGGTTAGAACAGGGACTGGCTTCCTGTGACCACTATGAAGAAGCTACTAACAACGTACAGTCCAGCAGTCCACGACCACGACCACGACCCTTCATCCTCCACATTTTTCCTTGGGAATATCCTGTCTTTTGCCGACTACGTGCACGCCTTGACTGGCTAACTCATCGTCCCTTCCTCAGGAGGGAGGTTCCTATCCATATTTACGACGCCCCTCTGTTTGTGGCCAACACCCTGTTTGAGTGCCCCAACATCATTGTTTTGCAGAGAACAACGAAGCTAGAGAAGTGTTCGTCTGTACTCACAGGTGAAAACGTCCAAACAGCAGATGTAGTTCTGCGATTTTTGAAGAGAGGTTCGTACGGTGTCGCCTTCTAGTTGCCGAAAGGTGTCGTTGGTGTAGTGGCAATGTCTGAAGCTTCCTCTTTCATTTGCAGGTGGTTCCGTTGTTCTGCGGTAGTTGGCGCTAGCAGAGGAGTGTTCCAAAATGCAGTATAAAACAGCGATGTGTGAATGAATTCCTCACTGCTGAAGAAATTTTGGCCAACTGAAATCCTGCAACTCTTGCTGAAGGTGTATGGAGACACTACGATAGACGTGAGCATTGTGAGGCGATGGGAATGGCCTTTCCAAGTGGTGAAAACGGTGTGCATGACAAGCCACAGCCCTGTCGATTTTGCACGGCTGTCGTCCCTCGCAACGAGAGCGTCTTGATCAACTCGTCCGTGCTGATCGGCAGATAACGTCCAGAGGATTGTGTGGAAAGCTGTATGTCGGCTGCAATGCCTTGGAAACAATGTTCGAACATCTTATTTATCGCAAAGTCTGTGCGGGATGGGTGCTGCGGATGCGTAAAGAAGAACAAAAATCTCATCAAATAGAAATTTTTCGGGACCCGCTGAACGAATATGGAGCTGAAGGTGGCAATTTTCTGAATAGCTTCGTCACCGGAGGTGAGACGTGGTGTCACCACTACGAGCCGATATCCAAAAGACAATCTATGGAATGGCGACATGCGAACTCTCCATCAAAGAATAAATTCAATATACAACCATCTGCAGGCAAAGTGATGTGCGCAGTCTTCTGGCATAGCCAAGGCGTGGTTCTTTTGGATGTCCTGGAGCCTGGAGACACTGCCAATTCAGCATGCTGCAAGACGACACTTACTAAGCTGAAATCCTGAATTTCCGGGGTAAGGCCGGACAAGAAGACTAATTTTCACCTCCAACATGATACCGCCAGGCCCCACACCAGTTCTGCGACCGCGCAACTCATTAAAAAATTCAGTTGGACTGTTATACCAGGTCCACAGCATCGTCCCGAATTTGCACCTTCAGACTTTCATCTCTTTGGACCTCTGAAAGATGGGCTATGTGGCGAACATTATCAAGTTGCTGATGCTGTTGTTAATGCTGGAGGGAAGTGGTTAGCTTCGGCTTGTTCCAATTTTTACAAGCGTAGGCAAAAGTGCATAACGAATGGTGGTGACTATGTGGAAAAATATGTCTGTAGTTGAAATATTGCTCTATTTAGCTGTGCTATTCTGTTTTATGAGTCTCTTGTAGTTTCCGTGAGTAAAAATGGGAGGCATTACTTCCAGAACGACCCTGTAATAACATCCTGTCTTCAACTTTTATCCTTTTCTGTAACATGAACATTTATCCAGTAGTATTATAGAGTGAATGTGGGAGTGCCGGACAATGCAGAAGTTGATTTCCCATCACAGCATTGCACCCAGTGGGTCTCACGCCACATGTCTCCCAAAGCACTATATCTAATTACATCTCCCCTTCGTTTTTTTAGTTTTAGTATTACTTTGCCATTGTTATCTACCGTGGCTTTAGCATTAAGCCTGTTTTCTATAGTGACTGGGTAAGGTGGGAGTGTGGAGGGGGAGGGGAGATGTGGAAATTGACCATTCCGTCGGATACTAGACCCAGAGGGGCCTGCTGCTGCTTCAGAACGGCCCACCTCTCCTATCTCATTGTACCTCGCATTTTTTGACGTTTTTTTTTCCTTCCTTCTGCTTTTTACCTAGCTCTCTGCCTCAGACGTTGCCGCAAAGATCAAACTGTCTGTTCACCCTATTCTTCTCATGAAATCCATTCATTCCTTATATATCAATTCAGTGCTGGATTACAACAAAAGAAACACTTTACGTTTAGTACATAGGATGGCCCACATACGCATTCCTCGGTTCACCGCGTGTCGGGTCATCCGGTGGTTAATATTGCTGTAGCAATATCGACACTGAACACTCGATGCATATGCATGTATGCAGAATCAGGTACTACATTATCGATTTCAGATGGTTCAGAAAATCTCATTTGAACGTTGATAAACTAACCTGGTTATAGGAGCGTATACCGTAGGCACACATCATCTAACTGGCAGATTCTTCGACCTTAGGAAGGTTATAATGGTATTTGCAGACAGAATAACGTTGGAAAGCCGCACAGCATGGACTTCTGGGAACTTCTCCCAAGTTTTCCTGGATTATTTGTGAGATATCGTCCGAAGAGCGAATTCCCAATTTACAGCTGGTGGCTCACGACGGCACCACAAACTACAGGCAGTCGTTGCCAGACGCAGCCATAAATGAGTGAAGTCGGCGGAGACACGCCCGCAGGAGGTTCCATGTAGGATGTCTACTGACGTCAGAGTGCAGCCCTCCTCGCTCCACTTTGTGATCATTGATTAAGCGAGCAGCAGCAACAAAGTTCAGACCTTGCAGCGTTTATGTTATAAGTCAAAACTTTGTACCTCATTTTAAAGTTAATTATACATTAATATTGACTGTACTCTGATAGTAGTTAAGTATAAACAGATCTTCATGTACCTGGTGACAGTAATAAATAAATATTGTCATATAAGTGGACATGAACCCATCTAAGTTAAGTGATCTATATTACCGAGCGAGGGGGTGCAGTGGTTAGCACACTGGGCTCGCATTCGGGAGGACGAGGGTTCAATCCCACGTCCGGCCATCCTTATTTAGGTTTTGCGTGATTTCCCTAAATCGCTACAGGGAAACGCCGGGATGGTTTCTTTGAAAGGGCACGGCCGATTTCCTTCCCCCACTCTTCCCTAATGGGACCGACGACCTCTCTGTCTGGTCTCCTCCAACCCCAACCCTAATCTATATTAAAGAGTTGTATAAAGATGAACTAACACTTCACGTGTGTTGTAGCAACCGCTCGACATCCTCCTGGAGTAAACCTAGGCTTGCTGCGACACACAGAAATTTTAAACATTAAATTATAACTTACGGTCTTCTTCTAACAACCATACATCAGTTGCAGCTAACAGCAGGCTGGAGGAGTGGATAGAAGAACCCAGCCTTTCAATGTCACCCAGTTATCTTTGTGTATTTTTCGTGACCGTTCGTACACTAGCATAATTTCACTATGCTGAAGATCAGTGACCCCATTTTACAGCAGTCAAAAAGTCAAGGAGTATTGTGACTTGATATGTGAGGGAAAACTTACTTTATTTCGACAGCCGAGGAACCTAAACGCAGATTCTGAGAGCACTTAATATGTGAAAATGTCTTTTCTCTCTTTGAGGTCTCTCCTCCACCGTCGTAGTTACTACAAATAACATTGAGGTTATGTCATATTTCACTAGTGGGTAAAGTCTTATTTAAAGTAAACGTGTTTCGCTTTATTCTTGTTAAACCGACATGCAAACAAAACCATAATTTTTATAGATACCAGTGATGATACTTTTAAATAAAGCGAAACGCGTTGGTGTGGGTTCTAAATAAGAATTCATTCGGTCACAAAAGGCGACACCATCCCCGTATTATGTTAAAATGTGTTTTCCACGTGGTTTGGGTACCACACACAACTGCAATGCTCCTCATCTGCGTCAGTACGCAAGTCGTCTTGCGGTGTACGGTAGAGAATACTTCTGGTAGCTCTACAATTTACCCACTTCCTTGTTCCATTAACGACTGGGAGTTGGGGTGTAGGATGAAAGACACTGTCAATAAGCCTTCCTTATTCGCCGGATACTTCCATTATAGTTACATCGCGAGATTTTTGTGCTTAGTAGTAATATGTATCCTCACTCATCTTTTAGTGTGCTAGCAATAAACTTCTCTGCCATGTGTAATGCCTTCCTGATAGAACCTGCCACGAAATTCTTTTAGCGTTTCAGTAACGATCTACGTTTAATAAACACACCCATGACGGAACTCGGTTTTCGCTTTGGATCCTCCCTCTCTCCTCTCTTGTTCCAAGCGACGAAAAGTTTGCAAGATACGGTTAAATGTTCGTTTAATAAACAATATATTTCGTGGACGGACTATAAGTTGTTATGCATCTTTCATGCATCTGGTATTTATTCAGTCTAAAACATTGATGTGGTTCCACTTCAGATTGCTGCAGGAAGCTAGTTCTTGATATTTTTCGGTTGTTTGCAACGATTTATCTCCAATAGTGTAATCAAATATAAATGCCTCTTCCTGTCTGTCTTTTCCTAGTAGACCATATTTATTTCCGTTGGCGGTCAGCTGCCAGTCCCTTCACATATCGGCAGTCGTCTGGAGTTTTTCGTACATTTCCCCACAATTTTCTGGCGTTTAAGTCTTTTCATACCACAATAAGATCGTCCGGATGGATTATCACAATACTTCTGTCGTCATCTACTAGATTATCGATCTACCTATACGTATTATAAATTAAAGCCTCTGCGGTATTTTTGCGTCTGTGTTTGAAGGCTACTTTAAGGAAATACTCTATGAATTCTGATACGGTTCACACTAACAGACTGCTTCACGAGGAGCGTCTGTGGATATAATCTATAATTATAGTAATTTTGGGCGTGTATTGCTACGTTTTTCATATTTAATTAGCGTTTGGGGTGACATCTAGTGCCAAAGATTAGAACTCGAGCAGCTCAACTGCAGAGGAGGCTGCTCTGCTGGAAGAAGCAGTAAACAGCGCAGCAGCTTCAGATGTCAGCGAAGCTTGATAATGATGTGTACATATCTATACATATTATAAATTACTGTCCCTCGTCCTGTTTTTCTATCTGTAAGGGATGGCTAGTCTCAGCAACTACTGTAGGGATATTGGTACAATGTTCACTAACATATAGACCGATTCACGAGGAATTTTTGTGTACATACAGGGTGATTATAATTAAAGTTCTGCTACATGAGCCAGTGTAGACTGAAAACTGTTTGCCTTATCCGTATTTTACAGGAATGGCGTTCGGTCATTGCACTGCAGGATTTGCGATCTCAGTAGTGTGAGTTTCATGATTTACCGTTATACGCCGGTACCGGTACGACGACGTGGGGGTTGGAAGACAAGCATCAGTGTGCATTACAGTTGGAGGCAGTCAGCATGTGGCTCGACAAGGTGAACAGGGCTTTACTCGTAAAGACGTTTTAACAAAAGAACAGCCACAGTGCTGCTACTCTTTGCGAATGTCGATGCATTAAAGGAAAACGGAAAGGTCCTTCTTCCGCAGCGGGGTGGAAGAACACGATTAGGAAGCTCTGGTGGTTTTGCTATTGTTTTTTGAGGGAGGTCGAAGCCCAATTGCGCCACAAATTGTTGAAGTAACTGTCGCCATGCCTGAGATGTTGGACTCAGTGTGCGATCTTCAAGCAGTGCACGAGCTGTGTCAAGACAGCTGAGCATTCCATGGCCCACCGTTTTAAAAGTGCTGCGAACAAAGTGTTTCTTTCAGTGGTTTATTCGATTTCTCGTCCGCATATCCTTACAACTGTTCCTACCAAGTTTCATTACTCTACCCTCCCAAGCAGGGAAAGTTTAATTGTAAGGACTTTGTAATCTACCGCAGCTGCGTCAGACAACTTGTCCTGTCGTAGATACTTAGTGCTACCTGTGCGAAGTGACGGTCCCATAACTCTGCCTTGGGGTACACTCGAAGTTACTTTATAACTGGAAATTTCGTCCCGTCCGTTAAGAAAGTTTTGCGTTTTACTCAGAGGAAACTCCTGAATCCAGTCACAAAGCTTGCCCGTTATTCGATAAGACTTTATTTTGTTCACTAAGCGACATTGTGGAACAGTCTGGAGACTGCCAGAAGTCAAAGAACGTGTCATTCTTAGTCTACGGCCCTTTAGATCTCGTTTACGAACAAAAGGAATTGTATCTCACGAGATCTTTATTTCCGCAAACTGTTGATTGTTTTAAAAGAGACATTCGTCCTCCATAACCGTCATAATACGGTAGCAATGAACGTGTTTTTCAGTTCTACATCAGATTCTCGTCAGTGACAGAGATCTATGTCTGACAGCCCTTTTCGGATACTTTCCACAATTTTATTTATTTGTTTTACCTTCGTGCGATACTGGCTCTGCTACGTACACTGGTGTGCAAAATTAAAACAAACTATTTCCCCATCCTGCGTTTAACTCACAAGTTAATCATACAAACTATCAACTGATGTCATTACGACCATGTTCTGCACGGAATATGGCATTCCGACAACGGAATGACGTTACGGCACCTATCAAGCGCTTGCAGGGTAGTCCTACATCCACAATCGTTGTGTACACAGTCAGTGACGATGCGGTATAGCACAGAGAAGACGCCTACAGACTCCCTGCTGTGGAGGTCCATAGGAAGAATGGAAGCAGGAGAGTCGGAAACTGATGTTGCCTGATGGCTTAATAAGAATCGTCCTGTTGTTTCTCGGATGAGGCAAATGGTTCAAATGGTTCTGAGCACTATGGGACTTAACATCTGAGGTCATCAGTCCCCTAGAACTTAGAACTACTTAAACCTAACTAACCTAAGGACATCACATACATCCATGCCCGAGGCAGGATTCATACCTGCGACCGTAGCGGTCGCGCGGTTCCACACTGAAGTGTCTAGAACCTCTCGGCCACACCGGCGGGCTTTCTCGAATGAGGTGACAGCTTATAGAGACCGAAACTGTATCCCGGAGACCGCAACAGGGCGACGAGATGTGACATCAGAAAGAGTGGACCGTTATTTGGCTGTAAGCGCACGACGGCACCGCCTTAGCATTGCACTGCAACTGGCATCTGACCTCGCAGAATCCCCTGGTCGTGTTGTATCGAGGCAAACTGGGTACAGAAGGCTTCGGCAGAGTAACCTCTATTGTCGGAGACCTGCTGTCTGTTTACCTTTGGCGTGTCTTGAGAAAAGTGAACGTCTAGATTGTAGCCGTCAAAATGCCACCTGAACGGTCCAACGGTAGACCAATGTCCTTTTCACATGCGAGTCCCAGTTTAGTCTGGACGGTGATTTTCGGCGTACTCGCATCTGGAGGGCAAGTGGAATACGATTTCAGGGCCCAAACACTGTGGAAAGAGGCCGATATCGGGGAGGATCCCTAATGGTGTGGGCAGGAATTATGTTGACCACTCGAACACTTCTTCACGAAATTGTACGGGTGAATCGGCGAGATTTAACTGCTGTCAGGTACCGTGAGGCGATCTTGGGATCTCATGCGCTGTTTTTGCTAGATGCTGTGGTCCCAGACTTCGTACTGATGTACGATAATGCTCGACCTCGTAGAGCACGGCTGGCCGATATTTTTTGGAAACGGAAGATACTGAACGCACGCCGTTGCTTGCGTGCTCTCCCGATTGGTGTGGAACGCTCTAGGGAGACGGGTTGCATCGCGTCAGCATCCACCAATTACTCTGAGACCTGTGAACAGTTCTGCAGTTCTGCGTTATTGCCTCAACATGAGATTTATGACATAATCCACTGCATGCCCATCATTGTCAGGCCTGTATTGGTGCCAGAGGTGATCACACCCCACACTGAGTACATTAAGCAGTTGCCCGAATGTGTGTTCAAATCCGTGAACTCGGAAAAAAACGAAGAGCGTTTTTCTCTATCGTTATGAATGTTGCAGTTAATTACGTTTTTACTTTACTATTACGTGTTTATACTGTTTTGTAGCAAAATAAAACCAATACTGCAAAATTTCCGTGTGTTTCTTTCATTTTTGACGCCAGTATTGTATGGTCTACAAGTATGCTAAGCGATCTTATTAAAAAGTATTAGATACAGTTCACCACGGCAAAATTAGGCAGACTATTGTAGCTCTTAGAATCAGTTTAGTCCTTTCGCCAGTCTCTGCTTACGCGTTAGAGGTAGGCGAGCCAGCTTTAAATCTGAAGAAAAATATACTCTATTTAATGTGGAACGTTTTTCGGCAAGGCAAGCACTAGGGCAGCCAAGTTATCAAGAGACGAAATTTGTCACCTACTTTCATTCTCTGTGCCCTATAAGAGCTAAGGCTCATTTGCTGGCCTGAAAAAATTAAGATAACTGCATAAATATGGCACCATAGAGGGAGACAGATGTATTATGCTGTTGGATAGTGGGGCAAGCAGGTGTAGCAACCTTTAACGAAATCACTGCTATTAATTTCGTTAAAGAAGAATTATTAATTATTATTATTTATTATGGTTGCTTTTAGTTACATAATTTGCCTTTCTTTAACTTTCTTCTGTAAGTACTAACTTTGTTGTAGAACCTCTCTCTTATTTACGTGTGGTAATAAAAAAATTCACTTTCAAAAGAATTACGTACATTTAAAAATTACGTGAACACATATTAACTGATTAAGCATATTTAGTTGAAATTTAAATCCTTTACATCATTCGGTCTTGGCACACATTTTCTAAATGCAGTGGGTTTTTTTGTTAAATATTTACTGAATTCTATCCCGGCGTTAACTATGGAGCACAAGATTCTCTATTATCAGAAAATGGTTAATTATTGCCAAGCCGACATTTAATTATCACTGATCAAACCTACTTCGCTATACATTTAAGTTATTTGAAAGAACCAAAATTGTTTAATTTCAATGTTAACTAACATTAACTATCCGCCTACGAATGCACAAACGTATAATTAGTTTAAAAAAAATTCATCAGTCTCAGGATCACTGTAAAAGAAAAACAATTTCTTAATTCATTGTTAATTTTTATCTATCTGTTCCCGATTTACGGGTTTGGTTGATTTTTCCTTTAGCGGAACAATTTTTCAAATGTGCCGCCGCTGCAAATCGATCGGTCGCGGCACAGCCCAGCAACACCGCTAAAAATGCTGAAAATTCTTTAAAGAAATTTTTATAGATGATATGGGCAAGCTAATTTACATTAATAATACACACTTTTGATAAATGCTGATATATTTAGATCAAACAATAATTCAACTCACATTAATTTGTAACGCCTCCTCTAACGGCGGCTAAATCTAGACAGAGACAAAAGAAGTCTACCCATTCATAAATCGCTTCGACACAGCTTCCTCTCGCATTCAGCTCTAGACAGAGAAGACCAAAGAATACACAATACGTTGTGCTTTTATACTACTGCTGACTATTAACATTTCTTTGTAATTTGACAATATCATTCTCCTCTGGCTAAATTTCACATCTCTGTTATCGCAGATACTGACACATTTCACAATCACATAATAAATATAGAAAAATTACTATCCTAAATACAGAGAGAATATTACTACAAAAAAAATATTACGATAATAACAAATGTCTTTTACACAAAATTCAATAATATTTTTTGTTCAATAATTACGGTATATACAACTTGCTCAGAGCGGCGTATATGGTATAAATAAACTCTTGTTCATTAATAGCGTGAGTTTTCCAGGGAACGTTACATTGCCCCCTGGCAGCATTTGGCAAAGAGTTTCTATACTTTGACACAATGGTGCCAGTAACGTTCTTTACAATTCTGTATTTTTTATGGAATGTCTCTCTTAATTAGTCCCAGGGTTATATATGTTCATGGCTCCCCCATTTGGGCGAAGGCAGACAGGAAACCTGGGCAAAACTGTGCCGGAGCCCAGCCATCTCAGTTGGTTCATGATTAATATTGTCTCTTTAACAGTCAATCATTTGAATTAATTTAGCAGTTTGTCACCAACGGTTACATAATATCACACATACAGTTCAACGAAAGTTTTTTGTGTGTGATTAACAATTCGTTATTATTAATTTTTGGGATATACTGCAAGGTCACTTGTCCTAGGATATATCACTTAGTTTTTTCTTTTTTTAATCACTTAGCACAGGATCACTTTTCATAATGTTTCCACTACCTCCGTGTTACAAATTCATCTCTTGCACTTGTTAGTGTTCATTTTCTCTGATCAGTTTACGGACATACATAATAAATGTTCAATGTTTATCAATATGGAGTCATAGACATGTTATGCAGTTTATGTAAATATTTTGGAAAAAGTCAATAATGCTGTAGTTGGTGAGCGGTGCGGAGTGATTGTTGAGCGGCGCTCGGCGCGGCGCGTCGGCTCCGTGTAGGTCACAGTCCCCGGTGTTGACAGCTACGACGCGGAGAGGCGTGTGGCTGTCTGGTCTGCTACGGGCTGCTGCGGCCGCTGCATGGCTGATGTAGCCGGATGCGCGTTGTATATCAGCTCGCCCGTGTGACGTCTTCTTGCAGTGCTCCAGCAAACATGCAACAAGTTCACAAACAGTGGACTATCCTTATGGGCATTTTTCCTGCTGTGGGAAAAAACGCTCACAGTTATTGGCAGTTATTATTCAGTAGGCCTTCACTAGTCTGGTTTGCACAATGTTTCGTTGTCACAGTAACACGTTTTATGGGCACACAATATCTTTCACCATGTCATGACTTGTCATTAGTCACACGCAAGTTTTCACCTTAGGACAAAATGTATCTCTGTAGTCAATGCGCTTTCCTAGCGTCCCTTGACACACAAAGAATTAAAGTTTGACACTAACTTGGTCCACCGTCCGTTATCGGCTCACTGTTCGTGTCGTGCTAGTTCCTTGTCCACTTGCACACACGGCGATGATACAGTTTTTTATTACTTATACACAACAACTTCGTGACGTATTGCTGCAGGTTTAACAGTCACTGTCTGTCTCTGGCACACAATACCGCACTTTTGTTTAAGTTCCTTTATTTTTATTTACAGTGTCCGTTGTGCAATTTTTGTAACAGCACATTCGTAACTCTTTACCAAGGTGTGTGATATTTGCGTACATGGTAACAAATATTAAAATTTCGTATTAGTTTGCCCTAAAATCATCTACATTCGTGTTCGAGTAGATTTTATTTGTGCATTCCAGCCGGATTCAGGCATATTGTTCAATAACTCCTTTGAAATTATGTCTTACTTCACTTGCAAGGTCCTACGTAACTACAGTGTAGTCTCTGTCGGCTAAAATTTACTTGGACTGTATCAGGCTAGCTCCTTTTTTACTGATTTAATCTGCACATGCTTCAATTGAAGCTTCTTTGTGCGTAACTTTGCGCTACTTAAATTTGCAATAAGTTTGCCTCCCATGGTGTCCTCGGGTCACTACTGGGTGCATTATTCTCTCTGATAACATTGGTTAGATAATAAAGTTCTCAGGGCCTCATATTATTGATATTATTCTGGGTTCGAATCTGTCAATCTGACAGCTACACACACACACACACACACACACACACACACACACACACACATATATATATATATATATATATATATATATATATATATATATATATATATATATATATAATAGAAAAGATTGTACAAGAAATATTTCAAGTTTGACACACATATAGAATATTATGCAGTACACAAACTAATCATTACTAAAATGTTCCTCCTGACTGATCTCTGTCACAATTTAACACTATAAATAATTGCACTAATCAGGTTATCTGTGCAGACATTTAGAGCATGTTTAACCTAACATTAATTAAAAGAAGACATAACACAAATATTCATAAACAAAAGAGAAAGTCAATCATATTCTTATAACTAAATACTTCTACACTAGTACATTATCTCTACAGATCACACATAATTAATGTTCATTCATTTACAAAAGAATGGTGTCCACATAGGACTATTAGTCTTTTACTGTAGGAATATTTTTACATCCTTACGCAGATACAGTCCCCGTACTCTCCCTGAGTGGGGATCTGCTAAGAGATAGCTTCACTCATGTGGCACACTTACTACTCTAAAAGGTCCATTGTACACCAATTGCCACTTGCTATTCTGTTTTAAGGATGCTGAGGACTTAGGATGATTGCGTAAGAGTACCAAGTCCCCAACACTAAATTTTTGGTTATTCGTCACATGTCGATTATATTTTTCTTTCCTTTTCTGAGCGCACCTGGTAAGGTTGTACCCTGCTTTTCTTATCTTCTCTTCCTTAGGCTCAGGAATGACTGGGACCTTAGGCAAAGGTGCCAGCCACTCATTCAGAACTCTATTATTATTCATTATAATCTCGTTTGGTGGATGCCCCGTAGAAGCATGCGGGGTTGCGTTGTGAATTTCCAAAAACTTAGGTATCAGATTTGGCCATCTTGTGTGCTTGTATGCAATGTATAACCTGAAAAATTTAACTCTCCGAATGTTCTCTCTACTAAACTTGCTTGTGGGTGAAAACGGGATATTAGTATGTGCTTTATATCTTGTTCATGTAAATAGTTTTTCCAGGTATGGCTTGTAAAATAGGAAGCATTATCCGATATTATCGCTTCAGGCTTACCCACCTGTGTAAAATATTCTTTCCCTAACCATTTAACTATTCCAGGAGCAGTGGCTGATTTAAGGCAGTATATTTTTAAGTATTTAGAGAAAAGGTCATATACCGCTAAAATGTACTTTAATCCACCCCTGGCTCGTGGGTAGGGTCCTGCTATGTCTATAGATACTAAATGAAGTGGCCGATGAGGCACTATAGGATGCAGTTCAAACCTTGTGGACTTATTTTGAAACTTAGCTTTTTGGCACAGAGGACAAGTCCTGATAATGGTGCGAGTCTGCTGGCTTATTCCCTTAAAGTAACAGAATCTGGATAAAATCCTTATTGTTTTGCCTATCCCAGCGTGACCCCATGCTAAATGCGTGTGCCACACTACAGCTGGGATAGCCTGTTGCGGTATACACACGACTCCATGGTCATTTGACACACCCGTTTTATAATACAGAATATCATCAATTATTTTGAAATTCTGAACACTTTTAAGATTGGTTCCTTCTTTAATTTTGCTAATGATATCTCGCCAAATCGGATCAGTTTCCTGCAACACAGACATATTCTTACACATGTGTAAAAAGTCCCTCCTATGTACCTTATCTTGTACTAAGAGTATTCGATACTCCTCCGATTGTTCCAAAATCTTTGACATTGAGGATTGCCCTAGTGGAAGCCTCGACAAGGCGTCAGCTACAACATTATCTTGTCCTTTTAGGTACATAATCTTAATTTTATATTCCTGCAATGCTAACCTCCACCTTAGCAAGCGGGTATGGTATAATTTGCAAGACATTAAGTAGCTCAGAGCCTGGTGGTCACTGAATACTTTGACTTCTTTACCATAGATGTAATAATTAAATTTCTTTACCGCCCAAACCACTGCAAGAGCCTCTAATTCGGTAGCGGAATATGCTCTCTCACAGCTGTTTAGTGTGCTGCTGGCAAATCCGATCACATTGATTGTTGTGGGGTCGTTGCTCCTGTCCCACTGGAATAAACAAGCGCCCAGACCGTATGAACACGAATCTGTCGCTATGCAAAAATCTTTTGTCATATCTGGGTGTCGCAGTATGTTTGCATTCACCAAGGCGTTTTTGCTAACGTCAAATGCGCGTTGACATTCTTCTGTCCACACCCAGTGCTCATTTTTACGCAACAGGCTGAATAAAGATTCGTTATTCATTAATTGGTTTGGAACAAACCGTCTAAAAACGGATGCAAGACCTATAAACGCTTTGAGTTGTTTCTTAGTTCTCGGACTAGGAAACCCACGAATTGCGTCAAGTTTTTTGCTGTCAGGTTTGATGCCTTGTGGTGTTATTATGTGACCTAGAAATTTAATCTGATTACGTCCGAATTTGGATTTCTCAAGATTCGCTGTTACTCCCGCTTGCTTAAACCTTTCTAAGACTCTACTCAGTAGTTCTACGTGCTCCTCCCAGGTGGCAGTAGTTCTACCTCTTCAGATCTGAGCATGGACAATTCTATCCTCCTACCAGCGTTCATCAACCATTAACATCTATATCTACACGGATACTCTGCCTGGAAGAGGGTTCATCGAACAGCCTTCAAAATTCTCTATTATTCCAGTCTGGTATAGCACGCGGAAAGAATGAACACCTATATCTTTCCGTACGAGCTCTGATTTCCCTTATTTTATCATTATGATCATTTCTCTCTATTTAGGTCGGCGTCAACAAAGTATTTTCGCATTCGGAGGAGAAAGCTGGTGATAGGAATTTCGTGAGAAGATTCCTCCGCAACGAAAAACGCGCATTTGACGCTATCAAAAACGCCTTGGTGAATGCAAACATACTGCGACACCCAGATATGACAAAAGATTTTTGCATAGCGACAGATTCGTGTTCATACGGTCTGGGCGCTTGTTTATTCCAGTGGGACAGGAGCAACGACCCCACAACAATCAATGTGATCGGATTTGCCAGCAGCACACTAAACAGCTGTGAGAGAGCATATTCCGCTACCGAATTAGAGGCTCTTGCAGTGGTTTGGGCGGTAAAGAAATTTAATTATTACATCTATGGTAAAGAAGTCAAAGTATTCAGTGACCACCAGGCTCTGAGCTATTTAATGTCTTGCAAATTGTACCATACCCGCTTGCTAAGGTGGAGGTTAGCATTGCAGGAATATAAAATTAAGATTATGTACCTAAAAGGACAAGATAATGTTGTAGCTGACGCCTTGTCGAGGCTTCCACTAGGGCAATCCTAGTTTAATTTTCCCCGAGAAAGGTCGATTACTGCGTCCCTTTCTCTCAAAAAATCTACCCCCAGAATGCAGGCTACCCTTAAACCCTTTACTACCAGGAATGAGCACGCTATGGCTTCTTCCCCTATATACATCTCTACCCGCACTTGGAGTTTAATTATTTGTCGCTGTGCACTTATGGCTCCAGTGACTTTACAATTGTTCACAGGAAAAGTCAGCATACGCCTTTCTTTCCCCAGTACTTTGAATAAGTCCATACTCATGACACTGACAGTAGCACCTGTATCTACGATCGCTTGCACATCAATATTGTTAATTTTGATCTTTATTATCGCTTGTACTTTGTCTTTGTGCTCCTTTATGCACGTGGATGGTTCAGTTATCAATTCATGTCCCATCTGTACCCCGTCATTATACCTGATGATACAGATTCCCAATGTTTTGTTCGGTGTCGGGCTGCTCTCACTCCAAACCTCAGCCGACGATGGAGAGCGTATCTCGGCTGAATCTAGTTTGTTGAATTATTACAGGTGGATGGGTGTGGCTGCTCTGTGTCACTGACCTCCACTATGTGTAAGTTGTGTTGCGTCGGCCGCCACGGTTGCGCAATTGGCGCATTTTGTGGTGGCGGTCGGTTATTGTCATATCTTTCACTGTTTTGCCGGTCCGGACTGGGCCTCTGGTTCTGTGGCCAAGTTCGATTTGCATCATTATAGGTATTAGTGTTCCACGGCCCCCTGGCATTTTTCCATCTACTATTGCTTGGTGGGCCTGTTTCATATCGGTCATCAGACCTCCTTTTCTTGTCAGTATTCACCGGCGGACTATTGCCGTTCCGGTCTCTACCTCTGTTCCCGTTTTGTACATAATCCTGTATCCTATTGTTACCTCCGCCGTTTCCATTATTTGGCGGGGGCGTGTTATTTCGACCATTTCTGTAACCGTTTCCGTTACTTCTAGCCTGTTCAGAGGCTGCCTTAACATCCTCCTGAATCAGGTCAATTGAGTCCAGAACAGACAAGAAATGTTCCACGTCATTCTCCGGCACGTGTATAAGTTTTTCCTTTACGTGTATCGGCAAGTGTGATTTCAAAAGTTTGATCAAATCCCGGGATGAAATCTGCTCGTCCCAATAACGGGTCTTATTAATGTACTTCTCAAAATATTTTCGCAAATTGCCTAATCGTGGAGAATACGGCTCTGGATTATATACCTCCTTCCGTAATCTCTCCTGAATACATGTTGGCCAAGAATGCCTTTTCAAATTGCTCATATGTATCGCAACTGTCAGCTGCTTCGGTTGTCCATAATGCAGCATCTCCTTGTATGTAAGACATTACGAACTGTATTTTCTGCGTATGACTCCAAACGCTAGGCAAAATGTTTCTAAATCCCTTGATAAACACTACAGGGTGAACAGATTTCTTCTCCGTTGTAAAGATCTGAAACTGTCGGTTTCTAATCAGGCTTTCTTCAATCACTATTTTGGAATGACATTTATTTGTTTCGCTTACATTGGTTGCCTGGTCTCGCAGTCGCAATTTTTTACTTCTGTATTTATATGCCTATCATTGTTGGACCTGGCTGGCGTGACATACACCTGTGAGTCGTCATGCCGCAAGCTGATTTCTATTACGGCAAGACGACGGTTGACATTCCCACCTTTTTCAGGTTCTGCACTTCCGCATTTGAGCCCACATCTTTGGCTTCAATCGCGGCGTGCACTTTCTCGTCTATTTCTTTTATAACTTCGTTTTCTATTTTGTGCACTTGTTCGGACACTTTGTGCTCAATTACTTGATTTGTGGCAATTTCTAATTGCTCCACCCTGTTAGTCAGTACACCGATTTCATCTACGATACTGGCGTTAGCCACTGGGATACTATCTACTCTTTCGCTTAGTTCTTGCACCGTTTTGGGTATGGTTTCATAGTTTTGTTTCAAACTAACAATCTCACTTTGCATTGCTTCCAAAGACTGCATTAACTGCAAGTCTCTCTCATGCAGGCGTCGATCACGCTCTGCTTGTTTAGCATCACGTTCTCTATCGCGTTCTGCTTGTTTAGCATCACGTTCTCTATCGCGTTCTGCTTGCATACATGCAAATTCAGCTACCAATCTCTGGTCACGCTCTGCTTGTTCAGCATCACGTTCTCTTTCACGCTCTGCTTGCATACGTACAAATTCAGCTTGGAAATTGAGCATGCGCTCGAACATAACTCTTAATGATTGCACTTCTGACACCTCACCACTCTCTGGTCCGTGTCCAGTGCTTGCGGGTGGCACAGTATTTCCGCTATCAACTGAATCACTGGGTGGCAGTGGCAACATTTCTTGCCCTTCTGCCCCCAGAATCTCACATTGTACTTCCTGAACTACGTCACTAACATTACTTTGTGTCCCACTTTCTAACTCGGTATCACTACTTACTAACTGTTGTTCATTATCCATGTTGACATCTTTCTGACAACGCAACCTAACCATAGTCAACAAAAGAAACAAAATCTGAACTAAATATCCTAACACTCAGGTTTCACTGACATAATCACACAAGAAATGGTCATTTGTTAAAACATACTTATTATATACTACAGTGACTAACTACTCAAATGTCCTGTTATTTTAAAAAAAACACTAACAACAAGCACACCACTAATGATCCGAGAACACTGCACTGAGGCTACTTTACTACCGACAGGACAACTACACTGTAGCTTTACCTTTTGGTGATCTATCTTGGGTGCAGCTGCCACCTGATATTGTGGTAGGTAATTAATTTTTCGCTATAATGAGCTCTCTTCTTCAGCTTGCCTCTGGGTATATAGTGTTCTCATGCAAAAAATCATATACAGGTATTACCACACAATATTGGTTATGCAACACATACAATACATGGAAAAATTATTAAATGTTCTCCAACAAAGTTCGACTATAATAATTCCCTAGTTATCTCATGGGTATTTAGTGGCCACTGCATATTCGGGCCCCACGTTCGGCGCCAATTTAACGAAATCACTGCTATTAATTTCGTTAAAGAAGAATTATTAATTATTATTATTTATTATGGTTGCTTTTAGTTACCTAATTTGCCTTTCTTTAACTTTCTTCTGTAAGTACTAACTTTGTTGTAGAACCTCTCTCTTATTTACGTGTGGTAATAAAAAAATTCACTTTCAAAAGAATTACGTACATTTAAAAATTACGTGAACACATATTAACTGATTAAGCATATTTAGTTGAAATTTAAATCCTTTACATCATTCGGTCTTGGCACACATTTTCTAAATGCAGTGGGTTTTTTTGTTAAATATTTACTGAATTCTATCCCGGCGTTAACTATGGAGCACAAGATTCTCTATTATCAGAAAATGGTTAATTATTGCCAAGCCGACATTTAATTATCACTGATCAAACCTACTTCGCTATACATTTAAGTTATTTGAAAGAACCAAAATTGTTTAATTTCAATGTTAACTAACATTAACTATCCGCCTACGAATGCACAAACGTATAATTAGTTTAAAAAAAATTCATCAGTCTCAGGATCACTGTAAAAGAAAAACAATTTCTTAATTCATTGTTAATTTTTATCTATCTGTTCCCGATTTACGGGTTTGGTTGATTTTTCCTTTAGCGGAACAATTTTTCAAATGTGCCGCCGCTGCAAATCGATCGGTCGCGGCACAGCCCAGCAACACCGCTAAAAATGCTGAAAATTCTTTAAAGAAATTTTTATAGATGATATGGGCAAGCTAATTTACATTAATAATACACACTTTTGATAAATGCTGATATATTTAGATCAAACAATAATTCAACTCACATTAATTTGTAACGCCTCCTCTAACGGCGGCTAAATCTAGACAGAGACAAAAGAAGTCTACCCATTCATAAATCGCTTCGACACAGCTTCCTCTCGCATTCAGCTCTAGACAGAGAAGACCAAAGAATACACAATACGTTGTGCTTTTATACTACTGCTGACTATTAACATTTCTTTGTAATTTGACAATATCATTCTCCTCTGGCTAAATTTCACATCTCTGTTATCGCAGATACTGACACATTTCACAATCACATAATAAATATAGAAAAATTACTATCCTAAATACAGAGAGAATATTACTACAAAAAAAATATTACGATAATAACAAATGTCTTTTACACAAAATTCAATATTATTTTTTGTTCAATAATTACGGTATATACAACTTGCTCAGAGCGGCGTATATGGTATAAATAAACTCTTGTTCATTAATAGCGTGAGTTTTCCAGGGAACGTTACAAACCATTAACATCTACATCTACACGGATACTCTGCCTGGAAGAGGGTTCATCGAACAGCCTTCAAAATTCTCTATTATTCCAGTCTGGTATAGCACGCGGAAAGAATGAACACCTATATCTTTCCGTACGAGCTCTGATTTCCCTTATTTTATCATTATGATCATTTCTCTCTATTTAGGTCGGCGTCAACAAAGTATTTTCGCATTCGGAGGAGAAAGCTGGTGATAGGAATTTCGTGAGAAGATTCCTCCGCAACGAAAAACGCCCTTCTTTTAGTGATGTCCATCCCAAATCCTGTATCATTTCAGTGACACTCTCTCCCGTATTTCACGATAATACAAAACGTGCTTTCCTTCTTTGAACTTTTTCGATATACTCCGTCAGTCCTATCTG
This sequence comes from Schistocerca cancellata, assembly GCF_023864275.1. Taxonomy (NCBI): domain Eukaryota; kingdom Metazoa; phylum Arthropoda; class Insecta; order Orthoptera; family Acrididae; genus Schistocerca; species Schistocerca cancellata. Next base: position 474,041,681 of record NC_064627.1, read on the forward strand.
GTAAGGATCCCACACGTTGCAGCAGTATTGTGAAAGAGGACGGGCAAGCGTAGTGTAAGCAGTCTCCTTAGCAGATCTGTTGTACTTCCTAAGTGTCCTGCCAAAAAAATTAAGTCTTTGGTTTGCTTTCGCCACAACATTCTCTACGTGTTCCTACCAATTTAAGTTGTTCGTAATCGTAATTTCTAGGTATTTAGTTGAAGAAGAAACCAAGAAGTTTCGTGGGGACCACCATCAGACTCAATGATCCATTGCCTAGTTGGTTATTTCCCTGTTGATAGGATGTGACATTTAGAGAGGCACAGTAAATTAAGGCTGTTTATCTTTTTTACTTGCACTCGTTTCATGAGAAATTAGAACGAGAGCTAGACCACGACGTCGATCGCCCATTTATTATCAACAAATTACTAACGAATTGACGTACCTCAGTTTCACTCCTGAATCCTGCCTTGTTTACCCTTAAGCTCGACTAAACGTTCCAGTCGTCTCTGGAGTGAATTAACACACTGATACAAACTACATAGACAGAGAATGCAGACGGTCGTTTTTCGAGAACCAGTCCCTTGATATGAGGAGCCTTCGCACAGGTGCAAAAGTACATATGTAATAAGAGAACACGGGTGTGCTGCCTCTCCTCGTTCTCTGAAATTATTCCACAGGAGTACAAAATTGGATGCGATAGAGTTCTCGTCACGGCTAAACGCTGACGCCGTAAGATAAGAGTGTATCGACCATTCAGTCACAAAATTGGGTTCATATTTCTCTGCCAGATGGAAACGAGGTCGCCCTTGTAATGCAACTATTTAAGAGAATACTTAGGTTCAACCACACTTACTGCATTAATACCGATGCAGTCTGAACACTTTAAAATTAACGCATTTCAGAAGAGCAAACTTTCAGACACGCTCCATAACATGCATCAAATTTTTATTAGATTAAGTATTCTGTTTCTTATAAGATGTTGAATTGCCCCCTCTGTTTATTGATTGGATAGCCACTGAATTGCTATTTATTTATTTATTTAATGGGATAATAATAATTATTAAAAGGTGGCAATTTTATTTAAACACCGTTTTTTACTCTTTCGATTGTTCCGAGTCAGCGATAGTGCAATGCTGCTCGCTTTGGAGAATACACATTTTATAAGAATTATTTGGTCCAGGAAACACTTTCGCGATCACGGTTGCGATTTAGCCAGTATTCGCGTAATTGTACTGATTAAAAGTTATCGTTTCCGAAAGACGCAGGTTCGATTAAAGCTGTGTGCACTTTTGCGCGTATAATGAAAATATTCATAACACGTCGCGTAACAAAAAGAAACATGCGAATCACAACCGTGATCAAACGAAGAAAATATATGATAACATAAATGCTCTTCGCTGTTATTCAGGACAGGCTCAGATTAGACCTTGCAATTTTTAGTTATAGTAAATCACAAGACGTTGCACTTGGGAGATATTTGTTTTGAATAACTTGTATTTACCTTCTCTCTCTCTCGTATTTACAGCCTTTGTACCTTCACATCGATTAAGGAACTTTTCCTTCTCTACCGACCAGTACGAGAACAAAATTCAGACTAAACAAAATGTCTTACATCGAATTATTACATGCTTAACACTTAACAATCAAATATAGTTTCGTAGTACAGACAATGCTAATTTATTCCGTGCACTAGAAAGTTGTAAGTAGGCTGTTTATGTTTTCTTATCGGCAACGTTACGTTGCGCTCGGTATGAAAATCACTGGCTGTGCTGTGTGCAGTCTGTAGCTAGTTTGCATTGTTGTCTGCCATTGTAGTGTTGAGCAGCGGCAGCTGGATGTGAACAGCGCGTAGCGTTGCGCAGTTGGAGGTGAGCCGCCAGCAGTGGTGGATGTGGGGAGAGAAATGGCGGAGATTTGAAATTTGTGTATGAACTGCTATATATATTATGACTTTTTAGGTAAATACATTGTTTGCTCTCTATTAAAATCTTTCATTTGCTAACTATGCCTACTAGTAGTTAGTGCCTTTCGTAGTTTGAATCTGTTATTTAGTTGGCTGTAGTGGCGCTCGCTGTATTGCTGTAGCTTGAGTAACGAAGATTTTTGTGAGGTACGTGATTTGTGAAAGGTATAGGTTAATGTTAGTCAGGGGTAGGGATTTTTGAAAGTCAGATTGCGTTGCGCTAAAAATATTGTATGTCACTTTAAGCACAGTCTTGTATAATTGTTCATAAGGGGAAGTTTCATATGTCGACCCTTAGCCGAGAATACCTCACTGGAATCTTCTGATTTTTTCTTGTAGTTTGTGTAATTAGTGTAGATTTTGTTTATTGCTAGCGTGTAATTGTAGAGAGAATCTCCTTTGTAGTTGCAGTCTTTCATTGTTGTTGTGGGATGCATGTAGATTTGTACAAAGTATTTCGCAGCTACGCTTGCAATTAACTAGATACTATTTTCAGTGCTATGTTAATGAGTTCTCTTGTTTTTGCACTTCAAATTGTGCTTTTCTGTGTTATAGTGTGAAATATTGTGACAATAATGGCGTGTGAAAAACGTAACACTAGCCTCCAAAGTAAACTGAGAAATAATAGTGACAACGAGCGTAGCTTATCAGCACCACTGTTTAATGAAGTAACAAATATTCAAAGTAGTAATTTGGTAACTGTGCATAGGGAAATGGAGCGGACGTCAAATAATGGTGTAGGCAGTGAAACAATTAGTGAACAGGGAAGCATTATCGATCGATCGGTCGGCAACAGCTTGCCTCAGGAATCCGAAATGACAGGACACAATCTTGCAAATACTGTAGATTCAGGTTTTGCGTCCTCACCGTTTTCTCAAATTAGTCAAGACACATTTTCTGCTTTTCAAAATGCGAATATTGGCGGTTCAAATGCATTGCCGAATAGCACTGAGGAACATGTTTCAGACACCAGTGCATTGTTATTGCAATTAATGCAACAAATGGGACAAAAGCTTCAAAAGTTAGACACAATAGAACAAAATCTTCAAAAGTTAGATACAATGGAACAACACCAGAGACAAACACAGCAAAAGTTACACACAATGGAACAAAATCAGAGACAAACACAGCAAAAGCTTCAAAAGTTAGACTCATTGGAACAAACTCTCGAACAAACACGTGAAGATTTAACTGCTGGGTACATAACATTGAATCGAAATGTCAAAAAGTCTGTAATGACGTAAAAACACAAATTCGTGAGCATTTCCAACCTATTTTTTCGCGTCATGAAAATGTATTACAGAATCATGAATCAGCCATAAAAGAACTGCAAACTATTGTTCATGAAAATCATGAGACCCTGCAAGCTAAAATTGACTCAGTTGCATCTACCGATTCGGTTACACAACTTGCAAAAACTCAAGAAAACTTAAAGGACACCGTAGATACTCTGAAAATTGGTTCAGAAAGACACATGGAGGAAATTAGTTCATTATCAGAGAAAGTAGTTGAACTTTCGTATCAGCAAAATAATTTATCTACGAAGGTAGATGATGATCTGAATGACACAAAACCGGTAGTCTTTAATGACACAGAAGAGTGCGAACAAATTAGGAAGCTGAAACAAAATCTGAATCAAATTAATACGCAACACCAAAGAGAAATCCGGGAAGTACAAGATCAGCTGACACAGGTAATACAAGAATTACGTATTTCTGAGGACACTCGCGCCCCAATACGGGAAGAGGGACGTAGAAATACGGAACAGCCACAAAATAATAACACAGGGCACTTCGGAAATTATGAAAGAAATTGGCAAGGTACACCGAATTTTGAGATGGAACCGCCGGAACGACATAACAATGACCGACATGTGACTCGCCGACATGATGATTTTGACTATAAGCTGTTCATTACTACACGTAAATTCAAAACGTTTAAGAATTCTGCCAACGACATTCATCCACAAGCGTGGCTCCATCAATTCTCTCAACGTTTTCCTCCCAACTGGTCATTAGAACACAGATTAGAATTTATGTGTGGCTACTTAGAGAATGAACCAGCTGTAAGAATGCGATCGGTCATTCACGATTGTCACAGTGAAGGAGAATTTTATCATGCCTTCCTCTCAGCGTATTGGTCTCAAGCTACACAAGACCGAGTAAAACATGGCATCATAATGATGAAACAATTCGAACAATCTGAATTTTCCAGTCTTGTGAAATATTTTGAAGACATGTTGCACAAGAATCAGTACCTGTCAAACCCATACAGCCCCTCAGAACTCATCCGCATTTGCTTAATCAAATTACCTGAACATTTACGACTTATTATTTTGGCAGGATGTTGCAAAGACGACATTGAAGCTTTTCAGGGGCTGTTACAAGAATTAGAAATTGACAAAGACAGTCGCAGGATGCGAAAACGGGAAAACAATCACTACAGGTCACATCCGTCACAATTCCGTGACGACAGAAACAATAACTGGACACAACAAGTCTATTCTTACAACGCAAATCGTGACCAAAACAGACACCACCCATATGACAACCACTGGCAGAGTAATACTAGTTACAGAGAAAGATCGCATTTCCGTAGTAATGAATATGATAGAGATTACCATAGAAACAGACAATATGGGAACCAAAATAAATATTATCAGGGGAGACAGAATAACTTTATACGCAACGGTCCAGCGCGCAATTACGATTCAGGGAGAAATTCTCCACCACGTGACCGACAAGAAAGAAACTATGAAATCTACCGATATGACGACAGATGAGATAATCATAACGACAGACCTGAATTTCATCAGAACTGGCGGGATTCAAACAGAGCAGGGCACTTTCGACAACGTGAATTTGTAGAAGCTAGGTCTCCTAATCCCAATAACGACGCGCGCCAACAAAGAAACAGACAATGACTCGCACCGCAGGCAGCCACTTGCGCCCGCTGGCTCAGGGAAAAATAACATTGACGCTAACCTTGAGCAAAATTCCAGTATTCTTTCCGGACGAATGCCACATGATAATTGCATTCAAGTTGAAACTCTGCGTACTGAGAAGAGCAAAGGGTTACACCACATCTCACATGTAAAACCGTTTATTGAGAGATAAACTGTTTTTTAATTTAGTCTTTGCTATAAAATTTTTCACTTCACGTTACTAGTACTCTTTGTCACACCTACAAACTGTTAACATGCAACTATGTTTTAAAGCTAACTAACTATCCAGTCAAGAACATAGGTAACTTAGACAAGTAATTGCGAATGCATTGTTATTGCAAACAGACGACACAGTGTTGTTATTTATACATTCTTCCTTGTTAGTTGCACGATCGCATAACGACTATGAGGCTCACATACTTGGAACATATACCGGCACTGCTAATGAGATTTTCATGCAACATTTTAGTTTGCTTGAGAGTGGATTCTGGATTTGAGGTGCTTTCTGTGAAATGCCAGATGACACAGTTGTTGGTTTGTGTGACAGCTACACGATTTTATCACGACACTACTAATGAGTGACAATTTACAGTGTTGCTTTTGCGGTGTTTCTGTTTTATATCTGCACAGTTTTTCTGAATTATTCTGGAAAGTAAAACATGTTTTAAGAGTAACTTTTGTGGTATAGCCACAATGAGACAGCCTTTTCCGTAGCACAACAATACGTTACAGTACAGTACTTTCTTCATCACGGCTATAAGCATAATAACTAAGATATCTATATGCAAAGCATTTCACTTTTGTGAATCATGAGGTAAGTACATTGGCTTCTGCAGAACTTAGCTTTCGGAGGACGATAACTACGACACTCCCACGGAGATTATCTTAGAACAAGACGCACATTTAGCGCTATAGGACACGTATTTGAGTGATTAATTTTGTACTTAAATCATTTATTTTTAAAGATATTTGAAGTACAATGATACAAAGGTTTTCCGTCATACATTTCATTCCATTCTTGTAATCTGTAACACCTGAGGGTATAATTACAGTAATCCTCAGGGAGGTACACGCTTACTTTGTGTACCATGTGTTTGGCAAGCACAAGGAGCCCTAGCTAATATGGTATTTGCCTATACAACTTTACACATCGGTACCATATTTCTCTAAGACAGAATTACACAGCTATCTGATCATTTAACTGAGAGAAACAAACCTTTTTACTACGTCACTGACACATGTTTACGCAATTACAGAGTTGGATTACTTCACACTTACGAAATTGTATTTTGTTTGTACTTTGTGAACTGTTCACATTTTTTCAGACCCATTATGATATTGTGAGAGCTTTGAATGATATATTTGGTATGGGATCACGAGTTTTAAAGTACGTTTGAGGTAGATGACACTATTTAAATGAGCAGAGAATTTTTTTTAGGTATAGAAATTATTGGAGGAAGCTGCGACGATTTTGAGAATTACAGAGATGTTATGATATTATTACGATGACGATGTGTATTATGCTGTTGCAGTATGTTTATGATCAATAAGCTGATGCTATATGAGTTATTTGATTATGCTATGTATCTGTTATAATGAAATATTGAAGTGTCGACGAATAAGGTAAGGAATAATGAGTAGTGGTTAGGGACTCTGGTTTGTGAAAAAGGTTGTTGGAAACCAAGAATCGTACTTTAAAAGTTATGAAATGTATGTAAATGCGTGAATGTATTACAATGCCGACGAAAATTTTTGGACACTGTTATATCAATAGGATTTTGTTTCTACAGCTTTGTAACGCAAATTCTTGACCTGTGAAATATTTGTCTATGAGACTGTCACTGTAGTGGAAACTGCTGTCGTAAATATTTCCGTAAGAAAGTTAAGTGACCACCTGCACGTAATGCATCATGGGCACCCAGCTGTGTCAGACGCCTGGAGAAAAAGCCATTAGTGTGTGCGTTCTCAGAGGCATAGGTAAAAAAAAAGAAAGGGGAGGCCATTATCCTTGCTATTGACTTTTCCTTGTTGAAAGCATACTGTGGAGCTTGTAATTTATGATATTTACTAAAATGCCTAATGAAATGATGAGAAACATTAACATTTATTGTCTTTGTAGTTGAGAGATTGCTCATTTTGTTTAATATCTGGTTTCCAGCTGTGTTGCAGCATTAGTTTTATAAAATAAACTTAGATGCCCTTGCTAATGTGAACACTTTCTGTCAACAGATCTATTAAATAATAATTTTATGATCCACAATTTTCGAAAAAGGAGCTCTTGGAATGGAAAGAACAATAAGAAGGGACTGATAACAATAACTGCATATATAATTTTCTTTTCAAGTACTTGGTAATTTCTTTCATAGAATAAGTTGTGGTGCACCACTTTAATTACATAGACATTAAGATGTGAATATAAATTTTCCTTGTCTGCATTATTGTCTTTAGTTTTTTTTTTTTTTTTTTTTTTGCTTGAGCTATGTCATGTTTAGATATAAGTTGCTGCTGCTGTTTGCCAGGCATAGTGCTACTAAATTTCACTTTGTATTACTCTGTTAAGCTAGTTTTACTACTGATTTATTTTTCTTGTTTGCTGCACAGTGCCTTATATTAGTTGTACTATTGCAATTGCTTTGCCTATTTAAATTTTTTGTCATTGATGTTTGTGTTAATTGTTTTGTGCTGCTGCATTGCCTCATCCCTTAGTTTAGCATCTGAGCGCAGTAGATTTAAGTTAGCTTATAGGGGGTAGCCTATAAGAGAATGAGTTGCGATGAATTTGAAGAAATGCACTGAGAGGTTATACGAGAAAAATACAGAAAGCATGCTTGGATAGGATTTTTTTTGGCTGGAGCAAATATCGAAATAAGACGAAAGATCTATGGAATGAAGTTTTGCGTTGGACTGCAGTACCAAATGTTGCACTGAAAACGAACCCTGTCATTTCCTTTTGTGTTATCCCACTATGTGTTTGTGTACCCTTGTGTATTTGTTTTCTTCCTGTCTCTGTGTAGTTTCATAGAATTTTTTCTTCTTCTAATACTAAGCTACATTCACTATGATGAGGAATACTGTTATCCTCAAATATAATTGGCATTAATAATATGTTATTTACCTTGTAAATATGTTTAGACATTATTTATTCTGTTTTGTTTTAATGCTCATGTGTGAAGTTGATGTTTCAATAATTATTCTGATCTTTTATGCATTTACTTATGTCATAATTCCTGTAACACTGATGTATATGTTAGTTCGATTCTTTTGTAAAGCCTGTACTACTAATGTTATCTGTATTGTTATGTTTTTAATGATGTATTTTGTACCTTTGTAATTTTATTCTCATGTTATAATATTGTAATTGACACCAGTTCATTAAATTAAGTAACTTGTAAGCATTCATTTCACTGCACACATTTCTGTTGGTCATAGTAATGCACAATATGTGAGAAGTTGGGACTGTTAGTGTTTGCATGTGTGTTACTAATTCAGCAAGGGACTGCATAACAGCATTGCTGGTTCTAAGGACAATTCCAAAAACCTCGTGACTGTACAAGTGGTGGTTTATGGACTTGCTATATTGTCTGCAAGACTTCTAAGGACAATTCCAAAAACTTTGTGCGTGTACAAGTGGTGGTTTATGGACTTGCTATCTTCTCTGCAAGACTCTTCGATGGTGATTGTGCACCTGCACAGTCGCAGCAGATGGCTGCCGGCCATCTCTACAAGGACTACAGTGGATCTACACCTTTGATGACCCATCAATACCACTATTTCTACAAGGACTACAGTGGGTCTGCATCTCTGATGGCCCACCAATATCATTACTTCTACAAGGACTGCAGTGCGTCTGCACCTCTGGTGGCTCACCAATACCGTAATCTCTACCAGGACTAAAGTGGGTCTACTCTGTGATGACCTACCTACCAATATTCTTCGAAACGTCGAATGACTCTGCTGTGGGTTTGCTCTGTTGTGGCCCATTACCTGTCAGCATGTCAAGAGTCAGCACTGTCTTTCCGTTGGAAGGACAACACTACTTCTTCAAGACTGCATGAAAATCCACTACTTCTGTGTGCAATTTCTTTTACTAATGAGACTTTGTGAAAAAAAACTGTAATTACTATTATGATGAATGATCAGGACTGTCTTTATGGACTGTGAGAAAATTTTAGCTTTTGACCAACATTGTATCAACAAGTGTGTGCATTTGATATCTTTGTTATTGTAATTATGAAAAATTTTATCAAATCAATATGGCCACTGCCCAAAACAATTTGTAAATTTTTTTGTGGGGAGCATGGGGGCTATGTAAGTAGGCTGTTTATGTTTTCTTATCGGCAACGTTACGTAGCGCTCGGTATGAAAATCACTGGCTGTGCTGTGTGCAGTCTGTAGCTAGTTTGCATTGTTGTCTGCCATTGTAGTGTTGGGCAGCGGCAGCTGGATGTGAACAGCGTGTAGCGTTGCGCAGTTGGAGGTGAGCCACCAGCAGTGGTGGATGTGGGGAGAGAAATGGCGGAGTTTTGAAATTTGTAAAAATGGATGTCATGAACTGCTGTATATATTATGACTTTTGATGACTATTAAGGTAAATACATTGTTTGTTCTCTATTAATATCTTTCATTTGCTAACTATGCATACTAGTAGTTAGTGCCTTCCGTAGTTTGAATCTGTTATTTAGCTGGCAGTAGTGGCGCTCGCTGTATTGCTGTAGCTTGAGTAACGAAGATTTTTGTGAGGTAAGTGATTTGTGAAAGGTATAGGTTAATGTTAGTCAGGGGTAGGGATTTTTGAAAGTCAGATTGCGTTGCGCTAAAAATATTGTATGTCACTTTAAGCACAGTCTTGTATAATTGTTGATAAGGGGAAGTTTCAAAGTCTTTGATACACTGAGCACAAAAATGAAAATAATAAAATTATAACTACATTTTTAATATCATGAATACTTCTTTAAATCATGAAAATAAGGTTTGACATCGTCGTAATATTAATTTTCATCGTTGTAGCACTACATTGCCCCCTTTGGATGTACAGTCACACTTGTTTGACTGGACGTCAAAGGAGGCTTATTTTCCTTGTCTGTTCTGTTTAAAGTTCACTGTGTTCTTTCACTTGGAAGCATGTGCTTTGCTTACTTTTAAGTCTCAGGGATTTTGAGTTACGCTCCCCCATTCGGGCAAAGGCCAATGGGAAAAATCCCGGAAAAAAACCACGGCGGAGCGAGCACATCTTCCATACCCCCTTTTTTTATTTTCAACATTTGAATATTCACTTCGTATGACATTTGATAACGGCACAATTTCGTGATAGTGGTGCTGGTAACGACGGCTGGCGACTTGGTGTACTGCAACACCGATGTCTCGCCCCATCAGGTAAGTCTGCGATGACGTGGCAGGGTGCGGCAAGGGATGACGGATGATGTGTATCCTGTACACAGCCTGAAAGAAAAAAAAAAGAACATAACCTGCTCACCCTAGTGAGTTCAAAATAGTTAAAAAATCAACAAAATGAAACGTTTATTTTCTAAAGTCACTATATCCTACTGTTGTGTGAAATATGCAGTTCTGTTCACTGTTCGTAGTTTCACACGCATAAGTTCCTGAAAGTTTACTAAATCTCAACAACTTTGTGTTATGTTTAAGTGTCTTAGGGTGGAATCATCTTGAAGTAATTCTTCTTCTCCTTGCTGCAGCTCGGCGTCCTTTTCTCCGTCGAACTGGAGCTGAAATTTTCTTACAACTAATTGGTATTCTGAGAGTCTCTTCCTCCAAGCAGTACTGATGCTTCCAATGTTGTATGTTCCCATTCTCCCACACGCCACATCGTCGTCTAATTTCTTTTGTTACTGCTTCCCTTTTCGCGCTGGGTATTGAGTACGTTTGACGACGGTAAATTTCATGGGGAAACACTTGCATGTCGTACACGTAACCTTTAATTAGCCCAGGTTTTTTCAAAAATACTTTACGGTAATTAGTAAGTGTGTCTAATAATTGCTTTTGTTGCAGATTGTCAAGACCAGAGGATTGTTGTACTTTTTCTACAATTTCCGAGAGGTGGATATTCTCCTCTTCCTTCACATCTTCCGTGACCGGGAATGTACTGCAATTGAAACCATCTTGAAGCCGCCATAAATGTGCGCGAAGCGGTTCTGTCTTTAAAATTTGACAATATTTGCCATGCAGTTCTTTGGTCTTTACGAAGTCTAACCTGACTCTCGTGTCACCGAAACACATGCTGCATTAACCCTTTGCGAGATCGATTATAGTTTCCGTCTCTCGTAAAATATCTAATCCGAGGATACCGTTCATGCCTAAATTCTTTACAATAAGGAAGGTGCACTCTTTGGCTCCCATTCCAAAATTAATACAAATCCGTGTCTGTTCCCGAAGTAGTTGGGCTTTCTGACTAATGGCTCCTGTAACTCGACTATTAGTGACTGGAAAAACCGGAATCCTTCTAATCTTCTTTAAGTGAAGAAAGAACGATTCATTCAGCACAGAAACAGATGCTCCAGTATCTAAAATCACCGTAGTTTGAATACCATAAATATCACAAACTATAGCTGCTTGTACAACTTCCAGTTCAAACAAATTACACTTCTTCCGAAAATCTTGACATAATTCCTCTCGTATATCGACTCCGTCATTATACCTTAACATCTGCATAGTTGAACTACGTTGCTGAGCAACATCAACAGAATTGTTCCTACACACTGCATCTTTTGAGTCGTTCGACCCGATCGCTGCTGATTCTATGCCACACACATTCTCATTGTTACTAGAGCTGGTTGTCTGCACGCTTGGTTGCTCGTTATTACTAACATCATTAGGCACCCTGCAACTGACACACGGGAGCAGAATGTCGTCGCATCTAGTTTGACTGACTGGTACTGGTTGATGGTTGCGGTTCACTTACCTCAATGATCTTGATATTTCGATTCGGTGTTTGCCATGGCTGCGCATTCATATGCTGCTCCATGTTATTTGACATATTAGTATTGTACGAGGGTTGTACATGATTGTTGTTGTGATATTGCGGTGGCCTAGGCTGCTGCCATTGCTGTTATGCATAATTCTGTGTTGACCAGTTATGTGATGATTGCATGTTTTGCTGATTATTTGAAAAATTACCGTTATTGTAATTGGCGTTAGCACTAAAGTCTCGTTTCCGTTTCTTTGAAAAGTTTCCGTTATTGTTTTGTCCACTATTGTTCTGTGGGTGATAATTGTGATTCGGTGCATTACCGTTCTGTCCATTTGTGTTCATATTGTGTTTCTGTCATCCTGAATAATTCGGACTATTCCAATGATTTTGATTCCCATAGCAGGTGTTTCTATTACTATTGTTCTTGCGGTTTCGCCCGTTGCCTTTACCATTACCATTATTTGACGAATTATTCCCATAATGGTGTCTGTCCTCTTCGATAACCAAATCTAGAGAGTCCAGTACAGATAGAAAATGTTCCACGTTGTCTTCAGGAATGTGAAACAATTTCTCCTTTAGATCACGCGGTAACTTCTCCTTTAATATCTTTAAAACATCACACTCAGGAATTGGTGTGGATAAATATTTCACTTTGTCCAGATACTTATCGAAATATTTCCGCGAAGTACCGCCTTTTCTATTAAATGGCTCAGGATTATATACTTCTTTTCTTAATCGTTCTTGTACCCCACGCGACCAATACTTGTTTAGAAAAGCTTGTTCAAATTCATCGAAAGAACTGCATTGTTCAGCTTTCTGTGTCGCGAACAACGCTGGCTCACCTTGAATATGGGTAATGGTAAAGACAATTTTCTCCCCATCGTTCCAACTTTTTGGCATTATTCCGCGGATCCCTTCGATAAACACGATTGGATGGGGTCCGTTCTTATCAATGGTAAACTTCTGAAACTGTGAATTCTTCACTAAAGCATCCTGAGTCACCAATGATTGTGTATGGTTTTGATAAACGGATGTTACGCCACGTGTTGGATTGAAATTATTGCCCGTCTGCCCCCTACTTTCAGTTAAAGGCGTTTCATAATGATCAGGGTGTGTTTCTGTGATACTAACACACTCCGGTGAACTGTTATGAGATGTTTGCATACGTGTTTCATTAAGCACTTTCTGCACGTTTTGTAATTCAGTCTGGAGTTCATGAATCTTTGTGTTGTTTTCAGGTATCAGTTGTGTTCCTGCTCGTTGTAACATCACAGGTAGTTCCTTCTGTGTAACAGTACTAATTTTTGTCTTTGTCATTTAGCCATGTGTTGAATGTAGTCACAACGCGTTCTTCTTGTTCTTTGAATTTTTGTTCTATTACGTTTTGATTATCAACCGTAAGGTTTTCTATACGTGTACTTATGTTGCGTATTTCTGCTTCCAAAGAAGTGTGTGTTTGTTGTAATTTGTCCACATCCTGGGTTACTTGCTTTATATTCTGTGGTAAGTCAGGGTATGTTTGTTGCATACTTGAAATGTGGTTCTGTATAGCAGACAACTGGGCGTCTATTTGCTGTCGCAGCTGGCGATCGTGTTCTTTTAACCGGTTTTCAAGCTTTTGATCTATCTCTTTTGAGAACTGTGAAAAGCTTAACTGCGTACGCTCGTCTAATTGACTGATGCGTTCATCCAAGATCCTAATCCGTTCATCTACTCTGCTAATACGTTTATCTAAATTATTATTAATCTCAGTTGCAAGCTGTTTAGCAGTTTCTTGTTCACGCTGTATTTGTGATTGTTCCTGTATTTTAAACTTTTGTTCCATTTTCATCATTAAGAGAGAAAATGGATCCACTACTGTTTGTGTTGGCTGGTCGACTCGTGTTTCTTGTGGTTCTGCTTCAGTATGCACTTTAACTACCGTCTGTATTCTGCCTGAGTGTTCTACAGCAGATGGAACACTGACTTTAATATTAGTGTCCTGTTCTATATCCTCTGTCTGATCTGAAAAAATATTATCAATTTCTACATCACTAATTATTCCTTCCTCCTCTGAATGTTCTACAGTTACTTCCTGCTGTGTAGCTTTTCTTACACGTCGTACTGTTTTCGCCATGTTTGCAAATGTTTGGGTGCAAGAATAATCGGGAAAACGTCACACGCAACACATCAATTATTCCGTCACACAAAACATAAAATAATTACTACACTGCACCAAATTGGAATCAGTACTATAAATGTTCACTTTCGTTTGATTAAAAAATGGTTCAAATGGCTCTGAGCACTATGGGACTTAACTGCTATGGTCATCAGTCCCCTAGAACTTAGAACTACTTAAACCTAACTAACCTAAGGACATCACACACATCCATGGCCGAGGCAGGATTCGAACCTGCGACCGTAGCAGCAGTGCGGTTCCAGACTGTAGCGCCTTTAACCGCTCGACCACTCCGGCTGGCGTTTGATTAAAATTCAGTTCCAATCTCGTTCAGTTAACCTCTACTGAAAACACTCGATGCTGTATTTTACTCATCCTTCTCGCAGTAATTTAAAATATAATTGACTCATAGCTTCCTAAGAGGACACACTCACATACTGTAATTTTTTTTCGTTTTTTTTTTTTTTTTTTTTTTTTTTAGTAAGATACAGCACCAGGTTGAAGAAGATGTGGAGCCTACTTTACGCAGTGCTTCGTTCTGCTGCCGCTGGGATGGAATGGTACTGCTCCCTCTGTTTATTGATTGGATAGCCACTGTTCACCAAACTGATGGTGTACAAAGCTGTAGTCATTTCCACCCTGTTATATGGTTGCGAAACCTGGACGTTATATCGCTGTGATCTGAAGAAACTAGAACGCTTCAACCAACAGAAGCTAAGATATATCATGACCCGAAATGGGACGACTTCATATCCAACACGGCTGTTCTTGAGAAAGCAAAAATGTATAGCATGGAAGCTCTTATCATTGAGCATCAACTCAGATGGGTCGGACATGTCCAGCGGATGAAAAATGACAGACTTCCACGCCAAATGCTGTACAGCGAAGTGAGCACAGGTAAAAGGCCACGAGGTGCCCCTCTCAAACGTTATAAGGATCATTACAAGAAAAATCTGAAAAACTTGAACATCGATCCGAGTAACTGGTCCACAATAGCAGAAGACCAAAGTTGCTGGCGCTCAGTTACCTCAAATGCTCTTCAAACCTTTGAGCTGCAACGTCGAAGAATGGAGAATGACAAACGCCGGAGACGTAAACTCCTCCAGGCTCAGCCACGTCCTCCACCTTCCATCAACTGTAATTTCTGTGGCCGCCTGTTCCACGCTAGGATTGGATTGCTAAGCCATCACGCCTGAACCGTGACAAAGTAAATCTCAGGAGAGAAATGAAAACTCGGATACGAGTATCAGCCGACGACGACGAGCCACTGAATTGCTATTTATTTATTTAATGGGATAATAATAATTATTAAAAGGTGGCAATTTTATTTAAGCACCGTTTTTTACTCTTTCGATTGTTGCGAGTCAGCGATAGTGCAATGCTGCTCGCTTTGGAGAATACACATTTTATAAGAATTATTTGGTCCAGGAAACACTTTTGCGATTTAGCCGGTATTCGCGTAATTGTACTGATTAAAAGTTATGGTTTCCGAAAGACGCAGGTTCGATTAAAGCTGCGTGCACTTTTGCGCGTATAATGAAAATATTCATAACACGTCGCGTTACAAAAAGAAACATGCGAATCACAACCGTGAACAAACGAAGAAAATATATAACATAAATGCTCTTCGCTGTTATTCAGGACAGGCTCAGATTAGACCGTGCATTTTTTAGTTATAGGAAATCACAAGACGTTACACTTGGGAGATATTTGTTTTGAATAACTTGTATTTACTATCTCTCTCTCTCCTTTTTACAGCCTTTGTACCTTCACATCGATTAAGGAACTTTTCCTTCTCTACCGACCAGTACGAGAACAAAATTCAGACTCAACAAAATGCCTTCGATCGAATTATTACATGCTTAACCCTTAACAATCATATACGTATAGTTTCGTAGTACAAACAATGCTAATTTATTCCGAGTACAAGAAAGTCTTTGATACACTGAGCACAAAAATGAAAATAATTAAATTATAATTACATTTTTAATATGATGCATACTTCTTTAAATCATGAAAATAAGGTTTGACATGTCGTAATATTAATTTTCATCGTTGTAGCACTACAATGTGTATCTCAAGATGGAAGCATCTCTCACAATGGTATCGTATTTTAAGATAAATGTCACCTTAAATTGAAAAAAAACCTTACATCGCAAACGTCATACATCATTAAGGTATTTTGGAACTTAGTGTTTCTCATTTCAAAATAATTCATCATAATTATGCAGTTTTCTCACTCCTGAGCGTCTTCAGTCCTTTCTTAAGTAACTGAATATTGTACCAGACGTTTCCACCCATGAGATATTCGGCCCTTCTTAAGATTACGTGAAGAGGTAGTCTGGTAACCTTCTTCGCTTGTTCCAGATATCTACTTGCTGCTTTTCCTCGTGGTGTTCTGTCTTCGATTTTTCTTTGCAAGACGATCTTTTCTCAATTATTTCCTAGTATTCTCAGCATGTGTCCAAAAAACAAAAGTATCTTTGACCGACAAGGGAAGATTAACTTACTGTGATGCTAAACTCTTCTATGTTGGTCCTTCTTTGTTTCCATGGTATGTGTAACATCTGACGCCAACACAATCTCTCGAAGGCATCAGTTCGGCTGTTTTCAGTAGCTTTCACGGTCCAGATCTCGCAGCTGTACTAAAACACAGGGAACGCCATGACTCCACATGTTCATTGTTCCGGATGTTGCTTTATTCTGCCAGACCTTACTGACTTCTACCATTTCGCCTCGGCCGACGGGGATTCCTCGATTTCTTACTTTGTCACACATTCTTCTGTTATTGGTCAGAGATCCTAGAAACACAAAGATCCTAGAAACACACAATCTTTCACTATCTCCAGATCCTTGAAGCAACCTGTAAGTTGTATTTAATCTAAACCTTTTCGATTAACATTCACTGTAGCGCCAAAGAAACTGGTATAGGCATGTACATTCAAATATAGAGGTATGTAAACAGGCAAAATACGGCGCTGCGGTTGGCAACTTCTATATAATACAACAAGTGTCCGGCGCAGTTGTTAGATCTGTTACTGCTGATGCAATGGCTGGTTATCAAGATTGAAGTGAGTTTGAACGTGGTGTCGTGTTGTAGTCGGCGCATAAGCGATGGGACATAGTACCGGCGAGGTAGCGATGAAGTGGGGACTTTCCCGACCATTTCAAGAGCGTACTGTGAATATCAGGAATCCGGTAAAACATCAAATCTCCGACACCGCTGAGGCCGAAAAAAGATCCTGCAAGGACGGGACCAACGACGACTGAAGAGAATCGTTTAACACGACAGAAGTGCTACCCTTCCACAAATTGCTGCCGATTTCAATGCTGGGCCATCAACAACAGTCAGCGCGCGTTCCTGGCAACGAAAAATCATCAGTATAGGTTTTATGAGCCAAAGGTCCACTCGTGTGCCCTTGATGACACAAAGTTTTACGCCTTGCTTGGCCCGTCAACACAGACATTGAATTGTTGATAACAGGAAACATGCTGCCTGGTCGGACGAGACTCGTTTCAAATTGTATTGAGGAGATGGACGTGTACGTGTATGGAGACAGCCTCATGAACCGATGGACCCTATATGTTGGCAGGGAACTGTTCAAGTTCAAAAAATGGTTCAAATGGCTCCGAGCACTATGGGACTTAACATCTGCGGCCATCAGTCCACTAGAACTTAGAACTACTTAAACCTAACTCACCTAAGGACATCACACACATCCATGCCCGAGGAAGGTTTCGAACCTGCGACTGTAGCGGTCACGCGGTTCCAGACTGAAGCACCTAAAACCGCAGGCCACACCGGCCGGCTGTTCGAGTTGGTGGAGGCTCTGTAATGATGAGGGGCGTGTGCAGTTGGAGTGATATGGGGCCCTTGATATGTCTAGATATGACTGTGACTGTCGACACGTACGTAAGCATCCTGTCTGATCACCTGCATCCATTCATGTCCATTGTGCATTCCGACGGACTTGGGCAATTTCAGCAGGACAATGCAACATCCCGTACGTCCAGAGTTGCTACTGAGTGACTCCCGGAACACACTCCTGAGTTTTAATACTTCCGCTGGCCGCCAAACTCCCCAATCATGAACGTTTTGTAACATATCTGGTATGTTTCGTAACGTTCAGATGAGATCTCCACCCCCTGGTAGTCTTACTGATTTATGGACAGCCCTTCAGGAATCAGGTTTAAATTTCCTCGAGCACAAGTTCAGACATTAGTCGAGTCCATGCCACGTCGTGTTGCGACACTTCTACATGCTCGCCGGGGCCCTACACAATTAGGCAGGTGTACCATTTTCTTTGGTTCTACAGTGTATTTAATTTACATGTAATCTCTAGAGCGAAATTTAAGCTATTAGTCTTCATCCTGTGAACAGATCACCTCACTACCTGCAGTAAGCGTAATAGTATTCGCAATTCGTACGTTGATGATTTTTCCTGCCGCCAGCTGAAATTCCACCACCAGAGCCATCCACTGTTGCCCTAATGACTTACTCTGCGTAGATTTTATGAAGCTGAAGTGACAGTAAACGACCTTGTCTCACTCGATTTTTCAGATCGAAAATCTCTGAGTAAATGGCTCGTAAATATGAATGGCCGCTGGGACATATAATCTTCAAACATTTTCATTCTTAGTGTTTTACTACGGTAGGGTGTGGAAGGATGGTTAATTATTCTTGTTTCAAGACACTTTGTTGGTAGCGGTAGAGAGAGTAACTCCGAATTATTCTATCCTGTACACTCTTCCCCTTCTGTTTTAGATTATGAAAGATGTGATTTTTAAAATAATGTACTAAACCTTTTTTTTAGAATATTGACGTCACAATTCCTCTTAATGAGACGCCATCATGACGGTTAGTCAGTTTCAGACTTCATTGTGAGCTGTGGCCCGTAATCAATTTCAATTAAATCACTGTCACAGGAAGGCAATCATACGGGCGTTTCTGAATGACAGGAACTCAAATTGGTTTGCTCAAATCGCATAACAGTGCGCCAGTGTTTAGTGAGTATCGGAAATAACACCTCTATATATGTCTCTCCTGGAATGGCTCCAAACACTCGTTGCTTTAAACTTCATTTCATCCTCCCACTCTCTGCGAGCATAACTGTCTCCTGTGTAATTACTGTGCGTCATGGGTTACAGTTCGAACGGTACTGGATGCGTGACGGCTGCTTTTTATAATTGCGACGGCGAAGTTTGAAATTTCGATGACGTAAGCTTATAAAGCAGGAGACGTGGTACTAAAGAAACTGTACACCATTAACGTTTTAATCAAGTGGGAGAACGTGTTATTTAAAATGACTGAGACGTTAATGAAATTTAGCGAGCTTATGAACAGAGCATATTTCGAACCTACAATGTATCAAAGTCTCTGCATTGAAAATATAGCAACACCCTCAAATTGACTGTGCACAACTAGCATTAATGGAGGACTGGCGCTGGCAAAGCAACTGCCGGTAGTGTGGTTCTGAGATGTAACCTTATTCTAAGTAAGAGTGACCGTCGACTTCACGATGTGTTCCCGAATTCCCATTAGCAAACATTCCAAGCTTTATAAATTTTTTGCCGGCCGGTGTGGCCAGCGGTTCTAGGCGCTACAGTCTGATACCGCGCGACCGCTACGATAGCAGGTTCGATTCCTGCCTGGGGCATGGATGTGTGTCATGTCCTTAGGTTAGTTAGGTTTAAGTAGTTCTAAGTTCTAGGGAACTGATGACCTCAGATGTTAAGTCCCATAGTGCTCAGAGCCATTTGAACCATTTTATAAATTTTTATGTATCATTATTGTACGTATATGAAATCCGTCTTCGCAGATACTAAACGATGCATTTGTAGATTATCATACGCATTTCACATTATTCATTTAAAACTTCGTCAGTGACCTGGAATGAAAATATCTACAACAATGATTTGCCTCTAGATCCAAAAACAGATTCTAGTGATAGTGACGTGTGATTTACAATTGGAAAATTATTGTGGGCCTTCCACTTCATCTGAAACTATTGCCACCAGTAATCCCTGCGTTCAACACTGTATTTTATTGGGCTAATCTCACAAGCTTTACAGAAGAATGCTGAAGATTAGATTGGTAGATCACATAACTAATGAGGAGGTATTGAATAGAATTGAGGAGAAGAGGAGTTTGTGGCACAACTTGACAAGAAGAAGGGACCGGTTGTTAGGACATGTTCTGAGGCATCAAGGGATCACAAATTTAGCATTAGAGGGCAGTGTGGAAGGTAAAAATCGTAGAGGGAGGCCAAGAGATGAATACACTAAGCAGATTCAGAAGGACGTAGGTTGCAGTAAGTACTGGGAGATGAAGAAGCTTGCACATGATAGAGTAGCATGCAGATCTGCATCAAACCAGTCTCAGGACTGAAGACCACAACAACAACAATCTCACCTTGGCTTGGAACACTACATATTTTGATCATACAACACGTAAATATCTTGCAGCAGTAGTATTTATGTAAGTTGTCCTAGATTAACCCCTCTATCAATTTAGTTTGTATACTTATCTGCTAGTTCTGGTTTTCTGTTTATCTAAAACTATTGTTCTTTTCATCTGTGGTATGTCATATGTCTACTATTTCATTTTATTTATGTTGATATTAATTCAACATCATCATTTAAAACTGATTATGCCTTTCAGCGTTCAGTCTGGAGCATAGCCCCCCTTATACAGTTCCTCCATGATTCCCTATTCAGTGCTAACATTGGTGCCTCTTCTGATGTTAAACCTATTACTTCAAAATCATTCTTAACCGAATCCAGGTACCTTATCCTCGGTCTGCCCCGACTCCTCCTACCCTCTACTGCTGAATCCGTGAGTCTCTTGGGTAACCTTGCTTCTCCCATGCGTGTGACATGACCCCACCATCTAAGCCTGTTTGCCCTGACAGCTACATCTATAGAGTTCATTCCCAGTTTTTCTTTGATTTCCTCATTGTGGACACCCTCCTGCCATTGTTCCCATCTACTAGTATCTGCAATCATCCTAGCTACTTTCATATCCGTAACCTCAACCTTATTGATAAGGTAACCTGAATCCACCCAGCTTTCGCTCCCATACAACAAAGTTGGTCGAAAGATTGAACGGTGCACAGATAACTTAGTCTTGGTACTGACTTCCTTCTTGCAGAAGAGTAGATCGTAGCTGAGCGCTCACTGCATTAGCTTTGCTACACCTCGCTTCCAGTTCTTTCACTATGTTGCCATCCTGTGAGAATATGCATCCTAAGTACTTGAAACCGTCCACCTGTTCTAACTTTGTTCCTCCTATTTGGCACTCAATCCGTTTATATTTCTTTCCCACTGACATTACTTTCGTTTTGGAGATGCTAATCTTCATACCATAGTACTTACATTTCTGATCTAGCTCTGAAATATTACTTTGCAAACTTTCAATCGAATCTGCCATCACAACTAAGTCATCCGCATATGCGAGACTGCTTATTTTGTGTTCACATATCTTAATCTCACCCAGCCAGTCTATTGTTTTCAACATATGATTCATAAATAATATGAACAACAGTGGAGACAGGTTGCAGCCTTGTCTTACCCCTGAAACTACTCTGAACCATGAACTCAATTTACCGTCAACTCTAGCTGCTGCCTGACTATCCATGTAAAGACCTTTAATTG
This sequence comes from Schistocerca cancellata, assembly GCF_023864275.1. Lineage (NCBI taxonomy): Eukaryota > Metazoa > Arthropoda > Insecta > Orthoptera > Acrididae > Schistocerca > Schistocerca cancellata. The sequence goes on from NC_064627.1 coordinate 474,063,306, forward strand.
CTTGCAAAAGTTTGCCTCCTATTCCATAATCTTGTAGAAAAGACAATAACTTCCTCCTAGGAACCCGGTCATATGCCTTTTCTAGATCTATAAAGCATAGATAAAACTCCCTGTTCCACTCATAACACTTCTCCATTATTTGCCGTAAGCTAAAGATCTGGTCCTGACAACCTCTAAGAGGCCTAAACCCACACTGATTTTCATCCAATTGGTCCTCAACTAATACTCGCACTTTCCTTTCAACAATACCTGAGAATATTTTACCCACAACGCTGATTAAAGAGATACCTCTGTAGTTGTTACAATCTTTACTGTTTCCATGTTTAAAGATTGGTGTGATTACTGCGTTTGTCCAGTCTAATGGAACCTGTCCCGACTCCCAGGCCATTTCAATTATCCTGTGTAGCCATTTAAGACCTGACATTCCACTGTATTTGATGAGTTTCGACTTAATTTCATCCACCCCAGCCGCTTTATTGCATTGCAATCTATTAACCATATTACCACGGCGCTGATAACCTCGCTGTTGTGCGCCCTAAAACACCAATCATCATCATCACCATTTTTCCACTTCCTCAAATGTGATCCTATTTCCATCATCATTCCTATCCCATTCTACCTCGAAATCTGAAACATTACTGATCGCATTTTCACCTACATTGAGCAACTCTTCAAAATATTCCCTCCATCTGCCCAAGGCATACACAGGATTCGCCAGCAGTTTTCCTGACCTGTCCAAAATACTTGTCATTTCCTTTTTACCTCCCTTTCGAATAATTACACTCCAGAATGGTTTTCCAGCAGCTTGACCCATAGTCTCCAACCAGTTTCCAAAGTCTTCCCACGATTTCTTCTTGGATGCTGCAATTATCTGTTTGGCTTTGTTTCTTTCTTCAACATAACTTTCTCTGTCTACCTGGGTTCTGGTCTGTAGCCATTTTTGATACGCCTTCTTTTTCCTTTTACAGGCTGCCTTGACTGTATCATTCCACCAAGCTGTTTGCTTCATCCTACTTTTACACACTACTGTTCCAAGACATTCTTTAGCCACTTCTAGTACTGTGTCCCTGGACCTTGTCCATTCCTTTTCCAATGACTGTAATTGACTACATTCAACTAACTGGTACCTTTCTGAGATCGCTGTTATGTACTTGTGCCTGATTTCCTTATCCTGAAGTTTCTCCACTCTTATCCTCCTACATATGGACCTGACCTCATGCACTTTCGGCCTCACAATCCCAATTTCACTGCAAATTAAATAATGATCAGTGTCATCAAAGAATCCCCTGAATACAGGTGTGTCCCTCACAGCCTTCCTGAATTCCTGATCTGTTATTATATAGTCAATGACAGATCTGATTCCCCTGCCTTCCCAAGTATACCGGTGAATGCTCTTATGTTTAAAAAAGGAGTTTGTGATTACTAAGTCCATACTGGCACAGAAATCCAAGAGTTGTTTCCCGTTCCTGTTGGCCTCCATATCGTCTCCAAATTTACCCATAACCTTTTCATACCCTCCTGTTCGATTTCCAATCCTGGCGTTAAAATCGCCCATGAGCAGAACACTGTCCTTGTCCTTTACTCTAACAACTACATCACTGAGTGCCTCATAAAAACTATCCATCTTATCTTGATCTGTCCCTTCACAATGCGAATATACTGACACAATCCTAATTTTCTTGCTAGACACTGTCAACTCTATCCACATCAGTCGTTCGTTTACATAACTTATTGCAACTACGCTGGGTTCCATTTCTTTCCTGATGTAAAGCCCTACACCCCATTGTGCTATTCCTGCTTTGACTCCTGACAGGTAGACCTTGTATTCTCCCACTTCCTCTTCTTTCTCACCCCTTACCCGAATGTCACTAACAGCTAAAACGTCCAGCTCCATCTTACTTGCACTCTCTGCCAGTTCTACCTTCTTCCCAGAGTAGTCCCCATTGATATTAATAGCTCCCCATCTCATTACCATTTGTTTGCCAAGTCGTATCTTAAGAGTCCCTGGTTTGTCAGTTAGAGGTGGGACTCCATCACCTCCAAAGGTCCGAGGCATTTTGCTCTGATTGTTGCCAGCATCATATATAAAGTACCAGGGAAGCAGGTTGCTAGCCTTACTTGCCCCGAGTCCCATTGGGTTTTACCCCTAACGGCTGAGGGACTAACCGGTGGATTTGGTAGTCTTTGCCGTATGAGCACAAAGGTGACCACGACTCAGAATATGTCCGAGATGCCCAGCCTTATTCCATAGTAGCTGGTATCCGGACTGTCGGGACCACTTACTTGGCCACTCATACGTTGCCCGTGGTTCATGAACTAGGACATGACTACAGGAACCCACACCATGATATTAATTTATTCAAATAATTAGCAGATAGGTAAGCAACACTAGATGCACAAAACGAAACAAACATACACAGGTTTAGCCAGGAGAACGTAAATAAATAATGGTGGTGCAATATTTTGATTTATTTTGCGTCCAAAATATGTAGAGCTGAAAGCCAACGTGAAATCAGACCAGAAACATCAGTGTCAGACGCAGGAAAATGTGCAAAATATTCTAGCCGACGACACATCCAGATGTAAGCGGATAACTGACAAAAAATGCTGTAAGTGTAAATCACACGTCTGTTTCTCTTGTAACTAACTGTTGCAAGATCTAATTGCAAAATAAAATTTCAAATATGCATCGTTCAAGATCACTGTATTGTAAACTGAACATATATTTCTTTTAAATAATTTCATGGATGGATTTCAAATAGCGGTACCTTCAATTATTCTAAAGCTACTACGGTCATTGCGGCCACACAATGAAGAATTTTACATAGGAATATATGTCCGCTTCCATTTTGCAAGAAAACCTAATAAACTCACTTTAAAATTATCAAGGTGACACACTATGTGATCAAAAATATCTGGACACATAGCTGAAATGACTTACAAGTTCGTGGCTCCCTCCATCGGTAATCCTGGGATTCAGTATGGTGTTGGCCCAACTTTAGCCTTAATTACAGTTCAATCAGGTGCTGGAAGGTTTCTTGGGGAATAGCAGCCCATTCTTCACGGAGTGCTGCACTGAGGAGAGGTATCGGTGTCGGTCGTTGAGGCCTGGCACGAAGTCGGAGGTCCAAAACACCCCAAAGGTGTTTTATACGATTCAGGTCAGGAGTCTGTGCAGGCCAGTCAATTACAGGGATGTTATTGTCGAGTATCCACTCCGCCACAGGCCGTGTATTATGAACAGGTGCTCGATCGTGTTGAAAGATGCAATCGCCATCTCCGAATTGCTCTTAAACAGTGGGAAGCAGGAAGGTGCTTAAAACATCAACGTAGGCCTGTGCTGTGAAAGTGCCACGCAAAACAACAAAGGGTGCAACACCCCTATATGAAAAACACGACCACACAGTAACACCACCGCCTCCGGATTTTACTGATGGCACTACACACGTCGGCAGATGACGTTCACCGGGCATTTGCCATGCCCACACCCTGCCAGCGTGTCAGTACATTGTTTACCGTGATGCGTCACTCCACACAACGTTTTTTTGCACTCTTCAATCGTCCAATGTTTACACTCCTTACACCAAGCGAGCAGTCGTTTGGCATTTACGTGCGTGATGTGTGGCTTATGAGCAGCCGCTCGACCATGAAATCCAAGTTATCTGATTTCCCGCCGAACTGTCGTAGTACTTGCAGTGGATCCTGTTTCAGTTTGTAATTCCTGTGTGATGGTCTGGATTGATGTCTGCCTATTACACATTACGACCCTTCTAAGTAGACTGTATAGGTTTTTTTATTGGTAACGCCACATAGCTTTCTGTATAAAAATCACTGGCTGTACTGTGTGCAGTCTGTGGCTGGTTTGCATTGTTGTTGGCTATTGTAGTGTTGGGCAGTTGGCTGTTAACAGCGCGTAGCGTTGCGCAGTTGGAGGTGAGCCGCCAGCAGTGGTGGATGTCATGAAGTGCTATGTATATTATGACTTTTCAACACTATTGAGGTAAATACATTGTTTGTTCTCTATTAAAATCTTTCATTTGCTAACTATGCCTATCAGTAGTTAGTGCCTTCCGTAGTTTGAATCTTTTATTTAGCTGGCAGTGGTGACGCTCGCTGTATTGCAGTAGTTCGAGTAACCAAGATTTTTGTGAGGTAAGTGATTTGTGAAACGTATAGGTTTAGTCAGGGCCATTCTTTGTAGCGATTACTGAAAGTCAGATTGCGTTGCGCTAAAAATATTGTGTGTCAGTTTAAGCACAGTCATGTATAATTGTTCAAAGGGGACGTTTCACCCTCTTCATCTGTCGGCGGTCTCTTTCAGTAAACAGATGAAGACGGCCTGTACCCTTTTGTGCTGTACGTGTCCCTGCACTTTTTCACTTCACTTCACTTCACTATCACATCGAAAATAGTGGTCCTAGGGATGTTTTGGAGTGTGCAAATCTCGCGTACAAACGTATGACACAAGAGACACCCAATCAGCTGACCACGTAGGAAGTCCGTGATTTCCGCAGAGCTCCCCATTCTGCTCTCTCACGATGTCTAATGACGACTGAGGTCGCTGATATGGAGTTCGTGGCAGTAGGTGGCAGCACAATGCACCTAAAATGAAAAACATACGTTTTTGGGGGTGTCCGGATTCTTTCGATCATATAGTGTATTCATGTCTCTAAATTGTTTGTGTGCATCGTTGGTCCCACACATAACGTTTGCACAATAAGGGCTTGCGCTTTGAATACGGTGGCGTCCAAGCACGTTTTGGATTGCCCGCCTAACACTGTCTCGCCATAACCTTCCAGGAAGGACTAATAGGTATAGTTTATGCGTTTGCCTATCATGATATTCTTAATCTAGAAATATTGTTTGTGAGCGGAAGACCTGGTTGCACAAGTTACGTTAGAAAATATTTATTGAACACGAGGCACCATTGACCCGTTGTCACTAAACACCTATATCTACGTCCATAATGTGGAAATCCCTGTGAAGCACATAGCACTTTCTGTTGCACCACATATTAATGTTTCTTCTCGTTCTGTTTGCATATGGCACGCGGAAGAACTACTGCTTAAAAGTCTCTATGGACACTGCGATTTGTTTATACTTGTCTTCGAGGAAAAAATATTTAGCGTCGTGAAGAGAGCTATAGTGAATTCCTAAATTCTTCATTTAATACTGCTGACGACGACGATGATAGTGATAGTGTACTAGTTTGGGCACACGACTTAAAAGGTCTTTAGCGACAGTATTAATGTTTTGTGAGGAAATTGTGAATGAAAATAGCAGAATAATAAAAATTTGAAAAGAATTAAAATACATACACATATATCCAGCGATCAAAACCCCTGCAGACCAACCGGTGCTTCCATAAACTGCCTCTATTCCTTTTTATTTTGTGCTCGGTTCCTTCAGGTGTCTTCAGCCTCTGCTCTGCCAGATCCTTCGCCAAGTTATTCATCCAGAGCTGCCTTGGTCGACCTATGGGGTTCTGCCATACGGATAACATGTCCCGCCCATTGGATTCTTTTTGGTGTTCACCTCCTGTAGAATTGTTGGTTTCTTCGTCAAGACGTATATTTCCTCCAATCCCCTATATTTAGGATCCGTCCCCATATCTTCCTCACTACTCTTCATTCTAATATTGTTTTTTCCTTTTCCCGTTTAGTCGTGCTCCAAGTTCCTGAGCCGTATGTGACTGCTAGGCATATAACTGTGTTGTACATTCTCATCTTAGTATTCGCTTACATTGATATTGGGCGGAACTTCTCCCTGAAAAACCTACACACACACACACACACACACACACACACACACACACACACACACACACACACACACAATAAACGCGCGAAGGAATACGAAAAATATACACTCCTGGAAATTGAAATAAGAACACCGTGAATTCATTGTCCCAGGAAGGGGAAACTTTATTGACACATTCCTGGGGTCAGATACATCACATGATCACACTGACAGAACCACAGGCACATAGACACAGGCAACAGAGCATGCACAATGTCGGCACTAGTACAGTGTATATCCACCTTTCGCAGCAATGCAGGCTGCTATTCTCCCATGGAGACGATCGTAGAGATGCTGGATGTAGTCCTGTGGAACGGCTTGCCATGCTATTTCCACCTGGCGCCTCAGTTGGACCAGCGTTCGTGCTGGACGTGCAGACCGCGTGAGACGACGCTTCATCCAGTCCCAAACATGCTCAATGGGGGACAGATCCGGAGATCTTGCTGGCCAGGGTAGTTGACTTACACCTTCTAGAGCACGTTGGGTGGCACGGGATACATGCGGACGTGCATTGTCCTGTTGGAACAGAAAGTTCCCTTGCCGGTCTAGGAATGGTAGAACGATGGGTTCGATGACGGTTTGGATGTACCGTGCACTATTCAGTGTCCCCTCGACGATCACCAGTGGTGTACGGCCAGTGTAGGAGATCGCTCCCCACACCATGATGCCGGGTGTTGGCCCTGTGTGCCTCGGTCGTATGCAGTCCTGATTGTGGCGCTCACCTGCACGGCACCAAACACGCATACGACCATCATTGGCACCAAGGCAGAAGCGACTCTCATCGCTGAAGACGACACGTCTCCATTCGTCCCTCCATTCACGCCTGTCGCGACACCACTGGAGGCGGGCTGCACGATGTTGGGGCGTGAGCGGAAGACGGCCTAACGGTGTGCGGGACCGTAGCCCAGCTTCATGGAGACGGTTGCGAATGGTCCTCGCCGATACCCCAGGAGCAACAGTGTCCCTAATTTGCTGGTAAGTGGCGGTGCGGTCCCCTACGGCACTGCGTAGGATCCTACGGTCTTGGCGTGCATCCGTGCATCGCTGCGGTCCGGTCCCAGGTCGACGGGCACGTGCACCTTCCGCCGACCACTGGCGACAACATCGATGTACTGTGGAGACCTCACGCCCCACGTGTTGAGCAATTCGGCGGTACGTCCACCCGGCCTCCCGCATGCCCACTATACGCCCTCGCTCAAAGTCCGTCAACTGCACATACGGTTCACGTCCACGCTGTCGCGGCATGCTACCAGTGTTAAAGACTGCGATGGAGCTCCGTATGCCACGGCAAACTGGCTGACACTGACGGCGGCGGTGCACAAATGCTGCGCAGCTAGCGCCATTCGACGGCCAACACCGCGGTTCCTGGTGTGTCCGCTGTGCCGTGCGTGTGATCATTGCTTGTACAGCCCTCTCGCAGTGTCCGGAGCAAGTATGGTGGGTCTGACACACCGGTGTCAATGTGTTCTTTTTTCCATTTCCAGGAGTGTATTTCATATCCTCAAAAATCCTTGTATCCAAGTGACTGTATGAGTTGAGTGATGCAGATGAGACTCTTTGATACTTCTTGATTTCTTCTGTGCAGAAGAAATTCGTGCTCTGAACGTGGGGGCCGGCAGGGGTGGCCGAGCAGTTCTAGGCGCTACAGTCTGGAACCACGCGACCACTACGGTCGCAGGTTCGAATCTTGCCTCTTGAATGGTTGTGTGTGGTGTCCTTAGTTTAGTTAGGTTTAAGTAGTTCTAAGTTCTAGGGGACTGATGACCTCAGAAGTTAAGTCCCATAGTGCTCAGAGCCATTTCAACCATTATTTTTTGAACATCGGGATGATAATAAAGAATAGATTTTGTCATTAAATGCGTAAGATACATTAATGATACTTAAATCGTTGATCAATTTGGTTTTCCTGTTCCTATGACCATACTGTTTATTCAGTTATGTAAGTGTTCATCTTTTAGAGCCACTCTTTATCCACCAGTAAAGTTTAATAGGAATTTGGAACATCTGTGTAAAGTATGTGTAAACGACCACTGAATTTAACGGTAAACCACTTTTTTGCTTGATTAGTCACTGGAGCATTAATACAAAAGCACTTACCTTATTGTGACTCCGGGTCACTCGGTGCTTCGAAATTATACAAATTCTTGATATGTATACACCTGGCAATTATTCTAATTCTTTTAATACTGTGAATTGAAACATCTGATCATCAGAAAAATGTATCTATCAACGTATATCAGTATCTGCATTTACACTTGTAACGACAACTGTACATATAATAATTTTTTTCTTTCTGAATTTCGATAAATTAATGTAAGTAATGTTTTGAATTTCTTTTTCTTTTCGTGTCATGTTAAAGAAACTGTAAGCAACTTTTGAAATGAATGTTATTATTTATGTTAGATTTCAAGCAATTTGATAATCAAAGGGAAGTGTTAAAACTATTGTAAGATGTGAAAATTGTAATTTATACACTTGGTCCATACGTAGGTAATGCATTAGGATATGTGTAGTAGAAAACCTGTGGTGAATACCCTACCTGTAGGGGAGCGGGAAAAGGTGGAAGTAGGCGAGCGCGGGAAAACGCACACTGGCGCGGTTCGGCACAACGGGCTCAGTAAGTCAGTCGGAGTTGGGCATCGGTCAGAGGAACATGTACCGTACCGAGGAGGCTATCTAGGAAAAGTGGATTCCATTGAGCCTCGGATGGGCCGATTCCGACGACTACTTGGCATGGCTATATTCTTAGGCACAAAATTGGAAAGGTTACGACGCTAAGAAGAAGGAAAGTGCCGATGCAGTGAGAGCCTTAGCCGTGCTTGCATGTGTGCTGTGCTTCTCGCTATCTCGCAGCCCGCCATCCGCCGCACCGACGTGCACAGGTCAAACATTTATTTCATCTTTAGAAGTGTATCTGTGTGGACAGGTGTCGAAATTGTTTCTAACTGTTCAATAATAACGTGACTTTTACCAGAATTGCCTTAGCCGTTACTTATCCTTATCATTGACCTAGACAGGGTCCTTACCACATATTGTGCAACCCGAGTATCCCGAACTGAAAGTTTAAAGATAGTATTAACGAGAATTATCAGTAGACAAAGCTATGCTATAAAGAAGTTAAAATTTATGTGTGTTATTGTAAATGTTGATACAGAACAAAAGTATAACTATATTGAAAGAGAGTTTTTTTGAAATGAGTTAGCAATGTTATTTAATTAATGTGAGACAGTCAAATAATTGAGAAATAAGAGAAAAGAGTAGTTATCCATAGATTGATAATTTTGAGTGTTAATTTACCTTCAGGACTTAATAGTTTCAGTATAACGACCATAACAGTTTCAGCCCCCCCCCCCTTCTCTTGTCCATTCTTTCACATCCTGAAGTGTACTGATCAGATTTGAACAGTAAAGTTAATTTCTATATCAGACCTAAGTGTATTAGTGTTTTTTCCAATTTTAATAGTGACATTGTATGTATGCTTTCAAAATTGCTAATTCTAGGGTAATCTATGCCCGATTTCAGTCTGATCAATATACAAAATGCAGTTCGTAGTAATCATTGCTGTGTGGTGTTGTGTAATTTTAGCTCGTCCAAATTAATACAAAAGGAGAAAACTTTAGTTCAGTGGATTTTTCCGGTTCCAAACTTTGCCATAAAACGCAACATTACTACGTATTATTATGCTTGTACGTGCACCCACTTGTACAAGGAAAAACTCACTCAATGCCTAATTAGGCTGGCGACCGTATTATTAATCATTGGTAGTATCTACTGTGTGTACTTCTTGTCCGTGCGAACGCGTATTTGTACTTTACATTTGCTTGAATGCATCACTGTAGTTACTTACTGAGTATAGGTCCGATCTTGTTTCCATTAGGTACACGCGGTCAACTTATGTACTAAAATCCTTATTTATAAGGTGAAGCCCGTGAACTTATTACAGTACAGGCTTTATAGAGTTAACGTACGTCCGAGCGGGCGGTAGCGTTACACACTGAGGTAACGAGCTGTCATTTCTTCTCAGGTGATTAATGTGAAAAGGTTTCTGACGGGATTATGGCCGCATGACGGGAATTAACAGCCTTTGAACAGGGAATGGTAGATGGAGCTAGACGTATGGGACATCCCATTTCGGAAATCGTTAGCGAATTCAGCATTCCGAGATCCACAGTATCATTTGTGTGCTGTATATACCAAAATTTTAGGTATTACCTCTCACCACGAACAGCGCAGTGGCCGACGGCAGAGCAGCGGTGTTACCGTAGAGTTGTCAGTGCTAACAGACAAGTAATAATGCGTGAAATGACCGCAGAAATCAATGTGGGACGTACAGGGAACGTATCCGATAGGACAGTGTGGCAGAATTTGGCGTTATGGGCTATGGCAGCTTACCACCGATGCGAGTGCCTGCAGTGCCTCTCCTGAGCTCGTGACCATGTGTATTGGACACTAGACAACTGGAAAACTGTGACCTGGTCAGATCAGTCCCCATTTCTGTTGGTAAGAGCTGATGGTAGGATTCGAGTGTGGCGCAGACCCCACGAAGCCATGGAACCAAGTTGTCAACAAGGCACAAGCTGGTGGTAGCTCCATAATGGTGTGTGCTGTGTTTACATCGAATGGGTTGCGTCCTCTGGTCCAGCTGAACCGATCACTGAACGTAAATGGCTACGTTCGGCTACTTGGAAACCATTTTCTTCTATTCCTGGATTTCATTTGCCCAAACAACAATAGGATTTTTAAGGATGACAATGCACCATGTCACTGTGCACAATTCTTCGCAATTGATTTCAAGAACGGGACAGTTCGAGGAAATAAACTGGCCACACAGATCGCCCGACATAAATCTCAAGGAACATTTGTGGGACATAATCGAAAGGTCAGTTCGTACACAATATCCTGCATCGGCAACACTTTCGCAATTATGGGCGGCTCTACAGGCAGCATGGGTCAGTGTTTCTGCAGGGCAGTTCCAACGATTTGTTGAGTCTATGCCAAGTCAACTTCCTGCACTACACCGGGAAAAAGGAAGTCCAACACGATATTAGGAGCTACCCCATAACTTTTGGTATCTCAGTTCATAACAGAGCACATAATTTTAGCTTACAGGTAGGAATATTTTTTGTAGTAATACACCGTCTCCATCAAAATATTCTATGTTTTTAAGTTACACTCGTTTTGGAACTACAACTCTATTTGCAACGACTAAGCCAACGTTTTTGAGCTTTACATGTGCTTAAATTTATCATCTACCTTTGTGTGAACGACACAGTTGTTATTTTTACAAGAAAAGCGCTTCAGACAAGTATAATGATCAAGTAAAGTAGTATTAATGGTTATCATAATCATACCAATTGTCACGGGAGCGTATGAAAAAATGTAAAGACGAAAATAATTTGTAACTGCTACTCCTTTAAGTAATTCAGTTTAATGTGTTTATTCTTAATGAAAATAAAACCATATTTGCTTCTTTAATACTGTCCACGATCACAAAGTAAGGAGCGTCATCACTGGACTCGCATTCGGGAGGACGACGGTTCAGTCCCGCGTCCGGCTATCCTGATTTAAGTTTTCCGTGATATCCGTAAATCGCTCCAGGCAAATGCCGGGATGGTTCCTTTGAAAGGGCACGGCCGACTTCCTTTCCCATCCTTCCCTAAACCGATGAGACCGATGACCTCCCTGTTTGGTCACTTCCCCCCAAACAACCGAACCAAACCTAAGGAGCAACATTTGCATAATTTAATATAGCCGTCAACATGTAAAATTATTGGAAGTGTAACAGTAAATGTGGAATACTTTCACTGATGAAGGAGATGAATATTTTGTATCCAAATAGAGGTAACAACAAATAATATGTGTTCATTAATTTCGTCTGAGACATTTCTGTCGTAAAATTAACAAATGTGTCGTTCATTTATTGCTGCATAAAAAATTTGAATTGATGTAACACCCAAAAATGTCAATTTAGTACTTGAAAATTGTGTTGCAGCTCAAATACTGGTTGGACTAAAAACGAAAAATGAACAATGGCGACTGAAGTCGGCATGTTATTAGTAGCAGAAGCTTCCATGACCAAACCACTGCATGTCTGATGTAATTAGATCTACAGTGCACGTAACTAAATATCAACTGAGTGACTACTTGTTCGTAGTGAGAGCAAGTTTAGCCCATTAATCAACAAAAGTTGTATGTAATCCAGAAATTAGAGTATAAATGGTAGACAGACTAGTGGAGAAATTGTAGATAACAGCAAAAAATGTATCTTAAATAATTGCTGTGTAACTGAAAAGAAAGGCAAAGATAACGGATTTTACTTTATTCAACATATGTTTATATTCATTTACATTTGATATCTTTCAATACATTTTACTTTCCTCATAAAATATAAAGTACTTTGATTTGGTAATGCCATAGTATACAAATTTACACAGCACATACATTTATTCGTTACCAGAGAATAAGTTCCTTCACTTTTTTTGCTTATCGTTTCACCTTTGAAGTACTTAGGTGCGGAGTAGACGTAGAATCAGTAGTAGTAACATGATTATTTCTTAAAAATTCACAACACATCAGAAGACGTTGAAACCTGTACTTTGTGGCGCATTTCATTTCTCTGTTGGTGAAATGTATAATATCATCCAGAAAATAGTCACCTTCAAGTATGACCGAAAACCTTATAAAAGCTTTTATTCCGCATAAGAGGAAGCCGTCAACTACATACCTGTAAGCACTTAATCAAATTTCTTCTTGTAAACTTGTATTTTAGGTTTCACATTCTAAAACTTGTGTGTCGTTTGTGTATAGTTGCTGTTCCTATCAACATTTAAAACAGATCACTGGTTCTGTACGGATACAGGCGTACTGAGGAACGCAAGCAAAGATGGTGCAACACAGAACGCAGAGCTGGATTCGCAGGTGTGATAAATGTGTTTCTGGGCGCCTTGGGATACCCTGGAAGAGTAATTCTCCAATCTCGATATGAAGGAGAAAGAAAAGGTTTGTACCGGCGCAGAGAAAATTCTCCCTCGAGTCAGCAACCCTCGGCAGAACAACTCTTTCTGATCAGTGGTTTTCTGTCCGCCGTGGGGGACCGAGTACAAAAGCAGAAAAGAAAACCTTAATGTCCGTATCGTGGTTCCCTCCTGCTAATGTGATTCGATACGTAACTTACGAAGAATATTACGCAACTAGGATAAATTTCATACGTGAAGCAGTGTATAACTTCTGGAGATGTCCTGCAGTACCAAGGTTATTACAAAAGCTTTTAAACAGTCGGTGGCACACTCCATTATTCAAATTTCTCATAATGAGCTGAATTGGAGAGATCTACTCCATAGGGCCATCAACTCACATCTCAAACTGGTACCAGTCGGCCTGCCTGAAGTTCCTTAGAAATTGTGGGACTGTAGTAACAAGAAGTAATAAGTAAATATTCGTACCGTACTCAGTGACTACTGGTCTTTGCTGGCTGTGTGGTAATGACTTGACAACTTCCATTAGTGTGTCACTTTCGTTGCTGGATGTTGGTGAGTGTTCTATACAGGAATCGGCTGTTAAGTCACGCAACCAACTTTAAGATAGTTTTTGGGTCACAGACGCTGGAACGAACATTCAGCTTCGTATCACCACCTAATTCAAATCCCATCAATGATTACAGGTTGTAGTCTTCCTCGATGCGATTCGATAAAACTCAATCGTATCACAACGGGAAAAAGGAGATGTAGCCACATTCTGAAAAAAATGGGCTTATGTGGAACTGTTGCTTATTAGTGTGGTGCGAGGGAAGAGACAGTAGGATATATTGTGGAGAACGCCCCACTCCATGCTTTTATAGGGGGACTAAGAGACAACAATTGGTGCGATCTGGTTGTCAAATGTAGACAGTAACCTGTTATTTCATGTGTATTGTGTGCGCATATTTTATTTCATACGATAGTAGTAATGACGATAATAGAGATTTTACAATGCCGGTACACGTTTCAGTTCACCCAACTTGACATTACTGCTGTTAGCGTTTCAGTCGTTCCTGCTCAAGCAACATTATTTCCCTGTCAGCATGGAACACCCTGAGAAAAGAATTCAGTGAGTCTCAAAGCCACGAAAGTTAGCACAAAGTTTAAGGAAATGTTCTCCGTCCCAGCTGCAGGATAGCTGATTTTATTTTAGTGCCCTTTCTTGCAAGCGAGGAGACGTTTAGACATCTAGTGACCGCAGTGATGCAGGAAAATGGTTCCAGGAAATGACTTCGAAGTGACGCTACAGATTACTTACGCTTCTGCTTTTGAGTTAGATAAGCCTCACGCAAGTGGGCACCCTACTCATTGACATGTGAGGAAAAGGCGTCTGTGATGAATGACTCGAAGAAATAATGACAAATTTCACAGTTATCGAGTTTCTACATTGTTAGTGGTAATAAAACTTGGATCCCTTATTTATATCTTCAAATAGAGCGCCGGTCGGTATTGTGAAGCTTTCGAAATGAAAAAATAAATAAATAAATAGAAATCGTATGACATTGATGGTCGGAAGTCCCCACCTGTGGAAGTTCGACGGCTGAGTTGCAAGTCTTATCAGGCGACTAGCTTGTCGATGATGATCAAATGGTGACAACACAACACCCAGTCCAAGAGCAGAGAAATCTCTTACCCGGCGGGGAATTGAGTCCGGGAGCAATGGAAGTTCACCGATGAAAGTGAAATGGCCAATATGTAGATAGAAAAGTGAGCAAATTATCGTCTGCATTATTGTCACATCTCTAAACAAACAAAAAAATGATACTTTGCAGTGGTACAGAATAGTCAGCGTTTCGAGAACTTTTGAGGAAGGCACCCAATGAAAAGGACACAGCAAGACTGCCTGTAATTCCTACGTCAACGCAGACAACTTCGCAGTTCGTTTCCTTGTGACCACAAAAGTTAAACATATGCTTTGTTGTCCCAGCATTCCCGACCTGACTCCACGTTCTTAGTACTTTCTCTCTGTGATGAAGATTTACATTCGGGAGAAGATTCACCTATCTCGAAGCGTACAATCGCTAGTTAAAATCACTCGAATCAGTGACTAGTGTTTCCAAGAACGGAAAACTGCATGTTACAACGTCGCGACTACATCAAAGAAGTTATCTGTTGTGAAGCCATCTTACAACTGTCCAATTCATCAATACTGGGACTTTTACGTATCAGTTTTGAAACGTGTGTAATATTTATTATGATACGTTTCGGGACTACGTTAAACCACTGTCAAGTGCTTCAAACTTCTATGCCACTGAGCACAGACGTTTCAAGCACTTGATAATGGAATAACATAGTCTCGAAATACATCATGATAAACTTTTGACACTTTTGACACATAGTGTGGAAAATTTGCAGTACTGTTAAATGAACTTAATCACGTAATTGGATTCGCAAGCTCCCGTTTACGTTTGTTTCGTATATGCAAAAAGCGGAGGGTAAAAATCCAAACTTTAATGAAGTGCGGTAATCAAAAGTTCCCTCACTGTCTCTAATTATTCTATGTACAGAAACTTTCGTAGTGACCCTCGTACCACTGCAAACGCACTGAAGATTCTCTTCCATCAATGATCTGCTTGGGTTTTTCTAGTACAGATAGATATTAACACTATGGGTTTAGTAAGTAGTATAGATTTACATGTTTGCTTCATAATACGTATTCCAATATCAGAATGCAACATATTTGAGCTGAAAGTATTTCCTAAACATGATATGTATCTTCAGCATTATAGCTTAGTTTTTATTTTACATCCGTTTGAATAATTAACATATCATTTTGTAGATAAACAATGTAGAAGTGCAAAGGACAAGAAATACGTTACTGAATCAGGGTTAGGATGATGTTCGATACGAAAACAATTCAGGATGTTGATTGCGAAGAACTTCAATGAAGCACAAAATACGGTAAATAAGCAACGCACAGTCCACAGTAGCTTAACATTGCAAGCACTAAACAAATGAAATATTTTAGGTAAAATATCTGATCTTCACCGTCAAAAGTTTACACAATGTTCGTTGATCAAACATAGGAACGATTCATCCAACGTAATTGATGTTAAGCTCTTGGTAGTCTGAGATAACGTAACATATCATTCATAGTAATCAACTGTATGGCAGAGCCATCATGAAACAACATCTCAACGAGCTTGCTACTCGTGGCGAATAAATCGTCAAAATTACGAGTGCGAACCATTTTGATACACTGCTTCAAGGTCACCAAGCTGCTAGTCTGAGAATAGGATAACGTTTTTATTATAAAATTTGTCATTTTTGGTCCGGATATTTCATCAGCGAACGATCTTTCGATTCGTCAGAGAAGCTGCATCTTCCAAGATAATCCACGTATAAGTAGACTATCAACAGTCACAACCAATAAAATAACTAATGGTCTCTTCCTAAACTGGACATCCTATACCACGAGGCAAATCATAAGCACAGTAATGCTCCAGAAGTTCTGCACTAACATTTATTGAACGAATGGGAGGGCTCGGTTCTACGCCCCTTGAAAAATGGGGCCCATACGAATCTGCAAGAGTATTTTATCTTATGAGTACAATGTTCAAGTAATCATGTGTAATACAATCTGAATCTTTCGTTTCGATTTTGGAAGGAAAGGGCACTCGATGGAAAGGAACCATTCAGGATCCGCACTTCGACAGAAAAAATGACCAGCCAAATCACTCGGCACCTTGATGGTTGTCGTATCCATTACTGATTGCAATGTACCGATCGTTACTTTCTGCTGGCTTTTGTAATTAGAGGGAGAGGACAATTCATCATGTTCTTCGTCTTCGAGCTCTAAGCGTGTACAGTACTTATCTTAGAGAGTAAAATAAATCAAAGCATCTACATATGATTTCATGGTCAACAAAACGACAATTCAGCACTAATTATTACAGTGTGATTCCATTTTCGAATTTGTAACATGACCGTTTACGGACTTCTTCTGAAACCCAAACTTCATTTTAAATTCTTAAATGCACCTAGGTTCATTAGGACGGAATAATTCTAAAAATGTAAGGTAGATAACTAAGAGCTTTGTATGTAAATCAGAAATATCAATTATTCTTAAATACACCTCTAGATTCGTTGAGTTCACGACAACATAAAATACAAATAAGTAAAATCGACAAGAAGAGTAAGAGAATACTAGAAGCTGCAGTATCAAAATCACTTTCTGAGTAGTGTAGATCGACATACGTTTTTTAAAATGAGTCAGAAAAGAGATAAGATTCACACATATGTATGTATAGGAAGAAGAAACATTGAAGAAACTATAGTTCCATGGATTGAGGTAATTTAGCTAGATTCCATGTATCAAGCTTACGAGTGTGTAAGACCACTGTTTCCAGCATCTGATTTAAAGGAGGTGAATGACTCTTTCGGTAACATTATTAACGACATGGATCGGAACACCGCAATAAATTATGACTTGTTTAAGTTACGGACATCATTTTTCAGATCTGTAACTGAACAGGTTACATGTGTAACTCGTCTGCATCTGTCACGAAGTCTTAGCATGCCACGCAGCACGACGATGTTAATATGTTGTAGAAAGGCAACGCAGAGAGTTAATGACATATGAGGACAAAAATTCTTCAGACGTAACCGTGTTCCTCTTACAGACATGGAACTAGATCATCCTTCAAAATCCAGGGCATTTCAAAAAGTCTGATTCGATTTTACATGACTGAATCTCCTACATGAATAAAGATAAAAGCTTGGGGTGAATTTTAACTTTCATTTTCGAAAGAACCATCCCATTGTTTGAAGAAGAGAGATTTCTCACATGCCTATTCATATAATCTTGGGGAACTTTTACAGATATGTTTAGAATCAAAGTTTTTCGTTCATCTTTCACAAATATTCAATGTTCCGTTGACCAGTAGTACGACAAACATCCAGTGACAGCATTCATTGTTGTTGCCACGCGGCGGCATCGTTCACAGAAAGTCGTAGTATGGGTATACATACGGTGCAGAGCGGTACTCGGAAAGCACGTCGAACAACTGTAAAAGCAGTGCATATGTTGAGAAAGAGAACCCGAACGCCTTTAGCTGCTGTGTTATCGCGATCTCGACTGGGCGCACGTCGGACAACGAGCGAGCGAACTGATTAACTGACTGCCCCAGGACGAGACCTACCGTTAACAGCGTTGACCAGAAAATTTAAACCGGTGCCAAGATAAAATTTTTCTTTCGATAAAAAGTTTCTATCTCCAATCAGGTGGAAGATACGAGGGTACTTCCAAGAGTAAGTTACACGTGTCCTCCCACACCAAGACTATTGTACAACAAGGGTGGCACATTGTCAGAAGAGAAAACACGTTCTGGGTCCCGTGGAGACACAGCACTACTGCTAGTTATTGGGAGGATCACATTGCACGATTGCAACGGCGCTGCTACTGGAAACGAACTGTAAAGCTGAAGTACGTGAGAAGGAACGTTTCCTGTATGGAAAACGTCTACATTACACGAAGATTTCTCCGTCAAATTCTGTCTGCATACGAACTAAATGCAATGGCGCGTCCATCTGTAGTGAAATGATCCAAAAAAATGACCAGAGCCGCTCAGGCGTGTATGATGCTGACCGGGGAGGAAGGCGATCGAGATCGAACACAGAAGACAACGTCCTGGCAGTTGCGGAACTGATTTGCAGCAATCGCAGATTTTTCGACGATGTGAACGTTCACATGGCGGTTCTCGAATGACTTCGTGTGCAAGGAGGGGATTTCTATAGTCGAGGATGTGAACGATTTGTAAAACGTTCCGACTATTGTTTACAGAGACTTGGCGGTTATGTTGATAAACAGTGTTACGTTTCTGTGTCAGTTTGAAATGTAGTGCAGCATCCAACAAAAGTTATTTGGCGTGTCATAGTGACGTGTAAATTACGTTTTGAAGTCCCCTCGTATAATCAGGCGAAATAGGATGAATAACTTAGAAGCATGCTGTATTGCGTAGAGCAGACTTCCAATAGTTCTCACAGTGGACTCTCCAGGAACAGCCTGAGAGGAATAGCGATCAGCCAGTAGAATATTTACACAAGAAAGTCCTTCTTGTGCCTAAACATTTGGAGTAAGTACTGCCGATTGTGCTTTAGTCCATAAGTATTTTTTTTCTTCTGCAAGTTTCAGTCACACAATATCAAATCATTACATGTTACGTACACAGTTTGACCACGCAATTTATCGTCATGAATTTCACGTCACTTAGCTTCCTAATTAGGTCTCTTCATTTTTTTGGGACACTGTAAGACGTTGTAAGCTTTTGAATCCTATTAGATATGTAGTCATATGTACAACACTTTAGGAGCTGCAAGTGTGGTGCAGTTATTTGCGCACTCGACTGGGGGCGGTCCTCGTCCGCGACTCAACGGTGACGCCGCGTCGCGACACTGCAGTTGTGTGACGATGCGCCGGGGTCCATTAGGAGAGTCGTCGAAACGCCGCGGCCAGCGCCGGAACCAGCCAGAGGGCGCAGCAGGCGATGAGGCCGGGCGAGGGTGTGGGGGCGGGTGCGGGGGCGGCGGCCGCGGAGGGCGTCACCTGCAGCGAGAAGGCACCCTCCGCCAGCCCGCGCGGCGACCGCACCAGAAACACATACTCGCCCGCGTCCTCCGGTTGCGCCGACGTCAGCGTCAGCGACGCGTACTGGCAGTGCGGCGAATTGGCCTCCTGGTGGAGAGAGGGGAAGCACACATTACAATGCATTACGTCAGACATTTCCTCGGAAGGCAGAATGGTTCATATAAAGGAATCGATTCCTAATCATGGTGGTTCACAATAACACTCAACGCATTTTACACCAATATTCAAACCGTCTTATCGTAACTACTACACTACTGGCCATTAAAATTGCTACACCAAGAAGAAATGCAAATGATAAACGGGTATTGATTGGACAAATATATTATACTAAAACTGCCATGTCATTACATTTTCACGCAATTTGCGTGCATAGATCCTGAGAAATCAGTACCCAGAACAACCACCTCTGGCCGTAATAAAGGCCTTCATACGCCTGGGTATTGAGTCAAACAGAGCTTGGATGGCGTGTACAGGTACAGCTGCCCATGAAGCTTCAACACGATACCACAGTTCATCAAGAGAAGTGACTGGCGTATTGTGACGAGCCAGTTGCTCGGCCACCATTGACCATACGTTTTCAATTGGTGAGAGATCTGGAGAACGTGCTGGCCAGGGCAGCAGTGGAACATTTTCTGTATACAGAAAGACCCGTACAGGACCTGCTGAAATGTAGGGTTTCGCAGGGATCGAGTGAAGGGTAGAACGTCCGCAGCTCGTGGTCGTGCGGTAGCGTTCTCGCTTCCCACGCCCGGGTTCCCGGGTTCGATTCCCGGCGGGGTCAGGGATTTTCTCTGCCTCGTGATGACTGGGTGTTGTGTGCTGCCCTTAGGTTAGTTAGGTTTAAGTAGTTCTAAGTTCTAGGCGACTGATGACCATAGATGTTAAGTCCCATAGTGCTCAGAGCCATTTGAACCATTTTTTTAAAGGGTAGAACCACGGGTCGTAACACATCTGAAATGTAACGTTCACTGTTCAAAGAGCCGTCAATGATAACTAGAGGTGACCGAGACGTGTAACCAATGGCACTCCATACCATCACGCCGAGTGATACGCCAGTATGGCGATGACGAATACACGCTTCCATTGTGCGTTTACCACGATGTCGCCAAACACGGATGCGACCATCATGATGGTGTAAACAGAACCTGGATTCGTCCGAAAAAATGACGTTTTTCCATTCGTGCACCCAGGCTCAAATGGCTCTGAGCACTATGGGACTTAACATCTATGGTCATCAGTCCCCTAGAACTTAGAACTACTTAAACCTAACTAACCTAAGGACATCACACAACACCCAGCCATCACGAGGCAGAGAAAATCCCTGACCCCGCCGGGAGTCGAACCCGGGAACCCGGGCGTGGGAAGCGAGAACGCTACCGCACGACCACGAGATGCGGGCCGTGCACCCAGGTGCGTCGTTGAGTACACCATCGCAGGCGCTCCTGTCTGTGATGCAGCGTCAAGCGTAACCGCAGCCATCGTCTCCGAGCTTATAGTCCATGCTGCTGCAAACGTCGTCGAACTGTTCGTGCAGATGGTTTTTGTCTTCCAAACGTCCCCATTTGTTGACTCAGGGATCGAGACGTGGCAGCACGATCCGTTACAGCCATGCGGATAAGATGCCTGTCCTCTCGACTGCTTGTGATACGAGGCCGTTGGAATCCTCCTGAACGCTACGATTCCATATTCTGCTATCAGTGATTGTATCTCGACCAACGCGAGCAGTAATGTCGCGATACGATAAACCGCAATCGCGATCCGCTACTATCCGACCTTTATCAAAGTCGGAAACGTGATGGTACGCATTTCTCCTCCTTACACAACAACATTTCACCAGGCAAAGCCGGTCAACTGCTCTTTGTGTATGAGAAACCGGTTGGAAACTTTCCTCTAGTTTGCACGTTGTAGGTGTCGTCACCGGCGCCAACTCTGAAGAGCTAATAATTTGCATATCACAGCATCTACTTCCTGTCGGTTTAATTTCGCGTCTGTAGCACGGCATATTCGTGGTGTAGCAATTTTAATGGCCAGTAGCGTAAAGTAGAATTTGAAACCGCCGCAATACGGAATATGTTGACCGAGAAAAATGCACAGTTATTCGGCATAGCATTAACTCAGAGTTATTTGATATCCTCCTGCGGGATATTGTGAAATATTCTTCCCATTGGCGAGTAAGATCGTCAAAATCTCTAGGTGGTTGGAGGGCCATGCCTATAATACCTTAGAGGTTCTCATCTGGGGAAAGATCATGCGACCTCGCTGCCTAAGGTAGGGTTTGGCTAGCACGAAGACCAGCAATAAAAATTCTTGCCGTGAGCGGATGGGCATTATCTTGCTGAAATGTGAGCCCAGGATGGCTTACCATGAAGGGCAACACGACGGGGCGTAGAATATAGTCGACGTGCAGCTGCGCTGGAAGGCTGCCGCGGTTGACAACCCTATATGAAAAGACATGGCTGCTAGTTGTCAGGCAGCATGGTTGGCGACAGTCAGGTTAGTACTCTGCTGCTGTCTATGCCGTCTCCAGTCGCGTCTTCATTAGGTCATCAGGGCTCAATTCGGAACGGAACTCATCACTGAAGACAATTGTACCCCACTCAGTGGGATTGCAGGCTCAAGACGTGTCCGGAGATCGGCCTTGACAGCGCTGGTACACCAACGTGATTGTCGCTCGCCACAGGACCCGAAATCCAGGTTGGTGGTCTAGGGTGTTATTTCCTTTTATTGCAGGACACCTTTGTCATGATCGGCACCCGTAAAGCAAAGCAGTAAGTCTACGATATTCTACGCCCTGTTTTGTTGCCCTTCATGGCAGGCCATCCTCGGATTCCATTTCAGCAAGTTAATGACCCCCCGCACGCGGCGAGAGTTTCTATAGCCTGTCTTCGTGCTTGCCAAACCATACTTTAGCCGGTAAGTTCGCAAGATCTCTTCGCAACTGAGAGCATTTGGAACGTTATGGACAAGGTCCTCCAATCATCTCGGGGTTTTGATGATCTAACACTTCAACTGGACAGACTTTGGCACAGTATCCCTCAGGAGAACATCCAACAACTCTGTCAATCTACGCCAAGTCGAATAATTGCTTGCATCAGGGCCAAAAGTGGGCGAACGCATTATTAACTTGTTCAGTTTATGAAGTTCTTTCCCTTGCATTAATCATCGAATTTTTATGAAATTGTAATCATTTGTTTTTCTGCACGAGTACATCACATCCACTGATCTCCGTTTCATTCGTATAATTACTTCGTGGTGAATATTTCTTTATTTTCTTCTTTCTTTCTTTTTAATGAATTAATCACTGCCTTGCTAGACCATACTGGTCACTTTGTAGGGCTGTAGATGATGCGAAAGGGGTCTGTCATGTGACCCTCCACCGAAATCATGCCACTGAAGTGGTGTTCATATGTCAGTGAAGGCAGGTGGGTGGACGAGGAGACGTGACAGAATGCCACTAAGGAGCTGTCATGCTTGAATCTGCACGTGACTACGTCATAAATGAAGCTGGTGCACTTCGTGTGTCTGTTACTAGCAAACTGTGAAATATGGCATATTATGGAATGCCATATGGCATTTTATGGAATGCCTAAGTAATATCTAAAATACCAGACATCATTAGACAGGGTATGAAATATATCTTATTTAATACTTAGTCTAGTCATTTTATAGAATGCTGCTAATGTTTAAGTCAAATCATGGAAGAAAGATGTTGTTGTTGATGTGGTCTTCAATCCTGAGACTGGTTTGATGCAGCTCTCCATGCTACTCTATCCTGTGCTAGATTATTCATCTCCCAGTACCAACTGCAGCCTACATCCTCCTCAATGTGCTTAGTGTATTCATCTCTTGGTCTCCCTCTACAATTTTTACCCTCCACGCTGCCCTCCAGTACTAAATTGGTGATCCCTTGATGCCTCAGAACATGTCCTACCAACCGATCCCTTCTTCTAGTCAAGTTGTGCCACAAACTGCTCTTCTCCCCAATTCTATTCAGTACTTCATCATTAGTTATGTGATCTACCCATCTAATCTTCCGAATTCTTCTGTATCAAAACATTTCGAAAGCTTCTATTCTCTTCTTGTCTAAACTATTTATCGTCCATGTTTCACTTCCATACATGGCTACACTCCATACAAATACTTTCAGAAACGTCTTCCTGACACTTAAATCAATACTCGATGTTAACAAATTTCTCTTCTTCAGAAACATTTTCCTTGCCATTGCCAGTCTACATTTTATATCCTCTCTACTTCGACCATCGTCAGTTATTTTGCTCCCCAAATAGCAAAACTCCTTTACTACTTTAAGTGTCTCATTTCCTAATCTAATTCCCTCACCATCGCCCGACTTAATTCGACTACATTCTATTATACTCGTTTTACTTTTGTTCATGCTCTCGTATACCCTCCTTTCAAGACACTGTCCATTCCGTTCAACTGCTCTTCCAAGTCTTTTGCTGTCTCTGACAGAATTACGATGTCATCGGCGAACCTCAAAGTTTTTATTTCTTCTCCGTGGATTTTAACACCTACTCCGAAATTTTCTTTTGTTTCCATTTACTGCTTGCTCAATATACAAATTGAATAGCATCGGGAAGAGGCTACAACCCTGTCTCACTCCCTTCCCAACCACTGCTTCCCTTTCATGTCCCTCCACTCTTATAACTACCATCTGCTTTCTGTACAAATTGTAAATAGCCTTTCGCTCCCTGTATTTTAACTCTGCCTCCTTCAGAATTTGAAAGAGTATTCCAGTCAACATTGTGTAAAGCTCTCTCTAAGTCTACAAATGCTAGAAACGTACGTTTGCCTTTCCTTAATCTTTCTTCTAATATAAGTCGTAGGGTCAGTATTTCCTCATGTGTTCCAACATTTCTACGGAATCTAAACTGATCTTCCCCGAGGTCGGCTTCTACCAATCTTTCCATTCATCTGTAAAGAACTCGCGTTAGTATATTGCAGCTGTGACTTATTTAACTGATAGTTCGGTAATTTTCACATCTGTCAACACCTGCTTTATTTGGGATTGGAATTATTATATTATTCTTGAAGTCTGAGGGAATTTCGCCTGTCTCATACATCTTGCTCACCAGATGGTAGAGTTTTGTCAGGACTGGCTCTCCCAAGGCTATCAGTAGTTATAACGGAATGTTGTCTACTCCCGGGGCCTTGTTTCGACTCAGGTCTTTCAGTGCTCTGTCGAACTCTTCACGCAGTATCGTATCTCCCATTTCATCTTCATCTACATCCTCTTCCATTTCCATAACATTGTCCTCAAGAACATCGCCCCTGTATAGACCCTCTATATACTCCTTCCACCTTTCTGCCTTCCCTTCTTTGCTTAGAACTGGGTTTCCATCTGAGCTCTTGATATTCATGCAAGTGGTTCTCCTTTCTCCAAAGGTCTCTTTAATTTTTCTGTAGGCAGTATTTATCTTACCCCTTGTGAGATAAGCCTCTACATCCTTACATTTGTCCTCTAGCCATCCCTGCTTAGCCATTTTGCACTTCCTGACGATCTCATTTTTGAGACGTTTGTATTCCTTTTTGCCTGCTTCATTTACTGCATTTTTATATTTTCTCCTTTCATCAATTAATTTCAGTATCTCTTCTGTTACCCATGGATTTCTACTAGCCCTCGTCTTTTTACCTACTTGATCCTCTGCTGCCTTCACTATTTCATCCCTCAAAGCTACACACTGTTCTTCTACTGTATATCTTTCCCCCATTCCTGTCATTTGTTCCCTTATGCTCTCCCTAAAATTCTGTACAAGCTCTGGTTCTTTCAGTTTATCCAGGTCCCATCTCCTTAAATTCCCAACTTTTTGCAGTTTCTTCAGTTTCAATCTACAGTTAAAAACCTATAGATTGTGATCAGAGTCCACATCTGCCACTGGAAATGTCTTACAATTTAAAACCCGGTTCCTAAATCTCTGTCTTAACATTATGTAATCTATCTGAAACCTTCTAGTATCTCCAGGGTTCTTCCATGTATACAACCTTCTTTCATGATTCTTGAACAAAGTGTTAGCTATGATTAAGTTATGGAAAGAAATGTTGAAGTACATAAAAATTGAAATTTCATATTCAGTTATTGTTTGTTACACATTTCAAATTAATCTTAAATTGCTTTTTCACTGGTTTTTTGCCTTTGGGTAGTTGCTAAAAAATATTAAAAGGCATCTTCTTTGTGATAAGCCAATTTTAAACACACATGATGGTGATAATTTTCACGTTATATTTTAACTGCCATTAACTACATAAATTACTAGGTAGGACATGTTATTTCGTTGTAATTTTATACTTTACTTGCATCCATTTTGCATTTTCTAAAATTCCGAGGTATTTTATAAATTTCCTAAGAAAATATCAATTTAAACACCTTTCCAAAAAGTTCTGAGCGTTCCAAGAGTATATAGGGTGAAGATTAGTAAAACTGACAAGCCTCAAGGGCTGATTTCTGAAGGGAAATGGAGGGAAAAAGGTCATATGAATATGTTCCCGGAAATGGATAATGTGCGTACAACAACAAATCGTCCCGGAACAAAGTACAGAGCTGCATCGCTTCCATGTCACAATAGATGTTCAAAGTGGCCTCCATGGGACTACAAGTGACAGGGATAGTAGCGGTCGTCATGGAGAACACATAATCGTACTTTAAATTACACCATGTTGTCGGGCTACTTGCTGCAGTTTGAACTAGGGTTCGTCACAATATCCTGTAAAACTCGGCCCTCAAATCTGGTGTACGCACAATCAGCCACCTCCGTATGTTCGTCTGTCTGAAAGGACCCATGATCAACGAACACCTAAAAAGGGTTTGAGGTAGTCGATGTCTGTGAGGGTAGTTGTTTTGATATAACCATGTTGCCTGCCGACCGTTTGCATTTGCTTGGCCGTACCTGAACACCATCTTAGCTTGTTCCCGACATGAACACACGGACCATTCTGCTGCTTACAGTACACTGCTCCATCACACAGCCTGCAACACTCAAGGAACACACGGCATGCGTCATTCGTTCGTACCTTCTACCGTGCCAACGATGCAATTCAGGACACCTTTATTAAGACCTCTTTTCCTCCATTTTCAGTCAGGAATCAGTCCCTGCAGTTTGTCGGTTTTCTTAATGTTCATTTTGTACACTGCCAAGGCATTCTATATGAGGTCTTGATTTGACACTTTGGCTGTAATATACCAATGTGGACTATCCAGTGTGTCTAGAAGGAATGGTGTATCACGCACATCCGTGTATCTTGTCGTAACAGGAGTGGTCGTAAAATGAAAACTGACAGCGATTGGAGGTTAATGTCACTTCTTGTCAGTAACAGTTGGTTTCAAAACTGAGAGGACCTGCTGCTGTCAGTTAATTCAAATCCATCCCAATCAATATCCCAGCGATAATTGCGAAGGAAATTGCATGCGATGGACATTTGGAGTCTAGGTCCTCGCAAAAGCAGCACAGAAAACTGCATGTCTTCAGTATCTGACTGGAGGCGCGTAGTGTGCTCCAACGAGCTGAATTTTGGTCTCTTATCAAATGGTGCAAGGCAATGAGTGCACTGATGGCCAAGCAAGGTGTTCAGCCTGTATTGTATGCAGGGTGTAATCAGGCTGAACGGTGCAGTTAGGCTATGTTCCGTACCATGATGTGGGCCAATACATTCAAGTTGCCGTGAACATGAATCACCCTTGCCGCAGTGGTAAGACCGGTTCCAGTGAGATCACCTAAGTTAAGCACTCTCAGACTAGTCTAGCATTTGCATGGGTGACCGACGGGGTCTACCGAGCGCTGTTGGCAAGTTGGGTGCGCTAAACCCTTGTGAGGCCAACTGAGGACAACGGCTGGAACAGCAGTGTGCTGACTGCATGATCTTCCGTATCCGCACCCAGTGATGCCTACAGACAGAGGATGACACGGCGGTCGGACGGTCGGTCGTTACCGTTAGGCCTTCCCAGGCCTTTTAGACGGCGTTTATGATGAACGTCACCAAAGATAAGAGACCTGCTCACAGGGTTTCCCGTGTGAGTCTCTGGAATGGCGAACACTCAGGCAACTTACCGATCCAGACTGGCGTGCTAAATCACCTATTTTGTACAGTACGTACAACATCGAAATCAACATGGCCGCAGTAATGTAGATATAAGGGATCTAATCACCCGTTAGTGTCTTCATCGAGGAATGGCACACGTGAAGAAAACTGTGACATTTCTTCCACGCCAAAATGTGTCCATCATCAACGATAGAGGTTGCATAACACAGATTAACTCGATTTCTCCTGGGGTTGACTAATTTTTCGTCCGGTGTCTTTACGTTGAACAGAAAGTTCTCTCTTCACTTTAGGCCAATTTATTTAAAATTTTAACCCGAATATAAAACAATGGGCTTTCATCCATCACAGAAATAAGAGACAACAGAATTAATCATGGTCTCTGGAACTAAACCAAAGAGTATTTCTGATTAGCTGAGGGCTCCGCACTCCAAATTGTTCTCACGAGCACAGTAGCGTGTTGGCACTGCTATTCATTTGCAGTGGCATGAAGTTAACGTGTTCTGGCCAGTAGCTCGTGAAGAGGATACGGTGAGTGATGAAGGGGTAGGAAAATGGGGACTCTGTGTATTCTATTATAAGGACTTTTTGTCGAAAACATTTCAAATCGTGTCGGCGGCTATGCCTGAAGTGATAACATGGTTTTATCTTTGACAATCTGTTAATGAGAACCCCGAATCTTGAATCTCGTTATATGTACATTATTGTAGAGTGTGTTAAATGCTGTTAACTTATAACCATTTAATATTATAAGCAACGATCAAAAAGTTTCCGTTCGAAGGCCACACTAACATCTTGCTTACATGTCGGTGCTTAAATACCCGCATGGGAGCCACGTTGTGCTGCATATACGCTGCAGCAACGCCCTCGAAAGGAAACTTTTTGTTTGGTAACCTATACCACTCATATGTATGTTCGGAAAATAATATTAAATTCGCTCACCGACTCAACCTCAAACCTTTCGCAGTGAAGCGGAGTGGATGAGACGTAAAAGAACGAATTGAATAAAGGATAATGGGGGGGTACACCCTAAATGAAGTACCCTGCACACAGGAACGTCGTCATTGAACATTATACAGTTATTTGCAGTTCAGATAGATACAGTTCATTAGAGGCGAATGTATTTCTCTAGCTCCATCTTAAATTTCTGCATTTACGGAGCTCTAGAGCATCATAAAAAGAAACTTGTAGCTAACTGCAACGTTACCAGTGAGAGATCACCTCCTACGTCCGCCATTCTCAGTGTTAGAATTAAGCTGTGGCGGCCAGTGACTGATATCTGTACTCTCAAATTTAAAATTCATCGATAATGCCTCTTCCGTTTTACCGATGATATCGTCGAATACATTTATCATAGACCCTGATGACTGCCAACTACACATATAAAAAAAGTTTTGCATCACCTCGGTTCCGAGAGTTCCGGAGCCTGTACAGAAAATTGTATTAGAGATCAACATAAACATCATTCCTGCCCTTTTCATTGCTCATGGAAACCACACTTTGCGTGTTGTACCACCATACAGCGAGACCTCCAGAGGTGGTGGTCCGCATTGCTGTACACACCGGTACCTCCAATACCCAGTAGCACGTCCTCTTGCACTGATGCATGCCTGTATTCATCGTGGCATACGATCCACAAATTCATCAAGGCACTGTTGGTGCAGATTCAGCGTAGATCCCTTAGAGTAGTTGGTGGGTTACGTCGTACATGAACAGCTCTTTTCAATCTCTCCCAGGCATGTTCAATAGGGTTCATGACTGGAGAACATGCTGGTCCTCTAGTCGAGCAATGTCGTTATCCTGAAGGAAGTCATTCACAAGATGTGCAGGATGGGGGCGCGAATAGTCGTCCATGAAGACGAATGCCTCGCCAATATGCTGCCGATATGGTTTCACTATCGGTCGGAGGATGGCATTTAGGCATCGTAAATCCTTGACCACCAGCGGCGTACGTCGGCATACATAATGCCACCCCAAAACAGCAGCAAACATCCACCTTGCTGCATTCACTGGACAATGTGTCTAAGGCGTTAAGCCCGACCGGATTGCCTCCAAACACGTCTTCGACGATTGTCTGGTTGAAGGCATATGCGACACTCATCGGTGAAGAGAACGTGATGCCAATTCTGAGCACTCAATTCGGCATATTGTTGGGCCCATCTGTACCGCACTGCATGATGTCGTAGTTGCAAAGATGGACCTCGCCATGGACGTCGGGAGTGAAGTTGCTCATCATGCAGCCTTTTGCGCACAGTTTGGGTCGTAACACGAAGTCCTGTGGTTGCACGAAAAGCATTATTCAACATGGTGGCGTTGCTGTCAGGGTTCCTCCGAGCCATAATTCGTAGGTAGTGGTCATCCACTGCAGTAGTAGCCCTTTGGCGACCTGAGCGAGGCATGTCATCGACAGTTCCTGTCTCTCTGTATCTTCTCCATGTCGGAACAACCTCACTTTTGTTCACTCACTCAGAGACACCTGGACAGTCCCCTTGTTGAGAGCCTTTCCTGGCAGAAAGTAACACTGCGGACGCGATCGAACCGCGGTATTGACCGTCTAGGCATGGTTGAACTACAGACAACACTAGCCGTGTACCTCCTTCCTGGAGGAATAACTGGAACTGACTGGCTGTGGGACCCGCTCCGTCTAATAGGTGCTGCTAACTCATGGCTGTTTACATATTTGCGCGTGTTTAGTGACATCTCTGAACAGTCATAGGGACTGTGTCTGTAATAAAATATCCACAGTCAACGTCTATCTTCAGGAGTTCTGGGAACCGGGATGATCCAAAACTTTTTTTTATGTGTGTAATAAGATAACGGTGTAGCACTACACTATACGCAGCCCTAAAGACTGGGCGTCATATCTCTACCAGTACACCATTAAAATTTCTGTGCTTGAAACATACATTTCCTTTGCCTGAGTTGGCACACGTCACAAACTACCACGACTCAACTATCAAGCATTTCTGTACAATAGCTTAGATTTAAGCGGCTTTTTAAAGTGGTCGATTTATTTGTGTATCATTTGTATAGATAGATGCCATTATGATATTCTTCGTTTCGATCGTTGGAGGAAGAAATTGAGCACTTAACGCCATCTTTTTCAACGGTTAATAAACTGGCAGCTTGCTTTAACATCGTCGCACTACATTTTACGATACTTTATGTAAACGACGTCCCAAAACCGTACTCAATAACAATGATGGGTCGATCGACTACTAAAAGTTCAATAAATAGCTCCGGCCTCACGCATTTCTGATGAAGTAGTATGGGAACCAAAAGTAACTCTACTTATCGATGCTTTTTCATACTGTGAAGCAGTATCTGGCAATCGCGATACAAGTCTGATGGTACGACGTGTGTCTCAGGCGCAGGATAATAAGAAAACGTAATGGAAAATGACAGGGATATGGCGTACAATTTATTGGAACTCCCAGTGTTAGGCACCAGGCGTGGTGTGACTACCACCAGTTTGCACATAAAGCCTAATTTGGTTTTGGGAAAGTACGAGTCTAATTAAACGGTTACGTACGCTGTTGATACGTGTTCCAAAATCACAATCACGAAATTTTTTTTACCCAAACAGACTCGATAAAGTTAATTTAGCCAAAAAGGTATTATTTGGAAAAGTAAGTACATTTTGTTGATACAATTTAAGGCTTGCCGAGAAGTTTTCATCTTCTCTTTGCGAAATTACGATTATTCTAGCACCTTCAAAGCGAATATGTTCTGTGCTAATTGTCTTACTGTATTACTGTTGACGTAGCTCTTTCGGGTAATATTTCTGCACAAGAATACCAGAGCGGCAATACCAAAAAGTTGCTTAGAAGTCTAAGACTCTGTCTGATGAACCATTACAAATACACTCCTGGAAATTGAAATAAGAACACCGTGAATTCATTGTCCCAGGAAGGGGAAACTTTATTGACACATTCTTGGGGTCAGATACATCACATGATCACACTGACAGAACCACAGGCACATAGACACAGTCAAGAGAGCATGCACAATTTCGGCACTAGTACAGTGTATATCCACCTTTCGCAGCAATGCAGGCTGCTATTCTCCCATGGAGACGATCGTAGAGATGCTGGATTTAGTCCTGTGGAACGGCTTGCCATGCCATTTCCACCTGGCGCCTCAGTTGGACCAGCGTTCGTGCTGGACGTGCAGACCGCGTGAGACGACGCTTCATCCAGTCCCAAACATGCTCAATGGGGGACAGATCCGGAGATCTTGCTGGCCAGGGTAGTTGACTTACACCTTCTAGAGCACGTTGGGTGGCACGGGAGACATGCGGACGTGCATTGTCCTGTTGGAACAGCAAGTTCCCTTGCCGGTCTAGGAATGGTAGAACGATGGGTTCGATGACGGTTTGGATGTACCGTGCACTATTCAGTGTCCCCTCGACGATCACCAGTGGTGTACGGTCAGTGTAGGAGATCGCTCCCCACACCATGATGCCGGGTGTTGGCCCTGTGTGCCTCGGTCGTATGCAGTCCTGATTGTGGCGCTCACCTGCACGGCGCCAAACACGCATACGACCATCATTGGCACCAAGGCAGAAGCGACTCTCATCGCTGAAGACGACACGTCTCCATTCGTCCCTCCATTCACGCCTGTCGCGACACCACTGGAGGCGGGCTGCACGATGGTGGGGCGTGAGCGGAAGACGGCCTAACGGTGTGCGGGACCGTAGCCCAGCTTCATGGAGACGGTTGCGAATGGTCCTCGCCGATACCCCAGGAGCAACAGTGTCCCTAATTTGCTGGGAAGTGGCGGTGCGGTCCCCTACGGCACTGCGTAGGATCCTACGGTCTTGGCGTGCATCCGTGCGTCGCTGCGGTCCGGTCCCAGGTCGACGGGCACGTGCACCTTCCGCCGACCACTGGCGACAACATCGATGTACTGTGGAGACCTCACGCCCCACGTGTTGAGCAATTCGGCGGTACGTCCACCCGGCCTCCTGCATGCCCACTATACGCCCTCGCTCAAAGTCCGTCAACTGCACATACGGTTCACGTCCACGCTGTCGCGGCATGCTACCAGTGTTAAAGACTGCGATGGAGCTCCGTATGCCACGGCAAACTGGCTGACACTGCCGGCGGCGGTGCACAAATGCTGCGCAGCTAGCGCCATTCGACGACCAACACCGCGGTTCCTGGTGTGTCCACTGTGCCGTGCGTGTGATCATTGCTTGTACAGCCCTCTCGCAGTGTCCTGAGCAAGTATGGTGGGTCTGACACACCGGTGTCAATGTGTTCTTTTTTCCATTTCCAGGAGTGTATATATGTCTTCTTCGTGGGAACGTATGAGATGAAAATAGTCTAACTTCATCCAGAGATATAGTGGAAATTTTTACAGCAACAGAAACCTCCAGGGATGGATTATTCCAGAGGAAAGCTCACAGTCCCACGTACGTCGAGTTCATTAGACACGGATTGCCGCCTCAAATGGACACAGGAAGGGAAGAACACTATACTCCGATTAATATTACTATGTTACTGATGGATGGTGGTGATGGGCAGTGAAGTTGCCGACTCGGACACATCGTGTCATGTGATCATGTAATTGATAGTTGGCCGGCCAAAGTGGCCGAGCCGTTCTAAGCGCTTCAGTCTGGAACCGCGCGACTGCTACGATCGCAGGTTCGAATCCTGCCTTGGGCATGGATGTGTGTGATGCCCTTAGGTTATTTAGGTTTAAGTAGTTCTAAGCTCTAGGGGATTGATTACCTCAGATATTAAGTCCCAAGCCGGCCGCGGTGGTCTCGCGGTACTAGGCGCGCAGTCCGGAACCGCGTGACTGCTACGGTCGCAGGTTCGAATCCTGCCTCGGGCATGGATGTGTGTGATGTCCTTAGGTTAGTTAGGTTTAAGTAGTTCTAAGTTCTAGGGGACTGATGACCACAGCTGTTAAGTCCCATAGTGCTCAGAGCCATTTTTTTTAAGTCCCATAGTGCTCAGAGCCATTTGATTGATAGTTGAACGCGCACCAGAAAAGAAGGAAGTCATGTTCCTACCGCCTGTTGCCAACATCTTTGTCGATAGTAGGAAGGGCAGTGATGGGTGGCGTTGCTGCTGTAGGTACGGCAATGCGTCATACACCGTAATAACTCTTATAGGCGACTTACAGCAATTAGACGAGCATTCACAACACACACATGCCGTAAACTAACAAATTATATAAATGAACGGAGAAAATTTTAAAGATTGAACACAACTGAATTTTTGATAACATACTATACCCTAACGGATTCTCGCCATTTTAAAACACTTTGGCTATAGCCTGTGTGGCCACTAAAACTTCTGTCAAATTTTAATGAGATAAAAAAAATTGTTTAATGCTATTTTCCACTTCAAACTTATTCTCCTATGCTTTAATTATTACTTACTTATTCTTGTGGATCAGTGTAGTTCATGCTGACTACCACCTATTCCGACATAAAGCCTAATTTGATTTTGGTAAAACTTTGAGTCCAATGAAACTGTTACGTATGCTGTGGAAGTTTGGTTTACAGCATCTTGTGTCAGTCTTCCCAATTCTGCCAGCGCTCAATTTTTGTTGTTCTTTACCACATAGGTTCCTTTTAGGTTGAGCTTCAAGCCGTCATGTGTATACGACTAAGCAAATGACAGCTTGGCGTGAGGTCTAACGTAAAATGAACACGTTTCACAACAAAAAGATTTTTTGAGAGCTGAAGGTGACAGCAAAGGCTGTAGGAATCGGTAGTTTTAATTAGAGGCGTATTTATACGATATTGGCTGTTGAATGTTTTAACAAGTAAAACAGATCGTTCCTTCGATCGTTTCAAAATGAGCAATTCAACAAAACACGTAAATGAACTCACCATATAGGAACACGTAAATGAACTCACCATATAGGAACAACTTCGACTTTGGTGCACAGTGGCGTAATACAAATTATAATATTTACTCCAAATTGTGGTGAGATACAGCTCTCCTGCCACTCCTAAAAACAATTTCAATATTATTTCTGCATTTAATTTACAGTAATACGGTATCAAGCGATAACATATTTCACTACAAGGTCTCAAAATTAACAGCTGTAAATTTCTTAATTTCAAAACATCATAATAACTATGACCCGTAAAGGTAAGCTACGATGTGAAACTGTAATTTTTGGAAGAATCGACGCTTTTAAGCAAATAGTTTATATATGATCTTTTGATAAAAATTGTGAATCTGGAATTTTTTTTTTCAGTATCATTGTTCAGAAACTAAAACGTTTAACAGAGTGCAGATTTCAACATCACATATGGTTTTCCATATTTTCATAAAAATATTTTTATGTCGTTGCAACAGAATATGTAGAAAGCCACGCGTATTTGGTGCTCTTCCCCTCCCCCTCTCCTTAGGCCCTTGCGGCCTGCCTGATAGGCTGGCCTCAGCACGAACCCTAAACCCTGAAGGCCGGGTCACCCAGCAAGGCTCTGCTGGTTGTGCCAGCAGAACAGGGAACACAGCAGAGAGAGCATGTGGAGCCCGAGACACAGCTGCGATTTGCTGTCACCCGTCTTCTTAACATTCGGCTCGTTGAAACGTCAAGCACAAGGTAATTTTAATCGGAATATAATGGAAGAGCCATTTAGTCTCAAAACTGAAATAAAAACAGCAGAGTGGATGAAAGAAACGAACAAATGAGATGAATAAAGATTATTACTTTTCCCGCAATAAATTCTTATTAGAAGAAATCCCCATTAATCTCTCGGAAAGGTTACAGTGACCATATGACAAATGGATTGCTCATCTTGACGACCTCGAAAAAGGTAAAAAATTAGTCCTGCACCCTTCTGAATTAACTGGAAGAACGACTTGGACTGGAAAATAATAAAAAAAAATCTTACACCTGGACAACATTCCTATCCGAAAAGTATTTTTGGCAGTACGAGAACAGACTGATTTTGAAGTAGTGATTGGTGAAGTTCAGGCCACCTGCCCAGATAAGCATCCTTTGATTCCACAAATACCTACAAGTACAGTAGCTGATAAACGTTTTGAATTCAGTGTTGAGTCTATGGCAATATCAAGCTAATACCCCAAAGTCCATTGAGAATCGCACCTCAGTGGTACAATCTACACAAATCGTTGGATAAAGTGTACTTAGTTACAAGGAAATATGTTAAAATTTTAATGTGTTCTGAACCCGCTGGATGAAACCTAACTGCACGAGAAAATTTCGGGTGTTGTTCAGGTCTGTTTTGTGAAGATTTTAACGTGAGGGAACCGTGTTGACCGGCGACAAGTTCCAGAGTAGTTATATTTCGTTTGTATATTCCTTACTGTCATTCTGAGGGCAATCTGTAATGTTTCGAAACGGAAGAAAATTTCACAAGTCAGGAGCGCTAAAAAAGCATTTAACTGGAAGGCCGGTTTTGACAGAGCTGTGCTGACACCGTCGTATCTCTAAAGTATAAGATTCGATGATGTCAGCACAGGTCTGTCAAATCCGGCCATCCGATTAAATGATATTTGTGATCTTGGCTTGTGAAGTTTTCTTCAGTTATCAAACACTTCGTTTGATTCCCTACCCTCATTTATCGTGGTGTTTGTGTTGCAGTGAAAATATCTGCACAACAGTGCAAATGTCGACGGTATGCACTGTTTGTCTTCATTGGAAAATAAACTCAAATTACTCTTCAAGCTTGCATTCTGTTTTACACGTTCCTGTCTCGGCTTTGTTTTCACGGTTGTGTTACTTTTGTGTTAGCTGTGATACACTGCAGCATGGGTTTGTATATACAATGACACCATGGTTCCATGGTTAACAGAAGAAACATTTCCAGCCTATAGACGAAAGCAGAAAGTTCGAAAACGTTCAGGGAAATTCAGGAATAAAATGGTTCAAATGGCTCTAAGCACTATGGGACTTAACATCAGAAGTCATCAGTCCCCTAGACTTAGAACTACTTAAACCTAACTAACCTAACGACATCACACACATCCATGCCCGAGGCAGGATTCGAACCTACGACCGAAGCAGTCGCGCGGTTCCAGACTGAAGCGCCTAGAACCGCTCGTCCACAGCGGCCGGCGAAATTCAGAAGTATAGAAGTACAAGTCACTAAGGAATGTAATAAAAAGGGAGTACAGGGAAAGCTACGGTGAAATGGCTGCATAAAATATGTAAGGAAGTCAAATCAGAAATTATTGTCGGAATGACGGAATTACCATCTCCAAAATTCAAAACAACCTCCAGTAAAATTAAAAGCAAGAGCAGTAGCGTAAAGAGTGCAATGGGAATTCCACTGTCAGATTCAGAGGTTGGTCTGTAGTATGTATGAGAATGGCGATGTAACATCAGACTTTCAGAAAAGCATCAAACATATAATTCCGAAGATTGTAAGAGCCGAGAAATACGAGAATTATAGCACAATCAGCTTAACAGCTCATGCATCATAGCCGCTGACAAAAATAATATACAGAATCATGGAAACTAAAATTGAAAAACTGTTAGACAACGATCAGTTTGTGTTTAGGAAAGATAAAGTCACCAGAGAGCCAGTTCTGTCGTTGTGCTTGAGAACGGAAGGGAGTCTGAATGAAAAACCGAAGACGCATCATAGGATCTATCGTGGTGGAAAAGGCGTTCGACAACGTAATATAGTGCAAGATGTTCGAATTTCGTAGAAAATTGGAGATATGCTATAGGGAAAGACGGCTAATATACAATATGTGCAAGAAACGAGAGGGAACAATAAGACTGGAAGGCCAAGAGGAAAGTGCTCGAATTAAAAATGGTGTAAGCCGGGGATGCAGTCTGTGGCTCCTACTGTTCAACTTGTACGTCGAAGAAGCAATGATGGAAATAAAAGTCAGGTTCAAGAGTGGCATTAAAATTCAGGATGAAAGGGCATCAATGATAAAATTCAATATTGCAATTGCTCCACTCAGTGAAGGTTGAAAAGAATTACACGATCTGTTGAATAGAAAACAGCATATGCACTGAGTGTAAATCAAAGAAAGACGAAAGCAACAGAAATGAGAACAGCATTTTGGTGATCACGAAGTAGATGAATTTAAAGCACTATTCTACCTAGGAAGTAAAATAACCCGTAACGGATGAAGTAAGTAGGACATAAAATGCAACTAGCACTGGCAAAAACGGTATTCGGAGCCAACAGGAGTCTACTACATTCAAACACATTTGAAGAAGAAATTTCTGAGAATCTACTCTCGGTGGACAGCATTGTATGGTAGTGAGACATGGACCACGGGAAAACCAAAAAGAAGAGAACCAAAGCGTTTGAGATGTGGTGCTACAGAAGAACGTTAAAAATTAGGTGGACTGACGAGTTAAAGAATGAGGTTCCCGCAGAATCGACGAGAAAAGGAATCTATGGAAAACACGGACAAGAAGAAGGGACGGGATGATAGGAGATCCGTCAAGAGAGCAGGGAATAAATTCCGTGGCACTAAACAGAGCCGTAGAAAGTGTAGAAGAAGACACTTGTTGGAGTACACCCAGCAAATAATTTGAGGACTTAAGTTGGAAGTGCTGCTCTGAGACGGAAAGGTTGGCGAAGGAGAGGAATTGGTGGCAGGACGCATTACATCGGTCAGATGACAAAAGAAGGTATTAAGATGGCGGCGCATTTCAATGTACTGAAACGCAACAAAGTTCAGTAAAGTACGAATAAGGCTTATCAGGAGTAGAATGAAATTGTGCCTCCTCATCTCATAGCCTGTTTTCTCTGACACGAAAAAAGGATTTTTAAAATTTTTATATTTATCACACGTGAATTTCAAAGCTCAAATATACTTCTCCCAAAGTAGTTTGATACAACTCTAAAAAATTCTCGACAAAATCAATTTCTAAGTTTTCCGACCATGTTTAATATGTTCTTCCGACAAGCAGGGTGGCTCTGCGGAAGTGTGCTTGATCGCTGCATGGAGGGTATAGAATGAGTTCTATGTCGATTCATAACTAAGCAATCTTGCTTAACAATATTTTATAAAATGTCAATAATGAATAATTTTTGTTTGCAATGAAAACTGGATTTTTGTATGCAGCATATATTTAGAAACAAAAATACTTGCATTTTTTATAAATATGGCAAGGATGTGTGTTAATTAGCATACATTTTATGATTTTTATATTTGAATGACGTAGGTATTCGAACCGCACAAGAAAACGAAAGAAGTAAATGCCGAAACGAGATACTCTTCTTTTACTGCAGCAGTCAGTTCTTTTATTTTCAAGGACTGACGCATTCGCACCGACCAATTCGAGAAGTATATCCATTTCTTTCTTTGAGAAATTTTGTTTTCTTCCTCCAATTTCCATTTCGCCCAACATAAACGAACGAACTAGTAGCGAGGTATGAGCACACTCCTGCTTGTTGACGAAAGTGCATTTCTTCTTGGTGTAGAAACTTTAATGGCCAGTAGTGTAGTTTCTTGTGCAATAATTTCAGACGCCGCTGAGAAGAAATGAAGGTTTGAGGCACAACGCTCATGAACAAACAGATCTTCACACGCCTGCCTCTGAA
Source organism: Schistocerca cancellata (assembly GCF_023864275.1). Classification (NCBI taxonomy): domain Eukaryota; kingdom Metazoa; phylum Arthropoda; class Insecta; order Orthoptera; family Acrididae; genus Schistocerca; species Schistocerca cancellata. The sequence goes on from NC_064627.1 coordinate 474,102,268, forward strand.
TGTTAAATCGTATTAAAAAATTCCATCAGTACATTGCAGTTGTTGAACGACATTTGCCATGGATGTGGGGTATTATTTCGGAAGTTGAATTTAATTAGAAACGGAAAGAGGGAGGAAATAACAAGGATTTTCCTTTTTCTTTGTCAAGCCTTGTGCTTTAGAAGTGACGGCGTAAGAGCAACGGCCGACGGTAGTGTGTTTGGGACAAGCCTTCCCCTGGCTCGGCCGCTAGCGGCTTACCGACGTAACGACGTGTCGCTTGAGGCGCCGCTTTTGAAAATAAATCTCTCTCTCTAACCTCGACTGCACGGCACGCCGAGCTAACGCAGTTCTAACGGTTCAACGATCTGAATTATCGCCTCAAGCAAACAGAGAAGAACGCAACTACTCGAGAAAATTGCTTTAGCGTGCCTAGATTGCCGGCAGCTACAGTAGCCCGCTGCGCAAAGACACAAAGGCACAAACCCGAAACAAGTAGCAGCGGGGAAAGAAATTGTTTCCTCATTTTCTTCGACCTCGTGTCAGACGCGCCAAACTGACACAAGCACTTCGGCTTTCCATTAGCTAATATGTGTTACTCTTAACGCATGGATTAATCAAGATAATTTGTAATTACGGTGAAAATGGCGTTAGGAAATTACGTGCAACCTGATATTACGCGGCAGGATTGGTGTGTACAACTGCGTTACATCATACGAATACAAAATCAACTTAATTGAAGTCAACGTCAGATCGCCAGCCAGACACTGATTAATAGTGCCCCACTCAATCTTTTTGCTTCGTTGATTGCAAACTTGTAAGCAGTGATCTCGATGAGACACATGTGAAAAGTTGAACTTTTTCACGAAAAGATGAAGGAAGCTAGCGTTTCAGTGTCTTGTCGACATCACAATCATTACGGACTGGCCACCAGTTCAGTTGGCTAAAGATGATTAAAGAAATGAGTGGTAACCTTATTGGAAAAATCCATTCGACACTGGTCTTAAGTAATTAGAAAGCTATTGAAAACAAATGTAAGATGCCAGAATGAGAATTTTCATTCTGCAGCAGAGTGTGCGTTGATATGAAACTTCCTGGCAGCTTAAAACTGTGTGCCGGGTCGAGTCTCGAACTCGGGACCTTCGCCTTCCGCAGGCAAGTGCTTTACCATCTGGGCTACCCACGCACGACTCACGACCCTTCCTCACAGCTTCAATTCTGCCAGTACCTCGTCTCCTACCTCCCAAACTTCACACAAGCTCTCCTGCGAACCTTGCAGAACTAGCACACCTGGATGAGAGGATATTGCGGAGACATGGCTTAGCCACAGCCTGGGGGATGTTTCCAGAATGAGATTTTCACTCTTCAGCGGAGTGTGCGCTGATATGAAACTTCTTCACAGGTTAAAACTGCTTGCCGGGCCGAGACTCGAACTCGGGACCTCTGCCTTTCGTGGGCAAGAGCTCTACCTCTACTATAGGAGACGAGGTACTGGCAGAATTGAAGTGAGGACGGGTCGTGAATCGTGCTTAGGGAGCGCAGATGGTAGACCACATCCCCGCAAAAGAAAAAGGTCCCGAGTTCTAGTCTCGGCCAGGTACACAGTTTATCTGCCAGAAACTGTAAGGTGATCGGACTGGAAGAAGAGAAGAAACGCTAATCAGATTACTTTACATGATGTTGGGAAACACTCGGTAAGTAGGAGAACCTGCTGAAAAGTAATGACTCCAAATTTTTGTCTGAAAACTCTTGAATATTCTTAAATAAAACAAACTCTAGTAACAGTCGATATCTATTCTGGATATCTACAAATATATGTCTCGGTATAGTCCCCTTGGTGACGAACACATTTCTTCCACGAGACACCAGTTTTTTGATACCGTCACTGTTGAACGTTTGCTACAACCTCGCTTCTGCTTGCAGCGCTTCATCACTATCAAAATGAAGTACCTTAGACCTGTTCTTAAAGTTTTGTAAATAGTTCGAGCTCTGGCACACACTCTGAAGTTATCAGAACAGTTGCTTTCAACACGAACTAGCCAACGTCGTACATTACTGATGTCGCTGCAATAATCAACGACCACAACTTTAGTTTATGGATTTCAATTACAGGCACGTTTTCTGAGGGCAGAAACTTGATGTCTCACGTACCAACATAGGTTACACGCTGCCGTGGTACACCCTGCGATTCGGAGCCCTCTAGCGGCAGAATGTTGCAACTTGTGTCACTGAAGCGAGAAAGTCGACCGAGTAATATGCATGACATGTAAAATCTCAATCGATATTGAGAACAAAAAAAAACTTTCGGAGGGATTGCTTTCCAGCACGCCCTTTTACAAGCGACCAAGTGACCCGTGGCTCTAATTTCTTCTTTATAACATCATCCATACAAATTTTCCAGCTCTAAGACGTTTATATTACGTAAATGAAATGGTACATGCCTTCATTTATTATCAGATTTTCTGCTTAGATGATTTCTGACAGGGAAAAGCATATTTGCAAGTACTATTTCAATTATGTAAATAAATTAAGAGCCGCACAGTTTTTAATGTATGATTAATGCATGCTCAGTCAAGACCGTGTATTATTACGGAACATTCACTGACGATGCCTTTTATATAAAGTGTTAAACGCGTCTAGGAAATTACGTGCCAATACTGCAGCATGATTCAGCTCTATTGTTTAAATACCAGTATCATCTTTGGCTTGATGCCCCACATCTCTCTCAAAATTTGTTGTTCATACATCTCCAATCACATAAAGATTCTGTAGCCTAAGATGCCCGTCTCCGCTGTATACAACGCCGTGTTTCTAATTTTCAAGATAGGACAGAATTTAACGTTCCACTGCAAGTTTTTACTTCCTTAGGCTTTTAAATGTGCCATATTGTATTTTACGCAGTATTTGGGAGCTGTTTGTCACACTCATCTGATAGTCTGAAGATTCTTACTCAGACACAAGAGGCATCGTGTATTTTCCAGCACTTGAACTTTCCAGTCGAGCTCTGCACTGAGTACATCAGAATTATTGTACGTCATCCTGAGAGCAGCTTTTACAGCAGATGCAGGAAAATTCTACAGTACCAAATTCTACAGTACTTTGAAGATGGTGAGAAATTTTTGTCGGGCGCTAAATGTAGTGGTACGAAGAGGAATAATGCTACATTCACTACCGGTGGTTGAAAACAGACACAATGATAAATTAGAGGCCTTGAAATTCCAGTGACGTTAGTTTTTTTCTAGCTAGTACTTGTTGGTTAAAAATGGTTCAAATGGCTCTGAGCACTATGGGACTTAACATCTGTGGTCATCAGTCCCCTACAACTTAGAACTACTTAAACCTAACTAACAGAAGGACATCACACACATCCATGCCCGAGGCAGGATTCGAACCTGCGACCGTAGCAGTCGCGCGGTTCCGGACTGAGCGCCTAGAACCGCTACACCACCGCGGCCGGCACTTGTTGGTTAATTGGATCTTGATGTACGATAGTTGAATAAACATATAAGTACTGAATTTCTTCTAAATGAATAATTAGCAAAACGCTAATGCGTACTACCCATGGGGATATACTCTATACTAGACGGAAAACAGTATCGTGTTCGGTCCATTATCGAACAGCACGTGAGGTGGAAAATGAGCAATGCTGTCATTAAGTCCCGAATCACCCCTGCTCTTGTAGTAGCTCTGAATTATGTGTGGTGTAATGCTGTTGCGCTGATATAAATGATTCAATGGGTGGTGTATTAGAAACTCTGCAATACTGTCAGATTCGTATTATGGAGGTAGGCTCCAAATGATGAAATATTATCTATTTCTCACGAAATGCTATGCCATCATTGAAGACTTTGATGCCGTTACACTGTCGTATTTCTAGCGTACTTATCATAGGAATACGATATAGGAGATTAGGACAGGTACAGGGGAATATTTATAGACAATCATTCAGTATCGCTGAATTGCTTGTGTTAGGCTTCTAAATTTCCTTGTGTATTCCATGTATGCGCTGCATCGTTGTGACTTTGCTCCTGTGCGTTAGTATGCCATTTTTGTCGTTGTGATAGCTCTCTATCTATTCGGTGAGATATCGGGTACTACACAGCCTTGTAACTAATGGAACAGTGCTGTCACAACGTGATGAATTTTCTGGGCAATTAGCAGGTGTCTACGACTTGGCGAGGACACCTTCTCGTCGAAATCAGATGGAGTCAAGTACTGTATACCGAAGACTTGGATAATCGTGAGATCACGGCAGGTAAGCGTTATTGCGACGAAAGGAAAGCTGAGCGATGACGTCTATACCACTTCTTATAAGTGTTGTGGGCAAACATACCACACCCTACCTCATACGTCTCGTAAAGTGACTGCAGTAAGAAAATTAGGGGCTAATACGAAGAGTTTTACCTAGAGACAATGTTTTGCTTGTCCGATAGACAGGGAACAACATGCTTCTGTCAGTTTTGCGTGCCTATAAGTGGATGGGTTAACATCTTAATAGGTAGACTACAACTGCACGCATTTTCTGCAAACCATCGGACGGCGCGTGGCGGAGGGTACCCTGTACCACTACCAGTCATTTCCGATCCCATTCCATTGGCAGGAGAGCGAGGATAAAAGAAGACTACCTATATGTCTACGCATGAGCGTAAATTTCTCGTATCTTATGTTCGTGGTCCTTTCGTGAAAGATATGTCAGTGGTAGTACGAGGGTCGTTCAGTAAGTAATGCCCCACATGTATGTTCTCAGAACATCTTTTTTGTTACGAGTCCGAATTTGGTGACAATATACACCAACATGTCTTGTCCATATCCTTTTTTTCTACGAAGTCTCCATCACGTTCTATGGCCGTACGCTAACGTTGTGCAAGAGCATGTATTCCCTGCTGGTAAAAGTTCTTGTCCTGTAGGCGTTGCCACGTTTTCACTGCATGACTGACACCCTCGCCATCTTCAAGGTGTGCTCCCCGTAGAGAATCTTTAAGCGGCCCAAAGAGATGGAAGTCCGAGGGTGCCAGGTCTGGACTGTAGGGTGTATGAGGCAATGATGTTCAATCCAATTTGGCGATGTGTTCCCGGATTCTCAGACCTATGTGTGAGCGTGCATGATCGTGATGGAGCAAGATTTATGCTGGATTCTTGTCCCACTGAACCCGTCGGAAACGGCTCTTGAGTTTATTCAGAGCCCTCACATATACCTCTGAATTGATGGTTGATCCTCTTGGCATCACATACATGAGAATGACGCCATCACAATCCAGAAGACTGACACCATGTCTTTTCCGGCAAAAGGGGTTGTCTTGAATTTCTTCTTTTGAGCTGAATGAGGATGATGGCACTCCATGGACTGCCTTTTTGTTTCCGGCGCGAAGTTGTACACCCAGTTTTCGTCCCCTGTAAACGTCCGTGACAGAAAGGCCTCTCCGCCGGTCTGAAAACGCTCCAACAATTCAGATGAAATGGCTTTTTTTTAATCTTGTGGTCCACTGTGAGCTTTTGTGGAGCCCATTGTGAGCACCACTTTGAACATCCGGGAGTCTTGATCATTGCAGACGCAGTTCCAATGCTGACCGACTACTGTAGAGCCAATTGTCGAGTTGTGATGCGCCGGTCGGAAAGAAAAATGACATCCGCACGATTCAGAAGGTCCGGAGCAGTGGCTGTGACATGACGTCCCGAGCTTGGCTGACCATGGAAGTGTGTTTCTGCGTTTCTTGAGGCTGTAACATTCCTTATCAATCACCCAACTGTACTCCTATCAATAGCAGCATCACCTTACACTGCACACAAAGGTTTATAGATGTTCACCACGGTTTCTTTTTCTGCACACAAGAATTCAATAACAGCACGTTGCTTGGTAACGTGAGTCATATGTAGACGCCATTTGGACGCTGTACTACGGTTCTGCCATCTGCCGAAACCTCACCGGCGCACAGAACAGACATCAAATGTAAAGCACCAACAAGGGCATTTGTCTATGTATATTAGTGGCTTTTTAAAAAAGTGTGGTGTATTACTTATTGAACGACCCTCGTAGAATACTTCTGCAATCAGCTCCAAATGTTGGTTCACTAAATGTTCCCAATAGTGTTCCTCGAACAGAACATCGCCTTCCCTCTATGGATTCCCAATACTGAATTTATAGAGCGATAAATAACATTAATCTGATGCTCAAAAATCCTCTGTGCGTCTACCTTAAGTGACTTCATAGGTGACGAGGCATCTGTCTACCTCAAGGGACATGGAAAGTGATGAGGCATCGTGTGTCGGAGGTACAGCATGCTCTTAGCTCTCCGTCATGAGCCAAAAATGAGTTTAATATTCTAGACCTATGATGCAAGACACAACAAATATTAAGCTGATGGGAACAGATTTTTTTATCTGATGAGACAACCCTTAGAGAGAATGTATCCTGTGCCATACTGTTGTACAGGATTTTCACAACAGGCCGGCCGCGGTGGACGAGCGGTTCTAGGCGCTTCAGTCTGGAACCGCGTGACTGCTACGGTCGCAGGTTCGAATCCTGCCTCGGTCATGGATGTGTGTGATGTCTTTAGGTTAGTTAGGTTTAAGTAGTTCTAAGTTCTAGGGGACTGATGACCACCGATGTTAAATCCCATAGTGCTCAGAGCCATTTGAAGCATTTTGGATTTTCACAACAAGTGTTGATACTGTAGTGATATGAAAACAGGTGTATGCTCCGATTTCTTCTGTCTTCGAAAATAACTCGCATGAAACGGAGGAATCTACAATTCACGTGAGAAATTCGAGATGTATCGACAGCAAAATCCCTGGCTCGTATTAGGCAAATTGGATTTTTTAAGCTATGGAGTGTCTGTGTCGTGGGTGGAACAGCAGCTTGAACTATACGTCCAAGCCGCACCTGCTTCTCTCGTTGTGTACCTCAGCCAGCGGCCGGGGCGGTCTCAGAGGTTTTTCCAACTGGAAACCGCACCTTACCCTCGCACGGCCGGTGGGTACAAAGACGGACTCCGGCTAGTCTGCTCTTGCCCGCAGTCGTGGCGGCAAGTACCAGCGGCAGCACTAACAGCGTCCTCTGGACTGTTGAATAGCGAACTAGCCAGCGTGCTGGTTGAACGGCGACAGAAGTGGACGTGTATGTTCCATACATTCTCCAGTTGTTATAAGGAAATTTGAGGAGATTCAATACGGCGAGTGTTTACGCTGGACGATTATTCCCACCATGTAAACTGATCGCTTGGCTGCTGGGCGGCCACAATGTCAGTCTCCCTGGTCTCTGAGCATCTGGTACAGCGGGCGGCGGATACCCGGAGATGAGGTCGTAACTGCTGGCGTGGCCTATATCCATACAAGTCTCTAGTGGTCTCCTGGCAGTCGTGCGACACACTCTTTACGACCGAGAGTATTGATTATCTTTTCTCGCCAGATGTGTGTAGTGGAAACGACTTGGTTGAGTAAGGTGCTTGTGATCTCAAACGTCAGTGCATACAAGACCTCGGATATGTTTAGCGCTATGATCGATTTGTTGCGGAAATTTACACTACTCGACATTAAAATTGCTACACCACGAGGACGACGCGAAATTTAAGCGACAGGAAGAAGATGTTGTGATACGCAAATGATTAGCTTTTCAGAGCATTCACACAAGGTTGGCGCCGGTGGCGACACCTACAACGTGCTGACATGAGGAAAGTGTCCAGCCGATTACTCATACACAAACAGCAGTTGACTGGCGTTGCCTAGTGAAACATTGTCATGAAGCCTCGTGTAAGGAGAAGAAATGCGTACCATCACGTTTCCGACTTTGATATAGGTTGGATTATAGCCTATCGCGATTGCGGTTTATCGTATCACGACATTGCTGCTCGCATTGGTCGAGATCCAATGAATATTGAATATGGAATATGAAATTGAAATTGAATATGGAATCGGTTGGTTCAGGGGGGTAATACGGAACCTCGTGCTGGATCCCAACGGCCTCGTATCACTAGCAGTCGAGATGACAGGCATCTCATTCGCATGGCTGTAACAGATCCCTGAGTCAACAGATGGGGACGTTTGCAAAGGCAACAACCATCTGCACGAACAGTTCGACGACGTTTGCAGGAGCATGGACTATGAGCTCGGAGACCGTTGCTGCGGTTACCCTTGACGCTGCATCACAGACAGGAGCGCCTGCGATGGTATACTCAACGACGAACCTGGGTGCACGAATGGCAAAACGTAATTTTTTTTCGGTTGAATCCAGGTTCTGTTTACAGCATCATGATGGTCGCATCCGTGTTCCGCGACATCGTGGTGAACGCACATTGGAAGCGTGTATTCGTCATCGCCATACTGGCGAATCACCCGGCGTAATGGTATGGGGTCCCATTGGGTATTCGACTCGGTCACCTCTTGTTCTCATTGACGGCACTCTGAACAGTGGACATTACATTTCAGATCTGTTACGAACCGTGGCTGTACCCTTCATTCGATCCCTGCGGAACCCTACATTTCAGCAGTATAATGCACGACCGTATGTTGCAGGTTCTGTACCAGCCTTTCTGGATACAGTAAATGTTCGACTGCTGCCCTGGCCAGCACATTCTCCAGATCTCTCACCAATTGAAAACGTCTGGTGAATGGTGGCCGAGCAACTGGCTCGTCACAATATGCCAGACACTACTCTTGATGAACTGTGGTATCGTGTTGAAGCTGCATAGGCAGCTATACATGTACACGCCATCCAAGCTCTGTTTGACTCAATGCCCAGCCGTATCAAGGCCTTTATTACGGCCGGAGGTGGTTGTTCCGGGTACTGATTTCTCAGGATCTATGCACCCAAATTGCGTGAAAATGTAATCACATGTAAGTTCTAGTATAATACATTTGTCGAATGAATACCCGTTTATCATCTGCTTTTCTTCTTGGTGTAGCAATATTAATGGCCAGTAGTGTAGTTACTTGATTTGCAGAATGTTAGCGCATCATTCTCAAACAATGAAAATTGTTTTACTGTGAAGAAGAATCATCGTAAGGTGATGGTGACTGTTTTAAGTTATCTGTTCGACTTACGCCTTCACGGCTTTTTTTGGCTACCTTGTCCCTGTAAAATGTTAAGCAATCAATTGATAGGGTAGTGCAAACGGACTATTTGCCGCCGTTTTTGGTACCACAATTGTGACGTCATAAGAGTGGTCTATTTTTTCAATATATTTCCCATTTCATGTCATGAGATCTTCCACATCTGGCAGCTCAGCACAGACCAAGGTTTATTTCCACCAATGTAGAGATTGGGGAGTGAATGGGAAGTGGAGCAGGTGTGGGGCAGAGCCCAGTCTACCGCTAAAGAATTAAATAAAGAATATGCGAACTGAATTGAAGAATATAATATTATGTCAACTGACTGATTTGAATTTCATGTCGTCAGATCCTTCCACACCAGCAGCTCGGGACCGACTCTGTCTTTTATTCACCAATTTCCAGACAGGTGAGAGTAGAGGGAAATGGGGTAGGGGAAGGAGAGCTGCGGGATTTCCCGGGAGTGGGAAACGTGGCTCAGAACTGAACTGAGGAGAGAGCTACAAAAATGTGTCCCTCTTCCCAAAGGGGTGGGGATCTTCGAATATGGAACGCTCAAACGGGAAAGGTTTTTTTTTTTCCTGATTTGTAAAGTAAGAGGGCATCTACGAAGGAGACTGCGTAAAAAACATTGGTATGTCCAATTTTGGAATGATGCACAACTTTTTGGGGACCATACGAAATGCGAATAGCATGGGCACTGATTGTATATAAAGAATGGCCATACAAGTGATCATAGATCTGACTGACTCTCTGGAGAGCGTCGCTAAAATGCTGATAAACCTGAATTGGCAGCCGCTTGAAGAAAATAATGGTTCAAATGGCTCTGAGCACTTAGGAACTAAACATCTGAGGTCATCAGTCCCCTACACTTAGAACTACTTAAACATAACTAACATAAGGACATGACACACATCCGTGCCCGAGGCAGGATTCGAACCTGTGACCGTAGCAGCAGTGCGGTTCCGGATTTAATCGTCTAGCACAGTTCGGCCACAACGGCCGGCTCCGCCTGAAGAGATTGAGCCAAAGGTTACTTATTATTCGACGAAAAAATTGTGCCACGTGGGTGGGTGTGAAAGCGCTTCGGTGGCCTTATCGTGAGTCAGCGCGCAATCGGATTTGCGGAGTGAAGAAAGGACGGTACAGCTACAGTTATGTAATGAAAACCGCATTAACCTTAGTGATTAGAGTTATGAATCAGACGATCCATTACATGTCAAGTTTGTCTGCTCGGCATCTGTTCCACTTTCACCCGCGGTCTCAGTTTCCCTACCACTGTCGTCATCATGTGCCACACACACCCAGCAGCCAGAACATTATGGCCACCTACCTAAATAGAAGGTATGTTCAACTTTGACAGTGTCATGGCATGGAAGCAACGAGGCCTCTGCATGTAGCTCGCGGGAGTTGCACCACATCTGCACACACCAAGTCACCTGATCACTTAATTACCGTAAATTTCGGAGAGGTGGCCGATTGGCTTTGACGCCAAGTTCAATTACGTTACAGTTGTGTTCTATCGGGTTCAGATCTGACGAGTTTCGAGGCCAGCACATCAATTGAAATTCACCACTGTCCATCACGCACCTGTCTACATCGACATCTACATCCATACTCCGCAAGCCACCTGACGGTGTGTGGCGGAGGGTACCCTGAGTACCTCTATCGGTTCTCCTTTCTATTCCAGTCTCGTATTGTTCGTGGAAAGAAGGATTGTCGGTATGCCTCTATGTGGGCTCTAATCTCTCTGATTTTATCCTCATGCTCTCTTCGCGAGATATTCGTAGGAGGGAGCAATATACTGCTCGACTCTTCGGTGAAGGTATATTCTCGAAACTTTAACAAAAGCCCGTACCGAGCTACTGAGCGTCTCTCCTGCAGAGTCTTCCACTGGAGTTTATCTATCATCTTCGTAACGCTTTCGCGATTACTAAATGATCCTGTAACGAAGCGCGCTGCTCACCGTTGGATCTTCTCTATCTCTTCTATCAACCCTATCTGGTACGGATCCCACACTGCTGAGCAGTATTCAAGCAGTGGGCGAACAAGCGTACTGTAACCTACTTCCTTTGTTTTCGGATTGCATTTCCTTAGGATTCTTCCAATGAATTTCAGTCTGGCATCTGCTTTACCGACGATCCAACTTTATATGATCATTCCATTTTAAATCACTCCTAATGCTTACTCCCAGATAATTTATGGAATTAACTGCTTCCAGTTGCTAACCTGCTATTTTGTAGCTAAATGATAAGGGATCTATCTTTCTATGTATTCGCAGCATATTACACTTTTCTACTTTGAGACTGAATTGCCATTCCCTGCACCATGCGTCAATTAGCTGCAGATCCTCCTGCATTTCAGTACAGTTTCCCATTGTTACAACCTCTCGATACACCACAGCATCATCTGCAAAAAGCCTCAGTGAACTTCCGATGTCATCCACAAGTCATTTATGTATATTGTGAATAGCAACGGTCCTATGACACTCCCCTGCGGCACACCTGAAATCACTCTTACTTCGGAAGACTTCTCTCCATTAAGAATGACATGCTGCATTCTGCTATCTAGGATCTCTTCAATCCAGTCACACAATTAGTCTGATAATCCATATGCTCTTACTTTGTTCATTAAACGATTGTGGGGAACTGTATCGAACGCCTTGCGGAAATCAAGAAACACAGCATCTACCTGTGAACCCGTGTCTGTGGCCCTCTGAGACTCGTGGACGAATAGCGCGATCTGGGTTTCACACGACCGTCTTTTTCGAAACCCATGCTGATTCCTACAGAGTAGATTTCTAGTCTCCAGAAAAGTCATTATACTCGAACGTAATACGTGTTCCAAAATTCTACAACTGATCGACGTTAGAGATATGTCCTTGTGACATGACGCATTACCTTGTTGGAAAAAAAGTGCCAGTGACGTCGAGAAACATGATCGTCGTAACGGGGTGTGCGTAGTTTGTAATCACAGTACGATACACCTTGTCCGTCATGGTGCTTTGAACGAGCGCCGCTGGACCCATGGATGCCCACATGAATGTTCCACAGAGAATAATGGAGCCGCCGCCAGCTTGTCTTCCCCTGGAAGACGACACACAAAGTAACGCTCTGCCACTGTGCCAAAGTTCAGTGGCGATGGTCAATGCCCATTTCGGTAGTTGTTGCCAATGTCATGGTGTTAACATTGGCACATGTACGGATCATCAGCTGCGGAGGCCCATCGTTAGGAGTTTTCGGTGAAATGCGTTTTCAGACACACTTGTATCCTGCCCAGCATTAAAGTCTGATGTTATTTCCGCCACAGTTCACCGTCTATCCTTTTTTACTCATCGGCCCAGCGTACGACGTCCGACATCTGTAACGAGTAGTGGTCGCTCAACTCCATGACGTCTGGACGCGATTTCACCTTGGTTGCTCAACGTGTTGGAAACACTCAGCAGACCACTCCTCCAACACCTGACAAGTCGTGGAGTTGTCGAAATGCTCGTGCCGAACCTCTGGGCCATCACAATCTGCCCTCGGTCAAAGTCAGATGGATCGCGCGCCTTCCCCACTCTAGACACGGACAGCACGCTGATAGTACATGCACAGTGCGTGTGTCTGCCCAGCAGTCAATCCTCGCTAGGTGATGCTGCTATCGTCTGATTGCCTGGACGGGCTTGTATGTATAGTAAATTGAAATCAAAAGATTCTGGCTCATCAGTGTATTCATCTTCACTCTCCAGATCAATATTGATTATTATAATCTTCCATTAACCAAACCTGGGGAAAATAATAATTTTCAAATTCCTTTTACATGTCAGCAAGCATTTAATCAATTATTTTGGGTCATCTTTGAAAGATATTCTTTACTTCTTTGTTTTAGGGCAGTTAAATTAATGGAAGAATTTTTTTTCTGAAAGTTTTTCTTCCGTTATTTCAGATTAGCTGTATAGCGCTCAAATCACAGTGGTATGATGGAAGCCTGCGAGCACTATATCCCTTACATTTTAGAACTGGATCTGCCACAAAAGCAGGCTTTGTCTTATCATAACGCACATTTAGGAAAAGTTCAGTCATTGTTAAGTTCGGTTCAAAACAGATTTTGGTCTGAATGATCCATTCAGTTACGTTCTTTCTGCGAGTGGCAGTAGTTAGGGCTATATTTATCTGAACAGTAAGATCCGGTGCACTATCAACAACAACAATGTTAAGAGCTGGGAAGTTAGGAATCAGATTCTCTTCTAACCATTTGTGATAATTATCCCCACTCACATCATCGTAATAACCTTGGGATTTAGATTTCTAATCATAAATCTGCTACGTCTATGAAACCCATTTCTCCTCCAGCGTAGACAACAATAGCACCTTTGCCTGCACTCCTATTAATCGTTAAACCCGGAATTTCTTCGTGCTGCCAGCACTTTTTCATGGTATAATACGTATGCACCCTGTTGTGTCCGTGAATACCACTGGTTTATTTGGCCCCTTTTCATTGTTTCTTATTGGACTGAAGTATTCCGCACGCTTTGCAACAATGTGGGAACGTTCTGTTAGTATTGTTTTCCTGTTTTTACACTTTTTTAAAACTAAATCCTCCTCTCTCAAAATTTTCCTATATGTTTTCCTTCCTCCCTTCTTGACAACCTATCTCCGTTTTGAAATTATAAGCGGGATTTCCAACGTTGGGATTTCCTTCCTCTGCTCATAATACTGCAAGAATTTTCTTCAAAAAGTACCGTATCGTCGTCATATACAGAAACTCCTTTTCGGGAACGCCTTTGTTTTCCAGGAGATTTATCGTTTTCACCGGTTTCATCCGCTATCTTAAAGTCTTTCCGAATGCGTGTTACTGTTATTTCTGGCTCCCCTATCACTTTGGCTGTCCGAAGTTTTGATTTCTGTACAAGTGGCTGCAGTATGCGACTTAACTTCTGAGACATCAGTCGCCTAGAACTCTGAACTAATTAAACCAAACTAACCTAAGAACATCACTCATATCCAAGCCCGAGGCAGGATTCAAACCTGCGACGGTAGCGGTCGCTCGGCTCCAGACTGTAGCGCCTAGAACCGCACGGCCACTCCGGCCGGCTTTGTAAAAGTATCCTTAGTTCAATCTTCTTTTCATCGTCCTGGAAAAAAATGTGCAACTGTGAACATAAGCTCTTTTTTACCAGAAAGTGTCCACATTCGCAACATCTTCCTCTGTTTGCCACTCTTAGTTGTATTCATAATTATTATTATTACACACGTTACAGGCCTTTTATCAGGCCACGCGAAACATTCATGACTACTTGTTCTTCCTGTTCTTCCAGTACTCCTTCCTTCGATCACTAAAGGCTCTCTTCCTTTCTTCCGTCCACTTAGGCTTTTGAGCTTTAGGTGCTGTTTTCTGTGACATCACTTACCGCTTGTACACCTTGTGTCTATAGACGCCTTTGTCCATGATGTCCACTGAATCTATTTCAGATCTTTCCACATCAATTTTGACTTGTGTCAGCCAAGGTGTAGTGGTGTTGAGTCTCTGGATGTACCTGAGGATTCTGTTAGTGAGTCTGGTCTGTGGGAATCTGCTTATGTGTCCATAAAATTTTAGTCACCTCTTTCTAATGTCCGCTGCGATGTTGGAGAACTTCTCTGTGGTGTCCCTGGAGTGAAGCCTATATCCATCGTCCGTGAGTTTTGGCCCAATAATTTTCCTAATGATTTTTCTTCCCTGTGTGTCTGCCGATACTATTAGCCGCTATTCAGCCACATGAGAGTATACTTAAGAAATCCTTAATATTATAATATTAAGGCTGGGTGTGGCGATTGACAAAAACAGACTTTTTGTACAATAAAGAGACAGGTCGACAATTCCATAATTTAAAATATAAAAGGATGATTTGGTGATTAATTAGAGACGCAGATAAATGGAAAAGGAGTGACGCACATGAATAGATAAAAACACACAGACAGTTGCATGAAGTAAAACGAAAAAGCCGGTGTCCCGACTGATTAAAATCGATATGTAGATGAGTGTATGTAGACCGCCAGGGAGAAGGGCATCACGGGAACGTAGTATTTAAAGGTATGCGTAGGAAGTGGCTGGTGTGGGTGGATGATTGGAGGAGGGATGGTGGAAGAGTGGAGGAGGATACGGTTCCGAACCAAGACTTAGGAAGCTGGTGGAGAGGATTAGAGGGGACGGGAGCCCTGACAAGATCTCCTACATCTGTTAGAGCGTATACGTATTAGGGCGGGTTTCACGGTCAGGTAAGGCAAGGCGACTGAAGTTTCCTTCAGAGAGGATGTTGAGGTGTAATGTTGGAGCAATGTGGTGGTTGAAGTGCGGCCGAGTGTCAACATTAGTGAGCAGGGAGGGGGGGGGGGGGAATGATGAAACTAGGGAGTGGGAAGCATCGAATTTACGGGTAATATAGGGTATTCGGAGGTGTTCAGGAGGGAAGAGTCGGCAGGAAAGTTTTAGAAGTTGGTAGATGTTATGCTGGGGCCAAGGTAGCCCATGAGGGACGGCAGCCCATATTACACCACAGAGGATGGGATTGTCTATGTCCAAGGCGTATCAAAAGCACCATGATAAACACTGTCTTTTACATACAAGATAATGGAAACAGATATTCGGAGCACTACTTCCTGCAGGGGGAGCTCGAGCCACGGCCTGCAGGAAGTATCACTATTAAAACCTGATTGGCTGGAGACAGCTATTTAGGAGCTAGAACCAGCCCCTAAGTTCAGTTCACTCCGGATGCCGACTTCTTGGACTTCGACCGCTGAAGATTACATTTTAGTCTCTGAATTGGACTTTTACTAGTGTGTGTATGTGTGTGTGTGTGTGTGTGTGTGTGTGTGTGTGTGTGTTACCACGAACCTTTGTGAAAAATTAGAAATGAACTTTTATTTGTCTCAATTAGGAGTCTTTTACTGGCATCGTTATTGATATCTTTCTTTTGTTGTTCAGTCATAAACCTTGTAAACGTACATAAATAAAAGTTGTGTTTGTGAAAAATTGCGAATTGTCAGTCACAACAGTAGGGGATGTGGGTGGGAAAAGGTAAGCAGATGTGAGAGTCTGGGCGTGGTGTATGGCATTTGAGAACCTGCAGAGCGTGGGGAAAGGATTTAGGAGTGGAAATCCATACCATATTGGCGTAGCAGGGGATGAGTCGGATCAGGGCTTTATAGGTGTGGAGGACTGCGGAAGAATGCAATCTCCATATTCGACTAGTTAGTAGTTTTAGTCTGTTGTGCACTTTCTGTTGAATTATAGGACTTCCATGTTGTATTGCATTGTACTGTGTGTTAACCGGGGACCTAGAAATGACGGAGAGGCTCCGTCCCCGCCGCAGCCGCAGTGGTCACCAACCCCACGACGACTACCGCAGTCCACTTCACCCCTCCGCCGCCCCACACCGAACCCAGGGTTATTGTGCGGTTCAGCCCCCGGTGGACCCCCCAGGGAACGTCTCACACCAGACGAGTGTAATCCCTATGTTTGCGTGGTAGAGCAATGGTGGTGTACGCGTACGTGGAGAACTTGTTGGCGCAGCAATCGCCGACATAGTGTAACTGAGGCGGAATGAGGGGAACCAGCCCGCACTCGCCGAGGCAGATGGAAAACCGCCTAAAAACCATCCACAGACTGGTCTGTTCCCCGGACCACGACACCGGGTGGATTCGTGCCGGGGACCAGGCGCTCCTTCCCGCCCGGAAAGCCGTGCGTTAGACCGCACGGCCGACCGGGCGGGCTGGACTTGCATGTTAGTCGGTGACCAAGTGTTAGACGACGCGTTTTAGTGTGTTAGCTTGAATAGGACGGTCGTAAATGATAAAGTAAAAGCCGTGGGGGTGAAGGCTGCGGGTTGTTTGGCCTTTAATTATTGCGAGGGTTTATGAGGGTTGATTCTGAAAGTCCACTGGTTGCATCAGAGGGTGTACTGGAGAGATCGTTGGGATTTCTGGAGGGTAGGTTGGTGTGTGGTGTCATCGGCATACTGGGGCGGATCTGGAGGGCTGGGTGGGGGCGGTGTCATCAGTATACTAGGGCGGAGGGGATAAGTGGAAGGGTTTTGGGCATATCGACTGCGTGGAGGGCATGTGGAGGAGGCGCGGGAGTGGAGGCTTGGGCACACTTGCACAGTGATCGACGATGTGAGAGTTGTCGTTGAAGAGAGTTATATAATCTCGATTGGAGCGAGAATTAGGTATGAGATGGACGTCACATAAACGAAGAACCAATATCTGAAATAAGACTCACGCGAGCGCCACTTCAATATACACTCCTGGAAATTGAAATAAGAACACCGTGAATTCATTGTCCCAGGAAGGGGAAACTTTATTGACACATTCCTGGGGTCAGATACATCACATGATCACACTGACAGAACCACAGGCACATAGACACAGGCAACAGAGCATGCACAATGTTGGCACTAGTACAGTGTATATCCACCTTTCGCAGCAATGCAGGCTGCTATCCTCCCATGGAGACGATCGTAGGGATGCTGGATGTAGTCCTGTGGAACGGCTTGCCATGCCATTTCCACCTGGCGCCTCAGTTGGACCAGCGTTCGTGCTGGACGTGCAGACCGCGTGAGACGACGCTTCATCCAGTCCCAAACATGCTCAATGGGGGACAGATCCGGAGATCTTGCTGGCCAGGGTAGTTGACTTACACTTTCTAGAGCACGTTGGGTGGCACGGGATACATGCGGACGTGCATTGTCCTGTAGGAACAGCAAGTTCCCTTGCCGGTCTAGGAATGGTAGAACGATGGGTTCGATGACGGTTTGGATGTACCGTGCACTATTCAGTGTCCCCTCGACGATCACCAGTGGTGTACGGCCAGTGTAGGAGATCGCTCCCCACACCATGATGCCGGGTGTTGGCCCTGTGTGCCTCGGTCGTATGTAGTCCTGATTGTGGCGCTCACCTGCACGGCGCCAAACAAGCATACGACCATCATTGGCACCAAGGCAGAAGCGACTCTCATCGCTGAAGACGACACGTCTCCATTCGTCCCTCCATTCACGCCTGTCGCGACACCACTGGAGGCGGGCTGCACAATGTTGGGGCGTGAGCGGAAGATGGCCTAACGGTGTGCGGGACCGTAGCCCAGCTTCATGGAGACGGTTGCGAATGGTCCTCGCCGATACCCCAGGAGCAACAGTGTCCCTAATTTGCTGGGAAGTGGCGGTGCGGTCCCCTACGGCACTGCGTAGGATCCTACGGTCTTGGCGTGCATCCGTGCGTCGCTGCGGTCCGGTCCCAGGTCGACGGGCACGTGCACCTTCCGCCGACCACTGGCAACAACATCGATGTACTGTGGAGATCTCACGCCCCACGTGTTGAGCAATTCGGCGGTACGTCCACCCGGCCTCCCGCATGCCCACTATACGCCCTCGCTCAAAGTCCGTCAACTGCACATACGGTTCACGTCCACGCTGTCGCGGCATGCTACCAGTGTTAAAGACTGCAATGGAGCTCCGTATGCCACGGCAAACTGGCTGACACTGACGGCGGCGGTGCACAAATGCTGCGCAGCTAGCGCCATTCGACGGCCAACACCGCGGTTCCTGGTGTGTCCGCTGTGCCGTGCGTGTGATCATTGCTTGTACAGCCCTCTCGCAGTGTCCGGAGCAAGTATGGTGGGTCTGACACACCGGTGTCAATGTGTTCTTTTTTCCATTTCCAGGAGTGTATAACAGTCTGCTGCTTAATACGTCTGCGAAAAGTGCTGCGGGGCAACGGCGCCATCACTGCAGAGTCGTCTACAGGTGTCTGCGGCAGTGCAGGTAGTCCCCGCTACGTACCGTGACGTTGTGTGCGACGACGCCGGGTGCCGCTTCCCCCGGCCTGAGGAGGGCGCCACGCAGCAGCCAGAGGGCGCGGTCGGCAGCCGGGTTGGCGCAGAACTCCACGTCCAGCGTCACGGGCAGACCGGCCAGTGCTGTCACGTTACGCCACGGCGGGTACACCACCGGCACACCTGCGCACACCGCACGTCACCAAATTACTAAATTTTATTTGTTTTGCGCGCACATTTATCACGAAAGACACAAGATTAAACTTTTAGGTGATTTAGGGGTACGAGGTGTAATATTTAGTACATAGAGCCACCACCTCTGGCCACCACATGTGCTTTAACCCGGCTGGGCACAGAGTAGAAATGACTTCGACGACAGGTACGGGTACGTCAGTCCGCACAGCTTCCAATAGACTCAATGCTGTCCCATAGGAAAGGTGGCCAATATGATGCAGAATTTTCCACTACTTTTTGTTCAGAATAAGCTCCTTGTGCGTCAATAAATGACTGGAAGCCTTGGAAAAATGGTTAGAAACAGTTCCGATACTCAACCTTCGAAACTGCCTGCAGTAACCATGGTTGTAGCACCGTAGATATCTGAAATCCTGCTGAGACGCTTTACATTCTTTGCCATCTTCAGTTTCGGAAACAACGAGAAGTCTAGAAGTCGCACACAGACAATTCAGGCGAATAAGTACATTACTATTATTATTATTATTATTATTACTAGCGTGGTTTAGATGATCATCTTACATTTTTGATTAAATCTTTAAATATACATAAAATACATAGTACGAAAACTCGAAAATTGTATAACTGTATATCTAGGTCTCTTAACAAGTGTCTTGGTGTCACCAAATGCCGTTCCCTGATGCCGTAGTAAACAACGTTCAGGGAATCGCTGTGCAGTATGCACGTCGGTGCATCCTTAAAACCCCATTCTTACAAAGACACCACACCTTCCATGCCCTGTCCTGAATCGGTTCAGAGCTATCTATAGTTCCCTCAGATGATGAAATCCACTTACACGTTTTTTAGGTTCAGTGACGAAAGTTTCCTGAAGGAAACTTATGTCAAAACTCGCTCCATTCCTGACACAGATCATTCCCAAGAGGTGCGTCTTGCGCTGGCCAGAGTGGTTCTCTGTCTGATGGAAGGTATATTCTGTAGCTGGTTATAAGAAGTGAGTTCTCATGAGTAGCACGCTTTTGGAGCTCTCTTACAGTTGCTGCTTCTCGTCTAACTAGATCGTTGAAGCAGCACGATAAGTTCTTGAACCAAGACATCGCGCTGGTAGGTTTTTGTGCAGCAAACACCACATCCTTGATTCCAGTATTCGGGTCGATCCAGAACAATCCTCGCCCAGAAATGATTAAAAACACCGACGTAGTAATCCGCATTCACCATTTGGCCTTCTGGAACGAATTCTTTATGGATAAGTCCTTTCGAATTAAAGGAAACAGTGAGCACTGCCTCGACACAGGTTTTCTGTATGCGTACTTTTTTTCCGATCTTGGTGATTCCGTATATCTCTGTTCCGAGATTTAGCATTTTGTAAGTGACTCGCACTGAAAACACCATCTTTCATCACTTGTTACGATGCAAGACATGAAGTCTCAGTCCATAGCGGCAGATCTTTTACACTCCTGGAAATTGAAATAAGAACACCGTGAATTCATTGTCCCAGGAAGGGGAAACTTTATTGACACATTCCTGGGGTCAGATACATCACATGATCACACTGACAGAACCACAGACACATAGACACAGGCAACAGAGCATGCACAATGTCGGCACTAGTACAGTGTATATCCACCTTTCGCAGCAATGCAGGCTGCTATTCTCCCATGGAGACGATCGTAGAGATGCTGGATGTAGTCCTGTGGAACGGCTTGCCATGCCATTTCCACCTGGCGCCTCAGTTGGACCAGCGTTCGTGCTGGACGTGCAGACCGCGTGAGACGACGCTTCATCCAGTCCCAAACATGCTCAATGGGGGACAGATCCGGAGATATTGCTGGCCAGGGTAGTTGACTTACAGCTTCTAGAGCACGTTGGGTGGCACGGGATACATGCGGTCGTGCATTGTCCTGTTGGAACAGCAAGTTCTCTTGCCGGACTAGGAATGGTAGAACGATGGGTTCGATGACGGTTTGGATGTACCGTGCACTATTCAGTGTCCCCTCGACGATCACCAGTGGTGTACGGCCAGTGTAGGAGATCGCTCCCCACACCATGATGCCGGGTGTTGGCCCTGTGTGCCTCGGTCGTATGCAGTCCTGATTGTGGCGCTCACCTGCACGGCGCCAAACACGCATACGACCATCATTGGCACCAAGGCAGAAGCGACTCTCATCGCTGAAGACGACACGTCTCCATTCGTCCCTCCATTCACGCCTGTCGCGACACCACTGGAGGCGGGCTGCACGATGTTGGGGCGTGAGCGGAAGACGGCCTAACGGTGTGCGGGACCGTAGCCCAGCTTCATGGAGACGGTTGCGAATGGTCCTCGCCGATACCCCAGGAGCAACAGTGTCCCTAATTTGCTGGGAAGTGGCGGTGCGGTCCCCTACGGCACTGCGTAGGATCCTACGGTCTTGGCGTGCATCCGTGCGTCGCTGCGGTCCGGTCCCAGGTCGACGGGCACGTGCACCTTCCGCCGACCACTGGCGACAACATCGATGTACCGTGGAGACCTCACGCCCCACGTGTTGAGCAATTCGGCGGTACGTCCACCCGGCCTCCCGCATGCCCACTATACGCCCTCGCTCAAAGTCCGTCAACTGCACATACGGTTCACGTCCACGCTGTCGCGGCATGCTACCAGTGTTAAAGACTGCGATGGAGCTCCGTATGCCACGGCAAACTGGCTGACACTGACGGCGGCGGTGCACAAATGCTGCGCAGCTAGCGCCATTCGACGGCCAACACCGCGGTTCCTGGTGTGTCCGCTGTGCCGTGCGTGTGATCATTGCTTGTACAGCCCTCTCGCAGTGTCCGGAGCAAGTATGGTGGGTCTGACACACCGGTGTCAATGTGTTCTTTTTTCCATTTCCAGGAGTGTAGTTTATTTGCGCACTTCCACTCTGCAATATCTTTCTGATTGTCAATGAGCAAGTGGAGCACAAACGACAACTGATGCTCTTTCTGTCAAAGTTTTCAGTTAGAATGGGGTACATTGTTCTGTTTGGAATTCCAGCGTGCTTCTCAATTAATTTGGCAGATGCACACCTATCAATTCGAAGAATTTCCGCCACTTTAACATTTTCTCCGATTCGAACTGTCGATGATTTTCCTGGACGTGGGTCATCTTCAATGCTCTCTGTCATTACTAAACCTTGTATACCACATAAAAATGTTCTTATCACCCATTGCCTCATCACTATAAACAGTGTGTACAACTTCAAAAGTGTCTTTCTTACTTTAATCAATTTAGAACAAAATTTAATATCCACACGTTGTTCGATTGCTCCTTTCTCCACTGAAGTTCTAAACATGAGCCTTATGTTAAAGTATCGGTTATTGCGAGCAATCTGTGACGCCAGCGCGGTTAAACATAAAATGGTAGGTAGTACAAATATCACTCTAGGTAATTCCGGGATGGTTTCTCTGAAAGGGCACGGCCGACTTCCTTCCCCATCCTTCCCTAATCCGATGAGACCGATGACCACGATGTCTGGTCTCCTTCCCCAACCAACCAATCTAGGTAATTCATGCACCCATTCACAGTCGGGTGTAGTCTTTGGCAAATATAAAGTCTGTCACCTTTCCTGAGGGAAGGGCTGTGAATTAACAGACTAGAAACGGAGCGATTACTATTAGTGTAGCGGGTTGCATACTTTAAAAATCAAGGCGCCCCTGACACATTGGTTCTCTAGCGCTTCCTTCGTTCCTGTTGTATTTCCGTGAGTATGACGTTTCTGAGAACTGCAAGGCTGTGATCGCTTCACATTCGTCGACTCGTTCTCGCTTATTGAAGCATGGAAGTGTGTAAGGCTATTCGTGGCTTATTGGTTGTACAGAAGTTCAGTACACGACCTTGGTGCTGTAAAGTAGTACTGATAATGTGAAATGACTTGTTGTCGGGATCGGATGGCCTTTAACGAAGCTGTACTTTGTGAGGCTGTGGAGGGCGTAAGATGATAATTATTGGTACAAAGTACACAACTGCAAATGTGCTGCATTAGAGAAGGACTGATATGTGGAATACGTTTCACGCTATAGCCCACACTTCAGATTGAAAACGTACAAATTTCGTCCAACAAAGATAGAATGGTTTTATTCTTGTTTATTGAATCTCCACCATGAGAAAACATTTCTGTTCTGCGTCAAACGAAAACTGGACACAGAGGAACGCCAATGTTACATCCTTGTGACAAGAAAGAGCGCTATTTCTGTTATTCATCTGGTCACGGCAACTTGTGTTTGTGTGCTAATAGCGACTTGTGTAGCTTATCATTCGTTTCCCTAATTTATTTTAATAATTAATCATCATTTAGAGTTTTACATTCATCCTCATGTCACAGTTTCTGGTACTTCCGTTACAAACTGGGCAATGCCTCGAAAATATGTGTTTTTCAATTTAATTGTTATACATTCGTTGAAGAGATAATAAACAGTAAAATAAATTAACCACAATCTTCGAAACAGTTTTATCTATGTAAATTTATATATAAACAGAAAAATACTTACAGCTAACCGATCAGTCGTTATATTGGTAAATAACTTTCTTTTGGCATTTAGGCAAGTCAGACAGTTTGTGACATTTCAATATGCACTTGAGAATGGCTTTGAAGGCGAAATCATGACCGTGTAAAATATCTGAATAGTAATTTACAGGTTAATGGTGGAAATTTCTTCCAACACGGTTGCGTATGTAGCGGGAATGGCGCGAGTCCACGGTCCACGGTTATGCTTTCGAGCTGATGCACTCGCTCTCCTTTCTGAACGAGGCAAGTTCACCGGTACCTGACAACAGACTCAGGTGACGAGTGGGCAGCGGCGAAGACTCACGAATCAAGTCTACTGACACACATAAAGGGAGAGCTCTGAGATGATTTCACAGGACACGCTGGTTAGTTTAAAGTTATGATATGGAGCCGGTTTCTGATCTCTGCTGTGAATTCCCTCGTTCTCGCTGTTTCAGTTACATGGCAGAGTTCATCAGTTGTAGGATCTGGCTAGTGGTGGTCTACAGGACTATCGGCAAGTCATGATGAGATGTTTCTAGTGGGAAGAGGATCTCGAGAATGTGCGGGACATGGTAACAGTGGAATACTCTCTGTATCGAAGCACAGGACGGACAACACGGAGAGTTGCAATATCTTGTTGGAAGACGACGTCACGGAGAC
Source organism: Schistocerca cancellata (assembly GCF_023864275.1). Lineage (NCBI taxonomy): Eukaryota > Metazoa > Arthropoda > Insecta > Orthoptera > Acrididae > Schistocerca > Schistocerca cancellata. The sequence goes on from NC_064627.1 coordinate 474,126,429, forward strand.
TTCGAGACAGGGAACAGCCTTCTGCCTTAACACGTCAGGAACGTGAGGGCTGCTCTCTACATCAGACGTGACCGTATTGTGTAGCATTCACACCCAAAACCACTAACCCTTAACTCACGAGGTGTGGTGTCTCAGACCGCGTGAAAGTTTTCGAACTCGCTCTCCAAGGCCAGTTGAGGTGGAATGCTTCTATACTCCCCGTATCCTCCGTAAATCACCAAGCCAACGATGTTTGCTGTCGGTTGCGTTATTGCCTTCTGTGGTTATTGTTGACACGTGATACTGATTCGTGCTGGAGTCTCCCAGACCGCGCCTCGTTAACTACGTACCTGTTTTCTTCAGTACGGTACCCTACGGCTCAAAATGTGTTCGCACGAATGTATCAGTTTTAACTTTGCCGAGTTTGATGAAATTGTTAGTCGGTCACTGGAGTAAGGTATCAGTGTTATGGAAGAAGAAATAAACGAAGAAGACGACGATTTTACGTTAGCCAGTGATCACACTTCTGCTATCGAATAAGAGTATCATTCAAAGGAAGTATTTCAGGAAAGTTGTGAGGGAGATTTGTCAGTTTCTTCAAAGAAATACTTAAAGTGTCTGTTAAAATCGAATGTTTTCTTAGTGGTGATAAGAAAAACGTAGTTCCCAGCAATGAACGTCAATTTGACAGACTTTCTTTTTGTAGCTATCGGGTGGAATTTTTATGCACAAATTTAAGCCCTGGAATTTAAATTTATTTGCTACAGAGATTATATAATTTTTCAGAGTGTAAAATTCAGTACTCTAACAGTCCATTTACGTGTACTATTTAAAAGAACCACAAAAAATTATGTACTTTTGTGTGATAAATAGTAAAATGCTGCAGGCTTCGTTTATTGCAATAAAATAAACTAGGAGCATTTAAACAACTGTGAAAATAAATGTAATATAGCATAAAGTAAAAATTTCATATGATTTTTGCCTTAAATCTCGGTTTAAAAATAGGGGTCCCAGAGAACCCACCTCGTAGTCTACGTCACAGAAAAGGCACGTCGCGAGTTTAGGGCTAAGCCTGGTTTTAGGTCCGTATGGCGATGACTAAAACAGTCTGACAACGTTAGTGCTGTCTGGACCTTCCACATACATGCATGTGATGCTGTACGCTGAAGCGTGACTTGTCTGAAACGACGGCGTAGCACCACTCCTGTGTCCAATGTTGTAATTGTATGACGCTGTCGGGATCTCACCATTCTCTGTGCGTCTCTCTCTGCTGTCACTTCAAAGGGAGCCGCAGCAGTGGTTGCCATGGAAACTATCTGTGGTGCTCCAGACACAGTCGCACTGTCCATCTGAATAGATGAACGTGTACGTCCTTTAGGGCGCTAGACACTTGGGGTCTTCATATTCTGTATGGCGTTGTGTTTCGTTCTACTGAACCCATCGATTTCGTATTTGTATGACACTGTCGGGATCTCAGCAAACGCGAGCAGCAGTATGGCACAACGATAAACCACAGCGTAGATGGCCATGATACTACCGCTGTCCAATTCCGACACCTTCTAGTAGACGTCACACCTTCTACCACGAGTCATAACACCTTCTCCTCGCCTACAAACAATACTTAAATGGGATTTATTAGTGATATATCCGCTGCGTTATCTTTCCTTACATGCAGAATTTAGATGGCGTTACTCTTACATAATTTGTTTCGTTGTCCTGAAATAGTGATTGACTGCATATCCAAGCATGTAGAGCACAGAACATTGTTTGGTACATTATGCCGTCACTGTGCTACAATTTTAATGGCCAGTAGTGTATAGAACCTCAACCAGTAGAGGGCTCAATAATTAATCATTGTCCGACGCTGTTGTGCGACCCGAGTGGCTCTAGGCGCTACAGTCTGGAGCCGCGCGACCACTACGGACGCAGGTTCGAATCCTGCCTCGGGCATGGATGTGTGTGATGTCCTTAGGTTAGTTAGGTTTAAGTAGTTCTAAGTTCTAGGGGACTGATGACCTCAGAAGTTAAGTCCCAGAGTGCTCAGAGCCATTTGAACCATTTTTTTGTTGTGCGACAGTAACATCAATAATCGTCATTGTTCTATTGTAGTATTAGATTCGTCAGCAGCATGCCATCTGCTTCTGTAATAAATAATACATGCCAATCTCATTCTTGAATCCAACTGACAAAGTATATTGTGAAATGTTAATGTGCCACAGGTGATTGTATATTACACACCGGTGTTGGGGGTTTAAGTGCTCATATTTCTATTGGTGAGAGAGAAAAATGTACTCAGCAACGTCACATGAGTTTATATGTCATTTGCAGTCTAATAATTATAGCTGTTTTTTGATTGGTTAGTTCCGTAGTATGAGTGCAACAAGCAAACCAATAGTGGCTGTTTTCCCCTGGACAGCAGATCAGGTATTGAAGAACGGACACGTGACGCAAAACGGATGGTCAAATGCGGACAGGCGCAGTCCTCTTTCTGGAGCATCTACAACCGTGCAGAAAACAATGGCTAGTGAATTACGTGATGTGTTGGCTGGAAGACTATTAGACGCAGAGATAAAATAAGTACCATACGGAAGTGGGTAAAAATTACACTGAGGTGAGAAAAGTCGTGGGATCCCTCCAAATACCGTGTCGGACCTCCTGTCGCCCGTCTTACTGTAGCATCTCGACGTGTTATGGACTCAACAAGTCGTTGGAAGTCCCCTGCAGACATACTGAGACGTGCTGCCTCTGTAATTGTGACAGTGTTGACAGTGCAAGATTTTGTGCACGAACTGACCTCTAGATTATGCCCCATTAATGTTCGATGGGATTCACATCAGACGATCTGAGTGGCCAAATCATTCACTCGAACTGTCCAGAACGCTCTTCGAAGCTATCGCGAACAATTGTGGCCCTATGAAATAGCGCATTGTAATGTATAAAAATTGCATCGTTGTTTGGAAACGGGAGGTCCATGAATGGCTACAGATGGCCTGCAAGTAGCCGAACATAACCATTTCCAGACAATAAGTAGTTCAGTTGGACGAGAGTTCCATGTAAACACAGCCAAGCCCTTATGGAGCCACCTCCAGGTTGCAAAGTGCCTTGTTGACAACTTGGGTCAATTGCGTCTGCACCTCACTAAAACTCAGGACTCATCTGGACCCTAAGGTCCAACCGGTAAGGTCATGAGTCGAGGACCAGCGCTGCAGGCGATGTGACGCTGCTAGCAAAGGCATTGCCACTGATCGTCTGCTGCCATAGCCCATCAAAGCCAAATTTCGCAGCATTGTCCTAACGGATACGTTTGTCGGATGTTCCACATTGATATCTGCGGTTATTTCTCGCAGTGCTGCTTGTTTACATTTACATTTACATTTATACTCCGCAAGCCACCCAACGGTGTGTGGCGGAGGGCACTGATAACGGTACGCAAACGCTACGGCTGTAGGTCGTTAACTAAAGGTCGTCTACTTGATACGAAGTAGTGCCTGAAATTTAATATTCTCAGCACACTCTTGACACTAATGATCTCGGAACACTGAATTCCCTAACGGTTTCCGAAACGAGATATGCGTTTCGCTATCCCTTGACTTTTGCCACCTCAGTGTAAAGTACCAGTTGTCAATATATCAGTATCTACATCCCTAACATGCTGAGTAACTGAATGTATACGTGTCGCTTGGACTTGAACAATGTGTGTGTCTTCGCGGAATTACATAAGGACTAAAACTTTATTTAGCCCCGCGCGCTAGAACAAACTATAGTACCAAAATTGATAACGCTGATGAATCTAGTACTGTAATGAAACGAATGTAGCAGTCTGAAGAGGGACATGATAGCCCGAAACAGATCAGAGCAGTAAAATAAAGTGTCTTAAAAGTATAGCTACCGTGACATCGTTTAGTTTTTCGGGAAATAAGTTCTGTAACTGTAAATTTTAGGCCGCGTGGAATTAGCCGAGCTGTCTAGGGCACAGCAGTCATGGACTGTCTGGCTGGTCCCGGCGGAGGTTCGAGTCCTCCCTCGGGCATGTGAGTGTGTGTTTGTCCTCAGGATAATTTAGGTTAAGTAGTGTGTAAGCTTAAGGACTGGTGACTTTAGCAGTTAAGTCCCATAAGATTTCACATACATTTGAACATTTGTAAATTTTAGTTCCCAACCTAGGCTGCATAAAAAGAAGAGGTACGGGCAGAACAATACTTCTGAATTTTCCCACTGGTGTTCTTCAAGTCTCCCCATTGAGCGGGGTCTTAAGGAATAAGTCTTCCTGTAGTTGGTATTGGATGAAAAACTGCCACTTAGTGCGTCTGTGAAGATCAGTTTATTTCGTTGCTGCAAGCACATCTTATCACCTTTACCTCCTCTGATCATCACTTAAAACCAATAACACAAATCAATCGTACCATTCATTGAAGATATGTCCTCAAACAGAAGCTTGATTTGAATGCTATGGTGGTTTGTTAGGCACAATCTTGTTGCGGATGGTATACCCTTTCTCAGAAATATGATTTTCCTTACCATAACGTTACAGAGGAGTGTTACAGTATGACGCGGACCACGGTGTAGTTTCATGTTTTCCGCAGTCCCACACTTTCGTCAGGCTGGCCGTTGTAGCCGAGTGGTTCTAGGCGCTTCAATCTGGAACTGCGCTGCTGCTACGGTCGCAGGTTCGAATCCTGCCTCGGGCATGGATGTGTGTGATGTCCTTAGGTTAATTAGGTTTAAGTAGCTCTAAGTCTAGGGGACTGATGACCTCAGATGTTAAGTCCCATAGTGCTTCGCTCAATTTGAACCATTTGAACTTTCGTCAGAAAGGAAACGAACGGCAAGAGACAAGTAAGGTCGTACAATCGATGTACTGCATTAAAAAGGGAGTACTTACAGTGTCGGTGATAGGAATAGCACGTGGCACATTTACACTAGAATATGCTCTAGTGGTTGTTAGGTGCAGCAGTTAGGTAGCCGTAAAAACGTTAGCATCATGCAGGGGATGATATAGGACAGTCTCAAAGCAGGTGAAAGACTGATGATCTGTAGAAAAGCACTCCTAGGCGGCAGCAGCCACTGAGCAACCTCAGGATCCAGAACCATGCCATCGCTGTGGAGTACGGAAGCAACTGGACACTGTATGTTGCAGAGCGTAGAAATTCCCCTGGGTGCAGAAAAACTTCCGTTAGAAGGTAGAATTACGGAAAAGGTCGCCTGGACGTAACAGTCGTGACAAATGTTGGTACAAGCCCATCGAAGCGAACAGCTCAGGAGGAAGTCTTTCTTGAAGGGAAGTAAAAATAAAATGAAATGAGATCCCTCATTTCACTCTCACCGACCAACTATCGTGCACACGTTACAGGTGGCGAAACAAAGCGTCACCTAATAGTAGCAGCAGTGTGACACTTAGTTTTAGGAACACTACAGAGGTATAAAGCAGCTTGTCTTGCTGCTAAACTAACCTGATATCAGATCGGCAGAGAACATCTACTACGGTATAGAAAGGAGATGTATGGGCCATTTATCCACTTCCGACATATTTCCTGCATCTGTGGAAGGCGTTTGGGCAAGCATTGTACGGGAAAACTTCCTATGTTTTTGATATCTTTTAGAGTTCACGTCACAACCGCCGCCATAAGGTCAAAGAAGTTGCTCCACGTTAGAGATAGTTACGTCTAACTGTTTCGGCGAATAATGAAGTAAGTTAAATTGGACGGCGAATGTTCTACAGAAACGAAAGTTTTCTCCAACGAATAGTATGAAGAGTACTAATGTGCTCTATATACACTGTCAGATCCAAAGTATACGGACGCAGATTACTGGACGTTAATATGGGGTGCTTCCACCCTTCGCCTTTGTGACTGCTTGAATACTGTCTGGGACACTTTAAACGGGATGTCCCAATGTCTGTGGAGGAGTGGCAGACCATTCTATCTCAAGAGTCGCAACCAGAGAAGGTAGTGATGGTGGATGCTGAGGTCCAGAGCGAAGTCAAAGATCTAACTTATCACAAAGCTTTGCAATGGGCCTACGTGGAAACACAGGGCAGGGCAGTCTATTTCAGAAATGTTGTTGTCCTCAAACCATTTTCTAACAGTTGCTTCTTTATGATAGAGTGCATCCTGATGCTGAAACAAACAATCCTCGTCTCGGAATGGTTCCTCTAGTGCACGCAGTACAGTATGCTGTAAAATAATGTCATAATCTGTCGCATTTAACGATTTGTCTAGTGTAATAAGGAAACCACACCCTAACCAAAAAAAACACCCTCATAGCCGCGCGGAGTGGCCGCGTGGTTTGAGGCGCCATGTCACGAATCGCGCGGCCTCTCCCGCAGCAGATTCGAGTCCTCCCTCTGGCATGGGTGCGTGTATTGTCCTTAGCGTTAGTTAGTTTAAGATAGTTTAAGTAGTGTGTAAGTCTAGGGACGGATGACCTCAGCAGTTTGGTCCCTTAGGAATTCACACATACACACAATCACCCATATCGAAATACTACCTGCTCTGTGCAGGCATTCCCCAAAGCGAAACGTTTCCGTTGGATTCCCACAGGGTATAGCGTGATACATCACTGCAAAATACTCGTTTCTAGTCATAAACTGCCCAGTGGCGTCGCTCTTTGAACGATAACAGGCATCGCTCAGCACTGATTATATAAATCTGTGGCTGAGCTGCTCGACCATTTCAACCCATTCTCTTAACTCCACACGCACTATCATGGTCCTAACTGGACTGCTAGCAGCACACTGCAGCACATGACTGGTTCCTTCGGCTATTGTCCTATGGTATTTTACAACTACTCCCTGGAATGCTCGACGGACCCTGCCCGTCAGTACATGAGATAAGCCTAGTCTTGGTTTAGCTGCGTTTATAATTCGCGTACCCACTTCACAGTCACATTACCATAAGGAGACTTGGGCAGCTTTTTCAGGGCCGAAGGAGCCATGACGATTGTGTTACTCAGGTAACATCCGGTGACTGGATTACCTTCGAAGTCACACAGCTCTCCTGACAATGTATTCTGGTGTATTCTCCACCGGCAACACAATAATCATCGCCCAGTTTTGTACAGGAAGATTCGCCTCCCAAGACATATAACTGCCAATTATGCATTGTACAGGTTCAGTCACTAACTATTGCCACCTCGAATAGCTCCGATAGTATGACAGTAGCTGAGAAGTTTGTGGGACATATGTTGCATGGGACAACTTCTGCACTTACCGAAGTACATGCTCTGACAATTCGCTCTCGTATATCGTGCAAATAGTAAATATTCTCCCATTACGGAGTATCCATCTAACGCGCCACTGACATGTAAACACCATTCGACGGTTTCGAAATACAACACTAATAGGAATGGTGAGACTAGTATCGTCAAATTAAGCGAATGTGAATGATGTATTCATTCTAAGAACGAGTCGATATGCTTCTTATTTATGGAGAATGCCAACGAAATCAATGAAGGCTAGAGACTTATACGTGAGAACAACTGGGTCTTTAACGCATCGGAAACATATCCGGCAAAGGAAAGTTACCAACGAGGAAACGGACATTGGTACTCTTGTCGTTGTGGTTAGAGATCCTTGTCTTAGTTCGCGTCAATTCGCAAGAGATTCTGGCATGAGCCAGAGTACTGTTGTTCGTGTTCTGATCACCCAAATATCATCCTTACCATATCAGTCTCCACCAAGAATTAACTGGTACGGATTGTATGCGTCGCATTGAATTCTGGCGATGTGCTCAACACCAGGTACAGAGGGATGACACATTCATTAATTTGATTTTATTTACTGACGAGGCTGCATTCATGAACCATGGAAATGTTATTTTGTATAACATGCATTATTGGGCAACTGAAAATCCACGTTGGCTGCGGCAAGTTGCACACCAAAAACCGTGGTCGGTGAATGTATGGTGTGGGATTCTGGAGGACACAATTATGCCCCTGTTTCATCTTAGGAAATCTTAATGGTAGAAAGTACACCAAATTCCTGCAAGAAACATTAGGTCTGTTATTGGAAGAAATACCTTTAGGAACAAGGAACAGAATATGGTATCAACACGATGGGTGCCCAGCACATTTTTCGCTGATGGCTAGTAAAGAGTTCCAGAGACAGTCACCAAATCGTTGGATTGGACAAGGAAGAGATGTGTGTCGTGGCCGGCTCGTTCGCAAGACTTGACGCCTCTAGACTTTTTCTTGGGGGGTTTGTAAAAGTCATTGTTTATAAAGACGTTCCAACTACACCTGAAGATATGCGAGAGGGAATTGTCAGAGCATGTGCTTCGATAAGAGCCGATGTTATAAGGAATACCACTCAGTCTGTGATAAGAAGATTGCAGCTCTGCATTGATACCAGTGGTCATCACTTCGAACTCGATCTGTAAATGGACGTTCATGCCACCTTTGAGACCTTCGTTGACGTTCAAAGACTTTAGTGTTACATGTTATTGTATTCGTCTTGATAGCCGCTATCAGAAAATAAGTACCAAACTATAGCATCCCATTTAAGAAAACAAAGTTGACCCTGATATCTCTGACGCGACCCAACCCAGCAACGAAACACCAATCTCATATTATGGCCCCCATTGTCCCATGCCCCTTTTGTCCCATAAGTTTTTCAGCTCCTATCGTACTTCCGGAGCTATTCTTGGTGGCAGTAGTTAGTAACTCACCGTATATAAGTGTGTCTGGATGCTTTCGATCGGATGGTGCAAGTAAATAATTGCCCACATACGATCAGCAGCACTTTGAGATTGTTCGCCGACAATGAATATATCGGCTTTGGACGATCGTACGAATTTGCAAAGATCCGGATAGCATATCTACCTTCTGCAACGAATGAAAGCTCTCTTTAAATATATTTAATATAATACCTGTAACAAATACATTATTTGGTGAATATCTTGTGTAGATCTCATCGTATGAATGTTCAGGTGTAATACTATGAAGAGAAATTAAATGAGACGATTACGTAAAATCAATATTAGAACAGGTGAAAGGATCCTTAGACCTTAGATTTATTGTGAAGCTTCTAGGAAAGAGCGGCGCCCTTGTATAGGAAATTACACACGAGATGATTGTGTCACGAATTAAAACATTACAACAGTAGAACGGTACAGTGTTGTATCACTGTTTAGAATCATCATCAGGCAGGCATAACAGACATGGAACGAATTCAGAAATGAGATGCTACGGTAGTAAAAATTCGGTGTAGCCCATACCAAAGGGTAACAGAAATGATCGGGGAACATAGATGGGAATCCGCGGAAGAAAGTTGTAATTTTTGCGAAAAACGTCTTGGGTAACACTAAGGAATCTGTGTTCGAAGAACACTGTATGACTTTTATGCTGTCACTATTGCACATTTTTCATTGGGATCACGTTCATAACAGGGATTAGGGTGCATACACACTCATTCGTTCAGTGCACGAATAAGACAAAAACTTGATGACATGTACCCTCCGTCATGCAGTGTAAAGCGGTTCTCTGAATAAATATGTACGTGTAGATGTAATTGTGCAGATAGTGTAGACACACCTATGGCCTTGCAAGTAAACTAGACCACTTTCAAGTAGAAAATTTATACTTACAGTAGATATAGAGAAGTACTGCTGTTAGAAATGGGATAATGGTGGTTACTGCTGTTAACAGTTAGGCGTCTAAGTAGTACAGATTTCTGAATAACTGATCATGCGAGTTGTACAGTAATTACATCAACGTCGGACATACGAAAGTTCACTGACAACGATACGAATATGGTGGAGCATTGCATTGAAATCGCAACGAGCTTCCCACGTCGTTTTAATGTGAAAAAGTATATTAAAATGTTTAATTTGTCTGCATTGATTTTTTCTTATTTAATTTCCGTTAAATATTCGTCTTCAGAGTCTTTTACACATCTGAACAAATCACCATTGGTAATAGTTCTTAATGGAGAGGATTTTGCCAAAGGTTATTACTCTGCTAAATGAAATAAGTTTTGAAATGGCACAGCTGTGTGTGCTACCACGTCCTGCATCTGTTCCTGCAGAGTTAATTAGCAAGAACAACATTAGTGGGATTAACATTTAAAACTCCCTGCCATACGACGGCATGTGCAGAAAACTCGCATTAGCAGCAAACCCAGCGCTTCGTTACTGGCTTTATCAGATTTCATGGTGGTTGCTAGACCAGGCATGATAACAGTGACAGTGTATAGACACAGAAGATGTTTACTATATCAGTAACGTTAACAGTATAATTTTTAACGATATTTGTACTTCCTCTTAATTTTGTGTGTCAGGGTGTTCCAAAGTCTTTGCGACAAACGTTTATGGAAGATATGCCGGCACCCAGAATTAAAGCAACAAACTAAAATTTTGGAAGGTTGCCTGTATTTGCCACAGAACCGTATAATCAGGTGATAGTCGAGTAGAAACACTGCAAAGAACACAGAACGTAAACAGCTGCTACATGGATAAAAATACTTCTTTTTTTCACTTAACGTATTTGCTCCCACATTCCGTCGACTGGTTAATGTGCTTAGTAGCGGGTGTGACCACCTATGGCAGCAGTGTAGGCCTGACAACGACAGGACACGCTTTCGGTAATGCCATCAATCTTATGTTGAGGGAATAACTCCCACTGTTCATGCAGAGCTGCTCGCAAGTCTTCGAGAGAGGTGGGTGAATTCTGGCGTGATGCAACCCATTTCGCCAGTGCAAAAAATGGCTCTGAGCACTATGGGACTTAACATCTGAGGTCATCAGTCCCCTAGAACTTAGAACTACTTAAACCTAACTAACCTAAGGACATCACATACATCCATGCCCGAGGCAGGATTCGAACCTGCGACCGGTGCGATCGCGCGGCTCCAGACTGAAGCGCCTAGAACCGCTCGGCCACACTGGCCGGCTCGCCAGTGCAACCCAGGCATGCTCTATGGTATTCAAATCGGGAGAGCGAGAAGGCCACGCCATGCATGCAATATCTTTCGTTTCCAAGAAAACCTCAACCACCCGCTCTCTATGAGGTCGAGCCTTATCGTAGTTCAATGCGAAGTATACCCACAGCACCTTGATACAACTATGCATGATCTATGAAGATCTCGTCACGATACCTGACAACAGTTAAACCATGCCGATTCAGTCGTAAAATTTCGTGAAGAGGTAATCAAGTGGTTAACAAACTCCCATCCGACAACATTAGGAATCGTCCTCGATATTGGTCTCTTTCTACAATGTTTGTGTCTCGTAATTGTTCAAATGGCTCTGAGCACTATGGGATTTAACTTCTGAGGTCATCAGTCCCCTAGAACGTAGAACTACTTAAACCTAACTAACCTAAGGACATCACACACATCCATGCCCGAGGCAGGATTCGAACCTGCGACCGTAGCGGTCGCGCGGGCCCCGTAATTGTGTTCCACGTTCCCTCCAGATTAGAGATAGGTCGTTCGCGAACTAACGGGTCCAAAGGAACGGTTCACGAAGATGAACGGGAGCGAGGAACGAATTGTAAGGAATTGTCTTTCAATCGGTCTCGTTTCCGCAACGGCACGTCGGCCGGTCTCGTTCCAGCCTCGATTCCGGTCCCGTTCCCGATTCTGTCTCAGTCTCGGTCTCGGTTTCGGTCTCCCTCGGCCGGACTCGTCCTTCTTCGCGTGGCAACTCGTTGCAGTTCCATTGCCGACTGCTCCTAGTTAGTTCAGTAGCGAGTTGTTATTCGTTTCGTTCGCTTTGCACGCCTATTCTAGATCTGTTTCAAACTTTTACTGAACTGCGGACTTCTGGTTATTTTGATATTCTGTTCAGCGTTTACGACTGGTAATTAAAATGTATTTTATAATTACATAAATTACGTAAATATTGAATGGTATTTAATACATACATCTTTTCAGATAACAAAACGGCATCTCGTCTTACTACACTATTTCGATAAACAGCAGAAGAAATAAAAAGCCAAGTTTTTTTGTTATTACAAATGCAAAGGAAGTCGGCATGGCACACACGAGTGGCCATTTTCCGTCTTTCTTTGATCCAAGGTAAAGCAGCATGTTCATTGTTATGGAAGGAAGACCGGCTGTAAGTAGGATGTTTAGGTTTTTACGTTGGTAACGTCACGTAGCGCTCTGTATGAAAATCACTGACTATTCTGTGTGCAGCCTGTGGCTGGTTTGCATTGTTGGAATTTGCTATTGTAGTGCTGGGCGGTTGGCTGTTAACAGCGCGTAGCGTTGCGCAGTTGGAGGTGAGCCGCCAGCAGTGGTGGATGTGGGGAGACAGATGGCGGAGTTTTGAGAGCGGATGATCTGGACGTGTGTCAATCGGAGAGAGTAAATTTGTGAAACGGGATATCATGAACTGATGTATATATTATGACTTTTGAACACTATTAAGGTAAATACACTGTGTCTTCTCTATCAAAATCTTTCATTTGCTAACTATGCGTATCAGTATTTAGTGCCTTCAGTAGTTAGAAACTTTTATTTAGCTGGCAGTAGTGGCGCTCGCTGCATTGCAGTAGTCGAGTGACGAAGATTTTTGTGAGGTAAGTGATTCATGAAAGGTATAGGTTATTGTTAGTCAGGGCCATTCTTTTGTAGGGATTTTTGAAAGTCAGATTGCGTTGCCCTAAAAATATTGTGTGTCATATTAAGCACAGTCATTTATAATTTTTCTAAGGGTATGTTTCACGACTAACAACCGAACGAAGCCTCGCTCCATAATCGAGTGTCTGGTGTCACATTTTGTATAAAAATACGATAACTCCTACAATATTATTTCAGTGGTACATGGTGGCGCACGAAAAATCGTCCCCGAGTCCTAGGCTGCTCATCGTCGCCCACCGATCATCATCTGTTCTTTCTAAGTTGTTGTTTTCATTAGCCTATTTGTTATTTCCTTACTGCCCAATTGTTACACGTTTATCTACTCGGCTCGTAGCGGGCAACGAATACTGCGGAATTGGCGACCAATCTGTACTCTTGGCCGCTTTTTTGTGCTCCACCTTATATTATTTCATTGCGATCAGCCACATAACGCTACAGTTGGCTAAACGAGAGGTTCTGCAGAATCACGAAAATTACATCTGCAAGTGTGTGTGAATTCTGTAATTAATGAAAATTCTGTACTCCTGGGGCGAGGCAAATGCCCCCTCGTGGCGCCTTCCATCTTCAGTCACCTATCGTACCAATTTTCAGTTTTTCTTAAGAACCATATATCATGCAAAAATGAACGGTGAACGAGTAAAAATAAACGGTTTTCGAAAAAGAGAGATCACTAGTGAACTAGTTCCGAAAGATGAACGAGTCTGCCCATCTCTACTCCAGATGCGAATCTGCTGAGAGTCCCTCTCCAGACCGAATCGGGACTCCCCTGTTAAAACTACGTTGGCTTGCTATTCGACCCTCCAGGTGGCATGTTGTCGACTTCACTCTAGACGTTCCTTTCTGTCAAGACATATCGTACGTACACATGCAACAGGTATCCGACAGTAAAGGACACTGTGCACCGTTTCGCTCGATACAACACGTCTAATGGATGTTGCGGCGTCAGATGCCAGTTGCCGTGCAGTACTAAGGCAGTACTGCCGTACCCTTGCAGCCAAATAACAGTCATCTGTTTCTGATGCCACACGTGGTCGACCCTATTCTGGTCTTTGGGATACAGTTTCGGTCTCTATACACTATCGCCACATCCGAAAACAACAGAACGATTCACATTAAGCCATCAGGCCACTTCAGTTTGCTACTGTTTTGTTTCCATTCTTCCTATTGTCCTCCACGGCAGACAGTCTGGTAGGCGTCTTCTCTGTGCCATACTGCACCGTCTATGACTGTGCACACAGCAATTGTAGATGTGCGACTATCCGGCAAACTCCACCTCGTTTGACAGTACCCTGATATTATCGTTGGCGTGCTTGTCCGTTGACCAGAATGCCATCTGCTGTGCCGAGCACGGTCGTACGGAAATCCTTTGACAGTTTGGATGATTAATGGTGAATTAGACACAGGACGGGGAAACAGAGATTTGTTAATTCAATTTTGGACATCAGTGTAGATCACCTCACGACGAACAACTTTTGTTAGAGGCCAAATGTATACTGTGGCTTCCCCGCGACTCTAGACGACTTTTATGGCTGGTTATGCTCCTGAGAAGTAGCGGAACGAAGCCACTTGCAGTATTATATGAAGATGGTATCTGTTCTTTCGGACATGTCCGAGAGAACAGATACTATCTTCATATAGTTAAGGCTAACCGGCCATTGACCTTCTTCTTCTGTGCTGGATGCACACACATTGCCGAAACTCTTACGGGACTCGGTAAGATTGTCTGCCGCGAGTAATGAGTGTAATGGGTAGCGACTCTACGAATGTAGTGTGTGGAAATATAAGGTGAGAATGTCGGTCTCGCGGGAAGCGTGCGCGAGATAGTCCCTGCAGTTGCACTATCCTCTGTGCCCTCGGTGGCTCAGATAGATAGAGTGTCTGCCATGTAAGCAGGAGATCCCGGGTTCGAGTCACGGTCGGGGCACACATTTTCACCTGTCCCTGTTGATGTATATCAACGCGTCAGCAGCTGCAGGTTTTAATATATAATTATAACTTTGATTGTCATCCGCGACTACCTTACAGCACAGAGGTACGTCGAGGATATTACTTGTCGAAATACTAGATTCCATATCCCGAACTGTTATTGATTATTAGAAATTCTTGCATGACGTGGTTATCAGTCGACCCAGGGAAGTGGACAACATTACTTGTGAAACCTGTAAGAGATGCTGTTGAACTGATTCGAAATGTATACACTCCTGGAAATTGAAATAAGAACACCGTGAATTCATTGTCCCAGGAAGGGGAAACTTTATTGACACATTCCTGGGGTCAGATACATCACATGATCACACTGACAGAACCACAGGCACATAGACACAGACAACAGAGCATGCACAATGTCGGCACTAGTACAGTGTATATCCACCTTTCGCAGCAATGCAGGCTGCTATTCTCCCATGGAGACGATCGTAGAAATGCTGGATGTAGTCCTGTGGAACGGCTTGCCATGCCATTTCCACCTGGCGCCTCAGTTGGACCAGCGTTTGTGCTGGACGTGCAGACCGCGTGAGACGACGCTTCATACAGTCCCAAACATGCTCAATGGGGGACAGATCCGGAGATCTTGCTGGCCAGGGTAGTTGACTTACACCTTCTAGATCACGTTGGGTGGCACGGGATACATGCGGACGTGCACTGTCCTGTTGGAACAGCAAGTTCCCTTGCCGGTCTAGGAATGGTAGAACGATGGGTTCAAAAAAAATGGCTCTGAGCACTATGGGACTCAACTGCTGTGGTCATAAGTCCCCTAGAACTTAGAACTACTTAAACCTAACTAACCTAAGGACAGCACACAACACCCAGCCATCACGAGGCAGAGAAAATCCCTGACCCCGCCGGGAATCGAACCCGGGAACCACGATGGGTTCGATGACGGTTTGGATGTACCGTGCACTATTCAGTGTCCCCTCGACGATCACCAGTGGTGTACGGCCAGTGTAGGAGATCGCTCCCCACACCATGATGCCGGGTGTTGGCCCTGTGTGCCTCGGTCGTATGCAGTCCTGATTGTGGCGCTCACCTGCACGGCGCCAAACACGCATACGACCATCATTGGCACCAACGCAGAAGCGACTCTCATCGCTGAAGACGACACGTCTCCATTCGTCCCTCCATTCACGCCTGTCGCGACACCACTGGAGGCGGGCTGCACGATGTTGGGGCGTGAGCGGAAGACGGCCTAACGGTGTGCGGGACCGTAGCCCAGCTTCATGGAGATGGTTGCGAATGGTCCTCGCCGATACCCCAGGAGCAACAGTGTCCCTAATTTGCTGGGAAGTGGCGGTGCGGTCCCCTACGGCACTGCGTAGGATCCTACGGTCTTGGCGTGCATCCGTGCGTCGCTGCGGTCCGGTCCCAGGTCGACGGGCACGTGCACCTTCCGCCGACCACTGGCGACAACATCGATGTACTGTGGAGACCTCACGCCCCACGTGTTGAGCAATTCGGCGGTACGTCAACCCGGCCTCCCGCATGCCCACTATACGCCCTCGCTCAAAGTCCGTCAACTGCACATATGGTTCACGTCCACGCTGTCGCGGCATGCTACCAGTGTTAAAGACTGCGATGGAGCTCCGTATGCCACGGCAAACTGGCTGACACTGACGGCGGCGGTGCACAAATGCTGCGCAGCTAGCACCATTCGACGGCCAACACCGCGGTTCCTGGTGTGTCCGCTGTGCCGTGCGTGTGATCATTGCTTGTACAGCCCTCTCGCAGTGTCCGGAGCAAGTATGGTGGGTCTGACACACCGGTGTCAATGTGTTCTTTTTTTCCATTTCCAGGAGTGTATATTGTTCTTCCACAAATATATTCCAATAAATTAATAAATTGCATACCAAATTCTGTCGCCTCTGCTTCGAAACCAGAACTAAATTTTCTCTTGGTGGAAAATTCGTTAATCGATTCTAGCAAGAATATTGTTGATCACTGCATATAAGGGGCAGGACGATAGTGTAGGGTAGGTACGTCTTGAAACAAAACTGCAACACAGACAGCCTTCGTAGTGTTATTTAGTCTAATGTGTGAAGAAAAGTCATCCATGCAGATAAACGACGCTGGATTGAAGTAGAAGAGAACCAACATCATCATAAACGGTGAGCCTGTGCCGATAATATTATGGTCATCAAACAAGAGAAACACTGACAGAGAAAATACACAGAAGGCAATATGCAACGGACTCCGAAACGGGACTTGACGATCAGTGGAAATAAGCTTTTTCTGACAGATTCATTTTGTTATCGAACAAAGGAAAACCAGTGGCTGATGGTCTTACATTATACACGGTATCGCAGGAGGAACGACCAATATTCAGGGGTATGACAGGAACGGTCATTTGAAGCAAATAAGTCTAGTAAACATGTCCTGAAAAAAAGATGTCCCAAAATAATGAATCCCTTGATAGTTATTAGCGCCTGTTTGGTAGAAGAGTTCGACAGTAGCGAAGATGAACAACTGCTCATAGCTCTTAAGATTGACACTTTAGAGCCCAATGCTTACTGGACATTTTACCTTGTTTTGGTGTGCTGTACCTCCTCCCAAAATATGGAAACCAAAGAGCTTTCAGCAGAAGATTTTTGATTCACGGTACCGAAGACGAAGAAGCGCTCATACGTCTCACGGTGTGTACTTAGGAGCCCATATTTAATAGACATTTTTGCTCGGAATGATCGTTCCTGTCATATCTCTGATTACTGACCATTCCTCTGTAATTGTCTCTATGCTTCTTTTACAATTATATGTACAAAACCACTTGATAGCCTTCAGTACAATTTTTCCAGCCAAGCCACACGCGTAATGGACGCCACTATCACTAGAGATTGCATACTATAAAGCTGTGGCTTGAAAAAGTATCTCTGTAACGAAATCAATTAAAAATAATAAATGTTGATTAAAGCAGTTTTTCATTATTTCTATGAAACTAGGAGGTTTAGTGCATGAATGCAATATTTTGTACTGATAACTGGGATTGCTATCTAAATGAAAATATACCAGACATATTGACTTGCGCCGTTTATTTTATAGTTAAAATGCTTTTAACTGTACTTTCCGTGCATGTGATACCTTGTTGTATCACGTAAGATTTGCTTCAGTGGGAACGACAGGAGGAATGTCTTGTAGGCTTTGTTAGTTGTTGAGGCCACTTAATGACATTCACTTTCAAAGTCATAGCAGAATTGATTACCGTCCATATAATCTTATCTTGATTTTTCGGTCTTCTGTTTTTTATTTTAGCATTTTACCAATCTTATTTTCTTCGTAATATTTGGTTAGAAGGACACTCGCAACTGTGCTTCATAGTAGTGTAAGAATATTAACCGCTTCTGTGATAAACGGTCTTATTGGTTCAAAATCGCGAAATGTTTCGAGCAGTCACCTGCCCCCCGCTAGTGTTCACAATGAGTGGCGGCCACACGCCTCACAGTTCTTGTACACATGAAGGTGGGATGCTAACTGCCCGAAACATTTCGCTATTTTGAACCAATAAGACTATTTACAACAGAAGCGGTTAATTATTTGACACTAGACCTACTTATTTTCATATTTACCTATTTATATATTAGTGTTTTGTATTCATACAATGCCGGCCAGTGTGGCCGAGTGGTTCTAGGCGCTACAGTCCGGAACCCCGCGACTGCTACGGTCGCAGGTTCGAATCCTGCCTCGGGCATGGATGTGTGTGATGTCCTTAGGTTAGTTAGGTTTAAGTAGTTCTAAGTTCTAGGCGACTGATGACCTCAGATGTTAAGTCCCATAGTGCTCAGAGCCATTTGAGCCATTTTTTTGAAGTCCACGAATGGCTCCATAAGGTCTCAGATAGACGAACGTAACAATTTCCACTCACTGATAGGGGCAGTTGGGCCAGAAGACCCTGTCCATTCCATGCGAACGTTGTCCACACCACTATGGAGACACCACCAGGTTTCACAGTGCCTTGATACCAATGTTGACCAAATGACACTGTCAGTTACCAATACAGTGGACAAGAGATCATCGGCTTTGGACTGTGGATCAGTGGGTCCTTGGCTTAATGCCACCTGCGCCTCACTCGAATCTTGCAATAAGTTATATGCGATTGCAGTAA
This sequence comes from Schistocerca cancellata, assembly GCF_023864275.1. Classification (NCBI taxonomy): domain Eukaryota; kingdom Metazoa; phylum Arthropoda; class Insecta; order Orthoptera; family Acrididae; genus Schistocerca; species Schistocerca cancellata. The sequence continues at coordinate 474,145,076 of NC_064627.1, forward strand.
GCTCTTACCAACTGAAATCTGGACTCATCTGACCAGGCCCCATTTTTACAGTCGTCTAGGTTTCCAACCAATATCGTCACGAGCCCAGGAGAGTCACTGCAGGCGATGTCATGCTGTTAGCAAAGGCATTCGGGTCGGTCGTCCGCTGCCACAGCCCATTAATGCTAAATTTCGCCGCACTCCCCTACGTTCTACGTGCGTCTCACATTAATTTCTGTTCTTATTTCACGCAGTGTTGTTTGTCTTTTAGCACTGAGAATTGTACCCAAACGCCGCTCCCTCGGTCGTTAAGTGAAGGCCGTCTGCAACTGCGTTCTCCATGGTGAGAGACAATGACGGAAATTTGGTATTCTCGGCACACTCCTGACATTGTGGATCTCGGAATAATGAATTCCTTAAAGATTTTCAAAACGGAATGTCCCATGCGTCTAGCTCCAACTACCATTCCGCGTTAGAAGTCTGTTAATTCCCGCCGTGCGGCCATAATCACGTTGGAAACTTTTTCACATGAATCATATGGGTACAACTGACAGCTTCGCCAATACACTGGCCCTTTATGAATTGTGTACGCGATACCACCGCCATCTATATATGTGCATATCGCTGTCCCATGACTTTTGTCACCTCAGTGCTTCGCAGGGGACGTTCAACTGGGCTTGTCTTTTCATGACTTTCCCTGATGGTGGTGCCATCTCCCAGCAAGGTAAGTGTCCGTGTAACAGTGCCAGAATCGTGCCATACTTGTTTGAGGGGCGTGGTAGTAAATTCACTTTAATGTCTTTGCCACCGAATTTACCTGATCTGAAGCAAATGCATCACTTTTGGGATGCTATCGGACACCAGCTCCTCGCTCAATAACCACCAATCCGTATTTGACGGGCGTTGCTTGATATTTACCTAGATATATGCGACAGAATATCTCCGGAAACCTACCAGCGTCTTGCTGAATCGGTGCTATGCAGAATCGAAACAGTATTACTCCCCAGCGGTGCTCTTAAACAGGTGGCCATAATTTTTTGGCTCATCATTTTTTGTTGGATATCAATAACTGATGTCAAAAGTGTTGCTTTAAACAATCGTACGACACGTTTCTCGGATAACGGAGGAGACTAATCTGCTCCACTATGAAAACTGTCAACACTCCCTTGCTCACATATATCAGTGGTCACATGCAAGGTATGATCATAAAATATTGTGAATTATTTCATTAAAAACAAAGTAAAAAGCTTATGTGGAATTTGACTTATCTCCTGCAGATTACTGTCTTTCGCTGGCTTACCCCAACGCTGAATCCATGACTAGAAGCATTTCTGGAAGGCTTCTTTAGGAAGAGCTTTCAGCTAATTTGTCGTGGCTCTCTGAACGGCAGGAGAGTTGTCAAAACATTTTCATTTAAGCTCGGTTTTAATTTCTGGAAAGAACCACAAGTCGCATGGTGCTTTATCTGGTGAGTAAGGCGGATTTTAAGGGGCGATAATAAATTTTCCAGCCAAAAACATCCGAATTAAAAGCGCCTTGTCGTGATGAAGAAGGAAGCGAATGGCCAATTTTTCTGGTCTTCGTGCGGTTCTAGGCGCTGCAGTCTGGAACCGCGAGACCGCTACGGTCGCAGGTTAGAATATTTTGGTACAAACAGTAATCAGATCAGAAGTGCGTAAGCTGGTTCGGTCAGTTCACTATAAATAAAATCATTTTGGGTGTTAGGGTACGCCATTACGGCACACTAACATAATTACAAAAAGTGGATCAAATGGCTCTGAGCACTATGGGACTCAACTGCTGTGGTCATAAGTCCCCTAGAACTTAGAACTACTTAAACCTAACTAACCTAAGGACATCACACACATCCATGTCCGAGGCAGGATTCGAACCTGCGACCGTAGCGGTCGTGCGGTTAAAGACTGTAGCGCCTTTAACCGCTCGGCCACTTCGGCCGGCTACATAATTACAAATCTGACGTTTTTCAGCGGTTCTCTTCGAGTGACTAAATTTCTGGGTTCTGGGTATGGTCTTCCTTACTTATACCGTCTCCTTATGCCATGCGGCTTCGAAGAACTGCTGCAGCGAGTTAGTAGATAAAGATCTGATAAAGAACCCACATACGGAATTGTACTGTTTGGATGTTAAGTGAGTTTGCAGATCGAATCAATTTCAGCTCTCCCGTGCATAGGGGAGACAATATGCTCTGACTTGTGTATTCTACAGGACCCACTGGCTTCTACGAGACGAAGGACGTCTTCTTCTACGTCGAGAGTGCTACGTGTACCCATTCTAGTTGCTGCGCACGTACCAATCTCTCGTAGCTGTTTCAGTCGGACGAAAATCGTATGTGATATGATGATTAGACAAGGAAGTGACGACGGCTCCCTCTTACCTGTGTGTCTCTATACTGTGAGACTAGAAAGTGATCTGACGTTGAAATTTATTCTATATCCAAATCGTAAATTTCCGAACACGGGTTCACTATCGAAACTTTATCAACTAAGTCCCTCTATAGCCCCCGAGAAAACTGCTGAAAGATACAGCTAAGAAATTCGTTTCCAGAGTAATGTTCCATACCCTTCACACAATACGACCAAGTAAAAAAGTTTTACATGACTTGTATGCAGTAGTGGGCAGGAAAACTGCTTGTGCCGTTCTGGCTATTTCATATATTACTGTTGGTAAAAGCAGTTAGCTTGCTTATATTTAACGAAGAAGTGAGCTGAATAGTGTTTTTACCCTCCCGCTTGAATGCTGTTTTACCCTCCCACGCCCCTCAGTCCATACGCAGTCGTGTGGAGCATTATTTCCTGGAAAAACAGAGAACTAAATAATTGTTTCAAAGCTTTTGATGTTCCTCACTTGTTTACATAAACACTCATTAATGAGGCCAATGTTGACATATTTTCAATAATATTCTGCAACAGCGACCAATCTGACAAAGGCACGTTTCAATAACATTGTTTTCGCACGGAAACCCACTCTAAAGCATGGTTTTTTAAACAGTTATTCATATCAATTTCATTATTTACGTTACAAAACCGAATTATAGAAGCATTTATAATCATATCAACACGAATGGGCCCATGAATTTCATTATCGACGGTACGAAAATATTTTACAGCAAGCTGCAGTCAGTTTATATCAGTCTGGAAACAGTTACTCTTTCAAGCTCGTGGGAATACTCCAATAAAATACCTATGAGAAACAGCAGTGACTGTTGCACGAATTATGAATGCATCAAGAGATTAGAACTCTTGAGCACACGGCCGAAAATTCATATAAAAAATTCAGTTGTTTCCAGAATGAGATTTTCACTCTGCAGCGGAGTGTGCGCTGATATGAAACTTCCTGGCAGATTAAAATTGTTTGCCCGACCGAGACTCGAACTCTGGACCTTTTACGTTTCGCGAGCAAGTGCTCTACCATCTGAGCCACCGAAGCACGACTCACACACGGCCCTCACAGCTGTACTTCTGCCAGTATCTCGTCTCCTACCCTCCAAACTTTACAGAAGCTCTTCTGCGAACCTTTCAGAACTAGCACTCCTGAAGGAAAGGATACTGCAGAGACATGGCTTAGCCACAGCCTGGGGGATGTTTCCAGAATGAGATTTTCACTCTGCAGCGGAGTGTGCGCTGATATGAAACTTCCTGGCAGATTAAAACTGTGTGCCCGACCGAGACTCGAACTCGGGACCTTTGCCTTTTCAATTCAGTTGTTTCAAGCATGCGAAAATTAGACTAACTTTTCATGGCGAAACGATGTAGATTGAAGATTGAAACAGACGACGTAGTTAATACATGACGTAGGCGCTCACAAACTCAGACGATTCTACATTTACAGATGTAATGAACACTATGTGACTTTCATGCGCTAGTAAACGATTTATTATGCGACTCGCCTTTTAATATCAACGTTCTGAATACTCAGTAAATCCTTTCTTAATTTCAGTGCCTCGAACTGTAATTTGTTAAGTGTTTATGATATGCTCTCGTGCTGACTACAGAAAAGCAAAATGAATCACCCAGATCCTTTCAAAATGTTTATATCTTCCGTTGGTTGTGCTTAGTGAGGGTCTCAACCGGATGGAAGAATCGTCGAAAAAAGCGGTGCATGATGAAGATCATTTGTTTCATAAACTACAGTATCTCCTTTACGAATACACTAGCTGTGTAACATGGCTTCGCCAGGCACATTTCTTTCATTCGTGTCACTCCTTCCCGAATTATAGTAATCAGTCCTCTTCTTGTATCTTGTTGCTACAATAATGCACACCGAATGTTGCCTCGTATTCCTTCGAGTATCGACATTGTTGAAATATAGCTTCTACAATTTTCAGTCAAGGCTGTTCTTTTTTTAAAAAAAATGTAGAGCTTTCGAGTTACAGCACATTTCCGTACGCTCGCGCGTCTCTACCATGAACCGAATCACTCTTTCACTCAGAACATTTTGAAGCGTTCGCGGTCTTATGTGAAAGCAATGTGTTAGAAAGAGATAAATGTGATCTCACCACACTTTTTCGCCACCTACCTCCACCTACGCGCAATCACCGGTACTAAACGTTCTTATTACCGATGGGAGACCAGGAGCTTCTTACAATCACAGCTAGCTCATATAGTACAGCAGTAGGTGTTTGTGGAGATAATAAAAGTGAATGTTGAAAAGAATATGTTAGAAATAAAGAGATTACATCTCACCATACATTGCCGCCACTCATTCCCACTCACGAGTAGCCACCACTACTGAATTGAAACGACTGTTTCTATGCCTTCGCAGTAGCTACAATTTCTCTTGTTTTCTTGATCCATACGCGAAATTTACATGGGCGGCAGAAGAATCGTTCTGCAGTCAGCTGTAAATACCCGTTCTCTAATTTTTGTCAGTAGTGTCTGTCGAAAAGAGCGTCTTCTCTCACGGGAGTCCCATTTGGGTTCACGAGGCATCTCAGTAACACTCGCGTGTTGGTCGAACCTACCGGTAAGAAATATAGCAGCGCGTCTCTGAATTGCTTGAAGTCTTCGTTCAACCCGACGTTGCAGGGATCCTAAACACCGAAACAGTACTCAAGAATTGGTCGGACAAGTATTCTGTACGCAGTCTGCTCTATAGATGGGCTAAACTTCCCTAAAATTTTTGATATTTAGTTAACGTGACTGTGCCAAAGTAAGTATCACTACATGCGCGACCGCTATTCAAACGACTAACCGCCAACGGTGTTGTCAGACGCTACTGGTTCTAGATCTGAAGCCTCGTGGTAGATTAAAACTGTATGCTGGACCGCGAGTCGAAACTGGGACCTTTGCCTTTCGCCGGAAATTGCTCTAACGACTAAGCTATCCAAGCACGACTCGCGACCCGCCCTCACGGTTCCAATGGTTCAAATGGCTCTGAGCACTATGGGACTTAACACCTGTGGTCATCAGTCCCCTAGAACTTAGAACTACTTAAACCTAACTAACCTAAGGACATCACAAACATCATAGCCCGAGGCAGGATTCGAACCTGCGACCGTAGCAGTCCCGCGGTTCCGGACTGCAGCGCCTAGAACCGCACGGCCACAGCGGCCGGCCCGCCCTCACGGCTTTAGTTCCGTAACTACCTCGTCTCCCACGTTCCAGGCTTCACAGTTCTGTTCCGTATCTCGCGGGATTAGGACTACTGCGCTACTGGGTCTAGATTGAATATTTATCTCTACCATACGGTTTTGAAACTTACTGACAAGTCAAAATCGAAAGTTGTACCAGCTCTCGATGCCAGAACCTACCGTTTCGCAGGCAATGCTCTTACAGAGTGAGCTATCCAATTACGATCCCATAAAGCTTCAGTTTGCCATATCTTCCTAACTTCACATCAGCTCTCCCGCACACATTACTTACACTCGAAGGCTGCTTCTGTGAAGTTTGGAACATAGCAGAGACGTACTGGCACTATTGGATATTTTCACCTACTATGTTGTTCAGACATTCAGCAATCCACGAGCCACCGTATCATCTTGAGGCGTTTCGAGTCAGAATAGTTACTTTTATCAAATTCATCCTATTACTCCTTCACTGAGATAAGCAAGTATGATTCTGTGAAAATTATTATTTTCTTAAGTTGCTGGGAACATTAAATACACTTCGCTAGCGACCTTGACCATTACCCTTGTCTCAGAACTACAACCTGACGGTACCTGGCAATCTGGTTTGTCTGCTTTCAATCAGAGGCTGTGTGAGCGCTTAAAGATTGCTTATGCAGTAGCATTCAAGTAAGAGGGTCCCTAAAATGGGAATCAAGAAAAATTTGTTTCATAATAAAATTAATTGTCTCTCTGTAACGGTTACCGTGCTAAACGTAAAATGCATGCGGATCAGTACGAACGCTTACTTTTTAAAATAAAAATGTCGAATCAAACGACTTTCATCAGTCTAATTTTCCAGTTATTTTATCTGAGCAATCAGTTTCAGTGCTACATTACGCCATCTTTCAGTCCCCTGGCCGACGTGTAGTAAGAATCCCACCTCTGGTCCAGTCAGAAAGGGGCCAATATTCAGTGGCTGGTAGTCCTAGATGTCTTATAAAAACAGCGATCACCTCTAACATCACTTGAGTCGGCAAGTGAAGATCGAAGGCATCAATGCATTTAAAAGAAATCTAAGGATGCCAGTTACTGAGTGCTGGCCCCATTTTGACTGGACCAGAGGTGGGAATATTACTACGCGTCGGTCAGGGGGCCTAAAGATGGCGTTATGTGGCAACGAAACTGATTGCTCAGATGAAATAACTCGAAATTTAGACTGCTGAAGGTGTTTTGATTTGACATTTTACACTGAACAGCCGAGATCGCACAGCTATCAGTATAAAGATGGACTTACAGAGACTTACCGTTTAAAGTATACTAAAAAGCTGTAACAATGGGTTTCAGAAGGCAACAGCAATCGAAGATAGGCAGCGTTTTTCGTCTATGAGACCGTGGTCTAGGTAACTATTTCATACAAAGCATTTTTATGTTTTCATCCATGCTAAAATCCCTTTGAGGTAGCAAACCTCCATGCAAGTTTATCGTTTCAGCTGCAACTGCATAGAAGTTGGTATAGGTGACGTACAGTTAAGATTGCGCTGATTAAGATGACCCTTTCATAGAGTATCTTAGTGGAATAGCGTGTAGGATTTCCTTCTACCCGTCATCTGTGAAGCTCTCGCAAATGTTGTGCCTCTAAGTAGCTCCTGTAGTGCTTTGAATTCTTCAGAAGATGCAAGCAGGTGACATGTGATTCAAAGTGGTGGCATAGGTAGCCAGTTTATATGAAATTAGTCCCGGAAGACCGTTACGACAAGACTGTTTGCAGACACCACAAAATACTGACATTTTCGTGTTATGAAACGATTCCTATAAAGAAGTTAATAAAATCTGAGAGCGTGGTAATGCTAACTATCACATAATAAAAAGCCCATCGCCGACTGGTGAGATTAGCATGCAGCCAAAATTACTCGCTTACGTCACACAACTTCGTAGCCCTTCGTACATCTTCGGAAAGTTAACAGTGTTCATCCCTGTACCGACTTTACTGGTTTATTTCACAGTATTACTATTATAGCGAAGCTATCATGACTCGTAGGTTCATCCTTGTACCAGCGATGCCAAAAATGGACTTTAATCACTAATATTTAATAAAGTAGAGTCGGAATTTCGTGTCAGAACACTCATGGTCCCCCAATGTATTTGCTGCAGAGCAAGATTCTTTCCCCAGGCTCGCGTTCCTCTCTGCAATCTCATGATTTATCACTGCACCATATGGTCCAGTCGTTACCGCTACCTCAGTGGGAACCAACTTCCTACTCGCTACAGTCATATTGTGCAGCACTGCTTAAGACAGGGAACTGGTTTTTGCTATCTGCCACGATCCATTAAACGACAATTTGAAAAAACAAACACACGTCAAAACACGAAGAGTCTTACAGGTGGCATTTTTCATCTTGAGGCAATTCCAGATTCTCTCTGTGCCACTGTAGCGCCTGAGGTTCACTGTTATCCACTGTTAGAGCCAAAACTCAAGGAACCAAGACAGATTGGAAAATATGGTAGGATAATCATGAAAGTAAAGTCCTGCAGAACAGTATTAACAAGACAGAATACATGCTGGTGCCAAAGATAAAGCAAAGAAGGATCTCACAATTCACAGGTGCATTAAGTTCCAAAACAGTGAAAGATATTCAGATATTTGAGAGATCAGTCTACGAGGAACAAGAAATTAGGCATTTATTTAGAGGAGAGTGTGCAAGCATGGGGGAGCTTCACTAAATTCTCTGTCATGAGGGATAAAGACAAAAACCAGTAGCACCATGGTTCCTCCGATTGTAGTTGGCGACTCCAAGACGTAGGAAGCTAGGAAATCACAAGCAATAAACACGTAGGACACAGGGATGACTGGAATCTTTGGAAGTCTTAGAGGAGGAGACGAATGAAACAAAGATTAAACAATGAGGTATAAGTCGTGATTGGATGAAATTGTACACCACGAAGATGACGTGCTACAGACCCGAAATTTAAGCGACAGGAAGAAGATGCTGTGATATGCAAATGATAAGCTTCTCAGAGAATTCACACAAGGTTGGCGCCGGTGGCGACACCTACAACGTGCTGACATGAGGAAAGTTTCCAACCGATTTCTCATACACAAACAGCAGTTGACCGGCGTTGCCTGGTGAAACGTTGTTGTGATTCCTCGTGTAAGGAGGAGAAATGCGTACCATCACGTTTCCGACTTTGATAAAGGTTGCATTGTAGCCTATCGCGATTGCGGTTTATCGTATCGCGACATTACTGCGCGCGTTGGTCGAGTTCCAATGACTGTTAGCAGAATATGGAATCGGTGGGTTCAGGAGGGTAATACGGTACGCCGTGCTGGATCCCAACTGCCTCGTATCACTAGCAGTCGAGATGACAGGCATCTTATCCGCATGGCTGTAACGGATCGTGCTGCCACGTCTCGATCACTGAGTCAACAGATGGGGACGTTTGCAAGACAACAACCATCTGCACGAACAGTTCAACGACGTTTGCAGTAGCATGGACCATGGCTGCGGTTACCCTTGACGCTGCATCACACACAGGAGCGCCTGCGATGGTGTACTCAACGACGAACTTGGGTGCACGAATGGCATAACGTCATTTTTTCGGATGAATCCAGGTTCTGTTTACAGCATCATGATTGTCGCATCCGTTTTAGGCGACATCGCGGTGAACGCACATTGGAAGTGAGTATTCGTCATCGCCATACTGGCGTATCACCCGGCGTGATGGTATGGGGGCAATTGGTTACACGTCTCGGTCACCTCTTGTTCGCATTGACGGCACTTTGAACAGTGGACGTTACATTTCAGATGTGTTACGACCCGTGGCTCTACCCTTCATTCGATCCCTGCGAAACCCTACATTTCAGCAGGATAATGCACGACCGCATGTTGCAGGTACTGTATGGTCCTTTCTGGATACAGAAAATGTTCGACTGCTGCCCCGACCAGCACATTCTCCAGATCACTCAGCAATTGAGAACGTCTGGTCAACGGTGGCCAAGCAACTGGCTCGTCACAATACGCCAGTTACTACTCTTGATGAACTGTGGTATTGTGTTGAAGCTGCAGGGGCAGCTGTACCTGTACACGTCATCCAAGCTCTGTTTCACTCAATGCCCAGGCGTATCAAGGCCGTTATTACGGCCAGAGGTGGTTGTTCTGGATACTTATTTCTCAGGATCTATGCACCCAAATTGCGTGAAAATGCATTCACACGTCAGTTCTAGTATAATATATTTGTCCAATGAATACCCGTTTAGCATCTGCATTTCTTCTTGGTGTAACAATTTTAATGGCCAGTAGTGTATTTCAAGTACGTGACAGATGAAGCTGGATATTGGACTGATTATGTGGGGAAAGGAACCTATAGAACAATTTTTCAGAGACGTAATGGAAGGAATTCTACTTGGCGGATCAACGCTATATTTTACTTGACGGATACAAGGCGTTGACGGCTTTGGAAACCAGGGGACATAGAAATGTGCAAAACGTGGGTGCTGAGAGTCTTCGGATGTTCGAGGAGGAAGCGAATGATACAACGGATAAACGACGAATTGTCGATCAGGATGACATTAAATTCAAAACATGTGGTGGAAACAAATGGATACGACGGGGTGATTACGTACCAAGGATTGCGTAGTTCTTAGATGCAGCAGAGGGAAAACTACTCGGCCGGTCAAGACTACGTTTGTGAGATCAGCAGAACACCCAACCGGATGTTTTATAATACTAGAAGAATCAGGAACGACATCGATCGGAGTGGAGAAAACTCATTAAGGCAACGTGTGAACGTTGGGCTGTGCCCGAAGTAACACGGGCATCCTGAACGAATACAGACTTTACAAATTGTATATTTACCGCTTAGCTATACATTCGATAAGAATTACAGAGAATGTGGCATAAATTTGATATATTCTTTACTTACTTTATAGGTATGCAATATGAGTCACAGGCACAAGGAATAATCTAGTTTAAGCCATACATTCTAAAGCACATGTGCAGTAACCGACTTAAGTGCTTTAGAAATGAGTATTTCGAGTTCTGTTTTCGGCAAACTAGTCACGTACACGAGGTCAAACACGTAACTTAACTCCGCCCGAACAGACCATGAAGGCCCAACGGTACCGACCGGCCGCCGTGTCATCCTCAGCCCACATGCGTCACTGGATGTGGATATGGTGGAGCATGTGGTCAGCACACCGCTCTCCCGGCCGTATGTCAGTTTATGAGACCTTAGCCGCTACCTGTCAATCAAGTAACTCCTCAGCTTGCCTCACAAGGGCTGAGTGCACCCCACCTGCCAACAGCTCTGGGCAGACCGGATGGTCACCCATCCAAGTGCTACCCCAGCCCGACAGCGTTTAACTTCGGTGATCTGACGGGAACCGGTGTTACCACTGCGGCAAGGCCGTGTCATTCACATAAGCACATAAAAAAATCAATGCACATCAAGTTTGGAGATTTATGTGGTCAATCAAAGAGCCCAGCATCCCAGCATCGCCGTGTCCAGTACGTATGGAGTGGTTCGAAAGAAGTTGATACGAACATGTGCGAACTTCAGTGTCCCAATGTGGGGATGCTCCGTGTTGGTGAAAGATGTAATCCATGGAATAGATATTAATCTGTGGCATCAACCAGAGATGGAGCATGTCAAGATAATTCTTTGTTGAAACACTTAGTTCAATGAAGACAAATATATACTTTGTGTTCTGCCTTACGGCTGGTCTTGTCACGGGCGAAGCCTCATCAGAGAGATACACCGAATGAGCTTCTGGGGAAGTGATTCCAGTGGTGGTTTCCCGTTGCCTTCCACTGATGATGATGATATGATAATGAGGTAAACACAACACCCATTCCCTGAGGGGAGAAAATCTCCGATCCAGCCGGGAATCGAACCTGGGCCCCTTGGCGGGACAGACCGCCGTGCTGACCACTCAGCTATGGGGGCAGACTGAAGACAAATGGATAATACAATCGCACAGAACGCATTAACTTGTGATGGATGCGATCGTGCTGGTGCTGCTGATCGTTGTGATGACGGTTGCGGTGGTAGAAGTGATGATGATGATGATCATTTTCATGTTGAATCAGTTGCCTTCGTACCTTTCTACACTTCAGTTTGTTGATGTTCAGGTTTATACAGGGTCTAACTGGTATCAGTGCAGATATTTATATATGTGGTACCGTAATATGTACACACTTCAGTGTGTTGGTTGTCTTCCCACAAACATGTCACAAACTTTGTAGCCTGATATTTTCTGCGTGACTATAACTGTGGCGGTAAGTGAATTGCGACTGTCAATATAGACAAACTGTTCTTTGTACACATATCCACATTTGAACAACTGACTTGCTGCTCAGGGGAAAACAAGCATTAATGGCTTGCTCTTGCAACACGTACTTGGACGTAATAACGAACCTAAATGCATACTTCTCCCAATAATTATAATTATTTGTCTACGCATGAAGTAAATACTCATGGAATTTTGTTCTGTACACTGTTTTCAGTCACCAGCAGAAACTTCTGCATTAGTACCCGTTACACTCTGTATTTGGTACAATAATATTCAACGGTCGTGTTGTGGTTTTACAGTAGAACGTAGTACTACGGTCGCCAAATTAACGTCAGGAAGCGTGACTCTGCGAGAGTCGCCGTGCGTTGCTGGACAGTGGGCATCGGCCGCGGCAGGTCTGCGAGGCAGTGGCGGAGACCTGTGGCCCTGTAGCGCGGCCAAGCGGAACAGATCTCACGGCTAATTACTTCCCGCGCTGAACTTTCTTCGGGCTTTTAAATTAGATACTGCCGAACTTCGCGGTGCGGCGGGGACTTTTAAATAAATTAGTGTGCTCTCCACGGCTTTCCATGACGTCGAGAGCGTTGGCCCCTGCCAGAAATTAACTTGGCGGTCCACATCACAGACGGAACAACCTAGTCGCCTGGAGACGGCACAAGCCGTTTTTCTTTCGCGTCGTCTGCGGTCCGCAAACACAAGGCGGCACTTCAGCCGGTGTAATTACTTCTCACTAACTAGCTTTAGCAACGGGAAGACCACATCTGCTGGCCTTCGCCGTTAGTAAAATATCGCAATGCTTTCTGAAAAGAAAGAACCTTTTGTGTTGATTATTACAGTTCTGTATCCTGTTGCAGTATTTCACGTCTCTACTGAAAAGTACTTTGGGTCTTAAGAAACTGCTATTCTCGGTGTGGCAAAATATACGTAGGAAGAAATCGAGCAGTACTTACACTTTAAAACCGATTTCTTATTAGAAAGTCATATTCGACATTTTTAAAGCTTCATTCGTGTAACAGAATACTTATATACAGTGATATGTCTATTCCTAATTCCTTAAACATTCCATAACTTAATTCTTCTTTCTTATCATTCTTTTTTCCTGTCTGTATCCCATATCTTCAAGGCGTTGGCTCGTTAAATTTTGCATTTGGCAATGTTACTGGCAGGGGTGGCCGGATGCTCTTCCTGTCACCACCCATTCAAAAGAACTAAAGTGATTGCGTTATGAAAGTGAACCAGTTCCTTAATAGTCCTGTCTTTCAACATCTACGAAAATGTGGAGGGATCGTAAAGAAAGGAAAGGGAACGAACTATTGATGTCAGCGGCATCGGAACTTTAGGCAGAATAATCAGCGACAAGTGAAAATGTGCGCCGAATTAGGATTCGAACCCAGGCTCTCCAACTTGCTAGGCAGCTGCGTTAACCAGACACAGTGTTTATCGTAACTGCGCGTGATTGTGCATCACACTGAAGACGGTGGACTCATAGCCCGTCGAGGTGACACTAAGATGTGTGTGTGTGGTGTCTGTTCTTGTGAACAAGGTCGAGTGTGATTCAGCCAGGAGGGCTCCCGAGATATTCCACGCAATTTCGATAAACACTGTATCAGGATGGCGCAATGGTTAACGCTGCTTCCTAGTAAGCAGGAGATCCCGGGTTCGAATCCTGGTCTAGCACAGGTTTTCACTCCTCGACGGTGATTCCGCATAAAGTCTCGATGCTTCTTTTCTCCCCCCCCCCCCCCCCCACACGTTTCATACACGTAATATGTGTCACAGCTGACGAATCTGCGTAGTGCCTGTTCTTTCGGCCATGTTCGAAAGAACAAACACTACACATTCACATCTGCAAAAGATCCGACTGCAGCTTTCAACGCACAAGCAGAAACCACCCTCAAATCACGTGAAAGTACTTTATCTGGAACCAGCAGCTTGAACGTAGTTAATATGGTTCCCAGGCTATATGGCTTACTTAAATTACATAAAGATGGCATTCCATTACGCCCATTTTTATAATCCTTTTCTGCTCTTTGTTACTTGCTAGCGGGAGATCTACAGTACATCATTAATAATAAAACCAATTTTAAACCAAGGTCTGGTATCAAAAATTCTAGGGCTCTTGTTGATAAAGTTAAATATATACAAACCCTACTAAGTTCTAAACTAGTATCATTTGACATCCCTAGCTTATTTAAAAATGTTACTGCTGATGAATGTACATATATATATTAATGTCTCTTTTACATTAATCGTCAGTAAATCCTATGGAATTACGTGGCATAACCACTGCTACACAAATGTGTCTGGAACAAAATTATTTCCAGTTCTTGAAGAAGCATTATAGACAGTTTGATGGCCTAGCGATGGTTTTATCTCCTAATCGTATTCTATATGAATTTTTCATGGACTATTTCGAACAAATTTCTTATAAAAAGAGAACCTGAAACACAAAATTCAATACAGGTGAATCATGTGCTGCGTTTATGAACAGAAACCAGCAGACAATTAGATACATCACTACAAAATTTAAATTCCCTGAAAATTCAGTTGACAGTGGAGCTGTTAGGCTCTGAGCACTATGGGACTTAACATCTATGGTCATCAGCCCCCTAGAACTTAGAACTACTTAAACCTAACTAACCTAAGAACATCACACAACACCGAGTCATCACGAGGCAGAGAAAATCCCTGACCCCACCGGGAATCGAACCCGGGAACACAGGCGCGGGACGCGAGAACGCTACCGCACGACCACGGAGCTGTTAGGCTCTTCTATTCATTTCTGTGGCCTTAATATAAATATTAGCACAAAGAGACACTTATTTAGCATTTCGAGAAGCGCTGTAGCTGCAGATAAGGTAATCCTTACAAGCTTCCACCATCCACATAACCACAAACGTGGAGGTTCTGATTCGATGGTGTATCGCCTCATGTCTGCTCTGTTGTCTGAATCAGTCGTTCGAGAAGAACAACGTACCATCAAACATATCGCTTCGATCGGCGGCTTACAAAACATTACGAAAACAGAAAGTAAATAAAACTACACCACTTCTGTTCGTTGGGCGACAGAAATCAGTCAGTAGTTACAAAAACTGGTGCCTTATACAATATACCGAAAACGTTTCAGATCTTACAAAAAAAAATTAAAATCTTGCTACTGCAGACCTCCATTTCATCATGCCACCAGCATATCGAAATATTTATTCAATAATAAAGACGAACTGCAACCATTGGAACAGAGTGATGTGTATCAAATTACATGCAAGCAGAGAAGGAAGATATATATTGGTCAGTAAGGCAGAGCTGTAGCAATTACGTTATTGGAAGATGAGAGAAGTTGGAAATTTAGGAAGAAGTTTATCGTCTTTTAACAGAAAACCATTAGTATGATGTAGAATGTGAAGTCTTACCGTCTGTTAAGAAAAGCAGATGGACCTATCGGAAATCCTGGTGATCAACAAACACACGACTCGAAATACCATCCTTATTATTAAATGATCAATTCAGTTTCCTTTTTCCACTTCGTTACAAATGCCAGACTCTAATTGCAAATTTAGCTTATTTGTCATAAGTTGTTAAATGTATATCTACACAAAAAGCTTTGTATTCTCCCTTTCTTAATTAATGTAATTATTCATGTGTGACAAGAAAATGGTAAAGATCTCTTATGTAAACACTATGTCACTTTGTATCTTCTGTACAATGTATAAGTTGGTCATAATTCCGTCTGTGTCTGCGACGTTCCGTTGTCACCTGAAGATAGTATAAGATGCCGAAAGGCGCTTCATGACCATGTAAATACTATTTTTCAGAACATTACGATGTTTTTCTGTATTTCGGGTGGTTGTCTGATTGCGTGTAATTGAATATCTCCCTTGCTTCGTACTGCACTCCTTAGCTCGCTCCGACAATTAGTATCGAAGATAAGCTTGGTGCCGGTGTTGATAACATTTCATACTACACAACTATTTTTGTGTTGTGGTCAAGACAAAGATTTTTTACAGAGCTCAATCGGAGGCCCTCCAAGACAGGGAAGCCATACATTCAAATTATTTCATATGATACTGTAGTTTGAAGGATTATCTTTCTTTTGTAATTTCGTAAAAGTGTCGTCCGCCCCTCACTTAAGGATCAGGTTGTGCTTAAGTAGAAATAAGAGGTGGTCCTTAATAGTGGAGAGCAATAGGTTGCACGACATCAGGTACCCGAAACTTGGCTTCAGTTTATACTTACGGATGTTCTGAATTTTATTCCAAATGGCACCTTTGCAGTGAGTGAGAGAAAGACGTTTGGCCATTAATGGGTTGGACATATTGCAGAGCGGCAGCAATAGAAATAGTTGCAAATCGCTTTAAAAGATATGGGATCTATCCTTGTGGCCTCCTGGTTTTTCCATCTATGGCTTTTCCTCCTCAGCAATTTGCAGCATTTGCTGATAATAACTCAGAAACCACAGCAGGCTATTGCCGACTGGAGTTACTGAATGGCTTCTACTTTTGAAGTCAGCTCACCTGCTCTATTTCCACCTTCAAATCCAAATGGAAAGCAAGTATCAAGAGCACAGGAGAGAGACCACCTTTTACAAAATGTACTCCAGGAGCTTCATACGATTCATCTGATAGACCTTCAACATCTGGGGCTACCAAAAGGCAGCTCTCCTTGAGAAAGATCCAGAGAGTGAAAAAGCAACAGGATCGTGGTGAGAAAGACACAGATTCAAGGCTTGATGAAACCATGTTGAAAGACACATCATATGAGTATGAAGAGGACGAGGGGTGAATTTACTGCTACCAACTCTTGTCAGTTGTAATTCTAAGTAGACCTGGATTAAGTGCACCTGATCCTTTCGCTGGTGTTATGAGTTTTGTGCAGGTGTCGACGATGGTACTTGGAAACATGACTTCGTAGGCTTTCCCGGCCTAATAAGTCTTGAAAGTTTCCTCGGATTTGCGGGCGGATCCTAAAATCAACTCGATTCGATATTTCGGTTCAAATGGTTCAAATGGCTCTGAGCACTATGCGACTAAACTTCTGAGGTCATCAGTCGCCTAGAACTTAGAACTAATTAAACCTAAGTAACCTAAGGACATCACACACATCCATGCCCGAGGCAGGACTCGAACCTGCGACCGTAGCGGTTGCCCGGCTCCAGACTGCAGCGCCTAGAACCGCTCGGCCACTCCGGCCGGCCGATATTTCGGCAATCCAGCTGGTCGCCATCTTCAGGAGATTGGTGCTTCTGCTGGTGAGCCCCGCTGAGAACTCAGGAACTGAACTAAATAAATATTTTAACCATGACTTGTGTATACAAAGGCACGAAGACTGAACATTTGTCTTGTTATGGCTGAAATTCCTGCAGAGTAACCCACAATGATGAAAAACTCTTTGTTTCTGAAACAAAGATTTGGTAAAAATAAAGGCTATGTTACTAAATCATTACATTTCAGTGTTTACTTCAAATCGTAATTAGGAAACCCGGAATCAGGAATTATATTTGCCGGAGTTAAAAATTACACGTCTTAGCCGCGCTGAGTGACCGCGTGGTTTGAGGCGTCATCTCACGAACTGCGCGGCCCCGCCCGCCCGTGTTTCGAGTCCTCCCACGGTCATGTGTGTGTGTGGGTCTCTGTGTTGTTGTTGTTGTTGTTACCATAGGTTAGTTTAAGTTAGTTTAAGTATTGTGGAAACCTAGGGACCGATGACCTAAGCAGTTTTTTCCGTTAGGAATGCACACATTTGAACATTTGAACACGTCTTAATTCTTGGTCCTGTTATCATAGAATGAGAAAATATTCGGAAGACGTTTTGAAAGGTAATATTTAAATATTGTATAATACCTTTTCAACAATTTAAAGATTGCTAATTTACTGGTAATCTTAAATTTAGGACCGATATCCGATAATAGGGCACTTTCCCCTATTATTATTATCATGTTCTGCCAAGCACTGACGGAAAATTCAGTTAAGCTGAATAACTTTGGGGTGCTCATTTTCCGATTCAGTGGCCGGATGTGAGAGTCTTTTGACAACAGTGGGGTAGCTACAGGACAGTGGTCTAGAAGAAGTAACACTTCTAACCCTGTCTCACAGGTCATAGCGACGCTGGGAGCCTTTATTTAACGTGACAGTACATGCGTCGTAGTGCACTGAAATAATGTGGGTCTGCTAAAACCATTTGGGAAGAAGTCTACGGAGTAATGCGCCGCGTGATTTGTCTCGAACGGCGCACGGCGCTAAGATTTCGTGTATTTTTATCACGAACACGAGTCGGACCTCGCCCGATGGTACGGGAATTCCGGAATGACAGTCAAGAACGAATGTTTCACATGGTTTTACAAATAAAACGGGGAAATCAGGAAAAAACGCAGATACAATACTGAGACGCGAGAGCAGCGCATTTCGTTGCACGTTCATTGAGTAAGCGCTAAGGCGTCACGGAGATACTCAGGCAACTCCACTGGCAAATAATGCAAGAAAAGCATCTGCTTCACGGTACAGTTTACTGTGTAAGCACGGAGAGCATAGGTTCCTAGAAGAAAAATACCAGTATATTTCTTCCTACTGTGTGCATCTCGTGAAAAGGCCATGGAGGAAATACGAGGGAGACTCGATTTCACACAGAGGCTTACCGTAGACCATTTGCGAATGTAACAGGATAAGGGAACGTGATCGTGGTACATCAAGTACCCTCCGCCACACGAAACAAGGATGCTTTCGAAGTGTAGATGTACAAATCATCTTGTCAGCTTGAAAGGAGTGATACAATAAAACAACTACATCTTCAGTTAAACTGTACTGCCGTCGAAAAATTTGACCACTACGCTGGAAACAGCAACTTCCTATGGCTGAATTGTAAATCATGGTTCAAATGGCTCTGAGTACTATGGGACTTAACATCTGAGGTCATCAGTCCCATAGAACTCAGAACTACTTAAACCTAGGTAACCTAAGGACAGCACACACATCCATGCCCGAGACAGGATTCGAACCTGCGACCTTAGCGAACGCGCGGTTCCAGACTGTAGCGCCCAGAAGCGCTCGGTCACACCGGCCGGCTGTAAATCATGTTCAGCCTGTTATGCACAACTTCGTACGCAATGGTAACTAGAGTTGGGCTTCAGTGTGGTGTGGCAACTGTCGCCGTAGGTATACTAGATAGAGGCAAAAGTGGTTAGAGAACAAGTTGACACATTAAACAGAAGATTTACTTAACTTGTATTTCTCCAAGCGTACTAAGACTCTTTACACACGATGACAGCAAAAAATATAGTGTGGCTCTCAGTGTCATCAGGGAAGAGGCCCCCTGACTTTAGACGGACGATGAGGTATGTGGCTGCCGCCGGACATCATTTATCGCGGCGGCTGAGGGTCCTCGTGGCCCAGAGCCGCTGGAGGCATGGCACAGCAGGCATGCACCATTGCACCCACCAGGTCCTGCATCACCTCTGACAGAAACTTGTAATTCAGTTGCCAACTTTGACGTCCATTGGGTGGTATCAATGCTTGATATCAGACACCCAATGGGCACTGAGCAACAATAAGGCGATTTCATCAACATGCCAGTTTACCGGCCATGAGGAAGACAAAGCTGTGCCTCACAACGCTGGCGGCTTAGCAGAAATGAAGCACAGCTCCAGGATGCGCCAGGAGTTTTCTAAATAGTTGAGTCACAGTGGTATATGGCTGTAAGCTGTGCATAGGCATAGCAAACGTCCATTATTCTACATCTACATCTAAATGTAAACTCCGCAAACCACCCAACGGTGCGTGGCATATGGTACTTCACATGCCACTGTCATTACTTTCCTTTACTGTTCCAGTCACGTATGGTTCGCGGGAAGAACGACTGCCGGAAAGCCTCCGTGCGCGCTCGAATCTCTCTAATTTTACATTCGTGATCTCCTCGGGAGGTATAGGTAGGAGGAAGCAACATATTCGATACCTCATCCAGAAACGCACCCTCTCGAAACCTGGACAGCAAGGTACACCGCTCTGCAGAGCGCCTCTCTTGCAGAGTCTGCCACTTGAGTTTGCTAAACATCTCAGTAACGCTATCACGCTTACCAAACAACCCTGTGACGAAACGCACCCCTCTTCTTTCGATCTTCTCTCTCTCCCCTGTCAACCCGACCTGGTACGGATCCCACACTGATGAGCAATACTCAAGTATAGGCCGAACGAGTGTTTTGTAAGCTACCTCCTTTGTTGATGGACTACATTTTCTTAGGTCTTTCCCAATTAATCTCAACCTGGCACCCGCCTTACCAACAATTAATTATATATGATCATTCCGCTGCAAATCGTTCCGTACACATGCTCCCAGATATCTTACAGAAGTAACTGCTACCAGTGTTTGTTCTGCTGTCATATAATCATACAATAAAGGATCCTTCTTTCTATGTATTCGCAATACATTATATTTGTCTATGTCAACGGTCAGTTGTCACTCCCTGTACCAAGTGCCTATCCGCTGGAGATCTTCCTGCATTTCGCTGCAATTTTCTAATGCTGCAACTTCTCTGTATGCTACAGCAGCATCCGCGAAAAGCCGCATGGAACTTCCGACACTATGTAGTACAGGTACTCGTTAACTTTAGCAGAGGAATGACTGGTCTGGCAGCACCCACAATGACACAACGGTCATGCCAGTAAACACTAGGTTACAGGACAAGTAGCAGCCAATGCTGGATGGGGCCACCACGTCTGTCAGACCAACTGTGAGAGCTAGGTGGCCATCTATGGGCTTGGTGACATGTGAGAAATGAGCCACAGCCAGGCTTTCTGAAGCAGCAGTGGAAGTTCTCTCTCATAGGCACTCAACAACCTGCCGTCGTCGCCTGTTGGGTTGAGCCCCTCTTCCAAGCCCTGACGTCTTCTGGAGGTTTCTGGCACTTGCCTTATGCTGCCACACTGTGAAGACTGGGGCACACGTTGCTGAGTGGGCGAAACAACTGTCAGCAACGCTTAGTGCCGACATTGAAACCCGACATGCCACCGTAAGCTAGCTTCCGCAAGCGGTCAGTGGTGGCACGACTGTGGCGTTACCAGCGCGGTGGAGCACAAGTTGAATTAAAGTGTTTTTACCGAGTCAGCACAATCGTCTCCACCTGACCACCACAGCAAGGCGACTGCCGTAAATTATCGGACACAATAAACCTATACACACCGTCAGATGTGGGATACATTTGGGCTTTTCTCCTTGGACGGTTGAAATTTTCACAGCTAGTTTGTTCACTGTTGCGGGAAGCCGTAAAAGCCGGCTGGCAGACTTGGTTGGCCGCCAACGCTCCAGCAGCGACCCTGGGGGCAGCAGGGGCGGCGGTGGCCGCAGCGGTGATGGGCCAGCGGAGCGTGCGCCGCCGATAGCTCGCCGCCAGGTATCAGCTCCCGCGCCTGCGGACCCTGGGGCCGCAGCACGGCCAAGCGGGGCGCAGCAGAAGCGGCGGGCCAGCAGGCTTTTACAACAACGGAAGCTGTTTTACTTTATAAATTATTCAGGGACTCGCCCTGCGCTGCCTGACCCCCGGCAATAAAACACGGCAGCTTCTAATTAACCGGCATCGTCTGCCTCGCGTTCTCACCCGTCCACGAGAGAAGCTAAAAGCTTCTCGCTGTAATTTGCAGAATACCTGTATTTTTATTCTCTTGTGGAATTCTTCCCCGACACATTACTTAATTTCACAAAAAGAGATCGTGCTAAGAAATTACCGCAACTTATTTCGACTTAAAGATGTATCTGTGGTTGGTAGAGTGCGTGATCAGTCAGTTTGTTCTCTGTACGTTGACCTTTCGTCGTCTAATCTTCGTATATGTTGAAATACGTGACTGCAACGACGATCTGTTTTTTTTTTTTTTTTTTTTTTTTTTTTTGTTACGGCTACGGTTCCACTACATCATATTTCATTGCAGGCACACCTGACAAAGATTTTTCAGCTCCCGAAGACAACATGCTAGTAGCATATGACATCGTCCGTATCCTTGAAAATGACTTCAATCAGACGATGAATGCACAAGTTCCTTCAGGTACGCCATATCCATCCGGGGCAACTCACTGATGGTCAGGTCCTGTTCAGCTGCCGAAACTGACTTCCACGTTTCACCCGATGTTCCAAATAAACCCAGGCTTTTGCTATCGGATTAAGATTGTGTGATATAGTGGAAGCTGTGAACTAAAGCCCGAGGTTCACCTATAGTTTGTAACGATTATTTGTAACTAGACCACGGTTCCTACAAATCTGTATGATTGAGCGAAGAGTTAATGTAGATTAGTGTGCACCTGTGTACCTCCCATCGGAGTAGTACTTCGAATCTGCCCGTCCTTATTCCTCCTGCACATATAATTACTAGCGTACAACAACGTAAAGATGAAGGTACTGAAGATATGTTGAAAGGGCAAAACGGCTCACTTAACCCTTTAAGCGGCACTGGTAAATACAATGGGTGGTGTTTCAAAGCGCGACGATAGAACTTCAGATATGGATTTCTCACACAACAAGAAGAAAAAACGTCTCGAAACATGGTTTCTGAACTGCATACCTTTAGAACTATGGCCACTTGTTCGGTGGAATCTATATGTTCACCATAATCAAAGATAAAGGAGTGTTCATATCTCTCGAGGTATGCGCTTTAGAGCCCGTGTTTACTAGAAATTTTATCTTGTTCTGGTTCATACTAGCACCTCTTAAAATACGGAAACCGCAAAGGTTGTAGCAAAAAATATTTGTTTCATAGCATCGAAGACGAAGTATTGCTCTTATCTCTTAAGGTGTGTATTTTGGAACCCAAGTTTACTAGCCTTTTTTTTTTCTTTCTAGATTTTTGAAACAAGCTGCGTATACCAACATATAAATTGCTGATTCCATCTTATTTCACTTACTACAAGCAATTGATTTTATTGCTATTAATACACTGTGCAGTCAGATTAATGTTACAACCGCATATGATTGGCGTATACATGTAATATCCACTCACAGGCAGCAGATGGCAGCACTAGACGTGGAGAATATATACAAGGGGTGTTGGAAGGACACGGAGAGACAGTGTAATCGTTGTTTTAATGCGGAAACGGAGCGATTTATTTCAGTCGAAAGAGGCATGATGACTGGCTTTCGTGGCAAGAGTGGAAACACTTCCGAAAAGGCTAAATTTGTGAACTATTGGGGTGCTGTGTGGTTAAAGTATACCGTGCGGGGCAAAGTGGCCCTGTCAAAAAATCAGCGCCGATGCAAATGTGGTACATCACGGGTCACAGATGACAGGGTTGAACGACCGTTCCAGAGGTGTGCACGAGTGAATAGAGAGGCAACTGTTAACCAACTGCCCACCCAGATGAACCAAGGGGCTGACAATAGGCTCCTCAAAGACTATTCAGCGAACGTTCCTACATATCGGCCTCCGCAGCAGGTGCCTGGTTTACACGTCCATGCTGACTGCTGTTCACCGGCGAGGAAGGCTTCAATTTGTACACCAATATCGCAATTGGTCGTCCACTGACTGGTGACAGATGACCTTTTCGGGTAAATCAGGATTTATGTCTTATCGCCGTGAAAGTCTGAAAGCAAATACGCTGCAGCAGTCGTAGGAAGGGCCCAGGCCAGAGAAGGGAGCCTCATGGATAGGGAAATATTTTCGTAGTATTCCCTGGGTGATGACATTATTCAGGAAGGCGCAATCGATCAACACAGAGCCGCATTTATCCTTAGGGACCATGTACACCACACATGAACTTTATTATGCCTCTGCACGATGGTGTGTACCAGCAGGACAATACAACGTGTCACACAGATCGCTGTGTACTTCCGATGTTCGAAGAGCATCATAAAGAGGTTACTGAACTCCCATGGCCACCAAACTTATCGGATTTTGACCCAATATAGAATCTGTGGGACTACCTCAATCATGCTGTTCTCGTCATAGATCCTCAACCGAGAAATCTGGCGTGGCTGGCGACGGTGCTGAAGTCCGTGTGGCTCCACATTCCAATCGGTACCTTCCAGAACCTCACTGACACTCTTCCTGCACGTCTCGCAGCATGCGCGCTGCAAAAGGTGGTTATTCAGCCTTTTGACAGGTGGTCACATTAGTGTGACTGGACAGTGTATTTTCACAATAGTTTCTCTGACAAGTATGAATCCAGTTTTTTGATCCATTTTTTTGTTTATAAGTCAGTATAGTCCCCCATTCGAATCTCCGGGCGGGGCCTACTCAGGAGGACGTTGTTAGCAGCAGAAAGGAAACTGGCGTTCTACGGATCGGAGCGTGGAATGTCAGATCCCTTAATCGGGCAGGTCGGTTAAAAAGTTTGCAAAGGGAAATTAATTGGTTAAGGTTAGATATAGTGGGAATTAGTGAAGTTCAGTGGCAGGAGGAACAAGGCTTCTGGTCAGGTGAATACAGGATTATAAATACAAAATCAAATAGGGATAATGCAGGAGTAGGTTTAATAATGAATAGGAAAGTAGGAATGCGGGTAAGCTACTGCAAACAGCATAGTGAACACATTGTTGTGAGGTGTTCAGAGGTGTGTGAAATTTTATGGGACGTAACTGCTAAGGTCATCAGTCCCAAAGCTTACCATAAGGACAAACACACACACCCATGCCCGGGGGAGGACTCGATCCTCCTCCGGGACCAGACGCACAGTCCATGAATGCAGCGCCTTAGACCGCTCGACACATTATTGTGGTCAAGATAGATACGAAGCCCACGCCTACCACAGTAGTAAAAGTTGTATGCCAACTAGCTCAGCAGAAGACGAAGAGATTGATCAAATGTATGATGAGATAAAAGAAATTATTCAGATAGTGAAGGGAGACGAAAATTTAATAGTCATGGGTGACTGGAATTCGATAGTAGGAAAAGAGAGAGGAGGAAACATAATAGGTAAATATGGATTGGGGGGGAAGAAATGAAAGAGGAAGCCGCCTGGTAGAACTTTGCACAGAGCATAACTTAATCATAGCTAACCCTTGGTTCAAGAATCATGAAAGAAGGTTGTATACATGGAATAAGACTGGAGATACTACAAGGTATCAGATAGATTATATCATGGTAAGACAGAGATTCAGGGACCAAGTTTTAAATTGTAAGACAATTCCAGGGGCAGATGTGGACTCGGACCACAACCTATTGGTTATGAACTGCAGATTAAAACTGAAAAAACTGAAAAAAGGTGGGAGTTTGAGGAGATGGGACCTGGATAAACTGAAAGAACCAGAGGTTGTAGAGAGCTTCAGGAAGAGTATTAGGGAACGATTGACAAGAACGGGGGAAAGAAATACAGTAGAATAACGGGTAGCTTTGAGAGACGAAATAGTGAAGGTAGCAGAGGATCAAGTAGATAAAAACACGAGGGCTAATAGAAATCCTTGGGTAACAGAAGAAATATTGAATTTAATTGATGAAAGGAGAAAATATAAAAATGCAGTAAATGAAGCAGGCAAAAAGGAATACAAACGTCTCAAAAATGAGATCGACAGGAAGTGCAAAATGGTTAAGCAGGGATGGCTAGAGAATAAATGTAAGGATGTAGAGGCACATATAACTAGGGGTAAGATAGATACTACCTAGCGGAAAATTAAAGAGACGCTTTGGAGAAAAGAGAACCACTAGCATGAATATCAAGAGCTCAGATGGGAACCCAGTTGTAAGCAAGGAAGGAAAAGCAGAAAAATGGAAGGAGTACATAGAGAGTCTGTAAAAGGGCGATGTTCTTGAAGACAATATTTTAGAAATGGAAGAGAATGTAAATGAAGATGAAATAGGAGATATGATACCGTGGGAAGAGTTTGACAGAACACTGAAAGACCTAAGTCGAAACAAGGCCCCGGGAGTAGATAACATTCCATTAGAACTACTGACAGCCTTGGAAGAGCCAGTCCTGACAAAACTCTACCATCTGGTGAGCAAGATGTATGAGACAGGCGAAATACCCTCAGAGTTCAAGAAGAATATAATAATTCCAATCCCAAAGAAAGCAGGTGTTGACAGATGTGAAAATTAGCGAACTACACTCCTGGAAATGGAAAAAAGAACACATTGACACCGGTGTGTCAGACCCACCATACTTGCTCCGGACACTGCGAGAGGGCTGTACAAGCAATGATCACACGCACGGCACAGCGGACACACCAGGAACCGCGGTGTTGGCCGTCGAATGGCGCTAGCTGCGCAGCATTTGTGCACCGCCGCCGTCAGTGTCAGCCAGTTTGCCGTGGCATACGAAGCTCCATCGCAGTCTTTAACACTGGTAGCATGCCGCGACAGCGTGGACGTGAACCGTATGTGCAGTTGACGGACTTTGAGCGAGGGCGTACAGTGGGCATGCGGGAGGCCGGGTGGACGTACCGCCGAATTGCTCAACACGTGGGGCGTGAGGTCTCCACAGTACATCGATGTTGTCGCCAGTGGTCGGCGGAAGGTGCACGTGCCCGTCGACCTGGGACCGGACCGCAGCGACGCACGGATGCACGCCAAGACCGTAGGATCCTACGCAGTGCCGTAGGGGACCGCACCGCCACTTCCCAGCAAATTAGGGACACTGTTGCTCCTGGGGTATCGGCGAGGACCATTCGCAACCATCTCCATGAAGCTGGGCTACGGTCCCGCACACCGTTAGGCCGTCTTCCGCTCACGCCCCAACATCGTGCAGCCCGCCTCCAGTGGTGTCGCGACAGGCGTGAATGGAGGGACGAATGGAGACGTGTCGTCTTCAGCGATGAGAGTCGCTTCTGCCTTGGTGCCAATGATGGTCGTATGCGTGTTTGGCGCCGTGCAGGTGAGCGCCACAATCAGGACTGCATACGACCGAGGCACACAGGGCCAACACCCGGCATCATGGTGTGGGGAGCGATCTCCTACACTGGCCGTACACCACTGGTGATCGTCGAGGGGACACTGAATAGTGCACGGTACATCCAAACCGTCATCGAACCCATCGTTCTACCATTCCTAGACCGGCAAGGGAACTTGCTGTTCCAACAGGACAATGCACGTCCGCATGTATCCCGTGCCACCCAACGTGCTCTAGAAGGTGTAAGTCAACTACCCTGGCCAGCAAGATCTCCGGATCTGTCCCCCATTGAGCATGTTTGGGACTGGATGAAGCGTCGTCTCACGCGGTCTGCACGTCCAGCACGAACGCTGGTCCAACTGAGGCGCCAGGTGGAAATGGCATGGCAAGCCGTTCCACAGGACTACATCCAGCATCTCTACGATCGTCTCCATGGGAGAATAGCAGCCTGCATTGCTGCGAAAGGTGGATATACACTGTACTAGTGCCGACATTGTGCATGCTCTGTTGCCTGTGTCTATGTGCCTGTGGTTCTGTCAGTGTGATCATGTGATGTATCTGACCCCAGGAATGTGTCAATAAAGTTTCCTCTTCCTGGGACAATGAATTCACGGTGTTCTTATTTCAATTTCCAGGAGTGTATTAGTTTAACAAGCCAAGGCTGCAAAATACTAACACAAATTCTTTACAGACGAATGGAAAAACTGGTAGAAGCCGACCTCGGGGAAGATCAGTTTGTATTCCGTAGAAATGTTGTAACACGTTAGGCAATACTGACTCCACGACATATCTTAGAAAATACGTTAAGGAAAGGAAAACCTATGTTTCTAGCATTTGTAGACTCAGAGAAAGCTTTTGACAATGTTGACTGGAATACTCTCTTTCAAATTATGAAAGTGTCAGGGGTAAAATACAGGGAGCGAAAGGCTATTTACAATTTGTACAGAAACCAGATGGCAGTTACAAGAGTTGAGGGGCATGAAAGGGAAGCAGTGGTTGTGAAGGGAGTCAGACAGGGTTGTAGCGTATCCCCGATGTTATTCAATTTGTATATTGAGCAAGCAATAAAGGAAACAAAAGAAAAATTCGGAGCTGGAATTAAAATCCATGGAGAAGAAAAAAAACTTCGAGGTTCACCGATGACATTGTAATTCTGTCAGATACAGCAAAGGACCTGGGAGAGCAGTTGAACGGAATGAACAGTGTCTTGAATGAAGGATATAAGATGAACATCAACAAAAGCAAAACGAGGATAATGGAATGTAGTCGAATTATATCGGGTGATGCTGCGGGAATTAGTGCAGAAGAATGCTGAAGATTAGATGGGTAGATCACATAACTAATGAGGAGGTATTGAATAGAATTGGGGAGAAGAGAAATATGTGGCACAACTTGACTAGAAGAAGGGATCGGTTGGCAGGGCATATTCTGAGGCGTCATAGGATCACCAATTTAGTAATGGAAGGCGGCGTGGAGGGTAAAAATCGTAGAGGGAGGCAAAGAGTTGAATACACTAAACAGATTCAGGAGGATGTAGGTTGCAGTAGGTACTGAGAGGTGCAGAAGCTTGCACATGATAGAGTAGAATGGAAAGGTGCGTCAGATCAGTCTCTGGACTGACGACCACAACAACGGCAACAAGTCAGTAGACTTGAGATATCACCGAACAAGTGAGTAACGGCATGAATATTTGCCGACGACCTTAGAGTCAGTCGTCTTCAAAGCTGGCTTTGCTTATAGCTAACATTTATCACCTATTGTTCTCCTATCTTACGAACGACGGTTAATTCAATCGTTAGTAACATACCCTACATTGCAAAGTATAAAAAACCAGTATGGGCGTAGTTTATAAGCATATTTTCTGCTACCTTTTGCCCGCATCTCGTGGTCGTGCGGTAGCGTTCTCGCTTCCCACGCCCGGGTTCCCGGGTTCGATTCCCGGCGGGGTCAGGGATTTTCTCTGCCTCGTGATGGCGGGGTGTTGTGTGCTGTCCTTAGGTTAGTTAGGTTTAAGTAGTTCTAAGTTCTAGGGGACTTATGACCACAGCAGTTGAGTCCCATAGTGCTCAGAGCCATTTTTTTTGCTACCTTTCTTCCGCTCTGTACATGAAACAAATAGACTGCCGGTCATTCAGCTAGTAGTTACATCCAGTTTTATCGAGTAAATGCTGTAAAATGCCTGTACTAGTGAAGAATAACTATTTGCAGATACTATTTTTTCACAGAATGTCTCGAAAGTGTTAGTCGCTGTTCCGCTGCAGGTGCATATGAAGGATGATTGCGGAGCAAATACAATATAATGAAAATAATTTATGCACACACTTGAATGTAATAAGCATATCATTTACTCATACTTGGTTTTTGGAGTTACAGGAATCATACTGAAACTCCTCATTATTTTAGATATATCATAATGACTTCATAGAGGTGCCATAGTTCCATGGCAGATGAATTTCTGGCTGGTAGTGTAACGAACTACGAGGACAATGTTGCAGAAGAGTATTCAGAAGATTCAGAATTAGGAAGAGACTACGATGTAGCTACCATTTCTAAAGTTACAACACTACTGCAGCAACTGCTGGGAACACATTGTCAAGTTGACCAGTGGATGAATCGTCTAGTACAGATGCAGCAGGTAGGATCAGCTGTTATCTGTGCTTGAAGCATTACGTGACAGTTTTGAAATTGACTCCGATATTGCAGTGGCTATAAATGTAGATTTATACGCATTGCCTAAAGTCATCTGTGAACCCCAGCCCTTAGGGAATTGTCTTCCTACTGACGGCACACGGTTGCTAGGGGAAGTTATCTATTACTGTTCTCAAAGAGTATGTTCTGACATGTATTTCATTGTTTTGCTGTATAAAACAAGCTGTCACTTGAAAGGTTGTGAACAAAACTATTAACATCACAGAAGTGAGAGAAAGGAAAGAATTCTTCTACCGAAGAAGCAAGATCGCACAGGCTGACTCACAAGCCTACATACGAATAGTGAAAACGATAACTAATTCCTTTTGCATTTTCAGGAACATGTGCCAAGTGAAGAGAATTGCCACTAACGAAGGAAGGAAGGACTGACATTATTCTTTTAGCTGGGAGCGCTACTCCCCAGCATGGAGCACGTACTTTAAGTACAGCGCACAGGAGCAGATAACCCTCGGCACCGTGGTGAAACGTATCAACAGGTTCAAAATGACAGGTTCCGTTGGCGATGCAACCGGATCTGCAAGACCAAAGACGGTAACGGATGAAGGTGCATCAACGCAGCTGGTAGCAGAGATGGTCGAGAGTCCGACAAAGAGGCCAAACGGAAAATGTAAACCAACCAAAACAATGTTTGGCGCGTTTTGTGGGCTAACAGCTGGCACCCATACCAGCTTTAGAGGTTGTGACAACTGGCAGAAATCTATCCTGACCGTAGGGTAGGCACTTAACAGGAACTACAGTGTCCCTAATTTTGTTAGCTCAAGACGTTTTTTCCTCTAATGAGGCAATTTTTTGTCACTGGTGAAGTGAACAAACGCAATGTCAGGTACTGGAAGGACAGCGTTTCACAGTTAATGTCAGACCGTAAAATTCTTATGACAAGTGGTATCAATCCCAGCCAACAGACTAATGTCAGTCAATTTTTACTTCATTAATTGCACTTCATTTCAGTTAGTTCACCTTAATGAAAACTAAGTAGTATTTAGTCGCCCATTTCACCATATCTATGGAAAGACGACAATTTCTGTGCATCATGGCCGAAGCAAAGAAGTTATAATAAGTAGATTTGCACAAGCGGTTGAAGTATTACTGCTATCAGTTATTTATACGGAAATGAGAAATTAATTTCTGAAATAGTACGTCCAACGCTCAGAGTTGTATGTAAATGATACGTGGATCATCGAATATCCGTTGAATAAGAAACTAGAGGTAACTGACCCTGGTGCGATAGAAGGACGTTAAAAATTAAATGGATAGACGAAGTACGAAATGTTGAAATACTAAAAGGTATAGGTGAGGAAAGTAGTCTGTGTAAGATCTGCTTCAGTATCGAAGAATAATTAATAGGACGGGAAACTACACTATGGGTAGACAAAGCCTAGAATATAAGAAGTCGATAGCACAGGATGTCGAGTGTAGAATTTACGTAGCAACTGAGAGTAGCACAAGTTAAGAAAAGGTGAACAGCATCAAACCAATCAAAAGACTGACGACATGAAAATGTTGAGGAGGACTAATCTGCGACTAGCTCGCACACATGGAACCGGAATTTTTTTGGGAGTTTTCCGCGTACTTTATTCTCTGAGGATCCTTCTGTTGCATGTTGCATCTGGCTGTCAACTGCAGACATTGGATCTGATTGCCATCTTCATTCTACAATTTCTTTCCGAAGAACGTTTATCACATGTGATCAACCAGTGGCAGTCAACTGTCAACAGATGGAACAATTCGTGAACCAAAGTACATGGATACGTCAAAAGGGGTCGAGAAACACGTCTGCAATACGTTCCTAGTATTAAGGAATATTGATATAAATAACAGAGTTTTTAATAAGTCCGGAACGAATGTGGTACAACGCCTAACATTTTGTGCTAACTGAAAGCTCTTGCTTTGTTGTGTTCAGAGTTTATTCCTCAATAAATTTAAGAAAGTTCCAAGCACTGAAGGTCACAAAGCTGTATTAATCTCAGGTAACTAGCTAATCCAGGATCCACAATCTGATACTTCCTCAAAGCAATTAAAGTTTCCAAGTAAACACGTAACAAAATCTCAAGTTCAAACAGCTAGCAGAATAGTTAAAGTTCCGAATTTATACAGCGAAATCACAATATCAAACTTCACACCCAAAATCTCCAAGGTATCACAAATGAACACACGAAGTTCTCAAACTGCACTCACGAAAGTTTGACAAATCCGGGTACTCGGAACTGTGGAGCTTGTTAGCCTCACATATGTGTGCCGTCGAAACATTTCCAGGAATCGACTGTCCTTGAGGCTTTTACGCTCTCGACCATACCTCTCACTGTACGTAACTTCCCATCACAAGTTACATTTTACAACGTTAGGTAGCCAATGAAAGAACATGCTTTTAGCCAATTTTTGGTTATGGTTAAACTAAGTAAATCTAAGCCACGTTCCTCATTTGGTTCGTTACAAAGAAATCGCTTTGGATATTAATTTATACAAAGATAGGCAGCCTGTATTGGTTTTAAATCGGTTTATACGTAATTTGTTGAAAGTAAAATATTATATGTATATTATGAAGGACCTATTGACAATTTTTACGATGACAATTCGCTGCCGATAATTTACGAATATAAAAAGGAATCGTAGAATGTAAGGACAAAAAATAAACAATTTTTTTTCTTTTTCATCGACAAATATTTATTAATTATACTTCATGGTAGTTTAACAGTCGGTAACCAGGTTCTTAGTAAATAAATATTAATGGGAGAAAATGTCGTTTCCTTGCCTTTAATCCTCTTAAACATGAAACTGTTTCACTAAGCAGTGACAAGAATTTTTTATTACGAACCGTAATACATTCTACCTTTGGAATTTGTAATTGCCTTATTCCTAACACAATCTGGTGTGTTTCGGTGTATATTTGTTTCACAAAGCGTAATACAAACCATTAGAGCAAATTTTTAATTTCACGTTCGTGCTGGCTAAATTCAGTTATTGTTTAAAATGTAGTCACGTGACGTAGTAATTCTTCTCTGTAGTTACTACACATCGACGGAAAGGGAAAGTGTTACTTCAAAAAGCACAGGTCCGAATTGTATCAAGTTTTATGGCAATGTTTATCACATAACGTGCATTAGATGGTAAACGAAACTATCGTTCGATTCAGAACAGATGACCTTCATATACATTCGTATGGGGCGTGAGGCCAACGCGCAAGGAGACACTTTTGTATCCGTTATGGAACGGCATCACACCTTTTGCAGGCACTGTACCACAGCTAGCTGACTGTGCGATCTGTCGGTATGACAATCCAGTTTCTTCCATTCCAATGATTCGACCTTCCTGAAAGCTTATAAGATGGTGAAAATCTGCTCATCTATATTCTACGGGCATGCTGTGTTGCGTTCAAAACCTGAAAACTTCGTATGACGTCAGATACACCCGGTAACCATGACGTATTCACACCACTCCTCATTTGAAAGACAGGATTTCTTCTATACAAAAATAGTGAAAATAAGCTCAGATAAGGATAAAATTTTTATCAACATTTCCTACAGGCATGAAAATACTAGAGTGCCAGTCGGATGACGTTCGGTCATTGTGAACATGGTGTGACATTTTCCATTTCTGCGAGTGTATGACGTCCGATTTATGTTGCTTCCATGTTGCGTGCTTACGTAAATCTGAAATTACAGTATTAACAATTCGTGGTCATGAGCTAGTTATGATTTATTAACTCATTTCCGTCAGTCATTTGTGCCTCGTGAGAATAACTGATCATTGTGTTTTCTAACTATTAATCCATTCCATAGCACACCTGCTCGCCCGCACAGTTATAACCGCAAGTCGTAGGCCGGGACTGACGGAAATATGACCCGTGCGCACACACCAGAGGCATGGTCAACATGGCACTGCTGCATACACTCCCTTGTCTCTACGTCCAACGGCCGCATGCGCCTAGTGCGCACTCGAAGTAACGGTTGGAAGTCGGCCGTGCTCTCTCAAAGGAGCTACCCTGGCATTTGTACGGAGTGATTTAGGGAAATCGCGGAAAGCCTAAATCAGGATGGCTGGATGCTGGTTTGGTGGTGGTGGTGGTTAGTGTTTAACGTCGCGTCGACAACGAGGTCATTAGAGACGGAGCGCAAGCTCGGGTTAGGGAAGGATTGGGATGGAAATCGGCCGTGCCCTTTCAAAGGAACCATCTCGGCATTTGCCTGAAACGATTTAGGGAAATCACGGAAAACCTAAATCAGGATGGCCGGAGACGGGATTGAACCGTCGTCCTCCCGAATGCGAGTCCAGTGTGCTAACCACTGCGCCACCTCGCTCGGTACGAAGTAAGGGATTCCTACTATGAAATAAGTACTGAAATACATGGAAAATGGCATAATAAAGGTTATCATGAAAGTGATAAGTGTGTTGGTAAACAGGCGTTTGGTTGGGTGATACACCAGCCATAAAGTATGACATCTAAATAAGAGTACTGCAATACAAATACATTTTGGCATTCCTTTCAATCAGAGCAACCAAAAACACGTACCTCTACATGTAACCCTTCAGCAGTGGAACACAAAGGATAGTATGACCTACAACCGAAAGTAATATGCCAGTTGGTACATTAATAAGTAGATGGTTAACTGAGAATATGGATGTCAAGGAATATACCAGAACATTGTGTCCGGTATTATCAAGGCGCTGGAATTCATTACGGTGTATTACATTACATTCATAGTTTGATTTATTAAAGAAGTGGTATGTTATGAATCTATATTGATAGACTGCACTGATGTGATTTTGTATTGTTGTTTTGTTAGTCATTATTAGTATGTGGAACATGATGACACAGATAGTTGAGGGGTTGGCCTCCAGTAACGTATTTACGTTTTACCAGTCGATGACAATATGTAATTAAATATTTTACCTTCAGTTGTTTCACAGGCACTGACATTAGCAGTAAACCGTGATTATCTATGCATAAAGTGCATTACTGACCTCCGTTTGGTAGGTGCTTCTTTACGATTGTATTTGTTTAGATTATATGACATATATTTGCTCCCTAGTTTATATTAATATAGTGTTCACCTGTTCTATTATTTTATTTCTTAATTTTTCTGTAACTCTGATATCACTCCTCGTACAGTGTGGTATTTTTATATGTTACTACATATTACCGCAGCCCACAAGACTTGCTCCGGTCCCTTTTGTCTGATTTGATCCATTATGAATGGTTTTTGAAATATAAGAAATTTTCGATGTGTAAAGTGTACAATACGTTGTGTGGGATGTTTAGTGTGTATGGGAGTCCGCACAAATGGACCATTAAAAAACTTACAAGTCAACGAAATTAAGCAGACTCTCACACATTGACAACATCAACAGAAATGGCTAAATACACACAAAAACACACTTGAAAATGGGAATCATTTCCCGAAACGCATCGTGTGAAAAGTAAAATAAAGAAAAATCGTGACTAGTAACAGAAGATTTATTTATAAACAAACCTATTGGTCCCTTTTGTGTTGTATTTCATTCTGTTACCATTTTTGTCTGTACACGATGCCTGAAAATGACGTAATATGTAGTATCTCCGAAATTTTTAGCTCAAAAGAATAACAAATTAGATGACTGAGACGTGTTTGATTTGACATTCTATACTGAACAGCTGACGTCCCGCAACCGTCTGTGAAAAGATGGACATACAGAGACTTAACATTTGATACGTCGGGAGAGATGGCTGCCAAGTTGTTTATGTTACAGAAAGTATAATGGGCTGACATCACTTTGTAATGTCTCTTTCAGCGGTCTCTCCGAGATATTTTCAGAAATTTTATAAATTATATAACTCAGTACATATCTCGAAATATCTCTTCTTCTCTTACCGATTATAAATGCAAAGTAGTTTCAAGCCCAATTATTCCTTGGAGCGTCCATTTACTCCATGGAAAAGCTTCTCTGCTATCTATGTTTTCTCTTATGAAAAGAATGAAGGACTTCTTGCCGATTAGTCGTGAAAGAAGGAGGCTGTATATGTATGTATTGTTGAGCTAGTCACCATCTTGATGAGATTCTGTATGAGAAGGAATTTAATACATGAACTAAAATAAAGTAATTGTGTTCGCGTATTATTTAACTAATTACTATTGACAGTGTCTGCTTACTAAGCTGTGTTGCACGGGATCAGTGGGGAACGTCTGATTTACACTGGACGAACCTGCCGTTTTGTATGCTCAAGAAATCCAGTTACTTCAAATAAATAGGCTTACCAGCAGATCTCCGGTGTTCCCCATGTGATCACCGAAAGTTAATAATTATTACAAATGTTTTCAGGAGATCGACTGACAATTTTCGTCGCACCGAGACTTCGAAATGGCTTCACTGCCTTATGGAATTTAAGTTAAGCTCAATTTAATCAGGATAGAACAGTATTGAACTGTGAGAATGTGATAAGCCAGCTTTGTGAATGAAAATTCCCTTAACATACGTATGTTTTTACTATCCTGATCAGTGAAGCTAAATCAGGCCGGTGTGAGAGAGGTTTTTAAATTTTAGATCCCACAAAGAAATATTAAAACTTATCATTGATAACAGGTAGATCTCCACATCCCGAAGTGCGTAGGTCCTAGTTCAAAGTTCGCTCTCACTGAACTAAACAGCTGAGAGTCTTGGCAGTCAAGTAGTGTACGTCAGAATGCTCCTGGCAGTCAGGTCTGACAGCCTGACAGCAATTAAGTTTGTGGTTTGTGGTTTATGAAACGCAACGTTAGGATTTTCTGACAAATACCTTCAACAATGTGTAACGAAGAGGAAAAATATAATGTTGCTAGAAACGAAAACAAGTGGATGAAAGTGAGTCATATCATGTACGATAAAGTGTATCGAAGATTTGTTTTCACGAATAAACCCCGTAAAACAGGTTCGAATACAAGTGTGAGAAAACAGCCAGCTTCTGAAAGCAAAGCTGGCTGCCTGTCCATAAGCTTTACTCGGCATCAATTTCAAACAGCTTACACTAATGGGATTCGTCAGAGAAGCAAAGAAAAAATATGGCGGATCTATAGAACTTTATACCTCATTGCATGTATTATTTTGTTCTAGGCTTAAATTGTGGTCTTGGAAATCTTTCAAACAGTGATGAAAAATTTGATGAAACCATAAGGACATCAAAATAGTGGCATTCTCGGAATTTTCATTTTGTGTTTTTCAATTTTCATTATTTTGGTATCACTTGACAATAAATAACAGTCCTTTTTTTGTTTTTGAGTAGGTTGTCAACTTTTTCTAGTTCATTCCCCTTCCCAAATCATTTTTTAAGATAATTATTTTTAAATTTTTAGTTTCTGGTAGTTAACCTCTCAACAATAGATTTATACACTGTGGTAAAGTCATCATTTACGAGTTATTGCCATGCCCCAATTTACTCAAGAAATATGTAATTATGAATTGTACACTTCCAGCTCTCCTGAAAAAGCTTGAAGTCTGGACATACACCATTTGGCAACAAACCCGCCCGTTTAGCGGGTGAATTGAACTGCGATGCGGTGACTGAGTGTTAGTCAAACCAGGCGTGTAGCCAATTGAACAAGGGTGTTGTGGTCTTGGAAAGCGGGCTTCTCATGAAGATATAGACGAAACGGCAGCACTTGCTCACCAAGAATGTCCAAGTGAACACCCTGGTTCATTTAGTAGAACCACCACAGAAGTGAACTAAACCCTCCAAAAGCTGCAGGTTACACGTATTGCACCGTTATTGTACACCACACTTTGGATTATTTGCAAAAACGGCAAAATCGTGACTCTACGGAGCACACTACATGCCGTCAGTATACACACTCAAGATGAATACTACAAATTGGACAACTTAATTCACGGTGTAGTCACGGACACGTCTAACAAATTCAACTCTTACCTCTCATTCTTACATGTCTCCGCATTTGCTCATCTTACTGCATTGATTTCATACAATCGACTGGCACTTACACACCATTTGGCTGTCGTGAATTACATAGATGTAGAGGGTCACATCATGGTCTGTTACTCGTGCAACACCATCTAAACGTCCCCTGAAAGAGCAATGTGCTCGCTAAAGCTTGTTTTAACAGCATGAATGCTCAAATCTCTTTATTGGCAGGGAATTGGTGTGTAATGGAAGCACGTATGCTCGACTTTCAGTACGGCACACAGTTTTAACATTTTATAATTCACCAGCACAACGCACATTGCCAACTGTCGTAAAATTTAATGGCAATATTTATATTGTTACAAAAAATTACCTCATGAGATTGCGAACTAGACGGTTATGGCTTCTAGGGACCCTCCATCTGATTAATTATAAGTTTCAGATGAAGAAAATGTCCAAGACATCCATCACCATGTAACATGACAGTAAAAAAATTCTACACGTCCCAAATACCTGATTCGGATGAGATTACAACACCAGCTGTTCTTTTGTATTTTGTCAGGTGAAAATCTCCGATCCTCAAATCATTATCAAGACTACGGTAGAACGTGGGAAACACTGCCTATACTATGCGAAAAGAGACAGCAACGAATGATCTCCGCAAATAGTAGTTCATCTTCTTTCCAACGGCTCCCCCGACTTATGAGGAAAAGCGTATCTGCGCTCGGCTTGCTGCCATCTAAGGTCTTACGTGGGAATGTGGATATTCCTTATTGTTGGATTTGAAAGTAGTGAGCATTTGAAAATATTCGTGTGCCGAATAATATCACTATTTTCTAGTTTTTAATTGCTTAGGATTTTAAATTTTCTGTGACTTCTTCGTAAGTGTAACATACCGAAGCCTAGTACCGGAATTCGTCAAGAGCCAGCGCTACATCTTGCTCGCTGTTACCTCATAAAACAAATGCACCTCTGTTGTTGCGAAGTACGCACTCATTAGATGTTGATTTCTTTGAAATATGAATAGGGGACTCCATGAGTCCGGTAGGTATTTTGAAATACCATGTGTCATTTATTGAACTGACATGATACCTTTCCTTGCTAGGAGAAATACAACACGCAACATAAACAGAAGATCACTTTTTTGAAACCGTATACTTACCTCCCATTGCGACTCATCAACTTAAAATTTGGCTCAAAGGCACCTAAAATTTACCGCCTGAAACTTCCCT
Organism: Schistocerca cancellata; assembly: GCF_023864275.1. Classification (NCBI taxonomy): domain Eukaryota; kingdom Metazoa; phylum Arthropoda; class Insecta; order Orthoptera; family Acrididae; genus Schistocerca; species Schistocerca cancellata. Next base: position 474,183,505 of record NC_064627.1, read on the forward strand.
CTACAATGGTGAAGAAACGTCGCGCCCTGCGACGTCACCCTCTGGCTCGGCGACGCTTTAGATAGCTTGGCATGCTAAAAAGAAGGGCATGGCTCAGAAGTTCATGCGGGATGTAACGTGCGTTAATGATGTAACATTGGTATCAGAATTCAGCACAATTCAGCCCAGCGCCACAGTGGATGTATCAGACGATGAGAAGGTGTGGAACCCAAACGTTAAAATCCGTGGTTTTCTCATGAGTAGCCGAGGAAAGTATTTCACACACACACTCGCTCAGCAGCGACACGAAAGGGCCTTTGGAGGTGGCATTAAGGCGGACAATGAAACCAAACACTTCTCTAGGGAAGTTGATTTTAATATACACTCCTGGAAATTGAAATAAGAACACCGTGAATTCATTGTCCCAGGAAGGGGAAACTTTATTGACACATTCCTGGTGTCAGATACATCACATGATCACACTGACAGAACCACAGGCACATAGACACAGGCAACAGAGCATGCACAATGTCGGCACTAGTACAGTGTATATCCACCTTTCGCAGCAATGCAGGCTGCTATTCTCCCATGGAGACGATCGTAGAGATGCTGGATGTAGTCCTGTGGAACGGCTTGCCATGCCATTTCCACCTGGCGCCTCAGTTGGACCAGCGTTCGTGCTGGACGTGCAGACCGCGTGAGACGACGCTTCATCCAGTCCCAAACATGCTCAATGGGGGACAGATCCGGAGATCTTGCTGGCCAGGGTAGTTGACTTACACCTTCTAGAGCACGTTGGGTGGCACGGGATACATGCGGACGTGCATTGTCCTGTTGGAACAGCAAGTTCCCTTGCCGGTCTAGGAATGGTAGAACGATGGGTTCGATGACGGTTTGGATGTACCGTGCACTATTCAGTGTCCCCTCGACGATCACTAGTGGTGTACGGCCAGTGTAGGAGATCGCTCCCCACACCATGATGCCGGGTGTTGGCCCTGTGTGCCTCGGTCGTATGCAGTCCTGATTGTGGCGCTCACCTGCACGGCGCCAAACACGCATACGACCATCATTGGCACCAAGGCAGAAGCGACTCTCATCGCTGAAGACGACACGTCTCCATTCGTCCCTCCATTCACGCCTGTCGCGACACCACTGGAGGCGGGCTGCACGATGTTGGGGCGTGAGCGGAAGACGGCCTAACGGTGTGCGGGACCGTAGCCCAGCTTCATGGAGACGGTTGCGAATGGTCCTCGCCAATACCCCAGGAACAACAGTGTCCCTAATTTGCTGGGAAGTGGCGGTGCGGTCCCCTACGGCACTGCGTAGGATCCTACGGTCTTGGCGTGCATCCGTGCGTCGCTGCGGTCCGGTCCCAGGTCGACGGGCACGTGCACCTTCCGCCGACCACTGGCGACAACATCGATGTACTGTGGAGACCTCACGCCCCACGTGTTGAGCAATTCGGCGGTACGTCCACCCGGCCTCCTGCATGCCCACTATACGCCCTCGCTCAAAGTCCGTCAACTGCACATACGGTTCACGTCCACGCTGTCGCGGCATGCTATCAGTGTTAAAGACTGCGATGGAGCTCCGTATGCCACGGCAAACTGGCTGACACTGACGGCGGCGGTGCACAAATGCTGCGCAGCTAGCGCCATTCGACGGCCAACACCGCGGTTCCTGGTGTGTCCGCTGTGCCGTGCGTGTGATCATTGCTTGTACAGCCCTCTCGCAGTGTCCGGAGCAAGTATGGTGGGTCTGACACACCGGTGTCAATGTGTTCTTTTTTCCATTTCCAGGAGTGTATTTCGCATACGAAAACGACAGTGCGATGTACAACGGAACGACGTTCTTGAGAGCCTATGGTACTGCTGACACGCCTCGGACACCTCTACCCTTTTTATTGACACTGTAGTGCTGCAACCCCCATTTTGAGTGTAGCGTGACCTCAAGATTTGCTTTGGAATGCAGGTTAAAACCACTAAGGACCGATGAAAATCATTCAACGAAATTTGAATGTGATCAGAGTATGTTTATGCATTTTTCATCCCACCTTTTTTTTTGCGTCCTCCCGTAGTGTGTGCATGGAGAGAGGGAAGGGCGCGACGTCAAAACGCACGTGAATAAAATGGCAGAATGTCTAAGAATCCCCCCCGCCCCAAAACGGCAATCCCTGGGTGCCCATTGTGCATCTTCGTTGTGTATTTTAAAATTGTCTCCGTACAGAGAGATCGATCTACCGATCTCTGCCGGCCAGCCAGACATGCTACCCTTCCGACATTCCTGTGAATTCGCTTGAAGTCAGGAAGTGCAAGCGTGATTTGTGTTGCGTGTCCCACCAGTGGGTAGGCGTTGGTGAATGACTATCTCTATACAGCGACATTTTTAAAGTCCCTATCAGATCTGCTCCCGTGCCGAACTGGGTGGTCTGAGAGGAGTCCTTTGCCATTTCACTGAAGTGTATTTTCTCCCATGTACACGCTACATGAAGCAGAAGGGCGCTAAAAAGTAAGCACGAAAAACGAAAAACACGCTTTTCTCCTACGAATCACGTCCAAATTTCATCGAATGGTTCTGAACAGTCCTAGTGGTCCCACTCAGTATAATGTACCAGAGCAAAAATTGCTGTGACGCTACTTTCCAAAGGAGTGAGATCTCATTCAATTCGGATTCATCCCACGATGTGTATAGAGAAGGACTGAATCGTCTGGCGGGTGCCAGCATTGTCATGGGCTGTCAAGAACGCCTCTGAGTGGCTCATCACATTGCGAACTATCGTTTAGAGCGCCAAATGTTTGGGAATTAACGCCTCCAGGAAAAGGGTGGTTTCATACAACTCGTGTAAGCCACCTCAGGAAGCCTTTTCGTGCCGATACTGAGTAGCGGTGTATGTGAAATATTTTCATTTAAAATAAATTTCTTTTATGTCATGTCTATGGCCACCAGACATTTAGGTCCTCAGATTACCGGTGTCGGTCTGCAATGACCATCTGCAGATCTGCAGCAGAATATGGGAGAAACGCAAATACAATTAGTGGATTGTCTACACCTTAAAAGAAAATAGGCCATGATGGTAAGTATTACTGACATAAGTGTGAAAAATTATGCGATTTAAATATGATGAGGCACACCTGTCTTATATAAAAAAAATGTTCTAATCGTAGTGTCCTCGACGTCAGTGTAGTATCTTGTACCATATGGAAGCGTGGGAAAGAGTGTTGTTATGGGTGACCGGTATAGTCTTTCTACAACACAAATATACACGTCTATCAACGCAGTTCTTCAGTTACTTGACGGATAGCTACTACTTAACTTTAATAAAGTCCATGTGATGTGGTACAAGCTCATCCATAATAGTCCTCTTGCAGACAATATCGATAATCTTGCCATAATCTGACGCTATGTGCTATCGTAGCCTAAGCGCGCTCTCAGAATGAATGACATACGCCAACTTGGAAAGGTAAGGTAGTAAGTCGAGTCAGCGACTGAGATAGTGCGGCCTCCCGGTCAGCGGCGGCGGCCTAAATCCTTGCTGTCGGGAGGGCGTTGGGGGCAAGTTGCTTGCGAGTCTGTGTTCGACCTCTCTCCTGATAGACGCGCTTGATCGAGCTCCTACTATCGATCAGCGCACTATATCTTTGCCGGCCGGTGTGGTGGCGACAGCTTACGCCAGCTGGAGCCATAGGGACATCTTCAAATGCTAAACACAAAATTAGCGCCAGCATTGTTACACATATATAAATTATAGTATACGTAAGAGTTATCTTACCAGCAGCGCTACTGTTCAACCATACAACCGTACAATAGCCCATAATTTTCTCATGTTTGTCAGTAATAATTTCCATTATGGCCTATCTTGTTTTAAGCTGTAGACAATCCACTAATTCCATGTGTGCTTTTCCCATATTTTGCTGCAGATCTGAAGATGGTCATTGCTGACCAAAACTGGTAGTCCGAAGACCTACCAGTTTGTGACCATGGACTTGAAATGAGATAAATGTATTCTACCTTTTCGAGTCACTGTTCCATAAGAGACCATGTCTCAGCTTGTGAATGTTTTCCTTTGTCACCCAGAAGACAACCGCGTGATTTCAAAGCTGGGCGTCACTGATCCGATCTTCATCAAAAATGGCTCTGAGCACTATGCAACTCAACTTCTGAGGTCATCAGTCGCCTAGAACTTAGAACTAATTAATCCTAACTAACCTAAGGACATCACACACATCCCGTCCCGAGGCAGGAGTCGAACCTGCGACCGTAGCGGTCACGCGGTTCCAGACTGAAGCGCCTTTAACCGCACGGCCACACCGGCCGGCCGATCTTCATCGCAGAGACATCAAAAGAAGTGGTGAAATATGAGTAAGACGAGGCGTGACGACCTTTTTATCGTGTGATACGTCCACTATAGCACTGAGCAAAATTATGGTGACATCATTAATCCACTTCATACCTGCTCAGCTCTGGTCTTCTTTCGCATGTGTTGACACCTTGCTGTTTGTAGCGTCGCCGAACCCCTGACTGACGTCAAAAAGCGTGACGTCTTTGCACCATTATGGAGAAAGGTTGTAGGCACCTTTGAATCTAATTTAAAACTTATAACTCGCAAGGTGAGATAAAAACGGGGTTTCAAAGAAAGTTACTCTTCAGATGTGTTGTGCAGAATGATTTGCATATATACGGTGGATAGTACGTTACCAAAGCGGTATAGGATTCTACCTTCTTCTATCCCCAAACACGATTCTGAGTCTTAGTAAACAACACAGTTTGAACTTTGTATATATATTCTCAGACATGACATATTTGCAGGATTTATCTAGAGATGGATGTCAGCTGTAACCACAAATATAGTATGCCCATTGAGAGGCTTCCTGCGAAATACAGCCAACTAGCGATTATCCAAGAGTGGATTATCTGGCTTTCATACTGTCCATGTGGACATCGACGATTCTTCTTATACGAAGCGGCAAATATTTTATGTAAAGGCTTTTCTAAATTACCGCTACCAGTCACAACTTAGTAAACTATTGTGTTATTTATTTAGCGACATGTTTCCAGGGCCATACCTCATCTTCAGGCTAAATGGAATTACAAAAACTTCTTTACAGTAAGGTCATACCGATGTTATATAGTCTTTTCCTAAATGCTGGAGTCATCCTGTGGAAGAAGAGAAAACTTAGTAAGAGGCGATGTTACTTTATAAGCTGGACTGATGTTTGCACGAAAATGTTTTGTAATGGTCACTTACTTTGTTCTTCTGGTGTGACAGTCTCGTTGTGATGCGTTGCGGTGTTACTATTTCCATGGCCACGTAAACATTAGTCCAGCTTCCAGAGAGACATCGCCTCTTACTAAGTTTTTTCTTCTTCCACAGGATGTCCCCAGTATTTACGAAAGGACTATACAACAGCAGTATCATCTTATTGTAAAGTTATTTTTGTAATGCCATTTAGCCTGAAAATGAAGTACAGAGCTCGAAACGTGTCGCTAAATAAATAAATAACACAGTAGTTGACGAAGCTGTGACTGGTAGCAGTAATTTAAAAAAAGCCTTTACATATTTCTTGAGACAGTCGATGTCGAAAAATAATCAAAATGGAAAATATTTTGTTGTAATTAGATGGTATATTCTTGTGTGAATTAGAAATTTCTGGTTTTGACGAGAAAACCGATGACTACGGACAGGAATTTGAGAGGCTCATTGGTGCAGACACATTGATCAAACTGCTTTAAGTGGTGGAAGAGAGCGAACACGAGGGGATCGAGAAACCAGTCACGAGAGACAACGATACACTGATATTGAATTATCACGGCAAAATTCGTTTGACTCTACTGGTCTTTTGAATCATCAGTAAATGTAAAATAAATGTAAATAAGTAATTTCGCGAGCCAAATATCTTGAAAATTATTTCTTGTAGGTGACTGAAACAAATTAATAGAAAGTACAGTATGTTTTTAGTCTAATTCTGAAACTAATTTGACAGTTTCCAAGCAGAATTGCATAAATAATGCAGTGGGCTTACAAATATGGCATGTAGCGTGTCTTGTATATGGAGTTTTGAGTAATATTTGTATTTTTTATAATCCGTTTTATTCTCTTATGCATACAACCTCAGGTTCACATTAACACGGGTAATAGACTGTTTGGTGCCTACAATGACTCTGAGTTATCAACGATAACTATTTTTCAGGCTGATGCCAGATACGTTGACCTTTTGAAACTGAATGACTTTCTAAAAAACAAAAAGAGATATTTCGGGGTTATAGTGTTTTAGGTGGTACTTACATCGTGTGTTGTAATTTAGGTAAAACTTAGATGAAAACAATTAGGCAGATGACCTGGCAGCTATCGCCGGGGGCATCCTGTTAAGTAAGCCGGAATAAGCGCCTCTGCAGTTGACGCCTCTGAGTTGAAAACATGTTTACAACCTTTTAGATGCGAAGTGCTGGTTCGGAGATAGAGTCAATGACTCTACGTATTGTTTGCGAGCGTAATTATTTTTGAAATTCTGTTTGTCAACTTCTCTCCCGCGCAGCGCTCGTACCATTTGCATAGCCGAATCCTTAGCCCCTTTGTTCTCTTTCTGGTCTTCCTTTCGTAATTCACATGTACAGCTTTCGATTATGCAATTCAAGTAACGCTGAGCCGAGATACAGGTTTCCACAAATATTTCACGGGACTACACATTCTGCATGGATGTAGATAGAAACTTGGGACAAATTTTCAGTTACGCAAAATTTTAACCTGGCGCTAGTTTTGAGTTGTTGGTTCACGTGATGGCCGGTATGGATCGTGCTCATGCAGCTGCTCGCTCGCTTGTTCGGTCATTACATGATGTGACTCAGGTCGGGAAGGTAGGAACACAGTATCACAAGGAACACTGCAGCACAAGGCTTGATGAGTTCATTTTTTAAACAGGTGGAATTCAGTTACAATTTGGCGAGAATATGGCACTGTAATATTGGATGGACCGGAAGCGGTACACGGAACTGCGACAGGCCACCAAGGTCGCCTGACTTAATTGAATGTGGTTTTTTTTGTGTGTGGAGCGTTATAGGCTATGTTTACAAGAATCCGCTTCCAACAGCTCTAGTAGATCTCTGATACCGCATGGAAACGTCAAAGAAAGTAGTAACACTAGACATCCGGAAGTACGGGGAGAATTTCACTACCCTCTGGATGTTTGCCGTTCGTTGGTGAACGGCAAATTGTATATTTGTGAAAGATAAGCGGAAGAGTTTGTAGTAGAGGCAACTGTAGAAAGAAATCAGAGAATATATGAGTATGTAGATGAATACCGGTCTCCTGCTTGCTGACCACTATGCTACCTGGACTCGTGGTAATGGCAACTGCACGGGCTACCCTTGGACGCCTTCCACCAGACCCAAATTCTCAACTTACACCACACACTAATGATGTAGTGCCCCTGGTCATTAGCTTAAATTCTCGAGGCATCTCACCGCACTGCAGGCATCATTGGTCTTCATCGCCTTAATCACCTTTGTGATGTCTATTCTTTTGTGCGTCTCCGTAAGAACGCACACACATTTGATCCTGTAGCCACTATGAATCAAGACACAAAGGAGTTACAGACATTAGCTGTCAGTGGGCACTGATGCCGCGAGTAATGAGGCTAATGAGCAATGACACTACATTAGTCGTGTGTGGTATAGGTTGAGAATTTGGGTCTAACTGAAGGCGTGCTAGGGTTCCAGTCCTGATCCTGCACAAATGCACAACTTGTTCCACTGACAAGTCAATGCCCACTGGCAGTTAATACCTTTCATTACTTTCTGCCAGCGTGTGACACGTTCTTTTCATTTGTGTCACTGAAAAAATTTTCTGACTTCTCGAATCCAGAACTTGACAGTGGTCTTCCCCTCATTGTCCGAGTGTAACGATTATCCTTGAAGTCGGTCTTGGGTAGAGGAAAAAAAAATTGCGTGGCGCGAGATCTGGGAAGTAAAGAGGGTGTAGAATCGTTTCAAACTTGTTGGTGAATGGCCAACTAAACACTTCTGAAAAATAAAAGAAAGCTTTTATAGCAGAGGCACCTGTAGAAAGAAACCTGAAAATATACGAATATGTATACGAGTACGAATATGAGTATGTACTGCATAAGTGTTCCAAAGAGCCTCTTCAGTTACACGTGACGTGTGTGGACGAACGTTGTCATGTTGCAAGAGCAACCCGACGTCGGAGGTGCTCTAGAGGCTGTATGTGCTGAAAAGAATTTGGCGTTGCCCTAGTACCAAATAATCGGATACATAATCTCGGTGCGCATCCAAAACACAGTGAAAAGAATTTTTTTTGTCGGTTGTTGTGTTTTGAACTTTTTTTTCTAGGGATAAGACGAATGTCGATATTCAGAGCTCTTTTCTATTCTGGGTCGTATTGAAGTTGTGTGCTTCGTAACGATAGCGCTGCAAAAGTTGCTCGCAGAATTCCAATCGACGCTGTTTGTTAATGTCTATGAGACGGCGTGCTACCCATGCCGCACAGATTTTACTGTATACTAATTGTTCAATAATAAAGCCGACATTTTCCTTGGATATTCCAACGCGGTTAGAAATTCGCTTTTGAATGATTCGCAGGGAATGTTGAATCAAACTGTAGACGAATTTGCGATGTTTATTGTCTGTAGATTTCTCTCATGTCCAAATGGGCATGATCATAGGATTTCGGACCAAGCGTTAAAGCTTCTCAGAAGTTTCTAAGTCTGTAAACTGGTCGCGTGCCGTCGTGGTTAAAGTATAGCGTGCAAGAAACAAAATGGCCTTTTCAGATGAATCACGTTTTATGCTCCATCGGACAAAGGCCGTTTATGGCTTGAAACGGTGTGACAGCAAACATCCTGCAACAGTGGTGAGAAGCGTCCTGGCCGGACGACGGATCTAAAATGACTATTTAATATTGAAAAGGCAATATTTGATTAACTTGAGATAATTGTGATAGTTAAACTTGTAGCTTTCGCCATATAATTCACTAGCCTATTACTGTTGCCAAGTCTATCTTACTAAAGTTCATTAAATGCTAAGTAAGATTATTATATTGCCGTTCGTTAAAATATGTTGTAACTGAGAAAGAAAGTAATTAAAGATCTTCTTTGATAGCAGTTTGTGTTTGTTGGACACACCGCTCGGTATCTCGTAGCGCTGAAAATATTAACAAAACGATCGCCGCAGAATTCTGAATGCTCCACGAGGCTGCAGCTGCTATTTCTTGTGATACTGGAATGAGGAAAAGGTTTCAGCGGGGCACTTCAGATTTGAGGCTACCATGCAATGTAGTGCTCTCGATGGAGTAATGATCACTGGTCTGCATAAGGAGAAAATTAATATTTGATGTAACGACTTTAAAAGAGAAAATTGTTTCATATACACAAAGCCGGACAGAAAGCTAGCTCGAGAGCACTATCATCCCTCACGAATTCTATGTGTCTGAATGCTGTATGTCTGTATCTACAATTATGTCACAAAGCTTTCTCAGAGAAAGTATTTTGTCTTGTTAAATGTCTGGGATTTATTCAGAGAAAACCGTTTGCTAGTTAACTTAACACTTTTATAGTTATATGATACCGTAGACCAATCCAGAACAAATGTAAAATCGTAAGTAATACTTTTCGTTACAGACAATGAATCGGAGATAATCTAACATCTCCGAGCAATGCAGCACTCTAAAGCATTAGTATACTGTTATCGCTTCTTACGACTAACTCCCAGTTGGAAAAATCTTTCGTCTATAAATGTTGCGCGATGGACTCTGTAAATTATATACAAACAAATTGTCTCGCAGGTCTGCGACCTGTGTTAAAACTATATCATGTCAATTCGTTATAACTTACGACAAATTATTCACACTTTACGTCATTACATCTTATCCATTATAGAGCATTACGGTCTGCGGAATGTTTTCGTGGCATTCTCTGTGTGATTTCGTCAGTCTGGAAGGCACAAGGGATCAACACAAATATCCATTTGCCCTTCTGGATCATGTCCACCCTTACATGTAGTAAGGGTACAGTAGCATCTACTAGCAGGACAATGAAACGTGTCACACAGAATGTAGTACTTGTATGCAGATGTAGATCGTAGAACGAAACGGTCGGATGCTTGCCCACTGTATAAAGCAGTATAGATGATGATATGTGGCAGATTTGACGATTTAGAACAATAATGGTGCAGGCACATATGTTTAGGAGCTCACCGTTCACCGTACATTTCATAACTGGTTCGCTGCAGACGATACAAACGTGTTCTCTTGTTAACTGGCTGGCTCTGAACACTATGGGACTTAACATCTATGGTCATCAGTCCCCTAGAACTTAGAACTACTTAAACCTAACTAACCTAAGGACAGCACACAACACACAGCCATCACGAGGCAGAAAAATTCCCTGACCCCGCCGGGAATCGAACCCGGTAACCCGGGTGTGGGAAGCGAGAACGCTACCGCACGACCACGAGATGCGGGCCCTCTCGTTAACCTAACGACACAGTCAATTACAGTATCAGTTGGCAAGAGATCCTCGGGACTGGACCGTGTATCAGTGAAGAATTGGATCGAATTTCTTGTGATAGAAAGTCGATGGTCGTGTCCGGATACGCCGGCAGTCAAGTGTACCGCTACTCGAAACGTGCACTGCACTATGGACACAGACCAGTCGAGCCTATATTATGCCGTAGCATACTTTAAGCTGTGCTTCTATGGTACCTGTAGACCAAAGCGAAGGGATAATGACAGCTATGGACTACGTGAGCCACATTGTCGATCACCTGCATTCCATTCTTGGTTGATGTATGCACGACGGCGGTGACACCTTTCAGCAGGAGAAGGTTCGATGTCACAAGGCTAGAATAGTGCTGAGTGATTCGAGGAGAATTGTAGTGACACCAAGCTGATATACTGGCTAGAAAATTCGGCTCATCTGTCTCCGATGATTCATATTTGGTACGCTATCTGGCGTCAGCATCGTTTTCCACAAATCACCGGCCCATTATTTACGAACACTCTGTGACTTGGGTGTAGGCATCTGGTGGCATGTACCTTCGAAAAACTGCCAAGTACTTGCCCAATCCAGGCCACGAACAATCGCTGATTAATTATGTCCTAAATGTGGACCAAGATGCTATTACGCAGTTAGTGAAAATATTTTCTTTTATCACTGTAAGTTGTGTCCTGAGTATCGATTTTTTGTTGTTGCCCTTGTCATGTGTCTCTCGACGAGAGTCCGTTTTGTGCAAGCATCTTCATCTCCGCATAACTACTAAACTTTACATTCAGTTCAACCTGTTTACTGTAAAAACTGGTGCGTCAGGTTGTTTTATGAACCGATCCCCTTTTTTAGTGGCACAATGTCACTACTTTCCTCCCAAATACTATTCAGTACATCTACATTTTTCACCTATCATTGACATTCTTCTGTAGTGACACATATCAGAAGTTTCTATTCTCTTCGTGTGTGAAATTTTCATACTTCTCGTTTCTCTTCCATATAGGATTGCACTACAGATGAATAGTTTCAGAAAAATATTTCTAACTCTTAGGTTTATTTTAGATGTCAGCAAACTGCTCTTTCACAGAATCTCTTTTTTTGCTATTTCTGGTCTGAATTATACATCCTTTCTTCTTTGGGGTCGTTCTTATTTTGCTACACAAACAGCAATATTCATCTAATAGTATTCATGTCTCACTTTCGAATCTAATTAGCTGAAAACCGTTTCATTAAATTCGACTACATTCCAATACACTTGTTTTACTTTCGTTGTTGTTTGTCTTATAGCCTCTTTTCAAGGCATTTACCATTCCATCCCACTGCTCTTCCTAGTATTTTAGTCCTTTGAAATCTCTAACAGAAATACAATTAAATCGGAAACCCACAAACATTTTGTTTCTTCACCTTAAGTTTATTTCTCTTTGCGAAATTCCACTGTATTTCCCTTACTACCTGATCAACAGACCAACTAAACAACACTGGTGATAGACTAGAACCATGTCTCACTTCCTTCTTCAGTCACTCTCTCCCTTTCACGTCATTTAACTCTTATGCTGTAGTATGGCTTCCGTGCAAGATGCATAAAACCTTTCGCTCGAACACTTAGAGTGCGTCTCGAGAATAAATGTCATAAACAACACAGAGTTTGGAAAATCGAGAAACCACCGCGATCTTCCGATTCACACACCAAAGATAATATTTGAGACAACTATCTGCCAGGGTTTTGCTGCTCACTATAGTCTCCCGCAGATATCTCTTACTTCCAACGGACGTACTATCACACAGTGCTGTTACGAGCTGTTTTGTATGTGGGACGATCACACAACGACTAAATAAGATTGTTACGTCTGCTATATCAAATAAACTCGCCCATTTCACTTATTTCAAGTACTTTTAACGAGTTACTGGTCTAGATCCATCTTTTCATGTTTTATACAAGCGATTTCGCTTTTGAAACTTCCTGGCAGAGTAAAACTGTGTGCCCCACCGAGACACGAACTCCCGAGTTTTAATCTGCCAGGAAGTTTCATATCAGCCCACACTCCGCTGCAGAGTGAAAATTTCATTCTGGATTTAGCTTTTGCCAGACATTCGATAAGCACATAGCTTTTTGATGTACTTTGTATCGTATTTTCTCCCTCTGTTATGAAAATATATATGTGCATTTCAGATACTTGAAAGAGACTATGACTGCATTACCACTAAAGTAAGACATTTACATAATGACAAAGTTGATTAGTTTCTGTAATTTTCATTGCATGTACGATAATCTGAGTAGAGTACCTGCTGAGCTGATCATTCGCTAAAGTTAAAATTAAATCAATATAATTGAATCGACTGTGAGTTCTCGGTGAAACTTTGTAAACTAACTTAACAAACACTGTTTTTTGCCTTGTTTCACAATTTCGTTATCAATGTTATTGCACAACCTAGGTTTCGGGTTATAAGCCCATTTTCAAGTACGTTATTGATTCCCAAAAATGATAATGCACAGATAAACATGATGACCAGGCAAATGTACTCGTCTTAACTTCTTAAGGTATCGATCCATAACTTAATGTACAATTACGTCAGTGGCCATTTTTAACAAATTACATACATTATTCCACTTTCACCAATTACACTACAATGACTGGACTAAAGTTATGCATCAGCCAAGAACTTTTTAACTACGCCTAAGCCTGGTACAGATTGAGCTCCACGTCTGCCAGTGTAACAAGATTGACACTCATGGCATGGTTGTTTGTCTTTTACATTGAACAAGAAACTACCTATTGTCTGAGGCACATAGAAAAACACAGACAAACCCCTTGTCTTCAATATGTTACTGATGCTATCTGATGTTTTTCCTATAAAAGCTAATCTGCTCCATTTCTTTTCCAGTTTGTCTGTTTTTTTTTCATTGGGGTAATAGCGACCTAGCTTAGTTCTTCAACTTCTCACCTAAAATTTTATCAATAGTGTTGGGATTAAATTGATTCTTTGTAGCTATTGTTTTATTCTGTTAAGTTGCGGGTCAAAGTCTTCTTGGGACATAGGGATAGAAAGGAGATGGTGGACCATGTGATGGAATGCTGCAGTAGTCTCTTTTGATGTGCATAGCTTGTTCAAATGTATTACAGTGAAAGACTGCGTAGATATTGTGTCACAAACATTGTATTCACACAACATAAATCTAGAAGATCAGCGGAGCATTGTCAGTACAGTGGAATGTTGTTTAAATCAAAATTATTTCTGTTTTCAAGGGAGCTATTATCAGCAAGCAGATGGTCTTATCCTTTACTAGCAGGAATGTTCATGGACAAGTGGAAGACCGATTTTCTTAAGAAAGACCTACTAGCAAAACATGTTGTACATTGGTACAGATATGTAGATTATATTCTTTGTATGTGGACAGGTTCCAACAGACAACTCCATAAAGTTGTGGAAAATATGAGGTAGTAGTATACTAACATGAAGGTCAGCATGGAGCATGGGGGAGGGGAGAGGGGGAGGCAGCATAAATTTCTTGGGCATTAGCTTAAAGATACAAGACAGTAACCATCATTTTAAAATTTAACGAAAAGTTTCCTTCACTGACACTTTCATCCCAATTCCTCCCAACATCCTAGAACCTACAACCGTGAAGCATTCCACCACAGGATCCACCGTCTCCTTTCTATCCCTACGTCCCAAGAAGACTTTGACGAGTAACTTAACAGAATAAAAACAACAGCCACAAATAATGAATTTAACTACATCACTGATAAAATTTTAGGTAAAAAGATAAAGAAACAAGTTAGGTCCCTACTGTGCCCAATAAAAAACACAAACTGGAAAAGAAATGGTGCAGATTGCATTTTATAGGGAATACATCAAATAGTATGAGGGACAATTTGAAGGCAAAGGATTTCTCTGTGCTTTTCTATGACCCTCAGACAGTAAGTAGTTTATTGTTCAATACAAAAGACATACCTTGAGTGTCAGTCTTGCTACATTGGACTGACTGGGAGGTCAATCTGTACCAGACTTAAAGATCACCACAGAAGCTGGAGATTGAAGAAGCCTGATTCAGCCTTTGCAGAACATTGCCTGAGCAATAACCACAAATACACAATAGATGTACAAGTCTTACACAAAGAGGAAAAGGGAGCTAAACTCAATAAATTAAACGTTTCAGAAATTAAAAGACAGATGTGTATATCCCCACACCTATTATTAAAGGAGCGAAACAAATCCAGTTATTCACCTTATTTAGATGAGGACCCCAGGACAGAAGCAAAACTTTGAGCCCCAGCCCATTTTAGTTAAAAAGTTCTTGGCTGATGCACAACTTTAGTCCAGTTATTGTAGTGCAATTGCTGAATGTGTAATAATGCATTTAATTTGTTAAAAAATGGTAACTGACGTAATAGTACATTAAGCTACGGATCGATACCTTAAGAAGTTAATGAGTAGCTTTGCCTGGTCATCATGTTTATCTGAGCATTATGATCTTTGGGAGTCAGTAATGTACTGGAAAATGGGCTTATAACCGGAAACCTAGGTTGTGCATTAACATTAATAATAAAATTGTGAAACAAGATACAAAACAATGTTTGTTTGGATAAAAATATATGTTAAACCTTGTCGTGATTTCACGATCGCAGGTTCGAATCCTGCCTCGGGCATGGATGTGTTTGATGTCCTTCGGTTAGTTAGGTTTAAGTAGTTCTAAGTTCTAGGGGACTGAAGACCACAGTTGTTAAGTCCCATAGTGCTCAGAGCCATTTGAACCATTTCGTCGTGATATCCTGCAAACGTTTACTCTTGAATACGTTTAATGGTAAAAAAGTCTGCGCGGAAAATGAAACTGACTTTAGTGTTTACAAGAAGGTCATTTTCCTCTCTAATGGAAGATTTATACAGGGTGAATCACCTACAACTTACACCGCAGATATTACGGAAATTCAAAGTCCTACAAATGTGATGTTTTCACAGAATAAAATGGTAGTCAGAGGCTCGTATTGCTAGCCAGTCAACAGATGGTAATAAATCTTAGAAAGTGTATTTTTTGTGTAAGCATAATTATGTAAATGAAATAACCTCTATCGACATTAACAAACTGAAAGTAGGGTAAATTAGAGTGGTAATGCTGTTTGTTGCAGGATTCAAATGCGAGTAGTTTACGAGATACCACAGTTTGAAAAGCTTGCATTCTGATACTTGTACAGGGTGATTCAAAAAGAATACCACAACTTTAAAAATGTGTATTTAATGAAAGAAACATAATATAACCTTCTGTTATACATCATTACAAAGAGTATTTAAAAAGGATTTTTTTCACTCAAAAACAAGTTCAGAGATGTTCAATATGGCCCCCTCCAGACACTCGAGCAATATCAACCCGATACTCCAACTCGTTCCACACTCTCTGTAGCATATCAGGCGTAACAGTTTGGATAGCTGCTGTTATTTCTCGTTTCAAATCATCAATGGTGGCTGGGAGAGGTGGCCGAAACACCATATCCTTAACATACCCCCATAAGAAAAAATCGCAGGGGGTAAAATCAGGGCTTCTTGGAGGCCAGTGATGAAGTGCTCTGTCACGGGCTGCCTGGCGGCCGATCCATCGCCTCGGGTAGTTGACGATAAGGTTTCATAACTAACCTTTTTCGTAGGACTCTCCATACAGTTGATTGTGGAATTTGCAGCTCTCTGCTAGCTCTGTGAGTCGATTTTCCTGGGCTGCGAACAAATGCTTGCTGGATGCGTGCTACATTTTCATCACTCGTTCTCGGCCGTCCAGACCTTTTCCCTTTGCACAAACACCCATTCTCTGTAAACTGTTTATACCAACGTTTAATACACCACCTATCAGGAGGTTTAACACCATACTTCGTTCGAAATGCACGCTGAACAACTGTCGTCGATTCACTTCTGCCGTACTCAATAACACAAAAAGCTTTCTGTTGAGCGGTCGCCATCTTAGCATCAACTGACGCTGACGCCTAGTCAACAGCGCCTCAAGCGAACAAATGCACAACTAAATGAAACTTTATAGCTCCCTTAATTCACCGACAGATAGTGCTTAGCTCTGCCTTTTGTCGTTGCAGAGTTTTAAATTCCTAAAGTTGTGGTATTCTTTTTGAATCACCCTGTATAATACCTGTGGTAGCACGCACTAAAGAGCAACACAAGTGTATACAGGTTGTGTTCAAAATGACCACCGGCAGTGGCAATTCACGCTTCCAGTCTTGTAGGGATCGACTGCGGCACACGTGCTAGAATTTCAGAGGAGATGTCCGAGCAGGCCGCAGTAATAAATCGTTGCGTATCTTTAGGTTAAATTGATATGTCCTTGTAGACAGCGTCTTTCAGCTAGGCCCACATAAGAAAGTCTACAACCGTTAAATCCGGGGAACGGGCCAGCCAAGATGCAGGTCATCTGCGTCCAATTCAACGATTTCAAAACAAATCGTCAAGACATACTGTAGTACTGTGCGCACTGTGGACTGGATAGCCAACATGCCGGATGGTGGTAGCATAGGTTCCTCCTATGTTCCTCTGCAGAGAGGAACGTCTTCTAGCATCGGTGGAAAATGGTCTGTTAGGAGGCTGCGATACATGTGAGCATTCAGTGGTCCTCCTATGAGAAATAGGGCTGTGAGCTGAAGATTCACTATCTCACACCACAGGTTTACACTTCATAGGCGAAGCCAACGGAGATTTTCATCAGACCAGTAGTGCGGTTTACCGGGCCATGGTAGGTAAATCTGGTAAATCTGGCTTCATCACTTAACAAGATACACAGTACACCTGGTGTATCCTGTCTTAATGACCACATGCAAAAGTTAACACGATTCTCATAATCTTTTTCACACAGCTCTCGACGGAGAGAGAGGTGTGTAGATATGGAACCTGTATCGATGGAGAATGCGTAGTACGCTTGTGTGACTCACGCCACTTCCTCGTGCGATTGCGCGGGAGTTAACATGCGGATCAACTGCAACACCAAAAAACATCATTAATTTCCCCCTCTTCTGTTGTCACTTGTTCCTTCTGTTACACTGTCTAGGTGTTTCGCTACCACTTTCACGTAACTGGTTGAAGAGGCCAATAAATAATTGCCGAGATAGTTGACGTTTATTGGGATATCGGCATTTTCTGCGTTGCTAAATCCCATTGCCCACTCACGTCCTATTTCTTGGACTGTCAGACACCGACTACCAAGTCGCAGTGCAGTCAAGGAACACACAAGCACACTTTAAGCAAACACAGCAACATCGTACCCGGCAACTACCCAGGCTGAGTGGGACAAACAAGGGTCGCTGGGAAACTTTGCAAAATATATGTCGTAAACGACTCGCACTACAATCCTGCAACAAATACCACTGACATTCCAATGTACCCTAATTTTAGCTTGTTAATGTCAATACGCATTTCTCTATTTAAAAATTGTATGGTTGTATAAAAACACAATTTCTAGGTATTATCATAGTCTGTTCACTGGCTAACAGTGCGAACCTCTGACTACCAGTTCACTCTGTAGAAGCTGCATATCATCAACACTTAGCGTTTCTGCAATATCTACGGTGCACGTGTTAGGTGATTCATCCTGTACATACATATTGCTTTAGTCATTTTGCGTTTGAGTCTTGAGACAGTCAAATGTTGTTCTGATAAACGATTAATTACAATTTCCAGGAAGTTTCATGTTTATTTCAAAACATTTTTGAGAACAAATCCAACAGTCCGTGATGTTTATTCACAGAAAAGAAACTAACACACAGTCCGAGCCTTATTAAAAGAGTCAAATGTATAGAAATTGTAGCGTAAGATTGTCTTATATTATTAACAAGCCACACTTAGGATCAATACAACTCAAGTTTGCCTCCTTTTTCTAAAGACACCGTCAGCGATTTTTAGTAAACTTTATCTTGAAAAGATGACGCAAAGTCTTCGTATTATTTACGGTATGCAGTAGATCTCTCCAAAGGAATAATGTCATGTCAATGACGGGGCATATTTTCCATTTTAGGCTTCAACATCGAAATTGGTAGGTCTGTATGTTATCTGCCTGTATAATTGGCTGTTTGAAATACTGTTTCTGAGTCAATAAAATTCTACCGCACTGCGTGCGTATTCGCGCACGTACGTATCCAGACCTGACGATAAACTGCTCACGCTGCCTTGGATCTTCAAGCAGTACCCACGTTGTCTCATCCATCTTCTTTACAAGTTGTAACGAAGTTTCCAAGCTGGAAGCCCGGGTCTGTTTACTTGCTCGCTAACGATAGTTGTGTAGAGCACGTTATCGATGGTACAGCTTCTGTCACGACTGCGGGACACGTTACATTAAGAAAACTACCGCTTCATACTCGATGTCTTCTCTGACGCCGATTTCATCTTCCAGCGGCCTAAGAATCAGTGTCGCAAGGCCATAATCGTGCTGTAGTAGTTTGAGGAGGATGATAGTGATCTCTCAAAGATCTACTGTATTTGCTAGCAAGTTCGTCTGACTTGAATCCGATTGAACACACACACACACACACACACACATGTGTACAGTGCAGTGTGAGTCACTATTGCTACTAAGAATAGGTCCGAAAGTATGATAGAAGCTGAAAATCTTGTAGGACAAAAGTTGTATTGGACAACGGGGACCATGGTATGACGTGGGTTATTTATTGCTCCGTGGGTCGCTTCAGAGAGATGAAGATCAACCTTGTTTTTTTAAAAGGGATGCTATAGTTTGTTACTTATTTTCTAATAGCGGCTATCGAGACGAATCCAATGACTTGTAATACTAAGGTCTTTGAACGTCAACGAAGGTCACAATGTTGCATGAACGTCCAGTCACAGACGGCGTTCGAAGCGATGACCATTGGTATCAATGCAGTGCGGCAATCTTCTTATCATGGATTGAGTGATAATCCTTATCACATCGGCACTTATCGAAGCACATGCTCTCACCATTCTCTCTCGCATATGCTCAGGTCTAGTTGGAACGTCTTTATAAACAATGTCTTTTACAAATCCCCACAAGAAAAAATCCAGAGGCGTCAAGTCTGCCGAATGAGCCGGCCACGACACATCTCCTCCTCGTCCAGTCCAACGATTTGGGAATTGTCTCTGCAACTAATTTCTCGCCATCAGCGAAAAATGTGCCGAACACCCATCGTGTTGATACCACATTCTGTTCCTTGTTCCTAAAGGTATTTCTTCCAATAACAGACCTAATGTTTCTTGCAGGAATGTGGCGTACTTCCTACCATTAAGATTTCCTTCGATGAAACAGGAGCATAATTCTGTCCTCCAGAATCTCACACCATACATTCACCGACCACGGTTTCTGGTGTGCAACTTGCCGCAGCCAACAAGTATTTTCAGCTGCCCAATAATGCAAATTCACATTTCCATGGTTCGTGAATGTAGCCTCGTCAGTAAATAAAATCAAATTAATAAATGTGTCATCCCTCTGAATCTGAAGTTGAGCCCATCGGCAGAAATCAATGTGACGCATAAAATCCGTACCAGCTAGTGGAGACTGATGTGGTAAGGATGATATTTATGGCGATGCAGAACAGAACCACACTAATCTGGCTCATGCCAGATTCCCTTGCGATTTGACGAGAATCAACACAAGGATTTCGAACCACAGTGGCAAGAGTACCAATTTCCATTTCCTCGTTAGTAACTTTCTTTTGCCGGATATATTTCCGATGTATTAAAGACCGAGTTGTTCTCAATTTATCATACACATATTTAAATGTACGACGTGCAGCGTGGGTTCATTGAGGATATCTTTCAGCGTTTATGTCTCTAGCCCTCATTGAATTTCGCTGGCGTTCTCCGTAAGTAAGAAGCATATCGACTTGTTCTTCAAAGCAGTAGATCATTCATATTCGCTTGATTCGACGATATTAGTTTTACCGTTCCTATCAGTGTTGTATTGCGAAAGCGTCGAATGGTGTTTATATGTCAACGACACGTTAGATGGATACGCCGTATTGGGCGAATATTTACTATTTGCACGACATATGAGAGAGAATTGTCAGAGAATGTGCTTCGATAAGTGTAGAAGTCATAAGGACTACCACTCATTCCATGATAAGAAGTTGCAGCACTGCATTGATACCAATGGCCATCACTTCGAACATCTTCTGTAAATGGACGTTCATGCCACCTTTTTGACCTCCGTTGACCTTCAAAGACCTTATTCTTACGCATCACTGGATTCGTCTCGATAGCTGCTATCAGATAATATATACCGCACTACAGCATCCCATTATCTCATTAAAAAAAATAAAGTTGACCACCTTATCTCTGACGCGACCCCATCTAGCAACGAAAAACCTACGTCATATTGTGGCCCCCGTTGTCCCATGCAACATTTTTCCCACAAACTTTTCAGCTACTATGATACTGTCGGAGTTATTCTAGGTGGCAATAGTTTGTGACTCATCGTATACAAAATGGCTCTTAGCACTATGTGACTTAACATCTTAGGTCATCAGTCCGATAGACTTAGAACTATTTAAACCTAACTAACCTAAGGGCAGCACACACATCCATGCCCGAGGCAGGATTCGAACTTGCGACCATAGCAGCCACGTGGCTCCGGACTGAAGTGCCTAGAACCGCTCAGCCACAGCGGCCCGCTCACCTCTACACACACACACACACACACACACACACACACACACACACACACACACACACGCACACACACACGCACACACACACACAAATTCAAAGTTGCTTATGACCTTAGACTGTAGTGCTGCAAAAGCATGGCACCCTGCGATGTCAACCTCGGGATCGGTGACGCTTCAAACAGCAATGTGTCGACACATGCGAATAAAGTCTACTGCTCAGAAGTTCACGTGAGATGTAAGGTGGGTTAATCATATTACTTTGTCACCAAATTTCCCCAATGTTCTGGCCTAACCCACCGTGGACGTGTCATACTACAGGAAGGTCGTCACACCCCCTTATACCCCCTTATTCGGCCGTTCTGTCGAAGCCTCTGCGATGGAGGCCACAACCATGACACTCAGCGCTGAACCACGCGGCTTTCTTGTAGGTGGCCAAGTGAAACACGTCACACGCGCCGCCTTTCAGTATCGAGACGAGGAGGACAGAGAGGATGATATAAAGGGCGTCAATAAAAGCACCCTTTCACTTGGGGCATTAATTCTCGCGCATTTTGTGATCGAAAACGATAGTTAGTAGTGCGTTGAACAACAGGACGACATTCTTTACAACTTTTGACACTGTTGCTGCTTCCACGGCTGTTCAACCCTTCAAGCTGGCCTCCAAGCCCACTGAACATAACTGCACCCCTTTGACTCTTCTGGAATGTAGTGTGACAGCAAGTGTTGGTCTGGTATACAGAATGGAGCCACTGTGGACCGTTCAAAGCCATTAGACGAAATTTCAACGTGATCCGAAGCAGTAAATGGTGTTTATGCTTTTCTAGGACACTCTTGCTTCATCACGGAAGGTGGGTTGGGGGGGGGGGGGGAGGGTTGGACATTGACACATGAGTGAATAAAAAGCCGATAGTTCCCTTTGAGACCTTCGCCCCCCTACTTCGGCAACACCCTCGGCGCCAACAGCAGATCTGGATTGGGAACTTTAAAAATTTATGTACGGAGAGAGACAAAGAGAGAGAGAGAGAGAGAGAGAGAGAGAGAGAGAGAGAGAGAGTGTGTTGGTGTTAGCCACTGAAAATCAGGCGCCTGTGTGATAGGCAACCATTTCGACACTCCTGAGCTGAGGGACGCTGTGTCGCGCCTGCTGACAGTTTGCAAACTAAGGGCTGCCGAAAGTACGAGAACTCCATGGACGAACTCTCAGATATTGTTCAGGGAGGGGTACCTTCTGATTGTTCTCCTACACGGGGCTCACCGTTTTCGGCGGCTCACTACAGTGTTACTGCATTTGGTTTGGTTTCTTGCTCCAGTTAGCTTTGTACCTGTTTTGCACAGAAAATAGTGCACAACAGTTCAAATGTCCAGGCTTGCACTTTGTGTCTTATTCGGAAGCAAAATTCTCACTTTCATGACTACTATTCGCTGCTGACATTAGAAAAGTCTAATTCACTCTTTGCCCCAAAGGTTGATACTCAATATTACTAGTTAACAGTGATACAAAATGAGATGATTAGGTTTACTGCTAAAGAGTCGCTCGATATGCGCCTCTTGCGTAGAATCACTGAAGGCAGTGAACGAGCGGCCAACCGACGCTACACTGAGCTGTTCTCACAACGGTATTAACCACATCAATGTAATTTTGCATGTGCGTCGTATGTCATACTTTTTGGTTTCCGCACGTTAAACTCATCTTCACTGTTGTGAAACCATTTTCATAGAAGAAGAGTGATTGCGGAAACAACCAATTAAGTCGTAATTATATTACCACTCTGTAACGAGCCACCAGAGACCATTGGTCTCTTATACAGAAAAAATCAGAACGTATCTCTGAATAATGTCCGGAAAGTGTACATAGAATTGCAGTTATCTGTGATAAGCAAAGGAAAGCGAAGGACGCTGCTTGTCGCATACTCGTGTGAGACAGAGTCATCATCATCATTTGAAAGAGTTTGAAAATGTCGTCACTTTTTGTAATGCAATATCCTGATAGAGGTGCGACAGTGTCCCAATGTTGGACAGCCTGGAAACGTGAGGGCAGGCGTACGCGTCGTCGAAGTTCCTGCCTACCACGACTGCCTACCACAAGAGAGGACCGCCATATTGTGTACCAAGCGCATCTTCAGCCCTTCATATCTGCGTCCGCCATCCGAGAACATTTAACAAACTCGCTGCATTATTCTACGTCTTCCGGCACCGTTGGTCAGGCTAGGTGATTATTGCCCCATGCGGAGGCGGCCGTTAACATCATACCAGAAACGGCTGCGTTAGGAGTGGTACCATGTCCAGGAAGTATGGATTGCTAATTAATGATGTCGCCTTATGTTCAGCGAAGAATTGCGGTTCTTCGATGCACCGGATGACCGTTGTCGGCAAGTATGGTGGTGACATGGGAAGAAGTCTCATTCTTCCAATGATTAGGAGGGGTGCAGTGGTATTACTTCTGGCGTCATGGAGTCGTTTTGGCTTCGGGTCGAGGCTGGTAGGGATTGACGGAACTCCGATGGTAAAACAGAACGTCACGGACATCCTCCATCCTCACGTGTTACCTCTCTTGCGGCAGTGTCGTGGTGCCATTTTCAACAGGACGATGCTCATTCGCACGTGGCACGTATCTCTATGCCCTGTACGATTGACGGTCAGCAAGATCAGAAAATGTATACTTGACCAGTTTGGACGTCAACTTCTTCCCTGTGCCAGTATCCAGGGAATCAAAGACAACTTACAAGAGTTGTGGATATCTTGCCTCAGGAGAGGATATAACAGCCTTGACACTGTTGCCATACGACTCAGAGGACGTATCCGGCATAGACGGGGTACAACGTCATGCTGAAAAGTGGGCTCATGCTGCCAAGTGCTTTGTAGATTGTACTTGATTTTGTAATCATTGAAATAACATGGCCTACCATCTGTACTCCTGGTATAGTCATGAGAAACAACTTTGGCATCAAGGATGAGTTTTCATGCTCACGGACCGCTCAACAAACTTCTTGGAACGGACCTGCAATACTACAAACGTCAGATGGAGTCTAACGCCTCCATGACTTTTAAACTTACTTTTTTTCCTTATTTTCCTCTCGCCAGAAACAGATCTTTGACTTGTATTACATTTGGGTGTCTGTCTCTGGTGGACGGTAGTGAGGCAATGTCGATATACTGTTGAAGGCTTTCATATCTTCAGGCTCGACCAGAAACGCGGGTAGTGACACTTAACATGAAATGTACGAAACGGTTGTGGCTGGCAAAAGTCCAACCTCGAAGAAAATAAACTAGTGAGAATTTTGCTTACGTTATAATTATCGTCTAAGAGGTTTTCTGTTAGTCACTTAACACGTTTTACTGATTGTAAGAATAAAATCATGCATATAACATCATAAACTACGATTAAAAAATACCTTATTTGATAACCAACCGACAATCTTCTGTCCTCGGTAGTTCAAAAGACATGAAGTATTGAAGGCGTAATGCTGCTTCGGTAGATTTCATGTGACAACTTGGGATTGATACTGCATATGATTACGTTATAATCTAGTGATAAATGGGAATTTGCCGTTGCGACAATTTGGGCGTGAACTGAAAGTTATATTATTCTTGAAGAATCAAGTTAGCTTATGATCTTTGCTAACTTGATTCTTCAAGAATAATGTTATTGATAAATATCTGTCGTGCTAGACTGATGTGCAAAGCTTCTTATGACGCCATACGTTTATGAGTGTAAGATGTGCTATGGATCAAAAGGTTTGAGTATATAAGGAACGTCACGATCACCAGGATAGGCTGCTAACGGAATAAAATCTTTCGTGTTATCTGTGTGTCTTAACATTTTTGTCCTGTTTTCCAGTCTTTCTGTAGTTTTAATCACGTTTGTAATATACGATGTCATTATGATGCTGATGCCATAAGATGGTTGGTATATTGAAATCGACTGACCAAAAAAAAAAAAAAAAAAATTGTAATAATATTAATTTAACAGTAGCTTATGATGGCATTTGCAAGATATCATTCCTTATGTTTGTGAAAAGTGTGAAACACAATTAGCAATTTTTCAAAAGAAAAATTCCACAGCGATCTAAGGTTTATGTGGTGGAATAATTACCAGCGCCTTTCGTTCATATCTCTAGTGTTAGAGCGTGGCTACGAAGACCTCCCGACGTACGCCGAGACATGGAACATTTAGTTCACAGCGTGTAAAATGGTAATACTTCGTATAGCCAGAATCGTGTGAGCATGAGTGGATCATGCAGCTTCTTTAGTATGTTACGTAATGGGTCCTTGAGTATCAAACAAATGAGAAATCCTATTCCTGCAGGTTGAATCTTCTGCCTGAAGCTTTAAGAAAGACTACCAAAATCTCTGCCTCTTCTGACTTGAGGGTTTTCTTACTGTTGGTCCACGATGGTGAGTTTTGTTTGCTTAGGCTCCTGACGAGCGTAATGAGGTAGAGAGCGAAACGCAAACCTTAGCGGAGCCGGATGGCGCGTCGGGTTTCGGCCCTTTTAGTCAGTGCTCAGGTGACCGGGCAGATGCCGCCTCCCAGAAGTCGATGGAAGGGCTTGCCGGAACCGAGGTTGCACAAAACTGCGAGAAATTTTTTATCTCACGCTCGGGTTGCTTGTCCATAACCTGACGATCAAACTAGCGGTAGCTTCTAACCTACGGCTGATAAGAAACCCATTGTTTTTCCATTGTTTTCTTCTGGGACAGTGAACAAGTTCGGGACAATGAAAAACATTGCCTTGAAAATAAATTAGAAATTATTTCAATTCCCCAGTATCAACCATGGTTTTCAGTGGAAACCCCTAAGTGCCACTTCAACTTCATCTCGAAATTTACTATAAATAACCACGAATCTGTAATGGCCCGTATCTCAGACAGCCCACGCTATTCCTTACGAATAAAGAAAACGTCTTTCCTATGATTTATGTCTCACATTTCTTCGCATAACTACCGACAAATCACGAAAAAAATTGCTATATGTTCAATGCGGAAGATATAACACGACTTATGTAAAGATCGAAGAATCAATTTTAGGGAGACAATTTATACTGAAATGTGAAACAGGCTTAATCTGTTTGCTGTGACGTAAGTGACCTTACTACGGACCTTCGATACATCTTCTATGTCTCTCACAGGAAGTTAATAGAGGATCTGAGAAGTTGAAAGTTCTCCAGAGAATCCGGGTACGCTCTCTGTAAGATCCATGCGACGAATGTGGTGTAACTCGGAAGAAAAAAATCCTGTGGCTTTTGTCAGTTCCGTCATTCTTAGTCAGAAGGGAGCCGATGTCTCGTAGAATAAAATGACGTATTTTAGTGTCAATGAAGCCAACTTTGTAGTTCTGCATTACGACAGTTCCAACTGGGAGAAAATGGAAATCTATAGTCCCATCCAAATGAAGAATGACCGAAACTCAAACTGAAATAGGGGAATCCTTTGCCTGAAACTGGTGGCGCAAATGGACATTTTGTGCCATTGTTTCAGGGTCATGAGCGGTCTCATCTTAGCACGGTTCTCCAACGTATTATTATGAGCTTAAGAAGGCACTGATGGCGGAGCGCATGGCTCACTGTGCAGTGTTATCAGCTGAGTCTATCAACAGAACGGATTTCGTTAGGCATAGCCTGCAGCTCAGTAGGTATGGGAAGAGGAGGTTGGCAAAGCTTGTAGGTGACAGCGTAATGGGAGAGAGGGAAACACCATGGGAAAATTCACCTACTGGTTGTTGTTAGACTTGCCCGTGTTTTAGAGTGATGTGAGCTGATAAATATTCCTGCTTAACGGGAGTCTCTCTAGCAAAGGAATTACTTTCGACAAATGTTAGACAGTCGAGTAATGAGGAAATTAGCATATTTCTTCAAAATATACAAAGTATTAGAGACAAAGTTAATGAACTGATTATAGATGGTGATTCTGACATTATTAGTATTTAAGAGCACTTCTTAAATAATGTTATAATTCAGATGCTTCCCTTACCAGAATACAGGCTAACTGGTTGTTTTCCAAGGATTTCTTAGCGCTATGGGGGTGTGCCCATGTACGTGAAAAACGGTATCCCATTTCAGTCCATCGATGTTTCAAAACACTGCACGGAATAGGTATTTGAATGTTGTGCAAGGGTGGTTGAATTTAGTGGAACTAATGTTCTTATTATTGGTATTCTCAGGTCCCCTGACTCTGATGTCAGAACATTTCTGCTGGGGATAGAGAGGGTTCTTGGCTAAGTTTATAGAAAGTACAAAATGTGATGATTTCAGTGTTAACTGTGTAAGCGAGTGTGCAAAAAGATGATGGTGATGGGTCTCCTTAACTCATATTATCTCATGCAAACGGTATTCTTTCCAAAGAGAGCGCAGGGGAACAGTAGCACAACCGTGGACGACACTATAGATCATTCTTCATTACTAGAGGAGCATTCTGTTACCAAAAAGGCACATGGCCTTTCAGACCATTATGCACAAGTTTTATAGCTAGAAGTTTTTTGCTCAATTACATGTTAAATATAATTATGAATTATTTATAAAAACTAAACCAGTTGCAATAGAGACCTTTTTAAAGCTCTTTAAGAACATGGCAGGAAGTTCATAATGTCAATAACCTAGACGATAATAACAATGCTTTCCTCAACACATATCCCATGTTCTTTGAAAGCTGCTTTCAATTAGAACGTTCAACAGAGGGTACTGGCCCTAGCAGGCTGCCTGAGTGGCTGACTAGGGGGATAAGAATATCATGTAGACAAAGAGAGGACGATATCAAAATGTTCTAAGCAGTTACAATTGAACTGAAGCCTCCCATTACAAACAATATTGTAAGTTGCTTTAAAATTTTGTTAGGAAGACAAAAAGCATGCGGTACGCAAATGGAACAGCTAATTCTCATGGTATAACTAAAACAATGTGGTCAGTCGTGAAGGAAGTGTGTGGTCAGTAGCACCAAGACGAGGATGTAAAGTCAGTGTATAGTAGAGATGTTTCAGTTACTGATAAGTCAGATATATTACAGTACTTAATAATCGCTTTACGAATGTAGCAGGAGAATTAAATACGCTTAGTTGCGACTGAGAATGATATAACCAACTTAGAAAATAGCTTTCCGATACTGTTATCCGAAATACTCCAACATGATACTGACAAGGGGGAGATTCAGTCAACAATTTAATCACTAACGACTAAGGACTGTCATGGATATGATGGCGTATCTAGCAGAGTACTAAAGAACTGTTCTGCATATGTTAGCCCAGTACTTATCCATATCTGTAGCTATCCCTTTCCGAATAGGTAAGTTTCCTGAGCGATAAAATATTCGGTAGTGAAGCCTCTTCATAAAAAAGGAGAAATAGAAAATGTAGACAATTTTTCTATGCCATTGGTGTTTCCTAAGTTATTGAAAATGCTGTATGTACAATGGTAATTAATCATTTCAACTCACAGAATTTGCTGTCAAATGTACAGTTTGGTTTTGGAAGCGGTTTAGTAACTGGAAAGGCTTTACCCTGTAAATGAAAGGCAGCGAACAGCAGGTAACTTCTTTGATTTAACTATGGCATTTGATTATGTTGATCACAAAATATTACTGCAAAAGTTGAACCATTATGGAATAAGGAAAGTAGCTCACAACTGGCTAACTTCTTACTTGAAGAACAGACAGCAGAAAGTCATTCTCTGCAACATTGATAATAGCTACAATGTGCAGTCCCAAATGCACAGTTAAGTACGAGGTGCCCCAGGGCTTGGAGCTGGGGCCTGTTCTGTTCTTTATCTATATAGATAACATGCCTTCTAGTATTACAAAAGATTCTAAAACATTTCCGTTTGCTGATTACACCAGTTGGGTAGTGGAGGATACTGTGTGCAATAATGACACAGTAACAAATAATGCAGCTCATGATATAAGTTCATAGCTTGTAGAAAATAAATTGATGCAAATCCACAGTAAAGCTCAATTTTAATAGTTTACAACACGCAATTCAACAAAAACTGAAATTTAGATTGCAACGAATGGGCATATGATTAGTGAAACTGAGCAGATAAAATTCCTAGGCGCTCAGGCAGTAAGCTGTCGTGGAAAGCCCATAATCAAGATCTTCATAAAGTAAATGTTTCTTTATTTTCCATTAGAAAAGGATATGAAATAAGTTACAGTTTAACACGAAAAATAGTCTGCTTTCCTTATTTTCATTCGCTTATGACGTGTGGTATTATTTTTTTGGGGTGACTCTTCAGATTCAAAACCGGTGTTGTTGACTCAGAAATGGGCGATTCGAGCAGTATTGCGTGTCTCTTGTCGAATGCACTTTCTCGACTCTTGTGCAGAAAGGCGTGCAGTATTCTGCTTCATCCATTTTCAATAAGCTGCACGGAGAATACGAAAATCTTAGCAGTGAACCACACACTTTCAAGTCGAAACGTAAGAGTTTCCTCATGGTCCACTATTTATACTTTGTCGAGGAACTGCTGGAAAAATTAGATAAAAAGCTTATTCCTGTGCTACGTTTTTGATTGTCTTTATTTCAAATTATGGCTTGTCTGCATAGAATTTATACATGTTACATTTTATCTATTATTACTCTTCTGTCATAATTTCTTGTACTGACCCGTTCCATGATCATGGAGACTTGCTCCTCAATTTGGTCCTACGGAACATGACACACACAATAAAAAAAATAGTGTGCTCCACGTAGTGTCTACTAACTACTGTCCAATATGTCACGACATTTACCACCTGGCTATAATTCCTACACTTAGCAAGTAAGTACGTCATTAAGCATTCGCACCTTTCTCCAATTATCAATACCTGCTTGATGTAGTACTAACAATGACCTTACAAAGCTTGATAAATGATAGGGGTTGTCATGAAATATTAACTGCGATCTCGAAAAAATCAATCGGCGAAGATGGAGCTGGATGACAGTCCTTCTCTACAGATCTGCTCTCCAATGTGGCACAATTTCACCAACGATAGATGACTTGATGAAGTCTTTGGTTCTTGAAGTCTGTATTTTGCTGTTCGGAACAGGCTTCATCTTGCAAACAAATTTGTCGTTCTGAATACACCAGCCAGGCAACGGTTTACTCATCCGACGAAATATGAAGAAGATCTTGCGTGTTATGTCAGCATAATACTGTGGAGGAGGAGAAACTGGATAGCGCAAAGAAGCAGAGTGTGCGGCGGTGCCCTGTGCAGAATCAGTTATGGCTTGTTTGGTGCAAAAATTCCCTTTTGGATAGTTTTCATCGACGTCTGGTTTTGACAGCATCTAGTGAAGTTGTCAGGGCATTTCAGTGGCATGCTCGTGTGTCGGATTGCCCCTTACAAACATAATCTGTGCTGGTAGCACCAAAAAATGCTCAGCACTACCTGGATCCTCGCCTCTTTAAGCGATGATGAATTATGTGTTCCGACTACTCACTTTCGCTCCATTGTCTCGTAGTCAAGTGAAACACAAAGCACTCGTCCATAATGATTAGGCAGTTAGAAATGTCGTCTGAAATGGACTGCAAAGTTTCCGCTGTTGCCTAGGTTCGGATTTAATATTGGGTGTGAACGGAACCTATTGGAAGACGATCTTCGTCAGAACGTATTGGTCAATGCACGACAGTGTGAAGGACGGGAAAAACCCACCGTGGTTGAACAACAAAGTTAGGAAACTACTGCGAAATCACAGAGAGCTTCACTGCACGTTTAAACGCAGCCAAACCCTCTCAGACAAGCAGAAGCTAAACGATGTCAAAGTTAGCGTAAGGAGGGCTATGCGTGAAGCGTTCAGTGAATTCGAAAGTAAAAGTCTATGTACTGACTTGACAGAAAATCCTAGGAAGTTCTGGTCTTACGTTAAATCAGTAAGTGGTTCGAAACAGCATATCCAGACGCTCTGGGATGATGATGGTATTGAAACAGAGGATGACACGCGTAAAGCTGAAATACTATACACCTTTTTCCAAAACTATTTCACAGAGGAAGACAGCACTGCGGTTCCTTCTCTAAATCCTCGCACGAATGAAAAAATGGCTGACATCGAAATAAGTGTCCAAGGGATAGAAAAGCAACTGAAATCACTCAACAGAGGAAAGTCTACTGCACCTGACGGGATACCAATTCGATTCTTCACAGAGTACGCGAAAGAACTCGCCCCCCTTCTAACAGACGGGTACCGCAAATCTCTTGAGGAACGGAAGGTTCCAAATGATTGGAAAAAAGCACAGGTAGTCCCAGTTTTCAAGAACGGTCGTCGAGAAGTTGCGCAAAACTATAGGCCTATATCTCTGACATCGATCTGTTTTTTGCTCACCTATCATGTCATTTCTTGAAACCCAGAATCTTCTCTGTAGGAATCAACATGGAATCCGGAAACAGCGATCGTGTGAGACCCAACTCGCTTTATTTGTACATGAGACCCAGAAAATATTAGATACAGGCTCCCAGGTAGATGCCACTTTCCTTGACCTCCAGAAAGCGTTCGATATAGTTCCGCACTGTCGCCTGATAAACAAAGTAAGAGCCTATGAAATATCAGACCAGCTCTGTGGCTGGGTTGAAGAGTTTTTAGCAAACAGAACACAGCATGTTGTTCTCAATGGAGAGACGTCTACAGACGTTAATGTAACCTCTGACGTACCACATGGGAGTGTTATGGGACCATTGCTTTTCATAATATATATAAATGACCTAGTGGATTGTGTCGGAAGTTCCATGCGGCTTTTCGCGGATGCTGCTGTAGCATACAGAGAAGTTGCAGCATTAGAAAATTGCAGCGAAATGCAGTAAGATCTGCAGCGGATAGTCACTTGGTGCAAGGAGTGGCAACTGACCCTTAACATAGACAAATGTAATGTATTGCGAATACACTGAAAGAAGGATCCTTTATTGTATGATTATATGATAGCGGAACAAACACTGGTAGCAGTTACTTCTGTAAAATATCTGGGAGTATGCGTACGGAACGATTTGAAGTGGAATGATCATATAAAATTAATTGTTGGTAAGGCAGGTGCCAGGTTGAGATTCATTGGGAGAGTCCTTAGAAAATGTACTTCATCAACAAAGAAGGTGACTTACAAAACATTCGTTCGGCCTATACTTGAGTATTGCTCATCAGTGTGGGATCCGTACTAGGTCGGATTGACTGAGGAGATAGAGAAGATCCAAAGAAAAGCGGTGCGTTTTGTCACAGGGTTATTTGGTAAGCGTGATAGCGTTACGGAGATGTATAGCAAACCCAAGTGGCAGACTCTTCAAGAGAGGCATCGCGGTGTAGCTTGCTGTCCAGGTTTCAAGAGGGTGCGGTTCTGGATGCGGTATCGAATATATTGCTTCCCCCTACTTATACCTTCCGAGGAGATCACGAATGTACAATTAGAGAGATTCCAGCGCGCACGGAGGCTTTCCGGCAGCCGTTCTTCCCGTGAACCATACGCGAGTGGAACACGAAAGGGAGGTAATGACAGTGGCACGTAAAGTGCCCTCCGCCACACACTGTTGGGTGGCTTGCGGAGTATAAATGTAAATGTAGATGTAGATGTCAACATGTTCCAACATGTTGCCGTATCTGAAAATGCGATTTTTCGGGAGGTCGTATATCGGATCTGTTGATCACACAGATTAGGGCTCAAGTGTTTTTAACAACTATTGACCTAATGACAATTTGTATATCCACTGGCAGAAAGGGCATACTGTATGTATCCTAAAGTGTATAGTCAACGTTTACACAATGCACAGTACACCCCCCCCCCTCGCCCCCACTCAGGCAAATTGAGTAGATCGGTTTGTTCTTTTGTGTGACCTTAGGAGGCCTGCATTGATGTGACTGGAGTCATGGGATAGCGATATGCACATATGGAGATGGCAACAGTACCGCGTACACAAGGTGTAAAAGGGCACTACACGGTCGGAGCCCATATACGAGGGCAATTCAATAAGTAATGCAACACATTTTTTTTTTCTGAAACAGGGGTTGTTTTATTCAGCATTGAAATACACCACGTTAATCCCCAATCTTTTAGCTACACAACACTATTTTTCAACGTAATCTCCATTCAATGCTACGGCCTTACGCCACCTTGAAATGAGGGCCTGTATGCCTGCACGGTACCATTCCACTGGTCGATGTCGGAGCCAACGTCGTACTGCATCAATAACTTCTTCATCATGCGCGTAGTGCGTCCCACGGATTGCGTCCTTCTTCGGGCCAAACATATGGAAATCTGACGGTGCGAGATCGGGGCTGTAGGGTGCATGAGGAAGAACAGTCCACTGAAGTCACAGCTGTGCACGGCCGGCCCGCACGCGGGAGATCAGGCAGTCTTGCTTGACCTTGCGGCGATGATGACACACGCTTTGCCCAACGACTCACCGTGCTTTTGTCCACTGCCAGATCACCGTAGACATTATGCAAGCGCCTATGAATATCTGAGATGCCCTGGTTTTCCGCCAAAAGAAACTCGATCACTGCCCGTTGTTTGCAATGCACATCCGTTACAGACGCCATTCTAACAGCTCCGTACAGCGCTGCCACCTGTCGGAAGTCAATGAAACTATACGAGACGAAGCGGGAATGTTTGAAAATATTCCACAAGAAATTTCATGTTCAACCAAAATTGGCCGAGAAAAAAAATGTGTTGCATTACTTATTGAACTGCCCTCTTATTTGTACTCCAGTGACTCAAGTGAGAAGGATTCCAACGTTATTATGGCCGCACGACGGGAATTAACAGACTTTGAACGGGGAATGGTGGTTGGAGCTGGACGCATCAGGCATTCCGATTCGGAAATTGTTACGGAATTCAGTATCTGGAGGTCCACAGTGTCAAGAGTGTGCCGAGAATACCAAATTTCCGACATTACTTCTCACCACGGAAAACGCAGTGGCCGACGGCATTCACCTGACGACGGAGAGCAACGGCGTTCGCGTAGGGTTGTCAGTCTTAACATGCAAGCAACAGTGCGTGAAATAACAGCGGAAATAAATGTGGAGCATACGACGATCATATCCGTTAGGACATATTCACGTAATCTTGCGATAGTGAGCTATGACAGTAGACGACCGGCACAAGGACCTTTGCTAACAGCACGACATCACCTGCAGTGCCTCTCCTTGGCTCACGACCACATTGGTTGGAACCTAGACGACAGGATATCCTTGGTCTGGTCAGATGAGGCCCGATTTCATTTGGTAAAAGCTGGTCGTAGGGTTCGAGTGTGGCGAAGACCCCCATGAAGCCATCGACGCAGGTTGTCAACAAGGCTCTGAGCAAATTGGTGATAGATCCATAATGGTGTGGATTGGGTTTACATGGAATGGACTGGGTTCTCTGGTCCTGTTAAACTACGACAAGAGCGGCATCTACACGAAGGAAATATAAGCGCCGCGCGGCCTAGCCGCGGCCGGATTGGGAGAAGAGCCGTTATACAAATGCTACAGCAGTGACTTATGAACTGAATTGTTTTGCTTGCATTGGAATTATATTTCCCGAAGGACATTGATTATCTGCATGTCGCCATTTGCTTGCGACACACTTTTGTGAATACGCAAAGTTAAGTATTGTCAGTTTAACTAACTGCAATAAACTCCATTAATACGATTTGCTTGAATCGTGGCCTAGCGATCCGAGAATACAGCTTTCTAGGCATCCTATATTAGACGAGTGGGCAGGATACTA
Organism: Schistocerca cancellata; assembly: GCF_023864275.1. Taxonomy (NCBI): domain Eukaryota; kingdom Metazoa; phylum Arthropoda; class Insecta; order Orthoptera; family Acrididae; genus Schistocerca; species Schistocerca cancellata. Next base: position 474,218,248 of record NC_064627.1, read on the forward strand.
CAAGTGGCACACCTATAGGGAACATTCGTTATGAAGAGCACAAGTTTTTCTGTGACTCAAATCTTTTTTGGAAGGCCGAGAATACGCTGAAGGCGAACCTCGTTCAGGGAGACCTTCAACTTCAAAACCCGACCAAAGCGTTGAACATTTGCCTGCTCTTGTGAAATTAGACCGACGTTTAACAATAACGACGATGGATGACCTGTTAGAATTAAACACTCTAACCCTGCGCCAAATTTTGACAGAATTTTTGCACATGCAGAAGGTTTGTGCGAAAATGGTGTCGAAAAAAACCTCACAACTGAGCAGAAGGACAAGCGAAGAGACTAGTGCGTTGATCTTCCTGAGAGGATTGCCAATGACCACAAATGATTATTCAGTCATTTAATCACATGTGACGAATCCTGAATGTTTGAGTTCGGATCTGATACAAAGCGGCAAAGTGAGCAGTGGCACACTGAGGCATCTTCTCGATCGAAAAACGCTCGAATGAGCAAATCGAAGATCAAAACAAAGCTGATTTTCTTTTTTAACTTTTGGGGCATGGTCCGCAAAGAATTTAATCCTCCAGGATAAACTGTCAACCAAGTGATTCACAAAGATATCCTCGTATTTCCCAGGGAAAGAGTGAATCGAGTGAGCCCAGACATTGCACACAAGTGAGTGATGATGTATCATGACAACGCCCTACTCAAACGGCCAATTCTATGAAGGTATGTTTGACCTCAAACGACATTATTGTTGGTCCAAACCTTCCCCTCCAATTTACACCTGATGTTAGTCCTTGTGATTTGTTTCTTTTCCCGAAATTGAAATTCTCAAAATAATTTCATTTTGAGATCTGGAGAGCATTCAAAAGAAGTAGGTCTTTCAACACTGTTACCAAAACTTCGAACAACGGCTCCGCCGGTGTATAGCAGCCAAAGGGAAATGCTTTGAAGGGTACAATGTCATTGTTTGGGAAAAGTAAAAACCTTGCAGGATACAAAATCAGACTCATCACTTTACTCACACACCTCGCACCATTCCACCTCTGTTACGCTTGTACTGTGTTTCACGTCCTCCATCAACGTACTCTTCAACAGTGTCCCAGATCCGTAGCAATTGTCGAGCAGCGTAAATAGCGGGCAGTGCCCTCACTGGTGGAATTGAGGAACCATGCTCGGTGTGGCCATCAGCGTACTCTGACTTCTGCATCTGGAGCAAACAGTGGAAATTATTCCGTTCCACGTATTATCCTACTAGCAGCTGTTATCCAAGTTCATGAGATTCTTCGCCATGCTTATTTCCACGGATTCGTTAATAATGGAGTCGAAAAATGATATTGCACAGATCAAAATTATTATTTTGTCATACTCCGTTGAATTTTTTGTAGATATGCAATGTTCAGCAATCGCAGTTTTGCAGTTTTTATACACACGCGAACATAAAGTGTTATCAAGATATTAGTAACTGTGCTACTGAGAAGTTTCAGTTCAGCTATGAAAGCAACTGTATTTCTTGTTTCCGACTGTATAACGCAGTTACTCATAATCTGTATTGCAGAATTACGTCGCAAAAAATATATATTCCGAACTTAACTGGTACAATAATAAACAACCCGGAATTAGTTCTGGTCACACGGGTACGATTAACAGTAGTCAAACGTAAAGTTCAATTGGTTCTTTTTATTGAACGATTTTAGGAAGATACGCGAATATATTTTGGAGTCAGTGGTACGTTACTCGGAAATGGCCTTGCTATCTATGTAGCTAACATTCTCAGTTAAGATCTGTTGCAGCCTATGTGCCGTTGAAAGGTGACTGATATAAAGTGTGTCATGTTTTGGTTACATGTCAGTGAATACGCAGATACACTGCGCACGTTTTATTTGGTAATGCGCCATGTACAGATACAGGGAACCTGGTTAAATATCATAACAAAACAGTAAAAACATAAGGACAAAGTACGAGAGGTGCTTGCCGGGTGTCTCCCTCAGCCTCTGTTGTACCCGTACAATCGCACAGTATCGTACCAGTCGCGGACCCGAACACACGTTGTCAGGCAGAAGCTAACGCAGCCGTTTCCACATATAAAGGCAGAAATGACAAATGGATGCGTCCACTAAGGACACGGGACGTCAACACTTAACAGATGATGTGCAATATCCAAAGTGATTAACGTCTTGTAGGAACAGCGTTCTTGGCCGTTGCTTGTGGTCTTTCTGCTGTGAGAACGAGGGGCGATACACAACAGTTAAGAAAGAAGTTGTACAAATAACTTAATTAGAGAGAAGGAGACTATGAGTTGGCCAGTCGGGTGCACAAGCACGTCCGAAGAGAGGCCTCTACAGAACGCTTGGGGAGATGTCGACAAAGTGGACATGACTTTAGGACTGCAGATGAGTAACTTGTGCACTTAAGGACACCGGAGTAGAAACATCGATAGTGGCGGTTAATGATATGATACTTCGCTTTCTGACAGTTACTGCCGCTAGAGCCGAACATCCAAATCTGGCCGTGACCGAAAGACGCGCAACGCCCGCCATATCCACGCCGCAGCGGGATACTGGCAACTAACTCCAGCGCGTATTTGGTCCCGCCGCCAGCAACCCGACCATCGCCCGATACAGTAAAAACTTCAGTCCTCTTAGATTCTTTGCAGATGATGCTGTCACTTAACGTCATGTAATGCCATCAGATGACCAAAAGGTTATCACCAAGAACAATCCGCTGAATTTGTTGCACATTAAATCATACAGATCTAAAGGCTGTCACCTCAACTTAATTATTATAGATTTCGATTACAAATAGCTTAAACTGGAACGATTGCATAGGTAATGTTGTGGAAAAAGTGTACCAAAGACTGCGATTGATTGACGGAACACTTAGAAAATGTAAGAGGTCTACTCTGGAGACTGCTTACGCTACGCTTGTCCGCTCTCTTCTGGAGTATTGCTGCGAGGCGTGGGATCCGCATGAGATAGAATCCATGAAAGACATCTAAAAAGTTCAAAGAAGAGTAACTCGCAATGTATTATTACGAAATAGGGGAGAGTGTGCCACGGATAGGATACACGAATTGGTTTAGCAGTCATTAAAGCAAAGGCGTTTCTCGCTGCGACAGGACATTCTCTTGAAATTTCAATCACCAACTTCCTCCTCTGAGTGGAAAAATATATTGCTTGCGCCCATCTAGACAGGCAGAAAAGATCATAATAATAAAGTGAGAAAAATCATATCACGTACGGAGAGATTTAAGTGTCCGTTTTTCCACCGCGATGTTTGTGAGTGGAAAAGTAGAGGAGTAGCTTACTGTGTTCGATGAACGGTCTTCCAGGAACTCTATTGTGATTTGCAGGTAATCGCGTAGATGTCGACGAAGACTACAAAACTCCCATCAAAGTCAGCCTGCCATATAGGTTTGTCACTTACCAACCAGTTTTAAAACGCTGGTAACGATCCCCAGAGATGTTCTGTTATCGATAATAGCCATATTGTAATTTTATTTAATTTGTAGTAAGACCGCCTGCGTAGTCGAATGAGGCTGGTGTGGTAGCTCAGCGTGTGATTGGTCACCCTCTATAACAAAAAATAAGCTGAGTGAAGTTTTCATCGTAGATGTCTGACCGGTGTCATGTAACTTCCGCACACAACTGCTAACGATGGATGACGAAGAAGCAAACAGACATAAAAATGGATAAACTTGCTTGGAGCTTTCACTCTGATGGTTCCATAAAAACATAATTACGTGTGTTGCATAATAATAATGTTTTCCTGTGGCCTGATGAAAATATTTTTATTATATAACCAAGGACATAGACGCAACATTCCAAATAAGCACTGTTAGTCGCAAGCCTTCGCCGGATACTCATTCGGGAGGACGTTAGTTCAAATATCTGTACAAAGGAGAAATGCCACAGCCAAAGGTTTGCAAATAGTTTTTGATACATTGACCTAGGTTTCGACGCCTCTAAGGATGACTTCATCAGAATGAAATTTTAACAGCCGTAAAGTTACATTGCGAGCAGGCTGTAGTCAAAATTACGAGCAAATATACTCAAGATAAAAAGGTAAAATTAAAAATGTTCCGGCGTTTGGTACGTACACATTAATGTAAAAATCGGACTGAGGTAGCAAATTTTAATTTTTAACTTTAGCATGTCTGCTCGTAATTTTGACTACTGACTGCTCACAATGTAACTTAACGGTTGTTAAAATTTCATTCTGATGAAGACGTCCTTGTCGTTCTTGTGGTCTTCAGTCCAGAGACTGGTTTGATACAGCTAACCTGTGCAAGCTTCTTCATCTCTCAGTACCTACTGGAGCCTACATCCTTCTGAATCTATTTAGTGTATTCATCTCTTTGTCTCCCTGTACGAGTTTTACCCTCCACAGTGCCCTCCAATACTAAATTGGTGATCCCTTGACGCCTCAGAATATGTCCTACCAAGCGATCCCTTCTTCTAGTCAAGTTGTGCCACTAATTTCTCTTCTCCCCAATTATATTCAATACCTCCTCATTAGTTATGTGATCTACCCATCTAATATTCAGTATTCTTCTGTAGCACCACATTTCGAAAGCTTCTATTCTCTTCTTGTCTAAACTTCCTGACACTTAAATCTATACTCGATGTTAACAAATTTCTCTTCTTCAAAAACGACTTCCTTGCCTTCGCCAGACTACATTTTATACCCTCCCTACCTCGACCATCATCAGCTATTTTTCTCCCCAAATAGCAAAACTCATTTACTACTTTAAGCGTCTCATTTCTTACTCTGATTCCCTCAGCATCACCCGATTTAATTCGACTACATTCCATTATCCTGGTTTTGCTTTTGTTGACGTTCATCTTACATCCTCCTTTCGTGACACTGTCCATTCCGTTCAACTGCTCTTCCAAGTCCTTTGCTGTCTCTGACAGAATTACAATGTCATCGGCGAACCTCAAAGATTTTATTTCTTCTCCATGGATTTTAATTCCTACTCCGAATTTTTCTTTTGTTTTCTGTACTGCTTGCTCAATATACAAATTGAATAACATTGGGGATAGGCTACAACCCTGTCTCACTCCCTTTCCAACCACTGCTTCTCTTTCATGCCCCTTGACTCTTATAACTGCTATCTGGTTTCTGTACAAATTGTAAATAGCCTTTCGCTCCATGCATTTTACATCTGCCACCTTCAGAAGACATCCTCAGAAACATAGGTCAATGTATTAAAAAGTGTTTGCAACCGGTTGGCTGTGGTACGTCTCCGTCCAGCCATAAATTCAGTTAGAGAAATACCAGGGAGTTACTTTTGAAAAATGGTAGGTCAGTTTCATTCACCACGTTTCTCGTATCCGAGATTGTACTCCGCCACCTATTACTTCGTCAGCCACGGAATGTGAAACCGGAATCTCCTTTCCTTCCTTTGTCGATCGTTTCCAGAAGGGACTACATTTACTCTAACATTACCTGCGCAGCGCTCGTAACGTGGCCAAGGGACTTTGTACATTCTGGCTCTCTTCACAATTTACAGCGTCGGATAAAAAAGGCCGGATCATGGAGACGACTTAGGTAAGTCGAGGATAAACGATTAGCTGTCCCAGATAGAATTAAAACAGCTACGTGGATCGTAGGAGGGATTGGAGACAAAGAAATAGAGCTAGATCATAAATTTAGAGGTAAACGTATTGATATAGCTATTTTAACAGAAATAAAAAAGATGCTGAAAAGCACACTTGATCTTCATTAATGTACACTGGCATGTAACTGTGTACTTCGAAACAAACGAGCGACTTTTGGGGTAGTAATACAAATAAACAAGCAAATGGAAAAGAAAAACTATAGAATATTCCTTTACTAATGAAAGAACTGTCACATGTAAATTTAAAACTGATAGAGGGTATTTAGTCATTAAGGCATACATACACTTGAAGAAGGGAAGAAAACAGAAGCAAAACATTTCTTTGGCGAACTGAAAACGGGTGTAAATGAAGTAAATAAGAGCTATCAGGTTCACATCTGTGGATATTCAAATACTAGAGTAGGTCACGTAACTATCTCAGGAGTTGTGGATACATTTGGAGAACAAAACCACAAAAATGATGACTAATTTTAGTTTGCAACGTTCAGTTAGTTAAATATCACTAAAACATTTTTTACGAAAATAGAGATATATGAGATTACGTCAAGTGCTGGTGATTGCAAATCTTTAACAGAATATGTTATCATAAATGATAGGATAATCAGGCGTAAGATATACCATACACCGCGAAACAATATCTGTTCTGATCACTATTTAGCTACCTCACCAGCTATGATGATAACTAAGAGGAAGAAACAAAGGACAAGAAGACAAACAAAACTTGAGGATATTGTCAAAGTATAGCTCATGCAACAACAAAAAAATTAGAAAATTTTATAAATGTTGGCTACATAAATATCTGTTAGACACTGCAGATGTTCAGGATAGAAAGTACGAATGACAAAATATTAAATAATGCATAGAAAGCTCGACGTATGAGGCACTGGGAAAAAAGAAGTTAAGAAAAAGGAAAGGATTATGGGTCTGTAATGACAATATCGTAAAGCTCGTTGAAGAGAAAGATAGAGCCCTCTAAAACATCCCGCATAAGAAAACACCAGAAACTGAAGAGGAGTGTAAGCAAAAACGTAACAACACCAAACACATAGCAGACCAAGGGCCTTGGGATCATTTTATTACTAAAGTTTAACAGGATATACAAGAGAGGCAAGCTTTTGCCTGCAAACTAATGAAATACTTAAATATAACAGAAGTATACTACATAACTAAATATAATTAGCGACGGTCAGTGGAAATATTTTGGTCAAAGAACATATTGTGAACATCCTTAGCTGCAGTTGGAATGTTTATTGGCCAAACTGGTCATTGAGGTATAGCCCATCGTCAGTGCCATCTGATACAGAGGAACAAACAATTGTATTTACAGCAGTTCCTGTAACATGACAACTGCATATATAATAGAAGAAATATATGTGTCTAATGAACACTTCAAATGCATGTCATGGTGTATATACGATGATCTTTAACAAATCTCGTAAAGCTGCTGAGTAAAATGGAATTAAAAGTTTCTACATCAGCGAAAAAATATCCACATAAAATTGTGACAAATAGTAGACCCAGAATTTAATGACTTGGAGATGATTTGATTACACAGTAGTGTTGTGGATTTGTCACAATAGAAGGGCTGAAAGTACGTTTAAAATGTATGAGAAAGTGGAAAGAATATGAACCAGATGGTACTAATATCGAAATTTTGAATTGGTCAGTTCCTCTTGCGATTTTAGGTTATGACATTTATTTAATAAATGTTGGCACTAGTGTATTTTCTGAAACTCTTAGAAAATATCTGAAGGGGTACCGCTTTTTTTTTTAAATGGACCAAGATATAAATGTGAAAATTATAGAGGAATTAGTCTCCTAGACTCAGATTGTAGAATGCTTGCAAAAAATAATCAATAATCATATAAGAAACATAACAGAGACTGTGGTGATAGAAGGAGGAAGTGGATTGCGGAAGTCATAATATAATTACCACAAAAAGAAGTTTTAAAATAACGGTGAGAAGTTATTTAGGGTCAGATGTAGCTTTTATTGAGTTTGAAAAAGCTTTTGACAGTGTAAACAGAAAGGAACTACGGAATTTAACGAATGAAGCTGGATATCCTAGTTATTTTACTGAAGCTATGAAAAGGTTATACATCAACACAAAAATAATCATATAATTTGGTAATAGTAATAATGAAGAAATCACTACCAATAAGGGACTCAAATAAGGCTGCTGGCTGTGACGAACATTAAATACAGTTTGTGAGGGTTATAAGTGCATATATTGTGATTGTTGAAGCCTTAATATGTACTCACTTCAGTGTGTTAATAATTTTTTCTCTGCATCTAATTTTCTTCCCGCAAACCTGATCATTCTGCACGGTCGTAACTGCACCAGTAAGCGCACTGCGCCAGTCAGTATAGACAAACAGTTTAGCTTCCACACTTCATCTGACCTGCCGCCCAGTGTAAAATAAATTTTAATGACTTGATTTTACCACATGTTCTCGGAGGTAATAACTAACCTAAAAGCGTACTACTCCTATTAGCTACAATTAATGGCCTGAAAACGAAGTAAATACCGATGCAATGTTGTTCAGTACATTGTCCTCAGACACGAATAAGAATATTTGGTCTTATACCCCTAACATCTGACTAAGAACTGGAAACAGAACGTATTGCTCGGTCTAGATATTAATATATATAAATATCTTAATATCCTTATGCATGCTGTTTGTGTTACAATTTTGCAAGAAAGTGAAGGTAGACTACAAAAAGCAACGCGTAAACAATAACAGTTAGTGAAAAGAGAATACAACCTTGGAATACTAACAAAGGAGAAGTAAAATCATGCCTCATTATCTGAAATACCCTACCTACCCAAAAATAGGCTAATGATAGATAATACACCACTCGACCAAATTTCCAACTTTAATTTATTACGATGTACCATAAGCTATAATATGAACAAGAAAGTAGAAAATAAGATCAACAAATATCACCAACACGCGGAATAATAATAATAAAAACATCCCATGACGAATAATGGAAGGAAACAAAATTAAATTTTTATAAATCCGTGACCATACCTGTATTTCTATACGAAGTGAGTCATAGATTCCTAAAAAATGTGATAAAAGTGAACTACAAGCAGCTTAGCAACTTAGGGTAGTGAGAGATGCTACTGAGGAAGACCGTATAAGTAATGAAGACATTAGGAATGAACTATATACTTATAACACAAATGAAATGTTTGAAGAAAATGTAACATTCAGGAAGAATCACCTGTAAAGAATAAGTGCAGAGAGAATCGCACACTAGGCCATGCTGTACCAGCCAAGACAAGGAAGGGTCGTAGGAACACCCAGAACGAGTTGGCAGTGTGAAGTGAAGACAGAACAGGCACAAGTGACTAAAACTTGAAGTGCAGAAGAAGAATAAGAAGATGTCAATTCTGACTGAAGGTTTATCTGACGATAAACAGGGCTTCCGTACTACGTGCTGAAAATCAGGGACAGAAACCACATTAAATATCACTGAAAGAAAAGAAGGTGGAATGAAATGGACACCAAAATATCTCAGTGGGTTTCGCGAAAGAATTTAATGACCAAGACCCAGAATGAAGCCATTTCGAAAATCCGTAGTTACTAGAGAAATTAGGAGAGTATCATATGAAAAGTCTTCGATAGCTGAACATGGTTAAATACAAAGATCACTACTGAGGCGAAAATGTAAGGACAGACAAAGAGTAATGACGGAGTATATAAAAAGACGGTTACCGACGTAAAATATAGTGCATACACGGATATGAAAAATTTGCTGTAGGAATGAAAAGGACCAAATTGTTAAGTTTAAGAAAAAGTGACATGACTGATGACAGGTCAAAGTATGACGTTGAATAATATCATTGAGCACCGCACGACACCTGTTCAAAAACTGAAGATGAGCTTTACCGAGCTCCATTATAACGGGCTATAGAAACTGTAGCAAGTGTGATGAGCAAGCAAGCAAATAGAGCATATCTGTTCTGTTATTGAGAATAAGATGATTTTAATATATTTCATGTCTACCTGGTTCTAATTAGTCACCTTCCCTAATAGGTGTCATTCTTTTAACTAATACCGTGAGGGTTAACTTTTCGTTCCTGTTTGTGAATTGTGATGCATATTGTTGTGCCAAGAAAGCAGATACACAAAATTATAGGACGAAGGAAAGAGAGCTAAGAAAAGTAAACGAAACAAGGAAGAGTGAAAAAGAAACAGAGATTTAGTTAGCTGTATACCTCTGGAAAAGAATTGCAGTTGGCCCCCCAAATGCATTTCTCGTAAATATTTTGCTACGTCATCTCCAAAATTCTAGAAAGACAAGAAATAATGCATTTTCTTTTAAAATGCGCGCGTTGTGAAGAACATATCTTGATGCTGCGTAAATTAAGCCTTAATACTAGGAACCAGCAACGTAGCGGGAAAGTCATCTGTGCATGCTGCAGAGCGAGAATCTGCTGGCGATCTGCCAACACTCTCAAACTTAGTCCATTGACTTCTGCCAGCCTGCACAGGGACCATTCCTTCCCTAACGAATTTTGGCAACCCTATCAACGCCTCAAGATAACCCAGATTTTAAGTCGGCGCTGTAATGTCACGGAATATTTCTCCCTCAAACTTAAGCGCTGGAGACGTGGTAGTAGCCTGGTGTCGCAAGTATTTACAGCGTCCCTACATAAGAAAGTTGGCCTCCGTCATACGCATCACTATCATACACTGAATTGCATTGTGTTTATTTATTTATGTATTTATTTATTGTTCCGTGGAACCAAATTAAGGAGAAGTCTCCATGGTCATGGAACGAGTCAATACATAAAATCATAACACGATAGTAGAAACAGTTAAAATTAAATATAAGTAACATATTCAGGCGACAAGTCTTAAGTTTAAATAAAGAAAATCAACAATGTAACACTGGAATTTGCGTAATTATTCAGCTCTTCCAGGAGCTCCTCGGCGGAATAGAAGGAGTGAGCCATGAGGAAACTCTTCAGTTTAGACTTAAAAGCATTCGGCTACTGCTCAGATTTTCGAGTTCTTGTGGTAGCTTTTTGAAAATGGATGCAGCAGAATAGTGCACTCCTTTCTGCACAAGAGTCAAGGAGTGCATTCCACATGCAGATTTGATTTCTGCCTAGTATTAACTGAGTGAAAGCTGCTAACTCTTGTGAATAAGCTAATACTGCTAACAACAAACGACATTAAAGAAAATATATACTGTGAGGGCAATGACAGAATTCCCAGACTATTGAATAGGGGTCGACAAGAGGTTCTCGAACTTACACCACACATAGCTCGAACAGCCCGTTTTTGAGCCAAAAATACCCTTTTTGAATCAGAAGAATTACCCCAAAAAATAATACCATATGACGTAAGCGTATAAAAATATGCGAAGTTGACTACTTTTCGTGTCGAACGGTCACTTATTTCAGATACTGTTCTAATGGTAAATAAAGCAGCATTTAGTTTCTGAACAAGATCCTGAACATGGGCTTTCCACAACAGCTTACTATCTATCCGAACTCCTAGGAACTTGAACTGTTCCTTCTCGCTTAAAATATGCCCATTATGTCTGATCAAAATATCGTTTCTTGTTGAATTGTGAGTTAGAAACTGTAAAAACTGAGTCTTACTGTGATTTAGCATCAAATAATTTTCCACAAGCCACAAACTTATTTCATGAACTACATTATTGATACTGTTTCAATATTACACACAAGATCCTTCACTACCAAGCTGGTGTCATCAGCAAACAGAAATATTTTTGAATCACCTGTAATACTAGAAGGCATATCATTTATATACGTAAATAAGAAACAGCAGTGGCCCCAGCACTGACCCTTGGGGAACGCCCCACTTAACAGTGCCCCATTGGGACTGAACATCACTACCACTCTCAAAATTGCGGAGAATTACCTACTGCTTTCTGTTCTTAAAGTAAGAGGCGAACCGATTGTAAGCTACTCCCCTTATTCCATAATGGTCCAACTTCTGCAGTAATATTTTGTGGTCTACACAGTCAAAAGCCTTCGTTAAATCAAAGAAAACACCTAGCGTTTGCAACCTTTTATTTAATCCGTCCAAAACCTCACAGAGAAAAGAGAATATAGCATTTTCAGTTGTTAAACCATTTCTAAAACCAAACTGTACATTTGACAGCAAATTATGTGAATTTAAATGCTCCAGTAACCTTGTATATACAACCCTCTCGATAACTTTAGCAAACACCGATGGCATAGAAATAGGTCTATAATTGTTAACATTATCCCTGTCTCCCTTTTTATAACAATCGGTAAGGAAACCGACCACTCCTAAAGGAAAAGTTACAGATATGGCTAAGTACTTGGCTAACATACATAGAACAATACTTCAGTATTCTGCTAGATACCCCGTCATATCCATGAGAGTGCTTGGTCTTTAGTGATGTAATTATTAACTCAATCTCCCTCTTGTCAGTATCATGGAGGAGCATTTCAGGTAAGAGTCTGGGAACACTTTTTTCTACGAGCGCTATATGATTCCCTGTTGGGACTAGGTTTCTATTTAGTTCACCTGCTATATTAAGAAAGTGATTATTAAAATACTGTACATATATGCGACTTATCAGTAACACGGACATTCCCACTACGCACTGATTCTATATCCTCGACCTGTCTCTGCAGACCAGCCACTTCCTTTACGACTGACCATGTGATTTACCCAGGTCTCTACAGCAACTGGATCAGCTTTCCTAAAAAGTTGATAACTATATTTAACATGTGTTGCAGCACAAAAATCTTTTAGAGTTAAAATTTGTGCGTCATGATCTGCAAGGTCATTCACCTATTTGCTAACAGAATGGGGAATGAACAAAGATGTTGTCTATGGTTGTTCTACTGTTTCCTTGCAGTCTCGTTGGAAAGAATACGGTTTGCATAAGATTATATGAATTAAGGAGGTCTACCAGCATCCTTATCCTTGCACAATCACTGATACAATTAATATTGAAGTCACCACATATAACTAACTTTTTGTATTTGCTATAAAGTGAACCAAGAACCTCCTCTAGCTTTAGCAAAAATGTTGTGAAATCGGAGTCTGGGGATCTATAAATAACAACATCTACAAGCAGTTCACTAACTTTATCTCTAATACCTTGTATATTTTGATGAAATATACTAATTCCCTCATTAATCGGATACCTAAGCTTTGTCGAAAGTGGTTTCTTTGTTAGAGAGACTTCCCTTAAGCAGGAATACCTATCAGCTGACTTCAATCTAAAAAAGGTACAGCTCTAACACCCACTACTACAGGAATTTTCCCATGAGTGATCCAACCACCCCCACCTATGCTGTCGCCTATATGCTTTGCCAACCTCCCCTTTCCATACCTGTTGAGGTGCAGGCCATGTCTAGTGAAACCCGTCCTGCTGATAGACTCCACCGACATCACTGAAATGTGACTCATGCCTTCTGTTATCAACGCACCCTCAAGTCTCATGTTATTACGCTTGACGAATGCATTAAGATGAGGCCAATCGTGACGCTGAAACAGTTCCACGAAATGCACATTCGTGTTGCCAGTCTGAGTGGCTATCTTTTCCAGATCACCATCTATGTCATACTCCCCATCCCTGTCAATACTATTACCAGCCCCACCTACAATCACTACCTAATACTCTTTAGTAAAATCCCTACAAAACCCCCCTGTGTTAACAGTCACCTGAGCCAATCCTGCATTAGGCTTCACAATGCTGGTGACCTGGTACTCACTCCCCAACACTTCCTGCAACTGCTGGCCTACACCTCTACCATGAGAACTACCTAACAGCAGAACCTTCTTCTTTCTCTTAAACTTTGCAACTGTCCTAGCCACCGTAACTGCTGAGGTCTGCTGCATACTTCCTACATCTACGGCTACTAGAGATTCCTCTCCACTAGACACTGACAGTTGATCATATCTGTTGCAAACACCAATAGTAAAACTATCTGAAAATCTCCTTCTCCAAGCAGATCTCTTGCCAACAGCCAGCTCCCATTCCCCAACCCCCTTCTCCCTCCTCATCCTATCTAGCTCCTCCAGTGCGTTTCTCAGCTGCACCTGAAAGGCACAGATCTTACGCTCCTACTCCTCTATCAACTTACTCCTGCTACATAACCTGTAGTTCCAGGAGAGGATCTCACCAGAATGCCCACAGGCTTCCCCACTGAATTCCCCCCAGTGAAAATACTTCGAACAAGTCTCACACCGCAATCCACTACTCACGAACCTACGGCAAAGCCCACACTTTTCACTCATGGTAAAATTTTACAGTTATTGAAACCAAAAAACTACTTTATTTAAGTTCCGCTACTATAATAAGAAGATGTTAAAAAACTGACTACAATGATCACGAACTTGCTCTACAAGGGAAGTAACTACTATTATTGACAGTATTAATCGACAACAAATGAGAATATAACAAAAGACTAACACAGAAAGAAAATCAAACGTCTCATGACACAGTAACCAAACTGAAAGCAGTTTCCAAAAATTTCTTCTGAAATTATTTCACCAGAAAACACCAAGAACACCGGTTGAAGACTACTAAAGTTCCTAAATAAACCACTATATACAAACAATTAATTAGTACTTAGCTTTCGATGCGCCGCTACAGCTACAACTGGTCAGCGCGGAATGTATACACACAGGTGAGAGGTTAAGTTGCTCGATACGAAACACAAATATCGAGTCACAACACAAGAAAGGCAGGGGTGAATGAAGAAACCACTAATAAGTCACTTATAAAGTAAATATTATCACAAAAACCGTTAAAATATATATCTGAAACCTAAAAATATATGAAATCATAGAGAGCGATCTCACACACAGTCACGCGCTTATGACGTCACACCAAAGACATTCAGAGGTAATTCTTAATTTGAAAAACGAAACGTTTGATACAGCACTAAATGGTCTATTTGATTACGTTTTGTAACACGACAAATTTCAAATGTGTAAACAGTTTCCTACCAAATCCTGTGAAACAGCTCTTGGTGTACGGTGACAGTTGCTTGTGTTATCCGTTCTCGTAATTCGTCGACGTTTACCGGAAGCGGAGAATCTCCCTGTCTTTAACGTAACGCGTTGGAGTTAAATCAGGAAATCGCGATGGCCGGGATGTTGTTCCATCGCGTGCAATCCAAATCGGCACATTCCTGCGGAGATACGTGACAACTTCACGATGATAATGTGGTGGCGTGGAGTTTTACGTAAAATAAATTCCGTTCCTATATCCTGTTGCGAATGAGGCATTAGATGAAGTTCAAGCACGTTCACTTACAATATGTCCGTTACAGTTAACTCGGCGAAAAGAAAGGTTTGTAAAACTTCTCATAGCTTACGACGCAAGAACCATTTACCGTAGGAAACTCACGTAATGTTCGATTACGAGACGTGGTTTCTGCTCATCCATATCCGAACATTATGTCAATTCATTTTACCGCAGGTATGAAAGATGGCTTCGTCATTAAACAAACACAAATTATCTTCAGTCTGCAATTAGTTAAGCATTTTTAAGAAAGATTTAGCTCTGTTTTCTTTGTCAGTTTCTCTTAAAGCTTGCAACAGGTCCAATTTGCTGAATCTGAATGACAGGCGTTTCCGTAATACCTTCCACACTGTAACACTACCGTATTCAGTTCTAAGCTGGCATGTCTCGTTCATTTATCCAGACTACGAATGTACGACTGCCGATAATGTTCCATTGCTGCGACGAAGACTGATGCTCGACCATGACCCGGTGTTCTATGTGATACACTGCTGGTTTCAGTGAAATGACTGCACCGATGAATAACAGTTTTTCTTTGAGGTGGTGCCTTACGTCATTTAGTCCTGAATTGTCTCTGGACTGCAGTAGCGGATTTGGATTCATGAAACTCCATAAACAACTCCGCGCCTGTTCTGCACTTTTATAAGACACCATGATGACTCTTGGAAGAGTCCATTTGCGCATTCCATACTAGCGTGAACGTCGGAAACTTACAGTGCTAGGAGGGAACAAAAATTGAAGATATACTGCTTTCAGTGTTGTATCAAATATTTCTGTAAGTTATTTACCCTTTTCAACCCTTTTCACAATTCAAGTTACTTATGTATAACTAATTTCAAAATACCCTGTTTATCTAGACTCTGACAAACAGCTGCACATGTTCCAAACACGAAACATCGAAGACGCGTGACACTTGTGGTATACAGTATCCAGCAGGATTCGCTCAAGATACTGCAGAGTGTCTAATAACAAACTTCGGAAAACGTTGAGAAAGCTGAGACCGATTCACTCTCGGTTTAAAAGGGAACAAGCAAATGTCTTGAGGCAAAAGCTTGTAGAAATTCTGTGACTATAAAAAGATCGATGCGTGAAACATACAATTAGTTGCACCGTCATTTTAGCGAAAGATCTTCCCCAGATATCAAGAAAATTCTGGTCCTACGTAAAATCACTTAGCGGGTGGAAGTCACCCGTCTACCAGTCTCGTCTTGCAATAGAAGATAACGAAACGAACGCGAAGTTTTAATTCGCATTTAAGAAATCATTCGGGCAGTAAGATTGACAGACGTACTGTCGTTTGACCGTCACCCATACTCCTGTATGGAGGACGCAGTAATAGGCATCCCCTGCTTTCAAAAGCAACTGAAGGAGTTGAAAACAAGTAAGTCACGAGGTCCGAATAGAATAGCAGTTTAGTTTTCTATAGAACACCGTGCGCTAAGGCACTGGCCACTTACTTAGTTTTTATTTATCGGGAATCTCTCGTGCACCGCGAAATCCCAAACGTCTGGCAAGATATCGCAGATGGCACCTTTATATGTATAAGAAGCGTAAAAGAACGAATCTGCAAAATTACAGAACAATATCCATAACACTGGTTTGTGCAGAAATCGTGAGCGCATTCTTAGTTCAAATATAATAAATTTCTTTGTGAGAGAAAATTTTCTCTCCACAAATCTGCACAGATTTAGAAAGCATCGCTCGTCTAAAACTGACATTGTTCTTCTCGCACATGATATCTAGCCAACCACGGATGAAAGGAAATAGACAGTGTTCATAATACTAGATTTACAGAAAGCTTTTCAGAAGGTGCCTCCCCGCCGACTGTTAACTAAGGTTCGAGCATGCATAAGAGGTTTTCAGATACGTGTGTGGCTGGAAAACTTGTTGAGAACCAGAACCCAGTACATTGTCCTGGACGGCGAATACCCTACAAGGACTAGGATATCGTCAGGAGAGTCCGAGGGAAGTGTGATTAGTCTCCTCTTGTTCTCTATATACACAAATTATCTGGTGAATATAGTGAGCATTAATCTGCAACTGTTTGCTGTTGACGCTGTAGTGTACGGAAAAGTATCCTTATTGAGTCACTGTAGAACGATATATCATGGACAGAGTATCCATTTGGTTTGATGAGTGGCAGCCTGTTCTAACGCAGAAAAATAACTCAGTGCAGATGAGTAGGGAAACTAATCCTGTATTAGCGGGTGCTATTTGACTATGTTACTGCGTTTATATAGGAGGCCTAACGTGGCAAAGCGATATGAATGGGAACAAACTCACTGAGATGGTAGTATAGAGGGGAAATGATCGATTCAGTTTATTGGGAGACTTTTAGGAAACTGTAGCTCATCTATGAAGGACACCGCCTACAGAATACTAGGGCTACCTAATCTTGAGTATCTCTCGGGTTGTTGGGATCCTCATCAGGTCGGGTTGAAGTAAGAGATCGAAGCAATTCAGAGGCGCGCTGCTAGATTTGTTGCCAGGGATTCGATCAACCAGCATTTTCACTTGACTGCAGAACTGTCATATAGACAGTCGCATTTCTCTCGCTCTGTCTGTGAGAGTAACAGGAAAGGAAGTGACTAGCAGTGATCTAAGTTTCCGTCCACCATGCACTTTACAGTGGCTCGCGGGGTATGCATCTACAAGCAGAAGAATTAAGTATAATCGAAAAAACAGGAAAATGAAAAGAAAATGGAGGAGGAGACAGCGCGAATTGCTGTCGAGATTTGCCCACAAACTAAAACTGAATTATATGAATGTGTCGATGAATACCACATTCAGACAGGAAACAGCTTCGTTTCAGTTACACACGGTGACGTTTCGGATTTTATAGAACCATCTTCAGGTACTTCTTCTTCTTCTTACAACGTCTATATGTGTTTTGTTACATGGTTTATTGAATATGATGTTAACAGGTGCCTGCTAGGTTCACGACGTGGGCGGAAGTATTACCACTACATGATCAGACAACGGAGAGTGTGACCGACCTCTTTAAGCTGCTGGAAACAGCGTTCAAGGTCGCCAATGGTACGAAGAGGTGTTCCGTACCATGGCACTACTGTTCGGCACTCACCTCAGAAGAACAACACTATATCCTGCAGCTTCTAAGGGCAGCGTGGAATGCCTTTACTGTTCTATTAAGGTACCCAACATGAGCAGCGCGTCTGCGACTTATCTGGAGGCATTTCACCTAGTAGTTTTCAGACTGTTTAGTGTACTGAAGGAGGACTATCAGTAGTGAATTGAAGTGCTCCTGCATGGGGAGCGTGTGCAGTCTCTGCGATTCTGGAAGAAGAAAAAGCATCTTACATACTCGTCAACGAATAGTCCATTTCGTTTTTTAACACGAAACCTCACGGGAATAAGCGCCCCTGTCAGCGACAAGGCTGCTGGAGCAACGTGTGGGTCTAAATTCTTTGGTTCTTGGCTCTCTAAGGGAAAGACCACTCACAATTGTACTTTGTTCCATATCAGTTCAAAGTTCCTGCTTCTAACACCAGTAACTATTAAAATATAGCAAGAGGGTAATTAATAATTCTGGCCTTCAGACGAAAATTTGTTTGGCGTTCCGTTTACTTAATGTGAATTTGGCAATAACGATCGGCAGTCTATTGTACACATTGCAAACGTGAATATCTAGCTCAGCATATTGTATGGGAAGTAGGTTATTATTTAGATAAAAAATGCTGTCTTTTGCCACATAATTCCGCCGATTTCAGCACTATTAACTGAGCTGAATACTATCACGAACTAAACAGAGAAATTCAGATTTACGACTGTTCATTCTGTACAGCGGAAGACTAATAAGGGGTCACTTTTTCGAAACTTGGTGTTTCCTCCCACTGCGAGGCTTAAGTTTGAAAATTGGCTCAGAGGAGCGTACAGCGTTCCTACTTAATGGCGTAAGACCATGGCGCAATGCAACGTCACCTTAGGGCACGACGACGCCTCAAAAAGCAAACTGTGGACATCTGCGAAAAAAAAGGCAGAGTTCAGAAGTTAATGCGAGGTGTAAAGTGGGTTAATGATGTTAAATTAGCACCAAATTCTACCAAAATTCCATCCAGCGCCTTCTTGGACGTCTCACACGATTGGAAGTTTGTCATTCCCATCTTATCCACATTTCATTCCTTCTTTTGGCGCCTCTGCGATGTAGGTTAGATCCGCGATGCTCTGCGTTGAAATCACTCGGTTTTCTCACTAGCGGCTAATGGAAACATTTCAGACACACGCCTCTAAAAGGAGTCAAAGACACCATACCTTTTCTTTGGGTTCAAACCCTTCTCTAAGGACATCGTGGGCCAGTTACCCCACTGAACGTGATGGTACCCCTTCGGAGCGCAGAACGACTACACTTTTGGCTTTGGTGTACGTTTTATTCGCGTATGTGTCAGTGTCGCCCTCTGCAGCGATCACGTCACAGGATGAATCAAAAACTTTAAGCGCCCTTTGCTGCCTCAGACACGGTTCAAATTTCGTCGAATGGTTTTGAACGGTCCCTAGTACTTCCATTCTGTACACCAGAGCAAGACTTGCGGTCGCACTGCGCCCCAAATGGGCGCGATGACATTCGGTGGGGTTGCTGGCCCACGGTGCCTTTGGCGAAGGGTTGAAGCATTCTGGGAGATATCAACAGTATCAAAGATTCTCAAGAACGTCGGCTTGTTTCTCATCGCACTGAAAACTGTCGTTTTCTACAGTGAAACATACGGAAATCAACGTTCCAAGGTACGGGGTGGTTTCACTGACGCCCCCACAGGTGTTTCTGTAACGCTGTGCGCCAAGCCTTTGAGCCATTACAGACGAAGGTCGTAGGCACCTTTGAGTCATATTTCAAAGCGTCGCAATGGGAAACAATTAACGAGCTTCGAAAAAGTGGCCCTTTAACCTTGTTGCGCAGTGAAAACCGCTAAATTTCGGTGCCGCTGTACAAAAATTCCACTAAGACCGGATCCTGTGCTTCCGCATAATGTAAGGCTCAACACTGCTGGATTCCAGCCACCCAATAACTGACTGCGTAACTTCTATTAAACTTTTCGGCTTAAATAACGTATGAATCCCACTCAGGTAACGCCTGGTTCAAGCATTGTTCCTCATTCTGCGCGCACAGTCCCTATAAACTTACGCTCCACTCTGCCTCCAAACCCCTTAACTTTACTATGTATCCAATTACAGAAAACTGAATATAAAGACTACATCTCATAACCAACTTTAAAACTATTGGCACCATAATGTGCTCCTTTCAAAGTTGCATCCATTCACAACACAGAGGATGGTATTTAAATTTATTGTTCGCGTTGTAGAATCATTTATGATATTTATCTTTGGTTACAACACTTTGATTAATTTAAAAGAAATCGTTAAATTTAAACATCATTCCCAGAGGATTTTTCTCACTCTATCCACTGATGGTATCATTTGTCCCTAAATTAAGTTCTTACTGAATATTAAAATTAACCATACCGAAGTCTCAAGATATAATTAACCGACTATTACCTGCGGTTGCGCTCACATGTCAGTAGTTCTGTTATGATGGGAGATGGTGAGAAAGTAAGCTAACAATTTATAAACGTCTGGGTATGTAGTGGTGTATATATGTATGTGTGTATGTATAAAAATATGATGAGTTAAGGAAAGTCATGGGATAGCAAAATATACATATACAGATGGCGGTAGTACCACGTACAGAAGATATGAAAGGGCAGCGCATTAGCGGTTTTGCTATGCGTATTATGGTGATTAATGGGAAAAGGTTTCGACATCATGATGGTTAGAAAATTTAAAAAGGGAAATGGATAGGTTGAAGTTAGTTATAGTGGGAATTAGTGAAGTTCGGTGGCAGGAGGAACAAGACTTCTGGTCAGGTGACTAGAGGGTTATAAACACAAAGTCAAATAGGGGTAATGCAGGAGTAGGTTTAATAACGAATAGGAAAATAGGAATGCTGGTAAGCTACTACAAACAACGTAGTGAACGCATTATTGTGGCCAAGATAGACACGAAGCCCACGCCTACTACAGTAGTACAAGTTTATATGCCAACTAGCTCTGCAGATGACGAAGAAATTGAAGAAATGTATGATGATATAAAAGAAATTATTCAGATAGTGAAGGGAGACGAAAATTTAATAGTCATGGGTGACTGTAATTCGAGTGTAGGAAAAGGGAGAGAAGGAAACGTAGTAGGTGAATATGGATTGGGGCTAAGAAATGAAAGAGGAAGCCGCCTAGTAGAATTTTGCACAGAGCACAACTTAATTATAGCTAACACTTGGTTTAAGAATCATGATAGAAGGTTGTATACATGGAAGAACCCTGGAGATACTAAAAAGTATCAGATAGATTATATAATGGTAAGACAGAGATTTAGGAACCAGGTTTTAAATTGTAAGACATTTCCAGGGGCAGATGTGAACTCTGACCACAATCTATTGGTAAAACTGTAGATTAAAACTGAAGAAACTGCAAAAAGGTGGGAATTTAAGGAGATAGGACCTGGATAAACTGAAAGAACCAGAGGTTGTACAGAGTTTTAGGGAGAGCATAAGGGAACAATTGACAGGAATGGGGGAAAGAAATACAGTAGAAGAAGAATGGGTAGCTTTGAGGGATGAAGTAGTGAAGGCAGCAGAGGATCAAGTAGGTAAAAAGACCAGGGCTCTTAGAAATCCTTGGGTAACAGGATCAATATTGAATTTAATTGATGAAAGGAGAAAATATAAAAATGCAGTTAATGAAGCAGGCAAAAAGGAATACAAACGTCTCAAAAATGAGATCGACAGGAAGTGCAAAATGGCTAAGCAGGGATGGCTAGAGGACAAATGTAAGGATGTAGAGGCTTATCTCACTAGGGGTAAGATAGATACTGCCTACAGGAAAATTAAAGAGACCTTTGGAGATAAGAGAACCACTTGTATGAACATCAAGAGCTCAGATGGAAACCCAGTTCTAAGCAAAGAAGGAAAAGCAGAAAGGTGGAAGAAGTATATAGAGGGTCTATACAAGGGCGATGTACTTGAGGACAATATTATGGAAATAGAAGAGGATGTAGATGAAGATGAAATGGGTGATACGATACTGCATGAAGAGTTTGACAGAGCACTGAAAGACCTGAGTTGAAACAAGGCCCCCGGAGTAGACAACATTCCATTGGAACTACTGACGGCCTTGGGAGAGCCAGTCCTGACAAAACTCTACCATCTGGTGAGCAAGATGTATGAAACAGGCGAAATACCCTCAGACTTCAAGAAGAATATAATAATTCCAATCCCAAAGAAAGCAGGTGTTGACAGATGTGAAAATTACCGAACAATCTGTTTAACAAGCCACAGCTGCAAAATACTAACACGAATTCTTTACAGACGAATGGAAAAACTAGTAGAAGCCGACCTCGGGGAAGATCAGTTTGGATTCGGTAGAAATACTGGAACACGTGAGGCAATACTGACCTTACGACTTATCTTAGAAGAAAGATTAAGGAAAGGCAAACCTACGTTTCTAGCACTTGTAGACTTAGAGAAAGCTTTTGACAATGTTGACTGGAATACTCTCTTTCAAATTCTAAAGGTGGCAGGGGTAAAATACAGGGAGCGAAAGGCTATTCACAATTTGTACAGAAACCAGATGGCAGTTATAAGAGTCGAGGGACATGAAAGGGAAGCAGTGGTTGGAAAGGGAGTGAGACAGGGTTGTAGCCTCTACCCGATGTTATTCAATCTGTATATTGAGCAAGCAGTAAAGGAAACAAAAGAAAAATTCGGAGTAGGTATTAAAATCCATGGAGAAGAAATAAAAACCTTTAGGTTTGCCGATGACATTGTAATTCTGTCAGAGACAGCAAAGGACCTGGAAGAGCAGTTCAACGGAATGGACAGTGTCTTGAAAGGAGGATATAAGATGAACATCAACAAAAGCAAAACGAGGATAATGGAATGTAGTCGAATTAATTCGGGTGATGCTGAGGGAATTAGATTAGGAAATGAGACACTTAAAGTAGTAAAGGAGTTTTGCTATTTGGGGAGCAAAATAACTGACGATGGTCGAAGTAGAGAGGATATAAAATGTAGACTGGGAATGGCAAGGAAAGCGTTTCTGAAGAAGAGAAATTTGTTAACATCGAGTATAGATTTAAGTGTCAGGAAGTCATTTCTGAAAGTATTTGTATGGAGTGTAGCCATGTATGGAAGTGAAAAATGGACGGTAAATAGTTTGGACAAGAAGAGAATAGAAGCTTTCGAAATGTAGTGCTACAGAAGAATGCTGAAGATTAGATGGGTAGATCACATAACTAATGAGGAAGTATTGAATAGGATTGGGGAGAAGAGAAGTTTGTGGCACAACTTGACCAGAAGAAGGGATCGGTTGGTAGGACATGTTCTGAGGCATCAAGGGATCACCAATTTAATATTGGAGGGCAGCGTGGATGGTAAAAATCGTAGGGGGAGACCAAGAGATGAATACACTAAGCAGATTCAGAAGGATGTAGGTTGCCGTAGGTACTGGGAGATGAAGAAGCTTGCACAGGATAGAGTAGCATGGAGAGCTGCATCAAACCAGTCTCAGGACTGAAGACCACAACAACAACAACATCATGATGGCGGCACGAAAGGAATTCACAGACTTTGAATGCGGAATGGTAGTTAGAGCTAGACGTATGGGACATTCCGTTTCGGAAATGGGTAGGGAATTCAATACTCTGAGAATCGCGGTGTCAAGCGCGTGCCGATAGTACCAAATTTCAGGAATTACCTCTCACCACTGACAACGCAGTGGCCGATGGCCTTCCCTTAACGACCGAGAGCAGCGGCCTTTTCGTAGTGTTGTCAGTCCTAACAGACGAGCAACACGGCGCAAAAATAACCGCAGAAATCAAAGAGGGACATACGAAGTACGTATCCGTTAGGACAGTGCGGTGAAATCTGGTTGTAATGGGCAATGGCAGCAGACGACCGACGTGAGTCCCATTGCTGTCAGCACGACATGGTCTGCAGCGCCTCTCGTGGGCTGGTGACCATACCGCTATGAATCTAGACGACAAGAAAACCGTGACCTGGTCAGATGAGTCTCCTTTTCAGTTCTTAAGAGATTATGATAGTGTTCGAGTGTGGCGCAGACCCCACGGAGCCATGGATCCAACACACTGGTCAAGCTGGTAGTAGCTTTAAAACTGAACTGAACTGCGTTTACCTAGAATGGAGTGAGTTCGCTGGTCCAGCTGAACTGATCATTGCATGGAAATAGTCATGCTCGCCTACTTGGAGACCATTTGCTGTCACTGGTTCAAATGGCTTTGAGCCCTATGGGACTTAATATCTGAGGTCAATAGTCCCATAGGACTTAGAACTACTTAAACCTAACTAACCTAAGGACATTACACACACACGCCCGAGGCATTATTCGAACCTGCGACCGTAGCAGTCGCGCGGTTCCGGACTGAAGCGCCTAGAACCGATCGGCCATCGCTGCCGGCTGCTGCCACCGATTGACTTTATGATTCCAAACAAGTCATCAGGCCACAATAATTCGCGATGGTTTTGGAAACATTCTGGGCAGTTCGAGCGAATGATTTGGGCACCTAGGTCACGAGATACAAATTCAGTCGACATTTATGGGACAATATCGAGAGGACAGTTCGTGCAAAAAATCCTGCACCGGAAACACTTTCGCAAATATGGATGACTATAGAGGCAGCATGGCTCAATATTTTTGCGGGGCACTCCCGATGACTTGTTGATTCCACACCACGTCGAATTTTTGCGCTGCGCCAAGCAAAATGGCATCTGATACTATATAAGGAAGTATCCCATGACTTTTGTCCTCTCAATCTATATGCAGTACCGGTATACAGGCTCATTGTAAATGCGTTTCTATTATGTAGCCGTATGCCGAAACAGAAAACATGCGTTATATTTTCTAACTATATTGTAAAATCACGTTGATTCATGACAATCGTATACAAGAAGAGTTTTTATGGGCTCCTCCGACTCAGCACTGGAAGTGAGATTTTGCCACCAGGGCTACACATAAAAATGGTTCAAATGGCTCTGAGCACTATGCGACTTAACTTCTGACATCATCAGTCGCTTAGAACGTAGAACTAATTGAACCTAACTAACCTAAGGACATCACACACATCCATCCCCGAGGCAGGATTCGAAACCTGCGACCGCAGAGTTCGCTCGGCTCCAGACTGTAGGGCCTAGAATCGCACGGACACTCCGTCCGGCGGGCAACACATACCAACCGTTCCTACCTTCCATTTCAACGCATTACAATGCCTGTGTTTTTCTATCTGTTCATCCTAAGGTGACTGATCGATGATTAACGTAGTTTATTAACGAATCATAATCAAATTCAGCGTTTCTAAACTATCCCATGCTTTACATGTAAAGAGACTACGTGTCTGTGTTTGTCCTATAGCATTTAAATGTCATTCTCAATCTGCAAGCGTCTCAGAAACTGTAACAGAAGCGTGATGATCAACATATTAAATGTGATGGGACTGTGATTGTTGCAATGTCTGTATAGCTCTTGAGGCCGTATGACGTTCTGCTTTTAACGACCAGTGGATCGAAGACTGCTCCGAGTTTTGTTGGGTTCAAGTAACTTTGCTTAGTTCGAGCTCTCTTGCAGCTAAACGACAAATAAGATTTACATGTGCGAGACATATCGTAATTGTTTTAAATACTGTTTTCGAACTTAACGTCGGATTTTATTGCTGGCCCTCCATAATATTTCGCATTAAAAACTGTCCTGTTCAACCATGTGACTTGCCAATTAGTTTTAAAATTCCAGAAACTGTGAACACCGAGTAGACATTGGATTCGCGCTGCCACGGTATAATATCTTAAACACCCTTCCGTAATTCATATTATGGACTGGTTTTATACTTCTTATTAAAGTAACCGTTGTTCTTCCTCTGGGTTCATGATAACTCCATACCAAATGTCGTCAAAATAGGTTCATCGATTTAGTTGTGAAAACATAAAACACTTACTTTCGTCTTTATCGTATTAGTCTGGATGTTGTAGTATGCAAGTACGAATTAAACATGCTGAGGATTCAATAAGCATTGTATTTATTACGTTGGCTCGTATTACGTAAAAAATATGAACCAATAAAAGCATATTCACAAATACGATAAAGTTCAAATGTGAAAGAATTAATACCTTCTCAAAGAGTAAATACTTTTCCTTGATTTGCCTAATATTCTTCAAATTAATGAATATCTTGTACTGACACTTTCTAAAGTAGCCTAAGTTCTTCATCAGCGTTGAACCTATCTTTGTATCAAATTTAATCAAATTCGGTTTAGCGATGAAGTGTAAATAGGCAACAGACTGAGCTACTGCCGCGTTTATAAGATTTCTATGGATTCTAGGAAACAGGCATTACGCAGTTTCTTCATAGATACACAATGTCTAATCTCACTCTCCTCTACTTTATTCTGTAATGTCCTATTGTGACTTATTGTTCATTTACTCAGATATCAGTTACTTACCTGTAATCTGAATTACGTCAAATGAACGCTTATTGATCAAGCTTTTGACACGTCGCTCATTGCCTCGTGAAACGTGTGATCGAGTAAGTTTTAAATTTATAAAGTTAATGTTAGAATACGCTTTTTAGTTACACCGTGACTCGGTCACTTATTATACGATGAAAAGCGCCTCTGTTTTAACCTGTCCATTTCTTTTGAGTTGAACAGTTTTTTCGGCTCATAAATGCTCTCTACAGTGGTGAAGGGTAACGACTTTATATTTATGGAATACTGAAATGTCGGCATTCTGTGGCAGTAGCCGGCGGCAGCCATCAGCTGGACTCTTGGTTGGTAAATTTCTGGAAATTCCACCTGACGCGCTGGCCCGGCGCACACCTGTCGCTAATTCAGAACAGGCACCATTATGTTAAGTCTCACGCTCGCGCCGAGGCGCGCTATACAAAGCTTCGGAGCCGTTTTACAAAGGTCCCTACGCGGTCGTAGAATGGGGTGACGGGACGCTGACCCTCCAGGCAAAAGGGGAAAACAATGTCGTGTCCATCGATCCATGTAAAGCGGCATGCCTGAGTGGCGAAGCTGTCGCTGAATTCGCAGGCCGGTACCACACAGGCGCGCGCGCGTAGCCCCCGCCCCTTGCAACACATTCGGCGGCCGCCGCGCGCACAGAGGCGGGCGCCGCGCCGAGACAGACATTGTGAGAAGAGGGCGCTAGTGTGACGCTGCTGTACGGTTGGCGAGTGTGATTCCACCTGGACTCAAGGGCAGTTTCATAAACTGACAATTTCCGTATACAGGAATGCTATGGGCTGCTCAGCGCCTTGCACTACCACACCGTTTAATCGACAAGAATAGGGCAGCTACTACGACACACTAACTGCGGTATGAACGCCAATCTGCGTCTGTAAACTGACCCAGATGGAAACTAGTTGCAAATGCTACTATGCATAAAGGTATGCAAATAAGTATGCGTGTTACTATTTACAGTCTACGTGTAATTAACCCCTCACATACAAAGAATATTACTATAAAAATGTTGTTTTAATGACAGACGGATTTATTACCAGTGAATCGACATAAAATATCTCCAGAAGTAGTGAAACATTACGTTTGCGTTATCACTGAAGCGTTCATTTTGACCCTAATAGACAGAATTAAATTGTATCCATATAAATTACAAAATTGAATGTACTGCTGTATGTATGTATGTATGTATCTATCTATCTATCTATCTATCTATGTTTCACGCCTCCTCCAACATCAATTTCAACCAGTATTGGTACACACGTCATTTACCGTCTGGAAAGAATGACTGTGGGTGTATGAACCACCCACCTATCAAAAGACTGGAGGGGGGGGGGGGGGAAGAAGCAATGTAGCCCCATACTTTTTAGTGGCTCAAATGGTTCAAATGGTTCTGAGCACTAGGGGACTTAATAGCTGAGGACATCAGTCCCCATACTCTAGTCACCCAGTATTTGAAAATGAGAGCACTTAGAGAATTTCAACAAACATAATACCGTATATGATCTTAAACTTTCACGAAACTTTTTCTTTCTGATGACCTCGCAATATTACGAAGGGAAAAAAGTTTATCGCTTACTACATTTTCGTTGTTCATGCAGTAAAACTGCCACAAGAAGCATGACGTTTTAATTTATTATTTTTACTACTACCTTTACTCGTGACATTTTGCAGATTCTATTCGCTTATTGCACTGAATGTACCAGAAAAATTACATCACTCTTTGACACTTAGTTCAGGAGATAAGACCCCATAATACTGAGATGCGTTGAAAAATACAGCATGATGCTAGACGCTTAAATTTATTACTTCGTTACTACTAACTCTATTCGCAACACTTTTTCGCAGACAGTACACACCTGCCGCTGAATATACCTACGAAATGTACGACATTAACTCTGAGAAGTGTGAGAAAATGCTGCATCATACATGGCGCTTTAATTTATTACTTCTTTATTACTAACTCTATTCACAACACTTTTCGCATACAGTAGGCGCATATACCTCTGGGTGAACTAGCAAAATTATGTCATTGTATAGCATATAGTTCAGGAGAAGGGTGAATATGGAGCTAAAGGGCGAACTTCTCTAGACGCACATGTATAAAAAAAGGCATGAAAATATGTTAAGTGTGTGTGATATATATTTTACATGTGCATATGTGGGCAAAGCCACTGGTGAAGAGCTCATCCTAAACTCGTAGATCGATTGCAGTCAAATTTGGTACCGTTTTTAGTTACAATCTGGAAAGAATACTGTAGGGGT
The DNA here is from genome assembly GCF_023864275.1 of Schistocerca cancellata. Lineage (NCBI taxonomy): Eukaryota > Metazoa > Arthropoda > Insecta > Orthoptera > Acrididae > Schistocerca > Schistocerca cancellata. The sequence goes on from NC_064627.1 coordinate 474,246,931, forward strand.
AGGAACTACCAGCCTTCTATTGGCGTGAGTGTGATAATGTGGATATAGAATAGAGGATTAGAAAATGGACAGACAGCGACAAAGGAGGAGGAGGAGATAAGCGCAGATACAGTAGGAGGAGGGGGAGATGTACAGAAATAGGGAAGGGGAAGTCGGCAGAGAGACAGAGAGACGGGAGGGGAAGAAACAGAGAGAGGGGAGGGGAGGAAACAGACAGGGGTGAGGGGTGGAAACAGAGAGAGGGGAGGGGAGGGGAGGAAACAGAGAGAGGGGAGGGGAGGAAGAGACAGGCAGAGAGATGGAGGAAGAATATATAAACAGACAGAGAATGATGAGGAAACGGACAGAGAAAGGTAACAGGAGGACATGGACACAGAAAGCAAAGAGGAGGATATGAACAGGGAGTAGGAGGGAGGAGGGTACAGACAGAGAGTAAGGAAGGAGGAGACGGAATTAGAAAGCGGAAGGAGCTATGAACAGAGGGGGAGGGAGAGGATGGACAGAGGGGGTGGAGCCACACTGAGAGAGGGGCCAAGAGGAGATGAACAGAGAAGCAGAGAGAGCGGCACGAGGAGGTGGGGAGAGGGTGGAGGAAGTGGACACAGAGAGGGGAAAGGAGAAGATGAACCAATAGAAGACTGGAATAATACACACCTGGGAAACGCCTGGATCTCTGATACTTACCTTTATAGCAACCGATTTCTCCTCCTTCGAAAACGCACTCGTTAAAATTTAACGTAAAGTAATGGATTAGACACAACTGTTTCTCAGCCCTGTTCGCATTCCTTTACCATGAGAATGGAATGTATTGTTTAGGTTTACTTACAGTGTAGAGGGTGCCCAGCGAAGGAAAGGCTAATTTCAACTAAGATCGATAGACGAGTGCAACAAATTGTCTGTTTCTTGTGAAAGATGTAAGAATTTCTTACGGAAGTTGAACAGCAGTTTCGAAATAGTTCGAAAAGCTGCTATAACAGGTGGCACTCTGCGCTATGAAGCTGGTACAACAACAGCGTGCACAATGAAACTCATCTTCCGCAAGTAGTCTTTGCAATCAAACCACAGTCTTTCTAAATGTCCACCACACACAGTGCGGAGGTGGTGCAAAAGAACAATAAAATTTACCGTAACATCCAGAAGTGTGTCGATGGAAATCAATTCAGGTGCCACACAGATCGCCGATTCAAGCTCGTCCTGTGTGGTGGAGCACTTCTGGTAGTCAGTGTCTTTCAATGTATCTCGCGAAAAGTAGTCACAAGGAGTCATATTGGGCGAATATGGTGGCCAACCCGTCCCAGCGCCGCCAAATTTGCGATAATCAAATACTATGACTATTTCCGCTCTGTTCATGAAGAAAGCGAAACACCTATTCGGTGCGATATGTTCCCGTCCAATCTTGCATGAACTACTAGGTGCCCGGTCGATCCTCCAACGCTAGCTGTGTGGGGACAAATTGTTCCAAAACTCCAACGTAACGTTCACTAGTAATCGTTTCTTGCATAAAAAAAGAACCAATAATGCCTCTGCTGCATATGGCCGCCCAAACAGTAACTTTGGTAGAATACTGCGCAACTCCATTCAGGTGAAAGTATGGTCCATCTGCAGACCAGATGCTGCCAATATCAAATCCTTCAGTATGAATCATTCTGAGAATCTGTTTCGCAAGTGTCGCACAGCTCGTACATGTATGGCCTGGTGACTTTGGATTGTGAATAAAAACATTTGCAGGCTCTGTCTTAGTATTTTTTGCTTGTTGGAAAGCTTCAGACCAGTCTGCTGCGGTACAGTAATCTCCTTTCACGTTTCGACGATAGAACTGCTCGACCTGATTTCTATACACTACGTATTGCGACTACAGCGTCATCTGTTAGCAGCTTTTCGAACTATTTCAAAACTTCTGTATAAAATTCTCACAGCTTTCGCAGTAAAACATGCCGTTAGTTCCACTCGTCTATCGATCTTAATTTTCGAGATGTTTAACTGATAAGTCAGGTACTCATATCTGGAAAATCTGTAGCATCACACAGCGCTCTATACACTAGGTTTTCCAAGTTGTAATCATCGAAGACCTTCAAAAACTCAGTTCTGTCACTGTATATTCATGTGTGTTTAGAGGGTTTGTCGATGGTTTACCAACACACAAGATGTTCATCACTGACCGACACCTGATTGTCACTGATTAGTCGCAGCACATGTAGTCTTCAGGATAAAACCCGAAGATATCTGCTGAGCGTAAAGCTCCACCACGAGTTATAGTTTGCCGACAAACTGTATATCAGTCAAAACATTTGGTCTGCGAGCCCAGACATCGGGAGTGCTTTCCACACTCGTAATTTTCGAAATTACTATCAATACTGAATTACTATCAGTACTGAACCACCGATGACGGTATGATTAAGGGAGTAACGTGCATTTTACGTATGAGGTCCGCTTCAGTATGGCATCCGCTTCGGCAGCCCGTAGAGTCAGTCATAAGGCATTGCCGAATGAAACCAACTTTTAATGCTGCATACTTGGTGTGTGTCTGATGGGAATGCTGTGCTCGTCAGAGGATTACTGCTGAAACCCACAGATACGGAGAGACTGCAGCCATATGTGTGACCCTTCAGAGAAGTAATTGCAGCGGACAACCTCTTCATGGATCTTCATGGGAAACAATTTTCGCCCACACTGACCAGCTCTGATGGGTAAGTTTCTCCTGTGTGGATATGTATGACTTACATACTGGTCAATGAAACCTCTGGTTTTGATCCTACAGAATACATGTTGGATACACTGAGCTTCGTTGTAAATCGCGTCCAAGTCAAACCGAACGCCATGTCATCCTATTTTCATGACGCCATCGGATGCGGTATCGACATTCACGTGGGCCGCACACCGCTCTCCCGGTCCTTGTTGGGTTTCTTGACCTTTGAACCGCTACTAAATGGCCGGGTAGCTCCTTATTTAGCCTCACGAGGCAGAGCGGAAATTCATGGCAGTACTGTGAATGGAAACTGGGTCCCGTGTGGCATATCTCCAAAGCTATTAAGCATAATTCTGTGACAGATATTATAGTTACAGCAAAGTAAAGGACATTGAGCTGTGAAGGTGCCGGATGTCAGTTAGCGAGACGGAGTTCCATGTATGTTGCTCTTGGTCGGTCAATGCAGGGACGGTTAACGCTGGTTGTGCATGACGCTCGAATTATCGTCCAATGATGTCCCTTATGCGCTCCATTGGAGAAATATCTGATGATCGAGCCGGCCAAAGCAGCAAGTCGCCGCTCTACAGAGCATCATGGGTTACAACATTTGTATATGGGTGAGCGTTATCCTGTTGGAAAACACCTCATGGAAAGCTGTTCATGAATGGCAACACACCAGGTCGAATTATCAGATTGACATACAAATCTGCAGCAAGGCTACTTGGGATAGCGAGACAAGTGCTCCAGCTCTCACACAATATAGCATCCCAAACCATAACTCCAGGTGCAGGTCCAGTGTGACTAGTACGCAGACAGCTTTATTGCAAGCACCCAACTGGTTCCCTTCTAACCAACACACGACTATCGCAGGCACCTAGGCAGAACAAGCTTTCATCAGAAAACACAACACACCTCAACCCTGCCCTCCAATGAGCTCTCGTCTGGCACTGCTGATGTCGCGAACGGCGGCGATTTGAGGTCAGTGGAGTGCATGCTACGGCACATCTGGCTGGGAGCTGTCCTTGAAGTAACCGATTTGTAACAGTTGGTTGTGCACTGTAGTGCCAACTTCTGTTCATACTGCTGCTGCAGAAGCAGTACAATGAGCCAGACACATACTCCGAAGTAGAGTTGGGCAACACGATTCTTTTTCCCGATTCGATCCCTACGATTCAATCTCACATTGCGAATCGATTCCTACGATTCGTTTACGATTCATTCTAGTCTGCGATGGCACGATTCTTACGGAATGCAAAAAGTTCTACATCTTACTCACAGATGGCAGGACATGTCTGAAATTGTCGATGGGGTTAGAATTGAACTGTGTCATGATAATATATGCCATAAATAGTTTATTTATGAGTAAACTTGCAAATGACGTTACAAGTGTGATTCTCGATTTATACGTCACGTTTGATTTGATTGCATCTATTGTTTTATTTCAGTATGCCAGGAAAGAGGAGTCGATTTGTGCGAAAGGTGGTGCAAAATTACGTGGTATGCCAGTTTGGTTTTGTGGCTTGAACGTATCTAACTACGGACGTCTGTTTTATAGTAGCAAAATCTAGCAGTGAGGCAGACGTGATTTGGCTCATATTATTCTATGTTTTTCTGTGCTAAGATGTCTTTCCAAGTCCACATCACTCTTGCAATTCATAACGCAGCTGACAGCCCTTCCACAAGGCAAATTTAGCTTAACTTTCATTTCGTCTAAATACGAAGCATAGGTATTTTGCTTTTAATTTGTCTGAGAACTTGCCACTGGCACAACTATTTACATAAGAAGACGACACTGCCAAGTGTCAGCTTGGTTTTCACGCGTAATATTACGGCCCACGAACTTCGTTTGTTCGTTTCGAGCTTCCTTTGTTGACACGCGTCCTCCACTTGACTGCCATCTGGCGGCCGTAATCATTCGGCACGACTCGGCATGATTCGGAAGTTGCCTTCGAAGCATAGCGTACTAAGAATCGATGAATCGTTGGAACTTGGAATCGTCACGACTCGGAAACACACAATCGTTCTTACGATTCTTTTGAACGACGATTTGTCAGTATCATGATTCGATTCTTACGATTCTTTATTTAGAGTCGTTCAAATTAACGACTCATTCACGAATCGCCACAACTCTACTCCGAAGGCGATGGTCTTTCCTCTCGGTAGTGCCGCTTGGCCGTCCGGAGTCCGGTCTCCTTGTGATCGTACGTTCTCGTGACCACTGCTGCCATCTATCATGTACAGTCGCTACAATCCAGCCAACTCTTACAACAATAACGCGGAAGGAACATCCAGTTTCTCATAGTCCTACTATACAAGTTCGTTCCAACTCAGCGAAGTGTTGATAATGGCATTTTCTTAAGGGGAGCCGGAGGCGGTCAAATCCAAAAAATTACGATTTTTTTTTTTTTTGCTACCGAAAAGTAATTGGAACATTCCTCTTTAATGTAAACTTTGAATTATTGTTCTACTCGCCCTAGAAGTGGAGTTATTACCATTTTCCCCCACGCCTGCAGAGGAAATGGGCGGCCGCTGACTGCATCTAACACCCTCTCGTGACTTCCTGGCGAATTGCTTGGGATTTTCTCGGCCTGTTACGCATACAGCGCCTTATGTTACGCATACAGCGAGTGTGCACGGGTTGGCTACATTGTTTACTGTGACAAATGAAGCGCTAAGAGCGCGGAACATCGTCTCTTTGCTGTTTACCGTTTCGAATTAGTTCAGTGTTGCACCTGTTGTTGGTAGTATTATACTTCTTGTGTAAAGCGTTGTTCTAGTTACGATGCCACGTTTTAGTAACCGTGTATATAAGAAGAGGAAGAACGCAGGGAAAAGAAAATTAACACTGATACCAAGTTGCGATACTACAATTACTGAAACAGTGCGTTCTTCTGCTAAGCAACACATGTCCGGCCATAGCCCTGTGACATCTTCTAGCAAGAAGCTGACTGGTGGAAGTGACAGATTTCGTGAATATGTTAGTGACACTGTACGAGCACTAAGAAATATATGCAATAAAACCAATTTTTCATGACTTAGCACAGCCAGAATTGTTACAAAAATGTCTACACGGAAAGACGCAGAATCCTAATGAGAGCATAAACAATTTGATTTGGAAAGTGATTCCTAAAAGGGTGTTTATAAGCATAAAAACACTGCACTTTGGCATTTATGATGCAGTAGCAACCTACAACCAAGGGAACAGTGTGAAGTGTGAAGTTCTGAAGGCATTAGGATTTACAGCTGGGGTGAACACTGTATGACCACTAAGAAATATTGACAGAGAAATGATAAGAGAAGCAGAAAGAAGAGAAAGGCATATGAAGTATGATAGAACAACAGGCCAGAAAAGAAGACAGAAGAGGAAGCTTTTGGAGGATGAAGAAGAAGACCCTGATAATCCATCCTATAGTGCAGGAATGTATTGAGAAACTTTGATAGCCATTTCCCATAAATTAGAATTTTCCGAATATAAGGAACATTTTCTCAAAATCCACTCAAGCTAGAGAGATGAAATTCTTATACAGCACTCCTAGTAGTCAAACTTACATTGTAACACAGCCATTTGGCAATACGTTCAGTAGTTTCATTTCAGTTTAATTATAAAGTAATTATTTGTAAAAAAAATTTAGGTCATTAATTAAAAAAATAATTGGAAGGAAACTAGAAAAGATACTCCAAAATCCCTCTGTCATAACTGCAATACTAAACCACTCTATATGCAAAAAAAAATTCAAATTTTTCTATTTGGTAGTTTATTCATAAATGTTCCTCAATCTTAGTGATTTTAACATGGGCAGCATAGGCACCTCCGGCTCCCGTTAAAGGTATCCTTTGACTAACATCAGCTTACGTCGCCCGAAGGTAACTAACGTTCCCGATTGTTCAAGCATGTGCTTAAAGCAAACCTGATTTCCATTCTAATAATGGCGCTAGTAGCGCCACCCTTTTGCGACGAGCGCGTCAATGGAATAGACATCATTTTGCAGATGCAGAAATATGTCTACCAACTTTCATGACAGACTTCTTGGTGCAGAGATTTTTTTCCGTCAGTGTACGTATCTGAGAATATTCATATGGTTACTACACTCACGGTGAAAAGAAAGCATGCATTCGATTTAGAAGTAAAAGAGGAGTGGTGATAATGACATACAAACATTCCGGAGTAACGATATCTAGTCCTACCATGATGATAATAATAAGTGGAGTAATGACTACATATTATATCGTTTTGTCACACTATGACGATACAAGAACGAATGAAATACCCATATCGGAGTGGACTAAACTGATCTGACAACCGAATGTGACGAATTCCGTCAGTCTCATGTGTAACCCAAGCACTCCATATGCACTCATCCACTTCCTCCACTGCATTAGCACAGAAAACATATAACCTTAGCAATTGTACTGGAAATGAAGGACATGCGAATGGTCTGTATGTGCCCTGCCGCATAAGGGCAGAACACTAAGATTCTGTAATGATTCACCCATCTGATGTCTTCTAAAGATGTCCCTGCGCAGATGTAGTACTTGAGCTGAGGCTGTAAGAAACTAGTGACATAGATAAAGTTCCTAAAACTACTAAATGGTCAAATTCCAATTCGAAATGCCAGGGGTCTTTGTTTAATTATCAGACGAATTACATAACAGACAAAACCTCAGACTGCTATCTGAATTCTTTGCAATATTATGCCTACAAAGTTCGACGTACAATAGTCAGTGTTTGAAACACTAATAACTCCTGAACAATAAATACACAGTAGGAAATTACATTCACGTAAGATCATTCTATACAGTGTGCAATGCAGATACTAATTACGCAGCCGATAACGCCAACTACACCGTGTAGGCACTCGTACCCAACTCGATTGCCAGCCACAGTCTCCTGCATCAGACTGAAGTAGTCAGCACGAATCACTTCAGTCGGAGCACAGTTTTGGTAGGAGCTTAAGATGGAGAAATTGCTTCGCCTGCATACCCTTATTCTAGTTTCAATGAAATGTGCTATTAAAAGTACATCTGAAGTGATTGGATGATAGCTTACTATTGAGAGGGTATTTATATGTCAGACAATTAGATCTCAACTACGCGTTACTAAACATTAATACAAGAAAATCAGGGATTTGGCGCGCTGGTTACTGAGGTGGCAGCTAATCATATTGTACAAACTGAAGCAGTTTCTCACAAAATGGTAACCATGGTTCGAAAGCCCCTCGTGGTTAAAATCCCCGTCCCTCAAAACTAGGCAAACGCCTTGCCTTACCGAAGTTAAGCGCTGTCGGGCGTGGTCAGCACTTGGATGGGTGAACCTCCATGCCGCCATGCGCTGTTACCACTTTTCGGGGTGCACTCAGCCTCGTGAAGCCAATTGAAGGGCTACTCGACCGAATAGTAGTTTCTTCGGTCAAGAATACCATCATAACGGCCGGGAGGGCGGTGTGCTGACCCGACGCCCCTCCTATCCGCATCCTCCATGGAGGATGACACGGCGGTCGGATGGTCCCTTTAGGCCACTTGTGTGCTATCCCTCATAAGTAACTTTGGGCAGGCCACGACTTTAAGATACATCATTTAAATTTTACCTGTGCACACAGTTATGTGGATAATGGGCCAGGCATCGATCGTAAAGTGTGGAAATTGCATAAAAACTTAGCCTCATTGTCGCTGTCTGACTGGAACAATTATTTGCACAAGATTCAATGTGATTGAAAATATCTACCTGAAAATTAGTCGACTGGACAGTACTTAAGGTAAGTGAAGGTACCAAATAGAAACACTGGTAAGTTAAATACTTAGATTTATTGTATGAAACAATCGCGGACTTCTTGCCACATCAGTCCAGGGTAAAACTTCGAGCTTTGTATGATAACCTCCATCGTCTTCGTCAGGCGCAGATGACTGTCAAAAGTGTGGCAAATGTGGTGGCACAGCAGAAATTTTCGTAGTCAGCGACTCCTGACGAAGACGATGGAGGTAATCGTAGAAAGCTTGAGGTTTTATCCTGAATTGACGCGGCAAGAAGTCTGGCAATGTTTTATACACCACTGCCATTGCGCAAGACTTCGTTCTCATACTCAAATTTATTCGCAAACACATCTATTAAAACAACATAAAACTACGACAGTTCTGTCTATCGAAATTCAGGTGGAATATTAAGTGGAGGGTTGTGTTTCTCCCATAACGATGAAATGACTATTTGCCAACTTGAGAATTTACACTCTAACAAAGTACAACGCTAGCTGAAACCTATAGAATCCTGCATAATCCTGACATAAGCACTGACTGTAAGTTAACGACTATCCCCAAAAGTTAACACATTCAGTACAAGTGTGATGAAACTGAGACAAGAGATCGTCCTGGAATCCAAAAGTGTGAAATCCAATTCAGTTACTGCATCCTATCACAACTCGAATATACTGCTGAGTCAACTGAGTTGCAATACCTAGCTGATCTGTCCTCTATAGCTACCAAACACGGATCTGAACACCTCCGCCATCAAAATACAGGTCGATGCGGACGCCCTTGTATCCTCCACTGAAGTCGATGTGGACACCTCCGTGTCCTAAACCAAACAGCACCAGTTTGCAATTGCAAAATGAAGAAGCACTGCGGCCCAATTCCAAGATTCCTCTACAACTGTGTAATCCTGCCCAAAATAAAGCATCTGCTTGAGACATCAATTACAACATGAAAATCTCCAAGAAACATTGAATTCAGCGCTCCACTCTTGACGTCATTGCGTGTTTTCCTGTGTATACCAATAGCATCGCGATTAAGAGCTTGAGAAACTGCAGAAGAGCTGATATGTGGCTAGACTTTGTTTTTCGTAGCCCACGCTTTCATACAAGTGGTAGATGGTTATCTTCGAAGGTGGTTCGCAAAACATGGGAAGAGGTCCTTGACTGGTGCATTCAGCGGAGCAGTGCTAACCAGCCGGGTATTAGGCTGTGCACCATAGGTGCACAAAAGCTTGCCACCCGCAGGGGCGGCCGGCTTGGCCTCAGTTCTCAAAATCCCGTTTGCCGGTAGCATTCCCTGCTTCTCCGTCTCAAACCAAATGCATATTCCCATTTGCACCAAAAACATTCACAAACAAGTGATCTCGTCACCTTCCCATTTCGATTTGCTATGTTGTCAGTTTCAGTATTGCAAAATCATCCTCTTATTTTGATCAAAACGGCATGCAGAATTACCTGTCACGTTTCAACTGTACCATCTGTTGTCCACCTCTCACTCAAGATTTTACGAAATATCTCAGCTTCTTTAATCTCAACCTAACTACGAGATGAATTTGAGGGTATAATACCGTGGCATCTAAAATGAGAAATGTCACAATTCCCAACGCTTTTAGCTGCGGTTTTTCCTTGTGGGATTTAGTTAAGAATAAACTTTAAATCTTTCCTGTTCCCGTAGCATTCCCAATCTCTGAAGACCAACTTCGATTCCAATTAGAAGTATAATAAAAGCTAATGAGACTGCGACCGACTGCTGTGTGCCTATCCTTCCTTAATTACTGAAGACTTATACTGAAAAGCAGTGACAAAAATTATACCAGAAGTACTTGATGGACTTTGTTAGAATGGCTCCGGCATCTTTCGTATTACGCTTGAGGTGCCACTGGAAACTGTACATCCTTCAGGTTTTCATGTTTTATGTAGTGGTACTTTTATCGAAAGGGTGTTTCCGTAAGAGCGTGCAAAAATGTAACAGGACATACAGAATGATCCACTGAACAATTTGAGATAGAGAACCTGCGTTTGGAGAAGCCAGCTCAAGGAGATATCGAATTAAAGTTGTCTACCGCTTTGTCTAGCATTACTGTTGTCCAGCTTGTTTACAACTAACATGCGTACAAGTTTACACGTACTGTGCTGTTTATCCACATGAACATTCTTTATTTCGTGTAAGGAAACAAGGAGGGCGAACCTAATTAACAGGAAGTCATCATGCAGATTCTGTTTACTTTACATGTCCATAAGGTGGCTCTGTTGTATCGTATTTACATTATCCCATAAAAGAATGTGCTGCGAATCAACGATAGTCCCATTCATTACTCAATGCTGTTCAGAGACGTACAGTGCGATAAGATGGAGCCGTACCAATTCAGTATTTCCTGGTCGCTGGATTGGAGGGGGAGATCCTTTTCCATTGTCAGTCCGCTCGATTATTTCCTATGGGGTTATCTAAAGTCACTTGTATATGAGATCCCAGTGGATACGAAGACGGAATTAGTTGCTAGAGTCCTAGGTGCATGTGCTGTGATTCGAAACACACCAGGGGTATTCATCAAGGTGCGTCAGAATCTTGTTCGCTGATGTCATGCTTGCATTGAAGTTGATGGCCGTCAGTGTCAGCACATTTTGTAAGATACAGTACAAATGGTACGTTCATTCAAATGGTTCAAATGGCTCTGAGCACTATGGGACTTACCTTCTGAGGTCATCAGTCCCCTAGAACTTAGGACTACTTAAACCTAACTAACCTAAGGACATCACACACACCCATGCCCGAGGCCGGATTCGAACCTCCGACCGTAGTGGTCGCGCGGTTCCAGACTGTAGCACCTAGAACAGCTCGGCCACACCGGCCGGCGGTACGTTCATTGTGTCAATGATTGTATTAGCAGTTGACTGTAACTAATGTCAATAAAAAGTACACAGCAATGTGACTCTATTCCTATTATCTCCTTAAGCTTACTTATCCGATCCCAGGTTCCCTTCCTGAAATTGTTCAGTCGAGCACCCACTATGTTCTCTTAAATTTTTGCACGCTCTTACGGAAACAGCCTGTATATACAGGGTGGTCCATTGATCGTGACCGGGCCAAATATCTCACGAAATAAGCGTAAAACGAAAAAACTACAAAGAACGAAACTCGTCTAGCTTGAAGGGGGAAACCGGATGCCGCTATGGTTGGGGCGTTAGATGGCGCTCCCATAGGTCAAACGGATATCAACTGCGTTTTTTAAAATAGGAACCCCATTTTTATTACATTTTCGTGTATTACGTAAAGAAATACGAATGTTTTCGTTGGACCACTTTTTTCGCTTTGTGGCGCTGTAATAGTCACAACTCAATTTTAGACGAACAGTTGGTAACAATAGGTTTTTTAAATTAAAATAAAGTACGTAGTTACGTTTGAACATTGTATTTCGGTTGTTCCAATGTGATACATGAACCTTGGCGAACTTATCATTTCTGAGAACGCATGCTGTTACAACGTGATTACCTGTAAGTATCACATTAATGCAATAAATGCTCAAAATGATGTCCGTCAACGTCAATGCATTTGGCAATACATGTAACGACATTACTCTCAACAGCGAGTAGTTCCCCTTCCGTAATTTTCGCACATGCATTTACAATGCGCTGATGCATGTTGTCAGGCGTTTTCGGTGGATCACGATAGCAAATATCCCTCAACTTTTCCCACAGAAAGAAATACGGGGCCATGGTATGGTGATTCGACGACCAATCCACCTGTCATGAAATATGCTATTCAGTACCGCTTCAACTGCACGAGAGCTATGTGCCGGACATCCATCGTGTTGGAAGTACATCGCCATTCTGTCATGCAGTGAAACATCTTGTAGTAACATCGGTAGAACATTACGTAGGAAGTCAGCATACATTGCACCATTTAGATTACCATCGATAAAATGGGGGCCAGTTATCCTTCCTCCCATAATGCCGCACCATACATTAACCCGCCAAGGTCGCTGATGTTCCACTTCTAGCAGCCATCGTGGACTTTCCGTTGTCCAATAGTGCATATTATGCCGGTTTACGTTAGCGCTGTTGGTGAATGACGCTTCGTCGCTAAATAGAACGCGTGCAAAAAATCTGTCATCGTCCCGTAATTTCTCTTGTGCCCAGTGGCAGAACTGTACACGACATTCAAAGTCGTCGCCATGCAATTCCTGGTGCATAGAAATATGGTACGGGTGCAATAGATGTTGATGTAGCACCGACGTTTTTGAGATTCTCGATTTTCGCGCCATTTGTCTGCTACTGATGTGCGGATTAGCAGCTACTTGGGCATCATAATTCGTTGTAGGTTGTGGCTGACGTTTCACATGTGGCTGAACACTTCCCGTTTCCTTAAACAACGTAACCATCTGGCGAACGGTTCGAACACTTGGATAATGTCGTCCAAGATACCGAGCAGCATACATGGCACACGCCCGTTGGGCATTCTGATCACAATAGCCATACATCAACACGATATCGACCTTTTCCGCAATTGGTAAACGGTCCATGTTTTTTTCTTTATTGTAATTTTAATCACCTCATATAGGCGGGCTGTCAGCAGCATATTACACTGCTCTTCAGCCTTAAGTGGTACAATAATATGACATATAGGTGACACAGACAATACAATAAAAACGGCGGGCAAAATATGTAGATACAAAAAACAATGAACATGAAGCCGTTCACGCTGGATGAGAAAAAAACACTAACACATGTTGACACGGCGCACATAAGACGGATGACTGCGACGGCACATGTGAACAGTGGAGGCGTGACGGCGAGAGAAAACGAAACACAAAACGAAGGCACACACACGAGACACTGATGGCGATGATCTGCGGCGCACGAAAGACCACTGAGCGTGTACGAGTCCGGGGACCTGCCAAGAGAGGAGGAGGGGCCGGTCCATTTTAACACGGGTAATATATCACGAAGCAAATACCGTCCGCACTGGCGGAATGTTACGTGAGACCACGTACTTATACGTTTGTGACTATTACAGCGTCATCTATCACAAAGCGAAAAAAGTGGTCCAACTAAAACATTCATATTTCTTTATGTACTACACGAATATGTAATAAAAAATGGGGGTTCCTATTTTAAAAAACGCAGTTGATATCGGTTTGACCTATGGCAGCACCATCTAGCGGGCCAACCATAGCGCCATCTAGTTTCCCCCTTCAAGCTAGACGACTTTCGTTCTTTGCAGTTTTTTTTGTTTGATGCTTATTTCGTGAGATATTTGGCGCGGTCACTATCAATGGACCACCCCGTATATTTAGTACTTGTAAAAATGCAGCCTTACAACAACGCATTATTACTTGCCTAACTAGGCAGTATAGACATTTGAAGAGATCAGTTCTGTAATACATCACATTACCGAAATGATCTGAATCCTTCATCAGGACTGCTTTTCAAATATCGCCCTTGAAGCAACTGAGGTTTCAGTCTTGTATGAACAAAGTTCATTTTCTTCTGATCCTCTGGCCCCTAATGGAATATTCTTCGTCGCTGCAAATACACTAACATTTAAATGCATGCGACGCCAACGTAGAATGTCGCTCCGCTGAAAGATACGGCAAAGTTGTGAAATAAAGCACAGTGGGAGCGTTACGAAGGGGGGGCAACAAGAGCGCACAAGTAAACGGTGACTAGCATGCATTACAAGGCAGACAGAGAGCTGTCTGCGAGATTCTGTGGCGTCTGCCGAGTTTCTCAAGCAGACAAGTATTAAGCCCGAGCGGCGACCCTCTGCGCTGAGTCATCTGCTGCGGGTTCCCGGCGACTTCTAACTCTCGTGACTGAGGAATCTGTGAGAATTACGTTTCCATTAAGCTCGTGAGACACGATGGATGCCCTGCAGCGTCGCAGTAAGTGCGGCGCTGATGTGTGAGTGTGTGTGTGTGCGGAAAGCGAGGGAGCGTGAATTAACGCCGGTGACGACACGCGGTCTACCTGCCTCCTTTCTCAGCACTCAGCACTCAGCACTACACGACTGCCTGAAGAGGCTCCGCTTCCGACAAGTGAAGCAGTTGAAAAGAGTCTTGTTTTACAACCGCTATGAGCTGCTGTTAAAGTACGAGGGTTATTCTAAAAGTGAATATCATTCTGACATGACGATTCGCGCATCTCTTCTCCAACTGTCGTCGCCGTGGCATATACCTTGCTAATCGTTGGCTTCAATCAGAGAGAGCAAAACGGTAGATTTCTATTTATTTGGGCTACTCCAAAATGCGTGGAAAGTTTAACGATCCCGCGAAATGGTAGGTTGGTGGTGTAATATGGTTTACGAATGTAAAAACTCCCGTCCTACAGAACTTTGCAGGCAGGCATCCTAAGTTTATGTAAAGGTGGTGAATATGGTGCGTCGCCTGTAATGACGGACGAATGGACATTTCTGACGAATAACGGTCAGAACGATCTTCAGTATTCAAAGACGAACTCAATTTAAGGAATGAGAAAAAAATTTAGTAGACTGAGATGCACTTCGGGTAACGAAAACTGACAACGGTAGGGGAAGCGGTGTGCTGACCACGTGCCGCTCCATTTCCGCACCCATTGACACCGGACGATAACACGACGGTCCGTCGGTACGGATTCACCTCCTGACGCCTGTGCGGACGGTGTTTAATTTTAAGCGAACTGAGCAGATGCTTTCATGAAACTTCAAGATTATTTATCAGATTATTATTGATGATTCGGGGTAAAGGAAACGGTGTGCGATGTGGGCTCTTCGACTTTCTACAAACGAACACAACAAACAACTAAAGGGTGCTCCAATAACTTCTCTCTTTAGACATCACGAACGATGAAAATGAGTTTCTACTTTGTGACTGCGTGTAGCGCCAGTAAATGGAATGGCATCTTTCGCGATCCGCAGCAACACAAAAAAAATGGGAAACAGATTCAGAGCACCAAAACACTTATGGCCGCATTGGTCTGGGATCGGAAGGACGTCCTACTGATCGACTTTATGCCTGTAGGAAAGACGGTATGTGCACTGGCCTCCTGTAAAACCATTCGCGCCGTCCAAAACAAACAGAGTAGATCGTTTCCCAAAGGCACAGCACTTCATCAAGATAATGCTCGCTGCATTCTGCTGTGTTGACGAGGGATTTACTCCAGTAACTTCTGTGGGAAGCTTTTTGAATATCCTCCTTATAGCTCCGACTTGTTGATGACCACCTTTTTCTCAAATTGAAGGATTTTTTGGATGGAAAGCACTGTGGCAAAGACAACTAACTGAAAGAGAACGTCAGTGTGCGTTTCATCAACTTGGCGGCAACGGAGTGTGAAAGCTCGTGGAGCGCTACGACAAATGTTTAAACTTGAACGGTGACTACGCAGAAAAATAGCTAAAATATCTAAGTAAATGGTGAGAAACCGGCAATGGAGTGTGAAGCTTTGACAATGCCAGCCACTCGTGCTGGCGGAACTTCAGGAAAATCATTAGATGAACGTCAGCCGAAGAACCCGAGACAGGAGCCAATTGGCAGTTTGTCAACAAGTGGCCACAAAAGCCTTAACAATTTTGAAATAAATTTTGTTTCGTTACCTTGAATAAAAATGTCTGGAGCAACAATCGACGTTTTGGTTCGGTTTGCAACCTTCAGCGGACTGTGCACTAATTTGAAACTATGATTGAAACAGTGACCGGAACACGAACTTGGGGTGTCTGGTGCTAGCGGGCAAGCGCTCTACCGACTGAACAGTCCAAGCACAACTTGTGACGCCGCCTCACAGTTTTTGGAAGACAGAAGATGAGGCACAGGAGCAAGTAAAGCTGAGAGGCCAGGCCTTGAATCGTACGGGTACACAAATTTTTCAGTCCTTAGCTTGCCTGCGAATAGCAAATGTCATAGTTCGAGTCTCGGTCCGGCACACAGTCCTAGTCTGCCAGGAAGTTCAAACGTTCTTTACTTTTAGAATGACCCTCGGAATTGTTTATTTAGTATCGACTTCGATCTCCTGACCAATTTCAGGTATCGTAAAATTATTTAGGGGCATCAACGTCGTCATGTGGACTGGTCCAAATAATTTCACGGTGTTTGAAATTGGTCATAAGATCCAAACAAGTAATGAATCAGTAAAACGTGACTCTCTTTTTCTCAAATACTTAAGAGCTGTGAGACGCTATCTACACAAGGTATGTTAGTTAATTACTTTTTATAGCTATGTCATGAACGTCTATGACAGATTTCCCTCTCCTACTGGCGTTACTTACGCTATACCACCTACACAATCTGTATTAGTGGAACAGTTGTTAACATTAAATACATTTTAATTTTGAAAAGGGATTCCTTTCCTGTACCTTTGAATGCATATTTTGTTTCCAGCGTGTCTTCGCTTTTCCATTCCCGCTATGTTCCATCACATTTGGCTCTCTTATAAGTTATCATCAGTTTTCTGATCTGAAGGTAGATTGTGTCCATGCAGTCAAGGGAACTACATTGAAAATTAATTCTTTAATTAGAGATAGATGCATGATACACGCTTCAAATGGTTTGTTTACATCATAATGTTCAAAAAGTTCAAATGTGTGTGAATTCCTAAGGGACCAAACTGCTGAGGTCATCCGTCCCTAGACTTACCCACTACGCAAACTAACTTACGCTAAGAACAACACACACACACACACACACACACACACACACACACACACATACACATACACACACACACACACACACACACACACACACACACACACACACACACACTCCCGAGGTAGGACTCCGGCGGGAGGGGCCGCGCACATCCTAATGGAAATTACATCTACATCTGACCAAATTACGCAAATGTGTTTAGGATTTTTTTTATGAGAGTTCAGAGTGCTGAGAGTAGTTCACTTGTTAGTCGATGTTTTTATAAATCAGTTCCTACGAAGCTATCATTTTCCAGTGTGAGAAGTGCATGTACTTTCTATTCGTCGCGAAAGTTGGCATCACATGGATTATCTTTGGAAACACGAATAGGATAGTGTTTTGCGTGTTTATTTACTCCAGGGATCGCTGTATGGTGCAAGACTTCCTTTGACGGACACCCTCTACAATTATATAATATGATGCAAAACATTTTGTTTAAAATAATACTAACTGCGAGTAGCCGAGTCAGCACCCGGCACCCTAGGTGTAACCGTAACTGTTTTCTCTTGTTCTGTGATTTCTCAGTTTTCTACGTTATGTTGTGAGGCCGTACATTGCATCACTGTTCCCTGAAGAGAGTACCTATTACATTACACTGACCTCACGACTCACGGTGTACTTGTTGATTTACGAGTCACATGACTGCCCTGTGCCCGCGTCTTCAACAGTCACTCGGGACATTAGTGTCATTAAGACCTGTCCGCAGCGTACAGTAGTTACACATTAAAGCTAACCACAATCACTGCGGACGACAGTCGCTGCACGAAATCTCTGTAACTCGGTGGAATGGTGCGCTCTGCTGTTATGGAACGTTTGTTACCAGCTGACGACGGTGCGTAATGTCCGGTGCCCCTCTGCACCGACAGGGGCCACCAGAGCGTGTAGCCTCGACGACGGACGAGCCACCAGCCAGACATTCTCATTCCACGTTCAGTTTCGAACGTTTTGCAAGTGCCGTGAAAATTATTTCCGTGGTGCTGTCAGGGCCGGTACCTTAAACTTCAGTTTGAATCGATTTTTCCGTCACGTTTCAGATGCGCATTTTACGGATTTTAACTTCAGTGCGGTCGGCGAACCAGAAACATTACAGTCCAATATCTTCCGTGCAGTTTCACAGGAATGTAACGTGGGTTTCAAGCATGATGCAGCATTGAACTACCAATACTGGAGAGACTTTGTTCCAAGATAAACATAACACTTGACTGTTTCACACTTCTATTTGCATGCTTTTTTCAGTCCTTAGTATCACCACTGACGTTTCCCTAAAGTTTTTCCTCCAAAACAGCTACATCTGATAATGAAAGTATAAACTTAAGTTTTTTTTAAATAGTCAGAAATAGGCTGAAAATAGGCTGAACTCCTACCTTAACAAAATAGGCGAGTCTAAGAAGAAACGATACAACAGAAGGAAAATGGGAATGACTTAGTATAAAGGGATGATAGGTGCAGGCCGGTGTGGCCAAGCGGTTCTAGGCGCTACGGTACGGAACCGCGCGACAACTGCGGTCGCAGGTTCGAATCCTGCCTCGGGCATAGATGTGTGTGATGTCCTTAGGTTAGTTAGGTTTAAGTAGTTCTAAGTTCTAGGGGACTGATGACCTCACAAGTTAAGTTCCATAGTGCTCAGAGCCATTTGAACCCTTTTTGGATGATAGGTAAGATGAGCAATGTGATTATTCCTGTTTTTGAAATTACAGAGGTTGAAATTTAAGTGAACTGAAGTCAATTTTATAGGTAACCATAAGTAAGTCGTAACTGTATTTAGAACTTTGAACAAAACATTTTCAAGAGATGAGGTGATTCTAATTATAAAACCATAACCTTGGAATGTAACAATTACAAGTCACTTTGGGTTATTCGTTTGTATATAATTGCCCGTTAATTCGTGTGTCTTGGTGCAACATAATCCGATATGTAACGGATCTTGGACATAATAGATTCTTTATGACTATGAAGTGTAGACTAGTCGTTTCCTCCCGAACGCTATAAAGGCACAGCAAATACTGTGACTATTTGCTGCTTTATTCAAAGAAAGTATCTTGTTTTAGGTGGCACAATGTTAATCCAGCGGTGTAACGATATGCTTCATATTTCTCTTGAAGTGCGCGTTTCACGTCCTGAGACAGAAGCCACCTCGTGCCGTTGTAACATTTGTCTAATGTTCAATGAGAGCAGTGCTTATGTGGCAGCTCTAAAGATAAGCCCATTTTTCTGGTATTAGTGCCACAAGAGTTGAAGGTGGAAGGTGATCGGTCGATTTTCTGTCAATAACGCCCTCGTAATTATCATCCGATCCACTAAGATAAAAAATGGAATAAAAAAGGAATAATAATAATAATATTTGAAAGATCATTTGCGTGTAGCCTCACGTCATCGATGAGGTAATTAGGGACGGAGCACCGTCTCTGTCTGAGAATTGACAGGGAAGGAAATCAGCCGTGTCATTTTGGAAGGAACCATGACTGCATTTGCACGCAGTAAACCACCTGGCTCGGAGAGCGTTGTCGTCTGCCCACTCGTGTAACTTGTTACAATTAATATATCAGTCCCCGCATAAGACAAGAAAATTCCCAGTATTTATGTCCAAACAGACAACACCGTATCATCGACAGCATATTTTTTTCTTTATGTTTAAACTACTGACGATTATGGCTCTGGCAGCTACCGAGACCCCAAATGTTCCATCTGATTTGATACAACTTGTCCAACTGTTATGTCTATTCCTTTCTTGCTATTACTACTTATTAGATTTCATGTAATGTATCTCTGGTCCAGAGTCTACATTTCCTATCATTTTCTGGTAAGTTCATATGCACCTTATTACTTCCGGTGCTATACATCAGTTAGCTTACTTTATGTATTCGTTTATGCCAAAATGCGTTTCTAGCTTTCATCTGTCATCAACTGACGTAATACTCCTACGTCTTCGTCCACATAACGTTTTTATCGAATTCATTTTCAGTCACGTAGCTATCTTGTGCGCAATTTGTTCAGCTATGACGTCGTTATAAGGAGAAAGAAAACTGGCGTTCTACGTATCGGAGCGTGGAGTGTCAGATCCCTTAATCGAGCAGGTAGGTTAGAAATTTTAAAAAGGGAAATGGATAGGTTAAAGTTAGATATAGTGGGAATTAGTGAAGTACGGTGGCAGTAGGAACAAGACTTTTGGTCAGGTTAATAAAGGGTTATAAATACAAAATCAAGTAGGGGTAATGCAGGAGTCGGTTTATAAATGAAAAAAAAATAGGTGTGCAGGTAAGCTGCTACAAACAGCATAGTGAACGCATTATTGTGGCCAAGATAGATACGAAGACTACGCCTACTACATTAGTACAAGTTTATATGCCAACTAGCTCTGCAGATGACGAAGAAATTGAAGAAATGTACGAGGAGATAAAAGAAATTATTCAGATACTGAATGGAGGCGAAAATTTAATAGTCATGGGTGACTGGAATTCGGTAGTAGGAAAAGGAAGAGAAGGAAACGTAGTAGGTGAATAGGGATTGGGGCTAAGAAATGAAAGAGGAAGCCGCCTGATAGAATTTTGCACAGAGCACAACTTAATCATAGCTAACATTTGGTTCAAGAATCATAATAGAAGGTTGTATACATGGACAAAGCCTGGAGATACTGACAGGTTTCAGATAGATTATATAATTTTAAGACAGAGATTTAGAAACCAGGTTTTAAATTGTAAGACATTTCCAGGGGCAGATGTGGACTCTGACCACAATCTATTGGTTATGAACTGTAGATTAAAACTGAAGAAACTGCAAAAAGGAGGGCATTTAACGAGGTGGGACTTGGATAAACTGACTAAATCAGAGGTTGTAAAGAGTTTCAGGGAGAGCATACGGGAACAATTGACAGGAATGGGGGAAAGAAATAAGTAGAAGAAGAATGGGTAGCTCTGAGGGATGAAGTAGTGAAGGCAGCAGAGGATCAAGTAGGTAAAAAGACGAGGGCTAGTAGAAATCCTTGGGTAACAGAAGAAATATTGAATTTAATTGATGAAAGGAGAAAATATAAAAATGCAGTAAATGAAGCAGGCAAAAGGAATACAAACGTCTCAAAAATGAGATCGACAGGAAGTGCAAAATGGCTAAGCAGGGATGGCTAGAGGACAAATGTAAGGATGTAGAGGCTTATCTCACTAGGGGTAAGATAGATACTGCCTACAGGAAAATTAAAGAGACCTTTGGAGAAAAGAGAACCACTTGTATGAATATCAAGAGCTCGGATGGAGACCCAGTTCTAAGCAAAGAAGAAAAAGCGGAAAGTTGGAAGGAGTATATAGAGGGTCTATACAAGGGCAATGTACTTGAGGACAATATTATGGAAATGGAAGAGGATGTAGATGAAGATGAAATGGGAGATAAGATACTGCGTGTAGAGTTTGACAGAGCACTGAAAGACCTGAGTCGAAACAAGGCCCCGGGAGTAGACAACATTCCATTAGAACTACTGACTGCCTTGGGAGAGCCAGTCCTGACAAAATTCTACCATATGGTGAGCAAGATGTATGAGACAGGTGAAATAGCTTCAGACTTCAAGAAGAATATAATAATTCCAATCCCAAAGAAAGCATGTGCTGACAGATGTGAAAATTACCGAACAATCAGTTTAATAAGTCACGGATGCAAAATACTAACGCGAATTCTTTACAGACGAATAGAAAAACTGGTAGAAGCCGACCTCGGGGAAGATCAGTTTGGATTCCGTAGATATATTGGAACACGTGAGTCAATACTGACCCAACGACTTATCTTAGAAGCTAGGCAATTTACAATTTGTACAGAAACCAGATGGCAGATATAAGAATCGAGGGACATGAAAGGGAAGCAGTGGTTGGAAAGGGAGTAAGACAGGGTTGTAGCCTCTCCTCGACGTTATTCAATCTGTATATTGAGCAAGCAGTAAAGGAAACAAAAGAAAAATTCGGAGTAGCTATTAAAATCCATGGAGAAGAAATAAAATCGTTGAGGTTCGCCGATGACATTGTAATTCTGTCAGAGACAGCAAAGGACTTGGAAGAGCAGTTGAACGGAATGGACAGTGTCATGAAAGGAGGATGTAAGATGAACATCAACAAAAGCAAAACGAGGATAATGGAATGTAGTCGAATTAAGTCGGGTGATGCTGAGGGAATTAGTTTAGGAAATGAGACACTTAAAGTAGTAAAGGAGTTTTGCTATTTTGGGGAGAAAAGTAACTGATGATGGTCGAAGTAGAGAGGATATAAAATGTAGACTGGCAATGGCAAGAAAAGCGTTTCTGAAGAAGAGAAATTTGTTAAGATCGAGTATAGATTTAAGTGTCAGGAAGTCGTTTCTGAAAGTATTTGTATGTAGCGTAACCATGTATGGAAGTGAAACATGGACGATAGCTCGTTTGGACAAGAAGAGAATAGGAGCTTTCGAAATGTGGTGCTACAGAAGAATGCTGAAGATTATAAAGGGTAGATCATATAACTAATGAGGAGGTATTGAATAGAATTGGGGAGAAGAGGAGTTTGTGGCACAACTTGACTAGACGAAGGGATCGGTTGGTAGGACATGTTCTGAGGCATCAAGGGATCACCAATTTAGTACTGGAGGGCAGCGTGGAGGGTAGAAATCGTAGAGGGAGACCAAGAGAAGAATACACTAAACAGATTCAGAAGGATGTAGGTTGCATTAGGTACTGGGAGATGAAGAAGCTTGCACAGGATAGAGTAGCATGGAGAGTTGCCTCAAACCAGTCTCAGGACTGAAGACCACAACAACAAAAAGATGACGTTTCGCGGGCTGTATATTTACGTTTTATTAATAGTTAGCAGTACTTACTTTCATTCTGTAAGTTTTAGCTCCTTCTTTCTGTAACATGTAGGTCCTTGTTATACGCACAGCACAAACACTCAAGTTTCAAGTACTGATACACCACAGCACTCATAATGTGGCCAATTTACGTGTTTGTTTATATCGAGAACTACGTCTACAGTTACGCGATTCTCCCGGCGTAGTTGTCGATTGAATAGTCCACGGGTGGATACTATGAAGCGTCACTATACGGGCGGACTACTCGAACATCCGAAATCAGATTACAGCTTTCTTACACATTCCGCAACTATCTCTAAGTATGCTGTGATTATAGACTTAATATTGCTCACCTTAAAACTTGATACATGTCTCTGTATGACTAAAAAGCTGCTTAATTAGTTGCTCTGGGTGATTTTACAGATTAATAATCTAAAATAACTAAATCAACAATTCACGCAAATGGTTATCTAGCTTGTGGAGTAGTCATTGGCTGGCATTAATAGAGCGGTTACTAAATCGTATTAACCGTTATAAAACTGAAATGGTATACCGGGTGATTCATTTTTGCATCACCCGGCGTATCATTTCACTTTTGTTACGTTTGATACAGATTAGTAAGAGATTTAAATTGGTTATTACGGTGAAATTATAAAAGATACAAACACATTGTGCATGTCACTGCATAGAGGAAGTTCCAAAATTTTGACACAGCTGTGCTGTTGTTGTGTTGGAATGTTGTGACTACACCACAAGAGAAATCATTTTGTGCGTTTGAATTTACGCCAAGTCAATCCATTGTTCAAGCAAAACGTTCATTCCGCTGCCTCTGCACAACCAGGTTTACGGTTGGCATACTAAATTATTGGAAGTTGATTGCTTACGCAGAGGGAGGAGTACTGGTCGCCACGCACGTCTGATGAAAATGTCGAGCGTATTGAGATGCGTTCATATCGAAGTCCCCGAAGTTCACAAGACGGGCAGGACAGGATTTTTAACGATCTGAAACAACAGTGTGGTGCGTCTTCAAACTATGACTGCAGATTGAGCCTTACAAGTTGTAGGTACTGCAACAAATGCATCCCGGCGACCATAATGGAAGGTTGTATGTTTTTATTTCAGTTCTCCAGGATATGGCAGAGGACACTTTTTGAAACGACCCGTCTTTCTCACGAATCAACGTTTCATGTATCAGGCAAAGCAAATAGTCATCATTTAAGTACTTTGGGCTAGCAAAATTCTGGCGTCGACGTCGAACGTGAAAAAGTCTCACCGAAAATTGAATCTATTTTGTGCCGTTTTTGTTAACAAAGTTATGGATTTTGCGGAGGAAACTGTGACATTAATGTCATATCTAGACATTCTGCAAAAGTGGTTATTTCCTCAACTTCGCTAAGATTCCAACGAGTTCATGAGTTCATGTTTATGCGTTACGGCACCCTGCCTCACATTCACCTTGAGGTGGGGCGTTATCTCAACAACACCACTCACAGCACTGAATTAGAAGAGGTGGACAATAAGATATAGTTCACTGCTTTTGGCCTGCAAGGCCACCAGGCCTCACACCTTGCGATTTTTTTTCTGTGGGGGAACATAAAAGTCTGTGTCCCAGCTCTTGAAGAGCTGAGAAATTTAACTGTTGAAGCTGTCGATTCAATAAACGGACAACTGTTGATTCTTGTGTGAGAATGAAATGGACTACCGTTTCGATGATTCTCTAGCAATGCATGGTGCTAATATTGAGTGTAACTTATAGTGTCTGTGCGAACATAAAACTTTGAACTTCTCTCTATCTGGTGACACGCGAATTGTGGTTCTATATTTCATAGTTTCTCTCTGATAAGCAACTGAAATTTGTCCTTGCTTTTTGAATTACCCTGTATTTTGCATATGAGAAGTAATTTCCCATATTTTACACAAAGTTAATTCATTAACAGGTTGGACTACCATTTTGCACAGGGCAGCGACAGTGTTCAAAAAGCAGTCGATATAAACATTACGCTGACGAAGATATAAATGTACTACACTAACTGAAGACGAATGGAAGCCTGAAGCGCAACTGGAATAAATGAAGCTATGTGAAGTGTATGTTTTTTTCTGTATTGCTTAAAGTAATTTAATTCACAGCCAGGGAGCTCAACCACCATTAATGGGGTAAAATTACTGCTAACAGTCGGCTATTTTTTTTCACTTCCTTTGTGAATAGCTTTCAGTACCCCACAAACGAAAAAAACCAAGCCCTCTGCATTTCTTAGCATTATATTTTCTCTATGTGACGATGCACCAGACTATTCATGGCACCCCGAACCGACCTCTACGGCCGAATGCCTCGCTCGATTCGAGAAGCGACAAGCTACCGGCGGGAAGAGAGCAGCGTGCCATGTCTGCTGTGCTGTCTGGATGCAGAAAGGCCGAGAGAAAAAGGAGAGCTAGGGAGAGGAACTGTGCGGCGCGAGGGATGGCAATAATTTAGAAAAGGACTTTTCTGCAGTGAATTAACACCAGAAGCCGTCTGGGGAGCTCTTGAGACGCATAAAACACTTTAATGAGCCGCTAAAATTCTGTTACCGCCCACAAGGACTCCACAGTCGGCAGAATCGTACCGGGAACTGGTTACCACGGAAAATACAAGGCAGTGTAACTCGTATAATATTTATTGCTCTGAAGGTTAAACTGCTGCAACAGGACACAAGCTGAAAACTCAGTTGCCAACACTGCAGAAGAACTGCGGAGAATAATGTTACCCGAGGTAACAGCAATGAAAGTCTGAGATATGGGCGAATTACCTATCAGCTAATGCAAATATATGTGACTGTGACAGCCGGCGCTGCGAGAAGCGATGAAAAGTGCTAAGTAAGAGGTGGCATACGCAAGTTTACGATAGATATTATTTAAAATTATGACTTCTTATATAGATATAATTCTGCAGCATCATATTCATAGTAGTCCCTTTGCCAGGGGCTACACTAATCCCACAATTGCAGCCACTTACGAAATGCACCTCGATGTCTTTTATTCTTAGCCGGTTTAACACCCTATACGATTGGACTCGAATCTCCTCCATTGCATCAAATTGTTGCCCCTTAAACTTCATTTTCATCTTGGGGAAGTACGGCGATTAGGGAATAACCATACTGTTTAACAAAATATTGCTGAATTATGTAGGCCGCGTGCACTAAGCTGGAGTACCCAGTCGCATGCACGCCATTTCTGTAGACGTTTTCTCCTCATCTTCTCACTTAAACGTCTTAGATAATCGCGATAAAATTTCTTCTCGGCTGTCTAACCACGAGGGATGAACTCCATGTGAACAATCTCTTCATTATATAGAAATAAACAGTTTATGCGACACTTGACTTGTCGATATCTTTCCATCGACTTCAAGAATGACTCTTCCACTCCAGCAGTCTTTACTTTTTTTCCTGGTTCAGAGCCATAAACCCAACATTCATCACCAGTTCAAAGTGGTTCAAATGGCTCTGGGCACTATGGGACGTAACATCTGAAGTCATCAGTCCTCTAGAACTTATAACTAATTAAACCTAACTAACCTAAGGACATCACACACATTCACGACCGAGGCAGGATTCGAACCTGCGACCATAGCGGTCGCGTGATTCCAGACTGAAGCGTCTAAAAGCGCTCGGCTCATCACCAGTGACAACCTTTGAAAGAAAGACTGGATCGTCTTTGGGCTATTGTTATATTCCCTGCAGACTTTCACGGGTTCCTGCTCTGGCCGTCTTAAAGTAGTCATGGCACAAAGTTTACCGCAATCCTATTCATGTATAATTCTTCTGAAGGAATACATTCACATATGCCATGATGGCCGGATTAGGCTCAACCGGTAGAAGCAGCTGCTTAGTGCGTCAACCTGAGAGGACGCCAGTGGAAACTAAGTGTTAAATTATTAAAAGTCCTTCCAAGAGTCCAAATGTTGACAACTAATGTGTGAGGGAGAGGTGAAGAGGAAGGGTTGCTGCAGTTGATATGTCGATTGGGTGGAATAATGTTATCGAATCGGTCATGAATAGCATAAATATTCTCAAGGTGTAGATTTTGTGTGGTCTGTCTGTGGTGTTGCATAACCGGAACTCTCGTTTTCAGAGCATCTCCTCGTGTGATTCCAGTTGTCGTCTGACCGGAACGGTCATCATCATCAGTCAATGGCCTTCCGTGTTTTAAAAGCTTGTTTGTTACAATTGGTGTCTTCAGTCCGTAGATGGTTTGATGCAGCTCTCCACGCTGGTCCATCCTGTACGAGCCTCTTCATTTCTGCATCATTACTTTTAGCTACATGGATGCGAATCTGTTAACTGAATTCACGCCTTGGTTTCCTTTTATAACTTTTATATCTCAGACTTCTCTCCATTACGAAATTAACGATTCTTTGATGCCTCAGGATGCATCCTATCAACCGAGCCCTTCCCTTAGTCAAGTAATGCCATAAATTTCGTTTTACCCATTTTCACTCAGTTACACTATCTACACACTTTTTCTTCAGCAAGCCTCTGTAACACCGCATTTCAACAGCTTCTGTTAACTACTTATTGTCCACGATTCACTTCCAGACAAAGCTACACTCCAGACAAATACCCACAGAAAAATGTTTGTAACGCTTAAATTTATAGTGAATACAAGTGTTAGAAATGTGAAGAATTTTTGTGATTCAAATTATTCTTAAATTTATTATTCTTTTTCTAGCGGTATCGTTCGTAGCGACCACCTTCAGAGGAACTGAATATGCTGTTCAGCTTTCCAACGGATGAACTGAAAGCTATCGGAGTCATAAAATATGTACAGGACCACGTATAACAGGCCATAGTTTCGATATCAGTGCAAAATTGACCTAACTATTACTAAACAGTATGATCATCAAGTTGTTAACACGAGTACTTCGCCGACATTCCACTACCGTTGTATCACCGTTGTCGATGTTCACCTTATAATCTCTATTCAAGACACTAACCATCCCATTTACTGCTCTTGCAAGTCCTTTATTATATTTCTTATCCCTGAACTTTAATTGACAGCCGGGTTGGCCGAGCGGTTCTAGGCGCTATAATCTGGAACCGCGCGACCGCTACGCTTGGAGGTTCGAATCCTGCCTCGGGCATGGATGTGTGTGATGTCCTTAGGTAGCCGGCCGTTGTGACCAAGCGGTTCTAGGCCCTTCAGTCCGGAACGGCACGACCGCTAAGGTCGCAGGTTCGAATCCTGCCTCGGGCATGGATGTGTGTGATGTCCTTAGGTTAGTTAGGTTTAAGTAGTTCTAAGTTCTAGGGGACTGATGCCTCAGATGTTAAGTCCCATAGTGCTCAGAGCCATTTTTTTGTCCTTAGGTTAGTTAGGTTTAAGTAGTTCTAAGCTCTAGGGGACTGATGACCTAGGAAGTTATATCCCATAGTACTCAGAGCAATTTGAACCATTTTGAACTTTAATTCCAAATTTCTCATTGGTTTTCTTGACTTCTTATCCAAGGTAAATATTGAATAATGTTGAGGATAAGCTACAATTCTGTCTCACTCCCTTCTTGGTCACTGCTTCCCTTTCATGTCTTTCTACCCTTATAAATGCAGCCTGGCTTCTGTACAAGCTGTACATAACTTTTCTGCCCTGTATTTTATCCCTAATATCTTCACAATTTGAAAGAGTGTATTTCAGTCAGCAAAGTCAAAAGTTTTCTCCAAATCTGCTTGTGCTATAAAAGTAAACTTGCCTTCCTCTAAGATATTTCGTACGGTCTGCATGACCTGGCGTGTTACTGCAAGGGGGCGATCAAAACGTTTCCGTTCTAGGACCACACTGATCGCTTTCCTACACGATGGTGCTTGTATACCCGCATCGGGGTCGCGCTGGGTTGCATGTACACAGCAGCAACGCCCTCAAACGGAAACTTTTTGATCGCCGCTTATACATTTCTCGGGAACCCAAACTGCTCTCCCCCAATGCCGAATTCTATTCGTTTTTCCATTCTTCTCTAAATATTTCGTGTCAGTAGTTTGCACCATGGCTTGTTGAACTGAGGGCTTGGTACGTAATATTAATAACGATCAGCAGCCGCCTTCTTTGAAATTGGAAATTATATTTTCCTTGCCTCTCTCATATATCTTATCCACCAGGTGGCACAGGTCTTTTTCTCAGCTGGCTCTCCCAAGACTCTCAGTAATTCTTAGGGGCTGTCACCTACTCCAGGGGCTTTGTTTCGACACATGGATGTTACTGCTCTGCCCAAATCTTTGGGTGGTGGTATGTCGCCTACATCATCTTTATGTATTTCCTCTTCTCTACGCACGATGTTGTCTTGCAGTTATTGTCCGTTATATGGACCCTCTACACGGGGTGTTACAAAAAGGTACGGCCAAACTTTCAGGAAACATTCCTCACACACAAATAAAGAAAAGATGTTATGTGGACATGTGTCCGGAAACGCTTAATTTCCATATTAGAGCTCATTTTAGTTTTGTCAGTATGTACTGCACTTCCTCGATTCACTGCCAGTTGGCCCAATTGAAGGAAGGTGATATTGACTTCAGTGCTTGTGTTGACATGCGACTCATTGCTCTACAGTACTAGCATCAAGCATATCAGTACGTAGCATCAACAGGTTAGTGTTCATCACGAACGTGGTTTTGCAGTCAGTGCAATGTTTACAAATGGGGGTTGGTACCCATTTGATGTATGGATTAGCACGGGGCAATAGCGGTGGCGCGGTACGTTTGTATCGAGACAGATTTCCAGAACGAAGGAGTCCCGACAGGAAGATGTTCGAAGCAATTGATCGGCGTCTTAGGGAGCACGGAACATTCCAGCCTATGACTCGCGACTGGGGAAGACCTAGAACGACGAGGACACCTGCAATGGACTAGGCAATTCTTCGTGCAGTTCACGATAACCCTAATGTCAGCGCCAGAGAAGCTGCTGCTATACAAGGTAACGTAGACCACGTCACTGTATGGAGAGTGCTACGGGAGAACCAGTTGTTTCCGTACCATGTACAGCGTGTGCAGGCACAATCAGCAGCTGATTGGCCTCCACGGGTACACTTCTGCGAATGGTTCATCCAACAATGTGTCAATCCTCATTT
The DNA here is from genome assembly GCF_023864275.1 of Schistocerca cancellata. Taxonomy (NCBI): domain Eukaryota; kingdom Metazoa; phylum Arthropoda; class Insecta; order Orthoptera; family Acrididae; genus Schistocerca; species Schistocerca cancellata. The sequence goes on from NC_064627.1 coordinate 474,276,898, forward strand.
CAGTGCAAATGTTCTCTTTACGGATGAGGCTTCATTCCAACGTGATCAAATTGTAAATTTTCACAATCAACATGTGTGGGCTGACGAGAATCCGCACGCAATTGTGCAATCACGTCATCAACACAGATTTTCTGTGAACGTTTGGGCAGGCATTGTTGGTGATGTCTTTATTTGGCCCCATGTTCTTCCACCTACGCTCAGTGGAGCATGTTATCATGATTTCATGCGGGATACCCTACCTGTGCTGCTAGAACATGTGCCTTTACAAGTACGACACAACATGTGGTTCACGCACGATGGAGCTCCTGCACATTTCAGTCGAAGTGTTCGTACGCTTCTCAACAACAGATTCGGTGACCGATGGATTGGTAGAGGCGGGCCAATTCCATGGCCTCCGCGTTCTCCTGACCTCAACCCTCTTGACTTTCATTTATGGGGCATTTGAAATCTCTTGTCTACGCAGCCCCGGCACCAAATGTAGACACTCTTCGTGCTCGTATTGTAGACGGCTGTGATACAATACGCCATTCTCCAGGGCTGCATCAGCGCATCAGGGATTCCATGCGACGGAGGGTGGATGCATGTATCCTCGCTAACGGAGGACATTTTGAACATTTCCTGTAACAAAGTGTTTGAAGTTACGCTGGTACGTTTCTGTGTGTTTCCATTCCATGATTAATGTGATTTGAAGAGAAGTAATAAAATGAGCTCTAACATGGAAAGTAAGCGTTTCCGGACACATGTCCACATAACATATTTTCTTTCTTTGTGTGTGAGGAATGTTTCCTGAAAGTTTGGCCGTACCTTTTTGTAACACCCTGTATATTCCTTCCACCGCTCGGCCTTCCTGTCCTTGCTTAGTACAAGAGGTCTTAATATTTTTACAACTGCTTACCTTTTATCCAAAGATTCCTTACATTTTTCTGGACATTGGGTCTATATTTCAGACAAGAATCCACACTTCTGAAGCCTTCCATTACTCGTTTAGCCATTTCTGCTCTATCCGTTTGTCTTTCACGTCAACCTCCCTCCCTCCCTCCCTCCCTCCCTCCCTCCCTCCCTCCCTCCCTCTCTCTCTCTCTCTCTCTCTCTCTCTCTCTCTCTCTCTCTCATTTCCTCGACGCATAAATTCTATATCTCTTATGTTATCCAAAGATTTCAACTAGGCTTCGCCTTTTTACGTATCTAATCCTCTACTACCTTTAATTAACCTCTTAGTTATACCCATCCGTCTTATTTCTATTTTTTTCTCCTGTTTCAGTCAATCGCTGTCTAATGCTCTTTCAATTTATTCAGGCCTCATCTCATTAACTTCAGAGCTTTTGCAAGTTTCTTCATTTTGAGTCTGCAGTTTATAACAAATAAATTATGGTCGGAATCCACGTCCGCCCCTGATTGTATCTTGCAATTAATATCTGTTTCGAAATCAGTCTTACCATAATGCTGTCTAATCATCCTCGAATCTTATAGAGTCTTCAGGTCTCTTCCATAACTACAACCTTTTTGCTTCTTGAAAACCAAGTGTTAGTGATGCTAAATTATGCTCTGTACAAAATTCAACTTGTCGGCTTCCCCTTTCATTTCATTTTTGTATACCATGTTCTCTGTTATTTTTCCAGTTCTTCCTTTTACTGCTGTCGAAGTCTAATCCCTCGTCATAATTAAATTTTCATCTCTCATAGTTATCTGTATAACTCCTTTTAGCTTGTCTTACATTCTCTTCATCATCTTCGAAGTTATGTGTCATATAAACTTTTACTACTGTAATAGGTGCTGGCTTTGTGTCTACCTTGGATACGCTAATGTCCTCACTGTGCTGCTCATAGAAGATTACCCGCATTCTTTTTTATTGTTTCTTATTAGACCTGCTCCTGAGTTACCCATATTTCAGTTTGTGTTTATAATCATGTACTGATCTGACCTGAAGTCCTGTTCTTCCTGTCACTCGACTTTACTAATTCCTGCAATATGTACTTTCAACGAAACTTTTCCCTTTTTAAATACTCTAACCCACCTATCCGATTAAGAGATCTAATTTTTCATGCTGCGAGCTGTACAAAGACAGGTGAGTTTTCCTAAAGGAAATGAGGGGCTATTTTGCCTTAAGAAAACATTATACCAAAGACGATGCCATTATCTTAAACATATAGCAGAGCTACGTGACCTGTGGAAAAATAACTGCAATAATTTTCCTTGCTTTCAAAAGTTTGCAGTACAGTATAGCAGGCCATGTTGACTAATGTTACAAGTTCACATCAGTCAATGATCCAAACTGCTGCCCCCTGCATCTACTGAAAACCTGGTGCCTCTCATCTATACCAGTTGTAGGTCTATGTGTAGTGTAAAGCATTGTCTCCAAAAGCTTACTTCAAGTCCTGGTGCGTTTCTGTAGCGTTTTCCCAAATTTGAGAGAAAGCGATTTGACATACACGCTGCTTTTTGAGGTCAACCATAGCGAAACCGCGAACTCACAGAAACACAAAAATGGAAATAAGCTCGCCAACAACCACTTACCTCGTAGCCACATGCCACAATGATTCAAGAAGGCTACATGGGGAGACACCTAGCGGTATTCAGTTCACTTACAACCATTTGCGCGGATCATTAAAATTAACGAACTTTTAAATAGCAACTCATATGACCATAAGGAATCTGATGTCGAACAAAAGGATTGATGAGTGTGAAGCTAGTGTAAATAGGCTATAACTTGGAACGCAGATTTTGGCTAACACAGTCAGTATTATCGATAAATTCCGATACTTCTGCACATCATCATGGCGGATGCTGACTTCAACGGTACCCAAAATAATGCACGCCACTAGTCAATCATATATTCACAAGTAAATTAAGCCACAAAATCTCGTTTTATTTAGCCTGTAAAAGGAATAATACATGTAAAAAAAGCTGTTCCTAGAACATGAAGACCTCAGAAACACACACTATCGACTCACTACGTGCGGTGAGTCGACAGTAAGCTGACAAATTTGCTGAAATTCACCAGAGTGTAAGGTGAATATCTCAATACAAGGAAACTATTGTTCCAAGTGGTTTGTGTAATTCTACATCTACAGTCACTATCTGGAATTGTTATATTCTAGTTTATCCCAAACTCTCGTACAATATATTTTATAATGTGACATGCACATCTCAAGAATCAGTGTGGTCGGTGCTTTAACGCTGCATCATAAATGCAGACAACATTCACTGATCCCAACAACTGTTCAATTAATTACTTCTTCACTTCCTTTTCGTTTACTATGTTGACAGGTACACATTATCATCTACAGGATTGAGAGTTTTTTCTAGATGGATTGCACAACACACAAATATACATAAAAGGACCAGAAAGGGTCATAAATGTTATCAGAGTGGAAAACTGCCTGCCAAACAGGTAGGAGGTATAGAATTCACCATGTCCCATCTCAGCACAGCAGGCGACATGGGACAGCTTGTTTTTTGTTGTGGCCTTCAGTCCACAAACTGGTTTGATGCAGTTCCCCGTGCTACTCTATCCAGTGCAAACTACTTCATCTCCCAGTACTTACTGCAACCTACATCCTTCTGAATCTGTTTAGTGTATTCATCACTCTACGAATTTTGCCATCCACACTGCCCTCCAGTACTAAATTGGTGATCTCTTGATGACTCAGAACATGTCCTACAAACTGATCCCTTCTTATAGTCAAGTTGTCCCACAAATATCTCTTCTCCTCAATTCTCTTCAGTACCTCCTCATTAGTTATGTGATATACCATCTCATCTACAGCATTCTTCTGTAGCACCACATCTCGAAAGCTTCTATTCTCTTCTTGTCTTAACTATTTATCGTCCATATTTCACTTCCTTACATGGCTACTCTCCATACAAATACTTTCAGAAACGACTTCCTGACTCTTACATCTATGCTCGATGTTAAGAAACTTCTCTTCTTCAGAAACGCTTTCCTTGCTATTGCCAGTCAATATTTTTTGTCCCCTTTACTTCGAGCACTACCTGTTATTTTGCTCCCAAAATAGCAAAACTCATTTACTACCTTAAATGTCTCATTTCCTAATCTAATTCCCTCAGCATCACTCGACTTAATTCGACTACATTCCATTATCCTCGTTTTGCTTTTATTGCCGTTCATCTTATATCCTCCTTCCAAGACACCGTCCATTCTGTGGAGCTGCTCTTCCAGGTCCTTTGCTGTCTCTGACAGTGTTATAATGCCACTGGCGAACCTCAAAGTTTTTATTTCTTCTCCATGGATTTTAATTCCTACCCCGAATTTTTCTTTTGTTTCCTTTACTGCTTGCTCAATATACAGATTGAATAACATCCGGAATAGGCTACAACCCTGTCTCACTCCCTTCCCAACCACTGCTTCCCCTCCATGCCCCTCGACTCTTATAACTGCCATCTGGTTTCTGTACAAATTGTAAATAGCCTTTCCCTCCCTGTATTTTACCCCTGCCACCTTCAGAATTTGAAAGAGAGTATTCCAGTCAACATTGTCAAAAACTTTCCTTAAGTCTACAAATGCTAGAAACGTAGGTTTGCCTTTCCTTAATCTGTCTTCTAAAATACGTCGTAGGGTCAGTGCTGCCTCACGGGTTCCAACATTTCTACGGAATCCAAACTGATCTTCCGCGAGGTCAGCTTCTACCAGTTTCTCCATTCGTCTCTAAAGAATTCGTGTTAGTATTTTGCAGTCGTGACTTATTAAACTGATAGTTCGGTAATTTTCCCATCTGTCAACGCCTGCTTCCTTTGGGATTGGAATTACTATATTCTTCTTGAAGTCTGAGGCTATTTCGCCTTTCTCATACATCTTGCTCACCAAATAGAAGAGTTTTGTCGGGGCTGTCTCTCCCAAAGCTATCAGTAGCTCTAATGGAATGTTGTCTACTACCCGGACCTTGTTTCGCCTTAGGTCTTTCGGTGCTCTGTCAAACTCTTCACGCAGTATCAAATCTCCCATTTCATCTTCACCTACACCCTTCTCCATTTCCATAATATTGCCCTTAAGTACATCGCCCTTGTATAGGCCCTTTTACTCCTTCCACCTTTCTGCTTTCCCTTCTTTGCTTAGGACTGGTTTTCCGTCTGAGCTTTTGATATTAATACAAGTGATTCACTTTTCTCCAAAGATCTCTTTAATTTTCCTGTAGGCAGTATCTCTCTTACCCCTAGTGATATATGCTTCTACATCCTTACATTTGTCCTCTAGCCATCCCTGCTTAGCCATTTGCACTTCCTGTTGATCTCATTTTTGAGACGTTTGTCTTCCTTTTTGCCTGCTTCATTTACTGCATATTTATATTTTCTCCTTTCATAAATTAAATTCAATATTTATTCTGTTACCCAAGGATTTCTACTAGCCCTCGTCTTTTTACCTATTTGATCCTCTGCTGCCTTCACTATTTCATTCCTCAAAGCCACCCATTCTTCTTCTACTGTATTTCTTTCCCCCATTCCTGTGAATTGTTCCCGTATGCTCTCCCTGAAACACTCTACAACCATTGGCTCTGTCAGTTTGTCCAGGTCCCATCTCCTTACATTCCCATCTTTTTGCTGTTTCTTAAGTTTTAATCTACAGTTCATAACCAGTAGATTGTGGTCAGAGTCAACATCTGCCCCTGGAAATGTCTTACAATTTAAAACCTGGTTCCTAAATCTGTCTTGCCATTATATAATCTATCTGAAACCTTCCAGTATCTCCAGGCCTCTTACATGTATACAACCTTCTTTCATTACTCTTAAACTGTTAGCTATGATTAACTTATGCTCTGTGAAAAATTCTACCAAGCGGCTTCCTCTTTCATTCCTTACGCCATTCGATATTCTCCCACTCCGTTTCCTTATCTTCCTTTCCCTACTGTCGATTTCCAGTCACACATGACTGTTAAAATTTCGTCTCCCTTCACTATCTGAATAATTTCTTTTATCTCATCATACATTTCTTCAATCTCTTTGTCATATGCGGAGCTAGTTGGCATATAAACCTGTACTACTGTGGTCGGCGTGGGCTTCATATCTGTCTTGGCCCCTATAATGAGTTCACTATGCTGTTTGTAGTAGCTTAGCGGCATTCCTATTTTTTATTCATTATTAAACCTTCTCCACCATTAACCCTATCTGAGTTTGTATTTATAACCCTTCATTCACCCGTTCCTCCTGCCACCGAACTTCAGTAATTCCCACTATATCTAACTTTAACCTATCCATTTCTCTTTTTAAATTTTCTAACATACCTGCCAGATTAAGGGATCTGACATTCCACGCTCCGATCCATAGAACGCCTAGTTTCTTTCTCCTGATAACGACGTCCTCCTGAGTAGTCCCCGCCCGGAGATTGGGGGACTATTTTACCCCCGGAATATTGTACTCAAGAGGACGCCATCATCATTTAATCATACAGTAAAGCTGCATGCCCTCGGGAAAAGTTAGGTTGTAGTTTTCCCTTGCTTTCAGCCGTTCGCAGTACTAGCACAGCAGGGCCGTTTTGTTTAGTGTTACAAGGCCACATCAGTCAATCACCCAGACCGTTGCCCCTGCAACTACTGAAAAGGCTGCTGCCCCTCTTCAGGAACCACACGTTTCTCTGGCCTCTCTACAGATACCCCTCCGTTGTGGTTGCACCTACAGTACGTCTATGTGTATCGCTGAGACAAGCAAGGCTCCCCACCAATGGCAAGGTCCATGGTTCATGGGTGGGTGGGGGGACAGCTTATCTGTTTTGTGTGCGGCGACTGAAAAAATCCTTCTGTAAAGATAATATGTGGAGTCAGATGTAGCAAGAAGAATGAGGAGGTATGAGACTGGCTATTTCTCTGCAGTCGTACAACAAAAGAATATTCTTTCAAAATCCTATTGGCAATGATACTAATTGGCTCACAACAATAATATCTGTAGGAGGCGCACTTTCCCACATTTGTCTATGAACAAGCCATTTGATTGGCTGTGGTTACTTACCTGTCATGGAGTGGAAGAGATTTTCTGACTTCCTCCACGTGCAAGACCATTATTATTTTTGTTGTTATATAGAATTTAGTCCAGAGATTGGTTTGGTGCAGCTTTCCATGCTACTCTATTCTGTGCAAGCTGCTTCATCTCCGAGTAACTACTGCAACCTACATCCTCCTGAATCTGTTTAGTGTATTCATGTCTTGGTCTCCCTCTACGATTTTTACCCTCCGCTATTCCCTCCAATACTAAATTGATGATCCCTTAATGCCTCAGAACGTGTCCTACCAACTGATCCGTTCTTCTAGCCAAGTTGCGCCACAATTTCCTCTTCTCCCCAATTCTGTTCATTTATTTCTCATTAGTTACGTGATTTACCTATCTAATCTTCAGCATTCTTCTGTAGCACCTCATTTCGGAAGATTCTATTCTCCTCTTGTATAAACTATTTATCGTTCATGTTTCACTTCCATGCATGGCTGTACTCCATACAAATACTTTCAGAATAGACACACTGACACTTAAGTCTATACCCGATGTTAGCAAATTTTTCTTTTTCAGAAACGCTTTCCTCGCAATCGCCAGTCTACATGTCATATACGACACACGTGACTATCTTCTTTCATAATTTTCACTTTGGGTGGTTGGCTATTGTATTGTGTTTTGGAGATAACAAACATGCCTCTACAGCCAAGGTTCCAACGGTCATTTCCATTCATTGTTGTTACTGAAGTTTTCACCAAAAGTGCTTCGTCGGGAAGGAGAACTGGTGGTGGCGTGGATTTCCGGATTGCCAGACTTGATGTCAGTCTCGTGGGTTCAATCCGGAACATCTCCACTATGTTCCATGACGTGAGGGCATATGACATCGATAACACAGATTCGTCTATCGGATGGAATGTTAAGCCCGGTGGAAAGAGAGGAAGAACCAGACTGAATATATCAAACAAATAATGGAGGATATAAACTGTTCTTCATAACACGAGTCGAAATGAGGGCGGACAGGCGAAATGAATTGGGAGCTGCTGCTAACCAGCCTTACGACTGCTGACTAGAGGGAAAGAGACAGACAGACACACACACACACACACACACACACACACACACACACACACACTGAGAGAGAGAGAGAGAGAGAGGGGAGGGGTGGTAGGAAGAGGGAGAGAGAAAGATAATTAATCCAGGTGTAATGAGAATTTGCGATGAAACATATATATATATATATATATATATATATATATATATATATATATATATATATATATATATATATATTATCGACACATTCATGGCTGTATTGCATATACACTGAAGCGTCAAGGAAACTAGTATAGGTGTGCGTACTCAAATACAGAGATACACCATGTGATCAAAAGTATCTGGACACCGGGCTGAAAATGACTTACAAGTTCGTGACGCCCTCCATCGGTAATGCTGGAATTCTGTATGGTGTTGGTCTTCCCTTAGCCTTCATGACAGCTTCCACTCTTGGAGGCATACTTTCAATCAGGTTCCAAAACTTCCCGAAGTTGTTCTGTAGGACTCAGGTCAGGACTCTATGCAGGCCAGTCCGTAACAGGGATGTTATTGCCGCATAACCACTCCGCCACAGACCGCGCATTATGAATAGGTGCTTGATCGTGTTGAAAGATGCAATCTCCGTCCCTCGTGGGAGGCAGAAAGGTGCTTAAAACATCAATGTAGGCCTGTGCTGTGATAGTGCCACGCAAAGCAACAAGGCGTGCAAGCCCCCTCCATGAAAAACATGACCACACAGTAACACCACCGTTTCCGAATTTTATTGATGGCACTACATACGCTGGCAGATGACGTTCACCGGGCATTCGCCATACCACAACTTGCCATCAGATCGCCACATTGTGTACCGTGATTCGTCACTATACACAACGTTTTTTCACTGTTCACCCGTCCAATGTTTACACTCCTTACACCAAGCGAGGCGTCGTTTGGCATTTACCGGGTTGATGTGTGACTCATGAGCAGCCACTCGACCATGAAATCCAAGTTTTCTCACCTCCCGCCTAACTGTCGTAATATTTGTAGTGGATCCTGATGCAGTTTGGAATTCCTGCGTGATGGTCTGGATAGATCTCTGCCTGTTATACATTACGACCCTCTTTAACTGTCGGCGGTCTTTTTCAGTCGACGGACGAGGTCAGCCTGTGCGCTTTTGTGCTGTACGTGTCCCTTCACGTTTCCACTTCACTATCACATCGGATGGTTCAAATGGCTCTGAGCACTACGGGAATTAACTTCTGAGATCATCAGTCCCCTACAACTTAGAACTACTTAACCCTAACTAACCTAAGGACGTCACACAGATCCGTGCCCGAGGAAGGATTCGAACCTGCGACCGTAACGGTCACACGGTTCTGGTCTGTAGCGCCTAGAACCGCTCGGCCGCAGCGGCCGGCTATCACATCAGAAACAATGGACCTAGGGGTGTTTAGGAGTGTTGAAATCTCGGGTACAGAAATACGACACAAGTGACACATAACCCCCTCACGCTCGAAGTCCATGAGTTCCACGGAGCATCCACTACTGAGATCGCTGATACGGAGTACCTGGCAGTAGGTGGAAGCACAATGCACCTAATATGAAAAACGTATATTTCTGGGGGTGCCCGAATACTTTTGTAGTGTATGTAAATAAGCAGAAGACAGAGCTGCGGTCGGCAACGCCTATACAAGACAACAAGTGTCTGGCGCAGTTGTTAGATCGACTACTGCTGCTACAATGGCAGGTTATCAAGATGGAGTTTGAACGCGGTGTTATAGTCGGCGCACAGGCGATGAGATACAGCATCTCCAAGGTAGTGATGATGTGAGGATTTTCCCGTACGATCATTTCACGAGTGTACTGTGAATATCAGGCATCCGGTAAAAAATCAAATCTCCGACATCGCTGCGGCCGGAAAAAGATCCTGCAAGAACGAGACCAAGGACGAATCAAGAGAATCGTTCAAGGTGACTGAGGTGCAACCCTTCCGCAAATTGCTGCAGATATCAATGCTGGGCCATCAAAAATGACTGCACGACGCAACTGACTGCACGGCACAAAGTTTTATGTCCCGTCTGGGCCCGACAACAACGACATTGTACTGTTGATGACTGGAAATATGTTGCCTGGTCCGATGAGTCTCGTTCCAAATACTATCGAGTGGATGGACGAGTACGGGTATAGAGTCAACCTCATGAATCCATGGACCCTGCATGTAAGCAGGGGATTGCTCAAGCTGGTGGAAGTTCTGTAAAGGTGTGGGGAGTGTGCAGTTGGAGTGATATTGGACCCGTGATATATCTAGATACGACTCTGACAGGTGACACGTACGTTAGAATCCTCTCTGATCACCTGCATCCATTTATGTCCATTGTGCATTCCGACGGCCTTGGGCAATTCCAGTAAGGCAATGCGACATCACACACGTCCAGAATTGGTACAGAGTGGCTCTAGAAACACTCTTCTGAGTTTAAACACTTCCGCTGGCCACCGAACTCCTTAGGCATGAACATTATTTAGCATATCTGGGATGCCTTACAACGTGCCGTTCGGAAGAGATCTTCACCACTCGTACTCTTACGAATGTATGGACAGCCCTGCAGGATTCATGGTGCCAGTTCCCTCCAGAACTACTTCAGACGTTAGTCGAGTCCACGCCACGTCGTGTTGCAGCACTTCTGTGTGCTCGCGGGGTCACTACACGATATTAGTCAGGCTCTTCAACGTACCAAATGCGTTGTTCAAAGCACGTATAGCGTGGTATGACTTTCCTGTGATTCTTGCATGAATGTATTGATAAATAAATATTAATTTCATCAGGATATCTTATTAAACCTAGCAAAAAAGTATACCACAATCATTATCATCATTGTTATTTTTACTTTCCGGAGTAACCTTACTTGTCGTAACAATAAAAATTTAGGTGTCAAGTAAGAGAAAAAGAAAGAAAATGGTGAAGCTGTAAAGCAGTAGGGGCACACTTTTGATCTGTAGTCTTAGCCGGTAGCACCAAAGTCGCTGTTCGGTGACTGGGTCTCCAATATGGTATTCAACGGAGAACATCGATAGCCAGAAAAAGCTTGAGAAGCGTATCGCACTAGAGCGCCATTTGTTACATCTAAGAACTGTATCTACCCAAATTAATCCGGACACCCATCAGTGGATCTTAATATTAGATGTGTCTACCCTACGTCTTTATCACAGCTTCAACTTTTCTGGGGACACTTTCACTGAGGTGTGTCAATTCCTGTGGAGGAATGTTGGCCCATTCTTCCTCAGGATCCGAAACCCGAAAGGGTAGTGATGTTGAGAGATATGGCCTTGAGTGAAGTTGACGTGCTAACTCATTGCAAACTCATTTTGGTGCGAATGCGCAGAGAGCAGTCTATGTTTCACTTTGCGGAAGTTAAGTTGTAATCTCGCTTTGTAAAAGAACAGTCAAGCCTTGTATTTGGTTAAAGTGGAAATTAAATATATGAAGATTGATACAAAACTGTTTTCTTGATTATGTGACAATTAAGAAGAAGTATATGTGAATTTACAAGAAGTTTAATAAAAATGTGGATCGAGAACACCAAGTCAAAAATTATTTCTACCATACCTTTGTTCTGATCTGGGATTGTTTGATCATTAAGAATTTCCTGAAAAACGCATTTGTTAGGTCTTCAAATATTGCTAAAATACAGATCTGGATCTTCTAGCAGTCAAAGTGGAATCACCCTAGAATCAACAAGATGAGCCATAACAACTTCGTCGAAATCTACGTGGGAATTCATTCAAGATAAGTGCCAAAATTGAAGATTATTTTTACAGTGACTTCATTATTTCCATCCTGACGATACAATCCACAGTCAATAACTTTGTTGTTGCCCGATAACGCGAACATATGCTGCGTGAGTAACATTATTAATCTGATTTCTGACCTACTTTGCAAGTGGTGGTATTGTTAGTGTGGTGTCACCGCCAGACACCAAACTTGCTAGGAGGTAGCCTTTAAATCGGCCGCGGTCCGTTAGTATACGTCGGGCCCGCGTGTTGCCACTATCAGTGATTGCAGACCGAGCGCCGCCACACGGCAGGTCTAGACTAGAGAGACTCCCTACCAATCGCCCCAGTTGTACAGCCGTTTTTGCCAGCGATGGTTCACTGTCTACATACGCTCTCATTTGCAGAGACGACACTTTAGTATAGCCTTCAGATACGTCATTTGCTACGACCTAGGAAGGCGCCATATTCAGTTACTATAATTACTTCAAGAATGTGTTCTGAACAGATAATATTGTGACTCATATACCGTCAAGAGCGACGTTCATCATTAATGGATTAAAGTTAAGTATCAAACTAATTACGTCCTCTTTCTGAATTCTCATTCCTTGTCATGTTCCAGACCTCACGTCAGTATAGTTCTTCCCTCCTCACGCCAGCCTGCGTGAGCTAAAACGCGTGCACTTCGGCCTCCACTCGTAACACGGCGTTGGCTCTTCTGCTAACACAAAAGTTAGAGCCTCCTGTTAATGCAGCGGTAGGCTGGCCGTTGCGGATGGAATCCTACGGCGTTTCGTAAGCGTTCGGATACGTTACGAACCTGTGTTTTGCGATTCCCCTGTATTGTCACGTTTCTTCGAGCGGACGAACGGCGGGAGCTTGAGATAATGGCAACAGTTTGTAAAACAGTATCTCGGGCGACGCACCAGGGCGTATAACTGGCGTTTCACGGCCCACACAGCAGCTGCGCAAAGCGTGGAAGACGCGACGCCCTGTGTGCGAGCAACGACGGGCTCGTGACGAGACGATGACGTTGTGCGAAAATACTGGAAACAAAACAATTGTGTTTGAGTAACAGCTGGCTGGAAACAAAAACAGCCTGTCAGCAGCAGCAGTTGAAACGGAAAGAGGCGTACGTCTGCAAACGACGCGCCGCGTCGCGCTGCAACGCAGCCTTTCTTCCGCCATTGTTTGGCGATGAGCGGCGCTGACGTGTGACGTGGCGAGGCAGAAGCGTTGTGACGTGGGCGACAGGCGCGATTAGCCACCGGAGAGGCCCGCGCCACGCAGCGCTGCTGGTGCTGCCGCCGCGGCGGCGAGGGGCGATGCGCCCGACATGCAAATGCCGCTCCGAATAACGGCGTGGCCCGACCCCCCACCCCAGGCGGCGGGTGAAACCCGCGCGGAATATAAATTTATTATGCCGATACGATGTGCGGAAACACAGCGTGAGGTCTGTATGTATGTATGTGTGTGTGTGTGTGTGTGTGTGTGTGTGTGTGTGTGTAGGAGGTGATCAGCACGGCAGCCAGAGACAAATATTTTTGCCGGGGGGTACTGTAGCAGCAGTCGCTGCACAGTATGCTTGGCTTCACCCGTCTCCGTAAGGCAACAGACGCACGCCTGAGGTCATGGCGAAGGCCAACAGCTGGCTTCACACGGAGCTATTGCGACCGAGGCGCTTCTAGCCGTATAGCTACGGTTGATGGGCGCTGTTTCCCATGTGCCATGGACGTAGCTGAGATTGCTACTCCTGCGTGGCATAATGAGGTAGCGGGCCTATATCTTACGTTCAGTTCTCCTTTATCAACGGCATCTTTGCTGCCATTTCTTGCCAGCGCTAGAAAAACAAAGATTCGCATTTGAATCTTACTACATCAGTAAATTGAAATGCCGTAAGGCTAGGGCCTCCCATCGGGTAGACCGTTCGCCTGGTGCAAGTCTTTCGAGTTGACGCCACTTGCCGGCCGGGGTGGCCGAGTGGTTCTAGGCGCTACAGTCTGGAACCGCGCGGCCGCTACGGTCGCAGGTTCGAATCCTGCCTCGGGCATGGACGTGTGTGATGTCCGTAGGTTAGTTAGGTTTAGGTAGTTCTAAGTTCTCGGCGACTGATGACCTCAGAAGTTAAGTCCCATAGTGCTCAGAGCCGTATGAACCATTTTTTTGACGCCACTTCGGTGATTTGCGTGTCGATGGGGTGAAATGATGATGATAAGGACAACACAACACCCAGTCCCTGAGAGCAGAAAATCCCCGACCCAGCCAGGAATCGAACCCGGGGCGTTAGGACTCAGCTGCCAGGGGCGGACATAACATCAGTAACACGACTTGATGAGCTATTAAGGAGAACTAGAGACACCATGCGCTATACTCGCACAAATACGTAATCTTTCATAGGAATGATCAGGTTGAGGCGAGGGCAACCGGTGCGACATCTCCAGGGCCCCCACAAGACAGGCCCCCACAGCCCACAAATTTTCAAACGATACCAAATAATATCCAGAATCATATTAGGAAAGAAAAGTAACTTAATTCATTTGGCCTACTTCACTGCATTAATACTACAGCTTCTTGGTTGATTAATACAGTAGTATGAAATTCGCATCAGTAACTTTTTCATTTCATAGTTTACTGTAATCGTGAGTCAAATGAGGTGGGACCTGATCAGATGAAAAAAACTATTGAACCAGAGTTCTGTAACTCTTCTACACCATAACTCTTAGTATGTCAAGCAGATCTGATGAGCAGGTACCATTTTCCACCGACAGTTTCGTGAGTACGCCAAGGACAGACAGGGACGGTACTCAGCTCGAAGATGTTGTTGACAACGATATGAATCTATTCTGTATTGTAGTAACGTACACAAGTAATTAGTTTTTTGAAACAACTGAATTTAATCAGTTACCTGTATACCTTACTGCACAAGATAAATACGAAAAAATAAATAATTTCATTAATAGTCGAAGAATGTGAGTTCATAGCATATTATTTATTTGTGATCATCATTTTATAATGAGAAAAGAAACCTAATTACAACTAAGAATCGAACACACAGTGCCCATCTTTGTGTATACCGTATTCTCCTCATTACTGGCTGTACGGTCGGTAGTGGGGTAACAGGTGTCAGCCTCGTTGCGCGGTTTTGGCGGGAAACCCCTGAAGTCTGAGAAATCTGACACGTTCACATTACAGTGATCGAATGAGTCCAACAGTCCACGAACACTGTGCAACAAATGTAAATCCGACCAAATCACGTCCTTCTGAATTTCTATAAACAGACGTAAGTATGTTCATATTCATTCTGTGATCTCCAGCATAAGTTCTATAACTAAATAGGTTTTAGTACCTAGCTTTTCTATTCCTTTCATTTTCCATGTGCAGTCAAACAGCCTTTTTGTGTTCTCAAGATCCCATGTACCATCTCGTTTAACTTACTCAAAGGAATTTTTGGTTCTGCTCAATTATCAGTTTTCCACGTCTATTTTATTATAGGTTAAGCGCTTTCCTTTTGCAGCTGCATGTTTCCTCAGTGATTGAGACGCAACCTTTCTTTTACAGTGGGAGTAAGCGTGGTTGCACGAAACTCTTCGAGTATTCACTAGTGGTTCCCAGAAGAGAAAATTCCAAGCAGAACATGAAAAGAAAGCTGAAGAAACTTTACCTAAAACCCCCAAACTATCCAATTGCTTTATCACGTAAGCCAGGCACAAAATTCCAAAAGATGCTACAAAATACAAGAGATTCGACGGTAGACAGAGATTTGGTGGATATTATCCGAGATAATCCAGGTGTTGCATCGGGTGACACCACAGAATCGTCGAACTGTGCTAATCAGAACTAAGAGCGACCAGAATTTTGTGGTTTCAAAAATGACGCTGGTTTTTGGCCTCACGGTTTTTCAGAAGAAATGATTCAATACTGATTGGAAAAAGGCCTCACAGAAGTTCGAAATAATCATGAAATGTCTTTGCAGAAATGAGTTCTACAAGGTCAGTCGTGAGATAATTCAAACTTTGTTCGGAAATGTTGAAAGAATATGTTCACACGCCAGAATCAAAATCAAGAGACCGTCAACCGGTTCTGACTTTGTTTTTCTCCAACTACGGGTAGAATATATATTGCTATGTATGCATATTAATGTCCACTTATATCACGAAATTAAGTGCAGATGGATTTCGTGACTGGAAGCGTGCTTCTGATCGTCTATACGAGCATGAGATATCAAAGACATACTTGGAATCGGTAATGATTTTAGTGCAACGGGGAAAAAATAGGATGCATCGATCAACAGCTAGCGGTACAAGAGGCAACAAAAAATTCAACATTGGCAGAAACTCCTCAGAATTAGCAGCTGCGATACTAAATTCATTGCTGAACTTCGATTAGCTTTTTGAGGTGGTGATGAAGTTATTGGTTCACGGAGAAATGGTAATTACCTCGGTATTTTGTAAGTGTTAGACGACTATGAACCCTTTATCGCAACCCATTCGAGAGAGCATGCAGACAAAAGGAGTGGGCATACATGTTATCTTTCGTCTACGATTTATGAAGATCTAATCAGTTCCTTGGGTGATAAAGGCCTCAATGAAATAAGATCGCGAATTAAAAAATCTAAGTATTATTCGATGTCCGTGGTCTCCACGCCTGACGATTATCATATCGATCAGATGACTATAGTCGTTAGATATATTGAAGGATCGATGCCAAAGGAAACATTTCTGACCTTTTTACCAAACTGCGCCCATACTGGTGAAGCCACAACAAACGCTTTACAAAAATTTGTAGGAGAGTACCAAACTGACATACTCTATTGCCGAGGCCAACCATATGATAATTCTGCAAAATGAGTGGCAAATACACAGGTATGTAAGCTCTGATTTTGGAAAAAAAATTGTATATCGATGGTCGTACCATGTTGTGATAATTCTCTTAATTTATTTGGTAAGACACGTGCTAATTCTTGTCTAGAATCTGTTCAATTCTTCAGTTTCGTTCAGAATTTACATATTTTTTCACAGCATGTACAGAACGATACCTAATAATAGCTGAAAAATTATAGCAGAAAAAAGAGTTTTATGTGTTGAAAAAGCTTTGCGATAGTCATTGTTCTCGTCTAATTAAAGCTGCTAAAGACATTGTCGACGGTTATTCTGAAATCAAAGAAGCTCTAACCAGGATATCTTATGAAAAGGAGTAAATAGGAGTCGTGTTAAGAGAAGCAACGTATCTTTGGGGAAAGATGAGTGGTCTGTTGATATTTTTTGAAACAACATTTTTTGGCGATTGTGTTCTACTAACAAGATGTTGCAGGACCCTAAAATGTTTCTTGAATCTATCATGCGTGCACTGGAATCTTTGAAATAATTAGGTGAATCCAAAGCAGACGAGTCAGAAGAATACGAAGAAGCAGCTAAAGTGTTATCAAAACTGGCCAGTATGTACAATCACGCACAAGGACAAAGAATGAGAGGTTCAATAAGCTCGATTATGTGAAAGCGCAAGTAGCTAACGCTAACCTGTCACCAAAAGAGATATTTTAAAGTATCAGGTTCCATCCAGTGACAGGTCAGTTATCTGCTTCTCTTTCTGAAAAATGGGTCAAATGGCTCTGAGCACTATGGGACTCAACTGCTGTGGTCATAAGTCCCCTAGAACTTAGAACTACTTAAACCTAACTAACCTAAGGACAGCACACAACACCCAGCCATCACGAGGCAGAGAAAATCCCTGACCCTCTTTCTGAAAGACTGCATGCATACGATGCTGTCGTTTCATGATTTGGCTTTCTGAAAGATTTAGAGGAGATGGACGCTGCAAATCTGTATGCTGCTGCAGAAGAATTGGTAAGAACTTACGAAGAGGATTTAGAACCTAGTCACTGTTATGAGATGGTTCATTTCGTATTGTTGATACATTTATACAAAAGGGAGTATCAAACAGACCCATCTAAAGAGATGTTCTACTATCAAATTCCTGACAAAATTTCAGAGCTATATTCCCAAACGTTGACATTACACTGAGAATTTACTTGGTTTTGATGGTCTCGAATTGCACTGGGGAGCACTCATTTCCAAAAATTAATATTATAAAAACAGGCTGAAAACTACAATGATGCAAAACCGCTTATCAAAGCTATACTTACTTAGCACAATGGTTTTTCGTCGAGAAAAGCCCGCAGCGTTCCATTGGTTAATGTCGCATCGTAATCTGTTTTATTCCTTGTATTTTATTTTGTCATTTTGTTACTTTCTCTCGCAAAAAATTACTGAAGACTCGAAAGAAAAAGAATATTTAACCTATTTAGAACTCGATTACTGATCTCTAATCCTTTATTGCCCCAAATCTTCCACCCTTCCTAATCCGGTCCTGCTAGTAGAAAAAGAAGAGAGACCGAAAATGAAGCGTTGCGTACTGAATTATTACATCTTCTTACGTATGACTCTAACACGCATTGTAATATCATTAAGATATAACAAATAACGTAATTTTATTTATTTTGCGCGGACAGTATAATAGGAAGAACACATTATTAAATGTTTGGGTAAATGTGGTGCTAATTTTTTCGTGTCAGTAGCTAAGTGGACAAAGTGTCTGCTTTTGGAAGAACATTAGTTCAGTTCTAGACACTGCCAGGGATTCTTCCTTGGTGAGAGGACGAAAGAGGTGTAGTTACCCTCATGCAACCTGAGGAGCTACTTGAATGAAAAGTAGGGGCTCCAATGTCTGAAAAACCGACGACAGCCGAGAGAGTGGCGTACTGAACCCATACGCCGTCCGTACCACATTGGATCCAAGCCACTGACAGAGGATGACGCGGTGGCCTGGCGGTACTGAATAGCTCGGCAGGGCCAGTTCGCTGAGTTGATAGAGCATTACACAGATCTGCCTACTCTGATCGTAGCAACAGCTGTGACCAGGTGGACACAGACTCGAACTGAGGTTCGATGAGTGATATGGATACGTCATTCCAATTCTGGTTCCCCAGCATGCCGTCAGCCATAGCGACTGGTGAGTGGTGGCGTGACAGTTTCTCAGCAGTTCATGACCAAATGTTTTCATGTTGGCCAGGGCATAGTCGAAAATCCTTTGTATCGAGGTTCGGCATGGCAGACAGGGCAATATACTGGTGTTATCAGGTGGAAAGAAAACGTCAGTGTGCGTCGTGATAGTCGAGGCACAGTAGAGGTTCTGTCCCGCTCATTAGGGGGTCCTCAAATAAGCAAGCAGTTTTCTCACAATGGGTGAGAGTGTGCTGCAAACATGATGATTGCAGCTAGCGCTACCGGTGTTGAGAAAGTAGCGACTGCTGTGTGGTGGCTCTCTGGTAGCAGTGGAATGAGCGGGACACCTGGGCAATGGCACGAGCAAGATGCTTGCGGCTTGCGGCTTAGCGAGAACGCAAGCGAGCAACGCATCAACACGGTGACCGCCGAGCCGAGAGGACAACACACAGATGTCGTCGAGCATTTTACAGAGATGGGACAACAGACCCGTCGTGATGTTGGTGGCGCCTCCAGAATTATCAGTACTCATGGAAGGAAACAGGAGTAATCCACCGAATTACAGATACATATCACTGATATCGATTTGCTGTACAATTTTGGAACATATACTTTGTTCGAACATTATGAATACCTTGAAGCAAACGATCTACTGAAGTGTAGTTATCACGGATTCAGGAAATATCGTTCTAGTGATACACAACTAGCTTTTTTATTTACACGAAGTAATGAGTGATATCGACTGGGGTCTTCAAATTGATTCCATATTTTTAGATTTCCAAAAGGCCTTTGACATCGTTTCTGACAAGCGGCATCTACACAGATTACGTGCTTGTGGAGTATCGTCTCAGTTGCGCGAGTGGATTCGTGATATCCTGTCAGAAAAGTCACAGCTGGTAGAAATTGGCGGAGGGTCTTCGAGTGAAACAGAAGAGATATCTGGCTTTCCCCTAGGAAGTCTCATAGGCCTTCTGCTGTTCGTAATCTGTATAAATGATTTGGGATACAATCAGAGCAACAATATCAAATCTTCGACGTCGCTGCGGCCGGGAAAAGATCCTGCAAGGACAGGACCAAAGACAATTGAAAAGAATCGTTCAACATGACAGAAGTGCAACCGTTCCGCAAATTGTTGCAGATTTCAATGCTGGGCCATCAACAAGTGTCAGCATGTGAACCATTCAACGAAACGTCATCGATATGGGCTATTGGAGCCGAAGACCCAATCGTGTTACCTTGAAGACGGCACGACAGAAAGCTTTACGCCTCGCCTGGGAACGTCAATGCCGCCATAGGACTGTTGGTGGCTGGAAACATGTTGGCTGGAAGGGCGAGTCGAGTTTCAAATTATATCGAGCGGATGGACGTGTACGGGCATGGAGACAACGTCATGAATCCATGGACACTGCCTGTCAGCAGGGGACTGTTCAAGCTGGTAGGGGCTCTGTAATGGTGTGGAGCGTGGGCAGTTTGAGTGATATGGGACCCCTGATACGTCTAGATACGACTCTGACAGGTGACACATACATAGGCATCCAGTTATTTATTTGTTTATTTATTTACACGTCTAGTTCGGCAGGACCAAATTGAGGAGCAAATCTACAAGGTCATGGAACGTGTCAGTACATGAAATTACAACATAGCAGTAGTAACAGATGAAATAAAATGTTGATCAAACCAAAAAATTCAAGCCATAACTTAAAGTAAACGCAGTCAACAATATAAGATAGGGATCAGCTTAATTTTTCAAGGAACTCCTCAACAGAATAGAAGAAGTTACCCATGAAGAAATCCTTCAGCTTCGATTTGAAAGCGCGTGGATTACTGCTAAGATTTTTGAATTCTTGTGCTGGCTTATTGAAAACGGATGCAAAAGTATACTGCACACCTTACGGCACAATAGTTAAGGAAGTGCGATCCAAATGCATACTGGATTTCTTCCGAATATTCACTGAGTGAAAATTGCTGATTCTTGGGATTAAGCTGATATTGTAGAGAAGAAACGACAATAAAGAATATATATATTGAGAGGGCAATGTCAAAAGACTCAGACTAGTGAACAGGAGTCGACAAGAGGTTCGCGAACTTACGCCACTTATTGACCGAACTGCCAGTTTCTGAGCCAAAAATATCCTTTTAGAATGAGAAGAGTTTTCCCAGAATATAATACCATACGAAATAAGTGAATGACAATTATCAAAGTAGACTAATTTTCGTGTCGAACAGTCACTTACTTCATATACCGTTCGAACAGTAAAAATGGGTGCATTAAGTCTTTGAAAAAGATTCTGAACGTGTGCTTTCCACGACTGTTTACTGTCTACCTGAACAGCCAGACATTTTAACTGCTCAGTTTCACTAATCATATGTCCATTCTGTGAAATTAAAAAGTCAGTTTTTGTTGAATTGTGTGTTAGAAACTGTAAAAACTGAGTCTTTCTGTTATTTAGCGTCAGTCAATTGTTTATAAGCCATGAATTTATGTCATGAACTGTACTATTTGAAACAGAGCAATGTTGCAAACAACATCCTTTACTACCAGGCTAGTGTCATCAGCAAACAGAAATATTTTACAATTACCCGTAATACTAGAGGGCATATCATTTATATAAATGAGGAACAGGACTGGTTCCAACACTGATTCATGGGGCATCCCCCCCCCCCCCCCCCCCTTTGACCGTACCCCACTCAGACCCACCCAACACAGCCATTCTCAACACTCAATATGACTTTTTGCTGTCTGTTGTTAAAGTAAGAAGTGAACCAATTGTGAGCTGTTTTCCGTATTCCATAATGGTCCAGCTTCTAGAGCAATGTTTTGTGATCAACGCTATGAAACGCCTTAGTTAAATCAAAAAATGTGTCTAGCGTTCGAAACCTTTTGTTTAATCCATCCAGCAGCTCACAGAGAAAAGATAATATAGCATTTTCAGCTATTAAACGACTTTTAAAGCCGAACTGCATATTTGATAGCAAATTGTGTGATATAAAATGATTAATTATCCCTACATACACAGCCTTTTCAATAACTTTAGCAAACACTGATGGCAGAGAAATGGGTCTAAAATTGTCTACATTATCCCTCTCTCCCTTTTTATAAAGCCGCTCTACTGCTGAGTACTATAATCGTTCAGGAAACTGGCCATTCTTGATGGAAAATTTACAAATATGGCTAAGTACAGGGCTAAAATGTGCAGCACAGTACTTTAATATTATGCTAGGCACTCCGTCATATCCATGACAGTCCTCAGTCTTCAGTGATTTAATTATTGTCTAAGTCTAAAAAAAAAAGTTTCAAATGGCTGTGAGCACTATGGGACTTAACTTCTGAGGTCATCAGTCCCCTAGAACTTAGAACTACTTAAACCTAACTAACCTAAGGACATCACACACATCCATGCCCGAGGCAGGATTCGGTCTAAGTCTCTCCTTGTCAGTAACACAGAGGAATATTTCAGACATCAATCTCGGAAAGGCATTTTCCCTGTAGAAACTAAATTTTCATTTAGCTCACCAATGCTCATAAAGTCAATGTTAAAAACTTCACATGTATTTGACTTATCAGTAACAAATGATTTTGCTACCAACTGACGTTATACCGTCGACCTTGTGCTGCTGACCATATGGTTTTAATTTTATTCTGTGAATTAGGTATTCCATATGCGTACCACATACTCTTTGCCTTCCGAATAGCATTTTTAAGCACCTTACAGTACTGTTTGTAATAGGCTATTGTAGCTTGATTGCTACTACTTCTAACATTTTGATATAATTCCCGCTTTGTTCTACATGATATCCTTATCCCACTAGTCAGCCCACCCAGGCTGCCTTTTACTGCTAGTACCCCGTTCAGAACGTTCTAATGGAAAGCAACTCTCAAAGAGCATGAGAAATGTGATTAGGAAAGCATTATATTGGTCATCTGTGTTATCAGTACTATAAACATCCTACCACTCTCGTTTCTTAAGACGTTTTAAAGAACTCTCTATTGCCGTTGGATTAACTTTCCTACATAGTTTGTAATTATATGTGACATTTGAGTACAAAAGGCTATTAATGTTAAAATTCGTGCATCATGGTACGAAAGACTATTCAGCCTTTTATTAACAGAATGCCTATATAGTAATGAAGAATGAATAAAAATATTGTCTATGGCTGTGCTACTGTTCCCCTGCACCCCAGTTGGAAAACAGTCTGCGTCAGATTATATGACTTTAAGAGATCTACCAGCATCCTTTTTCATGCACAATCATATACAAAATTTATTTTGAAGTCACCACATATAACTTATTTCCGGTACTTCCTATAAAGTGAACCAAGAACCCTCTCTAGCTTCAGCAGAAATGCTCTGAAGTCAGAGTTAGTGGACCTATAAACAACAACAATTGCAAGATTACTTTCACTAAATTCAACTGCTCCTGCACAACATTCAAGTATCTGTTCAGTGCAGTGACGTGATAGTCTACGGACTCAAACGAAATAGTACCTTTTACGTACATGGCCATTTCCCCATTCAGAAAGGGACTCCTTGAAAAACAGCCACCTAATCCGTATCATGGTAAAGGAAGCCTCTAAACTGTCGCATTATTTAAGTGGTCCTCCGATATATCAATAATTTCAGACTCAACATCTATAAGTAGTTTACTAACTGTATCTCTTCTCAACTGGCACCACTGAAATTGACCCATGCCCTCTGCCATCAGTGCCTTCTCCAGCCCCATGTTAACATGCCTAACAGTCGCATTAAGGTGATGCCGATCATGACGCTGAAATAGTTGCACGAAATGCACATTAGTGCCACCAGTTTGAGTAGCTACCTGTACCAGGACACCACCTACATCATATTCCCCGTCCCTATCTTGCTCCACCCAGAATCACTACCTGATTCTCTTTCGTAAAATTCCTACATAGCTCTCCAATGCTGTCAGTCACCAGAGCCAACCCTGCACTTGGCTTCACAATGCTGGTGATCTGGTACTCACTCCCCAACACTTACTGGAACTGCTTGCCCACACCTCTAGCGTGCGAGCTACCTGGCAGCAGAACCTTCTTTCTGTTAAACTTTGCAGCCGACTTAGGCATCCTAACTGCTGAGGACTGCTGCAGGTTTCCTACACCTACACTACAGGAGGCTCCCCTCCACTCAATTCTGACAGTTGGTCAGATCTATTGCATATACGCAAAGTAAAACTGTCTGAATACCTCCTCCTCCTAGCTGCCTTGCTGCCAACTGCCAGTTCCCATTCCCCAGCACTCTTCACCATCCTCAGCCTACCTAGTTCCTCCTTTGCGTATTGTAACTGCATCTGAAGGGCACAGATCTTACGCTCCTGCTCCTGTCTCAACTTATTTCTGCTACAGTTACTTCATTCCCAGGAGGATCTCGCTAGAATGCCCACTGGCTTCCCCACTGCATTAAACCTATTGCAAATACTTTGAACAAATCCCACACAGTAACCCACTGCCCACAAACCAAAGAAAACTTACACTTCTCACTAAAGGTAAAACTTACTGAAAAAACTAAACGTCTACGTGACCGAAGTTCAGTTATATTCTACCAGTAGAACCATTTACAAAACTAACAACAGTGGTCGCGAAATTCACACTCTTCTAAAAAAGCAACAAGTTTTATTAATACTACTAAACCACAATACCAATACCAACAAAACTTCACAAAAATAATTAGCTAAAACCAAAAAATTCAAGCGGCGTCTGGAACACTCAACTAAGTTAAGAAAGTGAATGCAGATTTTTACTGAAATATTTCACTAGAAACAATAAGAAACGTCAGCTGAAAACTACCACACGAAATTTACCAAGCGACTTCAACGCACAGAAGACTCTAAGAAACAGAGTGAGCAAACATTTCCAAAAATTTATTAAACCGTTATTTCATCACAAACGGCACGAGACACTGCTGAAAACTACTAAGTTTAATAACTGAATAACAGTGCACAAACAGCTTTGTCAGAACTTGACTTAAGAACCGCTACAGCTGCAACTGCACGCTCCGAAATGTAAACACTCTGCTAATATTTGGATGAACGACGGAAAACTACTAAATTTGAAGTTCGAATACAGAGCACAAACAATTTTGACAAGCGATGCAGCTGGAACGACACGCCGCGAAATATAAACACACTGCTGAGGCGTGAGGCCTGGATGAAAGACGTAAGCACACTCACGAATAAGAAGATCACTCGAGTCAACAACACAGAAAGAAAGACTGAGGTGAATGAAAATCCACTAATCAGTTGCTTTTACAGCAAATATTAACACACATAATCTTTAAAATAAATAACTGAAAACTAAAATTTTATAAAATATTGACGAGCAATTTCATCAGCAGTCCAGAACACGTGACGTCACACCCTGTCTGATCACCTGCATCCATTAATGTCCATTGTGCGTTCAGACGGACTTGGGCAATTCCAGCAGGACAATGCACACACCTCACCCGTCCACAATTGCTATAGTATGGGTCCAGGAACACTTTAAACACTTCCGCTGGCCACCAAATTCTCCTGACATGAACATTATTGAGCATATCTGGGATGCCTTGCAACGTGCTGTTCAGAAGAGATCTCCACATCCTGGTACTGTTACAGATTTATGGACAGACCTGCGGGATTCATGGTATCAATTCCTCCAGTACTACTTCAGACATTAGTCGAGTCCATGTCACGTCGTGCTGCGGCACTTCAGCGTGCTCGTGGGGCCTCTACACGATATTAGGCAGGTGTATCAGTTTCTTTCGCTCTTCAGTGTATTTTGAAGAGGAACTCGTGCCTGGGAACGTACTGTTTCCATTCTACAACGGTTTCAATTCAGATATCTAATTCATCCACTTTTGCTTGAGGAACTGAATTAGGCGTGACGTAGTACAATTATTAGGTAACAATTCGAAAGCAAAGATAACGAGATGTCCATTTATCAGTTAAACAATTTTTTGCATTAACATTTAAACATTACGTGTTTACATTATTTCAAACAAAAAAGAAGCAACAGTACTGTACGCACAGAACAGCACTTACGCATTACAACAGTGGATCGATGTGGCGACCATTAACGTTGTTACAGACATTGTACCTATGAAGCATGTTGCGATACACACATTCTATTTCACCTGATGTCTTTCCATTTCTATTGCAGTGGCCAGAGCTCGTGCCACCAAATGTTCCTCTGTCTCTATAGGAGTCTAGTAAATTATACTTTGCATACGACCCAACAAGAAGTAGTACATAGGGATTCACTCTGGCGATCGCGGCGGCCACGTGGTTGGAGCACCTCGACCTATCCATCTTCCACTATATCGCCTGCTGAGATGTCTCCGAACCATACGTGAGAAGTGAGGTTGCGCACTATCACGCTAAACCACATTTCCTGACTGACATTTAGTGACACAGCTCGCAAGAACGGGTCCAATGCGTTTTGTAGGAAGATCAAGTATCAAGGACCCGTTAGCTTAATGGAAGGGGGTATGACCGTCAGGAATACCCGCCCAGTCGTTAATACCAAACCGGACCTGAAATCCCTGAAAATGCTTGGCACGAGGCTTTTCGTTTGCCCAAACATATCTTTTTCGCTTATTCAGAACAGAGTCCCTAGTGAACTTACATTCTTCTGTGAACAGAACTCGAAGTGGAAACATGGATTTGTTGATGCAGCGGTGCAAGAACAACATGCAGTAGGCAACGCATTATGGAAATTCAGCTGGACCCATAGCGGGTAGCCTTTTTAAGTGACACGGATGTGCTTCCTTGCATCTTCACTTTTGGATAATTTTAATTTTTCACCATGAAGCAGTCACAAACTTAAGGGTTCAGTTATTATCCAAGGTTTATAGTGCACCTCTAAAACTATAGATATGTCAATGAAATATATCTTCTCTTCGAAGGAACATTGCCGATGTTTTCTCGATTTATGAAGTCACAATTTTGTTGTGCCTGCCGTTTTTAATCTTTCGAAGCAAATCGAGCATTCTACTTCACTGGTACAGCACTTAGTAAAATATTTCAATGCTATGGATGGTACTACTCTACAATACAACTGACGTCCGAGGATGACAGCGAGGAACTGCTATAGAGAGGGCAAGTCTTGCACACCACAAGGCACGCATATCGTCTAATATTCCAGTCCACATTATTGTCTCTGCAACGCAGTAATGATTCTTCTGCCATGCGTTTGTCGCTACTTTTTAACTGCAGGCGTTGTTATTAAAATGGTGCTGATTGCTTTTCCCGATTTCAATAATAACCCAATATTTCAAAGCCATGGAAATTTTACGATAAAATTATTCTTGTTTAAGTTTTATTCACAAACCAAATATGTTAGCACTGCTGCTGTGGCACACTGATTGCCGGTCCTTTTACCTGGTTATTAGTAAAAAAATGGAAATAACCTGTTATAACAGGTATCAAGCAATTACCGAATAATACTGGTCATCCAGAAGTAAAATACCGGTATCGGTTTCAAACAGCCGGTTTTTGCAAACCTACTTCTGATTCGCAGAGCGATTATTTGGACTGTTTCACGTCCGATATATTATTTTCTTATCTGCGAATTTTATCTTCGTAGTCTCAGTGACTTTATCTTTCAACAAGATAACGCAAGACAGCAAGTTGCCACCTGTTGTCCTGAATTACCTCAATGAAGTGTGTGTTGCCGTGGCCAGCACGTTGTATAAATCTATCACTCATTTTAAATATCTGGTTATGGGTTGCCAAATGACAGCCATGTCACCAATCACAATATCACTACCATTGGTGAAACCTGACACAGATATGAAGCAGCGTGGAATGACGAACCCTTTTCAGTCTCTCGAGCTCGGTTTGACCGATTACAGATGTAGTTGCAACCAGAAGTGCAACTCTGTCATCTCAGTTTCCTCCCTGGACACCCCTAAATCATCAAAAACAAGTATTAATTCAACTAAATTGTGCACAGTACACAGACTGAGTAAAATTTCGTTATTCACTACCCTCCTAGTGGTACAATTTTTATGGGGAGTCCTGTGCGTGGTATTTTCGAGATCACTTTGTGCGCAGGTGACTATCAATTCTTGGCGCGTATCGTAAGTACATAAATAATTGGGTGGGGAGTTACGTCTTACGCTAGACAAAGTTCTGTAACTTTGTTTTCAGCCACACATGTTTCAGCACTGTTTGTGCTATCTTCAGTGGGTAAGAAAGTGTCTGGGTGAAAACTAAACTATTGAACGATCTCTGCATAATATGGAATTCATCTCTATTTTTTCTCAGCAAGAACGAAAATAAGAAGAACTGCAACGTCTAAAACTACATCTACACACACTACTGGCCACTAAAATTGCTACACCACGAAGATGACGTGCTACAGACGCGAAATTTAACCGACAGGAAGAAGATGCTGTGATATGCAAATGATTAGCTTTCCAGAGCATTCACGCAAGTTTGGCGCCGGTGGCGACACCTAAAACGTGCTGACATGAGGAAAGTTTCCAACCGATTTCTCATACACAAACAGCAGTTGACCGGCGTCGCCTGGTGAAACGTTGTTGTGATGCCTCGTGTAAGGAGGAGAAATGCGTACCATCACGTCTCCGACTTTGATAAAGGTCTGATTGTAGCCCATCGCGATTGCGGTTTATCGTATCGCGACATTGCAGCTCGCGTTGGTCGAGATCCAATGACTGTTAGCAGAATATGGAATCGGTGGGTTCAGTGCTGGATCCCAACGGCCTCGTATCACTAGCAGTCGAGATGACAGGCATCTTATCCGCATGGCTATAACGGATCGTGCAGCCACGTCTCGATCCCTGAGTCAACAGATGGGGACTTTAGCAAGACAACATCCATCTGCACGAACAGTTTGACGACCTTTGCTGCAGCATGGACTATCAGCTCAGAGACCATGGCTGCGGTTACCCTTGACGCTGCATCACAGACAGGAGCGCCTGCGATGGTGTACTCAACGACGAGCCTGGGTGCACGAATGGCAAAACGTCATTTTTTTCGGATGAATTCAGGTTCTGTCTACAGCATCATGATGAGGCCACAGGTAGACGGACTTTTAAGTAACTGTATAAGTGCATAGTGATACATTATAGTTCGTTTGCACAGTTTGCAACGAATAATTTAATAAACAAGATCTTTCAAATATATTTCAGTCGTTATTGATATTGAAAAATCAGCATATGTAATTGATGAGTTTTAGTTAAATGTTTCATGACAGAGAAACAATTTATCAGCAAATTAAACACATCTTTTCCGTTTGTCTGTGTTTTACTCTCTATTAAATATCACTGTTTACCCAGATCCTATGTATTAACGAAGCGACCTATTAAACAATTTCTTTTTGTACCGTCGTTCAGTTGTGTAGTTTCATGCACTGGAAGATAGAAGCATTACTAGCAATGACACTAGCAACTATCTCGGTCTGGTAGTGAATGATGATCCTTTTCGCGGGGAATTGAGATTATTTAGGTACCAGTTGCTATAATTCATCTGGATTACAAAACGTTTTACAGCTGATAGTTACGAGAATAATTGAAAA
Organism: Schistocerca cancellata; assembly: GCF_023864275.1. Lineage (NCBI taxonomy): Eukaryota > Metazoa > Arthropoda > Insecta > Orthoptera > Acrididae > Schistocerca > Schistocerca cancellata. The sequence continues at coordinate 474,306,165 of NC_064627.1, forward strand.
TCACAGTGTTATGCATCTGGCAAACAGTTTCGACATTCCATCAGAACTTCTAATCCGCCAAATTTCAAAGTATGTCCGAGAACAACTATATTGTCCCGATGAAAGTAATTCTTTGTTTTAGTTTTTGAATTCCCGGCCTCTTCTTACGCATCTTTTCAACCATTTCATGCACCTGAGTTGCGCAGTTCCCGCCAGTTATTCTACATTTTCAAGGAAATCAGTAGCAAGAACATTTTTACATTTCACAGGACACTAATCATATCCTACAGATGAACCCGATTGTCCCATTTTTAATGCGGGGCCATGGATTCTATAAATTACTTCCTTTTCTATTTTCCTAATGATGAGATGAAGCGGATCCACTTACCCAAGGTAACGAATAGCCACAAGAAAATCATTTGTATCCTTTCAAAGCATTCCAAACATTGTTAGAAAACTCGTTTTTGTGCTCAGTATAAGTATTTGAGAAATAAGTTGGCTATCTTGCACAGAATATACCTCATTAATCAACACTCAAATACACAGTTTAATCTACTACGAATTTTATCGTTCAATTGGGTAGAACGGCGGAATACTACTTCAGCGTACGACTACCCTTGAAAATTAGTACGCCCTCTTTCCCGACCCTGTAACGCAGCCAGAAATAGTCTGGCATGTCATGAACACATACCGCCTCAGCTCAGCACAAATGTTCTGTGGATGCAGCTTCAATAAGACATACACCTGTCACTTGCAATGTCTGCACTGTATTGGTGTGAATGAAGGGACACGAGCAGTGTAGAAAACCTCAAGGGCCACATCTACGCTAATGAATCACTTTATCGATCTATCAAGCTCACTGGTACTTGCCGGTCTGCATTCTTCGCGCAGAGAGAGTTGTCTAAGAAGAGTTCTGGTATGGAATGGATTTCATGCTATCACCTTTATACATTGGTTTCTGATTGTTGGTTTGCAAATACCGAAGTCAGTCTGTAAATCCTCCATAAATCTCTGCTCTCCACAATGGAACGGTATTTTTAAACTGATACATTTCGTTATCAACATTCCAGTGCTCCCATATAGAAACCTAAAGTCATAAAAGACTTCGTGACTGTACAGTAAGTACATGAAATTTTATTGCTAATGTAACCTCGACTTCTACTCCATAATGAAAGTGTGAGCTAATTCATACCTTTTGAAACCAGGAGAGATCGCTAATTCAGCAAGTAATGTTTACAAACTTACATGGTATGTCGGACATACAACAAGGATCAGTGATCACTTAGGAGCCGGTGGTCTCCAAGGCCATCTGGGGTTACTAAATGTCGTTTCAGTTATTTAGGAACATGCTGAAAAAAGATGCCCACTACAGGAGATGGTCAAAGATTTGTCCAGATGCATACAGACAGGCCTGACGCCAGCTGGAGTGGCCGAGCGGTTCTAGGCACTACAGTCTGGAACCGCGCGACCGCTGCGGTCGCAGGTTCGAATCCTGCCTCGGGCATGGACGTGTGTGATGTCCTTAGGTTAGTTAGGTTTAAGTAGTTCTTAGTTCTAGGGGACTGATGACCTCAGAAGTTAAGTCCCATAGTGCTCAGAGCCGTTTGAACCAACACGCATGACATCGGCGCTGCATTGGACGGCGCACTCTCTCAAAATCTACCTGGTGCATATCGAAGAAATCCTGCTACCGCAAAAGTCCTGCCCACTAGGTCCGCCGGCGATGTAACAGAATCGATTGGGGACAGATCGGGTGTCGGTGGTAGCCATGCGACTGGGCCACTTGTCTGCTGAAATGCGCGGGGGCTCCGTCCTGCTGAAATTAAATGCGGCGACTAACAGGCATGATTACATGATTCATTATGTCCTGCAGAGTCTCTCGCGGGAATACGAGATACGTGCGAGGATCAAGTCGGGCCGTGAGAATGTATGGCCCAATTAAACATTCTCTCCGACGGTACCAGCCCACACCTCAAGGGCAAATTGCGTTGTGAGGCATGCGTACATGTGGCATGTGGTTTCATATCCACACACGTATGCAGGTTGCGAAAATTCATCACACACCCGAGTTAGGACACAGCTTCATCGGTGAAGAGGACGCTCGCAGTGAAGCTTCGGTCTCGTGACCTTAGCGCCTTGTAGTGTTTGCGACACCTGTTTCTTTTGTTATGGCTGATCCTTGTTGTGTGCCAGATGTGTCAGTTTATAAACTTTTCTTTTAGTCGCCCTGTACAACGTTTACAATGTATGTGGAAAAATGAAGGTAGTATCGCGTAGAATCTACGGCGACCGAGTCATACGTCTTCCTAGGAGTGAGGAAACGGAAAGAGCTAAGGGCGGACCTACACTGATGAGCAAAACCGTTTCGACCCCTTCCGATCACGAGACGATAAATCCCCGTGTCGTTGCGGGGCTTTAGCTACATAGGGCGGATAAAAATATTGAAAAACAAAATGTATAACAACGCTTAATACGGTGAACGAAAACAAATAGCTTTCCGGAAACTTCCAGTCCGTTTGGAATGGATAAATATTTGTCCTGTATGGTTTTCAAGGGAATCTTAAACCATTCTTCCTGCAAAATAATGGCAAGTACAGGTAACGCTGACGGAGGCAGACAGCTATCACGCACACTTCCCCAGAAAGTAGGCCACAAAGCCTCACTAATATTGAGGTCTGGTGACTGTGGTGGCCACGTGACATGCGACAATTCATCCTCGCGCCCACAAAACCAGTCTGTGCGTGTAGAGTCTCCCTGCAGTATTGGAACGCAGCATTACCAATGGGGAACAATGGGACGGACCTGATCAGCCGGAACGATCACATAAAACTTGACAGTAATGCGACCTTTCTGGTTAACCATGAGACCCATGGAATGACACGATATGGCGGCCCAATTCATCACTGAACCGGCCGCGCTGGATTCGGCGAGCGGTCTTGGGCGCTGCAGTCATGGACTGTGCGGCTGGTTCCGGCGGAGGTTCGAGCGTCCCTCGGGCATGGGTGTGTGTGTGTGTGTGTGTGTGTGTTTGTCCTTAGGATAATTTAGGTTAAGTAGTGTGTAAGCTTAGGGACTGATGACCTTAGCAGTTAAGTCCCATAAGGTTTCACACACATTTGAACATTTGAACATCAGTGAACCCCCGCCATGTTTCACTCTTGAGACGTAAACTCGCCCGGAAGTTGCAAACAGTGTGAAACAAGATTCATTCGAGCAAATAACATCTTCAATTCCTCCATATGCCACGTTTTATGGCACCAAGTTTTACTGTTACGGGCATTTGCATCGCTGATGAGTGGGCTTGGAATTCCAGTTCACCGTGCAATTCCTTGCTTATGGAGTTTCCTACGTGTTGTATTGGTGCTGTCATGTTTCGTGAGTATGCCATTTTGTTGTACAGTGACTTTTGCAGCTGTCTTCCTCCTATTTTACGCCACAGTCCGTCACGCCCGTCACGATCGTTTGACACACGCTTTTGTTGACTTAGCGGATGATGTCCGCCCCCGGTAGCTGAGTGGTAATCGCGACAGAATGTCAATCCTAGGCGCCCGGCTTTGATTCTCGGCCAGGTCGGAGAAAAAAAATGGTCCAAATGGCTCTGAGCACTATGGGACTTAACATCTGAGGTCCCCTAGAACTTAGAACTACTTAAACATAACTAACCTATGGACATCACACATATCCAGGCCCGAGGCAGCATTCGAACCTGCGACCGTAGCGGTCGCGCGGTTCCAGACTGTAGCGCCGAGAACCGCTCGGCCACCAGCGGCCGGCCGGGTCGGAAAATTTCTCCGCTCAGGGACTGAATGCTGTGTTGTCCTAATCATCATCATTTCATCCCCATCGACGCGCAAGTCATCGATGTGGAGTCAAATCGAAAGACATGCACACGGCGAACGGTCAACCCGACGGGAGGCCCTAGTCACACGACATTTACATTTTTTAGCGGATGATGTTTTCCTGTTTTCCCTGGTATACGCAATAAACCTTCTATAAGGTGAATTGTGAAACAACAAACACCGCGACTATCTTGGGTAAGGAAGCACACACTATATAAACCCCAACGTTAGAGTCCAGTCAGACAACTGCCACCTTTCTAGTTGCAGATATAATTAGTGCGGTCCCAGACACGCGCTAGCACCACCTCGCACACGTGGCTCGGAAAACGACCCGTCAGTACAGTCTACGCAGGCACCATGCACGCTTCTAAGCTTTCTGCTGCATGGTAAGACATTCACCATAGTTATACGGGAGTCAGAAAATTTAAATAAGGTAATGCGGCTTCCTGTCACTTACAGATGCCACGTGATTGCAGACAATTTAATCACAGACAACCGGTTTTAGCATTCTATCAAATGATTCAAATGACTATGAGCACTATGAGACTTAACATCTGAGGTCATCAGTCCCCTAGAACTTAGAACTACTTAAACTTGACCTAACCTAAGGACATCACATACATCCATGCCCGAGGCAGGATTCGAACCTGCGACCATAGAGGTCGCGCGGTTCCGGACTGAAGTGCCTAGAACCGCTCGGCCGCACAGGCCGGCAGCATTCTATCAGTTTTACCTTGACGATGAAGGATGGAACTTGGCTGTATATAAATTCCAGCCTGCTTACCAATGTGAGTCCGTGGCTGGTTAGGGTGAGGGAAAGTAGTGGGAGGGGAAATTAAAGACGAATAAACATTAGAAGAAGTTTCTTGCACATTGTTAGTAGGACGCAGGGGGTAGCAGTATACGACACGTGAGAGATGATTTAGAAATAACAAAAAATAGCCTTGAAGAGTCCTTAATAATTTACTACTTTTTAAGTATGGTGGCCGAGAGAAATTGAAAAAGAAATAGAATATTTAAGAAAAAAGCACATACGAAAGAAATTTATTTCAGTTGAAAAGATAAATTAAAGGAAAAGTATCTCATGGTTTATTATTTCGGGTTCAACACTATTCTGCCGCCACATGGTACTGTATTCCACCTTCGAGTCGTCTACTGCGAATACCGTTGTTCAACATTATCCCTTGAACGTTGTGCTCTGAAACATCCGCATCCGCAGCAGCGCTGTACTCTGGAGCCATACCTGCCACAGACCTGCTTTACAGAGAAGACAAGCTCGCGACATTCTGTGATGACACGCTGACGTCCAGTGCTTTGTCAGCTACTCGTAGTTTCATTGCCGTGAATAACTTTCCATAGATGCTCACGACAGTAGCACGCGAACGATCGACGAGCTTCGCCGTTTGCCAAATTGCTCGCACCTAGGCACTGAGCTCCTACAATCTGTCCTTCGTCAAAGTCTGTCATGTCATTGGATTTCCTCATTTTGCGACCGGTTTCGTTGTTAGAATGATTGCCCATTCCTCTCTGCTTACATTCTTTCCTTATACAGCGGTTGGACAAAAATATGGAAGCATTGCGAGAAGTGTATACTTGCGCTTATTCAGAGTTGTGTTAATTCATATTTTAAAGTTTTTATCCATTTTAATTTTTTAAGGAAATCTCAATGACGATACAACACGTAATAGTACGTAAATTTCACGCATTGTAAAGCCAACCCCCACGGATATAGTCACATACAGGGTGGTCCATTGATAGTGACCGCGCCAAATATTTAACGAAATAAGCATAAAATGAAAAAACTACGAAGAACGACACTCGTCTAGCTTGAAGGGGGAAACCAGATGGCGCTATGGTTGGCCCGCTAGATGGCGCTGCCATAGGTCAAACGGATATCGACTGCGTTTTTTGAAATAAGAACCCCCATTTTTTATTACATATTCGTGTAGTACGTTTGTTGTTGTGGTCTTCAGTCCTGAGACTGGTTTGATGCAGCTCTCCATGCTACTCTATCCTGTCCAAGCTTCTTCATCTCCCAGTACCTACCGCAACCTACATCCTTCTGAATCTCTTGGTCTCCCCCTACGATTTTTACCCTCCACGCTGCCCTCCAATACTAAATTGGGGATCCCTTGATGCCTCAGAACATGTCCTACCGACCCATCCCTTCTTCTGGTCAAGTTGTGCCACAAACTTCTCTTCTCCCCAATCCTATTCAACACTTCCTCATTAGTTATGTGATCTACCCATCTAATCTTCAGCATTCTTCTGTAGCACCACATTTCGAAAGCTTCTATTCTCTTCTTGTCCAAACTATTTACCGTCCATGTTTCACTTCGATAGATGGCTACACTCCATACAAATACTTTCAGAAACGACTTCCTGACACTTCCTGACACTTAAATCTTCTGTAGTACGTAAAGAAATATGAATTTTTTAGTTTTTTTTTTTTTGGCTTTGTGGTAAATGGCGCTGTAATAGTGTTTACGTGGAACAGCCTGGGTGCTTTAGTCCATCTAAACCTCCCGAAGACCGTTATCAGCCATTCATGGACTTCATGTTTCCAAACAACGATGGAAGTTTTATGGACAACAATGCGCCATGTCACTGGGCCACAATTGTTCACGACTGATTTGAAGAACATTGCGGACATTTCGAGCGATAAATTTGGCCGCTCAGATCTCCCGAAATGAATGCCATCGAAAATTTATGTGACATAATTGAGAAGTTAGTTCGTGCAAAAAACCCTGCAGCAGCAGCAGCAACACATCCATTATTACGGGCGGCTAAAGAGGCAGATTCGCTCAGTATTTCTGTATGGGATCTGTAACGACTTGTTGAGTCCGTGACAGGAACAGTTACTCCATTACACCGGGCAAGAGGAGGTCCTGCACGATATTAGGAGGCAACGCACGTCTTTTTCAACCTAAGTGTAATCAGACAAGTGTTGCAAACAAGAGAAAAGGATGAAATGATAACACAGGGGGAGAACTGTCATTTTAACATCCTCCCCTTATTAATGTGAATTGGAATGTCAGTTACAAGAAAAGAAAAACATACATGAGGAAATGGAGTCAAGGAACAGAAAACTTATTTTTTAGGGTCATAAAATCAGAAAACCACATCGTGAATGGAAGTCATCGTAAGAAAGACACATGTGAAAAAACAAGATGAAAAGGAGTGTTATCAAAAAACTCTCAGTATTTCGACAATGATACTCTGGATCAAGACGATAAAAGCAAATCAGACGTCAATTGCTTGAATTGTGACGACGTATTTTCAAGCTCAGAAGAAGGGGAAGCTGTGATTCAATGAGGAAAATGTCCTTGGTAGACGAAAGCTGAAGTGGACCAGATGATGAGGACTTTTACTTTACAAGTAAAATTTGTGAATAATATTCTTAATTTGATTATATTTCAATAAATATGTCTGATACTTTTCCACAAAAAAATCTTGTTTTCTCTGTCAGCATGTGTACCCGCTTTTACCCAACTAATGGATTCAGACCCGGATATTTGACTTTTTACATGAAGTAACCTTTCATTGAAACATACAATAGCTATGACTCCTCAGGGACAACATATTGTATCCAATTAAAGAATAATTATTTTTATCAAATCTGACGATCTCCAGGTTAAAGAGTTTAGCTCCAAAGCGATTTAGAGTGTTAGCTGCCCGATCTTAGTCCCCTTTCCCCTAACTGTTATGCATATAGTTTGTGGTTAAGCACTTTTAGAATTTTCCTGTAGAATGTCTTTGAGTTTCAAGAGTCTCATTTAACTTCGACATTAAAGCACTTACGTGTGTTACAGCGTCTAAGTGAAAGTCGCCACCACTTCACGGATGTCCGTGCATCAGACTCGTCCATTTAACGCTCAGCAAATTAACTACATAGCGACGGTCGCAACGCCTCTGGTTCTGCCAACTCGAGCCAGAGTGCTTCTAAAATGCCGGACGTCAAACGGAGCGAAAATTGAGCAGCCCCGCTAATGGTGGGGTGGGGTGAAGGAGGTGGGGGTGGGGCGGAGCCGACAATTAGGCAGAGTGGCCTGTCCAGCGGCCCACGGCTATCGACCTGCAGCGCTGTCACCTCCAGCAAGTGCCTGCCTGCCTACCCGTCTCACTCGCTCTGATTCGAAAAACAAGAGTGACAGCCAGCGACGCTACACTGCCTCGCGTTGCGGCGCTCGACATGCGCCGAACCCTGCCGGAAATGTCGCGGTTCCGGTCTTCACGCGGTACGACGTGCACGATCGGTATGTCATGGGATGTGATATGAAAAAGACGATTTTCGTTGTAACACGTCTGCGTCTGTACCCAACCCAGTCCACAGAGCATAATGAATTTACCAGTATAACCAGTGCATTTGTGTATGGTGAGAGTTAGAAATTACCGTCTCTAGTGGTAGATCTACTTAAGCACACATTGTGAAGTTCATTAATGTTGTTCATAATTATTAATTATTGAATAATTGCACTTGATAGCCACATTTGAAATAAATAATAAATAACGGAACTGGATTCAGCAGCTGCAGAAATGTGTAAACTAATGCATTACATACACTATGTGATCAAAAGTATCCGGACACCCCCAAAAACATACGTTTTTCATATTAGTTGCATTGTGCTGCCACCTACTGCCAAGTACTGCAAACCAGCGACCTCAGTAGTCATTAGACATCGTGGGAGAGCAGAATGGAACGCTCGGCGGAACTCACTTCGAACGTGGTCAGGTGATTGGGTATCACTTGTGTCATACGTCTGTACGCGAGATTCTCACACTCCTAAACATCCCTAGGTCCACTGTTTCCGATGTGATACTGAAATGGAAAAGTGAAGGGCCACATAAGCACAAAATCCTACAGGCCGAACCCGTCTGTTGAGTGACGGAGACCGCCGACAGTTGAAGACGGTCGTAATGTGTAATAGGTAGACATCTCTCCAGACCATCACACAGGAATTCCAAACTGCATCAGGATTCACTGCAAGTACTATGACAGTTAGGCGGGAGGTGAGAACTTGGATTTCATGGTTGAGCGGCTGCTCATAAGCCACACATCACGCCGGTAAATGCCAAACGACGCCTCACTTGGTGTAAGGAGCGTGAACATTGGACGATTGAACAGTGGAAAAACGTTGTGTTAAGTGACGAATCACGGTAGACAATGTGGCGATCCGACTGCAGGGTGTGGGTATAGCGAATACCTGGTGAACGTCATCTGCCAGCGGGTGTACTGATAACAGTAAAATTCGGAGGCTATGGTGTTACTGTGTGGTCGTGATTTTCATGGAGGTAGCTTCCAACCCTCGTTGTTTTGCGTGTCACTATCACAGAACAGGCCTACACTGATATTTTAAGCACCTTCTGGCTTCCCACTATTGAATAGCAATTCGGGGATGGCGACACCTGTTCATAATTCACGGTCTGTGGTGGAGTGGTTTCACGACTGTAACATCCCTGTAATGGACTGGCCTACAAAGAGTCCTGACCTGAAGCCTATAGAACATTTTGGGTTGTTTTGGAACGCCGACTTCGTGCCAGGCCTCACCGACCGACATTGACACCTCTGCTCAGTGCAGCACTCCTTGAAGAATGGCCTGCTATACCCCAAAAAACCTTCCAGCACCTGATTGAACGTATACCTGGGAGATTGATAGCTGTCATCAAGGCTAACGGTGAGCCAACACCATATTGAATTCCAGCATTACCGATTGAGGGCGCCACGAGCTTGAAAATCATTTTCAACCAGGTGTCCGGATACATTTGATCACACAGTGTAAGCGAAGACACAGTGTCTCAGGACAACGTGAACAGATTTCATATAAACAAGAATAACAGAAACAGTCGCGATTACCACTTCCGATCCTTCACAGACGTCTTCAGATTCAAATAAAATAAAAGAGGAGAAGGGGGTATGAAAGCGCAAGCTGCCCATAATGTGACATGAAAATAGGCCTACATACAACAGGCGCACCCAAGGGAAACATAAATTTATCTATGTTGTACACAATTTATTGCGACAGCATGCAGCCGTCATCAGGTGCTTTAGTGTTACACGCATGTTAATCTGGAGTGCGGTAAGTTCATTTCCTGGGTGTGCCATTGAGGTAACATGGCAAAATTTATTGTTGCACAGAAAAATTAGTTTATATCGGTGTATACCCGAAGCGATTTGTTCATTGATTTCCTTACATACATTTTTTTCTGAGTAAGTATTTCTGTGGCACAAAGAACACAAGAATCAATGTAATCGATCACTTAACAATTCCATATTCAGTTGTTTACATTTCAACCATTCTTAGTAGCTAACATGGAACTTACGTAAGTTGCAAAGACTCTACAAAGGGTGAAAACACAATCTTCTTATATAAGCATATTCATATAGTAGCACATATTATACGGCATCATCGTTTGGTATTTTTTAATTCGGTATAATTAAAGACTATAATTTTCTTTTTCCTCTGTTAACTAAATCTGTTAATAACATAAAGAATCCACACTGGAGGAATTTCTGAAGAAACTTACATTGTTACTTTGTAGCTTATTTTCCAACTTGTTGTCATACACTGATCCATGAATGGAAATTTATAGTTCTTCATAAAAATCCATTTTGTGTCTCTTGTGCATTTTATGTCATATATGAAGACCGTTCGTGATATCCTGGAATGGACCTCCAGTGTCGCTAATGTTGGTAACTACTGATGATTTTCCATAACTGCTTATGTGGTGGGAATTTGTGTGTTCCTTGTACCTTTTTTGGCAGTCTCTCTCCGTTCGACCTACACAGAGGTTCTTGCATATAATACCGTACTATTTTGGAAAGGCCTGATTGCTGCTGTCCACCTGTCTGAGCGTTTATCTCGCATATGTTTCCTGTTGTTTGTTACATGTTGTGGAAGTTATGAGTAAACGAAAAGTACTATATAACCACACTCTTTAATATGTGCCATGACAAATACGCTTATATAAAAAGACTGTATTTATATAGTGTTTGTTCTCTCTCAAAGTAAAATAACTTTATGTTAGCAGACTTCGTAACGTAAACAAGTGAATGTGAGAGTCGTAGGTGCTGGTGTCCTATTTATTCTTGTTCTCTATTTATCAGAGAAATACATATTGAGTAAAAATGTAAGTAATCATGTAATATGACATTATTCCCATTTTAACAATGAAACATTGCTTATAAATCCCCGAAAGCAATTTCCTTAATAAAGGACTTGGTGCCCAATTGTAGCAAGGTAACATATATATCCTAGCCATCTTATATGTATATGTGTATGGGAAACCTACTCTTGTCGTGCACCTGCCTTACATGGATGTTGGAAAATTTCCAGACAGTGAGTCACAGTAGTCCCTTGTTTACCCCCTAGAGTTTCCCATAGCTTAATAGGCCACAACAATGTAGAAGTACCTTCTGTACTAGTGTCACGTACTGTTGGGTCTTATTCTTGCATGATGTCAGTCACGACTTTAATAAATTTTTGAGACTAAAGAACACGAGATTAGCGTTTATTACTCGTTGATGTAGCTCCTTTGTCGATTTACTTTCATTGAATGAATGGTTCAAATGGCTCTGAGCACTATGGGACTCAACTGCTGAGGTCATTAGTCCCCTAGAACTTAGAACTAGTTAAACCTAACTAACCTAAGTACATCACAAACATCCATGCCCGAGGCAGGATTCGAACCTGCGACCGTAGCGGTCTTGCGGTTCCAGACTGCAGCGCCTTTAACCGCACGGCCACTTCGGCCGGCTACTTTCATTGGTCTGGATGAATCTCAGATACATGAACCAGTTCAAGGTGTGTGCCCGTCAACACCAATAGAAAGAAGGAGAACTATTCAGTGTGATGCAACGAGTATCTAGTTGTATTATCATTCAGTAACAGCTCAATTTTGTTCGCACTATGCAGAAATCGGGAAGTGTCAGCGCATACTTGCTCCAGTGTGCCACCAAGAATCACAACATCGTCAGCAGATGTCAAGATTGTGTCTGCTCGCACCGTCTCCATTTCTTTGATTTGACCAGTGTCACTGCTTATTTTTTCAAAGGCTAAGATGAGTAGTACTGGTGCCAAGGGATCACATAATCTTCATCGTTTTCGAATACTGAATGGTGGCAACAGTTGGTTGCCGAACCGTACGTGACATTCGTTTGGAAGTAGCAAGCTGCAAGTAATCAGATGCATTTTGATGGGATATGAAAGTCCCCTGGCGTTTTACATAAGACTGAGTGGTCTATGATGCCATAAGTAAGTCGAAAACCAATGAAAAGGAGGTGTAATTCTCGATAATTATCTGATAGTACATCGTCAATAAGGGCCAGTCAAATAAAACTAGAGAGATGGGAAAAAAGTAAGTTAAGTGTTTATAATTTAAAAAATAATCGCCACAACTCTTAAAAAATTTATTTAATTGTGAGACAAGGCTTTCGAGGACTTGATGTAAAAATGTTTGCGGTTGACTACGAAACCATGATTCTACCTAGGCGTGCACCTCTTCATCTGAAGCAATTCATTGGCCGAAAGTGTGTTTCGTTAGGGTTCAAAAAATATGGAAAACGCATTGGGAGAGATCGGAACTATATGGAGGATGTGTATGGGCATCCCACATTTTGAAAATGTTGTCTCGTCTACGCTGCAGAAGTTTCGCTTGAGTTATTTGAATATCTGTCAGATATAATGACCAAAGTATCTGCGAAATTATTACCACGTGTTGGAGAAACAAATACATTCCACTACAATGGAAGCACGCAGAGGTAGCCCGTATATTCAAGAAAGAAGGACAGACAAATTGCTAAATCTGTCGAATACTGCAAAACAGTCTACTAGAAATCCTCCAAAACACTACAAGAAAAAACAGCAAAACTGTGTAAGTCGTCTTAAATAAAAGCAAACATGATTAAGGAGAGTAAGGATCAGTATTGATAATATAACCAGATTATAGTAAGTTATTGTAAAACATAGATTTACAATGAGGAAACACATACACTGATCAGCTAGGAGCGCTTTGGTGAGTGTCTTCAACACGCGTCGAACCCAAGGTGAGACCCCGTCCAGATTTCGTGAGGTTGGGTGGCCACCCCACATTAAGGATGTTGGACACCGTAGGCTGTGCAGATTGATAAAACAGGACAGCAGGGGAAATGTAGCAGAACTAATATCAGACTTAAATTCTGGGCAGAGTCCAAGTCCGAACACTCCTGAATATGACCTCTATAGCCGACGACCTATTCATGTGTCAATTATAACACCGCGACATCGCTCGTGACCATCTACACTGGACGTCGCTGCAGTACCAGAGTGTTTTATGGTCTAATGAATGCCGATGCCTTCTTTATCAAGCCAATAGAAGGGCGCGAATCGGTCGTCTTCCAGAGGAACAGCTTCTCGACACCTGCACTGCGGGACGAAAAAAGCTGGCGGCGGTTAAAATATGCTCTGGGGAATATTCATGTGGGCTTCCATAAGTCCAGTAGAGCCCGTGCAAGGCATCATTACGGCCAAGGAGTATCGTAGACTGGTTGCAGACCGCATAAACCCCTTCATGACGATCATGTTTCCCGACAACAGTGACACTATGTGATCAAAAGTATACGGACACCCCAAAAACATACGTTTTTCATATTAGGTGCATTTTGCTGTCGCCTACTGCCAGATACACCATATCAGCGACCTCAGTAGTCATTACACATCGTGAGAGAGCAGAGTGGGACGCTCCGCGGAACTCACGGACTTCGAACGTGGTCAGGTGATTTGGTGGCACTTGTGTCATACGTCTGTACGGAGATTTCCACACTCTTTAACATCCCTAGATCTACTGCTTCCGATGTGATAGTGAAGCGGAAACGTGAAGGGATACGTACAGCACAAAAACGTACAGGCCGACTTCATCTGTTGACTGACACAGACCGCCGACAGTTGAAGAGGGTCGTAATATGTAATAGGCAGACATCTCTCCAGACCATCACACAGGAATTCCAAACTGGATCAGGATCCACTGCAAGTACTATGACTGTTAGGCCGGAGGTGACAAAACTTGGATTTCACGGTTGAGCGGCTGCTTATAAGCCACATATCACGCCGGTAACTGGCAAACGATGCCTCGTTAGGTAAAAGGAGCGTAAACTTTGGACGACTGAATAGTGGAAAAATGTTTTGTGGAGTGATGAATCAGGGTACACAATGTGGCGATAGGGTGGCAGGGTGTGATAATGATGAATGGCAGGTGAACCTCATCTGCCAGCGGGTGTAGTGACAACAGTAAAATTTGGAGACGGTGGTGCTATGTTGTGGTCGTGTTTTTCATGGAGGTGGCTTGCAACCCTTGTTGTTTTGTGTGTCACCAATCACAGGACAGGCCTACATTGATGTTTTAAGCACCTTCTCGCTTCCTACTACTGAAGAGCAATTCGGGGATGCTGTTGCATCTTTCAACACTATCGATCACCTGTTCATAATGCACAACTTGCGGCGGAGTGGTTACACCACAACAGCATCCCTGTAATGGACTAGCCTGCACTGACTCTTGATCTGAATCCTACCTAACATCTTTGGGATGATTTGGAACGCCGACTTCGTGCCAGTCCTCAGCGACCGACACCGATACCTCTGCTCAGTGCAGTTCTCCGTGAAAAATGGGCTGCCATTCCCCAGGAAACGCTCCAGCGCCTGATTGAACGTATGCCAGCGACAGTGGAAGCTGCCGTCAAGGCTAAGGGTCGGCCTACACCATACTGAAGTCCAGCATTATCGATGGAGGGCGCCACGAACTTGTAAGTCATTTTCAGCCAGATGTCCGGATACTTTTGATCACATTGTGTATTTCAGCAAGATAATACGCAACGTTACAAGGCCAAGGGTGTGATGGAGTGCTTCAAGAACACAGTGGGGAATTCTATTTGATGTGCTGGCCCTCGATCTAATCAGATCTGAAACTGACTGAACACATCTGAGATGCGACTGAACGTGGCGTCAGCGCTCATCGCCCCCTCTCCGGAATTTACGGGAATTAAGTGACTTGTGTGTAACGATGTGTTGTCAACTGCCTCCAGCGATCTACCAAAGCATCGTTGTTTCCATGCCGCAACGCTTCGCCCCTCTCATCCGAACCAAAGGTGGACATATCGGGCTAATAGGCCGCTGGTCATGGTTGATTCCACTACAGCATTTTACCTTGTAAAGAAGCAAAGGCTTCTACATAATCAACAACATGAATTTCTCTAAACATTTAATGCAAAATATAAAAAGAACGTCTGAAGAACAGTATGAATAAGGCAAAAATTATCAAAATAGAGCGAGTGTTAAAGTAAGTTTAAGATAAGGGTGTGGTTTATCACCTATTACCTTTCCTATCTAGATAAACGAAATCACTTGGAATGGTTAAGTTAACTATCACTTTTGTTATTTAATCTTAAAAACCGGGACTGTATATTGACGATTCTATTTGTAGATTACCATGGGAAGAATAACCTGCAAAGCGAAACATATCAACCAGGATGACTCTGTGGTGCAAACTTCTTCGAGATATTTGATAATAACATGAAGGTGGTGACATTCATTGAGACACCACAAAATTAGGTAAAAATTATAATGGATGGAACAGTGGAGTAAGAAAGGAATTTTAAATAACTAATACTTTTAAATATTAATACATCATACGAATCCCCAAGTGGTCTTCAACATGCGATAGAGAAATTTAACTTAATGAATGGTACTACTAGACGAATCTTTCAAAGAAAAGAAAGGAAAGGGACATTTATGAATTTTTCAGTACACTCTTACTCCCACTTATACGTTACACACTGAGGTGAAAAAAGTCATGGGATAACGATATGCACTTATGCAGATGGCGGTAGCGTCACGTAGCAAGGCTAAGAACAGAAGGGCATTGACGGAGCTATCATTTGTGTTCGGTTGATTTGTGTGACATGGTTTCGACGTGATTACGGCCGTACGACGTTTGATCGCAGAACGGTAGTTGCAGCTAGACTCATGGGACATTCTGTTTTGGAAATCGTTCGAGAATTCAATATTCCGAGATCCACAGCGTAATAGCGTGCCGAGAATGCCAGATTTCAGGCATTACTTCTCACCATGGACAGCTCAGCGGCCGACGGCCGTCAGTTAACGACCAAGAATAGTGGCCTTTGCGTAGAGTTTTCAGTTCTAACAGACAAGCAACACTGCGTGAAATAACCGCAGAAATCAATGTATGACGTTGAAAGAACGCATCAGTTAGGATATTGGGGCGAAATTAGTCGTTAATGGGTTATGACAGCGGACGACAGACGCGATCGCCTTACTACCAGCACGCCTGCAGCGCCTCTCCTGGGCCCGAGACCAAACTGGTAGGACTTTAGACGACTGGCAAACCATGGCCGCATCAGATGAGAACAGATTACAGTTGGTAAGTGCTGATGGTAGGGTTGGAGCGGGCTCAGACACACGTTGTCAACAATGCACTGTGCCGGCTCTGTGATGGTGTGGGCTGTGTTTGCATATAGTGGACTGGGTCCTTTGGTGCAACAGAACCTACCATAGAGTGGAAATGGAGAACATTTCCCGCCATTTACAGACTACATGTTCCTAAACAACGATGGAATTTTTAATGGACGACAAGGCCTCTTACAACAGGTCACAACTGTTTGTGTTTGGTTTGTAGAACGTTGTGGAGAACTAAAGCGCATGGTCTGGCTACCCACCTGCTCGACATAAATTTCATCGAACATTTACAGGACATAATCGAGACGTCAGTTCGTGCACAAAATCCAGCACCAGCAACTCTGTCGCAACTATGGACGGCTATAGAGGCAGAATGGCTTGAATATTTCTGCAGGATACTTTCAACGAAATGTTGAGTCGATACCACGTCGAGATGCTCCACTACGATGGGCAAAAGGAGATCCGACATCATATGAGGAGGATCTCGTGGCTTTCGTCACCTCAGTGTAACGTATGGAATCTGAATTTGGATAACAAGAAAAAAAATTCTGCTAGACTCCACAGCAAGGAAATGGAAATTCTCTGAGATGTAGCACGGTACACAAGGCAGAACAGAGAACGATGTACATAAATAAGTTAGATTTTTGTACGTCCATCCTTTTTGCAGGAGGTCTTTGGGACGACGGCCGTTGACTACTATGAGAAAATAAAACACCTACAACAGCCTTTATGATTGTATTTAATTTTTTGCAACAAAATAAAATACAATCATAAAAACAGTTGTAGGTGTTTTATTTTCTTACAATAATTTAGAATTAGCGTCTTCAAATGAAAGACTAGAAGCATACAGATAAAATAAAACAGTACAGTAGTAGCATAGAGGATCAGAGAGTACTAGAAATGCTATACAAATACAGACAAGTATAAAACAAGAAGAGAAACATAGAAAACCCAATGGACAGATTGGCCTTTGCAAGTAGCTGTAACAGGCAAAGCAGAGGGCGATGAGATTATGACACTAGTGCAGCATTATGTATGTGAAAAAGACGAAACAATGTAATATAAGTGTATGCCGGACTTCGGTCATTGCCAGAATTTTCACGCAGTGAAGCACTATATAACGATAAAAATCATTTTTCTGAAATAAAACATTACTTTTTGAATTAAAATAATGGTGAAAAGGAACAGGAATCTCTTCTGCTCAAGTTCTATCTCTCTCTTTCCCTCTCCCTCTATAACGCTCGCCCACATACTCTCTCTTTTAAAACACATAAATAAGCACAAAACAATGGAAATTAACTTCCAAAGCAGAAGAACACAGACTGTAAAGCAGAAAGAATTTTTCAACATACTTTGCTCATAATTCACTTTTCATACAGTTCCAGAATTAAAAAGCAGCACGTGCAACGCATACAAATGTATGTTACAGAAACGAAAAGTAAAAATGCTGCGCAGCAAAAACGGAAAGTACTGTATGGTAGTCTCGCACGTGGACTGAATATCAGATAGCAACGAACTTGACCTGAAGTCGTTTTCACGTAGGCCTAATTTTATTGGGTTTTTTGCGGTTTGCAATTTCCGCCTTAGATGCATGGTTTCTGTTACCTTACACCTATTATTAATTATCAGTCTGCCTGGTATGTATTGCTGTGACAACGAGTTCAAATGGACAGCAGTTCCATCACGATCAGAGCTAGTAAGTCAGCAGAATCCTTGCACTGTAGTTTGTTTTTGTTGTTGACGACTTCTGTACGAAGACGGATTTGAGGCGGACCTCCTCTCTCAATCCTGAATAAGCCTCTTCATTTCTGCAAAACTACCGTAACATTCATCCAGTTCAATAAGTTTACTTTATTCATGGCTATGTCTCCCTCTATAGTTTTTATCCCCCACACTTGCCATTCATTTCGTGTTTCCCGAATATGATTAGGTACCTCCTCATTAGCTATTCGATCTACACATATAATCCCAAGCAATTTTCTGAAGCACCACATTTCGAAAGTTTCCTTCTCTTTTTGTGTGAACTACTTATCCTCCAAGTATCACTTTCGCACAAGGCTACATCGTAGGAAACACCTTCAGAAAAGACTTCCTAATGCTTATATTAACATTATATGTCAACAAAGTCTTATTTTCTGAAATGCTTTTCTTTCTATTTCCAGCATAAATATTATAACCTCTCTTATTTGGCCATCTTCAGTTATGTTTCTGTCCAAACAGCAAAAGTGATAGACTTCTTTTAGTGTCTCATTTCCAAACATAGTTACATCAGTATCACATTGGTTTATTTTGATGACATCCCGTTACACTTGTTTTACCTTTGTTTATGTTCACCTCAATACTTCTTTCCAAAGCACGAGGCATTCCGTTCAACTGACCATACAACTCCTTTGCCGTTTCTAACATAATTAAAATGTCGTCGGAAACATTGAGGTAGTTACTTCTTCTCTCTCAACTTTAATTCCATTTCCAAATTCATTCATGAGTTTTTTTTTTTTAACTGTTTGCTCATTGTACAAACTAAATAATACTGTGGATAACTTACAAGCCTGTTTCACCTTTCGTTCAACCACTGCTTCCATTTCACGTCCTTCGACTCTTACAACTCCAGTCTGATTTCGGTACCTTTCGATCACAATGTTTTATTCCTACAATCTACAAAATTTCAAAAGTAAAATCAAGTCAACATTTTCAAAACCTTTCTCTAAATCTATACATGCTATAAACTCAGGTTTACCTGCCGTCACTGGACTCGCATTCGGGAGGACGACGGTTCAATCCCGCGTCCGGCCATCCTGATTTAGGTTTTCCGTGATTTCCCTAAATCACTCCAGGCAAATGCCGGGATGGTTCCTCTGAAAGGGCACGGCCGACTTCCTTCCCCATCCTTCCTTAATCCGATGAGACCGATGACCACGCTGTCTGGTCTCCTTCCCGAAAACAACCAACCAACCAACCTGCCGTCAGTATTGCCTCGGGCGTCTAAATGTCGAATAATTCCATACATGTAAAGCAGCCGACCTACGTGCGGGACTCTAGCGATTAATGTGAACGGAAATCGATTCATGAACCATTAATTACGCTCACGAGTGCTGAAGAACAATTTGTTTTTCTGTTACAAACGGATATCAAAGATACATGTTAAATAAGTAAGTGACCGAGGGAAAATGTAAACGCCCGCAGTATAAATTTATTATTTTCCATTTCTGAATAAATGCCGAGGAAGTGAAAGCCCACCAGTTTCTTCCACGAATTATTATGATCGCAATATAAATTTCAACAAAACGTTTGTGTCAAAATGAAACATATAATCACGCTAAGTCGATCTTTCAAAACTGAGTTTATTCAATTTAACAATTATCGAGGTGACAGTGTTTGCTGTGGGCATGTAGCTTTGCAAGTATAAATGCCTGTGTGAATTTGCGGTGGAATGAGTGGTGTGGTCGGTTTGCGATGCGGTGCATGTATCTTGACTCATCTACATCTACTTCCACATCTACATGGATACTCTGCAAATAACATTTAAGTGCCTAGTAGAGGGTTCATCGAACCACCTTCACAATTCTCTCTTATTCCAGTCTCGTATGGCGCGTGGAGAAAACGAACACCTATATCTTTCCGTACGATCTGATCTCGCTTATTTTACTATGGTGTCCGTTTCTTCCATGTAGGTCGGCGTCAGCAAAATATTTTTGCATTCGTATGAGAAAGTTGTTGACTGAAATTTCGTGAGAAGATTCCGCAGCAATGAAAATCGGCTTTGCTTCGAATATATCTACCCCAAATTCCGTATCTTTCAGTGATACTCTCTCCCCTATTTCGCGATAATACAAAACGTGCTTCCTTTCTTTGTACTTTTTCGATGTACTCCGCCAGTACTATCTGGTAAGGATCCCACGCCACTCAACAGTATTCTAAAAGAGCACGGATAAGCGTAGTGTAGGCAGTCACCTTAGTACATCAGTTACATTTTCTAACAAGGGAACTCCCCATCGCACCCCCCTCAGATTTAGTTGTAAGTTGGCACGGTGGATAGACCTTGAAAAACTGAACACAGGTCAATCGAGAAAACAGGAAGAAGTTGTGTGGAACTATGAAAAAATAAGCAAAATATACAAACTCAGTAGTCCATGCGGAAGATAGGCAACATCAAAGATAAAGGAGAGCTCAGGTGCGCCGTGGTCCCGTGGTTAGCGTGAGCAGCTGCGGAACGGGAGGTCCTTGGTTCAAGTCTTCCTTCCAGTGAAAAGTTTAATTTTTTATTTTCAGACAGTTATTATCTAACGTGTTTTCCTGTGGAGGAATCGGTTGACCTATGACCTTGCGATCAAATGTTTTCGGTTCCCATTGGAGAGGCGCGTCCTTTCGTCTACTAAATGCACAGTTTTGCGGTGCGGTCGCAAAACACTGACACTAAACTTATTACAGTGAACAGAGACGTCAATGAACGAAGGGACAGGTCATAACTTTGCGAAAATAAAGAAAGTAACCGTTTCACTCGAGGGAAGATTTGAACCAAGATCGTGTCGTTGCGCAGCTGCTCGCGCTAACCACGGGATCACGGCGCTCCTGAGCTTACACTGTCCTTGATGTTGCATATCTTACGCATGGACTACTCAGTTTGTATATTTTGCTTGTTTTTTTTTTTCATAGTTCCACCCAACCTCTTCCTGTTTACTCGATTGATGTGTGTTCAGTTTTTCAAGGCCTATCCACTGTGCCAACTTATAACTAAATGTGAGGGGGGTGCGATGGGGAGGTTCCCTTGTAAGTGCCAATAAAACGCCGTCTTTGGTTAGCCTTCCCCACAACATTTTCTGTGTGTTCTTTCCAATTTAAGTTTTTCGTGATTGTAATTCCCGGGTATTTAGTTGAATTGACTGCCTTTAGATTTGACTTATTTATCGTGTATCCTAACTTTAAAGGACCCCTTTTGGCACTCATATGGATGACCTTACACTTTTCCTTATTTAGGGTCAATTGCCAATTTTCGCACCATACAGATATCTTTTCTAAATCGTGTTCCATTTTGTTTTCACCTTTCTCTCTGCAGACTACTGAGCCAGTCGTCTTTGTCAGAAAGGCACGAGGACACTGAAACTGCCATTTCCTTGACATTTCAATGACTGCGTTATCGCGATTACAAAGCCTTAGTGTGTTCACTGTGTATACAGTGCATGAAACAAAACAATGAACCTCTAACAAACGCTGAACGATGTATTTGGTGCATTCGTATTGAGGTAGATAAAGTTTCAAATTTTCCTGGTGTCAGCCAGATTTAAGATTCACCGAGCCTCCCTAAATCACTTCACTTGAATGTCGGCATAGTTTTAATGATAATTCACCGCTCCCTCCCTCCACTTTTCCTGCCTCGTGTTGGAGCTGTCCGAGGCTGTTTTCATTTGTTAATAATCGTTATGTAGATGGAAAATTAACACTAGTCATCTCTCCTCCTTTTTACTTGGTCCAAGGGAAAATTCTTCAGCTCTTAGATAACAGATGCAGTTGCCTTCTTCCTATATTGGGATGACGTCACGAAACTGTCTGTTGCTATTATCTGCTAGTGGCAATACATGAAAACCAAACGGTACATCAGTTCTTCTCCAAGGGACATGCCTTACAAGAAGGCTTTTTCATCAATTTCGTCCCATCTCCTATATTCACACAATCTGAGCAGATATTAATTATCAACTTTTCTCTGGCCGGCCGGAGTGGCCGTGCGGTTCTAGGCGCTACAGTCTGGAACCGAGCGACCGCTACGGTCGCAGGTTCGAATCCTGCCTCGGGCATGGATGTGTGTAATGTCCTTAGGTTGGTTAGGTTTAATTAATTCTAAGTTCTAGGCGACTGATAACATCAGAAGTTAAGTCGCATAGTGCTCAGAGCCGTTTTGAGCCAACTTTTCTCTACCTTTTCTCCATGAAAGAAGTTATTAAACAAGTGCGACGTGACGAAACTTGGCCAAATGATGCGAGGAAGATTCTTCGTTGGAAGATGTCGAACCAAGACAAGCCAAAACGTTCCATATTTCTGCAGTACTTGGCAATCATCCAATGCCGGTATCAGTATTCCAAAACCTTTGTTGGTATTCTTTGTACTGAGGGCACGTGAAACTGTTAATAGCAATTAAATGCCACCACTGGGCTGGAATGTGACCTCGACGCATCACGAGTGAGGAGTAAACTAGGTGTCAACATAGGAATTCAGTCCCTGTCTTCCTCGAATTTTAATGGTTGCGCTAGAACATCACCACCCTTAAAATCACTGTAGTTAGGTTAACCGCACAAAAAGGTTACACAGCAGACATTTTTTACAAATTTTGAACGAGAGACGTCAGTAAATGGATTCATATTCCCTTTTATTTTACGGCTTACCGCCATCGCTAGTGTTTAATTGGCCACCGGCTTTTCAAATCAAACTATGTGCTGTATATACAGCAATTCATGTCCTCCTGGTCGTTCCAGCTGTAACATCCGAACACTAACCTGTTATTCCGGCTTCGTGGCTGGAATTACTGCTCTCAAATAGCCACAACAGTAGGGAACTCAAACATCAGAGCTGCAGGTGGAAGAGTTAATCGCTC
The DNA here is from genome assembly GCF_023864275.1 of Schistocerca cancellata. NCBI lineage: Eukaryota > Metazoa > Arthropoda > Insecta > Orthoptera > Acrididae > Schistocerca > Schistocerca cancellata. Next base: position 474,329,009 of record NC_064627.1, read on the forward strand.
TTCGCAAACAGCAGTCATATTTCGTCCGCAAACCGTTACAACTCCCGTCTGATTGCATTTGCTTCGACTGTCAGTCTCGATTAACTCACTCTTCACAGCATTGCATTTAGTACTGCTGTGCTGCGGCTATTTTATAGAAAAGTTCCTTTTTTTTTGGGATCTGACATTTCCAGCATTTTCTATACAACATTTGGCGTAATATCTCTTTCTGAATTTTTCTTCAAACTTAATGTACCACTTCAGTCATAAGATGATCCATCCACTATAAATAAAAGGAATAACTAATTAAAATTTCCAGTAGAGTGATTTAGAAAATCAGGCAACAGCCGATAACGAGATATGGAAAGCGGGACAGTATTATTAAATTGAGAAGATTATGTCAAACTACGTTGATTACGTAATATAAAGATATAAATCGTAAGATATGACAGATTTGTGACTGGTTTCATCAATAGAAAAATGATTGAAACACTGAATTAAACAGCAGCCAACTATCTTTCAAGAAACGCTTATCATTAGTGGGGTTTGAAATAGTACAAAGCTTCAGCTAATCCTTGACAGTACAAGTGTCGTTATAAGCTTGACTCTCAAAATAAAGGAAATACGGGAAAAAAAAGCTTAGTTCAAATTTTCTAAGGCTTCACATGGTCAAGAATGAGGAACAGCGATCTTCATTATCATTATAATCTTTTTAGAAGTCTAAATCACAAATGCATAAAGTAATGCCACCTGTTTCACTTGTGCTAGCAACCTTGTTCAGTTCTAAAATAGACAGTAAAAATACCGTACATAAATAAAATATACAAAGAAAAACGTAACAGGGGAGACATCATAAAAGCATTGTTTGCATCTGTTGTACAGTCAAGCACTACGAGGGGCGTTTAATACACACATAAAAAAAAGTTTAGCTTCGCCCCGGTTTCCAGAACTCCTGAAGCTGGACATCACAGTCCCTATGACTGTTCAGAGATGTCATTAAACCCGCGCAAAGATATGAACAACTATGCCTGAGCAGCACCTATCAAACGGAGGCGGTCCGACAGCCGACCGGTTCCAGTTATTCATCCAGGAAGGAGGTACACCGCTCGTGTGTCGTTCAACCATGCCTAGAAGGTCAACATCGCGGTTCGATCGCGTACGCATTGTTACTTTGTGCCAGGAAGGACTCTCAACAAGAGAAGTATCCAGGCGTCTCGGAGCGAACCAAAGCGATGTTGTTCGGACGTGGAGGAGATACATAGGGACAGGAACTGCCCTCGCTAAGGCCGCCCAAGGGCCTCGCTAAGGCCGTCCAAGGGCTACTACTGCAGTGGATGACCGCTACCTACGGACTGTGGCTCGGAGGAACCCAGTCAGCAACGCCACCATGCTGATGAATGCTTTTCGTGCAGCCACAGGATGTCGTGTTACTACTCAAACTGTGCACAATAGGCTATATGATGCGCAACTTCAGTCCTGACGTCCATGGCGAGGTCAATCTTTGCAGCAACCACGACACCATGCAGCGCGGTACAGATACTTCCAACAACATACCGAATGTAGCGCTCAGGATTGGCATCACGTTCTCTTCACTGATGAGTGTCGCATATGCATTCAACCAGGAAACCGTCGAAGACGTGTTTGGAGGCAACCTGGTCAGGCTAAACGCCTTACTTACACTGTTTAGCCAGTTCATCAAGGTGGAGGATCCCTGCTGTTTGGGGTTGATACTGTGTGGGACCGACGTACGCCGCTGGCTTTCATGGAAGGCGCCGTAACGGCTGCACGATACGTGAATGCCATCTTTTCTCCGATAGTGCAACCATATCGGCAGCATATTGACGAGGCATTCGTCTTCAAGGACGCCAATTCGCGCCCACATCGCGAACATATTGTGAATGACTTCCTTCATGATAAGGACATCGCTCAACTAGAGTGGCCAGCATGTCCTCCAGACATGAACCCTATCGAACATGCCTGGGATGGATTGAAAAGGGCTGTTTATGGACGACGTGACCCACCAACCACTTTGAGGAACCTACGACGAATCGCCGTTGACGAGTGGGACAATCCGGACCAAAAGTGCCTTGATGAACTTGTGGACGGTATATCACGACGAATACAGGCGTGCATCAATGGAAGAGAACGTGCTACTGGGTATCAGAGGTCCCCGTGTGTGCAGCAATCAGGACCACCACCTCTGAAGGTTATTTTTAATAATATTCGATTTCTCCATTCCCTACAATGCGAAAACTATTAGTGCTAGATAAAAATGGAACAGATTATTTAATTTTGCACTGGAAAACGTTTTTGCTAGGAACCGGGTTTTCGAGTAATTCAAGAACATAAAAAAGTGTCTCTCAAACGCACCACACCACAACCCCAACACACACACTACTGCGGTCAAAATTTTTAGTATGTTGTTCATGACGCTCCCTACTATCACTGTACAAAAATTTGTAGCTAGACAATTTTTCCCCCAATTTTCTTTCGTGTTGGTTGTATTAACAGAGAGTATCCATAGCTCCCGTTATGCCTGACACAGCCTACACGTTAACAGGTGTGGGAAGGGATGATTGGCTAAGCTTTTAAGTAAAAGTATTGAACGTGAATCAGACCTCACTCTTGATCAAATTCTTACGGTAATGTGTGGTAGTGCTAGAACTTATTTTAGGGTAAACTCGCATAGGAGGTATTCCTGTTTCAGGAATGTTCCTTTAATGCTCGAGCATCGCGAGCTGGCTGCGCGGTTAGAGGCGCCATGTCATGGATTGCGCGGCTCCTCCCGCCGGAGGTTCGAGTCCTCCCTTGGACATAATAAGTGTGTTGTTCTTAACGTAAGTTAGTTTAAGTAGTGTGTAAGCCTAGGGACCGATGACCTCAGCTGTTCGGTCCCTTAGGAATTCACACACATTAATGCTCGAAGTTAGTACAGTGAATGTGTTATGCAGATCAGAACGGATAGTATAAATACACTCCTGGAAATGGAAAAAAGAACACATTGACACTGGTGTGTCAGACCCACCATACTTGCTCCGGACACTGCGAGAGGGCTGTACAAGCAATGATCACACGCACGGCACAGCGGACACACCAGGAACCGCGGTGTTGGCCGTCGAATGGCGCTAGCTGCGCAGCATTTGTGCACCGCCGCCGTCAGTGTCAGCCAGTTTGCCGTGGCATACGGAGCTCCATCGCAGTCTTTAACACTGGTAGCATGCCGCGACAGCGTGGACGTGAACCGTATGTGCAGTTGACGGACTTTGAGCGAGGGCGTATAGGGGGCATGCGGGAGGCCGGGTGGACGTACCGCCGAATTGCTCAACAGGTGGGGCGTGAGGTCTCCACAGTACATCGATGTTGTCGCCAGTGGTCGGCGGAAGGTGCACGTGCCCGTCGACCTGGGACCGGACCGCAGCGACGCACGGATGCACGCCAAGACCGTAGGACCCTACGCAGTGCCGTAGGGGACCGCACCGCCACTTCCCAGCAAATTAGCGACACTGTTGCTCCTGGGGTATCGGGGAGGACCATTCGCAACCGTCTCCATGAAGCTGGGCTACGGTCCCGCACACCGTTAGGCCGTCTACCGCTCACGCCCCAACATCGTGCAGCCCGCCTCCAGTGGTGTCGCGACAGGCGTGAATGGAGGGACGAATGGAGACGTGTCGTCTTCAGCGATGAGAGTGGCTTCTGCCTTGGTGCCAATGATGGTCGTATGCGTGTTTGGCGCCGTGCAGGTGAGCGCCACAATCAGGACTGCATACGACCGAGGCACACAGGGCCAACACCCGGCATCATGGTGTGGGGAGCGATCTCCTACACTGGCCGTACACCACTGGTGATCGTCGAGGGGACACTGAATAGTGCACGGTACATCCAAACCATCATCGAACCCATCGTTCTACCATTCCTAGACCGGCAAGGGAACTTGCTGTTCCAACAGGACAATGCACGTCCGCATGTATCCCGTGCCACCCAACGTGCTCTAGAAGGTGTAAGTCAACTACCCTGGCCAGCAAGATCTCCGGATCTGTCCCCCATTGAGCATGTTTGGGACTGGATGAAGCGTCGTCTCACGCGGTCTGCACGTCCAGCACGAACGCTGGTCCAACTGAGGCGCCAGGTGGAAATGGCATGGCAAGCCGTTCCACAGGACTACATCCAGCATCTCTACGATCGTCTCCATGGGAGAATAGCAGCCTGCATTGCTGCGAAAGGTGGATATACACTGTACTAGTGCCGACATTGTGCATGCTCTGTTGCCTGTGTCTATGTGCCTGTGGTTCTGTCAGTGTGATCATGTGATGTATCTGACCCCAGGAATGTGTCAATAAAGTTTCCCCTTCCTGGGACAATGAATTCACGGTGTTCTTATTTCAATTTCCAGGAGTGTATTTCATCAACATGTAGGCTAATTAAATGAAAAGTAGACGGCATATTAATAGATCGTGACTTGAAAATTATTTGTATCTCAGAGCATAATTTACAAAGTGAGGTAATACTAAGGCTCTCTTTGATGTGATCTTAAAAAGGCACATTTTTAGCCTTAGCATGTAAATCTATTTTTTTGAAGCAGAGAACCCTGTTTAATAAAGCATAAAAGCCAATGCAAGTTAACTTGTGCGCGGTCGTATGTGATCGCTGGTGAGACACAGAAAGGATGTCTAGTCTTTTGTTAATTACTTCTTCTGTTATCTGTTCTGAAATGGAGTCGAAGGATAGCCTCGCGGCGTTAGACTGGCCGCTCTAATTTAAACTCTTTAATTTAAAAAAAGTCACTGCGTATTGCAGGGCGCATACTAGTAATTATATAAGGAAGTTTCCACTGCGCATGGATGAGATACCGACATGCGGATAATCAACATATCACTAGTGATTATTATTGTACTCCCAATGTAAGTAGCATAGTGCACTTCAGTAATTATAGTTATTATTAACGCTATTGTGATTTCATTATTTGTTTAATCCATGATCCCAAAATTTCAACATTATATGTAAACTTTATTTTCAGTATTTATCTCATTTTAGCTCAGAAATAACGTGGCCCACGAACCTCCTTCTTACAGCGACGAAATTCTCAGTGTCCGACGCCACCTTATGATTGTTTAAATATATTCACTGATTTTTTAAAAATTTCCATCCATCTCAATTCAGTTCAACAAAAATTATAAAAAAACAAAATAATATAAATAATGATACATATATGTTTTATTTAATTATTTACATTGGCGACACGTTGGCCAGGACGTTATTTGTGAGCTAATAATTTTTTTTTCATGTTTCATCGCAAACATTACTCTGAGAAATCACCAAGAACGAATGGAAAGAATATTAAATCCAGAAAGCATAATGGGAAATCTAGTCAGACTGTGACAACATTCACCACAACTGGAAAGGTAGGACAGACTTATAATGTCTATCGCATTTGACTCTGGCGCAATGTTTCATTAACTCGCGATATATAGTGAAGTTTTGCAAAAGTTAAAAAAAAAGCAATTTTTAGTACTGAGTGTGATTTTTTTTCAAAATTTTATTCAGATTTTCAAAGTACTACAATAATTATTGCAATATGGACGATACACAGCTTAGTAGAGACAACATGGCGTGTAGATACATCGTCAATAATAGATCAACTCTATGCATTGTTTGAGTAACAGTTACATACAAGCTAAACATTGTAGATAGTCATTTGCTGTAGAGACGAACTTAAAAATATTTCACGCATTTACTTTACTGAATTTTCAAAAACAAAATTTTATTACTTTTTGCTATTGATATAGTCACGACTCGTAGTATGGCAAATAGAATGGATAACATAAACAGTTCGCCTACTGCAAGTTCCGTATCCAATGAAGAAGCATAGAATCAAATTACGCTTGCTCAAAACACTAATGATCAAACAAGCGAAACAGTAAATGAAATACAGAACCTGAACAATCTAGCCGTAGCAACAGACACTAACATAGAGTCGCAAGATATGGAAACTGAATCACAAGCTGTATATATTCATGATTTACTGGGGGCAGATAATGTTCGAACAGCAAATTTCTCACAATTTATCAATGCAGTCATGCAACAATTTCAGCAGATAATACAAGTTTACAGAACAATGACAAACAGTTTACGGAAAAATTTCAGGAAATAAACAAAAAACTTGACCGTAATGACACTAAATTAACCAAAATTGGTACTGACTTAAACAAAAGGATTGATGAAATGGACACGAAGTTTTCAAAACTAACAGTTCTAGCAAAACATAATAAAACCAAAATCAATGTTCTTGAAACCAATGTCAATCAGTTAAGTAGCACGTGTGACACCGTGACGACAAAAGTAGAAAAGTGCGTCACTGCTCATGATGACATCACGAAGCGTGTCACACAAGTAGAGTCACACAGATTTAGAAACCATGAAATAGGTAACTGACCAGATAATCATATTAGAGACTAACAGACGTTTTTCTACAATTAATGAAGAATTTCATGTGTGGATTGACAGAAAAGACAATATATATACTCCTGGAAATTGAAATAAGAACACCGTGAATTCATTGTCCCAGAAGGGGAAACTTTATTGACACATTCCTGGGGTCAGATACATCACATGATCACACTGACAGAACCACAGGCACACAGACACAGGCAACAGAGCATGCACAATGTCGGCACTAGTACAGTGTATATCCACCTTTCGCAGCAATGCAGGCTGCTATTCTCCCATGGAGACGATCGTAGAGATGCTGGATGTAGTCCTGTGGAACGGCTTGCCATGCCATTTCCACCTGGCGCCTCAGTTGGACCAGCGTTCGTGCTGGACGTGCAGACCGCGTGAGACGACGCTTCATCCAGTCCCAAACATGCTCAATGGGGGACAGATCCGGAGATCTTGCTGGCCAGGGTAGTTGACTTACACCTTCTAGAGCACGTTGGGTGGCACGGGATACATGCGGACGTGCATTGTCCTGTTGGAACAGCAAGTTCCCTTGCCGGTCTAGGAATGGTAGAACGATGGGTTCGATGATGGTTTGGATGTACCGTGCACTATTCAGTGTCCCCTCGACGATCACCAGTGGTGTATGGCCAGTGTAGGAGATCGCTCCCCACACCATGATGCCGGGTGTTGGCCCTGTGTGCCTCGGTCGTATGCAGTCCTGATTGTGGCGCTCACCTGCACGGCGCCAAACACGCATACGACCATCATTGGCACCAAGGCAGAAGCGACTCTCATCGCTGAAGACGACACGTCTCCATTCGTTCCTCCATTCACGCCTGTCGCGACACCACTGGAGGCGGGCTGCACGATGTTGGGGCGTGAGCGGAAGACGGCCTAACGGTGTGCGGGACTGTAGCCCAGCTTCATGGAGACGCTTGCGAATGGTCCTCGCCGATACCCCAGGAGCAACAGTGTCCCTAATTTGCTGGGAAGTGGCGGTGCGGTCCCCTACGGCACTGCGTAGGATCCTACGGTCTTGGCGTGCATCTGTGCGTCGCTGCGGTCCGGTCCCAGGTCGATGGGCACGTGCATCTTCCGCCGACCACTGGCAACAACATCGATGTACTGTGGAGACCTCACGCCCCACCTGTTGAGCAATTCGGCGGTACGTCCACCCGGCCTCCCGCATGCCCACTATACGCCCTCGCTCAAAGTCCGTCAACTGCACATACGGTTCACGTCCACGCTGTCGCGGCATGCTACCAGTGTTAAAGACTGCGATGGAGCTCTGTATGCCACGGCAAACTGGCTGACACTGACGGCGGCGGTGCACAAATGCTGCGCAGCTAGCGCCATTCGACGGCCAACACCGCGGTTCCTGGTGTGTCCGCTGTGCCGTGCGTGTGATCATTGCTTGTACAGCCCTCTCGCAGTGTCCGGAGCAAGTATGGTGGGTCTGACACACCGGTGTCAATGTGTTCTTTTTTCCATTTCCAGGAGTATGCCACTTACGCAAAATATTTAATTCAAAAATGTTCATATAAAAAACACTGTAAAGAAGAAATATTTGAAGGTTGTGTAGGAGAGTTAAATTTTCAGGGACAAAACGTTTTATTGTGTGGCTCTGCAGATCCTTCCGTTCAGACTAATTACATTTTTTGCGTGTTTTAATAACTCTTTAATTCCTTCGCTTACAAATTTTCTAGCCAGCATTGTAAACTGCTCTGATGTGTAAAACTTAAGGACGAAAGTAACTTTCGCAAGACGTGTTATTTCCAAGTAAAACTTGGACGATATCTGTAAGGAACCGCTAAATTATAATGCAGATGGTAACTGAGATAAATACGCAACGAGTCGAACAGAAATCTACATCTACTTCTACATTGACATCTGCACCCATACTCCTCAAGCCACCTGACGGTGTGTGGCGGAGGGTACCTTGAGTACCTCTATCGGTTCTCCCTTCTATTCCAGTCTCGTATTGTTCGTGGAATGAAAGATTGTCGGTATGCCTCTGTGTGGGCTCTAATCTCTCTGATTTTATCCACATGATCCATTCGTGAGATATACGTAGGAGGGAGCAATATACTGCTTGACTCCTCAGTGAAGGAATGTTCTCGAGCTACTGAGCGTCTCTCTTGCAGAGTCTTCCACTGGACTTTATCGTCTCCGTAAGGCTTTCGCGATTACTAAATGATCCTGTAACGAAGGGCGCTGCTCTCCGTTGGATCTTTTCTATCTCTTCTATCAACCCTATCTGGTATGGATCCCACACTGGTGAGCAGTATTCAAGCAGTGGGCGAACAAGAGTACTGTAACCTACTTCCTTTGTTTTTGTACTGCATTTCCTTAGGATTCTCAGTCTGGCCTCTGCTTTACCGACGATTAATTTTATATGGTCGTTCCATTTTAAATCACTCCTAATGCCTACTCCCAGATAATTTATGGAATTAACTGCTTCCAGTTGCTGACCTGCTATATTGTAGCTAAATGATAAAGGATCTATCTTTCTGTGTATTCGCAGCACATTACACTTGTCTTTATTGAGATTCAGCTGCTATTCCCTGCATGCGTCAATTCGTTGCAGATACTCCTGTATTTCAGTACAATTTTCCATTGTCACAACCTCTCGATATACCACAGCATCATCCGCATAAAGCCTCAGTGAACTTCCGATGTTATCCACAAGCTCATTTATATACATTGTAAATAGCAACGGTCCTACGACACTCCCCTGCGGCACACCTGAAATCACTCTTACTTCGGAAGACTTCTCTCCATTGAGAATGACTTGACTGTCATCTAGGAACTCTTCAATCCAATCACACAATTGGTTTGATAGTCCATATGCTCTTACTTTGTTCATTAAACGACAGTGGGGAACTGTATGAAACGCCTTGCAGAATTCAAGAAAAACGGCATCTACCTGGAAACTTTTATTCAAAGGCAATAATTACACTTTAAACACCGCGATTGATGACTGTCCCCTGCAGATCTGAAAGGCTGGACGTGATTCTTAATAGGGTGTGTGACCACCACGGACGGCAATGCATGCTCCATAACGTGTTTGCAGGCTGGCCATACGGTTGGTATCACACTCAACCCTGCGTTGCACTTTAGCATATTGTCGTTTGTGTTTATGAAGCCAGAATGTCATCAGCTACTGATGAAAAGTGCCAAATTTTTCCTTTATGTCTAAAGTACTACTGTCTATCGACGCTTTAGTTGATTTCGATTCTCAGTCTTCTTGTAGAATAATGTCATGGGCTATTATCGGTGTCTATATACGAACTTATGAACCAGGATTTAGTGCAGAGCGGACAATTTAAAGAAAAAAAGAAACAACGGCTCTACGTCGTGAGAATACACGTGAAGTACCAAAAATACACCGAAAAACTTCGAGGGTTGTAGAGGGCGTCTTAAGGAAGAAAGTGTGGACAGAAGCCCATGTTCGGATACGCCATCCATCTACGCCAAAGAGCGCTGAAGTTGGAAGGGAACCGCCTACCGCTTGGCTACCACTCTGGCAGTTAATGCGAGTTGTAAGGCCGACGCCTCTGCCGTCACTGCCCTCAGCCGTCCCTATAGAACTATAGTGTCAAGTGTGAACGCTATCATATATGCTCACTACTGTCGGGTACATTTTGTAGTGTTCACCCTGCGGTCCGTCGGCATTACAACTCACTTTTGCCACTTTCTTCTGGTTAGCATTTTCCACAAATTTTGTTCCTCGCTGATTTCGCAAAGGACCTTCTTATTCGGAAATGGGATGATGGGATGAGAAGTTCCGCCTTATGCAATACACCTTATTTCTTTTGTTTCAACCCATACATGTTTCAGCACTTTTGTGCTATCATCAGTGGGTTCTATTTATTTTTAACTGTAAATTTGTTGTTAACATATTAATGTTTTCGTCGTTTACCTTCTTATTTTTTATACTGGTGGAATACATCATTTTCAGCAAGTTTTGCGGTATATTTTTGGTACACTTCGAATATTCTACCTTTGAGAACTGTTTTTTTTTTTCACTTTAAATTGCCAATTCTGCACTAATTCCTACTTTGTTAGTTCGTGTAGAGAGTGACATTAACCATAGAAGTAAGCTACAGATAAATGAAGAATCTGACAGTTTTTATCAGAAGCCAGTGAGATTCTGATAAAAAATAAGATAATCTGCTGAATAATATTACATAGCGCAGAGTTGGGGGGTGGGGTGGGGGGTGGCGAGGGGGATGATAAGGCATTAGCTCTTTTATACTTTCTCCACTTCGACTAGGGGAAGACAGAACGTAATTTTGCCGGTAATGTTCCAGCGTCGAACAGCTGCAATACCAAATATGCCATTTCTGCCGAGTTATTCTGTCGCTAATTCTGTCGACGTAAAATAGGAGGAAACTGAATTATCGATTTCGCTCCATGTTGTAATATAGACTGTTCTCGATCAGTTGGATGAATCATTCAAACCAAAAAAATAAATAGCAACGAGACTCTTTAATGCAATATGTGTTTAATTTTCACCATTTCTGCGATTCAGTGCTCTGATACCGAGGCTGAATCCATTTTCAGTCAACAAACCTCGTTGCTCCATGGAAACGCTGTCAATAGTGAAACAAAATTAGCGTCATATTGGGCGACAAATTCATTTCTCATCCCTCAAATGGAAAAATACCACCACAGGCGGAGAGTAAACAAAGGTCTTACGTACGTACTGGGGAAGAGAAATTTCCCCTTGGAACAGGGTTTCGTGTGATATAATTGTATGGGATGTAGAACCTGAATATGTTTTGATTCATTGCATGAAAATTTACAAGAGAAAATAGCAAGAGGCTTTTATTTCGAAAATACCGATCATGCAGAAGTACAATATATGTTTCCAAGTGTCCATCTAGTCTTGTCAACTACTCCATTCTTCTGGTGAATATTATGACAAATGATCTCACGTTCCATTGCACTTCATTTAATTCGATTGTACTGACTGATTAGATTGGCTGTGACTCTAATGAAGTAAGTACTGGATGAACGCGGAATCGTTGAAAATCTGGAAATATATTTAGTATCAGTCTAGCAATTTTAACACTGATACTTCACTACGTACCAACCACTAAAGTCGGTCGACAGAGCCTATCATGGCCCTGGAGGATCATGACGCAACTCTGCGTCGTCTCTGTTTTGCAAGTGCTGATGCGTTACCGGATATTGACAGTTCATATGGCAATTTTATCGGTGACTGTCTCAGTTAGAGACACCTTAACTAATGAATTCTATAATCAGCTACTTAAATTTTTGGTCAGTGGTTTTTGCATACCTCATTATTCACATTTTTTGTTAATTTGTCTTGAAATGTTAGCTGTCAAAACTACCTCTATGCCCCGTTTCGCAGCTGATATATTAAGGTTTGCTTTGCTTGATGGTACTTAAAATTACCAGGCCACTTCGAAATGTAAGTATTGACGGTTTTCGAAAATAGTCATTACAGTAGATTTTGTGTGCGCGTCTCTGTATCAGATGCCGTTACTTATACCTTGTTGAAAACCATTCAAGAGCCAAGATAGCGCAAAATATTTTCTTTATTCAAGACAACCGTTTTGAACAGTCTTGGCTGTCATCTTGAGGTCTTAAAATTTTTTTGTGGTTGTAACCGTTTATTTTACGATGACCTCGTGCACAGGATGTCAAGTGGATAAAACTCAGCACACACAGAAGATTGTCATCGCTAAAATATTTAAAAACACACAGCATCTTGCCCCAAAGGCATATACATATTGCTGGTAGATGCTTGTTACATTATACAAATACGGTACACAATAGCACATCTGTTCACATATGCTGGACACACACTAATCAGTTGAAATCCAGTTTAAATAGCGTACAAGGTACAGCTCCGAGAACTGAAGGGCGAACTGTATTAATTGTTAAAAACCATTCAAAAGCCAAAATCACACAAAATACTTTGTATGCAAGACAGCCGGTTCGAACAGTCTTAGCTGTCATCTTCCGATCTTAAAATTTTTTAGTAGAACATATTCATTTTACACTGACCTTATGCCCAAGAAGTCAAGTGGATATAACACGGCGCAATATAAACGTTTTTCATCGCTAAAATATTTAAAAACATACAGCATTTTGTCTAAAATGTTGCTCATAATGAAAAAATTCAGTTAATTATATCGTTTTTGCCTCTTTCAGTGACCATGGTTGTACTTCGTCTACTATGCTGACAGAAACAGCCAGTACTCAGTGAATGATTTCACGTACCAGAAATTATTTATAGTTACCAGAATGACATATTCACTCTGCAGCGGAGTGTGCGCTGATATGAAACTTTCTGGCAGATTAAGTCTGTGTGCCGGTCCAAGAGTCGAACTCGGGACCTTTACCTTTTGCGGACAAGTGCTCTACCATCTGAGCTACCCAAGCACGACCCACGACCCGCCCTCACACCTTCAAGTCTACCAGTACCTCGTCTCCTATCTTCCGAACTTCACAGAAGCTCTTCTGCGAACCTAGCGGGAATAGCACTCTTGAAAGAAAGGATATTGTGGATACATGGCTTAGCCACAGCCTGGGGGGATGTTTCCAGATTGAGATGTTCACTCTGTAACTAAGTGTGCTCTGATGTGAAGCTTCCCGGCAGATTAAAACTGTTAATGTACAGGAGAAAGTATCGTTCCAAGACCACCATGGTGATCAGGTCACACTGCTTTCGACTGTTTTCTGCGGAGTAGTAGGAAGTAGTACGGTAGTCATCTAACATCACAAGAGGCCTTATCCTACGAATCCACACTGAGACCGAGCTACTGACTGCACAGCCACGCTTAGTTTACCTTATGGATCAGTCTGTATACCGCCAATCTGCATTCTGAAAATAAGTTTGAGGACAAAAACTAATGTAATACAATTTACTGCATGGTGTGGCGTTCTTGTTATCTTTCCTGAAACAATGTCGAATACCAATCCATCATCTCATCTGTACCTTTCTCAAACTATGAAGCAACATAATTTGACAATGAACATCCGGCCTTGCAGTCCGTCTTGAAAAATGACAATTTACCGTTCGTCATGTGCAGTCCGCTAACCCATATGGAATACATAGTTTAGAGGTGTACTTTTGGAGCACTGAATTCTATGGAAGTGAATCGTTGTCTGATGGGAAACCAGAAAAGAAGAGAGTTGAAGCGTTTGAGACGTGGTGCTACAAAAGGATGTAGGAAATAATGCGGATGTATAAGATAAGGAATGAGGTGGTTTTCCCGAAAGTCGGTGAAGAGAGGAGCATAAGGACAACATTGACAACAAGAAGTGACAGGATAACAGGAAGTGTTTGGACACAACGCGATACCTTCCATTCTACTTGAGGGACGTGTAGAGGATAAAAACTATAGAAGATGAAGATTGGAATATATCCTACAAACAGTAAAGGACGTAAGGTGCAAGTGCTACACTTAGATGAAAAGTCTGGCGCAGCATTCGCGGCGAGTCGCTCCATACCAGCCGGAAGACTGATGACCCAAATCCGGTGAGTGGGAGCAGGACTCGCACAGCGACGGTTTCGTACAAATTTAATTATGTGTACAGTTGGTTCATTCATACCGGGAGTAAAAAATTTCAAGGATTTTTGCGTGTTATCTATGTCGATACTGGCAAGAAATCGGTCCGGTAATCCGAAGACATTAGAAATCAATTCCGAGACGACTTTCGAATTTTTTCCCCTTAATTGTATTGTGAAACCATGCGTCTTGAAACATTTCATTGATTGTGGGTCAACTGTAACTGCCCAGTAGGTTTGATGAATGCGTTTGGGAGTGTCAAAATATGTGACATACACTACTGGCCATTAAAATTGCTACACCAAGAAGAAATGCAGATGATAAACGGGTATTCATTGGACAAATATACTATACTAGAAATGACATGTGATTACATTTTCATGCAATTTAGGTGCACAGATCCTGAGAAATTAGTACCCAGAACAACCACCTCTGGCCGTAATAACGGCCTTGATACACGTGGGCATTGAGTCAAACAGAGCTTGGATGGCGTGTACAGGTACAGCTGCCCATGCAGCTTCAACACGATACCACAGTTCGTCAAGAGTAGTGACTGCCCTATTGTGACGAGCCAGTAGCTCGGCCACCATTGACCAGACGTCTTCAATTGGTGAGAGATCTGGAGAATGTGCTGGCCAGGGCAGCAGTCGAACATTTTCTGTATCCAGAAAGGCCCGTACAGGACCTGACACATGCGGTCGTGCATTATCCTGCTGGAATGTAGGGTTTCGCAGGGATCGAATGAAGGGTAGAGCCACGGGTCGTAACACATCTGAAATATAACGTCACTGTTCAAAGTGCCGTCAATGCGAACAAGAGGTGACCGAGACGTGTAACCAATGGCACCCCATACCATCACGCCGGGTGATACGCCAGTATGGCGATGACGAATACACGCTTCCAATGTGCGTTCACCGCGATAACGCCAAGCACGGATGCGATCATCATGATGCTGTAAACAGAACCTGCATTCATCCGAAAAAATGACTTTTTGCCATTCGTGCACCCAGGTTCGTAGTTGAGTACATCATCGCAGTCGCTCCTGTCTACGACGCTACGTCAAGAGTAGCCGCAGCCATGGTCTCCGAGCTGATAGTCCATGCTGGTGCAAACGTCCTCGAACTGTTCGTGCAGATGGTTGTTGTCTTGCAAACGTCCCTTTCTGTTGACTCAGGGATCGAGACGTGGCTGCACGATCCGTTACAGTCATGCGGATAAGATATCTGTCAGCTCGACTGCTAGTGATACGAGGCCGTCGGGATCCAGCACGGCTTTCCGTATTACCCTCGTGAACCCACCGATTCCATATTCTGCTAACAGTCATTGGATCTCGACCAACACGAGCAGCAATGTCGCGATATGATAAACCGCAATCGCTATAGGCTACAATCCGACCTTTATCAAAGTCGGAAACGTGATGGTATGCATTTCTCCTCCTTACACGAGGCATCACAACAACGTTTCACCAGGCAACGCCGGTCATCTGCTGTTTGTGTATTAGAAATTGGTTGGAAACGTTCCTCATGTCAGCACGTTGTAGGTGTCGCCACCGGCGCCAACCTCGTCTGAATGCTCTAAAAATCTAATCATTTGCGTATCATAGCATCTTCTTCCTGTCGGTTAAATTGTTAAATTTCGCGTCTGTAGCACGTCATCTTCGTGGTGTAGCAATTTTAATGGCCAGTAGTGTAAAAGGCCGTATCTTTTGCATGCAATCACTTACAAGCTTAAATTTTTAACACTGTTAAGACACCATAGATCTTAATCATAAATTTGATGCCTCTACCTGTTTATAAGAAGAAGGGTTTTCACAAATGAATAGACAGCCAGAAGGACAAGAAAATGACAATAAATATTTTTTTGTGTGATTTTATTATAAATTAGGAACTTTCGCAGTTGTTTTTTTTTTTTTAGTTGTACCGTAAAACCTTGCTTCTAGCCGCATTTAATTATTCTACTTCAACGAGAAGTACGCTGCAGGTTTTCGTGACTGCGTAGCGATTCTCAAAATATGTGACATATATCTTTTGATTGCACTCTCTTAGAAGCTTCAATTTTTTAAATCCCCAATGGACCGTAGACCTTTGTATGGGAGTTAAATCTCAATTTGGTACGCTAACTCCTTCCTGAGAGAAAGGTGACTAAACAGTCCGACCGGCAGACACAGTGATGACAAAGGGAACCCGTAACGTTTCAGATTTTACCGACTGAGGTACGGAACCCAAAAAAATGTGACTAATAAACCCATTTATTTGATTTTATTTCTTTATTTATTTTTATGAACGGTTGAAACCAACTGAACAGTTCAAAATCTTGATCACCCATGAATGAATGATTTTATTTCAGTAAGGAGCCACACTCATATAAAACTGTTTGAAAGATATAACCGCCATTTGACTGCAAAACAGATTTTATTACACAATCTCGATTCCGGCCTTGGTCCATTATCACGTGTTACAAGTATTATAAATCATTGGACTTGAGTAGAACTGAGGTCATAACCGAAGGTACATGTTTTGACGATGGAGCTTTTATTTGAAGAGCTAAACACATTTTACGTAATTGGCGAAGAAATTCTCTGATTGTCCTGTCTTCAAGAAATGGGTGCGGCTTTGAGAAGGGGGAAAGGTGAGAGAGGATGGGAGGAGAGATGGAGGAGGAGTGAAGAAGGGCGTGGTTTCGAAAGGCTGTGAGACTTAGGAGAGAGAACGCGCATGACGATCTCGTGTGTTTACCCTTGTCCGTGCATGTACATAATCCGACGATGAAAGGTGTAATTTTATCCAAAACCGACATTGCATGTCCACTCTAAAAAAATACACTACGCAAAAAATTAAAGGATCAGTTTTTCGAAACTCCGTAATTATCTCCTATTCCGGCCCGCATCTCGTGGTCGTGCGGTAGCGTTCTCGCTTCCCACGCCCGGGTTCCCGGGTTCGATTCCCGGCGGGGTCAGGGATTTTCTCTGCCTCGTGATGGCTGGGTGTTGTGTGCTGTCCTTAGGTTAGTTAGGTTTAAGTAGTTCTAAGTTCTAGGGGACTGATGGCCATAGCTGTTAAGTCCCATAGTGCTCAGAGCCATTTGAACCATCTCCTATTGCGACTCATAAGTTAAATTAAGTTTGAAATTTGGCTCAAAAGTTTCTACACCCTTTTATGTACTGGTACAGTAGGGTGGTGCCCTGCGACGTCAGCCTCGCGCCCGGTGACGCTTCAAACAGGAAGGTGTCGACACATATGAAAGAAGAAGACCACAACTCAAAAGTTCATGTGTGCTATAAGGTGTGTTAATGATGTCATAATGGCACCACACTGTAACATTTCCAACGCCACGGCGAACGTATCACACGATGGAAAGATCGTCACAACCATTCTTAGCCACATTTCATCCCTTGTTTTGACGCCTCAACGATGGAGGTCAGAGCCCTCGCCATCAGCTTAGTAATCACGCGGTTTTGTTATGGGTGGCTGAGAAAAGCGTATCACACACATTCCGCCCTGAATCAACACGAAGACGCGTCAGGAGGTAGCATAAAGGTCATCATTGAAACCACCCCTTCGCTTGGGGCGTTGATTCAAACACATTTTGCTTTCGAAAACGGTAGTTCAGAATGGGATTAGCAACAGGACGACGTTCTTCACGATTGACACTGCTGCCACCTCGTGTGCATTTCAGCCATATTGAGAGGACGTCGACGGGCTGCAACCCCACTGAACAAGAAGAAGGTACAAAGAGCATTCTGTCGTTGGCCCCTTATCTAGCTTGCATTTATCGCGAATCTCCCAGCCAGCACAAACTGCCGTGCTACTGGAAAAAGCACAGGTCTATAAGAAAGATAAAAGAACGGACCCGGAAAATTACAGACCGCCGGCCGTGGTGGCCGAGCGGTTCTAGGCACTAAATTCTGGAACCGCGCGACCGCTGCGGTCGCAGGTTCGAATCCTGCCTCGGGCATGGACGTGTGTGATGTCCTTAGGTTAGGTAGGTTTAAGTAGTTCTAAGTTCTAGGGGACTGATGACCTCAGTCCCATAGTGATCAGAGCCATTTGACCCAATTACAGACCAATATCCCTAAGTTCTGTTTGCTGCAGAATCCTTGAACCTATTCTGAGTTCGGAAATAATAAACTTTCTTGGGGCTAAGAAGCCTATGTCCACGAATCAGCGTGGTTTTAGAAAGCATTGCTTGAGCGAAACTCAGCTTGCCTTTTCTCACATGATATACCTAGAACCATGGGTGAAAGGCAATGGGCACATTTCTAGATTTCCCGAAAGCATTTGACACAGTGCCCCATTACAGGCTATTAACGAAGGTACGAGCATATGGAATTAGTTCACAAATATGGGAGTGCCTCGAATACTGCTTAAATAATACTGTAGAACCCAGTATGATGCCCTCGATGGCGAGTGTTCATCAGAAATAAGGGAATAGATAGGACCGCGGTTGTCTTCTATACACATAAATAATTTGCATGACAGTATGGGCAGCAATCTGCGGTTGTTTGCTGATAATGCCATGGCGTACGGTAGGGTGTCGAAGTTGAGCGACTTCGATAAAATTTCTAGTTGGTGTTAATGAGTGGCAGATAGCCTTAAATGTGGAAAAATGTAAGCCCATGCGGATGAGTAGGAAGACCAAACCTGTAAGGCTCGGATACAGTATTACTAGTGTACTGCTTGACACAGACATGTCGTTTAAATACCTGGGGGTAACGTTGCAAAGCGATGTGAGGTGGAACGAGCATGTGAGAACTGTGGTAGGGAAGGCAAATGGTCGAGTTCGGTTTATTGGGAGAAGTTTAGGAAAGAGTGGTTCAGCTGTAGAGACCACATATAGGACGCTGGTGCGACATATTCTTGACTACTGCTCGAGTATCTGGGATCCGTACGAGGTAGAACTGAATTAAGACATCGAAGTAATCCAGTGCCGGGATGCTAGATTTCTTACTGGTAGGTTCGAACAAACCGTAAGTGTTATGGAGATGCATCGCGAACTCAAATGTGAATCCCCGGACGGAAAACAACGTTGTTTCCGAGAAACGCTATTGCGAAAATTTAAAGAAACGGCATTTGAAGCGGACTGTCGAACGACTCTACTGCCACCAACATACACGGCGCTTAAGGACCACGAAGATAAGAGACGAGAAATCAGGGCTCATACGGGGGCGTACAGACAGTTGTCTTTCTCTCGTATATTTGTGAGTGGAACAGGAGGGGAAATGACAAGTAGGCTTGCGGCACATCTGTGTCGATGTAGATAATCCTTTGGAATGTACTGCGATCGCAATTTTTGCTCTGAAGAACAGCATGGAATCACTAGGGAATGTTGAATACCAGTCACAAAATCTGAACGTGATCCGAAGTAACAAAGGGTTTATATGCGTTTTCGTCTTTCCTCTTTCGCACTCTCTTATGACGTGAGCTTAGGGGTGTACAACATTATTAGATGTGCGTGAATGAAACAGCAAAGCTGAGACCCTCCTCCGTAGTTCGACAATACCCTCGGTGCCACCGACATACCTTAGCTGAGCACGTTAAACACGTACTTGTCAGAAACAGCGATATACTTTCTGACTTGCGGCTGCCCTAGTGCCTGAAGGCAGGCAAATTCCACCCGGTAGGTTGTCGAAGGTATTGCCCAGCGCTAGTGCAGCCACGAGCCCGAATGTCCGGGTGATCAAAAAGACAGTATAAATTTGAAAACTTAATAAACCACGGAATAATGTAGATAGAGAGGTAGAAATTGACACACATGCTAGGAATGACATGGAGTTTTATTAGAACAAAAAAAGAACAAAAAAAAACAAAGTTAACAAAGTGTGCGACAGATGGCGCTAGGCAGCAAAACGTCAGTGACTGCGCATGACAATCGTGTATAAAAGGAGCTTAATGAGAGGGAGAATCAGATGCGCCAGTAGCCACAGCATGTTGACCTTATCTGAAAAGGCGCTTCTAGTGAAGCTCTATTATCAGAATGGGGAATGTGCTACTTCAGCGTTACGATCCTATTGCCATAGGAAGGGGATTCGAACGGGTGAAGGTCCGTTGACAAATGCTGCTGTGGCGAGAATGATTTCAAAGATCGAAGCCGCGGGTTGTTTAGACGATAGACCCCGTAGTGGCCGACCGAGCACAAGGCGTAATGCTGCTGAGACAGATCAGGAAGAAATGGAGACTGTAGCGGGTTCGTCTATGCACGGGGAAGTCAGCGTTCGTACAGTCGCACGTCGCACCGGCATTCCATACACTACCGTTTAGTTGGCACTTACGCGTACTCTCCGATGCTATCCGTACAAAATCCATCGGCATCATGAACTGTTGTTACCTGGTGATTTAGTGAAGCGGAGGGCATTTGCGGTGTGGGCTTTTCAAAAGAAGGCGGAAGATCACGATTGGTTGAGTAACGTGTTGTGGATCGACAAAGCTAATTTCACGCTCCGAGGGTCTGTCAACGCCCACAACTGCAGAATTTGGGCTACCGAAAATCCTAGAACTCTCGCGGAAACTCCATTTCACGACGAAAAAGTCACGGTATGGGTTGGATTTACCACATCTACCGTTATCGGGCCTTTTTTCTTCGAGGAAATGAGTGATTCTGGTTTTGTAACTGCTACCGTGACGGGTGAGAGGTACACCGATATGTTACAGAATCGCATCATCCCCAGCCCGGCTGATAAACACCTGCTGGAAAGTACGATGTTTATGCAGGATGGCGCTTCACCCCATATTGCTATACGCGTGAAAGATCTCTTGCGCGCGTCGTTTGGTGATGATCGTGTGCTCAGCCGCCACTTTGGTCATGCTTGGCATCCCAGGTCCCCAGATCTCAGTCCGTGCGATTATTGGCTTTGGGGTTACCTGAAATCGCAAGTGTATCATGATCGACCAACATCTCTAGGGATGCTGAAAGACAACATCCGACGCCAATGCCTCACCATAACTCCGGAAATGCTCTACAGTGCTGTTCACAACATTATTCCACGACTACAGCTATTGTTGAGGAATGATGGTGGACATATTGAGCATTTCCTGTAAAGAACATCATTTTTGCTTTGTCTTACTTTGTTATGCTAATTATTGCTATTCTGATCAGATGAAGCGTGATCTGTCGGACATTTTTTGAACTTTTGTATTTTTTTGGTTCTAATAAAACCCATGTCATTCCGTGATTTACTCAAATTTATACTGACTTACTGATCACCAGGTATGTTGAAGTTTCTGGTAGATACATCTCTGAACCAAATATCAAACTTATGCGTCGGAATGTGCTTTCGAAAAAGTGATCATTTAATTTTGTTGCACTGTGCTACAGCTGGTATATATGTTTTCTCCTCTTCAGTGCTGCAATATGTCTGCACTTCCCTCTAGCACCTACTGTAGAATCGTGATAAGTATGAGGATTAAACTCATCACGACGACGTGACGTTCTAACGCTTCTCCTCGGCGCCGTTACCACCTGGCGCCCGCTCAGACATACGTCGCCACGCGGCTCTGCGGCGTCCGCAGGGAGGCGCCCATTAAGACGGAGACGCCGTCGCCGCGAAAGCCGCACGGCTGCAGAACTTGCCAGCTCCAGGCGGCGCCAAGTTGGGAATCGTTCTTGCGACCGCTCCAACTTATCCCCGAGCGGGAGAGCGAGCTGGCAGACCGCAATCCACCCCATCCGAAGATCCGCATCACGACACGCGTGGCAACTACAGCCTTTCCTGCCAGATGGTCGGTTACGTGCCTGTCATTAGGGAGTACACTACAGCTAATGATATTATGCCACTAATTTTCTGAAAGAATATACGCGCGTATTTTGGTACCTTTAATATGGCGAGCACTAATCTAGACTAAGTGAAACTAAAGTAGTTAGTTACTAAGACAAAAGAAATTCATCGACTTCCAAACGAGTGTACTGAATTATTGGAGGAAATTACTACAGGAGCAGTTTACTCCCGAAGTACATTTATTTACTCCGTACCTGGTGGAGAGCACCATCAAAGAATACGCAACTACGTTAGTAACTTAAGGAGGAAATAAGACCAAAATTTTCTCCTAAGCAGTAGTCGGAGAGAAGTTAGAGAGTAACGCGTGTTCTTTGGTTTCTGTGTGTGAAATATCGAATTCTATGGACTGAGAAGAATATATGGTGAGAGAGAGAGAGAGAGAGAGAGAGAGAGAGAGAGAGGAAGAGGTAGATATCACAAGAATGAGAGTTTTAATGGAAAGCACTTACCCATTTCCGATGTATAGCGACAGTGATTTGAGTTTCGAGTAAGTTATATGTTCAAGATCGAAATGGAGCAAACTTCAGGATCTGGATTTTCACACAATGCGCTCTGGAAATTTTGGGTTTTGTAAGCGAATATGAATATATTTCATATTTATAAATCTTACTTTATTTGCTTGATATTTTTCCACTGGTGAATATGGAGCAGTTTTTCGTATAACGTAACAGTTTTGTTCATTATTTCAGCATCAGTACATTTAATTTTTCTGAATACCACATTATAATATTTATTTGTATTAGCAAAATTATAAAAGAAAATATCTTGTTTTTCTTAGAAATAATAAAAACATCTTTAGTGTATTACTTTCTGTATTGAAATAAGAATTAAGATGAAAATGTTAATCCCCAAGCCGCAAAATAAAATGGGTCACATTTAAAGTCTTGTCTTTCATTTAACAACATTTTTGCACTACATTCCTCCGGGATTAAACGCGTCTTTTTCTTTAACTCCCTGTTTTTCAGTTCTCAGCTTTTTTTTCATGGGCACATTTCATGCCAAGCTGCCACCAGAGAACGAAAGTCGACATTCGTGACTATTGGATAAGTTGCACCTTCAGCAGTTGCCTTTCCATCTTCAGAGTAGTTATCATCATCGATGGTGCTTGAACGGATCACATTATCTTCAGTTTTGTCAGTGTTGTTAACTCCAATTATCCCGCGAAAACTTGAGGGAGCATATCAACAATCATTTGGCTTTTATGATTACTTTCTGCAATGTTTCTTGAACGTTTCTTATCACTTACATTGTTCTTGGTTATCTCCACGTTGCTGTTAGCTTTTATCTCCAGCCGCAAAAATATCGTATATGGTGCCGCATAAATTAACACGTGTCACCCATCAATAATGGACGGTGGTAGCTGTAGACGGCAGGGTTAAGGACTGAACAATAGATTAAACCATTAACAGCACGTTTCGCTTTGATAATTCATCGATATTACCGTTAATACAATAGCATTTAGCTTCTTTGAATGTTAATAAACCTTTCTAGCATAAATTACGCTAACGCGGTATTGTTGTCAAAAGTTGATGCAATAAAATTTGCCGCCAAATCAGCATTTTACGAGTGGAAGCGAAATGCACGTGCCAGCGGAGGGCAGAAATAGCTTGCTTCTTCGTAAAGAGACGTTACTACTTTAGCTACAAGCAGTTACTGAAAGAGTATATTACTGCGGAAGTAATTTACTATAGTAGTCAAGACTAAGGTAATAATAGTTACAGCAAGAGTAATTTATATTGGTTCGGTGCTCGTCACCCTACGGTCTCTCCCACTACCACTGCTGGATGGTACAAGAGCTACAGTGAAGTAATGCAAAAGTGACATTAAGTAATGTATCGACTTCTCTACAGTGCAAGTCATCTTACCGTGTGTGACAGATGGTACCACGCACCTTCACTCCCCTCTTTCCTGGTCGGGTCACGAATGGTGCACAGGGGGGACGATTGTTGTATGGCCTCCGTGTGAGCTCGAATGTCCCTAATTTTACCATCATAGACTTTTCGCATGATATACGTAGCGGAAAGCAACACATTTGTTGACTCATCTGGGAATGTTTGACCCTGGATTTTTAACAGTAAATCACACCGTGAAGCACAATCCCTCTCTGTCACGCCTGCCAGTGGAGTCGTATGAGCATTTTCGTCACGCTTTCGAGCGTCCTAAACGTACCTGCGACGAAACACGCAGCTCTTCTTTGGATCTCCTCTATTTCTTCTACAAATCACGCCTGGTAAGTGATTTTAACTGGCAAACAATACATAGCCGGCCGCTAGTGGCCGTGCGGTTCTAGGCGCTTCAGTCTGGAACCGCGTGACCGCTACGGTCGCAGGTTCGAATCCTGCCTCGGGCATGGATGTGTGTGATGTCCTTAAGTTAATTAGGTTTAAGTAAAGTCCTAGGGGACTGATGACCTCAGATGTTAAGTCCCATAGTGCTCAGAGCCATTTGAACCAAACAATACTCAAGCAACGGTCGAACGATGGTTTTGTAAGCTAACTCGTTCCTGCATGGACTACCCTTCCTGAAGATTCTTCCAATCAATCTCTGGCATCTGCCTTTCCTACGACTGGCTTCATCTGGTCGTTCAACTTCCGTAATGCCTCCAGAGACTGTTCGGCAAACTCTTACTCATGCTGTTACGAGGATATCCATCTGTTTATTCGCAGTGCCTCACCCAATCTACATCTACATTTATACTCCGCAGGCCACCCAACAGGCCGCCAAATTGGCGGAGGGCAATTTACGTGCTACTGTCATTACCTCCCTTTCCTGTTCCAGTCGCGTATGGTTCGCGGGAAGAACGACTGCCGGAAAGCCTCCGTGCGCGCTCGAATCTCTCTAATTTTACATTCGTGATCTCCTCGGGAGGTATAAGTAGGGGGAAGTAATATACACGATACCTCATCCAGAAACGCACCCTCCCGAAACCTGGACAGCAAGCTACATCGCGAAGCAGAGCGCCTCTCGTGCAGAGTCTGCCACTTGAGTTTGCTAAACATCTCTGTAACGCTATCACGCTTACCAAGTAACACTGTGACAAAACGCGCCGCTCTTCTTTGGATCTTTTCTATCTCCTCTGTCAACCCGACCTGGTACGGATCCCACACTGACGAGCAATACTCAAGTATAGGTCGAACGAGTGTTTTGTAAGCCACCTCCTTTGTTGATGGACTAGATTTTCTAAGGACTCTCCTAATGAATCTGAACCTGGCACCCACCTTACCAACAATTAATTTTTATATGATCATTCCACTTCAAATCTTTCCGCACGCATACTCCCAGATATTTTACAGAAGTAACTGCTACCAGTGTTTGTTCTGCTATCATATAATCATACAATAAACGATCCTCCTTTATATGTATTCACAATACGTTACATTTGTCTATGTTAAGGGTCAGTTGCCACTCCCCGCACCAAGTGCCTATCCGCTGCAGATCTTCCTGCATTTCGCTGTAATTTTCTAATGCTGCAACTTCTCTGTACACTACAGCATCATCCGCGAAAAGCCTCATGGAACTTCCGACACTATCTACTAGGTCATTTATATATATTGTGAAAAGCTATGGTCCCATAACACTCCCCTGTCGCACGCCAGAGGTTACTTTAACGTCTGTAGACGTCTCTCCCTTGAGAACAACATGCAGTGTTCTGTTTGCTAAAAACTCTTCAATCCAGCCACACAGCTGGTATGATATTCCGTAGGCTCTTAATTTGTTTATCAGGCGACAGTGCGGAACTGTATCGAATCGCTAGGTCCATGGTCGATCCTCTGCAGGTCATCATGCATTTCGCTACGGTTTTCTAGCTTCTGCTTCTCTGTGGACCACACCGTCATCCGCAAACAGTCTCGTTGAGCTTCGAGCGTTTCCAGTTACATTATTTGTGTAAACTCTAAATATTATGGGTCCTATAACAATCCCTTGAGGTTATTTTTACGTATGAAAATTTGTCCATTAAATTCAGGGTGCTTATAATTAAACTTTCGCTACTTGAGAGGGACCACCTCACCCAAAAAATAATAAATAAAATAAAACGGTGAAGGTAGGACAAAGAAACTTCGTGGAAACATCTGAAAGGACATACGGAAGAGAAATAACTAATAAAATGTTCAATGAAACACGTTTTAATTTCCACAAGAGATGGTAACATGTGTCAATTACGATCCATGTTTACGTTCCAGGCTACAAACGTTGCTGAGTATATCACCCGTATCCAACACAGCCTGGAAGCGCACTGGAGATACCATTTTACAATTTCTCGCAGCACTTGTCGAATGTTCAGCTGTAGTGACACCGCTAGTGCACCGTCTGAAGATCGCATATTACTTTCAGTATTCTTAGCCGTTGCAACAGTAACTTCTTCAACAATTTGTGGCGCAAATAGCCGTCATTTTTTCTCAGGAGAAATTCTCAAATCGCCAAATAACATTGGACTCATGTTCTTAAACCACTGTGCAGGAAGAGAATCTGTCCGTATTTACCATATTTAATACGTCATTACTCACGAACAGCAGCAGCTCTATTGTTTTCATAAAACAGCTTTACGAGTAAAGCCTCCTCACCTTATGCAGACCCACTTTGAGTGTCTGGAACTGTAATGTACTGAGATGCTCAGGACACGAACACTACTAACAACGCAAATCCTGGAGCGCAAAGTCTACACATCATTCTACAAATCTGGGTGTCCATCTTTTTAAGTCTACACACTACTGCTCAAGCAGTGAAATTTAACTACAATCACCCTGTATGTATTAACTGGTTTAGCTATTTTAGAATGTAGTTGTAGCTGGAGTGAAAAGCCATTATTCAGAGGTTTAGCTGGACTCCGTCTCCACTAAAAGAAATGTATATGTGCCTTATTTAACACAACTCTTAAATTATCTACCACTGTCTACCTCGATAGCCTATATCTTCCGTTAATTTTCTCATCTTCTTGGTATGAAATCGTTGCCATCCAAGACCGGCTTCCGACAGTTTAGTTGGGCCAAGGAAGAATATGGTGGGTGGACGACGACGGACACGTCCAATACTCAGATCACTTGATGCGTTCCCTTACAGATGAATTTTCATCACTTTCTTCGATGTATGATTTATTCTACTCCTGTTGCCTCCTCTATGTTCCTCACTGTGATTCTCGCTGTTTGCCGGCCGAGGTGGCCGAGCGGTTCTAGGCGCTACAGTCTGGAACCGCGTGACGGCTACGGTCGCAGGTTCGAATCCTGCATCCGGCATGGATGTGTGTAATGTCCTTAGGTTAGTTAGGTTTAAGTAGTTCTAAGTTCTAGGGGACTGATGACCGTAGAAGTTAAGTCCCATAGAACCATTTGAACCATTCTCGCTGTTTATGACATCGGAGTGCTTCAGAAAATCAAGCATAATGTCAGTTTCATTTAAAAAACAGTAACCATGACTATCCCTACTGTTCTTTGTTTATGAACATATTTAGTGATCTGAGATCTAACATTGACCATGTACTGCTAAATCATGCCAGAGGAAGTTCCCACCCTTCTTTCCTTGAAATTCAAAGGCAAATGTGGCACTATATTTTTCACAGAATTTACGATTTCCCAAAATTTGATGTGTTAATGTGAGCGCAGTTTACAGGCTTTCAGATGTCTGTCTGTGCTAATACGCCGTACATTCGCTAACGTGTCAGTAGTCTCTCATTGCGGAGTTACTCGTTCTTCATGCGCGAGCTCACATCTCTCTACAGGGTGTCTGATAAATCACTCATTATTTTTTATAATTTCCTTATTTATTAACCAGTTTTCTTAGAACTTATTATGTTAGCAGGTTGAGGTTGTGTTTAAAATAATCGGGCACACAGTTTTAATCTGCCAGGAAGTTTCATATCAGCGCACGCTCCGCTGCAGAGTGAAAATCTCATTCTGGAATTTTTTCTTCTGTTTCACCTGGAAAACTCCTCCCGTGTTGACTGCAGAAGAATTAGATTTATAGCATTGTGATGCGATACTTCTGGGAGGTCGACGGAAATGTAAAAACTCAAGCCTTAAAGGCTATCAAGACACGTTCCTTGTACGTTCTCGTGCTAAAGAGGCACTATGTAATTTAACAGTTTCATTTATATTCATTTCAATGGTTTACATGAAAAAATTTCCTTCACAAAAGAAATTCAGAATGAAAAATGTGAACTTCACTTTCTTTATTTAGCAATTTCTATACAGAATAATTCCTTAAATTTCAACATTTTCCGTAAGGAAACGTATTCAGATAATGTCGTCCCTATTGACTCATCTCATCCAAGACCTCATAAACTGGCGTTTTTTTCATTCTGCCATTCACCGTATGGTAATTACTCCATTACTCCTTTATCACCTGCCGATCAACAAAAAGAACTGACTGTCATCAAAGCGATTGCGGTTAATAATGGGTACAATCAATATGATTGATTATATGTTCAGTAAGAAAACTTCCCAAAACTGTTCGACTTTGAGCAAGAACCTCCCCACTGATAGCAAAGAAGCTAAAAAATGTATTTCTATTCCTTTCTTGGGCAATATATTATATAAGATAAAACGTCTTCTAATGAAAAAATATAACTGTAACGTCTCCTTCTCTATAGATAACAGTTTGAAGAAAAATCTTGTACATTCAGTGGAGATCACCGGCGATTGATTTTCCAATCCCTCATATTATATTGGTCAAACAGGCAGAGCTGTGAAAACAAGATATAAAGAACACCTATTAGATAAAGAAGGAGCGAATATACATAATTCTACTTTTGCTGAGCACCTCCTGATAGCCAGACATACTTCAAAACATTTAGAAGACACTGTTATCCTACACAGAGAAGACAAAGGGCGTAGATTAGATCTGTGGGAAGAGTTACAAATTTTCAAACATCCATAGCTCAAGGACGGTAATATACTGAACGACCAGTTGAACCTTGCTTGTAGACAGTTTTTCGAAGGCTTTAAACCTGTACCGTTTACGGTATAACATTAATGCTGGTAACCTTAGTGGTTTATTTCCTCAGGAAGCTATGATGCACCTTCAGTGCTTTAAGCTCACTACCCCTTATGTAATGGTGGTTTTGTCACGATGTATGTTCGCTACTACATCGGCCCTTACGTGATTTGGCCTGGCTCTAAAAATTTTGTTTTTCCTGTGAATGTGTGTTAACAGGTTCGTGTGCCAGTGTTCGTAATTCTATCTTGACAAGAGCCATTATTGTTAATTTAAAAGTTCTGACATGTATACCGTTTGTGGGCTTCACTAATATAGTAATGTAATTTTTTATATTTTGTCTGTATATGCCACTGGGCGTAAGTTTCTCGGCGTAAGTGCCACCTGCCTTTTCTGGTGTATAACTACATTATTTGTACCAATGCTCCCATACCATTATAACGGGAGTGTTAATTTCCTTCCTGTTTTATTGTTACTCTACCTAAGGACGTTATTAATACTGATAATTTACACGCTGCCTTTGTACGCCTATTGGCACATGTTTTTCGGCACGAGCGCCACCTGTCCTGTTTTCAGAGTACCTACGCTCGCCGATTACACTCAGTCGGTTGTGAGCTCTGCAAGATCCATGAGCTATTTTATATTAACGTGACAAACCCTAATTCTAGGGCTATATTTTATTTCTGACACACGGATCTATGGCGACAATTGTAAAAACGGCGATGGTACATAAGTCCTTACTAATGTAAAATTGTAAGTACCGGTCGTCGTTATCATACATCTGCAATGCAAGACTTCTCTAATTTGTCTTAAAATTTATTCCTGGCTTATAAGTTTCATACTTTTCTAATGTACGCTATGATGTTCATTGTCCGTAGGTTACCTTCTGAAGAAGACAAATTTATATTTGTCGAAACCTAGGTAAAGAATTTCTTTATCCATTGCAACTGGTCGGCTGTTTATAATTTTGTTTCTTTACGAATGTGTATTTCCACGGCATGCCACAATAGCAAGTAAAACAATCGACGTCCGATTAACAGTTAATCTCATGATGCTGATATCTGACGATGAATAAAAGCTAGAAACCGGCAATGACATGGAACAATAACATGTGTCAAACAAAAACTACTTCAGACCATTGTTTGGTAGCTGTTTTTAGTACATATCTTAGGAGACAACCACGGAGTCCTTCCAATGTCAACCACTTACAAAATAACTTCATTCTTTACTTAAATACCTCATAGCGAAAATCTTTTGAAAAATAAATACGTTTCTCATGAAAATGAGATAGACATAACGAGATTTGTGCGCTGGTAGCCAAAGAAGTGTTTACACATGATTGTCGTAAGGTCATACTATTTTGCAGGGCTCGGAGGATATTTCAGATTTGCATGAGTTTCAGTAAAAAACGAGAGACATTGCTGAAACTACCGGTTTATAGGACATTGTAAAATTAGTTACAAGCGGAAGAAACAATTTTTGCATAGTTAACTGACATTAGAGGCGTGAACGTTCAAAATAAAGATGATCATTTTCGTGGATCAACGGAAATGATATATTGACAGTCCTAACGTGTGGTTAAAAATTCGAGAATACACACAGGTTCTTGTACACCAATAAACAAAAAGGATGGTAATCCGTCTGTATATCACGCAAAGGGAAGGAAAAACAACAGATAACAGTCGGTTACAGGTTTCAAAGCATATCCCCTATTAGCGCTATTATCGGTGAGCGGAATGAGTATAACGCTTGGAAAGCCTTTGTGGACGCACGCAATGCTCCGGGCGCACAGAACAACAATCAGAAAAGCTGCCATACGTTCAGAGGCCTTAGAGCTAGCAATTTCGTCTCTGTGTATGTTGTGATTGACTACTGAATGAGTAGTCATAAATTATATTTTGCTCTTTATTTATTCACGCATGTTCAGTTACAGTTTTTCATGTTGTCTACAACACACCGTAACACCTCGAAAATACAGCTTTCTAAAAAAAAAAAAAGAAAAAAGACTGTCAGAACAAACCTTCCAAAGGCAGCAGCCTTCATCCATTGGCATGAAACTGGTAAATATGCATATTTTCAATAATTCGTTACACTCTTTTTGTTTCTTTTTATTTCAAATTTTAAGATGTTATAAAAGTAGCTCAGCCATTTTAAAGACTGTGGATAATATGATCCACATGAAGACGTAAATCGTGAAATCGTGATGTTGTGTATTTTACGCTGAACAGAATAAAAGATCAGGAAAAACAAATATATATGAAAATAGTAACTATTCTCGAAAGAACAGATACCACTGATAACCCTGCAGATTCTCTAAAATAAATGAAATTAATTGAAACCTCCAGCAGCCGAAAGGTGTTGCTGATAGACCTCGATGGGGACAACTGAAAACGTGTGCTCCGACCGGGACTCGAACCCGGCATCTCCTGCTTACATGGCAGACGCTTATACCCATTTTTTTATTCATTTTGTTCGATATTGTTCATAGCGTGTGGTCTGGGTGGACTTTACAAGACATCCGTTCAAGTTGATCGTTAAACCTTTGACTCAGTTTTTTTTATTACAGAGGGCACGCAACCCTCTGACCGAAGACGCTGAGCAGTCGTGCCGGCTAAAACCGAGCCACCGAGGACATAGATGAATAGCGCGACTGCAGGGACTTATCCCTTGTACTATTCCCGTGAGACCAACATTCTCAACTGTCCACAATCTACATACGTAATGTTCCTAATAGATATTTACCCATCCACTCATTACTTGCGCCAACTAAGGTGAAGATTCCCGTAGCGTCTGCCGAGTAAGCAGGAGATCCCGGGTTCGAGTCCCGGTCGGAGCACACAATTTCAGCAGTCCCCATCTAGGTATATCAACAAAACCTGTCGGCAGCTGAGGTTTTCAATTAACTATCAACAAATATTGTGCAACATGAACATGTTACGCATGATATCAAAGAAAATTTTTGCATTTGGACTCCAGATAGTGATGTAACATACAGTTTGGGTTGGATATTTTGTAGTAGAGTCTGGCATAGTCGTCTAACAGTAAAGCGCTTGTTTGGAACTCGAGAGGTCGCCGGATTAAATCTCAGTCGGACCACGCGTTCTTCGGTATGCGTTTTAACACAACCTTCACCTGTCAAGGATGTCGCCAGGGAACGACACGTAGGTCGGATTCCACATTAAACTGTAGGTTCCCTTTCCCCGGTTGGATAACTGGGATACGCTACGGACACGCAAGTTGCCAAAGTGGCGTACGATTGAAAAAGTTGTGCCAGGCTAATTAGTCACACGAAATTATTATTATCGCTATTAGACTTGTGAGCTCATATTAACGTTCTTCAGCTATTTTGTGTCAAGTCACAATTAACTGACATAGTGATTGTAAAAACGATGTACGAGTTATGCGATAAAAACTGAATCATACAACAACGCGAATTTCATTTTTCAATGATGACGATATTATTTGATATTTTTTATGGCTAGATGATATCTGATGGGCAAGATATCTAGAATCAGAAGATTATGTTCAGCAGGTGCATGACGTCAAAATCGATGGAGAAAATTTATACCACCCTCGCGTCGTGTCATCATTTTTACCTACATGTACGTAGACTGTATTCCGTAGTAGTAGAAAATCACTGCCGCGAATAAGTTTAAAGTCACCCTTGACCTACAGTAGTCACAAAACCACTGGTAGAATTACGTTATGACGTAACAGAGAGAGCTGCATTACACCTAACTACCAAAAAATTTAGCAACGTCAAGAAGTCGTAGCGACGCAAATCATATGTCTAGAACTGGGAACGTGGGACGTTACGCTATTCCTATTGTAGGCTTCAAGGAGCCGTAGAGGAGACTAACATGAAGTTATGACAAGGGACTCTTGTACCGAAATGTACCGTCTACATACAAAATAATTGTGAAGGTCGTATCACTTTCAAATATCTTTCTTCTCGGAACGAACGGGAAGACGACGCCTTCGTCAGCCTCTGTTGTAATTATGATATCACAGACAATTTTCGTCCGACTACAAAAACGGCTGCAAGAACTGGTATGTCCATATGTGATGCTCCGCCGACGCGCCACACTCTCAGCTTAGCAGAGGACGTTCTTCGTCACGCAGAAGGCAGCGCGATGACGAGTACATAAAACACTGCAGATACCGTGTGCTCCTGTAGAGCATACAGTTCTCATAACTCATTACCACCGCTGTTTGCATACCGTGGCAGGGGAGATTTGAAAGTAATCCAATCTTCAAATCTTCAAACTTACTTTGCATCGAAACGGTACATCTCTGGAAACGGGTTCTTTATCGAAGCTTCATGTACTAAGTACTCACTATTTCCCCGCACTCCTCACCACCGACCACACCGCCGCCCAACGTTCCAGAAATCTGTATAGGAATTGCGAAAGATTTCGTGTAAGGTGAGTCTATCAGAAAAAGAGAAAAGTTATTTTCTTTTGGAAGACAAAGATGATGAACGTAAGAAATAAATGGACTGAAAACACAACTATACTTTGTTGTACAAACGCGATGCTGAAATAAAAGCGGCATTTTATCCAATTAATACAACATATTTCAGTATATAAAATTATGAAATGCTTCATCTACCTCTACGGTTCTCATTTAATTACGCTGAGCATCTCCATTACACTTTCGTGTTGTGGAAACTAATTTGCCACAATCCCAGCAGCACACCTCTGTATTCGCCCAGTGTCTGTTGCCGAGCCTACTTGATAACAAAAAAAT
The DNA here is from genome assembly GCF_023864275.1 of Schistocerca cancellata. Taxonomy (NCBI): domain Eukaryota; kingdom Metazoa; phylum Arthropoda; class Insecta; order Orthoptera; family Acrididae; genus Schistocerca; species Schistocerca cancellata. The sequence continues at coordinate 474,362,417 of NC_064627.1, forward strand.
GGTTCAAAAGGCTCTGAGCACTATGGGACTTAATTTCTGAGGTCATCAGTCCCCTAGAACTTAGAGCTACTTAAACCTAACCAACCTAAGGACATAACACACGTACATGCCCTAGGCAGGATTCGAACCTGCGACCGTAGCGGTTGCGCGGTTCCAGACTGTAGCACCTAGAACCGCTCGGCCACTCCGGCCGGCACTTGATAACAAATTTAAACACTATTCCACTAGTGTCTCGTAGGATTCTGCTCCACATTAACAGTACTGCCCCAGTTTATCAATGAATCTAAGCCTTCCAACCGCCTTCGCTAATTATGATTTCATGCATTTATTCAACTTCTTCATTTTTAACCTATTAGCAGTCGAGATATTTCATTTGCTCTTCTAATCAGATGCTGTCTGTTCTTCCTTACTCTTATTGACAGTAACCAGATTTTATTGGTATTTGAAGGAAAGTTCTATTGTGTATTGTCTAAGTCGCTCTGCTTTAAGATCATTAGGCGACAGTATTCTCCTGCAGACAATACTATCGCCAGTGAAAAACCTGATTGTGTTCATTACACACTATACGGTAAGTCGTTGACGTGTACTGAGAGCGTTGGTGTTCATACGCTTCCCTTTGGGTGCACCCCAATTTACTTCCATTTTTGTTTAACCTTCTACGGCAAGTAACGCGAAATGTGTGGAAATAGTCAATTACTCTTCGACCGAATCACACACTTGAGAAGATATTATGTGTGACTATTTTAATAGGCTGTCATACGTCGTTAAGCGATTTTCGTTAATTTGGGAAGGCAGAATGTACTTGCTCACCTGCGTCTGTTGTTTGGGAGCTATCGTTTCTGGACCTGTGCTGTTTCTTTCAATACGAGAAAGTAAAAACGTGCGTGGTTAAAATACGCTGCTGGATTCTAAAAAGACGAACGTTAGAAATATCGGTCTTTAATTCTTCGCATCAATTCTTTTACAGCTTTCATAAACCGTAATGACCTGCATTCTTCTCAGTAACGGAGCACTATTCGCTACGCGGGGAATTATAGATAAATATCGGGTACAAAAACGAATAAATCAGCAGCGCTGATAAGAATCCATCAGGACCCGGTGCACTTTTCGCTTCGAGGGATCCCGTTTACCTTTCAATAGATGGAGTACTTATTTCTAAACCTCTTATTTGTCAGTGTGTGTGGCAGTCGAGCATCCGCACGGTGGTAGAATTTCTGTGAGGGAATGCAACCAAAAACGAATACAAAAGATATATTCTTAAAGCGTAGTCCATATGATGCTTAAATCAAAGAAATAATATCGGCAGCAGCAAATAAGAGACGAAAAAGATTTCCTATGGTACACAAAACAGGTCTGGACACTGTCGTAGAAGCGTGCCAGATTTATGCCAATGCAAAATCTCCATGATTTGTCATGTTTCAGGGAAGCTTGAAACTTACTGCGAACTTCAATCCGACATGCTTTTAATAGTTTTCTTCATACTAGGTACTACAGAAAGAAAGTTATAAAGGCGGAATTTTTCCATTCCTGCCCTATGTATTTTATTGATATAAAACTAATTTCTGGCTTCTGGAAACTACACTCTTTTAAACTCTTTCGTTTTTATTTTCAATATTACTCTTATTTCTTACTGTATGGGGCGTTCCGACTTTATTTACACTTTATTTATTTCCACTTTGCATGGTGCACTCTCTGACGCATCAGTATTGGCAATTGACCCTAAATAATGGAAAGTGTGAGGTCATCCAAATGAGTGCTAAAAGGAATTAGTTAAACAGAGTCTAATCTCAAGGCCCTACCAAGGAATTACAGTTACGAACAATTCAAATTGGGAAGAACCAAAGACTGCGTTATATTGGTAGAACATCTAGAAAATGTAACAGATCTACTAAAGAGACTGCCTACACTGCGCTTGTCCGTCCTCTTTTGGAGTACTGCTGCGTGGTGTAGGATCCTTACCAGATAGGACTATCTGAATACATCGAAAAAGTTCAAAGAAGGGCAGCACGTTTTGTATTATCGGAAAATAGGGGAGAGAGTGTCACTGAAATGATAAAGGATTTGGGGTGGATATCATTAAAGCAAAGACTTTTCTCGTTGCGTCGGAATCTTCTCACGAAATTTCAGTCACCAACTTTCTCCTCCGAATGCGAAAATATTTTGTTGACGCTGACCTACATGGGGAGAAACATTCATCATAGTCAAGTAAGGGAAATCAGAGCTCGGACGGAAAGATATAGGTGTTCGTCTTTTCCGCGCACTGTGCGAGACTGGAATAATAGTGAATTATTGTGAGGGTATTCCGATGAATCCTCTGCCAGGCACTTGGTTTGCAGAGTATCCATGTAGATGTAAATGTAGAATACAGTTGCAAGTATGATGTACTTTGCTTTACCTGTATGTTACAGGACACTCAGTAGTAGTGTTATCCCTGCACATACAGCCAATTTTCCTAACAGCTGTCATTACGTGATCGGACAACATGATGTGTGACCATCAAGGACAGCGCTGGACGGTAGGAGGGTGTAAACACTGCGGGTATTCACAGGCGTTTGCTGGCAGCGTGTGGAGCGTATGCTCCATCACAAAAATCCGTGTACAGCTGCTGTTCACAGAACCGATATAGTGCCAATCCTGTGCGAAGTAATATCGTAGAGAGCACCTCGGTTGCAACGTCAAGGGAAGTCGCAACAATGTCGGCTATGCTGACAGTCCGTTATGCTACCCAAGTCGTTCCACTGTGCGTGTGGATATTTTTCCTGCTGATGACAACCCAGTATTCTGGATCAAGGTGGCTGAACGATCGAGCTCACTCCAGCGCACAACATGTCCGGCTTTACAGGTGCTAATCGCAAGGGGCAGTTGATAACCTGCATAGTTTTCAGTATGGGCCTCCTGCACCATCGCTTAACCCTTTTACCACAGTAGTTAGCATACAGCCATTGATGCTACTAAATCCATGACTCACTTCAGCCCTGATTCAGGGCTTTCGTAGCATCGGCGGTTTCATGTTAAAGGCAGGGATATTAGAGGAAAATGAATAAAATGGTGGTTCAAATGGTTCAAATGGCTCTGAGCACTATGGGACTTAACTTCTGAGTTCATCAGTCCCCTAGAACTTAGCACTACTTAAACCTAACTAACCTAAGGACATCACACACATCCATGCCCGAGGCAGGATTCAATAAAATCGTGGTTTCCGGCAGAATATAGTGGGGCTCAGAGAGCTAACATTCCTGGGAGACCGGACAGCACTGAGACGAATACTAAACTAAAACTAAACTAAACTCCGTCCGAACAGGCCACGAAGATTCAACGGTACCGACCGGCCGCCGTGTCATCCTCAGCCCAAAGGCGTCACTTCATGTGGATATGGAGGGGCTTGTGGTCAGCACACCGCTCTCCCAGCCGTATGTCAGTTTACGAGACCGGAGCCTCTACTTCTCAGTCAAGTAGTTCCTCAGTTTGCCTCACAAGGGCTGAGTGCACCCCGCTTGCCAACAGCACTCGGCAGACTGGATGATCACCCATCCAAGTGCTAGTCCAGCCCAACAGCGCTCCACTTCGGTGATCTGACGGGAACCGGTGTTACTACTGCGGCAAGGCCGTTAGCAACACGATTACTGAGGAACGATAAACTACAGTCGGATAGGACACGATCCTGCCGCTTCCGAATCCTGACACGTACTGGTTGGCGTTTGTCCTTCATAACGAAGCATAGCACTGTCTAGCCACAAACAAACAACATTCAAATGATATTTCAGAATGATGAATCCGCTGTGTATCCTTTCCTTGCATACAAAGTGTAGCTTGCATTACTCCTCTCTAATTAGCGCGTGAATTCTAATCATTTGCATATCAAATCACGTAATAAACTTCATTCAAATTTGAGGATATGCAATTTTAATGGCCAACAGCGTACTTTCAGTTTATTTGCAGTTCTCGCACATGTGTACAGATTTTGTGCTGGCAAGGAGGCGGTACGAACTACGCCTCACCGATTTGGTTCATACTGACGGGCTGTGAATGACACGACCAGGACTTCTCTCAACCGTTTTCGAGATTTAGTATGGTTACAATTAAGGGGGGTAGGACGTCAAACGGGCCGTCTTGGAGCAGGAGAGACACCACAGGACTTTTCAATTTCCACTGTCTATACTTTTACGAATAAATTCATAAAACTTTCTTAGCATGACCAGGAAGGATTCAGGATTCACACTCATAGCAGTGGAAGTTCAAAAACATAACAAAATTAATTTTGTTTAACATGTGAAAGTTCATCATTTTTTCACCTACTATTGGCTACGTTTGTTGTTGTAGGCACACTTTTCTTCATAAGTAAGAGAGATTCTTCGATGAAGTTTGCACAGCATACAAACCATACTTACAGGTGTACGAAACTCTAGAAATTATTTAATTTATGAAAAAAATGAACGTGCTGTTACATTTTAAACTTCATGTTTAGAAAAAACTCAAATTTTATCGTTAATTATCTCAATTTTTACCACAGTTTTCAATAGATTTGGAAAATTCTAGAGTTTCATACACCTGTAATTATGGTTTGTATGCTGTGAAAAATTCATCGAAGAATATCCCTTACTTATGAAGAAAAGTGTACCTATAGCAACAAATGCCGCCAATGGGAAGTGAGAAAAGGTCAAATTTCAAATGTAAAAAAAAAATATTTTCTTATAGTTTTAAACTTCCGTTGCTATCAGTATAAATCCTGAATCCTTTGTGGCCGTTTTGACAAAGTTTTATGAGTTTATTCGTAAAAGTATAGACAGTGGAAATTAAAATGTCCTCTGGTGCTTCTCCTACTTCAAGTTGTCTCGTTTGACGTCTTACCCCCCTTAACGAAGGACTCCACGCTTATTTCCGTAAGCATAAGCTCTGTGGATCTAATCTCGTTTCCGGTACTCTTTTCTTACTTCAGTCGTACGTAATTCCAACTACAGATGTGCATGTTACGCCGCGAAATTGAGTGATGACCGAGAACAGCTTACGAATGAAACCCAAGTTTCTTTTCAGTAGACAAATTGAACAAACCATGCGTATGGTAAGATTCGTCATTCATTAAAAGTGCTGTACACCATACTTGTCACACATGTAGATAAAATAATGTAAATAATTACACTGATTTGATTGAAGTTCTTGTGCATCCTTTTTTTACAGTCTCACTAAAAAAAATTTCTCGTTTTTTCAGGATAAAGATTACGAAAATAATACATGAATCATTCAGTAATGATAGCTTGCACGTTCATAATAATTACGAGGGAAGAAAAATAGAATTGCAGACAGGGATATTTCACCCATGGACTTCGCGGTCCTGAAAGCAGCCACTTATCACACTCAACTGCAGACGGCTCGGGTACTAACGACCATTCAAAATATATAAATACAAATAAAATTTTCAAGCCCGATTTTCTCCAAAACTGGTGAGAGCTGCATCTTTACATATGTTGAAGTCGTAGTCGTGCCCTACACATCTTGTCAATGTGAATCAAATCACTGAGCGGAACTTAGTACGGTTCCCATGTGGGTAAGAGTTGTTATAGTGCTGGATTAAAGGCACCGCTTCGCCAGCAGAAAAAACAAGCACACATGTAGTAGCAACACTTTTCTGACACAGAGGCCGGAAACAACTATACGTACGGGCCTTTCTGGATACAGAAAATGTTCGACTGATGCCCTGGCCAGCACATTCTCCAGATCTCTCACCAACTGAAAACGTCTGGTCAATGGTGGCCGAGCAACTGGCTCGTCACAATACGCCAGTCATTACTGTTGATGAACTGTGGTATCATGTTGAAACTGCATGGGCAGCTGTACCTGTACACGCCATCCAAGCTCTGTTTGACTCAATGCCCAGGACTATCAAGGCCGTTATTAAGGTCAGAGTTGGTTGTTCTGGGTACTGATTTCTCAGGATCTATGCACCCAAATTGCGTGGAAATGTAGTCACATGTCAGTTCTAGTATAATATATTTGTCCAATGAATACCCGTTTATCATCTCCACTTCTTCTTGGTGAAGCAGTTTTAATGGCCAGTAGTGTAAAAGAACACAAAATCCCCAAAACTGGTGATGTATTTCTAAAGGTCGGAACTTAGCGCGGACTTTCAGAGTATACGGATAAAATAACTCCATGTTCAGCAATCATACACAATCGCTTGCGCGACGAAATATCTCCACTAAAAGGCTGGCAAGGCGCACAGGTCATATCAGTAGGCGAGGAAGGAAATAGGAGTAATAAGTTATATTTCAGACCTATATTCCAGACGTCAATTTGCAGTGCTCTTTTGGAACATATACTGTGTACATTTTGAATTCCTCGAAGGTAACCGTCTATTGATAGACAGTCAGCACGGATTCATAAAATGTCGTTATTGTCGAACACATCTACTTTTGTACTCTCGTGAAGTATCGATAAGACATCTCAAATTGCTCCCGAATTTCTAGATTTCCAGAAGACATTTTACATCATTCCTCAGAGGAAACTTCCAGCTAACTTTTGTGAGTTTGGAGTGTCGCTTCAGTTGTGTGACGGGAATCGTAATTTCCTGTCAGAAAGGTCACAGGCAGTAGTATCGACAGAAAATCATCGCTTAGGTCAGACATGATATCTGGCGTTCCCCAGGGAAGTATCGTAGGCCCACTGCTGTTAATAACCTACATAAACAATTTAGGAGACAATCTGAGCAGCTCCCTTAGACCGTTTGCTGTTGATGATGTCATTTACTGTCTACTTAAGCGATCAGACGTCCAAAACAAACTGCACAGTGATTTCGATTCTGTCATTTACCGTCTTGTAAAGTCATCAGAAGATGAAAACTAATTGAAAAATGATTTAGGTAAGATATCTATATGGTGGGGAAAGTAGTAATTGACCCTAAATAATGTAAACTGTGAGGTGATCCAAATGAGTAGCAACAGGAATCCGTTAAATTCCGGTTACACAATAAGTCACACAAACCAAAAGGCTGCTAATTCAACTAAATACCTAGGGATAACAATTACGAATAACTTAAATTGGAACGATTACATAGATAATGTTGCGATGAAGGCGAACCAAATTCTACGTTTTATCGGCAGATCACTTAGCAGACGCAAGAAGTCTACGAAAGAAACTGCCAACAGTACACTTGTTCGTCCTCTGCTAGAATATCGCTGTGCGATATGAGATCCTTAGCGGGTAGGTTTGACGGAGTCCAAGGAGGGAATCAAGTCTTTCATTACCGCAAAGTAGGGAAGATACACTATATGATCAAAAGTATCCAGACACCCCGAAAATATATGTTTTGCATTTTATATACATTGTGCTGCCACCTACTGCTAGGTACTCCATATCACCGATCTAAGTAGTCATTATACATCGTGACAAAGAAGATTGGGGCGCTCCGTGGAACTCACGGACTTCGAACGTGGTCAGGTGATTGAGTGTCACTTGTGTCACTCGTCTGTACGCAAGATTTCCACACTCCTAAAGATCCCTTGGTCCTCTGTTTCCGATGTGATAGTGAAGTGGAAACGTTAAGAGACACGTACACCACAAAAGCGTACTGGCCGACGTCGTCTGTCGAGTGACAGAAACCGCCGACAGTTGAAGAGGATCGTAATGTGTAGTAGGCAGACATACATCCAGACCATCACAGAGGAATTCCAAACTGCATCAGGATCCACTGCAAGTACTGTGACTGTGAGACGGGAGGTGAGGAAACTTGGATTTCATGGTCGAGCGGCTGCTCGTAATCCACACATCATGCCGGTAAATAAGAAACGACGCCCCACTTGGTGTAAGGAGCGTAAAACATTGGACGATTGAACAGCGGAAAAACGTTGTGTGACGTGACGAATCACGGTACACAATGTGGCTATCCGATGGAAGAGTGTGGGTATGACGAATGCCTGGTGAACATCATCTGCCAGCGTGTGTAGTGCCAACAGTAATATTCTGAGGTGGTGGTGTTAGAGTGTGATCGTGTTTTTCATGGAGGGAGCTTGCACCTCATTTTGTTTTGCGTGACAGTATCACAGCACAGGCCTACTTTGATGTTTTAAGCACCCTCTTGCTTCCCACTGTTGAAGAGCAATTCGGGGAAGGCGATTGCATCTTTCAACACCTGTTCATAATGCACGGCCTGTGTCGGAATGCTTGCACCACAATAACATCCCTGTAGTGGACTGGCCTGCACAGAATCCTGACTTGAATCCTATGGGACACTTTTAGGATGTTTTGGAACGCCGTCTTCGTGCCAGGCCTCACCGACCGATATCGATCTCTCCTCAGTGTAGCACTCCGTGAAGATAGGGCTGCCATTCCCCAAGAAACCTTCCAGCACATGAATGAACGTATCCCTGCCAGAGTGGAAGCTGTCATCAACGGTAAGGGTGCACCAAAACCATATTGAATTCCAGCACTAGCGATGGAGGGCGTCACGAACTTGTAAGTCATTTTCAGCCACGTGCCCGGATACTTCTGATCAAATAGTGTAGTGACACAGATACACTCCTGGAAATAGAAAAAAGAACACATTGACGCCGGTGTGTCAGACCCACCATACTTGCTCCGGACACTGCGAGAGGGCTGTACAAGCAATGATCACACGCACGGCACAGCGGACACACCAGGAACCGCGGTGTTGGCCGTCGAATGGCGCTAGCTGCGCAGCATTTGTGCACCACCGCCGTCAGTGTCAGCCAGTTTGCCGTGGCATACGGAGCTCCATCGCAGTCTTTAACACTGGTAGCATGCCGCGACAGCGTGGACGTGAACCGTATGTGCAGTTGACGGACTTTGAGCGAGGGCGTATAGTGGGCATGCGGGAGGCCGGGTGGACGTACCGCCGAATTGCTCAACATGTGGGGCGTGAGGTCTCCACAGTACATCGATGTTGTCGCCAGTGGTCGGCGGAAGGTGCACGTGCCCGTCGACCTGGGACCGGACCGCAGCGACGCACGGATGCACGCCAAGACCGTAGGATCCTACGCAGTGCCGTAGGGGACCGCACCGCCACTTCCCAGCAAATTAGAGACACTGTTGCTCCTGGGGTATCGGCGAGGACCATTCGCAACCGTCTCCATGAAGCTGGGCTACGGTCCCGCACACCGTTAGGCCGTCTTCCGCTCACGCCCCAACATCGTGCAGCCCGCCTCCAGTGGTGTCGCGACAGGCGTGAATGGAGGGACGAATGGAGACGTGTCGTCTTCAGCGATGAGAGTCGCTTCTGCCTTGGTGCCAATGATGGTCGTATGCGTGTTTGGCGCCGTGCAGGTGAGCGCCACAATCAGGACTGCATACGACCGAGGCACACAGGGCCAACACCCGGCATCATGGTGTGGGGAGCGATCTCCTACACTGGCCGTAAACCACTGGTGATCGTCGAGGGGACACTGAATAGTGCACGGTACATCCAAACCGTCATCGAACCCATCGTTCTACCATTCCTAGACCGGCAAGGGAACTTGCTGTTCCAACAGGACCATGCACGTCCGCATGTATCCCGTGCCACCCAACGTGCTCTAGAAGGTGTAAGTCAACTACCCTGGCCAGCAAGATCTCCGGATCTGTCCCCCATTGAGCATGTTTGGGACTGGATGAAGCGTCGTCTCACGCGGTCTGCACGTCCAGCACGAACGCTGGTCCAACTGAGGCGCCAGGTGGAAATGGCATGGCAAGCCGTTCCACAGGACTACATCCAGCATCTCTACGATCGTCTCCATGGGAGAATAGCAGCCTGCATTGCTGCGAAAGGTGGATATACACTGTACTAGTGCCGACATTGTGCATGCTCTGTTGCCTGTGTCTATGTGCCTGTGGTTCTGTCAGTGTGATCATGTGATGTATGTGACCCCAGGAATGTGTCAATAAAGTTTCCCCTTTGTGATATTATTGGATTTCAGACATTTTGCATATGAGAAAAGGACAGCCACCAAGCTGTAGTTTGCAGTGATACTAAGCATGACAACACGAGAGTAAAAAAAAAAACGAAATCTGTTTATAACGTTCGCCTACACCAAGACGCGCGGCCAGCGTTTAAAAGGTACTTTTAAATGCTACGACTCGCTGGGCGCAGATATTTAAAATCATTGCCGCAGCGCTTGATTGCAAGATGCTGCGAAACAGAAAAAAGAACAAATTATCATTTGTTAGGAATATTCTAGAGTCTTTATAGTTGGTTGTACTTCTGGTCGCCGATATGTTAACATGTACATCATTACCTTTGATGTTTGGTTGCCGACTTGTTAAGACGTGTTGTGTAGCACCGCTACAAGTTTAGTGTAAAAAACCACGTTATCATCAAGAAAGAAAACGCTTTTGTAAACCTAGTGAGGATAAAAAATACTTACGCGCACGCCAGGACATTTAATTTTTACAAAATATCACACATACAAAAGCAGCGATTGTTGGACTGCTCCATGTATGAGAAAAACATAAAAATGTACGTTTTGTATTCATTGTAAATTTGGTAATGTTTATAGTTTAACGCCTTTCTTCTTTGAGAATATACTTTTCCTCCACTGTACAGAAAATCTATGCTTATTCTTTTCTTTAAATTAACCACAAATAATGTTTATGTTTAAATGAACTTTGTTACAGGTTCGCTCTTTATCGCGGTGTGTCGATTGTATTTGGGAGACCATTAACGTGTTTAATTTCCGATCTGACAACCTTTTTTACAAAATTTCACTGTTTTGCATTCATTTCCAATTTTTTTTTATTATTCAAATAGGTCCCTTAGGTAATTTCATTGAAGAGTCTGATTGCGTGAAAGCAATCCGGGTTAAGAGGTCATTTGAGAAACTGTTTTCACGCAATCAATCCGTACGTCTCCTAAACACAAACGAGAACCGACGCATCGTCGATCATTCATTAATTTTTCTCTTTTTCCAAGTCGTACCAAGAAACGGCCAAGGAGAACTGCCGTGAGTACGCAATCTAGTGTTAAAAGGTTGCATTCTTTATCTTGTCGGCAAACATTGCCATGAATTATCATCATCAATGTTATATTTGGTTAAATGAGAAAAGCCAGAAAAACCTTTTAACGCTAGATGTGGCGCCCGAACAGGGACCTAACTAAAAAACTAATTTGTTCTTTTTATTTTCATGCTACCATCTGGAGAAAATTGGAAGCCAAAACCAGTGATAAAAAAAGGACGCATATGCAGAAAATCGCAGCAAGAATCCACAACAGCAAAAAATAGCAGCGCGCAAGACAACTAATGTGAGTACGATGTTTCATTACGTTTGAAGCTTTGCGTACCGAGCATTCAGTCGGCTCGTGACATTCACTCTCTACGCTTTTTTCCTTTTCCTCAAGCAATTTAATTTCCAAATTTCTGTTTCCTTTTGCTATTAGATCCGCCTCTATCACATCATTTCGCTTACAATAGTTAGAAATAGTTAGCAAGAATTCCATTGTTGTGCATTTTAGTAAATCACAATGGCCGCCAGTTTCAGTGCTCTATAAGTGTTTTTCATTTATTTTATCTCTCTCGTTGCCATATTGGCATTTTCGTGTGTCAGTTTCAATTGTTTATAACGCGCAAGCAATATCTGAGAAATCAGGACGCGAAATCCTTGGCGCACCTGACAAGTGAAAATCATAATTAAAAAAAAATTATCTTTTCTAGCTCGTGCAGTGTAACTACTTTAAATTTACGATGGCTGATGAGCAACCAAGGCAACTTAGACCGCGCGCGGGTGTAAACAAACCTGAATCTCGTAGAGGGAACAACACAGGACGAAGCGACACGTGAGCTGTCGGCGCCACAGACCGCGTCGCAGTCACGTGAATGCTCGCTGTCAGATATACTAAAATTGTTTGCTGATATGAAAACCAGTTTTGAAGCAAACATGGGTAATCTTGGAACGCAAATCAGTCAGTTAACAAACCAAAGTGATAATCTTGGAACGCAAATCAGTCAGTTAACAAACCAAAGTGATAATCTTGGAACGCAAATCAATCAGTTAACAAACCAAAGTGACAATCTTGGAACGCAAATCAGTCAGTTAACAAACCAAAGTGACAATCTTGGAACGCAAATCAGTCAGTTAGCAAATCAAAGTGACAGCAGGTTCAGCAGTTTAGAATCAAGGATAGAGGACATTCAAGCACAAATCAAAAATTCGAATGACACCATGGAGAAAAAAATTAAAGCCATTACCACTGCTTACGCAAGCGAGCTAAATGCAAGCGTACACGCAAAAAATTGATAGTGTTCTTTCGATGGTGGAATCCGCCGAGACCAATATTGGTAGCAAGTTCATAGATATGCAGGCCCAAATAGATGTGTGTAAATCAACTGCGAGTGACTCTTTGAAACATTACAGTGATGTTTCAAAGAGAGTAAGCCAATTGACAGAAAGTGTCAACCACGTTGGCGAGCGAGTCGAAGACCTTGCTCAGCAAATATCCGATGTCAATATTGACAAAAAGATCGCAGATGTCAACACCGGTATAAGCAATACACTTAACAGGGAATTTGAAGAGTGGATGCAATCCAAAGAACAGTACATTGTCAGCAAGGTACACGCTGAACTAAAGGGTACGGTTAAATCTGCTACAGCAGAAATCTTAACCGCTCCCGGTACTTCTGGTGACACTTTAACCAGTGTATTAGGTGAAATCAGACGAGCATTTAGCCACGATCTTCCGGAATGGAAACGTCAGCTAAGCAGTGATATAGATCAACTAAAACGACAATTTACGGAATTGCAAGGTGACAATCAAAGTGAGTATTCGCTACCGCCAGAACACGATAATCATCAATATCCCGAGTGTCAGGTACAATTCTCACCAACAGTAAATAATACGCGTGGCGAAACTTCTACGTCACGTAGTCATGCCGATCAACTAACACTCTTTGAACTAATGCGAGACGAGAGTGTGCTAAAACACAGAGCTTTTCAGACTTTTATACCTGAAAAACGAAATATACATCCAATGGTATTTCTAAAATCATTCACAGGCGCTTTTCCAGAATCATGGAACGACAGGCAGCGGATACAGTTCATCTTAGGCTATGTACACGGTGAAGGATCAATTTGGGGTACAGAAATAATAAACAAATGTCACACCTATGCAGATTTTGAAAAGCATTTTTTGAATAAATTCTGGAGCTCAGGTATACAACAAAGACTCCGAAAAGAGGTTTACAACGCCGAACCTTTCAACACCAAAGGAGGAGGTTTGAGACGTTATTTTGAAAAATATCTACGTAAAATTCAGTATTGGGACACGCCCATTTCAACCAAAGATGTAATCATGATCTTAAAGTCAAAACTTCCTGTGTCAATAAGAGAAAAACTAGTTAATGTGAGTGAAGAAGACCTAGAAGCCTTTCTTTCTGTTCTTGACAATTTGGATATGATCTATGAGGATGTGCGTGCGAGCGCGCGGAATAATTATAATAATGGACCGCCCGGTCCGCAGCAGCACATAACAAATTGCGTCAATGGAATGTCGTACCAACATAACACGGGACAACCAAACGCTCAGCCTTACGGCAATCATAACAGTTTCAACCGCCGTAATGGAAAACAATATAACAAACATCCACACCAGAATAGGTACAATCCGATTTATCAAAACACACAGCAACAATACGGTAATTCACCGATAAATCATAACGGTAATTACCAGTACCAGAACAACAAGACGAATAATGGAAATCGTCACAAGGGAAAGAAATGGAACAATTATAACAATCCACCACAGTACAGTCATCCGAGTCACTTCACTCCCTCTCAGCAAATAAATTTTTCACAGCCGAAAAATGCGACATTTTTTCACCAACCCAACCAACAGTTCAGGAACAATAGTCAGGACAATTCGTCGGATGCTTTTCCTGACACCGCCGGTTATAATAGCCAAGGAAATCCGACTATTTTTTACACACAGGCGAACCAAGTACCAAACGCGATGTCAAATAACACGCAATCAACAGATGCACAAGTCGTATGGGATACGAACGCAAATTTTCGACCTGGTAGGTCGCAAAATACTAGTCAAATAAAAATAACTGACATTTCAGCTCCACCCCAGTCGGAAAGCCATTAGCAGCTTCTTTAGGCCTCCACGGGGAAGCTGCGGAACCAATGGGGGGCAACTTCATTAAAAGACATATCAACGTTATTAGATACGAAGACGACAGAGACTTACAGGACGAACTATTAGACGAAAAGAACACCTACGAAAACAACGACTTTTGGGAAAACCAAGTACAAGCGTCAACTCTGATTCACATTTATGATATACCAATCATTGCTATCATCGACACAGGTGCAAATATTAATGCTATGTCTATGTGTGTATATAAAAAGGTATGCTCTGTAACAAAAATTCCTTCACTTCCTGTACAAGGATGTACTGTATCCGGAGCAGTAGGCTCCCTAGTACAGAAGGTTAGCTTGCAAGTACAAGCAACAATACAATTTAAATCCGACTGTATACCGTGCACATTTTTAGTAGTAAAGAACCTGTCAGTGCCATGCTTGTTAGGAATGGACTTTCTACGAAGAAATCGTGCCATCATTGATTTAGCTGAAGGTAAGTGCACGTTAAGACTAGATGATAGGACACTGGTCATTCATCTAATGAGAACCAAAGTCAGGATAACCAACCTGGAACGTAAAGTGAAAATACGTAGACTTTCTTACAGGCAACATTACCACCGTGCGGTTGACGAGTTCAGTGACGTCAACAATTACCCTGACTTATTACCAACTGCCGACGAGTTACGCATAAAAATTTTGGAAACAGACGGACTCGACGACAGACAGAAGTATGAACTACACGACCTGTTAGCAACATTTGTGAACATTTTTTCCAGAAAACCAGGTATCATAGCAGACTATGAATTTAACATGAGAGTGAAACCCCATGATACTTTTTGCAAAACAACCTATTCAGTTCCGCAGTCCCGTAAAGAAGCCGTCAAACAAGAAATACGTAAAATGCTTAAGTGGAAAATCATAGAACCGTCCGACTCTCCCTACAGTAGCCCGTTGTTACCTGTTTTCAAAAACGATGGAAGCGTCAGACTTGTCTTGGACGCAAGGAATATTAATAAAATCATCATTCCAGTATGCACAAGACCAGAACCACTGGAGGAACAACTACAAAAATTCCATAGTGTGAGGTTCTTATCCTCAATAGACCTCCGAAGTAGCTATTGGCAGGTGAAACTATCATCATCATCGAGGAAGTACACAGCCTTTATCTTTGCCGGCAGATCCTATCATTTTCGTGTAGTACCTTTCGGTCTCAACATTAGTTCTGGTGTTTTTATTGCAGCACTTGATTATGTGCTAGGACCAGAGTTACTTGACCAAGTCACCGTCTATGTTGATGATTTACTGATCGCAACGACTTCCTGGGAAGAACATTTAACTCTCCTACAAAAGATCTTTCAAAGATTCTCTGATTTTGGTGTTACCGCAAATTTACAAAAATCCAAATTTGCCAATATAATTTCTTCGGAAGGAATCTCACCTGATCCCAGCAAGTTCACAGCAATAGAAAATTTCCCTGTGCCTTGCACTAAAAGGCAACTAAAAGGTTTTATTGGATTAGCTTCATTCTTCCGTCGCTTTATTCCGAATCAATCAATGAACAATCCCGCATTGTTAAATTTGCTCAAGAAAAACGTCCACTGGATGTGGACTTCTGAATGCCAAAAAGCCTTTGACAAGATCAAAGAAGCTCTTCTAAAGAGTAACATTTTAAGTCATCCAAACATGAGTTTAGATTTCTGCATTTCTTGCGATGCATCGTTTCAAGGATTAGGTGCATGTTTATTTCAAATAGACAAAACTGATGGGCAGGAGGAAGTCAAAATAATCAGCTTTGCCAGTCGGGTCTTAACCGAATGTGAGAGATCATATTCGGTAACCGAATTAGAGGGATTAGCCGTTGTGTGGGCTTTTCGCCGCTTTAATTACTATATTTATGGTCACAAAATCAGAGTATACTCAGATCATCAAGCACTGAGCTTCTTACTCTTTTGCAAACTGTATCATCCTCGGCTTACTCGATGGTGTTTATTTCTACAAGAGTATGATTTTGAAATTATTTACGTAAAGGGCAAGAATAACATCATTGCTGATGCATTGTCACGTATGCCGGAAGGATTGCCGGAGCCTACTGAATTAATAGAACAGATTTCTAATCACAAAATTCTGCTTATGAAAGATCCTCTACATCGGAGTTACTTTCTGCGTCTTTGCCGTCAAATGAATACTCTTCAAGACACAGATCGCAATTGGCTAGAAATTAAACAGCTTCTTCAAAACAACCCTGATCACTCGTTGTCAATATTTTATAAAGTACACAATGGAGTTTTGTTTCACCGAACTTCTCTGTTGACAGGAAGGTGGTGTGTCTGTATTACTAAAGATTATGTTGAACATCTCATTTGGTACACTCACCTCTCCTGGGGTCACTATGGCCCAGAAAAATGCAAACGCAAGATTTCAACATACTGCTATGTACCTAATCTTCACAAGAAGGTGCACCAATTATTAAGAAATTGTTCCATTTGCCAAAAGGCGAAACCTTTCAACTTGTCAAATGCCTTACCTTTAAACCCGATACGTACAGAAAGACCAAACCAAATCGTCAGTTTGGATTATGCAAGTCCACTTCCTCAGGGAAGAGGAGGTGTGAAGTATCTGGTCGTATTGTTAGATCATTTTACCAAACACGTGAGACTCTATGCAATGAAGTCATCTAATATACTTCCGCTAATTAGACGTATTGAGAAAGACTATTTTCCTCGCTTTGGCAAGCCTGAAGCCATGTTATCTGATAACGCATCAACTTTCGTGGGGAAACGATGGAGAAATTTCCTTGCAACCAACGACATCAGACAAATTTTGATATCCCGGTATCGACCGCAAAGTAATCCCACAGAAAGAGTATTCAAAGAGTTCAATCGTTTCATACGAACGTATATTCCAAACCAGCAGACACGGTGGATTGATTTCGTCACACCCTTTGAAGAGATTGTTAATAATTTACCTCACACAACAACTGGTTTCACACCATCAGAACTAGTCTCTAAACGACTAGAAAGAAATGAATGGGTATACCCCATCCCAAAACACCCTGAAGTAACATTAGACGACAAGTTAAGACAAGCTCTCATATCTTTAACAACTCATGCCAACCTAAGAAAAAAGGCGCATGACAAACACATTAGCAAAGTCTTATCGTATCGTATAAATGAACGAGTGCTATTAAAGACCCACTTCAAACCATCTTTGATTCATCATAAGAATCGCAAGTGGCAGCACTTGTATGAAGGACCATATATTATCTTAAGAAAGCCGCACATTGGTTGCTATCTATTAGCTGACCCTGTATCTGGACGAATAAAAGGATTGTTTCATCACGCAGACTTGAAGAAATACCGAGTCAACCATTGAAAATATCTGTTAAGTTAAGCTGCTAAAAGAAAATATACACACACACTATAAGTTGTCATACTATGTGTGAAGTACCAACGTATGTAAGAGTAGTGCACAGGACTAACACCCTGTTGACCTGCCACAACAAGATAAGTAATTTATATGAGCACCTTAAGTAAAACACATTTATTGTAGGAGAGCAAGATTTGCCTTAGATGTAAGTTAGTTTTAAGTTAATTGAGCCATGAACGGCCACAGCCGAAAGAGCTGACATATATTATAGTAGGGACGTGCTAAGTGCCACCTGCTACCACTAGTTTTAAGTATAGCAAAGCTCTCTCCTCTTGAATGAAATAAATTAAAATGATCATTCAGACCAGAATGATTGCTCGTAGGTAAAATAAATAAATAAATAAATAAATAAATAAATAAATAAAAATGATCAAGGTCGCTTACTCTAATGAGGTAAATGTTATGTTATGCATAAGGAGTGTGTGACAACAAATTTTATGAGACCACCTATGAAACGCAGCAGGCAAAAAGCAGCAGCTTAGCATATAAGAATCAAGTAAGTCAATAACGATCCAGGTAGCAGGAAAGAAGTGCGCAACTCAATTATTTTATTATAATACGGAGAAAACCGTATACGCTCATAACAATTTTACGGCACAGTGCAGCTGAAATACAAAGATCATTTATAAATAAATTAGTTTAGTACTAGAAATATCTATTTCAGGTCCTCGAGATACGACGATTTTGTTTTAGAAAACAATTTTACGATACATGGAACAGAAGATAGTTAACAGACACAGTTCACTGCTAATGCATGGTTTAAGTAATTTTAGATATGCACAGAAAATTGTTTAGAGAGCTGGATCAGACGACACTGAAACTACTGTATCGATTTAATTATACTATTTGTCATGAAAAACTAAGGTGATAATAATTTATGTTAAGCTCATCATATCATACGTCATTAACACTGTGCCTTCAAATCTCTTCACTCCATAAAAGTCTTTTGTGTTTTCCTCTAACCAGTATCCTTACCATCCTACCTTATCCAGTAGAGAAGTGAATTTTACGAGCTGGTTGCATGATTGATACATACAGGCTATACGAATGGATAGTCGTGACACATTTGTTGTCGACGGGCTATGCTTATTCTTCGCAAATTGCGAGTTCAATTAAGAATTGTTATGTGCAATTGCACGACAGGGAACACCAAGCTTCCCAATTTCCCAATGGTAGTTTGAACACGAACTGTTCATCACGTAAACGAAGCCACATTGACTATGTCTTCAAACTAACGACGTAATAGAGAGAAAATAAAAGAGCTGAACTTGCGAAAAGAGTAACTATTGTAAAAAGAAAAGAATAACAAGATTTCGAACAAAGTGTAAACCTAAAGTGCCTTGGAAGCACAAACTACGAACAAGAGACACGCTTTTCGTCAGGCCTTGTAGTCACAGAGACTAAATATTTCTTTGTAAAAAATTTTTGGACATGATATGTATACTAAATGTTAACTGTACTTTGTAGTAATAATGCAGTCAGTAATAAATGGACACGTATGTGCTGCTGCGTGTGAACCGACTATAGACAAGTAATTAATGGACACGTATAAAAGTGGTGCGTGTGAACCTTAACATGACGACCAAATAAATGTGAACACGAATTAATAATAAAGTGTGAACTGAAAAGGTGATAACTCCAAGGGCACGTGTGAAATACCGCGTGTGAAGTAATGTTATAAGTACTTGTACCACGAAACCACGATGTAGAAAGCCGAAGAGTGAAAGTGAATAAGTGTTGTACTTACCACAAACGGTACTGTACGCCTTTCCACGGACACATTCTTCGAAACAGCTGCGGGAGTCGCCGCATCTGGCTGCTTCCGTAATCCAGAGTCGATGAAAAACTGTGTAAAAACTCACACCACGGCTAGTAGACACTTAACGCTCTGCTTCTAGCAGAATACTGCTGCTAGCGTTGTGGAACTGTCAAGTTATTATCACGTGATTGTGACCAACGGACGTAACAATGTGTACCCTGAGCGCTCAACAATCAATTTTTCTTTGCACAACGAGCGCGGATGCCAAATGTGTTTGAAATGCATTCAAAATAAAATATGATAAAGCAATGAATTAAGCACTCATGTACCTTGTGAAATTATAAAGACATTAATCGGAAGAGTCTTAAGCTCGATTTTGACAATAGCTACCGAATTTACTGACCAGGCCGAGTAATGACGAAAACGTGTCGAACCAAGTAAAACCAGAAAAATAGATAAATATGAGAACTAAGCATTCCTAAGAGAATGAGACCTTATGTACATAAACAATTGTTATCCTTACCTAACCCAATTTTCTTTTAGACTAAGTTATTAGTAAGTAAGCACATTCTAATACAGATTTTTTTCCTGTATTTTTCATGTACGAAAACATAAATGGAAGCACGGACAAGTGTCAAGTGAAATAGAGACCGCCACCATACGGCTCAACATGTTGCAGAACCAGTCTTCCAGTTCCTGACCCACGACGTATTTCCAACGCAACATCACACCCCGACAACTACTCCAACTTCCACAGTGAAAGTGATGCCCTACTTTTCCTCCACTGTGAAAGTGTAATCAATTTCCCCACTCAAGTGCAGTGCTATCATTTATACCCGAAGTTCTACCACTCCCAGTGCAACTCATACCTACCCAAGTGTAGTGAAACATTTTTTTTTTTTTTTGCAGGTCATAGAAGACACAAATAAGTAAAGTGCTACGTATTTACTGCAAGAAATCTTCGACGAAACAACGACAAAAATATTCCTGTAGTATGTCACTGTAAAACAAGAATGTCAATTTTTTGTAACATATTTTTTCCACGAGTGCACACAGCACCCAGACTTCCTGCGAAGTCAAGTAATTTATTTCTTTGTTTTTTTTATATTTATTATGCCATGTATAATGTATCTATGTATGTGTCTCTTTATCTTAATTTCATTATCTTTTACCGAGAAACGAACATTTGTTATCCTTGTACAATACATTAGAAAGGGCACAGTTCAATTGTCATGTAGTTACCCTATGGACAAATTACTATCAATTTCACTCGTACGAATATACTTACCTGATACTCTGTATGTTAACCACTTTGCTTGATGTAATGTGTAAAATCTATTGTAAAGAATTTTTGCAAGTAATACTAACTTGTTTCACGAAAGCAATAATATCACGACTACGCGTGAGTCTCGATAATCCTGACGGAGTCATCGCTCCTCACGCGGGAAGCAATGTGATATTATTGGATTTCAGACATTTTGCATATGAGAAAAGGACAGCCACCAAGCTGTAGTTTGCAGTGATACTAAGCATGACAACACGAGAGTAAAAATAAAAACGAAATCTGTTTATAACGTTCGCCTACACCAAGACGCGCGGCCAGCGTTTAAAAGGTACTTTTAAATGCTATGACTCGCTGGACGCAGATATTTAAAATCATTGCCACAGCGCTTGATAGCAAGAAGCTGCGAAACAGAAGAAAGAACAATTTATCATTTGTTAGGAAAATTCTAGAGTCTTTATAGTTGGTTGTACTTCTGGTCGCCGATATGTTAACATGTACATCATTACCTTTGATGTTTGGTTGCCGACTTGTTAAGACGTGTTGTGTAGCACCGCTACAAGTTTAGTGTAAAAAACCACGTTATCATCAAGAAAGAAAACGCTTTTGTAAACCTAGTGAGGATAAAAAATACTTACGCGCACGCCAGGACATTTAATTTTTACAAAATATCACACATACAAAAGCAGCGATTGTTGGACTGCTCCATGTATGAGAAAAACATAAAAATGTACGTTTTGTATTCATTGTAAATTTGGTAATGTTTATAGTTTAACGCCTTTCTTCTTTGAGAATATACTTTTCCTCCACTGTACAGAAAATCTATGCTTATTCTTTTCTTTAAATTAACCACAAATAATGTTTATGTTTAAATGAACCCGGCATCATGGTGTGGGGAGCGATCTCCTACACTGGCCGTACACCACTGGTGATCGTCGAGGGGACACTGATTAGTGCACGGTACATCCAAACCGTCATCGAACCCATCGTTCTAGCATTCCTAGACCGGCAAGGGAACTTGCTGTTCCAACAGGACAATGCACGTCCGCATGTATCCCGTGCCACCCAACGTGCTCTAGAAGGTGTAAGTCAACTACCCTGGCCAGCAAGATCTCCGGATCTGTCCCCCATTGAGCATGTTTTCGGACTGGATGAAGCGTCGTCTCACGCGGTCTGCACGTCCAGCACGAACGCTGGTCCAACTGAGGCGCCAGGTGGAAATGGCATGGCAAGCCGTTCCAAAGGACTACATCCAGCATCTCTACGATCGTCTACATGGGAGAATAGCAGCCTGCATTGCTGCGAAAGGTGGATATACACTGTACTAGTGCCGACATTGTGCATGCTCTGTTGCCTGTGTCTATGTGCCTGTGGTTCTGTCAGTGTGATCATGTGATGTATCTGACCCCAGGAATGTGTCAATAAAGTTTCCCCTTCCTGGGACAATGAATTCACGGTGTTCTTATTTCAATTTCCAGGAGTGTATGATGAGGGAGCTGGGGTGGTAATCTTTAAAACCAAGGCGTTTAGCTTTGCGATGAGATCTTTCCACGAAATTTCGTGCTGTTAGAGAGCAGGACGGTAAATAAATAGTCTGAATGTGTTTCTAGGTTTCAAAATCCCACTGCACTAAAACCATCTCTACGGTTTTCAACTCACAATACAGGTGCTGAAAATGGGTGCTCTTTGTAACCAGCAAACGTCAGTACGTACGTGCAGTGCATTGAAGTCGCTGACATAAATTGTCCGGGAAAAGGGGACAGCTCACCTTTGGAAATCTGTTCATCTGGTAGCCTATCGGCAGGCGCGATCGAATTATTTGCCACGGTAGAGAGCAAATAACTTTCCTACGTGTTGCGAGACGCCTGCCACCTAGTGTAACTAAGTCACGGTACATGTTACAAATCGAAACTTGGAGAGATCTCACATCCACTGATAAGCAGTTTTCGTGTAGTGTTTTCTAAATTTTATGCAGTCGTCTTCTATAATCCTGGAGTAACTTACTAATAACCCTGTATAGTATAAATTCTGGTTGCAAGAGTTAGTCCTTTGATGTCTCCACTGTTTTAGTTTACCATACTGTCTTCGATTCACACTTCAGTTAATGCTTTTGAAACGTCACAGGTCCTTATGAATAACTTTCATCCTGGTCTTCAGCCCAATACCTTCATTAACTAACACACCTATGTGTTTCTGGGAGAGCAATAAATTCCTCAAGATGGGACTTGAAGGTTATCTCTTCCCATGCCACGGTGCCTCCAGAATACAAGGGTTTGAAGGTGCCCTTGGGGGGTCACACATTGCTCTGATGTTCATGATGAGTGGCAGTTACAAATGGAATGAATCCTTAGTTATTAAATTTTCACTCTATGATAAACATCTCCATAAAACTTGATAGAACTATACCTAATGATTCATGGTGTAAAATGTGGCCTTTCCGTCAGCCTGCGTCGACTAAGTGTGTTTCACAATTGTGTATTACTGTCATGTGCGCTATTAAACAGTAAGTGCAGATTTCATGGGATGTTCACCAAACGCGGTTAAAAAAAAAATTGAAGCTCGACAGAACCTAGTCATTTTGCATGATGTTGTACATTTCTGCCCTTTGAGCAACCGCTAATTTATCATCTTTATCCATAATCGTAACCTCTACGGTCTCTCTTCGTGCAGTAGATAATTAAGTTTGTCGATTGTATGTAAAAGTTTTACTGACAAGTTTACTGACAAGTGGACTCCAATAGGATATTAATCTAACGTATGCATACACTTTTAAAGTAGTACTGTTGTGAACATAGGACTTGTCTTCCAAACCTCCAGAGAGGCAACCGCTAGAATTTTTGCTAATGGGCCAGGCGTAAAAATAAACAGCTACTACGGAGATTCGAAGTCTTTGCGACAGCCACCCAAAAGAGGCCATGCATTTCGCTGGATTGTAATTGCAAATACGATTCGCTGAAAAGCCCGGCAGCCAATAGGGTACCAATAATCATATTTATGTCCCATAAATCATCGTGTAGTGCGCTGCGGTGGAAGCTTCGTGGCCCAGTTAATTGTCTGCCGTTCCGTGTTCCTGAGCCTGCTGATAAAACGAATAACAACACCCTCATGTATGATCGTTTCAATCGAACTAGACGATGCTTACACGCAAACAAAAGCGAAAATGAATGACGCAGTAACGTATCCCACACTTAAATAAAAGTAACTCGCGATAGAGAATGTTTGTCTATCACTTAGACGTTATACAAGTCACAACAAAACTTGTTTATGTTTTACCTCTCCTGTTTTAGAGAAGTAGCATGCGACATTTCTCTTCGTGTTTTATAAAGGCCATTAGCGTTATTTCAAAATATGTTTTATATTTGTTTTAGATGGATAGTTTTTATGAGGCACTCAGTGATGTAGTTGTTAGAGTAAAGGACAAGGACAGTGTTCTGCTCATGGGTGATTTTAACGCCAGGATTGGAAATCGAACACAAGGGTATGAAAAGGTTATGGGTAAATTTGGAGAGGATATGGAGGCCAACAGGAACGGGAAACAACTCTTGGATATCTGTGCCAGTATGGGCTTAGTAATCACAAACTCCTTTTTTAAACATAAGAACATTCACCGGTATACTTGGGAAGGCAGGGGAACCAGATCTGTCATTGACTATATAATAACAGATCAGGAATTCAGGAAGGCTGTGAGGGACACACGTGTATTCAGGGGATTCTTTGATGACACTGATCATTATTTAATCTGCAGTGAAATTGGGATTGTGAGGCCGAAAGTGCAGGAGGTCAGGTCCATATGTAGGAGGATAAGAGTGGAGAAACTTCAGGATAAGGATATCAGGCACAAGTACGTAACAGCGATCTCAGAAAGGTACCAGTTAGTTAAATGTAGTAAATTACAGTCATTGGAAAAGGAATGGACAAGATACAGGGACACAGTACTAGAAGTGGCTAAAGAATGTCTTGGAACAGTAGTGTGTAAAAGTAGGATGAAGCAAACAGCTTGGTGGATTGATACAGTCAAGGCAGCCTGTAAAAGCAAAAGGAAGGCGTATCAAAAATGGCTACATACCAGAACCCAGGTAGACAGAGAAAGTTATGTTGAAGAAAGAAACGAAGCCAAACAGATAGTTGCCGCATCGAAGAAGAAATCGTGGGAAGACTTTGGAAACAGGTTGGAGACTATGGGTCAAGCTGCTGGAAAACCATTCTGGAGTGTAATTAGCAGTCTTCGAAAGGGAGGTAAGAAGGAAATGACAAGTATTTTGGACAGGTCAGGAAAACTGCTGGTGAATCGTGTGGATGCCTTGGGCAGATGGAGGGAATATTTTGAAGAGTTGCTCAATGTAGGTGAAAATGCGATCAGTAATGTTTCAGATTTCGAGGTAGAATGGGATAGGAATGATGATGGAAATAGGATCACATTTGAGGAAGTGGAAAAAATGGTCAATAGATTGCAGTGCAATAAAGCGGCTGGGGTGGATGAAATTAAGTCGGAACTCATCAAATACGGTGGAATGTCAGGTCTTAAATGGCCACACAGGATAATTGAAATGGCCTGGGAGTCGGGACAGGTTCCATCAGACTGGACAAAAGCAGTAATCACACCAATCTTTAAACATGGAAACAGAAAAGATTGTAACAACTACAGAGGTATCTCTTTAATCAGCGTTGTGAGTAAAATCTTCGCAGGTATTGTTGAAAGCAAAGTGCGAGTATTAGTTGAGGACCAATTGGATGAAAATCCGTGTGGGTTTAGGCCTCTTAGAGGTTGTCAGGACCAGATCTTAAGCTTACGGCAAATAATGGAGACGTGTTATGAGTGGAACAGGGAATTGTATCTATGCTTTATAGATCTAGAAAAGGCATATGACCGGGTTCCTAGGAGGAAGTTATTGTCTGTTCTACAAGATTATGGCATAGGAGGCAAACTTTTGCAAATAATTAAAGGTCTTTACATGGATAGTCAGGCAGCAGTTAGAGTTGACGGTAAATTGAGTTCATGGTTCAGAGTAGTTTCAGGGGTAAGACAAGGCTGCAACCTGTCTCCACTGTTGTTCATATTATTTATGAATCATATGTTGAAAACAATAGACTGGCTGGGTGAGATTAAGATATGTGAACACAAAATAAGCAGTCTTGCATATGCGGATGACTTAGTTGTGATGGCAGATTCGATTGAAAGTTTGCAAAGTAATATTTCAGAGCTAGATCAGAAATGTAGGGACTATGGTATGAAGATTAGTATCTCCAAAACGAAAGTAATGTCAGTGGGAAAGAGATATAAACGGATCGAGTGCCAAATAGGAGGAACAAAGTTAGAACAGGTGGACGGTTTCAAGTACTTAGGATGCATATTCTCACAGGATGGCAACATAGTGAAAGAACTGGAAGCGAGGTGTAGCAAAGCTAATGCAGTGAGCGCTCAGTCTTTCGACCAACTTTGTTGTATGGGAGCGAAAGCTGGGTGGATTCAGGTTACCTTATCAACAAGGTCGAGGTTACGGATATGAAAGTAGCTAGGATGATTGCAGGTACTAGTAGATAGGAACAATGGCAGGAGGGTGTCCACAATGAGGAAATCAAAGAAAAACTGGGAATGAACTCTATAGATGTAGCAGTCAGGGCGAACAGGCTTAGATGGTGGGGTCATGTTACACGCATGGGAGAAGCAAGGTTACCCAAGAGACTCATGGATTCAGCAGTAGAGGGTAGGAGGAGTCGGGGCAGACCAAGGAGAAGGTACCTGGATTCGGTTAAGAATGATTTTGAAGTAATAGGTTTAACATCAGAAGAGGCACCAATGTTAGCACTGAATAGGGGATCATGGAGGAACTGTATAAGGGGGGCTATGCTTCCGACTGAACGCTGAAAGGCATAATCAGTCTTAAATGATGATGATGATGATGATGATGATGATGATGATGATGATTTGTTTTAGCTGTTTACTATCAAGTTTCATTAGACATGTATTTAATAAGTTTGTTTGATTTGTGTCGGCATAAAGAGGTCTGAAAACCCTCGGCACGTTATTGTCCTCACCTGTGATGTGTTGTTTCCAGAATTGGTTTTAATGCGCTGCTGCAGTGACATCTCTGGGGATTCCAGGCAAACTTAAACCTTGCAAAAATAAATTTGATAGGCACAACGGCTTTTTCTATACGAATGTTGATAAAGTTGTCTTTAACAGTTATTTTCTTACGAGAAACGTTAGCAAATGATCTATCGTCACTGAATAGCATTTTCCATTGTGATAAACATCAAAAGAGGCTTCAGTTTCACCCATACGCTCAATGGTCAGCAGGTATCACGGCCCCAGATAGCGGTAGCATTGATGGTAGACCGGCTTTGTCACGAAAACTGTAATGCTTTCAGTGGAAACAAATTTCTCAAATATGGGTTCAAATGGCTCTGAGCACTATGGGACTTAACATCTGAGGTCATCAGTCCCCTAGAACCTAGAACTACTTAAACCTAACTAACCTAAGGACATAACACACGTCCTTGCCCGAGGCAGATTCGAACCTGCGACAATATCGGTCGCGCGGTTTCAGACTGAAGCGCCTATAACCACTCGGCGACACCGACCGGCTTTCACAAATAAATAGCGGATTTTATAAAGAGCAGTCGAAGAAAGACGAGACACATGGAAAACGTAAGTAAACTGTTTATTATTTGAGAAGTTTTCACCCAAACAATTAACGCGTTTATTCCACTGTAAGACAAGAGGGCCAATACCTGCATAGAAAAATGTCTGTGGTTATCTATGCAACCATAATTCTACCGAGGCGTGCATCTCTTTGTCTGAAGCAAACTGACGGCCACGAATGTCTTTCTTCAGGCCTGCAAAAATATGGAAAACGCATTGGAAGAGACAGGGCGTGTACGGAGGCTGTTCAAGAGCCTCCCAGCGGAACTCCTCCAGCGTACAATGAACAACCGAGGCAATATGTGGGCGGGCGTAATCGTGCCACAGAATGATGTCGTCTGCAACATTCATGGTCGTTTGGACTTGATGGCGCATTTCAGTTTTTCAGTGTCCACGTGGGAAGCCCTTACACGTCGTCCATCCAGTCCCGATCTCTTTCAATGCGATTTCAGAGAGGCATTTCGTACTAACAAATCGCCAAGCTGATCTATTCAGTTAACGCCTTGAATAAATCAATTTGCCAATGCATCGTCTTGAAAATTCCGTCACAAACGAAAAGAACTTGTGTAATTCCTTTCAACGAATGGCTCTATTTGCTGTCACACGAATTTTCGACGTCTGAAACCACGCCTGCGGGGGGAACACAGTGTGTAGAATCATGGCCGCTGTTCAACTAGTCATCAAAGATACGATTAAAGCAGTATGTTCATACACGGAAAACTGATATGCGTCATCACCGGTTGTATACCTACCCACCTGAAAGAGACGTACGAAAACATATTGCTACCTCTTGAGATTAAGGAAGCATGTTCCTTATGTATGTATATTTGGATTGTTTTACACACAAATACTTAATTAGTATCCTATGTAGTAATAAATACTCTAGTGGAACTGCTGCCACATATTTTACGCATTTATATAGTGTTAAGGATACATAAATGGTTGATGTAGTATGTCTCAAGAATGGTAAGTGAACGAGATTCGAGTAGTATGACTTAGCAAATTTCCAGTTGCTTAGAAAGAGTGCTGGATACCAACATATCCGCAGGTTACTTGATTATTTGATCAGTGTAGTTATTAATCCCTCGTATTTTTACTAATTTCCCTTTCCAGCATAGTTTCTCCATCCACGCCGCAAAAACTTTCCAATGAATGAAGGAAAGACATCGAGTGTATGAACTGAGTTCCTTGATTTGTTTCAATGAGAGAGGCATCTCAGACGCCGCATGAGTTACAGACCAGATAAATATGAGGGAGCGGAGGCCCATTGCAGGCAAGAAGGGTTAAGGCAACCGTAACCAACAAGTCGTACCACGTTTATTTTGCGTATATCTTGATACATAAGCAATTTCCACCAAGCAGTAACCAAAGTCCACAAAGGTCGAAAGCTAAACAGATTGGTCAGACGGAGACCGAAATAACCAAACGGAAAGTTTCCAGGCGAAGTCTTAAGTGATGAGGTCCACATCAAAATTTTGCATGAAATGACGAAAATTCTCACACATCCAGAAAATGTACGACAAGCAAACGGAAATTAGGCAGCCTGATCGTCTTATAAAAGAAATCGTTCCAGCCAGAAGAAGACAAGGCAGAGCGAGAGCACCGGAGTGTAGCAACCAGCGCCGACGCTTAATAGCAGTCGCAGATGACGGGGTATGGAAGAACTGAAGTTGAATTCTGAAGATAATCGTATTTGACAATGATTAGTACAAGAAAAAATCAGCTAAGCTGTCTGCTTCTGACAGTAGTGGTGAACTAACGGACTCAAACCAATAATAATAATATCGTATTAGACTTCTCTCAATAACTGATAAACAATTTTGTTGCTACAGTGAGATTACATACATCATCTTACTCTCAATAAAACAGATTTTAACTGGTTGACATAATCAAAATCAACCTCTTCCTCCTTTTTTCTCCCCACTTCCCGGCAGCGTCGACCTGCTTACGCAGGAACCCAGCTGCCTCATCGTATCTCCATGTAGAACATAGTGGCTAGCGATAGCTAAACACAGTGGATCACTGCACCTTTTCTTCATACTTAGCGGTCAGCTTCTTGCTATCTTGTTTGTGCATTGTCGCTGGAATATTATTAAGAAATTGGCAGTCTACCAGTACATCATATCCTATAGGAATCGTCGTCATTGTAACTTATCTGTTATCAGGTAACACGCCACTTAGTTATTGTGACACCTAATATTTAGAAGTTGATAAATGTCGTCATATGTAGGGCCTCTGGCGAACACCATTCCCCAGTTTTGTCAGTTTGAACACAAGACAGAAATTCATTACGGAACTCACAGAGATTAGGGACGAAAGGAGACCTGTATGTTTCGTCTCGTGCTATACTATGATGTGTACGCCCTCTGTGCATCATAAAATGGCCACACGAACTAGGCAGTGACCCTTTGGCTCTTTGTATGTTTTGAAGGCATGTGAGAGGAATCAGTGAACTCCCTAGTGTATGTGGGAAGAGGGAGGATGTTAATGGCTTCCGTGAAACCAAATCAAATATGGAAAACTATTTGATAGTGGGGCAGTGAAAACCAGAACACAGTTACGATGAATTTCGGGTACTGTCTCCTGCACAATTTTAGTTGATGGTGCTATGTACACAAACAATCATTTATAATGAATATTTATTATACTACATAAAATCTTACTGCATGAATCCATGTTGACCGACTTCCGCGGAACAATAAGTAATCAAAAAACATGAAGCTTGTAGACGATGCCATATTGGCGGTGGAGACAGTGTGATGTGTACTGCAGTAACAGCTCACAATAAGTACCTTACATTTATTTTATAAAGTAGTAGCAGTTCATAATTGTCAGAAACGAATGTAGACGAAGAAACAGTTAATGCTATAAAATACCTCCTCGACCACATTGTGAAAAATAACTCTTGTTTTTCCGAACAGAAAACTGTACTTCGTTCGTAACATTTAATAGCTCGTGTAATGGAAGATAAAGTGATACAGCATACGATGCTGATGGTGGAGCGTTTCGGACTGTAGACATTCTCTAGCAGGGCTAAAGACGCGATGCCCCACAAAAAGTGAGCCTTACATTTAGCATGGATTTTCCAGAATGTCTTGAAAAAAATTGTTTAGTATATTCAACTTAACGATACATCAATGTACTGTTCATCTTTTACAGGCTGCCGAGCAGCTTTGTCAATAAAAGATACTATGGAGTATTACCTATGCTTCTACGCACTATAATTTTCCACATACTTCTTGTCAATGTTTTGAACCATTTTTGGTTAGAGGAGCGATGACTAGGCCACAACTATGTGTAACGATTTGCAAAAGTCGTAAACCTTTAATTTTTTTCAGTACCAATAAGCATATCATAAGCACATACAAGGTCTTCCAAAGTCTTTGAGACAAACGTCTAGGGGTGATACATCAGGTCATTTGTGACACTTTTTGTTTGAGGCAAAATGTTCACCGGCGCTTCCTAGCGATGCTAAGCATCCTACAGTATTCGCCAGCCCTGGGAAGATGACACTTTACTGAAATAGCAGGGTCTAGTAGCCAGATTCACAGCATAATACTCACCCTAATAAACTGATACAGAATTTTCAATCCGAAAACCCCAAGGAATTTTTATAAGGCCTCTGTTGATCCTGATCTACGTAAACGATTTAGGAGACAATCTGGCCGCCCTCTTTAGATTGCGTGCAGATGATGTTGCAATTTACCGTCGTGATCAAATCGAATTGCCAAATGATTTAGACAATATATCTGTATTGAGCACAAAGTGGTAATTGACTCTGTATCATGAAAAGTGTGAAGTTATCCACATGAGTACTAAAAAGTTTCTGCTAAATTTCGGTTACACGATATATCATACTAATCTGAAGACTGTAAAATCAGCTAAGTATTTGGAAATCACATCATTAAAACTTAGGAGAAATAAGAGCTCGCACAGAAAGATTTAAGAATTTCTTTTTCCCGCGCGCTGTTCGAGATGGAACGGTACAGAAGTACCTTAAAGGAGTTTTGATAAACCCTTGGCCAGGCACACAACAGTGAATTGCAGAGGTACCAGGGTGATGCAGATGGAGATGAAGAATGAGTGTCTGTCAGTGGAGAAATACAGTTTTGAAGCGAATAGGGAATTTCAATTTCAGTTGCCTACTTCCTTTCGCATGGAGAATATGGCTGGATAATAAGCGACACACACTGCATACGAACGCCGAAGAGTGCCCAAGTCCTGTCAGTTCTCACGAGCACAACCAGCCTTAATGGGAGTTAAAGCGGAAAAAAATTTTTACATTTTCAGATTTTTTCTCACTATAAAATTTGCAATTTTCCAAATAAAATGATATATATTACTTATAAACTCACATGGGAAGTTTATTTTATTTTATTTTTTTAGACATAGTATCCACCGGTTGAAAATGCTAAAAATTTTACGCGCATTACCTCAAGATCGAATAAAAACGGAAATTTTTTATATAGAAGGCTGTGGATTGCTGTGTTATAAAGGTTACATTACGTGTTTGTATTGGTAGCCCTGTATTTTATAGTTTCATAGCATAATCAAGCGCTGTATGTCGTAGTGCTAACGTTTTTCCGAGGAAAAATGATAAATACATAGGTTAAACTCTCAAAAAGTAAAGCATGACGTCAAAACGAAATGTTTTTAAGAAACTTAGGTTACATGGTAATAAATTTTCGAATAAAGGGAAACGTTGTGTTCAACATGTGGCGTGCGATACAGGCAATGAAATACAGCAAAATTCGTCAGTATCTAGAGAAACACCCATTATTGCTTCGAAGATTAAAATAAAACTTTGTGATACACAGTTTTCTCAAAACTAAATAGATGTAAATGGTGATAGATTTACACATCCTAATAAGAGTGTTAGGTGAATTTGTGTATTGTAAAATATGTGGAGGGATAGTTAGTTTACATGAAGACAGTGAGTTATCAGATGGACTAGCCAGAAAACGTATCATTTATTGGACCATTTGTGAATATATTCATTTATTTTGGAATTCTGGTAAGTGTAAAGATAATTACTTTGAAGTAAATTTTAAGTAGTTTTATGGATTGAGAGCTATTGGTAAAGGACACGCTGCAGCAGAAAAAATGTGTGCCGTAATGAATATGCCACGCCCACCTTGTAAAATCGAAAAGTATGGAGGATTTATTGGCACTCTTGCAGAATTTGTTGCATGTGAGTCAATGAAGGGTGCTGCAAACGAAGCTGTTGAAATAAATGATGGTATGACTAACATACCAGTAGCTTTTGATGGCACTTGGCAGAAGCGCGGCTACAGTTCTAAGAATTCTGTTGCTACGGTGACCAGTGTGGATATTGGAATGTAATAGATTTCCACATTTTAACCAAACATTGTTATAAGTATAAATCAAGGAATGAAGAACGGCATACCTGTGACAGAAACTATGAAGGAAAAAGTAATGGGATGGAGGCCTCTGCAGGTACTGAAACTTTTAGTCGATCTGTGAACGAAAGGGGAGTGTGTTACACTAAGTTCCTAGGTGATGGAGACTCAAAAGCATACAACAGAATAGTATCCGCTCAGCGTTATGGTGAGAAGATTATCACAAAACTGGGATGTGTTGGTCAAGTCCAGAAGAGGATGGGCACCAAATTGAGGAAGTTGA
This sequence comes from Schistocerca cancellata, assembly GCF_023864275.1. Classification (NCBI taxonomy): domain Eukaryota; kingdom Metazoa; phylum Arthropoda; class Insecta; order Orthoptera; family Acrididae; genus Schistocerca; species Schistocerca cancellata. The sequence continues at coordinate 474,395,228 of NC_064627.1, forward strand.
AACAAAGTTTGAGAGACAAGAATCTTTCTGATGGTAAAACCATAAGAGGCAGGCTGACAGACAAAATGATTGATGACTACAGCAGTACTATGGGATGTCCCTTAGAAATAATACTGAGGATTTGTTGAAAATGAAGCAGGCAGTATGGGCTGCCTTCTTCCACAGACTATTAACTGACGAAAAAGCAGTACACCACCTTTGCCCTCCTAGACGTGATTCGTGGTGCAATTACCCCAATGCTCAGTACTCAAACAGTTCATACAGCCACAAACTTTCAAACCTTACATCCCAGCAACAGTCATGGATATCATAAAAACTGTTTACAGAAGACTGGCAAATCAAGAATTACCGAAGAAGTGTCTGAATGGTGAGACTCAAAATCTCAATGAGTCGTTCAAAAATCTTACATCGACTCGCTTACCAAAAAATGTTTTTGTTGGAATGGAGACACTAAAGTGGGGGAGGGGAGGGGGGAGGTGATGCTGGCAACAGTGGTAGGGTGAAAGTGCTACAGTATATGGGAATTAATCCTGGAGCAAACTGCATCAGAGAACTTGAGCAGATGGGCCAGGTTCGCATTGATAAAGCAGAGTATGCAGCGCAGTTGGCCACTAAGGAGTCCAGAAAGAAGAAAAGAAGAAAAAAAACTTGGAGAAAGATCAAGAGGATGATACACAGGATGGTGCAGGGTGCTTCTGAGTGACTAAAAATTAAAAAAATTAAGCATATATTAAGTGAGTTACAGTCTTTTGAAAATTTACATTTTCTGTTGCATTTTTCGCTAAATGTCGGAAACCACTTCGAGTAGAGTATTCAAATTTTCATGGGTTAATAACAATCATATCCTGAAAGAAGAAAATAATGTTACGTATAATTAAAATTATTTAGGATAACGTGCAAAAAAGTACACAAAATTTTAACCGTGTAGTTAAAAAATTTTATTTCCGAAAGCAGTGGCTGAAATGCAGTTATTGTAGTTCAGCAGACTCAGAACATACAGTTTAATGTCCTGCAAAAGTTACATGCCAATGGCTACAGTGGTTCCTGAAATACAGGGGTGTCAAGTCATTAAATTTAACATTGTGGGGATAGGGCGTTCCAACCTCCCTTAAATGACACCTCGCGTAGGCGGGAAGCTTTGGCGAACATTTTGTCTCTAACAAAAGATGTCCCCCATGACGCGATGTGTCACACCCGGACATATGTCGCTAGCACTTTGAAGCGCCCTGTATAATGGCTTGTGAAAGTGTTGAACATTAATTTTGTTTAATACTATCGGCATCTCGACTCCATATGTAATTATCTACCTGTGAAGTTTGGGTTTTGAATGTCAAGTATGAGAGGGGTATGGGAGATCTGAAACAGTCGGACTAGCTAAAATACTCGAGAGGTGCTGCAACCAGAGTGTTTGTTTAAGGAGGTTTGGGCTCAAGTTTCATTTTCATCTGGCTGTAAGTTTCAAGTACAAATTGTGTGCATCAGACTAAGAAAAGTTGAAGTATCTTAGAAGACTTGTGGCCATGTACAAATCAGTCTTCTGAAATAGTCTTAAGTTGAAGTGAGAGCAGTGAAGATGTCTCCCTGAGCGAGCTGTAGGGGGTTGGTTGGTTGATTTGAGGGAGGGGAACAAACAGGGAGGTCATCAGCCCCGTCGGATTAGGGAGGGATGGGGAAGGATGTCGGCCATGTCCTTTAGATGGAACCTTCACAGTATTTGCCTGAAGTGATTTAGGACAACCGAGGAAAACTCAAATCAGGATGATTGGATGCGGGTATGAACCGTCGTCCTATCGAATGCGAGTCCAGTATGCTAACCACTGCGCCACCCCGCTAGTTCGGGAGGTTGTTGGTCGCAGTGCTGGCCGCTGCACTCACCCCTGACGGACAGGTTGACGGTGAGGTGACTGGCGTCGTGCAGCGCGGGCTCGCAGCGGTAGGCGCCCGCCTCCTGATACAGCACGCGCTCTATGGTGAGGTCCGGCCCCGCGCCCACAGGCTCTGGAGGGCTGCCCAGGCGGCTCCAGCAGGAGGCGCCGCCGCCCGGGCACTGCAGCGTCACCGTACTGCCCAGGGGCACCTCCAGCTGGCGCTCCAGAGAGCCCCGCGACGGCGCCACGCCGCCACCACTGCCCGGGGCCGGCGTCGACCCGCCCAGCGAATCCTCCTCTGCTGGGTCGGACGCTGCAGCAACAAGCAATAGGAGATCATTCACAAAAGTGCTACCTGGTTCGAACACCATGTCCAAATGAAATGAGGAAAACAGTGAAGGGTAACTCCTCTCTGTGGCAGTCACCGAGGCAAGACCACTTCCCCTATCCAAGTGGAACACCGTGACTAAATGGACTGTTGCCAATAGAGATGAGGAACACCATCGTGCGAAAACCCAAGTGGAACAAAATGTTTAAATAGACCTTCTCTCAGCACGACCATCTTGTAAGCTGGCCAGATTCTGCAGCATTACTAAACACGGCATACTGAGTAGGACATGTCTACAAAAATGGCTTCCTACACTGTATAGTAAAACGAGAAATTTAATTACTTTCTTTTCTGTTAAAACTGCTGTACAGCTTCAATTTATTTTAATGCATCACATATCTATAGTAAATTGTTTACACTTGTGAAACAAAATTTTGTTGGGACAATATGTTCGCTGACGTTTCCCAGTGACGCTAGGTGTCGTTTTGTTGAATTCGCATGCCCTGGAACGACGAGATTTCATCGATCCTGCGGAGTCTACTTACCAGTGTGCCGCATTTAATCTGCCTACCTCATTAAATTAACAGAGTGACTTTTAACAAGAAAACCTTACAAATTACAGTCCCTCTAAGAAAAGGAAAGATATTTCACAAACTTGGTCTACCAACTTCAACGAAATGTAAGTGACTGGCTTATAGGCAAGACACATTGCACATGAACGCCACAGAATTCCTACAACTTGACGCCTCTCAGGTGCATTATCAATCATTATAGACGTCTGACGTCACCGGGAAGCGTCGCCAAAAATTTTTATCTTATAAAAAGTGTTTTCCCTTGCATGATCTACCACCTCTAGCTGTTTAACACAAGCACTTTGAACCTTCCCCCCTTGGCCATTCAACAGGTTGTAATAATACTAAGAAAACGTACTTTTTGTGTAAAAATACTTTTGTTGATATTAACAGATTAAAACAAGGGTAAATTAGAATGTCAGTGGAGTTTGTTCCGGGATTCTAATGCGAGTCGTTTACAGATACCGTATTTTGGAACGTTCCCACATCGACACTTGTCTAATACCCATGGTAGCACACGCTAAAGAACAACTCAAGTGCTACACCAGTTACGTCAATTATTTTGACCAATCACTAGGCGATTGACCATCACAGCTTGTGTTGCGAATGAGCGCCGGCAGCGGCAATACACGCTTCTATTCTAGTGTTTAGTGACTGCTGTACACGTGCTAGCATATCAGCAGAGATGTCCGAGCAGGCTGCTTTAATATGTAGTTGGATACCATCGGGTGTAGTTGATATGTCCTTGTATACAGCGTCTTACAGCTTCCTGGACAAGAAAAGGTCTACAGACGTCTAATCCAGAGAATGGGCCGGCCAAGGTACAGGTCCTCTGCGTTCAATCCAACGAGTTGGAAACAATTCGTGAAGACATGCTGTAGTGCTTCGTCCTCTATGGACAGCGATCATCCTGGTACCATAGGTTCCTCCTAGTCTGCAGAGGGACGTCTACTAGCATCCGTGGGAGATGATCAGTTATGAGGCTGCAATACGTGTGTGCGTTCAATATTCCGTCTATGAAAAACGGGCCTATGACTTGATGGTTCACTATCATCACCACCACACACTTACATTCCATGGACCATGGACGCTGACGTTCCGCCTGACAAAGTCAACGAGGATTGTCAATAAGCCAGTAGTGCATGTTTCAGTCGTTTACCTGGCCATGATTGGTAGATGTGGCTACATCATTAAGCAAGATACATGAAACATCTCGAGTGTCCTGTCGTAATGTCCATATACAGAAGTTAACGCATATCTCATAATCGTTTGCATACAGCTCTTGATGGAGAGAGATGTGCTAGGGACGGAACCTATGTCGATGGAGAATGCATAGGACACTTGCCTAACTCATGCCACTACCTTGTGCGATTGTGAGATAGCTCAAGTGTGAATGAAGTGCAACAGCAGCAATAACGTTAATTTCCCCGTCTTCTGTCGTCACTTTTTCTTCTGTCACGTTGTCTATGTGTTACACTTCCATTTTCATATAACTTGTTGAAGAGGTTGATAAATAATTGCCGAGGTGGTTGATGTCTTTTGGGATATCTCGCAGCATACACCGTATCAGAACGAAATGCATGCCTGTTACAATCTCCATACACCATGAGTATGTCGGCTTTTTCTGCATTGGTAACTCCTATCGTCCAATCGCGACCTACTGCTTGGTCTGTCACACACTAACTGACTAGCAAATCGCAATGCACTCAAGGAACACACAATCGCACTGTGAGGGAACATAACGTCGCACGTAGCAACTACGCATGTTGAATAGCGCAAACAAAGGTCGATGTAGAAACGTTTCAAAATATATGTCGTAAACGACTCGCATTTGAATCCTGCAAGAGATACCACTGACATTTCTAAATATTATTACAGTCTGTTTATTGGTTAACAATACGAACCTCTGACGACCAATCCATTCTGTGAAAGCCGCACATCAATAGCACTTTCCATTTCCGCAATATATGAATGTTCCTGGAGGGTTCGGTGTTCGGAAGTCTCCGTTGGAAACTTCTGGGACTTGTAGAGGGGAGTGAGTACACAACATTTGAACAGGAAGCCATGCCTGTAAACGTACCGTTCTACGAGGATTTTAGTTCATGTGTAACGTGTCCACGTCTGCTGAGAGAAAGAGAAAAGTCCCAGAATTGGTTCTCCTGATATGCAATAGGGCAGGCAGGGAGACATTAACAACAAGGTCACCTGATGTCCCGTAACTCTTGCCTTGCTACGAGATTCCTGCAAAGACAGAGGATGATCTGCTTACACGAGTTCTAGCCGCTGCACTAGAAATTGGAATGGCACCAGCTGGGACGGAGAGTGTGTACAACAATATGCTTCGTAGGTACAATGTCTGCAACAAAGTTGGTAGTCGCCACATCTTGCCGTTGTTGTAATGCATCAGTACTTTTCTGTACGTACAACATGTTAGGTTTTTATGTTCTGGAAAAATGTAAACACGTAATGTTAAAGTGTTAATAGAAACAAACGTGCTTAAATGATAAATGGATCTTCCGTTAAGTTTACTTTAGAATTGTTACGTAATAATTGTACTGCGTCACACCTAATTCTGTTCCTCAACCAAAAGCGTACGAGTTAAAAATCTGAACTGAAGCTGCGGTGGAATGGAAACGGTACGTTTTCGGATATAGGTCCTATTCAAAATATTAGTTACTCACTCTGCTCTATAAGTCCTAGAATTTTGTATCTGCAATTTCCGAACACCCTGTCCATGTATAGTGTCCCACCGAACTCTGCCACATCAAATATTTCCTAAACGAAACAAAATGTGAAAAATGCAATTGACCAGGGATGCACCCGTGTCAGGGCTCACACAATAAGAAAGGATGCACCATCCATAAATGTAAACAAACATCACTTTCAACACAAAATTACTGTTTCTGACGGGCGCATCAATGTTTTTTTAAACAAATGAAAACTAGAAATACAATTAGTGCCGGCAGATTTGTTTTCACTGTTCAAAATCTCATACCTTCTGAAATACGCAGGCTTCGAAGGACAGCAACGGTTCCACAGTTTCTGCCATAATGCTAGGAGCAAGGGATGCCAACCGGAGGCTTCAGGAAGAGTGCAGGCAACCCTCATTACGGCAGAAACCGTGGCACCGTTTCCATTATTTTAAAGTCTACGTAGATGGTATAGCGCCAGAGCGGTGATACCAAGTTGGACGACGCTAATTGTACGTCTAGTTTTCATTTCGGTAGAAAAAAACATACATTTGCCATTAAACAAAAGTGACTGTGTTGAAACTGGTCTGTTTATTTGTAGGGATCGCGCATTCCTGCTAGTTGTGTGAGGCCCTGAAATAGGTGCGTCCATGACCTACTGCGTTTATCTCATTTTGTTTCAATTCAGAAATATATGAAGTGCCGAAGTTATTTGTGACACCCTAAATATACATAGTGTTCAAAATGCAAGGACAAAAGTAACGCTCGCGTCATGTGTCAGTGCCAAGTATCATGGCTCGATGAAACTAGGACCATCCATAGAAAGAAATACTACAGTATAGGTCAGAAGTTAACTGAAACGATTACACTTCAGACGAACAGAAATGACACCTTTATTCAGACAACACTAATTATACTTAAAACGGCGATTAATGATGGTCTCCTGCACGGTACAAAGAGCGAGACGTCATTCTTAATAAGGTGTGTGGCCAACACGAACGGCAGCTCAAGCTTTGTAATGTGCTCCAATGCTGGTCTTAAGATTACTGTCACAGTCAGCTCTGTACCGTGTAATATTCTTCAGCAGATTCTCACCAGCTACTGATAAGAAATGCCAAATTCTGCCTCTATCTGTATATTCCTACTATTTGTCGTCGTTTCTACATCTACATCTACATCCATACTCCGCAAGCCACCTGACGGTGTGTGGCGGAGGGTACCTTGAGTACCTCTATCGGTTCTCCCTTCTATTCCAGTCTCTTATTGTTCTTGGAAAGAAGGATTGTCGGTATGCCTCTGTGTGGGCTCTAATCTCTCTGCTTTTATCCTCATGGTCTTTTCGCGAGATATACTTAGGAGGGAGCAATATACTGCTTGACTCTTCGGTGAAGGAATGTTCTCGAAACTTTGACAAAAGCCCGTACCTAGCTACTGAGCGTCTCTCCTACAGAGTCTTCCTTCCACTGGAGTTTATCTATCATCTCCGTAACGCTTTCGCGATTACTAAATGATCCTGTAACGAAGCGCGCTGCTCTCCGTTGGATCTACTCTATATCTTCTATCATCCCTATCTGGTACGGATCCCACACTGCTGAGCAGTACTCAAGCAGTGGGCGAACAAGCGTACTGTAACCTACTTCCTTTGTTTTCGGATTGCATTTCCTTAGGATTCTTCCAATGAATCTCAGTCTGGCATCTGCTTTACCGACGATCAACATTATAAGATCATTCCATTTTAAATCACTCCTAATACGTACTCCCAGATAATTTATGGTATTAACTGCTTCCAGTTGCTGACCTGCTATTTTGTAGCTAAATGATAAAGGATCTATCTTTCTGTGTATTCGCAGCACATTACACTTGTCTACACTGAGATTCAATTGCCATTCCCTGCACCATGCGTCAATTCGCTGCAGATCCTCCTGCATTTCAGTACAATTCTCCATTGTTACAACCTCTCGATACACCATAGCATCATCTGCAAAAAGCCTCAGTGAACTTCCGATGTCATCCACAAGGTCTTTTATGTATATTGTGAATAGCAACGGTCCTATGACACTCCCCTGCGGCACACCTGCAATCACTCTTACTTCGGATGACTTCTCTCCATTGAGAATGACATGCTGCGTCCTGTTATCTAGGAACTCCTCAATCCAATCACACAATTGGTCTGATAGTCCACTTTGTTCATTAAACGACTGTGGGGAACTGTATCGAACGCCTTGCGGAAGTCAAGAAACACGGCATCTACCTGTGAACCCGTGTCTATGGCCCTCTGAGTCTCGTGGACGAATAGCGCGAGCTGGGTTTCACATGACCGTCTTTTTCTAAACCAATGCTGATTCCTACAGAGTAGATTTCTAGTCTCCAGAAAAGTCATTATACTCGAACACAATACGTGTTCCAAAACTCTACAACTGATCAACGTTAGAGATATAGGTCTATAGTTCTGCACATCTGTTCGACGTCCCTTCTTGAAAACGGGGATGACCTGTGCCCTTTTCCAATCCTTTGGAACGCTACGCTCTTCTAGAGACCTACGGTACACCGCTGCAAGAAGTCGATGTTGGAGAACAGTCGTGTTCTTAATACGGTGTGTGATAACTACATGTTCCGTAACATGCTCCCAGGTCCCTTGCTGCATACAAAGCTAGTAAGCAGGTTCTGTGGTAGGGCATTCCATCCTTCCTCCAGCAAGGATGACAATTTCTGCATGGTCGTTGATCTATGTGAACGTGCTGCAATACGTCTTCCCAACGCAACTCGCTCTTGCTCCACGGGACTTAAGTCACGGATACTAGCAGTCCATTCCATTCGCCGAGTACCCTCTCATTCCTGGAGACCTCCACCTGCACTCTTCGATGCGGTCGCGCATTGTCATCCGTAAAAATGAAGTCAGGGCAGAATGCAACCCTGGAAAGCCACACATGGGTAAGGAGTACAGTCTCTCAATGATGTTGACCAGTGAGTGTACCGCATTCGCCCAGAAACATTGTCGAAATTGATCGAAACTCTTTAAATGAAAGTGGTGTTTCTTTCAGTTACCTTATGTGCATACTGCAGTAGTTGTTTCTATATATGGTCCAAGATTCATCAAGCTGTTACTTGGCAGTGATACATTATGCATAAGTAATTTTTGTCCTCAAGTTATGCCAAAACCCAAAACATTATGACCACTTCCGTAACAGCGCCTTGGTACGCCTTTGGAACGTAATGCACCAGTCTTTCTGCGAGGCACGGATTTGATACACTCTCGGCACCCGACATAATGCCGATGGAAGTATGTGGACAGGCGGGTCATGCAGTTCTCTTAAATTAGTGGGTTGTGGACGTGGTGAAGGCAGCCGATAGCGACCCAAATGTGTTCCACCGGGTTTGGATCAGGAAGTTTTATTGGCCATGACATCAACGTGATATGAATCAACAGTGGCATGATTCTGGCTTCGGGGAGTCTTCCTACTGGAATATGCCATTGCCGTCAGGAATGACATCTGGCATGAAAGAATGCGGCAGCCAGCACTAATGTTCAAGCAGTCAACAGCTGTCATGAATCCTTCGATTCCGTGGACTCACTTGTGCATCTTCCCCACAGCATAGTAATGTCCCCATCAGCGTGGTAGATTTATAATGCAGTACGATAACAACATCGACGTGGTGTAATAACAATCGTATTCGTCCGACCAGTGACGCGTTTCCACTGGTCCACAGTAAGGTTTTAATTAACTCTTTGATCCACCGTAAAAACGCGTAGGTGTTCTCTGCTAAAGAGTCCCCAGGTTCAGCACTGTATGCCAGACTTATCTAAACATCTGCGCTTGCATTTGCCATGAACATTGTCGCGACACTTCCGTATCGTGCTGTCCAGGCGGGCGTTTTGGTTGCTGGTCTTACGCTCCTAAACGTGTGTTTGACGTGGGTGAAATCCCGCATGACTGACTGGCCTGACCGCAACACGTTCATGTTCCCATAATTATTTGTTAGCACCTGAAGATGAAGCATTATGCTTCGAAACCCTTCCTGGAATAAATTAACGAATGACTGGCAACTGAGGTAGACTTATTCCGTGAATAGGTTCCTCGGTTGTCGGTGTTTCCTTGATCAAATATTATCAATTTAAAAGTTAAAGATTAATGAACGAAAAATGACTTTTCTGAACTTTACGCTAAAACCAAATATGTTGACAATTCGAATTAGCCTTTCAAGCACATTAGTATTGTAGTCAGGACGCCTGACGAATACACCTATGTGATTATTTCATGCTGTTAAAATTTACAAAACTGTTACATAAAATTTTCACCAACGTCAATTTTACAATTTTTAAGTACTCGTCTAAGCTGGTAACTTAATAACGTCAGTCAGTGTAGGCCAAAGAAGGTCGAACGTGGGAAATAATTCATGCATTCGCAAATATTTGTACAGTGGTGGATAGGCTAAGTTGCCATGAAAAACAAACTAAAAAGAGTGACTGATTGGAGCTGAATGTGGGAGTCCGGATGGCCTTTTTCTTGAATAACTCGAAAACTCTCCGGAAAAGATTTACACCTCTGCAAACTTGAACTACATTAAATTTCCTACAAAAATCTCCAGTTGATTTTTTCCTGTAGGACTGTTTGTGCTTAGCGAGCGAGAAAACATGAAGGTTAGCTAAAACGTCGTGAAATGAATAAATCTACGGCAGTAGGGGTACCTGAATGACCCTCCATAAGGAGTGCCTGACCGGGATATGAATGCGAGTGCGGTGCTAACCACTGCGTCAACTGAATCATTTGCAGTTGGTGGATTCACATTCACTGGATCACGGAGCTTCCTTGTCGTCATCCACCTGATATGATGTGGCCCGCCACGAATTTCTCTCTTCTGCTGATGTCTTCATGTCAGATTAACACTTGTGCTCAACGTCCACAATTACTTGCTGGATGTCTCCCAATCTCTTTCTTCCACATAGTTTTCATCCTCTAAAGTTTCCTCAAGTACCATGGAAATAGGAAGTTATTCCTTGTTGCGTTAAGTTCCATCATTCTGACCCTTCTTCTTATTAAGGTTTTATACACGTTCCTCTCCGCACCAATTCGATGGAGAATTTCCTCATGTCTTATCTTTTAGGTTCACATAATTTTCTACATCCATGTAAGGTGCATCTCAAACGCTTCAATTTCCTTCTACTCCGATTTTATCCACAGTCCATGTTTCACCGCCTTACTATATTGAACTGAACACGTAAATTCCCAGAAATTTTTTCCTCAAATTAAGAACGATGTTTGATAATATATTCTTAATTTGGCCGGGTATGGGGAGATATATCCTCTGACAAGGGAACTGTCCATTCTGACATGTCGAAATGTGCCCTGAAGCTTTTCATGCAACAAGAATACACCAAAAGAAACAACATCAAAATTGTAGCTGCAAAGACACACTACAAGTACTTAAAAAAAAATTTCGAAATTCGTAAATCGTCAGGGAGCTGGAGAAACGTGTACCCTTGTCGTAGATCTAGCAGACAGCACGTGCACAACACGATGGACATATATCCTTGGCTAACAGGAGATCGGTAAATAGATAACGTGGCACAATATGATCATAATTTGTAAAGTGAATTTCAGTTTCTGTGGATAGATATTCATACACAGTTGTTCATAATTACTATTCGCTTTAATTTACAACTCATTAAAATCCATTATAATTAGCAGTTGCCTTCAGGTATCGTTAAGTGTTAACAATGGAGATAAAACTTAATTACTTTGTGCGTGTTTCGTTCACATATGCTTGCTAGCAACACATGTGTTTGTGGAGGCTCCGGAGTTTCATAGTAATACCGTATCCAATTAAACATAGAATAAGAAGAACGTGGTATGCTACTGAAATAATCTACTTCTCTTGAAGACCTGTGTTATTCTTTATTTAATTTCTTGGACATTCATTAGAATAATTCTCACATTTCGTTAGAAAGTGTGTAAAAATTAGAGAAAAAGGAAATAACTCGCTCGATTCCGAGAATCATGATTCGAATGATGATTTCTAATTAAAGAAAATAGAGTACCTTCTAAACTCTAAGAAAACGTGTACATTAATAGATTTCAGTGAAAAAGAAAAGGCTACAAATTATTTGGTTCACTGGAGGAGGGTTCATGGTGTGGGTTCCTGTAGTCATGTCCTAGTTCATGAACCACGGGCTACGTATGAGTGGCCAAGTAAGTGGTCCCGACAGTCGGGATACCAGTTACTTTGGAATAAGGCTGGGCATCTCGGACATATTCTGTGTCGTGGTCACCTTTGTGCTCATACGGCAAAGACTACCAAATCCACCGGTTAGTCTCTCAGCCGTTAGGGGTAAAACCCAATGGGACTCGGGGCAAGTAAGGCTAGCAGCCTGCTTCCCTGGTACTTTAAATATGATGCTGGCAACAATCAGAACAAAATGCCTCGGACCTTTGGAAGTGACGGAGTCCCACCTCTAACTGACAAATCAGGGAATCCTGAGATACGACTTGGCAAACAAACGGTAATAAGATGGGGAGCTATTAATATCAATGGGGGCTACTCTGAAGGTGGAGCTGGCAGAGGCTGCAAGTAAGATGGGGCTGGACGTTTTAGCTGTTAGTGACATTCGGGTAAGGGGTGAGAAAGAAGAGGAAGTGGGAGAATACAAGGTCTACCTGTCAGGAGTCAAAGCAGGAATAGCACAATGGGGTGTAGGGCTTTACATTAGGAAAGAAATGGAACCCAACGTAGTTGCAATAAGGTATGTAAACGAACGACTGATGTGGATAGATTTGACAGTGCCTAGCAAGAAAATTAGGACTGTGTCAGTATATTCGCATTGTGAAGGGACAGATCAAGATAAGATGGATAGTTTTTATGAGGCACTCAGTGATGTAGTTGTTAGAGTAAAGGACAAGGGCAGTGTTCTGCCCATGGGTGATTTTAACGCCAGGATTGGAAATCGAACAGAAGGGTATGACAAGGTGGTGGGTAAATTTGGAGAGGATATGGAGGCCAACAGGAACGGGAAACAACTCTTGGAATTTCTGTGCCACTATGGGCATTCACAGGTATACTTGGGAAGGCAGGGGAACCAGATCTGTCATTGACTATATAATAACAGATCAGGAATTCAGGAAGGCTGTGAGGGACACACGTGTATTCAAGGGATTCTTTTATGACACTGATCACTATTTAATCTGCAGTGAAAATGGGATTGTGAGGCCGAAAGTGCAGGAGGTCAGGTCCATATGTAGGAGGATAAGAGTGGAGAAACTTCAGGATAAGGATATCAGGCACAAGTACATAACAGCGATCTCAGAAAGGTACCAGTTAGTTGAATGTAGTCAATTACAGTCATTGGAAAAGGAATGGACAAGGTACAGGGACACAGTACTAGAAGTGGCTAAAGAATGTCTTGGAACAGTAGTGTGTAAAAGTAGGATGAAGCAAACAGCTTGGTGGAATGATACAGTCAAGGCAGCCTGTAAAAGCAAAAGGAAGGCGTATCAAAAATGGCTACATACCAGAACCCAGGTAGGCAGAGAAAGTTATGTTGAAGAAAGAAACAAAGCCAAACAGATAATTGCCGCATCGAAGAAGAAATCGTGGGAAGTCTTTGGAAACAGGTTGGAGACTATGGGTCAAGCTGCGGGAAAACCATTCTGGAGTGTAATTAGCAGTCTTCGAAAGGGAGGTAAGAAAGAAATGACAAGTATTTTGGACAGGTCAGGAAAACTGCTGGTGAATCCTGTGGATGCCTTGTGCAGATGGAGGGAATATTTTGAAGAGTTGCTCAATGTAGGTGAAAATGCGATCAGTAATGTTTCAGATTTCGAGGTAGAATGGGATAGGAATGATGATGGAAATAGGATCACATTTGAGGAAGTGGAAGAAATGGTCAATAGATTGCAGTGCAATAAAGCAGCTGGGGTGGATGAAATTAAGTCGTAACTTATCAAATACAGTGGAATGTCAGGTCTTAAATGGCTACACAGGATAATTGAAATGGCCTGGGAGTTGGGACAGGTTCCATCAGACTGGACAAAAACAGTAATCACACCAATCTTTAAACATGGAAACAGAAAAGATTGTAACAACTACAGAGGTATCTCTTTAATCAGCGTTGTGGGTAAAATCTTCGCAGGTATTGTTGAAAGGAAAGTGCGAGTATTAGTTGAGGACCAATTGGATGAAAATCAGTGTGGGTTTAGGCCTCTTAGAGTTTGTCAGGACATGATCTTTAGCTTACGGCAAATAATGGAGAAGTGTTATGAGTGGAACAGGGAATTGTATCTATGCTTTATAGATCTAGAAAAGGCATATGACCGGGTTCCTAGGAGGAAGTTATTGTCTGTTCTACAAGATTATGGAATAGGAGGCAAAGTTTTGCAAGCAATTAAAGGTCTTTACATGGATAGTCAGGCAGCAGCTAGAGTTGACGGTAAATTGAGTTCATGGTTCAGAGTAGTTTCAGGGGTAAGACAAGGCTGCAACCTGTCTCCACTGTTGTTCATATTATTTATGGATCATATGTTGAAAACAATAGACTGGCTGGGTGAGATTAAGATATGTGAACACAAAATAAGCAGTCTTGCATATGCGGATGACTTAGTTGTGATGGCAGATTCGATTGAAAGTAATGTTTCAGAGCTAGATCAGAAATGTAAGGACTATGGTATGAAGATTAGCATCTCCAAAACGAAAGTGATGTCACTGGGCAAGAAATATAAACGGATTGACTGCCAAATAGGATCGTTCAAATGGCTCTGAGCACTATGGGACTCAACTGCTGAGGTCATTAGTCCCCTAGAACTTATAACTAGTTAAACCTAACTAACCTAAGGACATCACAAACATCCATGCCCGAGGCAGGATTCGAACCTGCGACCGTAGCGGTCTTGCGGTTCCAGACTGCAGCGCCTTTAACCACACGGCCACGTCGGCCGGCTGCCAAATAGGAGGAAGAAAGTTAGAACAGGATGGCAACATAGTGAAAGAACTGGAAGCGAGGTGTAGCAATGCTAATGCAGTGAGCGCTCAGCTACGATCTACTCTCTTCTGCAAGAAGGAAGTCAGTACCAAGACTAAGTTATCTGTGCACCGTTCAATCTTTCGACCAACTTTGTTGTATGGGAGTGAAAGCTGGGTGGATTCAGGTTACCTTATCAACAAGGTTGAGGTTTCGGATATGAAAGTAGCTAGGATGATTGCAGGTACTAGTAGATGGGAACAATGGCAGGAGGGTGTCCACAATGAGGAACTCAAAGAAAAACTGGGAATGAACTCTATAGATGTAGCAGTCAGGGCGAACAGGCTTAGATGGTGGGGACATGTTACACGCATGGGAGAAGCAAGGTTACCCAAGAGACTCATGGATTCAGCAGTAGAGGGTAGGAGGAGTCGGGGCAGACCAAGGAGAAGGTACCTGGATTCGGTTAAGAATGATTTTGAAGTAATAAGTTTAACATCAGAAGAGGCACCAATGTTAGCACTGAATAGGGGATCATGGAGGAACTGTATAAGGGGGCCTATGCTCCAGACTGGACGCTGAAAGGCATAATCAGTCTTAAATGATGATGATGATGATGATGACTGGAGGAGGGAGAAACCGCTTAAAGTTAAGCAGTGTGAAAAGCCAGTTTCGTTTAGTCAAATCTGAACATGAATTGTGTAAATGGAAGAATGCTGTACATGAAGTGTAACATATGCGCCAAAATGAAACTCGAAAAGGTGTGAAAAAGAAAGTATTTCGAAGATTTAGAACTGCCCGTGAAAGTCAACGCACCGTTACCAAGGGAGAGCCACTTGACTGGGCGCTCTGATTTGAAGTTGACAGAAACATTACTGATTTCCAGGCTTCTTTGACCTGGTTTAAACAGTTTCTGGAAACTGTACAGAAAAAGAAGTCACAAACTTACGAAGTTCGCCTCAAATAAACGTGTAGAATAGATGTGATTACAGAGAAATTCGTAGTTGACGTCAAGACAAAGATTCTTTGTATCTCCTTAAATGTTGAGAATAAAGTCAATCGGTCAAACTTCAGTTTATCATTTGGAGCGAAAAAAAGACAGTTTGCGCGGTCGATGAATGCTGTGATACATTCGTATAAAACAATGCCAATGGGTAAGTATCAGTGGGTTACTATGTCCGCAGCTTTCAATCGCTCTTCATGAACATCACGGGTAATTAGGACCAAAAATTTAAGAAAAGGACTGTTTACTTGGATGAATCTTGTAATCGACGTAGTAAAATCGGTAAATGGGAGAATATCATTTTCAATCTTTTTCTTATCATCTGGAGAAAATAATTCGTTGCTGTTGTTGGATTCTTGGGTTAGACATCACGACACATCTTTAAGAGGACGACGAGAAGGGAATTAATATTATTCGAAATCCACCCGGAACTAATATTGTGATTCAGCATCTCGATAAAATAAGTCATTTTTCATAAAATTGTCTGACAATATAATTTCCGTTAGCTTATTTCAGGTTTATCAGCGGAACAGTATTGTTAAGTGTCAGTAATTTCTACATTCTCAGTTTGCACCACCACAGTTTAAGAGGTCAAGTTTGCATGGTACACAGCACAATTTGGAGAACAGTGGCAATGACCATTTCTTATTCCATTCTAGTTCTGTCTAAATAAAACTAATAATTACTGTGAAGTGCTGGGGGACATTAATTTTTGTATTATCAGATGTGCCTGGTGTAAAAAAAAAATGTTTGTTTTCGTCAACCAATACATATTTTGAATTTTTTTGACGACTGCGGGGAATAAACAAGGAAGTGTTTCATCGTTAGCAAAATAAACATTTTCCAAAAATATTAAGGACTCTGCTACAGGAATTGTTAAGATATTTAACGTCAATAAATTAAAATCCCGGTTAACAATCTTAATTTTCTTTCTTCTGCCAGTCACTTGTGTAACAACTACACGCGCATCAGTTTAGATGTTGATATTGCCTTAGAGTTATTAGTGGTTTGAAGTATTTTTAGTACGGTTTAAGCCCCTAAAATCTGCATGTGTTCACTTTGGACCTCGGGCTAAGTGGCGCTAAGTACTCCTGTGACGAGTTCGTCTGCATATTCGCCAAATGGTGCCCTGGGCCGGAAGGCCTGTACAAACCGCTGTTATAAGCGGTTCTTTGTGCAATAAAAACGAGTAACTTCAACAATTCGTTTGGAGAATACTTACAACGGCCATTAGCAGCTAAAATTTTGACAGTAGATTTATTTCGTTGTATTGCCCGTGTGAAAAATTTCAAGGTAGGTTTGGACATGTAAGAATGGATCTTTCCATTGTTGGTCTGTGCAATTCTGTTGTAATATCTCTTTGTTTTGGCTGTCATGTGGAGCATTGCTTCCAAGGTAGCCGAATTCCATCGCCTTGTCCTTTTCGTGGTTCCCAATTTTGATATTAATCGTCAATCCCGTTCCTGCTACTTCCCTTTACTTTCTTCATTCTGCATTTTATACTCAATCGATAGTGCGTGCTCGTAAGACCTATTATTCCATTCAGCAAGTACAGTTTAGAAATTATGAGTCATACATTCAATGTATTAGCTGTTAATCGTCAGTCTTAAATGCCTGAAATGAAGGTTACTGCGAAGGGACTACGAGTACAGTTTGCCAAATCATTCTTCGGCATGATTTCGTGTTCGGCGTTAGGGAAGTTAATATCCGTGAAAAGTTTAGCATCCGAATACAGCAGTCAGCAGGACATTGATGACATGAAATACATTTGCACTTGCGAATATAGACAATCATGAGTCGTATAATTGAATAATAAAAATGAAAATTTGTGCTGAATCGTACCTCGAACCCTGATTTCCTGCTTACTGCAAGCCGTCGGCTTCCCATTAGGCTGTCGGAGCACACTTCATGGCACCACCCAAGCATCCATATGTCATCAACTACGTGTCTACAACCTGTACTCGTACATTGTAGTGGGACGCAAAATTGAAGCGTCACCCATCCACCAGTGTCAGCCCAGTTTGCAGGTGACTATAAGTTTAATTTAGTTTGTTTATATATTTTTCTTATTATTTTTAATAGATGTGAATTATCTAAAAGTTTTGTATTTTTTTTATGTGTTTCATGTACGGAGAGGGCGGCGCAACGAACGGAGACAGCATCTTCGTTGCCGCGACCAGAGAGGAAATTGCTGGCCGCTATACGTCGCGGGTCGACAGCCGAGGAGCAACAGAAGATCCTGGAACCGAGTTGTTGCGTCGTGCTTCTAAAAATTAAAAATGAATTTGTATACTCTTTTTGTACAACAATGACGTCATATAGAGCTTAATCTTGTTGAAAAGTCAGTCACTAATTCTCAACGCTCAAGTTCACATCTGTATGTGTATGAAGCTAATAAAATAGTGTATGCTACTAAAGTTGAAACACGTGTCTTGAAGATTTATTTATGAAGAATTATGTGAACGGATTAATAATATATTTGACAAGATTAGTGATTCTTACGGCGTTCACCGAAACTTTGAATCTCAAAAGTTTATTTAATGTGTGATTCTGATATCGATTAGATCAAGATAACGTGTGTCAATATAATTTCTGAGGAGAAAACAAACGAAATTTAAAATCGAAAAGTTTACGCAAACCAATTGTCCCGAGTGATGAAATTCTTTGCATACGACCGTGGCGACCTTAGAAACAGGACTTGTGTGCAACTAAGGCATACAGGTACGAAACAAAGCATCAAGAGTCCTTCGGAAGTCAACGCGAGTTTTCGTGGAGCCTTCACCAGCCAGCGGCGACTTCGTGGGTGTGGGCGTCTGACGGAGTGCAGCCAAGCAGTACGGTCACGCAGTTATTCCACGAGAAGGCGCATCTGTTGGGCAGCAGCTGAACGCTGCAAACCCCGACAACCTTTTTTCTCCCTAAACTAATAGGCCCAGTACGTCAGCTGCGGGGTGTTCCTCCGGCTGGTATTAGAGGTGTTGCTGAGGGCTTCGCCTGTCTACGGCGGTGCCGGGCGTGGTTGCAGCCAGTGACGTCTCCGGTGTTCGACTCAGCGTCCTGCCGGTTGCGGAAGCGGGGTCGCAGCATATCAGCGGCTGCATCGACGGCGATTATATCTGCAGCCCCAATAATGTCGGGAAGTGAAATGTCAGACGAAGAGCAGTCTATGTCCGATAGGAGCATGAGATCCCTTTTTAGGGCGATCGCTAAATTAAAACAGTCTAACGAAGAATCTACTGCTAGATTAAAAGAGGAACTAAAACAGGAATTAAAACAGTCTAACGAAGAATCTATGGCTAAATTAAAACAGTCTAACGAAGAATCTATGGCTAGATTAAAACAGTCTAACGAAGAATCTATGGCTAGATTAAAACAGTCTAACGAGGAATCTACTGCTAGATTGAAAGAGGAACTAAAACAGGAGTTAAAACAGTCTAACGAGGAATCTACTGCTAGACTTAAAGGGGAGCTAACTAAATCTACGGACAGGTTACAGGAATATCTTAATGAAACCAGTCGAGAATTAAGTGATAAAATAGAGTCGTCTAAAGTTTAAATGCAGGAAAAACTAGTAGGACTTAGTAATAAGATTGCTGATAATTGTAAAAGGTTAGAAGAACATATCCAGGAATCACGAGAGGAAAAAGCTCGTATGCGAAACGATATTACTGACTTAACCGAGAGACTAGATAATGTCAATATCTTAGTTGTAAATGAAATACAGAAAAATAACGATATGTTACGAGATGAATTTTCTATGCAAACGGAAACTGTTCGTAGAGAATTATTGGAATCTATTAAAGAGGTCTCTACCAAACCTGTAGAGATTTCTTCAATAGATAATGTAGAATTAGAGACATTAACTCATCAAGTAGAAAAGGACCATACCGAAATCGAAAACATGAAATTTTTAATTACTGAAATATGCAGTAACCTTGAGACTGCCAAAGATAATAACATTGACGAAGGTACAGAGCGTTCACATCGTGAACACAGTGAAGAATCGATATTAGCTAATCGCGTTTCCAATACAGAAATGCGAATACAGGAAATTACTAAACGGTTATCGGAATTAGATAATAACGAAAACATTTCAGATAGCAGAGGTAATAACATAATCAGAGACAACAATCGCATCGAATTTGCTAGCTCGGACGACAACAATATGAATAAAGAAATCACGGCAAGCAAATCCGATGCAACTCCGTCTCCGCAATCTAAACAAAATCTGACTATTTCTCTCGCAGAATGTCTGGATGATATAACGACAAATTCAAATGTAGCAAGTCGATTTCCTGTATTCAAACCAGGAGGCGAACTTCACCCTATAATCTTTATAAAAGCTTTTGAAACATCATTATCTCCCAAATGGAGTAATGAAAAACGCATTCAATTTGTAATAGGACATTTAGAAGCAGAAGCTGCGGAGTGGGCAGTACTGCATAGAAATGAATTTAGGGACTGGGATGATTTTGTTAAGCAGTTTAAACAACATTATTGGTCAAGAGGAAAACAACAACACTTAACTTTAGAGTTGTTAGACCGTCCTCCATATTCTAAACGGTGGAGAGGTTATAGGAATTATTTCGAATGGCATTTAAACCGTGCTAAATTAATTGGAGACCCAATGATTGAAAGTCATCTAATACGAGTCCTAATTAGTGGATTACCGTATTATGTAAAGGAAAGAAAAATATTACTCTACGAATTATAGGTGAGCCTTTACTAGCTGCTCTACCTTGGCCACCAGCAAATGAGATCCAACAATGCATCCCAGACGAAAAGGTTTGTGAACAGATTGTTAAGAATGCCGAACGGGGAATTAAAAGTTATAATCAACATGCTATAGAACCCTCATTTCAGGTAGGAGATCTTGTGCTAGTACGATCGCATCCTAAAAGTTCGAAGATCAGTAAGGAATGTAGAAAATTCTTCTTTATCTTTGAAGGTCCATATGTTGTACATAAGACTGTACATCCCAAAGCGTTACTTCTTATGGAACCTTCATCAGGTGTAATTAAAGGATTATATAGTGTTGATCAAATGAAACCCTTCATTCCTAAATAAGTTAATATTTAGTATGTGTTACACACGGAAGAGCGTTCATAGTTTATTCATGTGAAGTTTTCGTGATAGTTACGTGTTATTTTAAAGAAATAACAGAAAGCTTAAACAAGTGTTCTACAATAATCTACTGGTACTTCAAAAAGAGGAAGATAACCAAAAGGGGGATTTATATGGAAGAGATTTTGCTCTTAGGTCAAAAGGAATTTTGCATATTTTAAATTGACTCGGTTAGTAGGAACCAAAGGGGATGGTTAATAGTTTTAGGGACCATGGGCGTCCAGAGCTATATGGCTCACGAGAACATAGCAGAGTGCCTTTAATAGAGGTTTGTAATAGTGTTAATATAGAACACACCAAACGGGGCTCTCTCGCATGTTTCTCCTAAATAAATTGCCATTACCCAACAAGGTGGCCGAAGGCAAAGAAAGCCGTGCCGAGATTCTAAAGAAAGTTTTGCTTGATTTCTTCTTGACCTCAGGCATAAATAAGGTATTAGGGAAAAGAATGAAGTAAAGTAAGTAGTACTATTAGTTATTGTGAGAAACTAATTAGTAATGTACAGTTTAGGAAAGAGTAACTCTAGTAAATGAATAAAACTGAGACTAATTTACCACAATTTGAACGCTCTGTCCTAATGTAACAACGTTAAAGAACGTACTAAATTAGTATTTACTAGCAACTATTAAATGAAGAGGAGTAATCTCCATATATTCGGTTATGAATTACCACAATGGCACAATTAAGAGTAAATGACAAATAGTCACAACAATATCGTATTAAAAGGATTAAATCTATCTGAGAACAAGGACTCTAGATTACGTAAAGTGTGAGGAAAATGTATTAACAGTTAAATATGGTATATAGAAAAGGTCTTATTTTCGGTTAAAACCTGACAAACTGAGCTTGTGGGTAGGGTATGTAGTGGGACGCAAAATTGAAGCGTCACCCATCCACCAGTGTCAGCCCAGTTTGCAGGTGACTATAAGTTTAATTTAGTTTGTTTATATATTTTTCTTATTATTTGTAATAGATGTGAATTATCTAAAAGTTTTGTATTTTTTTTATGTGTTTCATGTACGGAGAGGGCGGCGCAACAAACGGAGACAGCATCTTCGTTGCCGCGACCAGAGAGGAAATTGCTGGCCGCTATACGTCGCGGG
This sequence comes from Schistocerca cancellata, assembly GCF_023864275.1. Classification (NCBI taxonomy): domain Eukaryota; kingdom Metazoa; phylum Arthropoda; class Insecta; order Orthoptera; family Acrididae; genus Schistocerca; species Schistocerca cancellata. The sequence continues at coordinate 474,416,866 of NC_064627.1, forward strand.
TCGACAGCCGAGGAGCAACAGAAGATCCTGGAACCGAGTTGTTGCGTCGTGCTTCTAAAAATTAAAAATGAATTTGTATACTCTTTTTGTACAACAATGACGTCATATAGAGCTTAATCTTGTTGAAAAGTCAGTCACTAATTCTCAACGCTCAAGTTCACACCTGTATGTGTATGAAGCTAATAAAATAGTGTATGCTACTAAAGTTGAAACACGTGTCTTGAAGATTTATTTATGAAGAATTATGTGAACGGATTAATAATATATTTGACAAGATTAGTGATTCTTACGGCGTTCACCGAAACTTTGAATCTCAAAAGTTTATTTAATGTGTGATTCTGATATCGATTAGATCAAGATAACGTGTGTCAATATAATTTCTGAGGAGAAAACAAACGAAATTTAAAATCGAAAAGTTTACGCAAACCAATTGGCCCGAGTGATGTAATTCTTTGCATACGACTCGACTGATGTTTTACAGTTTCGTTCAAGAACCATTCTGTGACAATTTAAAAAGAATATAAATCATTTTGAAGTGGGTTGTAACTGACGTAGGTGACGAAGTCTGCACATGGTCATATGATAAACGAAAGTCATTTATAAACAAACCTATACGTCGTTACACTACAACATCCATTGTGTATATTCCATTACGGGGGAGACATTTTTATTGAAAGTCACTTGCCGGCTGGTGTGGCCGAGCGGTTCTAGGCGCTTCAGTCTGGAACCGCGCGACCGCTACGGTCGCAGGTTAGAATCCTGCCGCGGGCATGGATGTGCGTGATGTCCTTACGTTAGTTAGGTTTACGTAGTTCTAAGTTCTAGGGGACTGATGGCCTCAGATTTTAAGTCCCTTATTGCTCAGAGCCATTTGAACCATTTTGAAAGTCACTTGCCCGGTGTCATCGGATAAGTACGTTATTGCATTGTTTGTGTATGTAGTGTTCCCTTCGGATATGCATGAATGTCCGAGGGAACACTGCATCGTACTTCTGAACAACCCAGGCACGGCAATACCGGACACATTGAAGACATTAAGCTCGCTCACGTTTTACGCCAAACGAAATTGCCCACCGTGGCTCGTACGAGAATGTTTCGCGAATGTCTTCGGGGTAACACAGCGGAAAAGATAGGAGGATGACACGAATCACATGCTTGACAAGGCGTGAGAAGCACGTCCGGTGTACCTCACGGCTGCCTACTTGCCGATAAAAGCGGAAGAAAAAAGGGAAGAGGAATACGATATTCGGTGTAATACTGTTTTACGGCTAGCAATTCGACGCTGACCCGGGACTCGTAGGAAGGCCTTCAGGGTTGCATTGGGGGAAGACGTGCCGCGCGGACGGGAGTTTTGGGATCCGTGGCGACGTTTTTCCAGAGAGGGACCGTGTGGGCGCGCCGTTTCTCGACGGGGTGTCTGCATAAACGGGCAGACAGCTTTATCGCCGGTGCTAGGGGACCTGGACGGGGGAGCGGAACACGGGGCGGCCGACTGAGCTACGGCGGGGGGTGAGTGCGTGGGGGAGGGGCGGGGGTGCTGCTTTATGTGTGCGGGACCGGGCCGCTCTCCGCTCTCGGCGTTGCGAGCCCCGAGCTCCGGCCACCGGCGTTACCAGCCAGCCCAAATGGCCATTCCGCGTAAAGCCCGCCACCCGGCACGCACTGCTTCCGCCTACTAATTAGCGGACAGCGAACGCTCTGAATGCAGGATAATATCTAGTCTCCCTCCCTCACCTCACTTTCGCTATCTCTCTCTCTCTCCCTCTCTCCACCCTCACACTCTGTCTCTCTACCATCTCTCTCTTGGCCCGCTCCGTCCAATACGGCTTTTGTCCTTCGCTGATAGGAAAGACGTCACAGCCACCCCAGGGTATAAATCAATGACGAAATCCTCTTTTTATAAACTTTTCAGATACAGCAGACTTCCAGTTATGAATGTGTGGATTGTCTGTGCACAGGACGATTATTTTAGAGAAAATAGAAGGGGAAGCGCCAAGTATTCTGTTGAGAGTAGAACAAATATTTTTGTGTAGGACACAAATTCCTGGTTGCGAAGAGCAGTGACTTTAGCAGCTAAATTATGTGAATCCATAGATATTATAAAAATTCGAGTGTGTGTGTGTGTGTGTGTGTGTGTGTGTGTGTGTGTGTGTGAGGGGGCGGGGGGTTATATAAACGTGTGCGCCCGATTGTGTTTTCCACATCTCCTCCTAAACCAGTTGACCGATTTGAACCAAACGTGGTACACATTTCCCCTACTCGCAGGTAACAATCTCTGTTGGGATAAGAATCACCTATCTATTATAGTTTAGGGGAAATGACATCAATGATGTCATAAAAACTTAGATGCGAAAAAAAATTCCTCATCGTGCATGAAGTTTTAATACAGTTATTCTTTACTACTAATATACTCTTATGGTTGAGTCATCTTACGGAAATCCCCGACACCTGGCATCGCTATAGAGATCTTTCAACTGTGAAACGTAAACGGCTACATGCAAAAAAAGTCGTCGTCTATAAGGCTATGAAGAGACGTTACTATGGAGACGTTTACAACATCCTGCTTTACACAAGCTTCTCGGTGAAGCGCCGGTAAAAATCAGAATGCTTATGTATTAACACGATGGTTGCGTAGCTTTTAATGCCTGGCGTACACTTTGTGTTCTGAACCGAAGGTATCCTGCCAGATGGATTGGTCGTGGACGGATAGCGTAGTGGCCTGCCCAGTCTCCTGACTTAACTCCTCAGAATGCTTTGCTTCGGAAATGTACAAAAGACGTTGTCTACCGCGATCTTCCAACAGTTCCAGAACACATGCAGGCAACACCTAACCAGGTAACGCACCAGCAGCTATAAATTTTTTTGAGCCGTCGCTTGGACCAGGACCACTATATCACTGTATATGGCCATTAATTTGCACAACCTTGAATGTACTGCCCGTTTTCGTGCCCACAAATGGATTACAGTGATACTAAACGATGTTAGTGATCAGTGTTTCTGTTTCTTTTTAAGTTAAATGTTGTGTTTACGTGAGTAGGGGATAATTTGGAGAGGAAGTGGATTGCTGAATGAAAAATGTATTATGCTATTTAAAGAACAGTTACTGCTGTTCATACCATGACGAAAAAGAATTGCAACACCAATAACGAATTGTGTTATTTATCTTTGACACTGAATGTGGCGAGTCGATGTTAGTCAAGAACAACTTTAAGGTGACAAAGATTCCATTAATAGTGCCTCACTAAGTTTGAGCGATGACGTATAACAGGGCTACGAGAAGCTGTATCTTCCTTCTGCATTATTGCAGAAAGACTTGGCAGGAATGTAGCCACTGCATATGATTGCTGGCAGCGGAGGTTACGAGAATGTACGGTCGAAAGAAGACCTGGCTCCAAACGGCCACGTGGCACTACCGAGAGGGATGACCGTCTTGTCCGTCATATTGCTGTGGCTCTTCGTACTGCATCTGCAGCAGCAATTTGACTAGGACTTGGTACCGAAATGGCATAAAGAACTGTTACAAATCTGTTACTTGAAGGACAGCTCGGAGCTTGACGTCATGTTGCGTGCAAGCCGGCCACTGTGGCCGAGCGATACGGGCGCTTCAGTCCGGAACCGCTCTCCTGCTACGGTTGCAGGTTCGGATCCTGCCTCGGGCACGGATGTGTGTGATGTCCTTGTGTTGGTTAGGTTTAAGTAGTTCTAAGTCTAGGGGACTGATAACTTCAAATGTTAAGTCCCATAGTGCTTAGAGCCATTTGAACACGTTGCGTGCGTTCCACTGACCCCGAAACACCCATATTTGCGACTTCAGTGGTTTCAAACGAGAGCTCTTTGGAGGGCAGGGTGGACGTCTGTTGTGTTTTCTGATAAAAGCTGGTTCTGCCTCGGTACTAGTGATGGCGGTTTTTTAGTTACAAGGGGGACAGGTAGGGGTCTGCAACGAAACTGTCTGCGTGCTAGACATACTCTATGTAGTGCTGGAGTTATGCTCTAGGGTGTCATTTCGTATGACAGCAGGAGCTCTCTCGTGGTTATCCTACGCATCCTGACTGCAAATAGTGTGCCAGTCTGGTGATTCGGCCTGTTGTGCTGCTGTTCATGACATGCATTCCAGCGGATGTTTTCCAGCAGGATAATTATCGTCCACATACCGCTGTTGTAACCTGACAGTTTCTACTAAGTGTCTACATGTCGCCTTCACCTGCTCGAACTCCAGGTCCATCTGCAGCCGAGCACTTATGGGATATCATCGGACGACAACTCAGGCGTCATCCACAAACAGCATTAACCGTCCCTGCATTGACCGACCGAGTGTGCAATAGGCACGGAACTCCATTTGGCGCCTGTATAACAAAATGCAGGCACCGTTTCTTAATGTACCAGCATCCACTTTTGCAATGGCTTACCTCGCGCTTCCATTAACATGTGCTCCTGTAATGTTAACCACTTAAATATGTTATCCAGACAAATGTACTGCCGAAATTTCATTACTCTACATAAATTACTTCCAGGTGTTGAGACTTTTTTTCGTCAGTGTGTTTCCATAGGGAAGAAAAATGCAGAAAGGCAATCATGACGATTAATATCACACTGGTAGCTGAACAACTCTAATGTACAACATAATGCCTTGTATGGAACCTCTACTCTTTCATCAGCCAACAGTAGCTTATTTTTGCAGATTTACGTCAAATAATTCTTCCACGTGATTATAACGACTGATATTACTGTATTCTTGTTGGCACTGATGTGATTTTGCTATAAAGAAAACATCTGTTTGATGTTCCACGTTGCCTTTGTGTTTTGAACTACCTGACAGTGTGGACATGTAAACAGATTGTCGAAGAAAATTACCACATCGTCAGGCAGTTCATGAAACAAAGACAACGTGGAACATCTACCAGATGGATAAATTGGTCAAGAGGTTCATTTTATAGCGAAAACACATCAGTACCAGTAAGAATACATCAAAATAAGTGGTTGTAAGTATGTGGAAGAACTATTTGATGTACATCTTGAATAATAAGGTACTATTTTCTGATGGAAGAGTAAAAGTTCCGTAGGAGGCATTATGTTGTTCGTTAGTTGATATGTAAATGGAAAGACGAATTGAAACGTGATTGTCAACATTCATGACTCGGGATAACCAAAACCAACTTTGCAAAGCGAGCTCTCTCCAAACAACTTTTGATTCGTTAAATGACAGCCTGCAATACCATACAGTCTTGGATCTGCTGCTGAGCCGAGTCTTAATTTTACTTGTATCTAGTTTCGTTTACTCTGTCTGATTCTGAATGATACATTTTTTTAAGTACACGAACGTGTTAGCGCAGATTTGTCTTCCTTTTCTCACGCAAACCCAATCATTGAGGTCTGTTGAAGAGATCGAGATCTTCATCTCTTTCCATAACAGCATTCGAACATTCTTTCTCCTTTTCTAATTATTCATTTCAACTTTTAAAGCAACATATTTACTGGAGATTAGTGAAAACTCAGGCAACGTGTTCACGTCCATAGCCCAGATGTCAGAGCGTTTGGTTCTCATGTGGATGGACCGGGCTTGAATTTCCGATGCTGCCAAGGGATTTGCTAAGGTAGAAGGAGTGGATCTGTCTGCACTCAGCCTCGAGATGCCAGTTGACGAGCTACTCGAATACTCCAGGAGAGCGGTGTGCTGGCCCCAAGCCCTGCATGATGCCACATTAGAGAGAATGAGGCAGCGCCAGCGAAAATGTAGTAAACGATAATTTTTTTTCCTTTCATCATTTCAACGTTCCGTAAGAGTTTGAATTTAACGTAAGGCTTGTTGCAAGTCACTAAGTGCCCTTATTCTAAAATACTGGACGAATAGAGCCTGGGTATTATGGGCATCATCCCCACCACGACGATAGGTAGTTGGTTATGTGTGTCCCAAGATTGGCTGAAATGGGTCCAGTGATTTAAGAGGAGAGTCGGAACATACTTTTTGATAATATGTATGGATTTAGCAGTTTTGGACGGTTCTTGAAATGTTTTATGTTTACAATACGTATATATTCTGAGATATTCGATGCATCTGTAAATACGAACATCCTGGAGTATCGCTGTTTGTATAAATAGCTGATTCTCTCTCTCTCTCTCTCTCTCTCTCTCTCTCTCTCTGTGTGTGTGTGTGTGTGTGTGTGTGTGTGTGTGTCGATGAGGTCAGTTTTGAATCGGCTGTGCGTTGGTGTCAGTAATAAACGGGCTACCGGTTCTAGGCAGCCCGTTGTGGTCTTCACATGCCAATGTTCTACAGAAAAATGTTTTCTGCCACTATATGCACCTTCTTTTGCCGGCCGAAGTGGCCGCGCGGTTCTGGCGCTGCAGTCTGGAACCGCGAGACCGCTACGGTCGCAGGTTCGAATCCTGCCTCGTGCATGGATGTGTGTGATGTCATTAGGTTAGTTAGGTTTAACTAGTTCTAAGTTCTAGGAGACTAATGGCCTCAGCAGTTGAGTCCCATAGTGCTCAGAGCCATTTGAACCATCTTCTTTTTGTATGTGATCAGTATCAGGAGTGTATCCAGTTTAGGGGGCACATAGTATGGTCAAAAACAACATTTTTGTTAAAGCGTTTATATTTTTATGTTTGCCAATTTCCAAGCCTCGTGAAAAGTGAGAGTCTCGAAAATAACAAAGGTTTCCAGAAGTTACAAGCTACACACATACTTTTCAGATGCGTACTGTACCATCATAGATTAAGGGTCGATCTGCGACAGCAATCGCACAACTTGCTTACAAGCCGCTAGACGACGCCGCGAAGGCTAAGAGTGCATTGCGATCGCAGGCGTGCGTGTTGCGTACGGGCCACGAGGTGCCGCCACGAGCGCAACCGTATACAAGTGCCGACGGACTTCGGCCAGCTGTCATTTTGTTGGCATCTCATTTTTGCCTATTCTCTTATTTGCTTAGTTGCTTAGCTCTTATTCGTTTATGGGTCATTTTATTGTGCTCTCTTTCAGCCATTCTGATTGTTTTGATTTACTCCCAATTGAGAAGTGCTCATTTAGGCATTTCACTTTTGCATATTTCTCATTTTGCTAATAATGTGCTCCTTAGCTTTTTACAGTTAAATTGATTAACATAGTCTCATGTAATGTTTCTGCATTTCAGCCTGTTCATATTTTGATGTTCTTTAAGTACTGTAATAATTATCGGAAGCATTTCTTCCCTTAAACTTGTGTAAAGTGTTCTCGATGTAGAATTTGTTCTGTGACACAGGAGTAAGGTTTTGAATATAAATTATATACGAAACTGTGCTGTAAAAGGAATTTATTTTTTCAGTTTGTACTACATCGGACGACAATTTTGTGATATGAGGGAGAAATTTGAGGGGCGAACCCATGGAAATAGTCTTAAGTGATCCCTTTTAAAAATAAAAATTATTGTGACTCTGAAAGACGTGACACTGTAGGCACAGAAAATTTATATACATAACACTATACGTCACAGTACGTAAGGGCCTACTCAAGTTGATGCAGTTACGGCTTGACAGGTACAGAATAGCGATGAGAAAGCGCACATTGAAAGTTTGGCCGCAGCTGCTGTCAACATCAAATCAGATATTATTCGTGATTCGAAGTAAAACCTGGCAGACTGCCGTTGGTGAACATGATCGTCATGAAGGGGTGTACGATACTCCTTGGCCATCACGAGCTTCGCTGAACCCATGGAAGCCCACGTGAATATCCCCAGAGCGTACTGGAGCAGCTGCCAGCTTGTCTCCGTGTCAAAGAGCTGTTCCCCTGGAAGATGACAGATTCACGCCCTTCCATCGACATGATGAAGAAGGTACCGGGACTAAGCAGACGATGCAACGCTCTCCCACAGTGCCGATGGTCACGTACCCATTTGAGTCGTAGTTCACGGTGTCTTGGCGTTAACATTGGCACATGCATGGGTCGTCGGTTGCAGTGGCCCATCGTTAGGACAGTTCGGTGATCTGTGTATTCACACACGCTTGTACTCTGCCGAACATTAAAGTCTGGCGTTAGTTCGTCCGTTGTTCGCCGCCTGTCCTGTTTAACCAGCTTGTCCTGCGTGCAATGTCTCACAAGTGTAAAGAGGGGTGGCCGCCAACACCAAGACGTCAGGACGTGGTTTCACATTGAGTTCGTCACGTCTTAAACACATTCACCACAACGAACACCCGACAAGTCGGGCAGTTTCCGAAATACTCGTGCTGAGCCTTCGGGCCATCATAATCTGCCCTCGGTCGAACTCAGATAGACTGCACGCCTTCTCCATTCTACAGACGGACAGTACGCTCACTGATACTGCGTGCACCGTGCGTTTGTCTGACCATCAGTCTTTTCTCGGCAGGTGACGCTTCTATTGCCTGGAAGGGCCTATATCGATAATAGGTCGGTGGTCATAATGTTCTGGCTGATCAGTGTGTATCATTCTTACAACTCGCTTTTGTGCACTCCATACTTTCCAAGTGGTGAGTTACCCAAGAAAACTGTTCCGTGCTACATTATTGAGTGGAGATGTGCATAATATGCCAGGAGGATGATTCATTTGTTTCCAAGACGAGCAATTGTACGAGGCGCAAATGTATCTGGACTTAATTATTTGAGAAGCCTAGTAATATACATCTTCCAGTTCAAGTTTTCATAAATATATACACTCAGAAATCTGAAGCATTCTGCCCTACCTACTGACTGCTCTCGTCATGTGATACATCAGTTATTGGTATGACTCCACGTGTTATACAGAAATAAATATAGTCTGATTTTCAAAATTTAGAGAGAGGACACACTGAGATAATCACCTAGTAATGTTCTGCTGCTTTCTCTCTAATTGGGTTTATTATAACACCAGTATTGTCTGCGAAAAGTACCAATTCTGCTTGTTGAATATTAATTGGAGGATCATTAACATATATAACGAACAAGAATTGACCCAAAATTGAACCCTGTGGGACTTCTTTTGTGATTTCTCTCCAGTGAATTAAGTTTTCTATCCTTCCTACACTGTTTTAATTATTCAGCACAAGCCATAAATTCAGTAACACTTCAGTTTTTCTAAAGGTATAATATGATTTACACATTCAAACGTTTGGAATGGTCGCAAAAAATTCCAATTGTCGAGATTTTGCTATTTGAGGCTCGTAATATTTTATGAGTGAATGTATAAATAGCATTATCTGTCGAGCGAGTCGTCTGGATTCCAAACTGTGATATGCTAAGTAAACTGTTTGTGCTTAAATGTGAGATTACTCTTGTGTATATTAATTTTTCGAATCCTGTGGAGAAAGATGCAAGTAAAGAAACTTGTCGTCAACTGTATAAGTCTTTCTTGTCACCTTTCTTGTAAATATGTTTGACAAATGTCTGTCCTGATCTGTCTGGAATGTTTGATTAAACCCACGAAAACAGAACTATAGTCTTTGTACTAAATACAATAATCAACATCAAAAGTATACATAGGTAATTACTCAAATAAATGGAACTAATTGTGATCAGCACAATTAAATTATACACAAGGATAACTAGATGCGTGGACTATTTGTCAAACCGTAAAAGGATGCCTTTATTCGATCCGATGCAAGATAACGGGAATCATTTAAACTTTTGTAGCTATATATTTGTCAAAGATACAATGAGTCAAGGAATTCTACGTTTTGTGTACACTGTAATTTCATGGCATTGTTATACATCACAGTGTCTTTATGCAAACAGCATTAACGTTCTGCCTCAGTGAATGGAATAATGATTCTGCACACGGTTCGCTAGTACAACGTGCTGGCTGCGACTGAACTGTAAATAATTTGCGGCCAGAGCCCTACAAAACACGTCTCTGTGTTGCGCAAGCGTGTGGTCCAATGTCTACTTACATAATTTAGCAGCCTGGCACATAATAACCACAGAACAACGTACCAAATGCTTTTCCAAAGTAATAATGAGGTGTTTAAGTGACCAGTTTTGTAGATAACTTCAGTGCAAATAAATGAGGATTTGTATATTTACAGGCATGACTTATTTAGCAAGATTCTATACACTGCAGTCTCGTATCTAATTACTGTTACACGATGGTATAACGCAACCTGTAATTTTTAAACGGATACTGAACAATTTTTTCTAAGTTTTCAACTGACGATGGACATAGTCGAAACTTTGCAATAAATGAAGAAATATATTAAGCGACCTAGACGGTTTCGCTCACAAATTGGAAACAGTTCCAATCTCCCAGCTCTGCAAACGTTTTCAGGAGGTTTCCTCCGGTAGCATGGCAAATGGTGGAAGTGGCAGTTTCCTTCCACTTCCTCATTTTTGACTGGCATACCTAACTACCACCTTACCTTGTGTTTGGATGAAAAGAATCGAGGTACTATACTGTGAAAGGTCTCTGTTGGATTCCTTTCATGTTTAATTTCTTAAATCTGTTGACATTTATGGAATAAATTCCTCTTCTAAATGTACTGTGGCGTTTCTGACTATCTGGGAGGAGACTGAGCAGAGGAACGTGTTACTTTTACACATAAACAAGAACGATCTGTCACACTACTGCACTTTAAAGCACAGTTTATATGTAATTCTTATATGTAATTCATGTCACACAGTCTCATACGGAACCTACATCCGCTTTCTTTTATATACTGTATATGATAAGATACTGTCATCCCCCTTCCCTTTTGTGTGAGAGGATGAATGAGCATATGTATTTCTAGTTGCATGCTTGAGGGAAGCAGACAAGGCTGTCTGCTAGAGAACAGTAGGACCGCATATGTATTTCTAGTTGCATGCTTGAGGGTAGCAGACAAGGCTGTCTGCTAGAGAACAGTAGGACCAACGTCGGAACAGGTAGCTACGCTTCCTAAAAGCAAAGAGGTTTCCATCCTTAGTATGGTCCTGTCCGTCCGTTGTCATGTTGGTATAGGAAGCTGCCCCTCTGGCCACTTCCGTTGGTCTTTGTGGGCCACCCTCAGGAAGTACGCTCGGCAGTAGGAGTTGCAGTGTGGCCGTGGCGAGCGTCTGAAGTGGTAAGATCTCCGGCTAAGCGCGTGTCTGTTAAGTCCGTAGGACAATGGATTTCTTAAGTTCAGCCTAACTGAAAATTTAATCACTTTTATTTCGGGTTTAGGTCTAAAATATCCGATGTTATCTTAAATTGTAGCGCAGTGTAATTATCGTGTGAAGTTCAGATTATTTTTCGGTAGTTGCTTTGTTACTACTTTGTGAGTAAAGTGGAACCACGTGTTGATCAGTAAGTCTAACTAAGTTCATCAATCTTAAATCCGAATGTGCGTGAGATTATAACGTCTCGTCTTGAGAATATTTTTTTAATATAGCAACTTTTCTTTATGCTTTCCTTTATGTTCAACCCACGTGGGGTGTACTTTGCGAGACCAGTACCACGTGCTTATATAACTGTTTGACCCATCAGGTTAATAGTAAGACGTTAGTAACCAGTTCAAGGTTTTTCTTTTGTCAATTGCTTTTCGATCTAATGTATTTTAATTATCAAAATTATTGTGGAGTTGTACGCTTTGTGTAAACCAAGTTGACCACGTGGAGCATGTGGTGTAATCATCAAAGTAGCCCTCAGCTATTCTTTTTGCGAAGACTTCACAAAGAGTTAATATGAATTTAGTATACCAGTGTGTGGTAATTACATGACGGACAGGATTGTGGTATGAACGTAATTTCTTTGGGTAAAAACTGAATCTGTTGGTTGTGGTTAATTTCTTCTTGCTTATGTTTCAATGTTCTTCGTGTGTTATTTTATGAATGGAGTGTTGTATGCAGTTTCCCAAATCTTGGCTCCATATTTTATGTGTTCCGTAAGATTACAATCTCACATTCTTTTCAATCGTAAATAAGGCACCAGCTCAGTTATAACTCACGTATAATATGCTGAAATTTCAATGAACAATCTTAAAATAAATTTCCAAGTATAAACTGATTTCTTTGTTTTTATTTAAATTCTCCTTTTTATATATATATTTTACCGGTTTTGTATGACTATTAAAAGATTATCATTAATGTTAGTCTGCTAAATATCTGATGAAACAGTTGCCCAGTAATCCACGGTTAACGTCCCCAGACAGATCACGGCTTTTAACCCACTTTCATTGTCAATTAGCACCGATTTCAGCATACCAAATTAAAGTAACTACGTTACAACTGACTCAATTAACAAACCACTCGCTCTATCTCTTGGAGTAAAGAATGATGAAACGGGAAGTAATTATTATTGGTGTCTTAAAATTTGAAATCAAAGCTAACAGCGATATTAGTCTTGACAATTAAAAATCTTCGTCGGTCCGGTAATCTATCCTATATCACCTCAAGTCGCCCTAACGAGTAGGTCACAGGGGTGTACCTCCAGGACCTACACAAACAGTCAGTGTCCTATAATTTTCAGACAGTGTACTCAACTTCTACATAACCCTTTAGAGACACTCTGCTACCACTGAGCAGAAATAATACACCACTGGCCATTAAAATTGCTACACCACGAAGATAACATGCTACAGACGCGAATTTTAACTGACAGGAAGAAGATGCTGTGATATGCCAATGATTAGCTTTTCAGAGCATTCACACATGGTTGCCACCGGTGGCGAAACCTACAACGTGCTGACATAAGGAAAGTTTCCAACCGATTTCTCATACACAAACAGCAGTTGCCTGGGAAATGTTGTTGTGATGCCTCGTGAAAGGAGCAGAAATGCGCACCATCTCGTTTCCGACTTTGATATAGGTCAGATTGTGGTCTATCGCGTTTGCCGTTTATCGTATCGCAACATTGCTGCTCGCGTTGGTCGAGATCCAATGACTGTTAGCAGAATATGGGATCGGTGGGTTGACGAGGGTAAAACGGAACGCCGTGCTGGATCCCAACGGCCTCGTATCACTATCAGTCGAGACGATAGGCATCTTATCCCCATGGCTGTAACGGATCGTGCAGCCTCGTCCCGATCCCTGAGTCAACAGATGGAGACGTTTGCAAGACAACCACCATCTGCAGTAACAGTTCGACGACGTTTGCAGCAGCATGGAGCCCATGGCTGCGGTTACCCTTGACGCTGCATCACAGACAGGAGTGCCTGCGATTGTGTACTCAACGACGAACCTGGGTGCACGAATGGCAAAACGTCATTTTTTGGATGAATCCAGGTTCTGTTTACAGCATCATGATGGTCTCATAAGTGTTTGGCGACATCGCGGTGAACGCACATTGGTAGCGTGTATTCGTCATCGCCATACTGTCGTCTAACCCAACCTAACCCAACCCACACGGCGTGATGGTATGGGGTGCCACTGGTTGCCCGTCTCTGTCACCTCTTGTTCGCATTGACCGCATTTTGAACACATTTCAGATGTGGTACGACCCGTGGCTCTACCCCTCATTCGATCCCTGCGAAACCCTACATTTCAGCAGGATAATGCACGACCGCATGTTTCAGGTCCTGTACGGGCCTTTCTGGATACAGAAAATGTTCGACTGCTGCCCCGGCCAGCACCTTCTCCAGCTCTCTCACCAATTGAAAACGTCTGGTCAATGGTGGCCGAGCAACTGGCTCGTCACAATACGCCAGACACTACTCTTGATGAACTGTGGCATCGTGTTGAAGCTGCATGGCCAGCTGTACCTGTACAATCCATCCAAGCTCTGTTTGACTCAATGCCCAGGCGTACCAAGGCCGTTATTACGGCCAGAGGTGATTGTTCTGGGTACTGATTTCTTACGATCTAACATCCCAAATTGCGTGAAAATGTAATCACATGTCAGTTCTAGTATAATATATTTGTCAAATGAATACCCGTTTATCATCTGCATTTCTACATCTACATCTACATCTACATGATTACTCTGCAATTCACATTTAAGTGCTTGGCAGAGGGTTCATCGAACCACAATCATACTATCTCCCTACCATTCCACTCCCGAACAGCGCGCGGGAAAATCCAACACCTAAATGTTTCTGTTCGTGTTCTGATTTCTCTTATTTTATTTTGATGATCATTCCTACCTATGTAGGTTGGGCTCAACAAAATATTTTCGCATTCGAAAGAGAAAGTTGGTGACAAAATTTCGTAAATAGATCTCGCCGCGACGAAAAACGTCTTTGCTTTAATGACTTCCATCCCAACTCCCGTATCATATCTGCCACACTCTCTCCCCTATTACGTGATAATACAAAACGAGCTGCCCTTTTTTGCACCCTTTCGATGTCCTCCGTCAATCCCACCTGGTAAGGATCCCACACCGCTCAGCAATATTCTAACAGAGGACGAAGGAGTGTAGTGTAAGCTGTCTCTTTAGTGGACTTGTTGCATCTTCTAAGTGTCCTGCCAATGAAACGCCACCTTTGGCTCGCCTTCCCCACAATATTATCTATGTGGTCTTTCCAACTGAAGTTGTTCGTAATTTTAACACCCAGGTACTTAGTTGAATTGACAGCCTTGAGGATTGTACTATTTATCGAGTAATCGAATTCCAACTGGTTTCTTTTGGAACTCATGTGCATCACCTCACACTTTTCGTTATTTAGCTTCAACTGTCACCTGTCACACCATACAGCAATCTTTTCTAAATCGCTTTGCAACTGATACTGGTCTTCGGATGACCTTACTAGACGGTAAATTACAGCATCATCTGCAAAAACCTAAGAGAACTGCTCAGATTGTCACCCACGTCATTTATATAGATCACGAACAGCAGAGGTCCCAGGACGCTTCCCTGGGGAACACCTGATATCACTTCAGTTTTACTCGATGATTTGCCGTCTATTACTACGAACTGCGACCTTCCTGACAGGAAATTGCGAATCCAGTCGCACAAATCAGACGATACCCCATAAGGCCGCAGCTTGATTAGAAGTCGCTTGTGAGGAACGGTGTCAAAAGCTTTCCGGAAATCTAGAAATACGGAATCAACTTGAGATCCCCTGTCGATAGCTACGTTACACAAAAACGATGTTTTCCGAAACCACGCTGATTACGTATCAATAAATCGTTCCCTTCGAGGTGATTCATAATGTTTGAATTCAGTATATGCTCCAAAACCCTACTGCAAACTGACGTCAATGATATAGGTGTATAGTTCGATGGATTACTCCTACTACCCTTCCTAAACACTGGTGCGACTTGCGCAATTTTCTAATCTGTAGGTACAGATCCATCAGTGAACGAGCGGTTGTATATGACTGCTAAGTAGGGAGCTATTGTATCGGCGTAATGTGAAAGGAACGTAATCGGTATACAATCTGGACCTGAAGACTTGCCCGTGTCAAGCGATTTGAGTTGCTTCGCAACCCCTAAGGTATCTACTTCTAAGAAACTCATGCTAGCAACTGTTCGTGTATCAAATTCTGGAATATTCCATTCGTCTTCCCTGGTGAAGGAATTTCGGAAAACTGCGTTCAATAACTCCGCTTTAGCGGCACAGTCGTCGGTAACAGTACCATCGGCACTGCGCAGCGAAGGTATTGACTGCGTCTTGCCGCTTCTGTACTTTACATACGACCAGAATTTCTTCGGTTATTCTACCAAATTTCGAGACAATGTTTCGTTGTGGAACCTATTAAAGGCATCTCGCATTGAAGTCCGTGCCAAATTTCGCGTGTCTGTAAATTTTAGCCAATCTTCGGGATTTCGCGTTCTTCTGAACTTCGCATGCTTTTTCCGTCGCCTCTGCAACAGCGCTCGCACCTGTTTCTTTTTGGTGTAGCAGTTTTAATGGCCAGTAGTGTAGAAAAGAAACATCAGTGACGTAAAGTTTTATTTGGTGCTGGAGGCATGTCCAGTGGCCTCAGAGGTATGATTCAAACTTAATTTTATACCCCTAATATCGGGCCGTAAACATCAAGCACGGGTTCAAGAACCTGAGACGTAAGCTTTTCCGAAGGGCTCAAGCATTCGAGGATGATCCTCCAATCAACTTTCTTTCAGTAAAATCTCACTGACGATACATTAGATTAAAATTTTCGGTACCAAGCCTTACAGAAGAAAAAGGCGTGCGAGGTATCACTGTATGTATATATGACATCCTACAAAATTTTTCTGACCAAGGCGAATCACCCAAACGTAGTCTGGAAAATTCAGTATATGTATACAGTACAGTATTAACAACGCGTGTAAGAGCAGTCTGGGATGAAATACAGATATCATTCTCTGGATGAGTCGATTATACAAAATGAAACTACACTCTATTCCTTACTGTAGCAGCTGCCAGGTACTCTATTCTCCCGCTCACTTCGGATGTCAGAACCAAGCTTACATGTGGAACTAGAACCGCAAGGAACTCGTAGTGCTAAACTGATCTGATCCGTAAGCCATTGAAATCACGGTCGTACTACACGCTGACTGATGTTTGCTTCCTAAGGCATCTGACTGTGTGAATCAGGATATTCTCGTAGATAAACTGAAGTTTTAGGGGCCTGACAGTGCAACCAACCAACGTATAATGTCATATCCATCTTAAAAAATACAGGAGGATGAGTATCTGAACAAATGCAGTCAGGGGCAATTAGTTTGAGTGGTGTGGGGCGGCGGGTGTAAGGGTGTAATGTAGAAAAGATGCATTTCCCGATCGATTAGCAACATATGTGGGTTGGCGGGTGAAATAATTGTTGTTATTTATGCTGTCTTTTGCTGTTCTCAACACTGGCTCTCTAACTACAATATTGGCAACCAGAAGGTGATTAGCAAAACGTGAAGTCTGTAATTAGAATCCCTAGAGCCCACTTCATCTGAGAAATACATTTATAGCTACAGCTTATAGCTCTGAGGAATTAGGAGATTGTCTGGGATTCATAATCAAAAACGATTCTCTCTAAAATGTTCACTATATTCTGAAATTCACAGACCAAAAAGAATCCACACAAACCAACTACTAGAGCAGTTCAGAGTCTAATGCGCTGAAGCAACTACAACGGTCAAATTAAATGTTTAAGTGAATGCTCGCCATAATTTGATGATAACGTTCATCAAACGCCATGATGAATAATGGTAGAATCTCTGTCCCGCGACGGCACGTTAAAATACGATATACGCAAACTGCAGATGGATCATTAAAGTCATCCCAGAATTAACACTTCACTCGAAAACGATTTCATGGTTACGCGTATCCCTAGTAACTTATTACGGCATCCGAGGCTGTTTATAGCAATGATACCGACGCGACGCGACTCCCGGCACAGGTGGTGTGTTATTCAGCGTCTGGAGAGAACTGGGGCCTTCCTCTCTCGCGCAGCGTTCTTATATATAAAGCCGCGGTGCGGACGGCTAAGGGAACGCCTGATCAATTCCGCTCTCCCGACTAGCCGCTGGGCTAGTTCAAATGGCTCTGAGCACTATGGGACTTAACATCTATGGTCGTCAGTCCCCTACAACTTAGAACTACTTAAACCTAACTAACCTAAGGACATCACACAACACGCAGTCATCACGAGGCAGAGAAAATCCCTGTCCCCGCCGGGAATTGAACCCGGGAACCCAGGCGCGGGAAGCGAGAACGCTACCGCACGACCACGAGCTGCAGACGCTGGGCTAGTAATGCACCACTTGAAGTTATTGAATAAATCATTGCTTCCTTGGCTGATGGCCGATGAAGCTCTCAATTTAAATGTGCATTCAGCACACAGGTAAGTAATCATAATAAAAGTATGACGTGGCTAAGTCAAATATTTTGGGCGAGAGAATTAATTTAATTACACTACACGCAGTAGACGAGCTCTGAACTTGCCCTTTGGAGATGCGCTATCGCTATAGTTTTATAGTTATTCAATTGAAACTTCTCACATCTTTATGATTTTAGCGGATCTCCCTTCCACTTAAATTTAAACATCCTAGCCTTATTTATTCGCCTACTTAATCTATCTAGCTTCCTTAATTTCTAAGACAAAAACCAGAAAATCATGAATTTCAACTAAAATTTTAGTTTGTGAGATCCAGAATACTGTTTCTACTAAATTATTATGCAAAAGGACTCTAAATATAAATTTTTAAGTTTCTAGCTCTTTTCTGTTGCGCCAATGATTTTTACAGAAAAACGTCCAAATTTCGAAAATGGTTAAAGTTATTGAACTAATATTCAACACATATTTATTTAGTATTTCTCCTGACATGCTAGAAACGTTTCAGGTTATTTACTTGATTTTTAAAGTATTGCCTAACATTTATGACGTCAGAGCTAGTTACAGCGGACTAGGCTGGCACACAATGGAAAGACTGATGTGAATTTTATACGGCGTGAGTAGGCTGCTTCGCTACAATGGGGAGAAGTCACGTACTGGGTTTCCCAAAAGCTCAATCTTAAGTCCGCTATTGTTTCTCATATATGTAAACGATCTTCTGTCTAATTTACAATAAGCAGAATTAATTCATTTGCAGCTGACACTAGTGCAGTAATCAGTCCAAGCATACATACAGCAATAGAAGAACTGGTAAACAAAGCCCTTAAAAGAAATATCGACTGGTTTTCTGTGGATAGTACCACCCTCAATTTTAAAAAGACAACATACACAGTTATGCACATGTAGAAGTACTACACCAGTGATAACCGTAACACATGGTGAGGAAATTGGGTGGACAAATCTTCGTGGTTGTCCATTTTAATGACAATTTAATGTGGAAAAAGAACGTTTTGAAACTCGTAAAACAACTTAGTTGAGTTACATTTGCGCTTAGAATAACCACAAATCTATGGACGAGACAAATCGGTAGGTTGATTTTCCTATATTTTAGTCCAATAATGGCATATGGAATAATGTTCTGCGACAACTCACCTTCAAGAAAGAAAGTCTTCATCGCTAAAACTCTTTCTGTAAGAATAATCTGTGTTGCTCATTCAAAAGCATCCTGTGGACATATGGGGCGTCCTGACTACTGCGTCACAGTATACTTATTCCCTAACAAAGTTTATTGTAAACAACTCGCTGGGGTTCAAAAGGAACAATGATGCACCTACATCAATACCAGAAGGAGTAATGATAGTAATTACTCCTCATTAAGGTTGTTTATAGCAGAAAACGGGGTACACCTGGTGGCATATAATCACTGACAGACTACAAAGTATTATTTGGAAACTAACCAGAAAAGTTTCTATTTGAAAAATCTTCTATAATATAGAATAATTTCTGTTATTGTAAAGTGTAAAATGTTGTAGATAGGAATTACTAATTCACAGTTGCATGTTTAATAATGGTAATTAAAGAAACTTATAAATGTTCAGCATGTAGCCACAATTACAAATTAATTTACATTGTGAATGTAAAATGACTCTTTCAACATCGTTACGATTTATCATGCAAATGATCCATGGAATAAGAATCTAAGTAACTAGCCTAATACAAATTGAATGGTTAAATTTAAGTAGTGGGTCACTTCACTTACTACGTACATTGGCAAAATATCTTTGTGTAAGAATAATATGTGGTGCTCACTCATAAGCATCTTGTGGACATCTGGGGCATTCTGATTACTGCTTTACAGTATACCTATTCCCTAAAATAGTTTATTGTAAATATCGCAATGGGGTTTAAAATGGAAAATGATGCACTTAGTTCAATACCAGAAGGAAAAATGACAGTAATTACTCCTCATTATGGGTGTTTTTAGCGGAAAAAGGGGTACTCCTAGGAGCATATCACTGACAGACTGCAAAGTATAATTTGGAAACGAAGTGGAAAAGTTTCTCCTTGACAAATTTATCTATTCCGTAGAAGAATTTCTATTTTTGTAATGAGTAAAAGGTTGTGGATAGGAATTACTAATTCACAGTGGCATATTTGATAATAGTAATTAAAGAAACTTATAAATGTTCGGCATGTAGCCATATTTACAAATTAATTTTTATTGTGAATGCAAACTGACTCGTTCTACATCGTTACAATATATTGTGCAAATGATCAATGGGATATGAATCTAGGTAACTAGCCTAATACAAACCGAATGGTTAAATTTAAGTAGTGGGACATTCCGCTTACTAAGTACACTGCAAAAAATTGCTGATCACAGGTTACAACGCGCTAATACACCAGTACCGTGTTAAACCTCCAGCCTTCACAATATACTGAGCTCGGCAAGGTAGAGAGACCACAAGTCTGTGGAGGCATATCTCATACAGCTGTATCCCGCTCGTTGCTCATCAGGTCCCGTAGAACTACCGCGCTTCAGGGACTGCTGCATTCAGCGCTCTTCCGAATACCCACAAACAGTTCATCTGGGATGAAGATCGCGTTGTTTAGTGGGTCCGTCGAGATGTTATACATCGCTTGAGTGTTCATCAAAACAGGAACATTTCAGTACAGCCCTTTGAAGACGGCTGTCGTCCTCTTGGAGTATGGGACTTCACACAAGATACTGATCATGATGATGTAGAGTAAAGGCCTGTTCACCGATCTACTCGTGCGAGCTGGCTGGCGCTCACGCTTCGGCAATCGGCAGTCGGCCCCGTCGCGACGAGTAATGGAGGAAAACGAGAAGGGGAGGGGAAGACGAATTGGGAGAAGGCAGCAGGCACGAGAAGCTGTTGTCAACGAGTCTATTCTAAGGCCGCCAATAGTTCTATGGAGACGTAGCGCATCATGGCGGCTAATTAATGCCTTCTGTAGCTAGAACTGTTCCAACGATGAGAAATAACGATCTGATGACGCACCCGACATGGGGCAGCTAAGTACTGATGATATTTGTTACGATTGATGCAGCCTATTTGTAAATGCCTATTTCTGGATGCAGTTTAAATTGAGGTCAACACGTGTATCAGGACCATTTTATTCACACGTAAAAAACAAAAACATTACATGTCGCTGGATACTACATATTTTGTTTTTTTATTAAAGCATCAATGTCTGGTATCACTTTCTCAGCACTGTTAGTTCGAAGATCAACTTTTAAATTGAAGTAAGGCAATGAGCTTCTGTGGATCGATTTCGTTGTCTTGGTTGCTGGAAAAGTTGCTCGCACAAGTATGTAGGTCCAAAGACTGAGATAATAATACCTGCAGACTTGTGAAGCTGCTGATATTTATGTTGATGGAAATTTTTGTACGAGCCTATAAGACTTGTTTTATTATGAAACGTATCATGCAGCTGCTTGAGACACTGCAGGTCTGTAAGTTGTGACTGTGGCTAGGCATCCTGCATCGATGCTTTATAAATTGATTACTGGTGTGTGTGCACACGCTGGTGTGTCGGCCTTTCATTTGTAAGTTCCTAACCCGGCTATAATGCTGCTTCCCATCTATCTTAGAAGAGCTCGACCCCAGTTTAAGCACTGTGCATTAAGTATTCAGGGCGTCCCAGAAATGTTACAACAAATTTCGAGGGGTTGTCTTGAGGAATTAATCAAGGATAGGATCCCGTGTCGGAAAATGTCATCCAACGGCGCTACAGACCGTCGAAGTTATAGGCGCTCGCGCCTACTACTACGCCATCACTTCGGGAGCTAATGCGAAAGCCTCCCAAAGTTGTTTGTTATTAGATGATCGCAACTGATTGCCACGATGGTCAGTGGAGAAGATGGGGCTAACCACTGCATAGAATGGCCTTGTCCCCTGCGAACACGATGTACTGTTGCCTCTTTAAAATCTGCAATTTTTTTCGGTATTCGGGAGAAAAATAACCTGCAGACGGAAACCACTGTCCGAAATCGTCATCCACAGAGACACCAGAGCACCGCACTCATAGGAGACAAAACTTATCTACGCTGCAGTTAGCACCATCTTCTCCACTGGCGATCGTGGCAATCAGTCGCGATCACTAAATGACAAACAACGTAGCGAGAGGTTCGGCCTACGGTTCGTCAGCGTACAAAATTATGTTTACTGCCGAAACAGTGGCCTAGTGACAGGCGCCAGCATTTATAACTTCGACGCTCTGTACGTCGTTGGATGACGCTTCCTCATACGGGACCCTACCCTCGATTTGTTCATCAAGACACCCTTTACAACATCTCGAAGTTAGTCGAAACATTTCTGGGACGTCCTGTAAACACACATGTTCAAAACTGCGGTAAACTTAACATATTGTCATTTCTCTGAAGACGGCACACAGTTGGCACCTCTTGTGCACTACGTGGTAGCCACTTCATATCTGGACCGCTCGCTACTCAGGTGCCCGCCGAGCGTGAGCGCTCGTGTTCGGCTAGCTGCCTCCAAAACAGGCCCGCACTTGGTCAGCGACAATCTTGAAATGAACATCCTCGTTAATGTTCAGAGGAAAGACGGGCCGAAGTTATACTACGAAAAACACCTGTAGAACACTTCAAAAGTGTTTAGGACCCGAACTACACCCTAACCATACTGCACGCTAGATACCGACGACGCTACACGTCTACAGCCATTTACTGTCTCGTTTGTGCCATTTTTGGCCCATCAAAGATATTGAGCTTTATGCTGAATTGCAAGCAACGGTTTCGTGCGAGATTTCAGACTACAAGTGTCCACTGAATGCATTTCTGTTCGTAATGTTCGCGCGAAAGCTGGTTGACATGGCCCTGTATTCACTGACAATAGCAATTCCTGTTAGTTTTCGAAGTGACCGTCATCGATAAGGCGTGACGCTCGTCTCCAACCATAGATGGTTAGTGTCACTTTAAGACGACCGTGACGACTGTTCTTATGCAGTACTAGATGGTCTCTATTCCTTGTGGATGCGTTGGACAGTTCACGTTGGCATAAGTCGTGCAACTTCATTCACAATGTGGTGATGGAGGTGTCAAAAAATGACAGCTCCCTCCTCTTATTGTGACACGTTCTCGCGTTTACCCACGTTACAGCGCTGATTCTGCAATACCGACTGCGAATTACACACCACGGCCATGTTTAAGTTAACGAAGCAGTATCACATTACTGCCAGGTTCGAGTTCTGTGACGTCAACAACGCTCCAAAGTGATCAGTGTGCCCTTTCTCAGGGGTGACTGATACGCTGATCAAAACAATTGGGAGAATATGACTTTGGGCGTCTGCCACACTCCACTGAGTAGCTGTTAAGGATTGGGTATGTTACCTAATCACACCTTAATCTTTCACAAATTAAGTAAAATATCATTACATCATCGATCGTTAGCGTAAAAAGAACTGAAATGCGTGACAGCTGTCGAAAACAAACTGGAAAAGATCATCCATTCCGTCATCCTTGGTGCTTTTCGTTGGACTCGGAGAGCTTCAATAAGGCGTATGTCCGCCTGAGCACTTACCCCTGTCTGACACCTACGTGGCATGCTCCGTATAAGTCCACGGAGGTCACCGAATGGTATCCATTTCCTTTCTTCAAGGAAACCCCGTGATAGTTCCTGGAGAGCTTTTCCTGGAAAAGGACGATCACGAATGCGTCCGTCAAGCATGTCCCAAATGTACATGATGGGGTTTAGGTCAGGACACACCGCTGGCCATTCCGTAACTTCAATGGTCAAGCTTCGCAAGACATCGATGCTGACGGCTGCTACGGGGCCATTGGCATTACAAGGAATTAAAACCACCACCATATGTGGCAGCCACTACATGGTCTAACAGGATCTGTTCACTGTACTGCCCGGCGGTGAGGTGACTGTGGACAAAGACAAGATCCACATGGCTATCAACACTGAAGCCTCCTCTCTCCATCACTGAACCTTGGCCTAATCTGCGAATTTTTGGGACATCATTTGGCAGGTACCACTCACCATTTGTCTCTGTACACGACTACGACCATTATCTTGCGTGAAGATGACATCTGGACTCGTCTGTGAATAACCTGTTTCGTCAGCGACGAAGTTTCCAGTTCACATGGGAACGGCAGAACTTAAGCGAGCTGCAAGAAGTTGTCATGTCAAGTGTGCTATTCCAACAGGACGTTTGTCTCGTAAGATCCTTTCTCATAACCTGTTCATTACAGTATGATTTGACATAGTGGCTCCAGTGGTCTTTCTGAGATCGTCTTGAGGTACTTTGACGGTAGCCGTAAGTACGATACCGCAACGCAGAGATGGCCAAATATCGGTCTTCACGTGGTGTTGTAATGCGTCGGTGACCTTGACCAACACGTTTTGTATACTGACCTGAGGGTCACCTGATACTGTAGGTCACAACACATCTAACAGGTAACGAATAATTTTAATTGTTTTCTACACTGAAAGCGAAGATGTCAAGCCATGCAATAAGACCACAGGTAACGGCTGTATCAAAATAGATGTAACATTACGGGCGTTGATATATGTTTCCCCTAATTCTTTTGAACCGAGTATTTTGTCTAGTGAACTTATAGGAACGCAGCCAAACATATAAAGGATTTATTTTATTCCGAACAAGTGTTTCACGTTAAGCTATAGGAAGCGTTGTTGTTGTTTCTGTGGTCTTCAGTCCTGAGACTGGTTTCATGCAGCTCTCCATGCTAGTCTATTCTGTGCAAGCTACTTCATCTCCCAGTACCTACTGTAACCTACATCCTTGTGAATCTTCTTAGTGTATTCATCTCTTGATCTCCCTCTACGATTTT
This sequence comes from Schistocerca cancellata, assembly GCF_023864275.1. NCBI lineage: Eukaryota > Metazoa > Arthropoda > Insecta > Orthoptera > Acrididae > Schistocerca > Schistocerca cancellata. Next base: position 474,441,314 of record NC_064627.1, read on the forward strand.
TGCTCTCCACGTTGCCCTCCAATACTAAATTGGTGATCCCTTGGTGCCTCAGAACATGTCCTACCAACCGATCCCTTCTTCTAGTCAAGTTGTGCCTCTTCTCCCCAATTCTGTTCAATATCTCCTCATTAGTTATGTGATCTACCCATCTAATCTTCAGCATTCTTCTGCAGCACCACATTTCGAAAGCTTCTATTCTCTTCTTGTCCAAACTATTTATCGTCCATGTTTCACTTCCATACATGGCTACACTCTGTACAAATACTTTCAGAAACGACTTACTGACACTTAAATCTATACTCGATGTTAACAAATTTCTCTTCTTCAGAAACGCTTTCCTTGCCATTGCTAGTCTACATTTTATATCCTCTCTACTTCGACCATCATGAGTTATTTTGCTCCCCAAATAGCAAAACTCTTTTCTACTTTAAGTGTCTCATTTCCTAATCTAATTCCCTCAGCATCAACCGAGATAACTCGACTACATTCCATTATCCTCGATTTGCTTTTGTTGATGTTCATCTTATATTCTCCTTTCAAGACACTGTCCATTGCGTTCAACTGCTCTTCCAAATCCTCTGCTGTCTCTGACAGAATTGCAATGTCATCGGCGAACACTTAAAATTGTTATTTCTTCTCCATGGATTTTAATACCTACACCGAATTTTTCTTTTGTTTCCTTTACTGCTTGTTCAATATACAGATTGAATAACATCGGGGATAGGAAGCGTTATCCACCGTAAAATTTGACAGTTGTTCGTCAACTTGTGTCACTTGTCAATGAACTCATTGAATATTTAGCCTTTTATAAGTTTTCCTTTGTGTTGCGTTGTCTCGGGAAGGACCAACAGACAGCTAAACCTATAACTAGAGCTAGTAACTAGTGGACGAGACAGGCACCGTAGGACCTCCAAGAGCTGTTAAAGGAAGGAGGACCGAAGATGTATACAGCGCTTGTTATCGGGCTACAGGGACACAGATAGTTCCACAATAAAAGCGTGTCGAAGAGAGCTGACAAATGGACACATGAATGGATCGTGTGGTTTACAGATGTTGTATAACTACAAGTAACTCAGAAAGCAAGAAATTTTTCAAAAAAATGGTTCAGATGGCTCTGAGCACTATGGGACTTAACTGCTGTGGTCACCAGTCCCCTAGAACTTAGAACTACTTAAACCTAACTAACCTAAGGACATCACACACATCCATGCCCGAGGCAGGATTCGAACCTGCGACCGTAGCGGTCGCGCGGTTCCAGACTGTAGCGCTTAGAACCGCTCGGCCACTGTGGCCGGCCGAAATTTTTCAGAGAGGATCTATCTCGACGAGTGTGTATGTTTAGCATTATCTGCGTAGACACGTGGCATGATAGATTGTTTCGCCCTACTTTACTATTATTTAGTACTTATAGCTAAAATCGCATTCTCACTGCTGAGTTGGTATAGAACATAGCGTTTAGGTGAATGCTCCTTATTTGTGTTGCACCAATTTGCTGTTGTACATTTTTTTCTTAATGAAGAGATTTATCATAATTGTTTTTCACAAACTACAGAAAGGTGGAATTAGAAAAAAATGTTATTTATTTAATGACATTACTACACACTTACGTTTCTAACATTAGTTAGTACTCCCTGCAGGGACTAAATGATTGTAACGCACAGCGGAACATAAATACGAAGCTGACAACGATAACAATACCGTTTATTTCCATGGCCTCGCAATTTACTACGCTCACAGAGTCGGAACAATAATGAAAACTTTCCTAATCCACAGGTAACGACACCGCTCCCTACAGTGTGTAAGCAGTTGTTATAATTTGACGGCATCCCGGGTACTGCATGCTATACTAACCAGCGCTGTCTGTTGGTTGTACGTGAAAACTTAAAAGGCAAGGCCAGTATGTACCTGCGCAACAATGAAATAATTCTAACTCACTAACTTAATTGTTTCTGTCTGCCCTACCTGTTTCAAAAAGTGTAACGCGGAGACACTTTGCTAACCAGCAATGGCCGTCTTAGATTAACAAGTGACCTTTGGCCTAGGCAAGAGACTTGTCACGCGGATTTATAGAGGAAATTATTTATTGTGAGCATGAATCATAAATGCAAATTACTCCAAAGTGGGGCTACTGCGCAAAATCGTCGTTTTACTAAACGACCTAAATATTTTACAAAAAAGCTGCTTAGCATGAATAATTTAGAACCACTTTCCGTCACGATATCGGGGCACAAGTAGTAAAATTGCGACAGTAGTGACAGAAATATGTACGTTACTGCCATTAAATCGGTGAGTTATTAGATTCTGGAGGTCGAACTCGAGAGTTCGCGTGACTCATCCACTCACTCACCTCTGACGTTGAGGAAGTATCCGATGGAGCTGGCGCCGCGGCTAGTGCACTTGTACCAGCCACTGTGCTCCCGCCGGACGTAACTGAAGTTCAGGAAGCCGTCACCAGTCTGCGCCACCGGCGGCTCCTCGCCGTCTGCGGACAGACAAAGGGGATGGCGTCAGACCACGGCCTCGCGCTCGAGAGCGTCGGACAGCTGTCAGCTGCAGCTCGCTGCCAAAAGTAACTGAACAAAAGCAACAGAGAGCTAGAACGAAAGAATCATGCTAGATACAGTCACACTGGTTACGCTTTTTCTTCCGGTGATAACAGCTCTAATATCTTTGTTGACATATTTATTATACTGAAATGTCTAATCAATCTGCAGCATGGTTTTTACCAGCTCTTACTATCACTAATTAAATTTCTGTAAATAATACAGCACTTCTTCCAGCTGTGGTTTCATTTACTTCAGTATGATATTTCCTTTCACAAAAAAGGGTACACCGACCCTAGTATTACAGTTTTTTTTTTTTTTTAGAATGGAGCTTTAATTACGAGAAAATCAATATTGCAAAATGAGTTACCTCAGTATTTTTCTCATTGTATTCTGCGTTACGCTAGGTGGAGCAATTTGGTTTTAAAATTAAATATATATATTTTATTTTAGATTGTGTGTGTGGGCTGTCTGATTTTTCGTTGTCTTCGCTACGAAACTGCTCACTTCAAAATTATATATCTTGAAACGTATTTGTTCTATGCTAATGAAATTTCAGTACGCTATAGGTACATACTGGGCGATCAAAAAGTCAGTATGAATTTGAAAACTGAATAAATCACGGAATAATGTAGATAGAGAGGTACATATTGACACACATGCTTGGAATGACATGGGGTTTTATTAGAACCCAAAAAATACAAAATTTCAAAAAATGTCCAACAGGTAGCACTTAATATGATCAGTATACCAATAATTAGCATAACATAGTAAGACAAAGCAAAGATGTTCTTTACAGGAAATGCTCAATATGTACACCACCATTCCTCAACAATAGCTGTAGTCGAGGAGTAATGTTGTGAACAGCACTGTAAAGCATGTCCGGAGTTATGGTGAGGCATTGGCGTCGGATGTTGTCTTTCAGCATCCCTAGATATGTCCGTCGATCACGATACACTTGCGACTTCAGGTAACCCCAAAGCCAATAATCGCACGGACTGAGGTCTGGGGATCTGGTAGGCCAAGAATGACGAAAGTGGCGGTTGAGCACACGATCATCACCAAACGACGCGCGCAAGAGATCTGTCGGTCATTTTGTGAACTTTTTTTGGTTCTAATAAAACCCCATGTCATTCCAAGCATGTGTGTCGATTTGTACCTCTCTATCTACATTATTCCGTGGTTTATTAAGTTTTCAAATTTATACTGACTTTTTGATCACCCGGTATATTGGTAGTGGAAACCACAAGCTATAGAATTTTTCAATTACCCACTAGAAAAGTTCTTATGTTCTTTGTAAAGTAACTTTACCTCAGCCTAGGATAAACATATAAGAGAAAGGGTGGGTTTGTTTTGAAGATCTCTGTTGTGGTTGTAAGAAGCCACATCCACTGTGATCATACAGTGTGATACGGGTCTTATAAAGAGTGATATTTAAGACTGATTCTGTGCGTGTTGGACCTCGTGATTAACAAACAGCGCGTACTGCTGTGAATATGAATGCGTCGTTGCCGCCGAACCCCCCAACTGTTGGAAAAAGGTTTGCTGTGAATGGCAACGTAGCACCTGACCCCGTCACTGCAACCGCTCTTATTCCCACGGCCAAGCACACGCAGAACCAATCTTAAATATCACTCATTATAAAATCCATATCACACTGTACCGTCACGGTGGTTGTAGCCTCTTACAACCACAAAAGATACTTTCAGAGGAAACCCACGCTTTCTATTATAAGTCTATCTCGGGCTGACGGAAATTAAATTACAAAAATCGTAAGAACTTTTTTTGGGTGACTGAAAAATTAAGTAACTTGAAATTTCCACTACCAATTCATGTGCCATAACCTATTAAAATTTCATTAACATCGGACAAATACATTTCAAACTATTTAGTTTTGAAGTGAACAGTTTAGGTCAAAACGCCGAAAACCAGACAATCCTAACTAAAATCTAAATAAAAATTTATATCGAACTTTAAAACCAAATTTCTCCACGGATCGTTACGCTGAATAAATCAAAAGACATATTTGTATAACTTATTTTGCGATAGGCGTATTGGTTCCCCTGTAATTAAAGCTTAAACTGAGGTTTCCGTATAAAAAAACCGATGGTAGTTCCAGGCATTTCGACTCAATACAGGCGATATTGAAGGTAGAGGTTTGCTTCTTATTAGACGTGATGGGTGTATCAGATTGGTTCAAATGGCTCTGAGCACTATGGGACTCAACTTCTGAGGTCATTAGTCCCCTAGAACTTAGAACTAGTTAAACCTAACTAACCTAAGGACATCACACACATCCATGCCCGAGGCAGGATTCGAACCTGCGACAGTAGCGGTCTCGCGGTTGCAGACTGCAGCGCCTAGAACCGCACGGCCACTTCGGCCGGCGGGGGTGTATCAGAAAACTACCCTACTCCCACTGTATTTACTATTACGGCGCTACCAACAGTCTATATGCAAATCCAGATCTACCTATTGATGCATATATAATAACTATAGCATTTGTCAGATGTTGGCTTACTGTACCCGGCAGCAACGTACCACTCAATTAGGTTGATGTCTACTGGAGGCAGGAGAACTGAGCTTAACAAGATACGTCAGTGATACATGTGGCACCAATACTGAAGATATGTGTCGAAAACTGCTATAATTTCTACCACAATAGATATCTGGACTCAGTAATAAAAATCACATACGTAAATACGATTTTCACTGTACACAGCCTGCATGCCAAAAATACAAAGAAATAAATGAAAGACATTCTGAAGCAGTAAAAGTGAGTGACAGACCCACTGTTTAAGTTCAAGATGACAGTGTCCTCCTGGCTGAAAAACGTACTACTTCTGGGGAAAAGGAACAGTGACGAAAGCGATGATTTGAAGCAAAATGGAGAACAGCAGCCTTATAAATAACGTAACGGGACTATAGTTAGAAGCAATTAACGATGTGTGTTATCAAAGGTTAGAGCAAGGCAGCACCTGTATGGTGTATACCAGTTAGATCCCTTTCAGTGTACGTTAATATAACAGTTGCTTACTTAACAATAATGTACAGCCTCTCACTCGACGAAAGGTCCGCACCTAAAAGCTGAAAACCTGCAGAGATCATACCAATACTCAAGAAAGGAAGTAGGAATAATACGACGAATTGTAGATGCATAACAAAAGTGTCGATTTCCAGCAGGATTTTGGCACAATTCTGTTTACGAACATAATTAAGTAGCTGGAGGAAAACGATGTGTAGGCACACAGTCAGCACGGATTACGAAAACATCATTGATGTAAAACACAACTAGCTCTTTAGTTTCGCGAAAGAATGAGTGCTATCGGCAGGGTCTCTCAAGTTGATTCCATATTTGTAGATTTCCAAAATGCTTTTGCGGCTTAAAATCAGTTTCATACCTATGGACTATCAACGTTTGAACGGATTCCTGGGTTCTTGTAAGAAAAATCACAGTTCGTAGTAAATGGCAGAAAAATCATCGAGTAAAACAGAAGTGATGTCTGGCGTTCCATAAGGCAGTGTTGTAGGCCCTCTGCTGTTCCTAACCTATATAGACGACTTCGGAGACAATTTGAGCAGCCTACTTAGATTGTTTGCAGATGCTGCTGTCATTTATCGTCTAGTGAAGTCATCAGAACGTCTAAATCAATTACAACATGATTTAGACAAGGTGTCTGTATGAATAGAGGATTGGAATGCAGTTGTAGGGGAAGGAATAGAAGGAAGGGTTGCGGGAGAATATGGGCTTCGTAGTAGCAATGAGAGAGGAGACAGAGTAATAGAGTTCTGCAATCACTTTCGGTCAGTAACAGATAATACTCTGTTAAACAATCACAGGAGGAGGAGGTATACTCGGAAAAGGCCAGGAGGTACGGGAATATTTCTATTACATTACCTCATAGTCAAACAGAAACTCTAAAATCAGGTACCGGATTGTAAGGGGTACCCAAGGGCAGATAAAGAATTTGGTCGAAATTTAGTAACGATGAAGAGTAGGCTGAAGTTTGAGAGATTAGTCGGGAATAATCAACGCTTGAAGCTCTCTGAGGCTATAGATACACCAATAATGAATAGGCAATTCAGTTGAAGAGGAATGGACATGTCTAAAAAGGGTAATCACCGAAAATGGAAAGAATAGTGTAGGTACTGGGAAGGTACATGTGAGAAACCATGGGTAACAGAAGAAATAGTTCAGTTGATCGACAACAGAAGGAAGAACAAAAATATGCAGAGAAATTCGAGAATACAGAAATACAAGTCACTTAGGAATGAAATAAATAGGAAGTGCAGGGGGGCTAAGGCGAAATGGCTCCATGAAAAACGGGAAGAAATCGAAAAGGAATGATCTTCCGAACGACAGGCTTAGCATACAGCAAAGTTAAAACAACCTACGGTGAAATTAAAAGCAAGGCTGTAACATTAAGAGAGTAAAGGGAATTCCGTTGTTAAATTCAGAAGAGAGAGCGAACAAGTGGAAAGAGTACTGTCAAGGCGTCTATGATGGGGAGTACTCTGATGACGTGATGGAAGAAGAAACAGGAATCGATAGGGAAGACATAGGGTATCCAGTGTTAGAATTAGAATATTCAATAGTTTTGAAAGACTTTAGCTCAAAATAAGGCAGAAGAGATAGATAAGATTCCACCGGAATTTCTAAAATCATTGAGAATCGTGCCCACAAAATGACTATTCACGATGTTGTGTATGATGCAAGGGACTGACGATAAACCAGAAGACTTTCGGAAAAATATCATCCACAAAATTCCAAAGATAGCAAGAGCCAACAAGCGCGAGAATTATCGAACAATCAGCTTAACAACTCACGGATACCAGTTAATGATAAGAACTATATGTAGAAGAATGGAAAAGAAAACTGAGAATCTGTTCGATTAATATTATTTCGGCTTTAGGAAATATAAAGGCACCAGACTGGCAGGTCTGACGTTGCGGTTGATAATGGAAACGAGACTAAAGAATAATCAGGGCAAATTCGTACGATTTGTCGATCTGGGAAAAGTGTCCGCCAATGTAAAATGGTGCAAGTTGGCCAGAAATTCTGAGAAAGGTACGAATAAGCTATAGGGAAGGACGGCTAGTATACAATGTGTACAAGGACCAAGAGGGAATAATAAAACTGGAAGACCAAGAATGAGTTGCTCTGATTAAAAAGGGAATAAGACAGGGATATGGCATTTCATCCATACTGTTCAATCTATACACCAAAGAAGCAATGACGGAAATAAAAGAAAGTTTCAATAGTGGGATTAGAATTCAAGGTGAAAGGATATCAATGACAAAATTCACTAACGAAATTGCTATCCTCTCTGAAAGAGAAGGAGAATTACAGGATCTGTTGAATAGAATGAACATCTATTGTGTACAGACTATGGACTGAGACTAAATCGAAGAAAGATGGAAGTAAATACAAGTAGCAGAAATGAGAAGAAAGAGAGACGTAACATCAGAATTTGTGGTCACAAAGTACATGAAGTTAAGGACCGTTTACATTATAAATCTCAAAAATCGAAAGGCTTACAATTCAAATAAATACCTAGAAATAACAGTTACGAACAAATTAAACTGGAACTATCACATAGATAAGTTTGTGGGGAAGGCAAAAAAAAAGAAGCTTTAGTTTCGTTGGCAGAATTGTTGAAGATGCAACAGGTCTGCATCACAGTGCTTGTCCGTCCTCTGATTGAGTAATGTAGTATGGGATCCTTACCAGACTGGATTGACGGACGACATCGAAAAAGTTCAGAGAGGTGCAGCTCGTATTGTATTATCGCAAAATAGGAGAGAGAGTGTCACGAATATCATTAGTGAATTGGGATGGAAATCTTTAAAACAAAGGCGTTTTACGTCGCGGCGAATTACATGATCATGAAATTCCAATCTCCACCGTTCTCCTCCAAATGCTAAGATATTTTGTTGACACCCTCCTTCGTAAGGAGAAATGATAATTCTAACAAAATAAGAGAAATCAGAGCTCGCACGAAAAAGATTTAAGCGTTCGTTTTCCTCGCACGCTTCTAAAGGGTGGAACGGTAGAGAAACAGTGGTTCGATGAACCCTTTGCCATTTATTTACGTGTAAATTGCAGTGTAGCCATCTCGATGTAGACAGAATCGGTTCATAGGACACACTGTGAAGCCTGAAGGAACCATCACGTTCGTTCAAAAATGACTCTGAGCACTATGGGACTCAACATCTTAGGTCATAAGTCCCCTAGAACTTAGAACTACTTAAACCTAACTAACCTAAGGACATCACACACACCCATGCCCGAGGCAGGATTCGAACCTGCGACCGTAGCAGTCCCGCGGTTCCGGACTGCAGCGCCAGAACCGCTAGACCACCGCGGCCGGCATCACGTTTGTAATGGAGGGTAGAGTGTGAGGTGAAACACGGAGAAAGAGAACACAGCTGACTACATTGAGTGAGTGTTTATGGAGAGATGAAGAGTCTTGCATGAGATAGATTAAGGCCGAGAGCTCCATCGTGCCACATTTCCTGTTGAAGACCACGACAACGCTCACACTGACTGGGGTGCAACAGCTGAAAACCTTGAGATATTTATTATCTGCTGCTTTCTTACCGGACCCGACGTGCACCAATGACTATCGTCCGCCGCTCGTGGTCTCGCTGTAGCGTTCTCGCTTCCCGAGCACGGGGTCCCGGGTTCGATTCCCGGCGGGGTCAGGGATTTTCACCTGCCTCGAGATGACTGGGTGTTTGTGTTGTGCTCATCATTTCATCATCATCCAGGAAAGTGGCGAAATTGGACTGAGCAAAGATTGGGTAATTGTACGGGCGCTGATAACCACGCAGTTGAGTGCCCCACAAACCAAACATCATCATCATCATCATCATCACCAATGACTATCTCGCAAAACAGTGGAAGTTTTAATAAAGGTTAATGAAATTTTGCCCTTCAAAACATCGAGAGGATCGTCCCTCTGAAGCAAGAATATGTGAACTTGTAAAGTAAAAAGAAGTACAGACCACTTAGAGGGAAACAAACGTCATGAAACGTCTCATTCAGAGTTATTTGCTACTTCTAAGCGGGAGAAGAGACAACTAAAGATGTCAAACTCCAGACGCCATTGATGTACAACATTTCGTATCTCCTTTAACTAATGAACTATTGTACTATTTTATAGTGTTTAGATAACAATGCACTTCATTTTTTGTCACTAAGAAACAAAGCAAACACCGCTTTTTAACGTTAATCGAGGTAATGTGGGATTGGGTCAAAGATTTGTTGCTTGATAAATTAATTGACCGAGGAATATCATAAAAGTTGGGCACAAATGTAATTTCTGGATGAATTTTGTCTAAAACTAAAAGGAAATTTTACCATTGTTTACGAGATACAGCGAAAATTATAAACTAAGAAGATAACATTTTGCGTGTTGGTAGAAAAATGCTCTAAGAGAATGCAGGTATTATACTAGAGGATGTTTCAAAAATACTCTTATAAACTTTGAATACAGTTTCCTTCGCCAAAACAAGAAAAAACCTCCTATAACCACGTGTCCGAAAACTGTTCGTTTTAGAGCTAATAATTAAATGTGACATTCAACGTACGTCCAGGTACAATCCAACAGCTTCACTTGTCTGTGCATCCGTGTGACACTTGGGATCCTAAATGTGATTTTGTTGCTACGAAAACTTGTTTACGTTCGTCATTTGTCTGTCTTCACGTGTCCAGTTTGCACATGTACTGTAGGTAGTGAGTTAACTTGAAGTGTTCCGTTCTCACATCGCAGATTATTCATTTCGTGAGCAGGCAGATCTGATTTTTATGTTCAGCTGCGTGAACAGCAATGGACGCGATGCTGCACGGCAGTATCAGACGGTCCCTCCAGAGCGAAGAGAGTCGAGTCATCCAACATTTCGCGCTGTGTATCGTCGCATCACAGACTATTCACTGAGCAAAGCTATGTGTTGCTCTTACGCCCGACCAGGAAATCAACGTTCTACGTGATGTCGAAGAAGAGCCATGTATCAGCGTCAGACAAAGGGCCCTGGCGTGTGCTACGTCTCCAAGCTCAATATGAGGGATACTTCACGAACAATACATGTAATTATACCATCTTCGACGTGTGCAGTGCATTACACCTTCCGACCACCCAGCTCGGTAGAACTTTCTCCAGTGTTTTTCTGTACAAACTGCCATTCCGCTGTTTCTCTTCTGTTTTATTTCAGACTAGGCAATGTTTGGAAGAGATGGAATAACAAATTTCTACAACCAACACATATGGGCCGATAGCAGTTCTCATGCTACAGTACGGGCCAGACATCAGAATCAGTTTAAGATTAATGTGTGTGCTGAAATTGTAAGTGACTGCCTGGTAGGGCCATACGTTATCCCAGCGCGTCTTACGGGTGCTTTCCACAGAGACATCATTCAGGACACCCTCCAAGACCCACTATAAGATGTGCTCCTGCAAGTAACAAGAAACCTCCGGTTTATGTATGACGGAGCACCAGCACAATTTAGTCTCAGTGTTAGAGATGCACTGGCATCTATCATAACAGATGAATAGCTATAGGAGGACAAACTGCACTGTCTGCAGTTTCTCCCGACCTAAACCCTTTGGATTAGCATCTATGGCGGAACATCAAACAATTGGTCCATACAGCAGACCACCCGCACGCATAAATACTCACCATTGTGTCATGGAAGCCTGGGTAGCCATTAGAAACTGTCAGGGAGTATTTGAAAAGGTGCGACAGTCCATGATTCGACGACTGCATGCATGTTTAGGAGGAAGAGGAGGACATCTACAGCATCTGTTATGGCTTTATTAGTTGATGAGATCCAATCAGTTAAACTCTAAACTTTCATTAATAACTTCGAAACGAAAGATTTTCGGACAGAGTTTATTTTGGTTTACGGGCCCCGTCTCCCCGAAGCTTGTGTATGCATTTCTGAAACACCCTGTGTATGTACAAGAACCAAGATGGAACGCTAAGAACAGATGATAGAGAATGAAGTGCTTGGATTAAAAAGGGTGTAAAATACAGGTATGCAATAGAAATTGAGGATGGAAGGACATCAACGATACGATTCGGTGACGACTTTTCTGTCCTCGGTGAAAATAAGGGATGACTGAGAGACCTACTGAATGTGTAATAAACACACACTATGGACTAAGACTGAACTAAAGGAAGATGAAACTGATGCAGAGTAGGAGAAAGGAGATTACCGATAAATATAGCATAAAAATTGGTTACCATGTAGTAGTAGAAGTGAAGTAGTTTTGCTACTTTGGAAACAAAATATCGAGTGACGGATGACCTAAGGAGAAAATAAGTAGGGAAGCGTAGGCAAAGAGGAAATTCCTTGCTAAAAGACATCTGCTGATATTAGAAATAAGCCTCAGTCTGAAAAATGAATTTAAAAGAATGTACGTTTGGAGTACAACACTATATGGAAGAGTATCATGGACTGTGGAGAAACCGGTAAGATGAGAATCGGAGTGTTGGAAATGTTTAACGTAGGAATACTGAAAATCAAATGGTATCATAAGATAAGAAATGAGGATACTCTGCACATAATCAAGGGGGAAAGAAATTAGTGGAAAAACCGAGAAGAAGGGACAGAGTGATAGGACATAAGTTCAAACATCAGCAAATACCTTCCACGGTCCTAGGAGGAGCTGTAAGGGGTAAACACTGTAGAAGAACACAGAGATCGAAATACATTCAACAAATTGTCGAGGACGCTAGAAGTAGATGTTACCAGTCATAACTCTGATAACAAAAAGAAAAATTAATAAAAATATGATCCCACCGCGTGGTATACATATGCTATTCACACAACAGATGTCAGCTTCAGATGAAGCTGCTACGCGCAATGAGTCTCAACAAACAGTATTGCCCGGCTGCTCAGCGACAGCATTTTTTCAGTTTTGTGGGGGAAACAAGAAGTGCTCAGGAGTTCACGTTTGTGAGAGACGGGCGCCTAGTAGTTTGGCATTACGGCAAAGCTGCAGTGTACGGTCGTCTGCAGGACTCGTAGGGGCTCATTTGTAGAACAAGTCATCGTCAGACACTAAGGACTCCTGGTGCTGCTATCCTTCTCTGTGTCTCGCTCTTTAGCGTTTAGCTATTACTGCAGCTCATTTCACTGATAAAACTTCGTAGTATGAATGTTTTAGGCCTGTCGCTTCATTTATTTCCTAGAATTCTTGCTTCCAAGATTTCTTTATTATATTTTGTCTAATTAGTTGTCCAGTTAATTTAGATTTTACTCTCTGTATCACGATATTCAGTGCCATTTTCTCTTTACTTCAGGATGTTTTTGTAACTTTTCTCCACATCCGCATCTGTAATCCATCTACCTTTCTTTTTTTTTTGTATGTTTGTTTCTGCAAAATCTATCCGTCACACTTACAGCTTGAAAAGCACAAATAAATGTCTTGATGATTTCTTTCCTTATTTCTACATTTAGGTGATTGTTTGTTGATATATAATTCCTGTTTATAATGCCTTGTCTGGTCGTTATAATTGTTCTTTCAATGTTGTTGTTTAGGTCTTCAGTCCTGAGACTGGTTTGATGCAGCTCTCCATGCTACTCTATCCTGTGCAAGCTTCTTCATCTCCCAGTACGTACTGCAGCCTACATCCTTCTGAATCTGCTTAGTGTATTCATCTCTGGGTCTCCCTCTACGATTTTTACCCTCCACCCTGCCCTATAATACTAAATTGGTGATCCCTTGATGCCTCAGAACGTGTCCTATCAACCGATCCCTTCTTCTAGTCAAGTTGTGCCACAAACTCCTCTTCTCTCCAGTTCTATTCAGTACCTCCTCATTAGTTATGTGATAGATCCACCTAATCTTGAGCATTCTTCTGTAGCACCACATTTCGAAAGCTCGTATTATCTTTTTGTCCAAAGTATTTATCGTCCATGTTTCACTTCCATACATGGCTACACTCCATACAAATACTCTGAGAGACGACTTCCTGACACTTAAATCTATACTTGAAGTTAACAAACATTTCTCCTTCAGAAACGCTTTCCTTGCCATTGCCAGTCTTCATTCTATATCCTCTCTACTTGGATCATCATCAGTTATTTTGCTCCCCAAACAGCAAAACTCCTTTACTACTTTAAGTGTCTCATTTCCCAATCTAATTTCCTCAGCATCACCCGACTTAATTCGACTACATTCCATTATCCTCGTTTTGCTTTTGTTGATGTTCATCTCCTTTCAAGACACTGTCCATTCCGTTCAACTGCTCTTCCAAGTCCTTTGCTGTCTCTGACAAAATTACAATGTCATTGGGGAACCTTAAAGTTTATATTTCTTCTCCATGTATTTTAATACCTCCTCCGAATTTTTCTTTTGTTTCTTTTACTGCTTGCTCAATATACAAATTGAACAACATCGGGGAGAGGCTACAAACCTGTCTCACTCCATTCCCAGCCGCTGTTTCCCTTTCATGTCCCTCGACTCTTATAACTGCCTTCTGGTGTCTGTACAAATAGGCTTTCGCTCCCTGTATTTTACACCTGCCACATTCAGAATTTGAAAGAATGTATTCCAGTCAACATTGTGAAAAGCTTTCTCTAAGTCTACAAATGCTAGAAACGTAGGTTTGCCTTTTCTTAATCTAGCTTCTAAAATAAGTCGTAGTGTCAGTATTGCCTCACGTGTTCCCATAGTCCGCAGCTCGTGGTCGTGCGGTAGCGTTCTCGCTTCCCACGCCCGGGTTCCCGGGTTCGATTCCCGGCGGGGTCAGGGATTTTCTCTGCCTCGTGATGACTGGGTGTTGTGTGATGTCCTTAGGTTAGTTAGGTTAGTCCCATAGTGCTCCGAGCCATTTTAACCATTTGTTCCCATATTTCTACGGAATCCAAACTGATCTCCCCGAGGTCGGCTTCTACCCGTTTTTCCATTCGCCTGTAAAGAATTCGCGTTAGTATTTTGCAGCTGTGACTTATTAAACTGATAGTTCGGTAATTTTCACATCTGTCAACGCCTGCTTTCTGTGGGATTGGAATTATTATATTCTTCTTGAAGTCTGAGGGTATTTTGCCTGTCGCATACATTTTGCTCGCTAGATGGTACAGTTTTGTCACGATTGGCTCTCCTAAGGCTGTCAGTAGTTCTAATGGAATGTTGTCTACTCCCGGGGCCTTGTTTCGACTATCAGTGCTCTATCAAACTCTTCACGCAGTGTGATATCTCCCATTTCATCTTCATCTACATCCTCTTCCAGTTATTGCCCTCAAGTACATCGCCCTTGTATAGACCTCTACATACTCCTTCCACCTTTCTGCTTTCCCTTCTTTGTTTAGATCTGGGTTTCCATCTGAGCTATTGATATTCATACAAGTGGTTCTCTTTCCTCCAAAGGTCTCTTTAATTTTCCTGTAGGTAGTGAGATAAGCCTCTACATCCTTACATTTGTCCTCTAGCCATGCCTGCTTAGCCATTTTGCATTTACTGTCGAACTCATTTTTGAGACGTTTGTATTCCTTTTTGCCTGCTTCATTTACTGCATTTTTATGTTTTCTCCTTTCATCAATTAAATTCAATATTTTTTCTGTCACCCAAGGATTTCTTCTAGCCCTCGTCTTTTTACCTACTTGATCCTCTGCTGCCTTCACTACTTCATTCCTCAAAGCTACCCATTCTTCTTCTACTGTATTTCTTTCCCCCATTCCTGTCAATTCTTCCCTTATGCTCTCCCTGAAACTCTGTACAACCTCTGGTTTAGTCAGTTTATCCAGGTCTGATCCCCTTAGATTCCCACCTTTTTGCAGTTTCTTCAGTTTTAATCTACAGTTCATGACCAATAGATTGTGGTCAGAGTCCACATCTGCCCCTGGAAAAGTCTTAAAATTTAAAACCTTGTTCCTAAATCTCTGTCTTACCATTATATAATCTATCTGAAACCTGTCAGTATCTCCAGGCTTCTTCCATGTATACAATCTGCTTTTATGATTCTTGAACCAAGTGTTAGCTATGATTAAGTTGTGTTCTGTTCAAAATTCCGCCAGGCGGCTTCCTCTTTCATTTCTTAACCCCAATCCATATTCACCTACTACGTTTCCTTCTCTTCCTTTTCCTACTATCGAATTCCAGTCACCCATGACTATTAAATTTTCGTCTCCCTTCACTACCTGAATAATTTCTTTTATCTCATTAAATATTTCTTCAATTTCTTCGTCATCTGCAGAGCTAGTAGGCATATAGACTTGTACTACTGTCGTGGGCGTGGGCTTCGTGTCTATCTTGGCCACAACAATATGTTCGCTGTGCTGTTTGTAGTAGCTTACCCGCATTCCTATTGCTCTATTTATTATTAAACCTACTCCTGCATTACCCCTATTTGATTTTGTATTTATAACCCTGTATTCACCTGGCCAAAAGTCTTGTTCCTCCTGCCACCGAACTTCACTAATTCCCACTATATCCAACTGTATCCTATCCATTTCCCTTTTTAAATTTTCTTACCTACCTGCCCGACTAAGGGATCTGACATTCCACTCTCCGATCAATAATCGTATTATTTGTGGTGTCATACGTTATTGTACTTCCCGAGTACAAAACTTCGTGTACTTGCATTAGTGCTGTATTTCTTACGTTGTTTCTAGCCTTACTTGTCTGTTCCATTTACCTTTGTTCATTTTCTTTTGTTCAAGGCATCAAACAATATTTTCAACTCACAATTCTTTATGACCTCAAGTTCTGCTACTACTAAATCATGAGCAAACCTGATACAATGTATTGGTTTGCTAGTAATTTTGATCCTTTTGGTGCTACATTACCTTCTACATATAAATTAAATAAATATGGGGAGAAGGCAGCCTTGTCGGACGGTTCTTTTTTATTTAGCCTGTTACTTAATGTCATTGATAACTATTTCTGCACAGTAATTTTTGTTTCGATTGAGACTAAGCCTCTCCATTCTATTGCAGTTTTATTCAGTTCTCCAAATGATATCTTCCAGTCCACAAAAAAGGTTTCTCAAGGTAAGGAAAGCGGCATATGTTTTCCTATTCATCTCTGTTCTACTTTCTGGAAGGATTCCCAATCCCGACACAGCTTCTGTGGTTCCTTTGCCTTTGCTAAATACATACAAAATGGGAAATGTACCGTAATGGTGATGTTTAATATCAATGTGACACTGAAAATCGGTGATCAGACGGTGAGCTTTATAATATACGTCATCCCACGCGTGGATAGCCAGGGGACAAAGCGCTGCTAGCGTGCCCATTATCCGAGCAGAAATCTTCGCTGACCGCGGCTTTGCGTCCCGGCTTAGCCCTAATTAATTGCCGCAGCACGTACGGAGCGAGCGCTCTAGGGCGCGCACACACGTGCAATGCCGAGCACAAGTGTGGACACGCAGCGCTGTACAAACCTCATAGTGTGGTGGCGCTCGTGTTGCATCGCGTGTAAAAGCTGATCAGTGGCACCGCCAACACATTATCTTGTTTACTCTAAACACGTATGTTACGAGGTGACACAACTGCTTCATATGCCACAAATATAGCAGCATTTACGACTACCTATAGCATTTTCAGGAGCACTAATTTAGCAAAAACTGAACAACTAAAACACATATACTTTGTAGAACGAAAATAATTTCTCTTCCACGTGACGTGTAGCGGTATAGTGCATTATTACTATCTGGAACTTTTAGATAACGTTATTTTTGCATTGGAATGTTAATGAATGGTGCTCCTCTAAATATTTAAAAGGAGTAGCTCACAAATATTTTTAAATTTCCATTCCATTCTTTTTCTCATGTTAATTAATTTTTTTTCCTGACACTCGTACTAAGCTTTAGCGTAGGTCTTTTCAGCTAGAATCATTATTCTAACCTCTTATGATGAATGCTAAGGCGTTCTGTCTGTGATGAAACAGGTCAAAAGCTAAAGACAATGTTGAATGCTTATTCAACGTTCTCTTTAGCTTTCGACCTGTTTTCTCGGGATGATCTCTGTATCTGATTCATGTTCATTTTTCGTGTGTGCTTTATTTGCTATTTATTATGCTATGTGTTTTCTTATGAATCTTACGATGTTGTTGAAAGGCAGATGACTTTGATCACTGAGAAACGAGTTATATTAAAAATGAAGAAATTCCTCCAGCTGTATTTAAGGTGTCGATTTTATTCTGGCAACTAGTTTCAACGTTGTAACAACGTCATCTTCAGGCCCGTATCTCACCACTGATTTCTAGTATCAGCAGCACGCTGTTGATGTCAATAAGTGTATGGGCCTGAGGATGACGTTGTTACAACGTTGAAATTAGTTGCCAAAATAAAATTGGCACCTCTACAGCTGGAGGAATTTCTTCATTTTTAATATAAATCTATACCAGCTGACGTCCCGTCCTCCATTTCAGTCATGGCTGTACGAAGAGAAACGAGTTATCTGACTTTATTGCTGTTTACAGAATAGTGAGGATTTATCGGAGACTGAGATGAATTTTCAATTACGAAGGAATTAATCGTCGCGATGGAGACTCCTACGCCATTTTACAACACGAAACGAGACTGAAGAACATCGTCTCAGAAATTGTTATGGGAGTAAATGAATTCACACCTGGATGCGTAATCAAATTCAGGGTCTTATTTCGAGGAAATGTTGGTTTGCAGTGAAGTTATGGCCAGATCGTAAGGAATTTAGTAGGTTGATTTTTTCATGAAATTTACGCAAAAAATGTGACCGTGGCTTGAGTGCCTTCACACGTTGCTGATGGTGATGAATTCTTATGTTTTAAATGTTCTTATGACATATGTCACCCTGGAGAATGCACTGGTTCTCTTGGAGTACAAAAGTGTGACATTCAAAGCAATAATTGAAACACTGGATATTATAGGTTTTCGATTTCCAATAACTGTTAATTACATGAGGCTTTATAAGATTTCTGACGATAAAATCTATCTTTAATAAAATAATCACATTGGATTTCTCGATGTCACAAATAATACTGACGTCACATACTTTCACGGTCACAAAAGGAAGAAAAAAGGAAAGAAACCATAGGATTGGATCTGGATACTGTGAACAAAGCTTCGAGACCGTATTCTTAGACAGTACGCCACCATCCCCAGTTGGTTTACTGCTGCACGTGCAAACTGACACAGTTGCGTGAAACCTTTCATTTTCTTGGAAACTATTGTGTGATTGGCACCTAAGACCAAATAGGTGCCCGTTTATTTTCACCCTTCTTTCACCAAGCGAAGTTTGGACTGTGGCACAGAGCGACCTATTCCGGGTCCCCTTGTAAGGTGTGGTTTCCGGAAACAGCTGATGTATCTCGATGCCTCCACATGGAACACAGAGTTTTTGCAATATTTCACACATCAGAAACATAGCTCGACCAATCCAAATTGTCCAAATGCCTGTCTTGAGAAATCAACACACTATCGAAGTTGATCACCACGTCCGACATCCCGTGGAACCGCTATGATTAAGTTGGTCTTGTTAAAGAGGGATTAAACCATATTTTATTCCATGGAAACTGACGTGTTTCATTTCCTGTGATTTTTAGACTGTTTCATTCTTTCTTTACGATTCCGTTCCTAAAACTAGGTCACTGTTGAGCTTCCCATGAAATTAAAGGGTGATAGTTGCGGTTGTACCGCGATGTCGAGTTATGAAAGCGTTTAAAATGACTCAAAGAGCTCTTTAGTGAGACATATTTGGCGTATGTTAGCTGTGTAGGGGTGATTTCGAAGCACGAATATTATGGGAGTAATGATTTACGTTTTATTTCGAAATGTTTATTTCATCAACTGCATTTGAGCTAAGTTCGTTGCCTGACCGAAGTTCAACTTTTTCATGTTAGGGCACGGTGATGTAAAGAGTTAGTTGTCTACTCTCTGTCTGTTTGTCCTGATTTTGCCCTATCTATGTGACCTTCAACATTTTTAGTTAAGCAGGAGCCGATGACACAAGTACATGTGCGGAGAATCTGTCATAAAAAAGCGTTATTATACCTTTCCAGTATTCCAGCAGTTCTTTGTTTTCTTTATAGAATGAATGATAGTTCTGCTGAAAGACACATTTTCGTGACATTACTGTTGGCAATTTTTGTTCCTTGATTCGTATTCGCATCATAACTGCTTCCCCTTTCACGTTATCACAAACTAGAATTGCACTGCAATCATTCACTCGTTGCATTTTCTATGCCGCTTTTGAGTTGTATTCCTTGGATATTGCGAAAGATTTTCTTTCCTTATTTGAGACTATGTTATCGACAGCTTAATAAATTTCTTCGTTGCTTTCACATTCTACAATCAACCTTGTTTTTCCATTTGTGTTAATATGTGTTAGAGGTGGTGCCAATGATATCATTCACTGCTGTTTCCATAGAATTGTACGAGATAAATATTTTTATCTTCTCAAGATCACGTATTTTCCAACCACACTGAGGTCACTTTGTCCAAAATATCTTTCTCCTTTCAGGGCACCAAATTGCGTCGGATTATATTTTTAACAGAATGAAGTCAGAGGCATAGTAAACCTATACATGCCTACTTCCCGCGAGTAATACAATTATAAAACCTAGATGACTTCATCCGATAGTACACCTAACCTTATCATTATACTGTAATTTGGGCCGACATATTTTCGGAGCGAAATGAGAAATTAATTAAAGTCTCCACCCCAGAATATTAGCGTAGCTTTCCTGTAATTTTAGGCAGTAAACCACAATGGTTACAAGCTTTGAGGGTAGGCATCGATATGTATGTAAGAAGTGCGTGTTTGTCTTCTCCATAAAATCTTATAGTCTTTGCAACGCCAATGTTATGGCGTTGGCTCGTTGAACAATCATTTCGTTACACTCTCACATAGCACTGGATACGTTTGCGCCCCCGGTTAGCAACATTAGAGAAGCAAGTGCTAGCAACTATACCAGCGTTTGCACTGCATTCTCTACTGCATTTTTCGTTCTCTACAGTACGCCGATCCAAAAAGGTGGAAGTGATTTCATATTGAATGAAACACCCATGTTCAACATGCACACGTCACGTTGTATGTATTTGAGAAATGTATACGGTTTCAGAGCAGTAAATCAGTTGTTTGCTGCTATAAAATTAAACGTCAAGCGGCTGTTATAGGTGGCACAGTTGACCCTTGTTCGCACTGGTAGCGAAACTTTACGCATGGTAAAATGATCCATTCACGGGTTACAGGTGTTTGCAAACCGAAGCTAATTCCAAAAAGACCCAATTTGAATACGCATCTACAATGTGTATGCCGGTCTATCGAAGTGTAGAGATTTCTTTCACTATAATTCTGGCTCCAAATTTTGTACTACCTCTGCTGCACCAACATTGTATATACCACACATTTATTTTCATTTATTTCTTAGGTCCCAAGGTTTCTCCTAAGCTCAAGCATACCTGTCATGCAATGAGATACTACGCTATTACAACAGAATGCTGACAATAATTTTAAAATTAAAAAACCTTAGACATTACAGTAGGTACGCGAAAGACTTGACGCGTTATGTACAAATTAATAATACATTACAACGAAAGACCGAAAGTCATCTTGGAAATCTTTCCAACCTAACCTTGGAAAGTATGTTTTATCCCTAAAATTTTTGCTGCAGGAAATTTACTGAAAATGGAATCTGGAGCATAGTGCATAACTTCCTCTGCAATAATTAACCATGTGTTACCCAATCACAGATCGTCTTTCTATCGAGTGCCCACTGATTAAGTGCTGCATTTTCCTATACAAAAGTTTTTGTTACTTAGCCCAAGTCCAATGAAGGATTCTGTGGCAAAATTAGAATTCCAACACGCTTGAACAGCGACCTGGAGCAGTCCCCAAACTGCCATCATAGATCGTTCAGTCTGCCAGTTTCGGACTTCGTGAAACACAGATCACACCACATGACATTTTAGTAATTGAGTGTCAATAAGCATCGCAAACTAGTTCATTAATTTTACTGGAAGTGAATATTATTTAATTACTCGAAGAATTACAGGGATCCACCACTATTGTTTCATTTCTTTACAGGAACCGCATTATTTTTTTATTTTTATTTGTGACACGACGCGTTTCGGAGATTCGTGAGTCTTTTTATTGGTTCAATGCATTTACGTTAATTATTGCACTATAAACCGGTATGTTAACTGCACTTTAAATGGCGGTCCCAGCATTTATTTTGTTTTCCAATAGCTGTTTGTCCCATTATTACTACCGTATCACCCACACGCTCGTAGATTGTTGTATCGCAGCACTAGCCTACTTGTACAATGAAGGTAGCAGCACCGAGCACCGTATCATTTTGTCTGACCTCCGTTAATAATTTGAATTGTGCACCTTCACTGTTTATTTGATCACACTGTGATAATAAAATTCACTTTTACTAGAATTCCTTGTCAGAAACTGTATATGCACTGTGTTTAATTACTGTTAAATGTTACCTCGAGCTGATGTAACACGCTACCCAATTTGCTAAATATTAAACATTGAATCCGCGACTATCACAAACAAAATTGTATCCACTGCAAAAAGGGGCAATATGGAAACACGCACAATCTTTAGTGCCATGTTACTGACACATATTGAGAAAAGCAATGGACCTAGATTAGAATGCTATGATGCCTCTCCCCTTCTCCACCCTTCTCTTGACCGATAAGATCTGTTCCTTACCTTATTGCACTGGAGGGAAATATTCTGATTCATTTTTGTTAGACAGGAGACGAACAAATCTCATCACTTCCACAAAATCCAAAATCCACAATGATCTCTTTCATGGATTGCAAACGTAATACTTTTGTCAAATCAAAGAAAATACCTGCTCCGCTCTGTTCATCACTTATCGCTGCTGGTATCTAAAACTTAAAAAGTTATTATAATTTCTTTTGATGTTTCCATCCAGATTGCAAAAATATATAAAGTCAGGTGCACTACTAACATCCTAATTGTCTCCCTTTCCAAATCTTTTCTTTTATAGACAGCTTTTTTTTACAAAAAAATTATCTCTCTGAATAATGAACATACTAGACAGACATACCTGTAAATGTGTCTACATCAGTAATGTATGGTAGGCCCTACAATGGTTCTCACAAGTCTTCTTGATATTTCGTCGTATACATGAGACTATTCCCAGTGCATCTTTTCTACAGCTACATTTACAAATATATCTTAGAACGGCAGCTTTTAAAGTTTCTTGAAGCTTGTCTGTACAAACAAAACTTTTATTTAACATTTTTATTTAACATAGCTACTGACAGCTATTGATTATAAAAACTTGTACTACTACTGGATCTCTAATAATTTCATTTATACAAAAATAGAGTTACGTCGAACACTCCACTTCTGCACTGACATTTTATTCATGCCTTATCACACATACTAAGTGCTACCTATTCACTTCGCACAATTCATTCCTATAGCCAGTCTGGCGAAATTGTTTAGCATTTAGCAGTATTGTACGTAGCAAAAAGTATTCTATATCATAGTGTTATACAATTTCCGGCTTCTCCCCTATGATATCCTAGTATTTTCATTTATCCGTTACTAAAGATCTTTTGCTTACTTTTTTGTATTGGAAATGAGCTGTCTAAGAGTATGGAAATTAGTGGGAATTTTTATTACATATGTTCATACAGGCTATCTGTATGGTCGACATTTGTCAACGCGTTTCTCAAGTTTCACCTTAAATGCTTGCATTGCAAATCGTTCTGTTTCGTCGAATTTTAGTTACTAAATAACTTGGAATACTTCTCTGCATTAATGTCTTTCAGTGACACGCCATTACCAGTTTTTCTCAATGTGTACCCCTCTCATACAGAACAATCTGTGATTACTTAAATAGTACACGACAGTTGGAGGATGTCGAGATTTGAACGTGCTGTGAAAACCTTCATCGAAAATTCCATGTTAAGTGGTTCCAACAATAAATTGAAACCTCGTCAGCATTACATCGCAGACTGAAGACGGTAAGCCGTTACCTGTTTCTTTTGTCAAAATTTCATCAGTTAGCCTAGTAACAAAAGCCTGAAAAACTTACACGTTGGGTACCCTGTACTATTGAGGAGATTAACAGAGGATATATTTTAAAGTAAAGCGTTGTGCAGTGAATACCCGAGACAAATTCTACAAGACAGATATCCCTTTCCCTTAAATATCTGCCTTTTCTTGAATGAGTAACATGGTCTTCGTCGCTCAACGTTGCTATCATATTCATACAGTCTCTCTGCATAAAGAATAATCTAACCAATTCTTTAAGGTTTAAGCTGTTTACGTTCGTTAACAGTATTGCAGTAGACGTACGCGATCTTAATAAACACGATGTTGTCTCAAGCAGCCTTAAAGGAGAAGTCGTTGGTCTTTTAGTTCTCGGCGATTTATGACTTTCTTTTCTTTTTTAGTAGTCTTCGGGAAAAGAAAATAATGAACACTCCCGGTTCTTCTCTTAAACCGATGCTCAATAAGCCCGTTCGTTGTATGCCTTGTTCCTGATCTGATTTCATTAGCAGAGGCTAGTGCTTTATTTCCCTTTAGATGCTCCTGCTTCAACGATACCATCCTTTTAGGCAGGGCTTCCCAACGTGTGGTCCGCGGACCCGTTAGGGGTCCGCCGGCTCTTTCTAGGGGGCCCGCGGCCACCTTTCACCAAATCGTGTAAAATAATGAGTAAAAGTATTGAATAAAAATGCGAAAATTAAATTCACCACTATTTTATTTTCGTGTGGAAATCATGTGTACTTTTACTTCAGGTCGTATTCCCAAGCAGCCTTTGCGGTTCCTAAGTGAGAACGCATACACAGTTTAGTGCCGGAGATTGCGGCTTCTCTGATCGACTTTTTTGCAACAATACGGGGGTCGTTTGTGCGCCGGTTCACGGCGCTAGATGCGCTGAAACCTTTTACGCATGCGCGGAGCGAGCTTTGTCGACCAATTACAGCGCTCGCTGACACGTATGCGGCCCCGGGCATCATTAAATGTTACACTTGCTTTGTCAGTGCACTACCTACTTCATAAGTCTATTTTTGAGCAGTTTATTACTTCTAACATTGATCGGTGGCTGAATCAGAATGATTGAAGAAGGGTGCAGTTTCTCCATCGCCTTCACAACAAGGGAAATTTCCAGTTGACATGAAAGAGGAGGGAAGACGACCAAAGGAAGAGCAATCACAAGAAGCTCCACAGCCGGATTTATTATGTGATAACGCTGCAAGTACTACATTGGTTGCAATATCCTGTGGAAGTGGAATAACCAAGAAGCATAAGTACAACGGAAGTTATTTAGAAAGGCTAAAGACATCGATTTTTTCAAAAGGAAGAGTGCTGAACTAGCTGCTTTTCAGCTTTGCATGAAAACTCATGCAAAAACAATTAATGAAAATTCATTAAAAGCTTCTTTCTTGGTTAGTTATCGAGTGGCAAAAACAGGCAAAGACCATACCATTACAGAAAATCTCATAAAGCCATGTGTTAATGATATTTTTTCTTGCATGCTAGACGAAAAGTCAGTAAAGCTTGTATCTTCGGTGCCATTATCAAACAATACTGTCAAGAGACGTATTGTTGACATGTCAAATGCTGTGAAAGACGCTATTGTTTCTTGCATCCAACACAATTCACTTTCTCTGCTGATAGATGAATGTACTGATGTTGCAGGATTAGCTGTTTTATTGGCTTTTGTCCGTTATGAATATTCTGGATGTTTTGAGGAGGACCTCTTATTGTGCAGACCACTACCTGCCAACACAACAAGTGCTGAAATATTAGATGATTTGTTAAGGACTAACGACATTTCATGGTCTAAATGCATAGATGTTTGCACAGACGGTGCAAAAGCTATGACGGGTCGTACAGTCGGAGCAACAACGAAAATAAAAGAAAACACCAAGAATTGCAGCAGTAGTCATTGTGCTCTCCACATATAGGCTTTTGCTGCGAAACAAATGCCTGTATCGTTCAAGAAAGTTTTAGACGAATCCATTCATATCATTAACTACATAAAATCAAGGCCGTTGAAGTCAAGACTCTTCACAATACTGTGTGAAGATATGGGAAGCCTTCATCGTTCCCTGCTTCTCCATACAGAAGTGAGGTGGCCCTCACGTGGGAATGCACTCTCTCGGTTGTACGAATTAAGGTTGGAAGTCTTAGCTCTCCTTTTGGAGCACAACACCAAATTAGCAGATCTCATTAATGACGAAAATTGGCAGTGTGGTCTTGCCTATTTTTCAGATATTTTCTCCCAAATAAACGAAATGAATATTTCACTCCAAGGGAAAAGTGAAACAACGCTCACTGCTATCGACAAAGTTCGAGCATTCAAGTGGAAAATCAATTTTTGAGCAGAGAGTGTCGAGGAGGGGGAGGTCGAGTGCTTTCCTCTTCTCAAGGAGTTTTTGAAAAACAAAACGTTGGCGCTTGGGATGAATTTGTTTCATCAAATCCTGGAACATCTCCGAAGCTTGGTGTCATTATTGGAGCATTCTTTCCCAATAGCTGAAGATGAGAAGCGGCAGAAATACGAATGCGTGGTCAACCCATTCACTGTATTCAAAAAGCCGAACATTCTATCATCAAATGAATATGAGTTGTTGATAGAAATTGCCACAGACCCTACCTTGAAATCATGTTTTGACATTGACGGTTACTCCCACTTTTGGATCCGTTTGGGCCGGCCGGAGCGGCCGAGCGGTTCTAGGAGCTACAGTCCGGAACCGCGCTACCGCTACGGTCGCAGGTTCGAATCCTGCCTCGGGCATGGATGTGTGTGATGTCCTTAGGTTAGTTAGGTTTATGTAGTTCTAAGTTCTAGGGGACTGATGACCACAGAAGTTAAGTCCCATAGTGCTCAGAGCCATTTGAACCATTTGGTTAGTTTGGATAACAAGAAATACTACCCCCTTGTTGAAAAGGCAAAACGTGTACTTCTTCCGTTTGTCACAACATACATGTGTGAATCTGGATTCTCGATATATGCTCCCCACAAAACTAAGTACAGAAGCTGTCTAGATGTGGAACCAGACATCCGTCTCCAGTTGTCAAGAACTGAACCCAACTTTTCAAAATTGTGTCAGCAGAAGCACCCTCAAACATCACATTAGGATTCCATTACTATTCCTACAGACTCATTTATAGTAAAGAAGAAAGCATTTTTCTTTGTTGATGCTCAGTGAACGTACCTGAACTATAACTCTGTAGGAATTTTGTTTCTGTCTTCTATCGTTTACAAAATAATTATTAATTGAATTCTGTTGGCATTGATATTGTTGTTACGAAAATTAAAATGATCTCCAGAGATAATTTCTTTTCCTTATAATATATTCCGTCCTCTCAGTTATAAATATGGCCTGCCTGTACTTTAGTTACAATTACTTGCTATTACTCTGGCACTATATTGTGGCAACTGATTGCGAGCGTAAACAAATGAGGACTTTTCACGTGCCACCATGTAAAAGGTAACTCCTCTGCCAGAATTGTTTCCATTGAGAAAAAAGTCTTACGTTCTGTGAAATGCTTTGTCTTCTTATATCGAAATAAGAGAGTCTGTTTGTTTTCCTAATTTGCTTACAGTCGAGGCTGACTGCCACGATATAGTGTCCAAGAGGTAGTTGAAGTTGTCAGCTGTGGCTAAAATGTTGCCACGGTGCCTGCCAGTTGCCAGCTACCAACTGACAGTACGCTGTTGCAATGCTGCCTGCTAGCTGCAGGCTATGGACTGACAGCTGCCGTTCAGTAGATACGCAAAGACGTAAAAATAACTAGACTTTCCGAGCTGTTTACATGGGCACGAAAATCGATTGTGGAACTGGAAAGCGGTTTATAAAATCAGATTTCCAGAATCGATTTTGAAGTGTTTACCTGACCAACCAAAAGCGGAACTGGGACATCGGTTTACGAAATCCGGTTTTGGAAACGCATGTAAACTGGGTGAATGTATTCCCACACATTGCACAACAAATGTCACAATAGTCCTTTAAAGGCAATTCCTCGGCTTCTTTATTTCGTGATGTGTTTTTACTCCGAATCATGGGTCTGCCACTTTTCTTCACAGCCGCGCGGAATGGCTGCGCCGTCTAAGGCGCTATGCCGTCGTGGATTGCGCGGCCGCTCCCGCCGGAGGTGCGAGTCCTCCCTCGGGCGTGTGTGTGTGTGTGTGTGTGTGTTGTCCTTAGCGGAATTAAACTTAGGTTAATACGAAGACTGTGGGCTGATGACCTCAGCAGTTAAGTCTCATAGACTTACATACATTTAACATTTTTCTTCGGATTTTACCAAAAACCACACACACACACACACACACACACACACACACACACGAATGATATGAAATATGCATGCTCCTGATACAATAGTAGCCGAACAGTGGAAGTGAGCAGACCACAAGCAGCAGTTTGTCAACAGCAAACAGTTTGGACGTGACGTTGATTGCTCCAACATGTGAAATGTCAATTACCAAGTAATTTTAATCAGGTTATAGTGTGTTGCACAAAGGGAGTAAATTGGATCGTTAATTTCAAGTTGTTTTCATTCATCTCTAAACCAAAGAATATTGATACTTCGGGGGGGGGGGGGGGGGAGGGTCATTGGGAACATGGCACTTGCATTAAGAAGCTTTCCTTCAGTTCCCATGGGTTTCGCTCTGAAATTTAAAGTTACTGTGCTCTTGACTGACTAGGGGTCAGCCATGGATTTTCGACTGAAGAAGGGGTCCGCCAGCTGAAAAGGTTGGGAAGCCCTGCTTTTGGGTGTTCTGAGGACGCTCGATTCTTTTGAGCTCTCTTCAGATGTTACTGATTGCATCCCATCAAACAGTTATTTCCTTTCTCGGTGTGCAGGGTGCCTCAGGTCTCAGAAGTAACTGGCCATCGAATGAGTATTTTCCTTTGGAAGCACTGCTTTTATCCGATTACTCTCTACGTTGGCTTTTGTGTTGTGCAGTACTTCTGACGCAGTGTGTTGTCTGGCGCACATACAGGTGAGCTATTTGGCTTTAAATGACGTCAACTTCATCCGTTATCAGAATAATGCTACGCTAATAACAGGTCAGACCATTAGATACCACCCTGTTACCACTTTCCTGTTGTTATCGTCAATCTATCTCTAATAATTACTTCAAGTGCTTCCTTTGTGCCCCTGATGTGTACAGTCATCTCTCTTATGGCCCCATCTCTAACATTCTTGCCGCGCTATGGCACCAACTTACTGTTGCTTCACAGGGGTATACATCGTGGCCATTTTTTTCATGTTGTCAGCCTATACCTGTTACCCTCTGACGTTTATTACCACTCGACTTTTTCAGAGTAATGTTCCCAGATCGTACGTTGAAAACGTAATCTTAATTTGAGTTTTAATGTACATGTCTGTTGGTCAGGTTCACCTAAGGCCATCTGAATGCGAACCATCGCAGCTCTGTTCGTAAACGTTGTACCGGTCGTCCGTCTTCTCACAGATAAATCTTTTGGCGGTGACGCACCGCACACGCACCTTACAACTTCAGTTTACGTGAAATAACAAGAAGCAGAAGAAAGTCGCAAGATTTCCCGTATCAGGTCCGATGTTTCTGCAGACATGTGAAGAGCTTCGTGAGAGTTTTATGGCTGACGGATGGTGTAACGCATTCGAAATTAAGTCGCTGACTGCACATTCATTGACGTCAACTACGTATTGTACATGGATCTACTATTCACCTTATTGATATAAATGAATTCACAGTTGATGAATTAAGTTCTAAAGTACAGGGTGATTCAAAAAGGATACCACAACCTTAGGAATTTAAAAGTCTGCAACGACAAAAGGCAGAGCTAAGCACTATCTGTCGGCGAATTAAGGGAGCTATAAAGTTTCATTTAGTTGTACATTTGTTCGCTTGAGGCGCTGTTGACTAGGCGTCAGCGTCAGTTGATGCTAAGATGGCGATCGCTCAACAGAAAGCTTTTTGTGTTATTGAGTACGGCAGAAGTGAATCGACGACAGTTGTTCAGCGTGCATATCGAACGAAGTATGGTGTTAAACCTCCTGATAGGTGGTGTATTAAACGTTGGTATAAACAGTTTGCAGAGAATGGGTGTTTGTGCAAAGGGAAAAGTTCTGGACGGCCGAGAACGAGTGATGAAAATGTAGCACGCATCCAGCAAGCATTTGTTCGCAGCCCAGGAAAATCGACTCGCAGAGCTAGCAGAGAGCTGCAAATTCCACAATCAACTGTATGGAGAGTCCTACGAAAAAGGTTAGTTCTGAAACCTTATCGTCTGAAATTGGTTCAAGCACTGTCTGCAGCTGATAAGATTAAAAGAATCGATTTCTGTGATTTTATCCTTGCTCAAATGGAAACAGATGAATCTTTCGTTTCAAAGATTGTGTTTAGTGATGAAGCAACTTTCCACACTAACGGGAAAGTCAACCGTCACAATGTCTGTATATGGGGCAATGAGAATCCGCGGGAAACAACTCAGTATGAACGTGACTCGCCTAAGGTGAACGTTTTCTGTGCCATTTCAGCCAATAAAGTTTTTGGTCCCTTTTTCTTCGAAGGTGCTACTGTAACTGGACTACAGTATCAGGAGATGTTAGAGAATTGGCTGTTCCCTCAGCTCGAACAAGAAGCACAACAATTCATATTTCAGCAGGATGGAGCGCCACCACATTGGCATTTATCTCTCCGTAACTACCTGAACGTCAACTACCCGAGGCGATGGATCGGCCGCCAGGCAGACCGTGACAGAGCACTTCATCACTGGCCTCCAAGAAGCCCTGATCTTACCCCCTACGATTTTTTCTTATGGGAATATGTTAAGGATATGGTGTTTCGGCCACCTCTCCCAGCCACCATTGATGATTTGAAACGAGAAATAACAGCAGCTATCCAAACTGTTACGCCTGATATGCTACAGAGAGTGTGGAACGAGTTGGAGTATCGGGTTGATATTGCTCGAGTGTCTGGAGGGGGCCATATTGAACATCTCTGAACTTGTTTTTGAGTGAAAAAAAAACCTTTTTAAATACTCTTTGTAATGATGTATAACAGAAGGTTATATTATGTTTCTTTCATTAAATACACATTTTTAAAGTTGTGGTATTCTTTTTGAATCACTCTCTATATCTGTACGGGTGACTTTGATATCAATTTCGCTACGGGTTTCGGGAAAGAAATTTTGTGTTAATAAGGATACTGCTGATGCGTCTTGCGATAACTCCATCTACATGGCATCTACGCTGAAGCGCCAAAGGAACTTGTCTTGGCATGCGTATTCAAATATAGAGATATGCAAACAAGCAGAATACGGTGCTGCGATCTGCAACACCTATATAAGATAAGCGTCTGGCGCAGTTGTTACATCGGTTGCTGCTGCTACAATGGCAGGTTATCAACATTTAAGTACAAATGTTGATGGTGTTAGGACAGCAACCAGCCACAAATTTACTTTGAGTTCCTTTATTCAAAGGAAATCGTTACCGGTTTCGAATCGTTGCGATTCATCATCAGACGGTTTACACGCTTTCTTTCTGACATTTGGTGTGTTTTTTATACATTAATTGTCCTAAAATATAAATAAAACATAATTACAAACACGCCACACACAGATGGTTGCGTTGCAGATTTTCGTTGCATGTGACTTACGTGAAACGTCGGTTTCGAGTGATTGTTTCCATAACGTTCATCCAATCGATGTAAATGCATTTCCACTGCATCCTCGTTGTTGCACACGTAATAGTTCTCACTGTGCACTTTAGATTTGTCACTGAGATCATTCCAAGCACACACCACATGTTTTGGCACATACAAAGAGTTTACAAACATATGGGTGTCACAGATGCTATGATATATCGTAACATTTGACAATGATGTCCTATGTTTGGAAAGGATCATATATTCTTTTACAAAACTGTAATGTCTTTTACATTAGTACAGAGGGAGATTGAAAATTTTTTTATCTGTTATTGCTAATTTAATTATAAAGTTTTTTATATATATTTAGAACTGTATAGGTAAAATAGTATATTATTTTATTACATTTGGCAGCATGAGAATTATAGTGACATATAAATTTTCTACTTGATCTGCAGATAGGTGTATTTATATTATTTGCTTTGGAGGCTGGAAAGTAATTTTTGGAAATTTTTCAGGAAAGGGGTGTTAGCCAACTCTGTTTGTTCGTTAAGGATATAGTCTGGGGTGCTGTTTTTGTGTGTGTGTATTTCTAATTCTTCTAGTATATTCATAGTGGCTCCTTTTTCTGTTAGATGCAAAATCTTTAAGTTGTCCTCAATGTTTCCCACTGAATGGCTTTCTTCAGCAATATGGGCTGCAAATGCTGATTTGTTCAAGTTACCAAGTCTTAGAGCGTCAATATGTTCTTTGTATCTAATTTCAAAACTTCTGCCTGTCTGTCCAATGTAGAATTTTGGGCATGTATCACATTTGAGTTTGTATATTCCTGACTTACGGTAGGGACTCTTGGAGGTGTTTACATCATGGATTACTTTTTGTTGTAATTTATTATTTGTGGAAAAGCTGATTCTGATATTTCTCTTCTTTTTCAATAAGTTTGCTACTTGGTATGAAAGTGGGCCTATGTATGGGAGAGTAGCATATTTAGGTAAATGCACATATTTCGTTAAACAAGGAAGAGATGTTATGTTGCGTCGCTGAGCATGGTTTACGTGCGTTTGCGAGACAGTGCAATGGTAGGCATATTAAATCCATTCTTAACGATTCTGACTTGCTGCAGTAAGGTGCTTGCATTGGTTTTTATGTAGCATTACTTACATTTCTATCGATATCTTGAAAACAATTCAAACAAAAGTCAGTTATGGATTTAGCCACTTACGCACATTATCACTGCGTTTCTTCACAGTTGAGTCACATAATGTGATCACCGTCTATATTCGACGTCAACGTGCAGTAATCACTCACAAACAGCAGGTTTCAGCACTAGGAGTGGAGGTTGAACGCCTGTCTGTCCTGTGTCGTTTGTTTATTGTCGCTGAGTCGGCCACAGCACCGCTTTGATAATCACTTGAGGGGCAGTTTTTGTGCGTAGGTTTTCATCTATGTTATCAAACTTACGACACGGGTGGTTTGAAAATGGACACAGGTGTCCGAAACAGGTCTCCATTAAGGAATGAAAAAAAAATTCTTAATGCAGCTTATGACGGAGCTATAACAGTTTATTTGAAAAAGATAAATGACACAAAATATTACAGAACATGCAGTGGCAAGGGGGAATGGGAGGGACTGATGCATGGAAACAGGCCCTTCATGTGAATGCTCTAAAAAATGTTTCGAGCAAATACGTGAAGAAGACAAGCAACGCATTTTCAGTTATTCCTGCCTCCAGAATTGCTATGATACGCAAAACGCGTACCTGCAAGTTTGTTTCTGGTTGAAAAGTGTCATCCGTAAAAGGACCTCTTAAATTCGTATTTTGAAGAGGTTTCGCAGTAATGTTTCGTTAACTCGTCCAGCATGTTAACAGGGTAAGACATTGGTAACTAATATTAAATGCAGTCAGTTTGCAAGTAAAAGCTGTTAGTTACAAGCAACCAAATTGTAAGAACAAAACTGTGCGTAAAATTTGCCATTTTAAAAATACGGTGGACATACGTAAAAACAATGAGGCATCTAGCTAAAGAAAATCGCATTGGATGTACATGCTATACATCTACTTATGACAATTTATTGAAACTGTACTGAGCGATTTTTCGAAACAATAAAAATGTCGTTTACCAATATTTACAACAAGGTCTTCATGTTTTGTCAATAGCCACTTCCGCTAAAGTATTTTCATCTGCTACAAGAACGCCGTGAAGTGCGACTCTTTTCACTGTGCTGGTAAGGAAGCAGAAGCGAGCAGCTGCTGGTGGCGGACGTACCTCTGAGCCACTTGGGCGATGAAGGAGGGTTGGCGTCCACGTCGCACTTGAGCGAGACGGCCATGCCCTCGCGGAGAGGAAACCCGAAGTCAGGCAGCCGGCTGATGGCGAACGACGGGCTGTCTGCAACAATATACACAAGCGGCGCGCTCAGTAATGGCACGGCTGCCGATAACTGGCGACGCGCCACGCACCACTCTGCGGGCCGGCCGCGTCCGGCGTCCAGGGCGCAGCTGGAATCGACGTGCTCTGACGTCCACTTAACTTGCCTGCTAAACCATTAAAGTAAGACTCTGTCCAGGCGTGTCCCACCCGGCAGCCGAGCGTTCGCTGTATGTGGCTGTAACATAGAGAGCCATGCTTTCGCCCCGCAACAAGCAACCATTCTGTAATTCTTCAACGTCTCCCTGCATAATTCATGCCGAAATAGTTCCCTGGTGAACGGCCGTACGTCGGCGCCCAATAGGCATAATATTTCGGCAGGTGACCGTGTTACCATTCCAGATACGCTGGTCTATCCTACATATCAACAAAAGCAAAACGAGGATAATGGAATGTAGCCGAATTAAGTCGGGTGACGCTGAGGGAATTAGATTAGGAAATGAGACATTTAAAGTAGTAAAGGAGTTTTGCTATTTGGGGAGCAAAATAACATGATGGTCGAAGTAGAGAGGATATAAAATGTAGACTGGCAATGGCAAGGAAAGCGTTTCTGGGAAGAGAAATTTGTTAACATCGAGTATAGATTTAAGTGTCACGAAGTCGTTCCTGAAAGTATTTGTATGGAGTGTAGCCATGTATGGAAGTGAAACATGGACGACAAATAGTTTGGACAAGAAGACAATAGAAGCTTTTGAAATGTGGTGCTACAGAAGAATGCTGAAGATTAGGTGGGTAGATCACGTAACTAATGAGGAGGTATTGAATAGAAATGGAGAGAAGAGAAGTTTAGGCACAACTTGACTAGACGAAGGGATCGGTTGGTAGGACATGTTCTGAGGCACCAAGGGATCACCAATTTAGTATTGGAGGGCAGCGTGGAGGGTAAATATCGTAGAGGGAGACCAAGAGATGAATACACTAAGCAGATTGAAAAGGACGTAGGTTGCAGTAAGTACTGGGAGATGAAGAAGCTTGCACAGGATAGGGTAGCTGTTAGAATCTCTCTAAATAAGGTATAGTGGCTTTGGATTTGAGATCTTACATTCACAGCAGAGAGAGCACCATCCTAAAAGAACCAGCCCTGCCATACCTCCTCTCAGTTACCTCATGATTAGAGAATGCAGCAGCAGTCTACTCAGTTTCTGAGTCTAATAACAAAGTCGACGCATGAAATTTAAGATAAACAGCGTATGCTTGAAATGTTATTAATGGAGAATGTATGAGTTAAAGTACTGCGTTAAATGAATATACGCCGTCTGTTGGTAACACTGAAAGGAGCTTAAGATAATTGTATGACATTCACTAAGTAAAGATGTCAGCTGAAGTGCAAATATACTGGACTCGCGTTCTAACGGTTCCGTCAAAATTATCTGCGTACATACACTACGCAACAAAATTAAAGGGTCCTTTTTCAGAAGCCCATAATTGTGTCCTGTTGCAAAGTGTAAGTTTGAAATGTCGTTCAATGGTCCCTACAACCTTCCTCAGCAACGGCGGGGAAGTGTGGCGCCCTCGAGCGTCACGCTGTGCCTCAGCGACGCTTCAAACAACAAGAGGTCGACACATGCTGAAAAAAAGTTCAGAGCTCAGAAGTTCATGTTGGCAGCAAACTTCGTTACACGGCATGAACAAATGCAGTATAGCTCGTGGTTACCAACACGCATATTAACAGGACATTTCTACACACTGAAAAGATAAATGTAGAGTTACTTGAGGCATTTCTTGGCATCCAAATACTGAAGAAAATCTACAGAAATGCGAGCTGAATATTTGAAACAGTAGAGATTCTATTTCATACTTACTCATTTATTAACTCAGTTTTTATATTAACTGACTAGCTCTTCATTTATTATATGTAAATCCCTATTAATGGTTATAAGTGAAAGTAAACTGGTTTGCTTGATTTCTAAGTAATGCATCATACGTCTGCTTTATGTCTACATGTGAAATTTTAATGCAGAGTATAAATAAATATTGTTTCTTTGATATTCCTTTCTGTCCAGTTAGCAATCCACATTAATGCCGATACTAACTTCTGAAAGACTAGACAGTTTTGCCAGGTACACTACTTTTCCCCAAGGTATTTACACTATGTGATCAAAAGTATCCGTACACCCGCAAATTATTAGGTGCATTGGGCTGCCACTTACTGCCAGGTGCTCCATATCAGCGACCTCAGTAGTCATTAGACCACTTGAGAGAGCAGAACGGGGCGCTCCGCGGAACTCACGGTCTTCGAATGTGGTCAGGTAATTGGGTGTCACTTGTGTTATGCGTCTGTACGCGAGATTTACACACTCCTAAACATCCATAGGCCCACTGTTTCCGATGTGGTAGCAAAGTCGGAAGGTGAAGTCCACGTACAGCACAAAAGCGAACAGGCCGACCTCGTCTGTTGTCTGACAGTGACCGCTGACAGTTGAGGAGTGTCATAATGTGTAATAGATAGACATCTATCCAGACCATTACACAGGAGTTCCAAACCACGTCAGGATCCGCTGCAAGTACCATGACAGTTAGGCGGGAAGTGAGAAAACGTGGAATTTCATAGTCCAGCCGCTACTCATAAGCCACACATCACGTAGGTAAATACCAAACGACGCCTCTCTTGGTGTAAGGAGCGTAAACATTGGACGTTTGTGCAGTTGAAAAACGTAGTGATGAGTGATGAATCACGGTACGCAATGTGGCGATCCGATGGCAGGGTTTGGGTATGGCGAATACCCGGTGAGCGTCATCTGCCAGCGTGTGTAGTGCCAACAGTAAAATTCGGAGGTGACGGTGTCTTCGTGTGGTCGTGTTTTTCACGGAGGGGACTTGCACCCTTTGTTGTTTTGTGTGGCAGTATCACAGCACAGGCCTACAGTGATGTTTTAAGCACTCCCTTGCTTCCTGCTGTTGAAGGGTAATTCGGGGATGGCGATTGCATCTTTCAACACGATCGAGCACCTGTTCATAAGTCACGGCCTGTGGCGGAGTGTTTACACGACAATAACACCCCTGTAGTGGACTATCCTGCACAGAGTCCTGACCTGAATCCTATTAAACACCTTTGGGACGTTTTGGAGCGCCGACCGACATCGATACCTCTCCTCAGTGCAGCACTCCGTGAAGAATGTGCTGCCATTCCCCAAGAAACCTTCGAGCACCTGATTGAACGTATACCTGCGAGAGTGGAAGCTGTCATCAAGGCTAAGGGTGCGCCAGCACCATATTGATTCCAGCATGGAGGGCACCACGAACTTCTAAGTCGTTTTCAGCCTGGAATCCGGATACTTTTAAACACGTAGTGTATCTGAAAGTAGCACTTAAATGAATAATCCACGAACTGCTATTGTAGCAGTCTGTTACTTGTAAGGACGCAACTCTAACTCTCGAACTTTTTACTAATTTTTCTAGTTCTGTGCAGGAAAAAAAAAGGTCAAGAGCCACTGGAGAAAAGAAAAGCTATTGTGTTAATTTTAAGAGTTCAGATCGCAAGCTAGTACAAAGAAAAGAAATAAAAACTGAAATGAGGAGCAGATATATTAAAGGCACTACAATAGAAACGATCTATTTCGAGAAAGCGTTACGGAAACTGAAGAGGAAGCTGATGAAACAGAGATTGTAAATAGGATACTGCTAGAAGAATTTGACAGAGAACTGTAAGCTCCAAGGCGAAACATTGCATCTGGAGTAGACCACATTCCAAACGGGCCATGTAGGTCTTTAGGAGAGCATATCACGACAAAACTATTTCACTGTTATTCTAAGACAAGTGAAATACACTCTCACTCAAAAAAGAATTAAATACTCACAGTTCCAAAAAAAAGGAAGGTGCTGACTAGTACAAATGTTAGCGAATAACCGATTTAATAAGTTAAGGCTGTACAACATCGAAACGAATTACTTGCGGAATAATATCAACAACATGTCGAAGTCGCCCTTAAGGAAGATAAGTTTGGATTCTGGGTAAATGTAACAACACGAGGCAATACTGACATTGCGTCTTATTTTGGAAGAAGCTGAATAATTACATCATTTGTAGCGTTAGCGGAAGCTTTTAACAGTGTTGATTGGAACACGCTCTTTAAGATTTTGAAGCTAGTAGGAATAGAAACAAGGGATCGAAGAGATCCGTACAACTTGTACAGAACTTAGTCTGCAGTTGCAAGAGTTGAAGGTCATTAAAGGGAAGCAGTAGTTGAGAAGCGATTGAGAAAAAGTTGCAGCTTATCTACGATTTTATTCATTCTGTACTTTCGGTAAGCAATAAAAAAGGAAATAGATATTTGTAACGGGAATTAAAGTTCAGCGAGAAGAAATAAAACTTCTGACGGCATTGTAGTTCTGTCAGAGGCAGCAAAGGATTGGAAAACCACTTGACTGGAAGAGGTGTTGTCCTAAAAGGAGGTTGTAAGATGAACACCGGCCAAAGTAAAACAAGAATGTTGGAAGGTAGTCGAATTAAATCACGTGATGCTGAAGGAATTAGATTAGGAAATGAGACACCAATAGTTGCAAGCAACTTCTGCTCTTTGGAAAGCAAAATAACTGATTCTGTCCACTGTAGGGAAGTTGTAAAATGCAGATTGACAGGGTCAATAAAATTATTTATGAAAAAGATAAATTTTTTTTACAATGAATATAAATTTAAGTGTTTGGAAGTATTTTCTGAAGGTGTTTGACTGGAGTGTAGCCTTGTACAGAAGTGAAACTTCAGACTAGAAGGGAAAAGAAAATTTAGATATGTGGTGCCATGTAAGAATGGTGTAGAATAGGTAGATAAATCGAATAAGTAATTAAGAAGCACTGTTTGGAATTAGGGAGAAAATAAATTTATGGCATAACTTAACTATAGGAAGGGGTCGGTTAACAGAAACGTTCTGAGGCAACAAGTGATCCACGGTTTACTAATGGAGGGAGGTGGGAAAGAGGAGTTAGTAAAACTGTAAAGGAAGACCTTAACTTGAATACAGTAAAGAGCATTATATGAAGATAGTTTACAGCGTTGCGTCACATTACCCTGGCAATGATCAGCAGATTTTTTTATATTTCACGTCCTGTTGATATTATGCCAACGACAAATTTTGCATATGACGGCTACTGCTTTCGCTGTTATATTTAGACCTCAGTTATATACACGAAGACTAAGAAAGCAAAAATTAGTGGTGATATAAACTGAAAAATGTTTGAAATGTTTGAATGTAACAACCGAGAAGTGTAGAATATTTCCAGAAACTGATATTTAATTGTCTTTCATAAGAATCGGAAAGCTGGCCATTTGGAAATTCTTGGTGCTTCAAATTCATGTAGTATTTATTAACTTATATTTATATTAACAAATGAGAGATTTATTGCAATACGATTCAAACATGTTCTTCTAATGTTCCGTGTGTGCACCATTTGTACCAGAGTACACAGTTTACGGGCCTACTTAAATAACGCGCCCCCTAGCCGTGACTCGTCAGACGACAGTCCGTGTCTGTAGTGGCGTTCGTGTCGCCATAGTATGATGTATTGGTTGTTATTTTTGGCTAAGAGACATGAACAGCACAGTCACGGTCGTTACCTGACTTCAAACGGTACCTGACTTCAAACGGTCCCTTCTTTCGCAGACAATAAAGGCACTTGTACCTCAACTACAAGGTAACCTGTTTTATGTCAAAAACAGGATTGAAACAGTTGTCACGTCAATGCGAGAATGTGAAATTGATGTGCTCAAGGATGACTTATTGGGTATCTTACCAGATGCAAATAAGGAAGCGGCAAAATATTATACCATCAGACCAAGACCTTATTATTGTTCTGCGCACTAACATGCTGTCGTGATATACGTCCAATACATGCTTCATATCTTTTAAGATGGCTCGCTTTTTACTTGGACAGTTCCATGGAGCGAGATATTTAAGAACAGTGAATTGCACGGCATAAGGTACTTGCTGTTGTAACTCACGTCAGGAGTTTTCTTCGTTTCGTTTTCTGTGTGTGCTGTAATTAGTCTAGTGTTCGGGTTCCCACAGGGCTGATAGGTAGGGTGTTGAAATATGTCCTCAGATTTGTCACTAAATATTTGTTCTTGAGACTATATAAGTAGGCTTTTAAGATTCCCGAGATGCTCATACATGACTGTAGGAAACATGTGACCATTCGCGCAGCCCTTCTTTCTAAATTTTTAATGTCTCCTATGCGTCCCGTTTGATATGAGTGAGACGCAAACGTGTTTTGTAAGTAGTATCCTTGGTAGACGTGACTGCATTTTCCCAGTATCGTGTCAACGAGCCGAGGTGTACAATGTGCTTCGTCTACGACTGAATCTACAAGGAGGCGATTAAAAGTAACTAGACATCAAAACACAGCACATTACTATGCCTATTACACTGTAGCAAATCCATCGACCTTGCAGCAGTGGCAACACCGGTTCCCGTCAGATTACCGAAGTTAAGCACTGTCGGGCTTGGCTAGCACTTGGATGGATCACCGTCCTGGTCTGCCGCATGCTGTTGGCAAGCGGACTGCACTCAACCCCTGTGAGGCAGACTGAGGAATTACGTAGTTGATAGAGAAGTAGTGGCACCGGCCACGGAAACCGACAGCCCCCAGGAGAGTGGCGTGCCGACCGCATGACCCTCAGTATCTGCATCCAGTGACGCCTAAAGGCTGAGGATGACACTCCGGCAGGTCGACACTATTGGGCCTTCAAGGCCTATTAGGACGTTTTTGGTTTGTATTGCGCTATAGGAAAACCGCTGACGTTCAAGACAGCTTCCAGACGTCTCCGAATAGTAAATACAAGTCTTATACGGTTTTCAAGGAAATCTTACATTTTCCAGCAAAACAGGCACTTTCAGGCGACGATGGTGAAAGTGCGTAGCGGTCACGCACCCTTCTCTCCAACGTACACCACAAAGGCTCATTAATACGGAGATGAGGTGATGGCGAGGACGATGTGAGCTGTTTGAAGAGGGGCTTTGACATTAACTAAAAAGTGATTGGGGTCTTTTATGTTTGTTTCAGATAGAACCACTCAGCCTCAAAGTAGGTTTTGGTAACTTGAAGGACGAAAGTGTACGTTTGTCCCTTATGTGTTCTTTATCACTTGCTGCGAAGGCATGCCCTTATTTCCCCAGAGCGTGTACATATATAAGGCTAGCAATCTATTCGTACGATTACGTTTCTAAGTAACATCGGCCGTAGCAAGAACAAATCTGCTGAGGCGCTTAAATGTAAAATATCGTTTGTGAAGTCAATAAATGACTTCACACGTGCGTCATTCCGTGTATCTTAATTTCTAAGGCTATCAATCTTTCCTGATCTAACAACGTACCTCAGCAATTGTTTTTCAGCTAATTGCATTTTTACTTCACCCCAGCCACTGAGACTTCAGGCTCTTTCGTATGAAATGGACTGGCACAGATTCCCGTAAAATTTTACCTTTCTTTCTTCGCGTTTTTCCTTTTCTAAATCATGATTAGAAGCTTAATCACTACTGCAGGTATGGGAAACTTTGAAACACAATACAACTAAAATCGTATACATATTTAAAAACAACTATTTTAGTCCATATCTCAGTTTTCAGTAGATTTCAGGCAAACATTAAGAAAAAGGTTTTCTGGACATGACACTGTCTTCTTGGTCTAATGCAAGAGGCCCAGAAGATAGCAACTGCAACCGTGGCCGAAACGTTGATTTTATTCAGTGATAGTCATTTCACAATGACGCAGCACCACATCACCTTCTATGGCAATTTGTCCACGGCAGCCAATTCAGTTACATCTGAGTCAATGTTTTATTGGTCGATGTTTTAAAATCGTTTGAAGGCATGATACATACTGACAACGGATGCTAAGTTGGGTACTTTGTTAAAGTCACGGTTCTGAAATATCGCGAAGAGGGAGATTATAAAGTCATGTGATGTGTCTTCCTAAACTCAATGGTTTCTCTAACATGGCTGCTTTCACTGTTCTATATCTGCAATTAGGTACTGCACTGCATATGTCCATTCCAAAGTTCAATTTATGGCTTGGCTTGCAGTGGTCGTACTTACAGCGAGACAAAGTCAATAATTTCTTTCATTCATGATGACTTTAATCTAAAGATGAAGTCAGTCACTTGCCCTAACTAAAGTACTTCCACTGAAAAGTACCAGTATCGAGTTCCTGCTTACGAAAGAGACACTTCTTGAGAGACAGATGTCTTACTTCAAAGAGGAGGGTGGTTTTTAATGACAGAGCACAATGTAGATCTAAACAAGGGTGTGGAAG
The DNA here is from genome assembly GCF_023864275.1 of Schistocerca cancellata. NCBI lineage: Eukaryota > Metazoa > Arthropoda > Insecta > Orthoptera > Acrididae > Schistocerca > Schistocerca cancellata. The sequence goes on from NC_064627.1 coordinate 474,483,109, forward strand.
ATATCGACTATAATCATGTTTAAAAAACCCTCCCAGCATACTTACAAAACAAAGTGGAGAAAAAGTTGAAACCTGGATCACACTGGGTAGACGATAATTTAAAAACCACTCATCCAAAACGTTCCCAGTAATCATCGCAGCTTTCGGGGTAAATCATTAGCCCAAAAATTCCTATTCACAAACAATTGTTGCAATTCACATCGCCTGAAAAAAATAAGGTATCTCTCAGAAAGGAAGGATGAAACGAAATGAAAATTCACGGATTGAGCGAGTGAATGATCTCATTTCAGCGATTACAATAACGTGTCAAATTTACAAATAATTTGTCAGTATCAGGTCACTTATCAATACGACGTTGAATCCCTCCTGTCCCAGATGTACTGATTCGGTTGGGAAGGGTGTCACAAAGCCGTTGCATTCTCTCCTGCGGCACGTTGAGCACACAGCTTTTGCAACAAGTCTTTGATCTTCTAGTACCTAAATACCGGTATTGGGACGGACGCGACATTCGAGATACTCTCACAGATTTGCTGTCAGGCACAGATTGGGGAACTTCCTCGACACGGAAATGCCTCAACATCATTAAGACAGTTGATAGAGAGACGTAGCATATGTGGACCGATATCATCAAGTTGATAGATAGTACCGCAGTACTCTCGTATGAGATGTAACACATGAGGACGCTGGATGTCCTTGAAGTACCTTTGTGCCATCCCCTCAATCGCTACCACTTGCGACCTGAAGTCGTACCTGATGACTCCTCACACCAGGATGCCAGTGTAACACGTTGTGTCTACACAAGATATTAGGACGATAGGACCTCTTCAAAGGTCATCACGACCCTCGCCGACGACGGCAACTCTGGAAAGTGCAAAACTATGATTCTTTGCTAATCTCAATGCGACGCCATTCAACAGCAGTCCACGCTTCCAGGTTATGGCACAACTCCAAAGGTAGTCGTTCGTGTTGCGATGACAACGGCAGTCTCTACATGAGACTGAAATTCACTAGCCTGGCTGCTACTGGACTCTGACCAGTGGAGTGGGATAACACAGAACTTTGCAGCGAGTCCATTGCTTGATCTCAGCTGTGAAGGGGTTACGTCGTGGTTGCTGCAGAACAGGGCGGTCCACCCTTATGGTGGACATACACAAATGGCCATTAAAATTGCTTCACCTCGAAGATGACGTGCTACAGACGCGACATTTAACCGACAGGAAGAAGTTGCTGTGATATGTAAATGATTAACTTTTCAGAGCATTCACACAAGGTTGGCGCCAGTGACGACACCTACAACGTGCTGACATGAGGAAAGTTTCTAACCGATTTCTCATACACAAACAGCAGTTGATCGGCGTTGCCTAGTAAAACGTTGTTGTGATACCACGTGTAAGGAGGAGAAATGCGTGCCATCACGTTTCCGACTTTGGTAAAGGCCGGATTGTAGCCTATCGCGATTGTAGTTTATCGTATCGCGACATTGCTGCTCGTGTTGGTCGAGATCCAATGACTTAGCAGAATATGGAATCGGTGGGTTCACGAGGGTAATACGGAACGCCGTGCTGGATCCCAACGGCCTCGTATCACTAGCAGTCGAGATGGCAGGCATCTTATCCGCATGGCTGTAACGGATCGAGCAGCCACGTCTCGATCCCTGAGTCAACAGATTAGGACGTTTGCAAGACAACAACCATCTGCACGAACAGTTCGACGACGTTTACAGCAGCATGGACTATCAGCTCCGAGACCATGGCTGCGGTTGCCTTTGACGCTGCATCACAGACAGGAGCGCCTGCGATTGTGTACTCAACGACGAACCTGGGTGCACGAATGGCAAAACGTCATTTTTTCGCGTGAATCCAGGTTCTGTTTACAGCATCATGATGGTCGCATCCGTGTTTGGCGACATCGCGGTGAACGCAAATTGGAAGCGTGTATTCCTCATCGGCCTACTGGCGTATCACCCGGCGTGATGATATGGGGTGCCATTGGTTGCACGTCTCGGTCACCTCTTGTTCGCATTGACGGCACTTTGAACAGTGGACGTTACATTTCAGATTAGTTACGACCCGTGGCTCTAACCTTCATTCGATCCCTGCGAAATCCTACATTTCAGCAGGATAATGCACGATCGCATGTTGGAGGTCTTATACGGTCCTTTCTGGATACAGAAAATGTTCGACTGCTGCCCTGGCCAGCACATTCTCCTTGTCTCTCACCAATTTATAAAGTCTGGTCAATGGTGGCCGAGCAACTAGCTCGTCGCAATACGCCAGTCACTACTCTTGTACTCTTGATGGACTGTGGTATCGTGTTGAAGCTGCATGGGCAGCTGTACCTGTACACGGCATCCAAGCTATGTTTGACTCAATGCCCAGGCGTATCAAGCCCGTTATTACGGCCAGATGTTGTTGTTCTGGGTACTGATTTCTCAGGATCTATGCACCCAAATTGTGTGAAAACGTAATCACATGTCAGTTCTAGTTTAATATATTTGTCTAATGAATACCCGTTAATCATCTGCATTTCTTCTTGGTGTATCAATTTTAATGGCCAGTAGTGTAAGTGTTGGACGAGAACCTTGACTATGAGTACGACTGCCCTCACGTTCTCAAGCTGTCGCATTATGGGCCACTGTCACATCCGGATCCCCCACAAATCTTGAAACGCACGATTCGCCCAGCTGGCCAAATGGAGGTCCACAATGAGGCACATAGCCAACTCTGTTAGGTGCCGATAATACTGTCTCACTTGAGTACGTGACATCTCTGTGTCGTCCAGTGATCGCTCATCATCTGACGCTGTTCACGCCCAGTACACGCCGTAGCAAGTCTTGTAACAACGCTAAACAGGACAACATAAAAAAATGGTTCAAATGGCTCTAAGCACTATGGGACTTAACATCTGAGGTCATCAGTCCCCTAGACTTAGAACTACTTAAACCTAATTAACCTAAGGACATCACACAGATCCATACCCGAGGCAGGATTCGAACCTGCGACCGTAGCAGCAGCGCGGTTCCGGACTGAAGCGCCTAGAACCGCTCGGCCACAGCGGCCAGCAAACAGGACAACTCTATTCCACTCTTGTCGCTGCTCTACGTATCCCAGGGAATTACTACTCTATTCATGTATATACTAGCCGACACTGTGGAAGCATACGAAGTTGCAGTAACATCAGATCCTGTCTTCTGGGTACTTCACTCTTTTTGTAAGGCACTGAACTTACCGCTTCAGTTTCTGATGCTGCATGCAACACAATATGAAGACGTAGCTATAGAACTCATTTGCCGCGTTACCTAAGTAGGTTACTTATTAAAAAGACGTCAGAGGTGAAGAGATTTTTGTAATGTTTTCCGAAAGAAAATTATCGGGACATTAAAAAGTAATCGCTGTCACATAAGTTACGTACAGCCATAATTAATTCATATTAAACAATTATTTGAATGGAGATTCACGCATGCAGTTCACTCACAGAAAAAAGTAACGAGTGGTGACTTCTCTTTGAATGTTTTATCAGTGTTTCCGCGCCGCCGCAGAATAATTCTAGTGGTCATTACCCAACAGGAAATGGGCAGTGGCTGTCGGGATATTGTCGCATAAATTCCATCCACTCAATTAAAAAGTCAGTGTCCACTCGGATTCCGCGTCAGGGCCAGCCTTCATCGATCTCACGCTAAATTTAATTAACTAAATTAAACGGCTTAATGCGGAGGTGATTTACGGTCTCCCACTGCGGCCAGATCGATGGACTCGTGTGTAGTCGTCAGGGGCGGCGGCGACGGCTGTCGAACCCGCTACACCCCGACAACCACCGAGTAGCGACCGTGGCCTGTGTCGCAGGTTTCTGCCATAAAACATTCACGCTGCGCTGCACCATTCCCGTTGTACGTGTCTGTCTGAATCCTGTTTCAACCTGTAAGTTTAGTAACCCCTACATGAGTCTCTGTTCAAGGCGCGGAACAGGAGTGGTAACCCGACCAGAGAGCGGCTCTGAAACAAGTTGCACCAGAGCTACGTTTCAATCAAACACTGCCCCCCCCCCCCTTCCGCAGAATATGCCGGTTTTTAATCCGAGGAAGTTTCCTTTCATCTCAAGAAATATATTTTGTACATATATTTATTATATCTAAATCATTTAAGAAGATGAAGCCGCCTCATAAAGTCTCAGCAATCGTAAAATAGCCACCGGATGTGAAAGCAAAGACCGGAATTACATGTACTTGTTCAAACCTCATCGGAAGTTCCCAACGTTTTAGTCTTCGTACGCAGAAATCAAAACGTTATACTAAACTAAAATAATTCTTTTCAGTTAATGAAGGTCTATGACGCTGACCACTTTATAATGAGCCTTTAACCCCAGAACTAGTTATGACAGAATAAATAAGTATACAGCGGCTTTGAAACAAGCCGACCTCGGGGAAGATCTGTTTGGATTCCGAAGAAATATTGGAACACGTGAGGCAATACTGGCCCTACGACTTATCTTAGAAAAAACATTAAGGAAAGGTAAACCTACGCATTTGTAGACTTAGAGAAATCTTTTGACAATGTTGACGGGAATACTGTCTTTCAAATTCTGAAGGTGGCAGGGCGAAGGGCTATTTAGAATTTGTACGGAAGGCAGATGGCAGTTATAAACGTCGAGGGGGTTCAAAGGGAAGCAGTGGTTGGGCAGGGAGTGAGACAGTGTTGTAGCCTCTCCCCAATGTTATTCAATCTGTATATTGAGCAAGCAGTAAACGAAACAAAAGAAAAACTCGGAGTAGGTATTAAATTCCATGGGGAAGAAACAAAAACTTTGAGGTTCGCCGATGACATTGTAATTCTGTCAAAGACAGCAACGGTCTTGGAAGAGCAGTTGAACGGAATGGACAGTGTCCTAAAATGAGTATATAAGATGAACTTCAACAAAAGCAAAACGAGGATAATGGAATGTAGTCGAATTAAGTCGGATGATGCTGAGGGAATTAGATTAGGAAATGAGACACTTAAAGCAGTAAAGGAGTTTTGCTATTTGGGGAGCAAAATAACAGATGATGGTCGAAGAAGAGAGAATATAAAATGTAGACTGACAATGGCAAGGAAAGCGTTTCTGAAGAAGAGAAATTTGTTAACATCGAGTATAGATTTAAGTGTCAGGAAGTCGTTTCTGAAAGTATTTGTATGGAGTGTATCCATGTATGGAAGTGAAACATGGACGATAAATAGTTTGGACAAGAAGAGAATAGAAGCTTTCGAAATGTGGTTCTACAGAAGAATGCTGAAGATTAGATGGGTTGATCACATAACTAATGAGGAGGTATTGAATAGAATTGGGGAGAAGAGGAGTTTGTGGCACAACTTGACTAGAAGAAGGGATCGGTTGGTAGGACATGTTCTGAGGCACCAAGGGATCACTAATTTTGTATTGGAGGGAAGTGCGGAGGGTAAAAATCGTAGAGGGAGACGAAGAGATGAATACACTAAGCACATTCAGAAGGATGTAGGTTGCAGTAGGTACTGGGAGATGAAGAAGCCTGCACAGGATAGAGTAACATGGAAAGCTGCACCAAACCAGTCTCAGGACTGAAAACCACAACAACAACAACGCAGCGGCTGCGGAAAATTTACTTCTTGAAATATTATTTTTTGTTTCGGAGCCTCAATAAGTTTCTCTGCAGACATGGCGACGATAGCAGCGGGTGCCAAGCGCTACTAAACATATCCTAAACATGTTCACTACTAAACCTCTGCAAACTGAAATATGAGGTGATTCTTCCTAAACGGCGGCATCCGCTGACCGCACAACAGTTTCAAAAGATGTAGTCGAGCTCCACGGATAGAACTTCGGTATGTGTTCAAAGCAAATTTCTGTTCTTATACAAGGTTTCCTCATATCCGAATTTCTCGTCGCAGAGTGATAAGGTAATTATGATTTTCGCAGTTTGTTACAATAATCATAAATATTTCTGTGAAGTACCTTCACAGCAGTCAAGTAGCTTGTACGAGGTGCATTCAAGTTCTAAGGCCTCCGATTTTTTTTCTCCGGACTGGAAAGAGATAGAAATATGCGCATTGTTTTAAAATGAGGCCGCGTTCATTGTCAATACGTCCCACAGATGGCAGCACCGTACGGCAGATGGAATTTTACCGCCAGTGGTGAGAATGAGAACTGTTTTAAATACTTAAAATGGCGACGTTTTCCTTACTTGAACAGACTGCAATCATTCGTTTTCTGAATTTGCGTGGTGTGAAACCAATTGAAATTCATCAACAGTTGAAGGACACAAGTGGTGATGAGTTATGGATGTGTCAAAAGTGCGTTCGTGGGTGCGACAGTTTAATGAAGGCAGAACATCGTGTGACAACAAACCAAAACGACTTCGGGCTCGCACAAGCCGGTCTGACAACATGATAGAGAAAGTGGAGAGAATTGTTTTGGGGGATCGCCGAATGACTGTTGAACAGATCGCCTCCAGAGTTGGCATTTCTGTGGGTTCTGTGCACACAATCATGCAATCCTGCATGACGACCTGAAAATGCGAAAAGTGTCATCCAGGTGGGTGCCACGAATGCTGACAGACGACCACATGGCTGCCCGTGTGGCATGTTGCCAAGCAATGTTGACGCGTAACGACAGTATGAATGGGACTTTCTTTTCGTCGGTTGTGACAATGGAGGAGACGTGGATGCCATTTTTCAACCCAGAAACAAAGCGCCAGTCAGCTCAATGGAAGTACACAGATTCACCGCCACCAAAAAAATTTCGGGTAACCGCCAGTGCTGAAAAAATGATGGTGTCCATGTTCTGGGACAGCGAGGGCGTAATCCTTACCCATTGCGTACCAAAGGACACTACGGTAACAGGTGCATCCTACGAAAATGTTTTGAAGAACAAATTCCTTCCTGCACTGCAACAAAAACGTCCGGGAAGGGCTGCGCGTGTGCTGTTTCTCCAAGACAACGCACCCGCACATCGAGCTAACGTTACGCAACAGTTTCTTCGTGATAAAAACTTTGAAGTGATTCCTCGTGCTCCCTACTCACCTGACCTGGCTCCTAGTGACTTTTGGCTTTTTCCAACAATGAAAGACACTCTCCGTGGCCGCACATTAAGCAGCCGTGCTGCTATTGCCTCAGCGATTTTCCAATGGTCAAAACAGACTCCTAAAGAAGCCTTCGCCGCTGCCATGGAATCATGGCGTCAGCGTTGTGAAAAATGTGTACGTCTGAAGGGCGATTACGTCGAGAAGTAACGCCAGTTTCATCGATTTCGGGTGACTAGTTAATTAGAAAAAAAATCGGAGGCCTTAGAACTTGAATGCACCTCGTATTATGCCATCACCAAAACGTACTATACGCAGGCACAAGGTAATGCAAAAATCTAGAGATGAAAACGTACTGTGATGTGGCTGTCGTCGCTGCGAAACAGAACAGCTCGGCTCGGCTCATGTATTACATTCAGTGAACCCATATATGAGGAGCACATCGGCCAACTCTTCGTCATGAAATCGATCCATATTGCTGAGTATCACTTTTAACCTGTAACTAGTTCTGCCAGGAGAACAATATCGACACAGAACGGAGCAGTTGTGAGCAGGAAGTACCGCAAGTGCTGGAAACGAATTTGTATCTATACAAGATACGCAGCGCATTCCAGCGACATTTGTACTGTGCCACGTATATTTCCAGTGGAATAAGGGTAGAGGGATAAGTGGGGGAAAGAAAAAGAAAGAAATTAGTTTTCTCTGTAACGAGGCATCGGTGAGCACGGGTCCCTTATATCAAAATACTCGAAACATACCCCGAACACTCTCAGAAATTTTGTCTTTTGGACTCCGGGCTCACAGTGAGTATGAATGAACTTTGAGAGAAAAACCACAAGACGATATTATGAGACACTGACGGTTCAAAATGATACCAACCAACCGGAAGTACAGAAGCTTGAAAAAGTACGGAAACACGATAAACACATTACCGTGCCTAATACGGTGTAGAAAACCCATTGGCGTTCAAAACAGCTTCTCCAAATGTATAAATATAGGTCCTATATGGTTTTGAAGGATCTCTTATACCATCTTCGCTGCAAAACTGTGGCCAGTTCAGGTAATGACGATGGAGGTAGACATCGGTCACGCACCTTCCTCTGCAAAGTAGACCATCAACGCTCAATAATATTGAATCTGATGACTGTGGTGGCCAGTGCAAATGCGGCATTATATCCTCATGTCGATAAAAACAGTCCCACATGATGCTAGGTGTCTGAACAGAATCCCTATAGTCTTGGAACACAGCATCACCATTGACGAACAAACATTGTGCTATTTCCGCGCAGAGCCAGATATCAGCGCACGCATTAGAGCCCGGGCGACAAGCCAGAAGACTAGAAGACGACACCAACCGGTAGTCGAGCTAAACACGACTGATTGACGGTGAGCGGGACACAGACTGTGGCAAGCACTAAGCAAACTGTATAAGAACGACGGGCAATGGGGAAAACTTCACCACAACTATGTTCACCACAACTATGCAGAGAGACACACAATCCGAATTGTGATCAGATGTAAAGACAAAATGGCTCAAATGGCTCTGAGCACTGTGGGACTTAACATCTGAGGCCATCAGTCCCCTAGATTTAGAACTACTTAAACCTAACTAACCTAAGGACATCACACACATCTATGCCCAAGGCAGGATTCGAACCTGCGACCGTAGCAGCAGCGCGGTTCCGGACTGAAGGGCCTAGAACCGCTCGGCCACAACGGCGAAGGCCAAGTGCTAAGTGAGGTTACTATCGAACAGTCTGTAGTACAGCGATAAGAGGAACCGACAATATTAGACATGAATACAGTTCGCTGGACGGTCCTATTTATACTGGCCCCGACGAACGCTGTTCGCCGGCATATTCGTCTGGTGAAATGGGTGGCGCGCTCACTATTCGAGCACAATGCTGCGTAGTGCCCTCTAACCCGCACCCAGTGCGCAGTCACCTTGTGCAGCCCCCACCCCGTCGCAAAAAAGACAGTACTGAAGGAGCTGTTCCTGACCATGCTGTGAGGTGGGATGGGGGAGGGGCGTAGGTGGGGTGGAATGGAGGCATGGCTGAACACCCAGACCCTTCGACTACTGGCTGCGGGAAGGGAAGATGTTCAGTGGCGACCATTGGGAAACTGCTGGTGAATGAGGTGTAAGGGGTTCCCCAAACCATGTATATGCAAAAGGGATCACCACTGATACAGTGTGGCGCCAAAGGCAGGCAGGTCTGACTTCACATGGTCACCAGAAGGCGGTAGAGGCGGTGCTGGCACAAGCACTGCCTGTGATCAAAACCGAAGCTGGTTGCAGTGACAGAGAACGAGCCCCCTCTGTGCTTGGACTGATCAACAAACCACCGCTTCTGGGTCTCCACTACCTTTGAAAGAGTCCAGGCCTCAGTACTACCAAAGGAGCAGGCCTACACAGCCACACCAGATGCATAACACTGGGAAGGACAAGAGTGGGTCTCTGAAGAAGGTGGCATTAGTGGATGAAGCAGGGTAAGCAGATACTGTCTGTGGAGTAGCTTAGCTCTTAGGGACTATGACTGATGATAAATGTTTTTTTGTAAGTGCACATAAGCAGGGTGATAGCTGATGTAGCGGCGGAGGTTTAGACTCATTTTTTTCATTTGCTGCTTGAATGTCTTAACAAGACGTTCCACTGCATCATCTGATGAGGTATGGAGCTGATTGTTCCAAATATGTTCTATGCCATAGGCCTCCCAGAAATCTTTGATAGCAGGCACATTGAACTGCAGCTCATTTTCATAAACCAGTGTGTGGGGCAATCATTCAACGCCAAAACCTAAGCTTATGTGTAATGGTGGTGTCAGTCATTGTGGATGCCTCGCCTACAACATATGGGTGCTTTGAATAATCATCAAAGATGATCAACCTCATAGATCCCCAAAAAGGGCCAACCAAATGGGTCCCAGCGAAGGCACGCCGTAGGATGGGGGGCAAAACATGGTGTGATCACTGCCCAGTGCAATGCACACACCATACTACCAATACTGTTGATGTTGTTAACCATACAGTATACTTATTGATGAGCTTACGGCTTGAGGCAGGACATCCACCAAGTCCATAGTGCAGCTAGCTCAATGCCTGTTTGTGCAACTCTGCTGATGCTAGTCTGTCTCAGTGCTTGCTCAATATACGGTTTGAATAACATAGGGGATTGGCTACAGCCGTTTCTCACACCGTTCTCAACCACTGCTTCCCTTTGTGCCCCTCGACTCTTGTAACTGCCATCTGGTTTCTGTACAAACTGTAAACATCCGTCCGCTTCCTGTATTTTACCCTGCTATCTAAAGAATTTGAAAGACAGTATTCCAGTCAACATGGCCAAAAGCTTACGCTAAGTCTTCAAATGCTACAAACGTAGGTTTGCCTTTCCTTAACCTGTCTTCGAAGATAGTTCATAGGACCAGTATTGCCTCGCGTGTTCCTAGGTTTCTACGGAATCCAAACTAATCTTCCCCGAGGTCGGCTTCTACGAGTTTTTCCATTCGTCTGTATTGATTTTCATACTTGCTCTAATCTGAAATGATGGTCTTACTGTAAACCTGACTGCCGAGAAAGATGACCTGACAGGAAACATTTGACATTTTACTTTTCCTGAGGTGCCCAATTTGAGACCGCAACAATGTGTTACTTGCGAAAATGTCATAAACATTTCCAAAAATATAAATCATTTTCCTGTAATGCTACAAATTGCTACAAGGGATTTTCTGTTCGTGTTTCAGCATTCTGTTGACTTTACAGCTATGACATTTTTAAAGAAGTCACTCATACCAATATAAACTGCCGAGCGTTTCTAGGTGCTTCAGTCTGGAACCGCGCGACAGCTACGGTCGCAGGTTCGAATCCTGCCTCGGACATGGATGTGTGTGCTGTCCTTAGGTTAGTTGGCTTTAAGTAGTTCTAAGTTCTAGGGGACTGATGACCTCAGATGTTAAGTCCCATAGTGCTCAGAGCCATTTGAACCTTTTTTATGTTGTTTAACTTGTCATCGATAAGATGTTCATTAGAGATGATCTGCTATTGGTGCTATGCTGAGATCCAATTAAGTAAATTCTGCAACTGGAACATATATGTATTGTCATTTCAATATAGCACGTCAGTGGAGAACTCTACTTTATGGTTACATCGACGTAATGACGTAACCCTAATCGTCAAGAAACATAAGACTTTTACTGTGTTTCAAGACTTTAAGACATTTTATTAGACATTTAAATGCAAATGTTTATTGTGTAAAGAGAAACTCTTTGAACTATGTCCACTTAAATATCACGTCAACGATTCTGATTACGACGGTATCAGATAAAAGGCAGCAACTTTGCTGCGGTACGAAGTCACACTGATCGTGTTATAAAATCGAGCAGCGCCCATTTGAATTTTCGTATCAAGTAAACAGCGAAAGGGTATTTAGTGAATCAAATTATGAGTCGACGTTGTCAATCAGATCATATCTCCTTCCTATCTTGTTTTCGCTTTGTCACCTCAATACATGACGACGTACGCACGTAAAAGACAGGCAGTACATTTACAGTAGGTACATTTTCTACGTCACTGCTGTTGTTGATGCAGTGTCTCACTGCTGGATGGCGTATATCCCGCACCGTGAGTTTAATGTCACTTCCTGTCACTAGAATCCACGTAGCCGTGTCATTCCGTGATGGGCTGACGGGCATACAGACTCATCTCCCTGCGTATGAGGACGTTTCAGTCTTTTACTTTTCTACTGGCTAATTAGCTGAAATTCGCAACGTAATGAAATGAATTAATTAGACCATATCTGAGTGTTTGGCTTTTGTCAGTTAACGAGCAAAGCCACAGAGCACAGAAGCGCTCCCCACATCATAAAGAGGATAGTTGTTCGGCTTCCAGAGCTCTCGTTCCTGATTTGGTTTTCTCTCATTTTCACTTCATGAAAATGCAATATTTGAGCAATTAAATATCCCTTAAATATCCCATGGATTTTATCTTTCTGAGAAAACGGTTTTTATACAAGAAATTTAATACAGGGTGTTTCAAAAAGACCGGTATATTTGAAACGGCAATAAAAACTAAACGAGCAGCGATAGAAATACACCGTTTGTTGCAATATGCTTGGGACAACAGTACATTTTCAGGCAGACAAACTTTCGAAATTACAGTAGTTACAATTTTCAACAACAGATGGCGCTGCGGTCTGGGAAACTCTATAGTACGATATTTTCCACATATCCACCATGCGTAGCAATAATATGGCGTAGTCTCTGAATGAAATTACCCGAAACCTTTGACAACGTGTCTGGCGGAATGGCTTCACGTGCAGATGAGATGTACTGCTTCAGCTGTTCAATTGTTTCTGGATTCTGGCGGTACACCTGGTCTTTCAAGTGTCCCCACAGAAAGAAGTCATAGCGGTTCAAGTCTGGCGAATAGGGAGGCCAATCCACGCCGCCTCCTGTATGTTTCGGATAGCCCAAAGCAATCACACGATCATCGTAATATTCATTCAGGAAATTAAAGACGTCGGCCGTCCGATGTGGCCGGGCACCATCTTGCATAAACCACGAGGTGTTCGCAGTGTCGTCTAAGGCAGTTTGTACCGCCACAAATTCACGAAGAATGACCAGATAGCGTGATGCAGTAATCGTTTCGGATCTGAAAAATGGACCAATGATTCCTTTGGAAGAAATGGCGGCCCAGACCAGTATTTTTTGAGGATGCAGGGACGATGGGACTGCAACATGGGGCTTTTCGGTTCCCCATATGCGCCATTTCTGTTTATTGACGAAGCCGTCCAGGTAAAAATAAGCTTCGTCAGTAAACCAAATGCTGCCCACATGCATATCGCCGTCATCAATCCTGTGCACTATATCGTTAGCGAATGTCTCTCGTGCAGCAATGGTAGCGGCGCTGAGGGGTGGCCGCGTTTGAATTTTGTATGGATAGAGGTGTAAACTCTTAAACTCTGGCGCATGAGACGATACGTGGACGTTGGCGTCATTTGGACCGCAGCTGCAACACGGCGAACGGAAACCCGAGGCCGCTGTTGGATCACCTGCTGCACTAGCTGCGCGTTGCCCTCTGTGGTTGCCGTACGCGGTCGCCCTACCTTTCCAGCACGTTCATCCGTCACGTTCCCAGTCCGTTGAAATTTTTCAAACAGATCCTTTATTGTATCGCTTTTCGGTCCTTTGGTTACATTAAACCTCCGTTGAAAACTTCGTCTTGTTGCAACAACACTGTGTTCTAGGCGGTGGAATTCCAACACCAGAAAAATCCTCTGTTCTAAGGAATAAACCATGTTGTCCACAGCACACTTGCACGTTGTGAACAGCACACGCTTACAGCAGAAAGACGACGTAGAGAATGGCGCACCCACAGACTGCGTTGTCTTCTATATCTTTCACATCACTTGCAGCGCCATCTGTTGTTGAAAATTGTAACTCTGTAATTTCGAAAGTTTGTCCGCCTGAAAATGTACTGTTGTCCCAAGCATATTGCAACAAACGGTGTATTTCTATCGCTGCTAGTTTAGTTTTTATTGCCGTTTCAAATATACCGGTCATTTTTGAAACACCCTGTATATCTACAATTTTTTTTAATAGTTTAGTATTTTTCGATATGTGTTACCTTTATTTATTGGTGTAGGAAGTCTATAGCCGTTTTTGATAAGAATTAAATATCACTCAGATTAGCAACGTGTAAGCAATTGAAAAGCCTAACATATCTGGTTAGTTAGTTGATAACTACAGCGTATCTAAAGGATCTAAATCCATTTTCATAATGAAGAATGCGTATCGTTTGAAGATGAACTATATCATGTGGGCCGGTAATAACATAGATAAACGTAAACTGAATGTTGCTGTTTTCTGTCACTGACTAAATAATTTTATTTGTTAATTTTTAAATGACTTTATATTCGCCACTGACTTTATTGTTTATTATGATACCCACAAGAGTAATTTTGATCATAGATCATTTCCAAGTGGTCCCAGATGCTGAAAGCAGTGCAATAGTCAACAGCCATAAAAATAATTAAGATGTGAGCCTGTATGGCTAGTGACAACCTTTCTCCCATAGACCCTCAGCATGTGATGGATCAGGTAAAAATTCATAAAACTGCACTGACGGAAAAACCGGAACACCGAAAATAGTTAATGTAGTGTAACAAAATGTCAATGTCAAAATGCAGATTCATAGATTCATACTCAATGTCAAATGTGTATGAATTCCTAAGGGACCAAATTGCTTTGGTCATCGGTCCGCAGACTTACACACTGCTTAAGCTAACCTATGCTAACAACAACACAAACACCTATGCCCGAGGGATGACTCGAACCTCCGGCGGGGGTGTCCACGCAGTCTGTGACATGACGCCTCAAACCTCGCGGCTACTTCGCGCGGCTAATAAAATGTCGGAAATAGGTTTGTCCAAGTAACATATTTAAGTGATTAACATTGCAAGACTAGGGGTTAATGTTAGCGCAATATAAGCCATCGCATGTATGGAATACTCCTACATTAATAGCAGTGTGCAACAATTAAAATGTAAATGGTATGAAAATAGCCATGTCCTGTCAGTTCTAATGTATTGATCACGAATGTCACAAAGACAATTCAAAATTAGCTCTAGTTTTCATTTTACACTGTTTTATTACTTTGAGATAATTATATACGGATTTTATTGTTAAGTTTAAAATCAAATATTATAATGGTTTGTCAAAGTCATAATAACTAGTAACGATGCATTACATTATTGTCTCTGGTCTTACTTGTGTGCAATATTTTCGATATAAACATTTTGATACCAATTTTAGTGAGGTTTTTGTCTCCCTCCTCTTCAACTTCAGTGAATTTATTAATGCATGTAATAATTTTTGAACATTTGTTTCCAGATTAACTATCATTTGTTCAAGTTCCTTGCTACTAAAGTGAACAAAAATGCCACGAGTTTGCGTTAACAGTGCTGACACGTTTTTCTGTGTGTGTGGAGAAGTGACATTTGCTTCACAAAAATAGCAAATAACTCCATTAATTAAAAAAGCTTACAGTTTTTATTCTGGGTGCAAAATAGATGATCAGGATAAACCCTGGGCTTCACATGAGATCTGCAACACTTGTGCCAGCAACCTCAGGAATTGGATGCATGGGAAAGGACGTTCAGTGCCCTTTGCAGTGGCCATTATCTGGCGTGAGCAAACTAACCATGTCAGTGACTGCTACTTTTGTATGGTTCCTCCTATCCAGAAGGGAATATCTAAGAATAAGAAGCGGACAGTGATCCATCCTAACATCCCACCTGTCACACGTCCAGTTCTACACAGGGAAGGATTTTCCAATATCTGAGCCACCGATAGAGTGCGAGATTACTTCTGATGGGGATTCTGAATGTCCGGAACCATGTACATTACAACATCCAGAATTTCTTCCAAATATATCATCAACTGATGATGCTCAATACTTGTCTCAAAATGAGTTAAGTGATGTAATTAGAGATTTGGAACTCTCTAAAGCTAAGGCTGAGATTTTAGCATCAACATTGCAGCAACTCAATTTTCTGGAAAGCAATGTAAATGTTTCATACTACCGCAGAAGAGAGCAACAATTCACTCCTTCTTTAACATGCAAGATAGTCTTGTGGCATGTATAGACATAAATGGTCTAATGAAAGCTCTCATAATTAATTACAACCCTGATGAGTGGAGACTCTTTATTGGTTCGTCAAACTTGAGCTTAAAAGCAGTGCTTTGACATATTGGTAATGAGCTTCCTTATAATACAGTTGGGCATAGTGTGCATATGAAAGAGTCTTACTAAAACATGAAAACCTTGCTAGAAGCCATCAAGTATGACGACTCTCAACGGCAGATTTGTCGTGACTTGAAAATGGTTGCACTGCTATTAGGTATGCAGTTAGGGTGTACTAAATATTGCTGCTTTCTCTGTGAATGGGATAGCCGAGCTCGTGCATCTCATTACAATAAACATGAATGGCCCACCGGAGAATCTCTTCAACCAGGTATAAAAAAAAAACATTAAGAGTAAACCTCCAGTACACCCTAAAAAGATTCTGCTCCCGCCCTTGCATATCAAGTTGGGTCTCATGGAAAATTTGTTAATGAACAAAGATGGTGACGCATTTAAGTACTTAAGGCAAAAGTTCTTTTACTTAAGTGATGCTAAAGTAAAGGAGGGCATGTCTATAGGCCCACAGATTCGAGAGTTTTTTGGAAAATATACCTCTGATGAAATAGTGCAAGGTAATGAGAAGCATGCATGGGAATGTTTTAAGACAGCCTGTTCACAGTTCTTTGGGAACAAACGAGCAATAAATTACAAGGAGATTGTAGATAACATGTTGTCATATTATGAAAAACTTGGTTGCCACATGCATTTCTTACATACTCATCTTGACTTCTTCCCAAAGATTGTGGTGCAGTATGTGATGAACATGGGGAGCGATTTCATCAAGATATTGCCACATTTGAGAAGAGGTAAGCCGGAAAGTGGAGCCCAACTACTTAGCAGATTACTGCTGGACCCTCGTAATGGATGTTCCCGAGTATGTGTATAAACGTCAAGCCAAGCGAAAATGGTCATATTCTGAAATTGTCTCTGAACAAAATATGTAATTGTATATACTGTACAATTAACATTTGTAACTCCTTATATACTTTTATGACCAATTAATTTATATATGTTCTTTCATGCTTCACATAGTTCTGGTACAATCTAGACTTACAAAATATTTTCATTCATGTAATATTATCTTCACGTTTTAATATTTTACTTTTGTGCTTCCAGGATGGCACTGAAATTTATCAATGCATAACACATAAAATAATTCAAGTAATTATTCACTTAAAATTTGTTATGCTGAATCTTCGAACATGAATGCATATTTAGTTAGTGAGTTACTTATACAAAAATGTAGATTACTTTTTTGAAAAGTTAGAGCTAAATATTTATGAAGTTGATGATTTTGTATCATTTTATACTCAAAATTACGCAATTTACACACTTTCATTTCAAAATTTGTTGTTCAGTGTAGCCGATGTAACAGCCAGAATGTTGAATGCAAGCATACAGATGTGCATGCTTTGTGCTGTATAGCTGCCGGATGTCAGTTTGTGGTATGGAGTCCCATGCCTGTAGCACATGGTCGGTCAGTATAGGGACAATTAATGCTGTTTGTGGACGACGCTGGAGGTGTCATCCGCGACGTCCCATATGTGCTCTATTGGAGACGGGTCTGTTTCGATCGAGCAGGACAAGACAACATGTAGACACTCTGTAGAGCATGTTGGGCTATAAAAGCGGTGTGTGAGTGAACGTTATTCTATTGGAAAGTCCCCTCTTGTACGCTGTTAATGAATGGCAGTACAACAGTTTGGATCATCGGTTTTACATACAAATTTGCTATCAGGACGTTTGAGATAATCACGAGAGTAAAGAGAGTCATACATAATCGCACCCCAGGTCCAGTCTATGCGGCGCATAAGGAGATTGGTCGCAGGACCTTAACCGGTCTCCTTCTAACCAACATAGGTCATCAATGGCAATGAGGAAGAACCAGCTTTCATCAGAAAATACAACAAAACCCTGGCCTGTTCACTAACGATCTCTCGCTTGTCACCATTAAATACGCAAATGGCTGCAGTTTGGGATCAGTGAAATGCAGGCCGCAGAGTGCAAGGCTCGGAGCTTTTTCTAAAGTGCGAGATCTGTAACAGTTCGTTGTGTTACTGTGGTACCAACTGCTGCTCAGATTGCTGCTGCAGATGCGATACGATGCGCCAGAGCCATACGCCGAACACGATGGTCTTCTCTCACGGTAATGCCACGTTCCCGTCCGGAACCCAGTCTTCTTGCGACTGTGAATTCTCGTGATCAGCAATCATGTGCATTGGCTACGTTGCTGCCAAGTCTTTCTTGAGTATCATGGAAGGGACATCCAGCTTCTCTTAGCCTTATTACATGACCTCGTCGAAGTCAGTGAGATGTTGATAATAGCGTCTTTGTCGCCTTAAAGGCATTCTTGAATAATATCAACTCACCCGTCCAATCTCAAACATAACTAATGTTCTCGAACCGTTACTGTGTGTTTTTAAAGCAAACCTTATTTGCACCCTCATAGTGGCGCACTAGCGCCATTTTTAAACGAATTCCGCGAAACTTGAACAGACATCATCTTTCAGATGGATAAACACGCCTACCGGCATTTGTTTATATCGCACAACTCAGTCTTGGTGTTTTGATTTTTTTTCGTCAGTATAGATTTGTGGCTAAGGCCTAGCTAGACAGTACGGGCCTGCCGGTGCGGTCTGTGGTCTTGAGCGACATTCCGGCCGCATCGTTGAAATGCTCTCTATTACATACCGTGGCGATCACATAAGAGTGTAGCGATGACTCAGCGGCAACCAGCCAGCCACATAGAACTGCGAAGAGGCGTCTCATAATGTATATTTGCCTCAGGCCGGAACCGCGGTGCACTTGCAAGGCTTTAATGGAACGTTCATCACTTAAATGAGTGATTTTCTTCGAAATTTGGGCCTCCTCCCCCTCCCGCCATTCCCCCTCCTACTGCCCCTCACGCGGTATTTATCCCGTAGCTGGGTAAAAATACGTGAGAATCATTTGATTAAGACGCTTAAATAAAACGTGTTTTATATAGAAAGTATACTGAACGGTATTTCTAACATGTAATTCAAAGGTTTTATTTTAAAAATGGCAGGTCTGAATAGCATTCGGATGGAGAGATAGATCGAGAATTATGAATAAAAAGGCTCCACATAAAAGGATTATCCAATTTAATGGATTCCTAAAATATTGATATTTTTATTGCCATATTATACACTGAGACGACAAAACTCATGTGGTATCTCTTAGAATGTGTCTGACCTCCTTTATCTCGCCGTTGTGCAGCAACTCGACGTGAGATGGACTCAACAGTTCGTCGGAAGTCCCCTGTATAAATATTGAGCCACACTGCCTCTATAGCCGCCAATAATTGCGAAAGTACTGCCAGTGCAGGATTTTGTGGACGAACTGACTTCTCGATTATGTCCCATAAATATTCGACGGGTGACCGAGTCATAGGCTCGAACAGTCCAGATTGTTGTTCGGATCTATCGGGAACAGTTGTGACCCAGTGACAAGGCCTATTATCATCCAATGTCATTCCACCGCTCTTCGGGTACAAGAAAGCCCATGAATGGCTGCAAATGGTCTCCAAGCTGCCGAACATAACCATTTCCAGCCAATTATCGATACGGTGGGACCACAGGACCCAGTCCACTAGATACCACACAGCCCCTACCATTATGAAGCCACCACCAGCATGCACTGTGCCTTGTTGACAACTTGGGTCCGTGGCTTCGTGGGATCTGCGTCACTCTCGAACCTCACCAGCTGCTTTGACCTCCTGAAACCGGGATTCACTTGACCCGTCGTTTAGGTTCCAACCAGTGTGGTCACGAGCCCAGGAGACACGCTTCAGGCGATATCAAGCCTCCAACATTTATTTCTGCGGCATTTCACACAGTGTTCCTTGTCTGTTAGCATGGACAATCTGCGCAAATATCGCTGCTCTCGGTATTTAAGTGAAAGCCGCCGGACACTGCATGGTCCGTAGTGAGAGAGAGAGAGAGAGAGAGAGAGAGAGTCATAAATTTGGTATTCTCGGCGCATTATTGACACTGTGGATCTCGAAATATTGAATTCACTAATGATTTCCGAAAAGAAATGTCCCATGTCTCCAGTTCCGACTACCATTCTGTGTTCCAAGTCCCTCTTGCAGCCATAATCACGTAGCTAGCCTTTTCACATGAATATTCTCAGTATAAATGACAGTTCTGCCAACGTATTGAACTTTCATACCTTGTATACGTGATACTACCACCATCTGTGTAATTGCAGATCGCTATCTTATGACTTTTGTACCTCAGTGTGTATGTTAAATGGCAGCAAACCTTTACTCACTTTGGAGATTATAGACTACATGTTCGTTTCTTTCTTTGCATCACATGATTACGTAGTTTTTCAGTCTATTGATTTATGTATATGGTTTCGACACGTCGCAAGCTGCTTGACATGTTGTTATTGTGGTCTCCAGTCCGAGTCCTGGTCTGATGCAGCTCTCCATGCTACTCTGTCATGCGCAAACCTCTTTATCTCTACTGCATCTTACATCCTTCTACATCTGCTTGCTGCATTCATCTCTTCCGCCCCCGCCCACACACAGCCATGCACGGACGCACACACACACACACACACACACACACACACACACACACAATTCCCTCCAGTACTAAAATAGTGACCCCTTGATGTCTTATCAAGGTGTTCTTTCTTGCAGTCAGCTTGTGCTACGATTTCTTTACTCCCCCGTTCTATTCAGTACCTCTTCATTAATCACTTGATCTACCTGCTTGCTCTTCAGTATTTTTCTGTAGCATCACATTCCAAAAACTTGTCTTGTCTTCTTGTCTGAACTGTTTATCATCCATGTTTCTCTTCCACACATGGCTACATTCAAACAAATACTTTCAGGAAAGACTTCCTAAAACTTAAAACTATATTATATGTTAACAAATTCATCTCGTTTAGAAACGCTGCCATCAACATTGACCATTCCGTTTCATTGCTCTTCCAAGTCCTTCGTTGTCTCTGACAGAATTACAGAGTCATAGGCAAACCTCAAACTCTGTATTTCTTTTTCCTGAACTCTAATTGCTGCCCTAAACTGTTCTTTATTTTCCTTTACTACTTGCTTACTGTACAGATTAAATAACAACGGCGATAGCCTGCAACCCTGTTTCACGTCCTTCTCAACAACTGCTTCCCTTCCATGCCTCCCGACTCTTTATAAGTAACGGCTGGTTCTTGCATAAGTTGCAAAAGGCTTTCGATCCCTGTATTTTACCCCTGATACCTTCATATTTCCAAAGAGAATGCTCCAGTCAACATTGTCAAACGCTTTCTCTAAGAGTACAAATGCTATAAACGAAGGTTTGCCCTTCTTTGATCTATCTTCTAAGATACAGCTAATTGTCAGTATTACCTCGCGTGTTCCTGGATTTCTCATAATCCAAACTGATCGTCCTCGAGGTCGACTTCTATTCGTTTTCTCATTCTTCTATACCGAATTCGTGTTAGTATTTTACAACCATGACTTATTAAAATAATATAACTCACACTTGCTGCTTAATATACACATTGTAAAAGTTTTGACACAAAATCATCATGAACACAGTAACATTGGCTATATATGTATTGCGGAATATCTCGACTGACTTCCTGTCACGCAGTGATTTCGATCAGCACGGCAGGAAATGTCCAGAATTATATATGACACTTCTTTCAAATCGGATAGTCCGAGGCACGCACACGTGTGAAACATTCGTTTCATTTCAGAGAGGTCATTAAGACTGGTGGGTACTTAAATTTTGTCTATACTGGAGATTAACTTAACAAAAAACAATGTTGTACTCATGAGTGTGTAGGCGTTCTGTCTGGCTAGGCCTTTACTGCGCCGCGCGGGATTAGCCGAGCGGTCAGGGCGCTGCAGTCATGGACTGTGCGGCTGGTCCCGGCGGAGGTACGAGTCCTCCCTCGGGCATGGATGTGTGTGTTTGTCCTTAGGATAATTTAGGTTAAGTAGTGTGTAAGCTTCGGGACTGATGACCTTAGCAGCTAAGTCCCATAAGATTTCACACACATTTGAACATTTTTGAGCCTTTACTGCACGTGTCAGTAACGACCACCATTTTCAGTGCACTGCTAGCCATTACAAATGCTACATCAGGAAGGCTGCTACACTGAAGTATGTGTCACTGCCAAGTAATATAGCTCCATGAAACTTGGACCACAGTAAGAATTGCTTCAGTATAGTACTGAAGATATTTGCAAGAAGTACGCGATGAGATGAACATGATAACACTTTTATTCAAAGACAGTAATTAAACTGAAATCATCACTATTCATGATGCTCTTCTGGACGTTAAAAGAAAGTGGGGCATGGTTGTTAGTAGGATGTGTGATTAGCAAGGACAGCAAAGACGTTCTGCAACGTGCTTCAACTCTGGCCGAAAGGTTGATAAGGAGTTCTTACTGTAGGGCGCTTATTTCTCCACCAGCGCGATTGACAACTGCTGCATGGTCTTTGGGCCACACGGACGCACTGCAATATGTCGCCCCACCGCATCCTAGGCGTGCTCTGTAGGATTTAAATCGAGAGAACGGGCAGGCGAATCCCTTCACAGAATATTCTCTCGTTCCAAGATCTCTTGAACCTGCGATGTTACACGATGTCGTGCATTGTCATCCATAAAAATGATGTCAGAGGTTCACCGGAAAATACGCACATAGGGAGGTGTACGTGACACCATAACATTAACCGGTGAGTGTACATAGATATGGAGGTAATCACGCCCATGCACCACAGTGCCCCCTAACACAATAACACCTTGACTACCGAACGGATCATGCTTTACGATGTTCCTGGGTGCATTACGTGTTCCCACATCTCACCATACGAGGGTACGTCCAGAACTGTCGAACACGATCGTTTTCGTGGTCCACGTGATACGGTGCGAGCAAGCACAGAATTGCGTGGGCGTACTGACATCCAAATCTCTGAAAACCCGAGATTTATCAATCAACGTCATTGTGACACTGTACTCCTTTCCCATGGGTGCATTCGGCCTTGACTTCATTTTTATGGATGACAAAGCTCAACTGCATCGATCTGCGCAGGTACAGGAGATCTTGGAATGAGGACATATCCTGCGAATGAACTATTTTTCCGACGCCCCGACTTAAAGCCCATCGAGCACGTCAGGGGTGCGTTGAAGAGACGTTCACATGCACCAGTGACTATCTATCAGTTGTCAGCTGCGCTATTAGAGGAGTGGAAGACCCCACCACGAGAACCTTGAGGCCAGCAGGGGAGCAAGTTCTAGAGCACGCATTGCTGTCCGCTATTAAGAACCATGTCCCGACTCTTGTAATGTTTGAGGTACATCATGAACCGGTGTGATTTCAGCATAACTATTGCCTTTACTCAAAACTGTCAGTCCTATTCGTCTCATTGCGTACATCCTTCGGTTACCTTCTGTTCTATACTGCAGCAGTTCTTTCTATGTATGGTCCGAGGTTCATCGAGCTGTGTTACATGGCAGTGACACATCATCATCATTCTCATCATCATGATCATCATTTAAGACTGATTATGCTTTTCAGCGCTCAGTCTGGAGCATAGTCCCCCTTATAAAATTCCTCCATGATCCCCTATCCAGTGCTAAGATTGGTGCCTCTTCTGATGTTAAGCCTATTACTTCAAAATCATTCTTAACCGAATACAGGTACCTTCTCCTCGGTCTGCCCCGACTCCTCCTACCCTCTTCTGCTGAACCCATGAGTCTCTTGGGTAACCTTGCTTCTCCCATGCGTGTAACATGATCCCACCATCTACGCCTCTTCGCCCTGACTGCTACATCTATACATTCCCAGTTTTTCTTTGATTTCCTCGTTGTGGACATCCTCCTGCCATTATTCCCATCTACTGGTACCTGCAACCATCCTAGCTACTTTCAAATTCGTAACCTCAACCTTATTGATAAGGTTACTTTCGTCCTTACGTTTTGCACATCTGTATATGCAGGGTGAATCACTTGAAACTTGCTCCGCAAATATTGCGGAAATGGAAAGTGCTGTTAATGCGCGGTTTTCACTGAACGGGTTGCTACTCAGGGGATCGTATTGTTACACAATCGACAGATTTTAATAAAACATATAAAGTGCACATTTGTGCAGACATAAATTTTTATAAATACAACAATGCCTATTGATATTAGCAGATGAAAGGAGGATAAATGAGAATGTCAGTGATGTTTGTTAGAGGAGTCTTTACGAGATATCATATTGTAAAAAGTTCCCACACCAACACTTGTATAATACCAGTGGTAGCACACACTAAAGAACAAAACAAGTGCATACACTAGTTATGAGGATTCTGACCGGTAACGAGACGACTGACCATCACAGGTTGTGTTCAAAATGACCACCAGCAGCGACAAAGCACGCTTTCAGTCTGGTGTGGAACGACTACTGCGCACGTGCTAGCATTTCGGCGGAAATATTCAAGCACGCTGCAGTAATATGTCGCTGCGTATCATCGGGTGTAGTTGGTACGTCCCTGTAGACAGCGTCCTTCAGGTTTCCTCACAGATAAAAGTCTACAGGTGTCAAATCCGGGGAAAGGGCCTGCCAAATTGCAGCGCCTCTACAATCAATCCAACGACTTGGAAAAGATTCGTGAAGACAGGCTGTAGTACTTCTTGCACTATGGGCTTGATAACGATCATGTTGGTACCACTGGTTTCTCCTAGTCTACAGAGGAAAGTGTTCTGGCATCTGTGACGATGGTCTGTTAGGTGACTGCGATAGTTGTGTGCATTCAGTGATATGTTTACGAAACAAGGGCCTATGAGTTGGTAGTTCACTATCCCACATCACATGTTTACACTCCATGGACGCTGACGTTCCACTTCACGAAGTCAACGGTGATTGTCAACAGATCAACAGCGCATGTTTCGGCGGTTTAAATGGCCATGATTGGTAAATGTGGCTTCTTCACTAAACAACATACATATACTTGGAGTAACCTGCCTTAATACTCTTCTACAGAAATTAACACGACTCTGATAATCGTTCTTGATGGAGAGAGACCTGACAGGGATGCACCCTATGTCCATGGAGAATGCGTAGGACAGTTGCCTGACTTATAGCACTTCATCGTACGATTGCGTGGGAGCTAACGCGCGTGTCAAACTGCAACAGCAGCCACTTGTTTGCTCCTGTTACGTTGTCTAGGAGTTACACTGACACTTCCACGTATCTGTTTGAAGACGTTGAAAAATAACTGCTGAGATGGTTGATGTCTATTGGGATATCTAGTCGGAAACACCGTACAAGAAGGAAAAGCATTCTTCTAACATTCTACTTACACCACGAATACGTCAGTATTTTCTGCATTGGTAAATCTCATCGTCCTTTCACGACCTGCTAAAATGGCTCTGAGCACTATGGGACTTAACATCTGAGGTCATCAGTCCCCTAGAACTTAGAACTACTTAAGCCTAACTAACCTAAGGACATCACACACATCCATGCCCGAGGCAGGATTCGAAACTGCGACCGTTGCGGTCGCGCGGTTCCAGACTGAAGCGCCTAGAACCGCTCGGCCACCAACGGCCGGCTCACGACCTACTGCCTGGACTCTCAAATACTGACTAACAAGTGGCATTGTACTTAAGGAACACACAAGTACACTGTTAGCAAACATAACAACATCGTAGCTAACAACTTAGCAGGAAAAAAAATGAAATGAGCGTATGGCATCGTTGGCCGAAGGGCCCCTATTCGGGGAAGTTCGGCCGCCAAGTGCAAGTCTTATTTCATTCGACGCCACATTGGGCTACTTGCGCGCCGCGGATGGGAATGAAATGATGATGAGGACAACACAACACCCAGTCGCCGAGCGGAGAAAATCGCCAACCCGGCTGGGAATCGAACTCGGGCCCTCTTGCATGGGAGGCGAGCACGTTACCACCCAGCTAAGCAGGCGGACAACTTCGTAGCTTAAATGGCACAGAGAAGTTTCGGTGGGGAAACTTTTCAAAATACCATATCTCGTAAACAACTCACTCTAGACTCACGCAACAAACCAGTTGGTACTCTAATTCACCCTACTTTTAGTTTGTTAACGTCAATAGGGATTATTCCATTTAAAAAACTGCATGCTTGCACAAAAGATACACTTTCTAAGTATTATTACTGTCTGTTTATTGGTTAACAATACGAACCTCTGACTACCAATCCGTTCCGTTCAGTGAAAACCGCAGATCACTAAGACTTCCCATTTCCGAAATATTTGCGGTGCTAGTTTTAGGTGATTCTCCCTGTATTACTGTGGAATGCGACAACAGCGGCCATTGTTACTGTAGGAGAAACTGAGAAGCGAAACCAGAAGCGCTGACTGATACACGATGGGCAAGCAGTTGATACACAACCCGCTTTCTGTACACCTCGCCGAGTACAGTTCTATCATTGCCACTCCCCAGCTGGACTGGAAGCAGGAGCCGCTGGAGACAGCTGTTAACTGAGACAATGGGCTAGCGTTCGTCACGTCAAGGTTTCCAGTGGTACAGTTTCACGCATGAGGCCTGCTACCTACTTCTCGTAAAAATTCTGAATCCAGCAGTTTTAGGCTTGGGGAAGCTGAGCAGAGGTAATCAGTGGATTCCTTCTGCGGCAGAGGAGGAGTAACAACCGTCAGCTCATTCCCACGAAATGCCGTACAGGGGACAATTGTTATTGTTATTTATATCATATAATTCAACGACCCTTCGCAGTGGGACACGAAGGAAGGCGAGCACGTTTTCGACTATTCAGCGATGATCTTACGTATCCGTCACTCGGAACTCGCCGCCTGCCTTCACCTCAATAGAAGGTGGAGCAGAGTGATTGTAGCGCATAATATACCACGTTGTTCTGAACACACATTTTCGCTCTGTCTCAGTCATAGGTGTGCCAAACCTGTGTTTCCCACCCAGTGATGTAGAACTTCGCGTTTTCACGTCTCGATTTCCGACCTCTGGCGTAGAACTTCGTATTTTCCCATTTCTGCAGTTAGCTCTGGTGGCACGACTCTCGCCTGTCGTATGAATAGAATTTTTTTTTGTACACTACCTCAACAGCATCTACGTGTCTCTTGCCTAATTGTCTTCAAAGACAGAAAGTACGTAACTGATGAACTGCGGTATTCATTCCTAGGGAATTCATCTTTAGGATGCTGCACTCAGTCGACAGAAACGGAACTCTTAGAGGATCACTTTGTTGTTCGTCTATCTGTCCGTCTGTCAAGGTCCGTTTTTCTCAGGAACGGGTACACGTACCAAGATGAAATTTATGTCGTATACTAGGGTCTATAAGCCCCTTTGCGATGAAACACTTAAGCTTCTAAGTCAATGGCATCACAAGATATGGCCATTTATGTCACATAGTTTGATACTCGCAAACTCACCCATTAAAAACTTAAGCGCGCTCCCTGTTGACCTAGAATCATGAAATTTGTCGAGCAGATGGCTCTCACAGTAAAATAAAAAGGCATAAATCAGGAAATTTCTAATCTATAACTACATCAGACTATTTTTTTGTCATTCGTTATCCGAATGTCTGTCCGTCCATCTATTAAGACCCCTTTCTCTCAGGAACAGGCAAACGTTTGAAACTGAAATTTATGTCACATAATAAGGTCTACGGTCCCTTGGTGGTGTAAAATACTTAAGCTTGGCCGGCCACTGTGGCCCAGCGCTTCTAGGCGCTTCAGTCCGGAACCGCGCTGCTGCCACGATCGAAGGTTCGAATCCTCCCTCGGTTATGGATATATGTGATGTCTTTAGGTTAGTTAGATTTAAGTAGCTCTAAGTCTAGAGGACGATGACCTTAAATGTTAATTCCCATAGAGCATAGAGTCATTTTTAAGCCACTTAAGCTTGTAAGTAAATGTAATCAGAAGATACAGCCATTTGTGACATACGTCACAAATAACCTATTCGGTACTTCCTGTTGACCTATAACCATGAGATTTGGAAGAAAAAAAATTTAAAAAATGTTAATTTGTAATTATATTATACGACAAATATATTTCTCTTGTACTTTATTAGCAAACATGAAAGTTAAAATTGAGACATTCTCGAAAATCTTCCAACTCCCGGGACCGGTGTATTACCAATATTAATGTCGATAACACGCAAAAATCGCTGATATTCTTGATTTCTGGGATGGATGAACTGTGTGTATACATAATTAAGTCTGTACGGAATCCTCAGAACGAGAAACCTACTCGCGCCTGGTCATTTTTTTTTCCAACTGTTCCTTCAACTATCTGAACCTAACACAGGTGTATCCACCGCGGGACACAATCTATCTCAGTCTACAGCGTTAATCTTACAGCAGATGGGTATTGATCGTTCTCCACACCTAAGGGTGGCGCATTCCAGCCATAACAATATAAAAAAATTTTGCTTATTGTGCGCACACACTATAGCAGGTCGAATAAATCTCTGAATTTCTAAGTGACTTGGGGCTATGCAGAGTGCAAAATACAGTACACAGAAACCACTTCTCGCTGCAACAATCACACTCAGCCTGCTTGGCAGAGGACTGAACTGAGCTTGGACGACAGATGGAGTAAGTCACACGACTCTGCTTCTATTGTATGCCCTCCTACGAAGCTGATTCATCTCTACACTAGAGTTTATAAACGGCACTAGCTGGTATGCCACTATGTCGGCAACCCATGATGTCTTGTGTTATCGTGTTCACAAATTAGGTCACAGAGACCACGAAGGCACCGAGCGAGGTGGCGCAGTGGTTAACAAACTGGACTCGCATTCGGCAGGACGACGGTTCAATCCCGCGTCCAGCCATCCTGATTTAGGTTTTCCGTGATTTCCCTAAATCGCTTCAGGCAAATACCGGGATGGTTCCTTTGAGAGGGCACGGCCGACTTCCTTTCCCGTCCTTCCCTAATCCGACGGGACCGGTGATATCGCTGTTTGGTCTCCTCCCCCAAATCAAACCAAACCACGAAGGTAGGGTATAGCCACCGCCCTAGACACATTAAAAATATAACGACTGTTGTAGAAATAGCCGGTCATGCGAACCAGAAGTGCCTGTGCTGTGTAATCAATGGCGTTTCATACCATCCTACCGAGTAATGGGCGTGTATGGCAATGTCAAATGTAATTTGACTGCTATTGACCTTTCCACGGCCTCCCCACATGGATATATACATTGTGGTGCTGTATACACAATCGGAATTCGTCTGAAAATAAGGTGTAATGGCACTCCTGTTACTGGGCGAACACCCCCTCTCTGCCACTGTGTTAAATAAACCCATATTAATGGTAATGTAACCTGACAGTGACGCTCTAGATGTCATTATTGACTTATCATGTACATAGTTGTGTTGTTCGAACAAGACAATTTCCTAACCTAAACAGGTTGACGAAACCTTATCGTCCTGCAAGGCTGAAAAAGAATATGAATTTCCTCCCAGGTACTTATTGTGGGATGTCATTGAAGTCCTGCACGGCCAATCTTGGTCCCGTCGATTCACTATTCCTCTGATAGTCTTAGGATCCAGTCTCGATACAACACAATCCAGCTTCTGTCGGTTTCCAACATCTGGTGGTGTACCTTTCCCTTCTCACAAAATGTAGATGTCTTTACTTGTACCTAGGTTTTGCGATTACACCAAAATGCATTTGCATTCCCTATCCATGTAGTGCACTTCATACCAATTTGATATTATTTTGTTGCATTCTGAATTCTGGATGTCACAATTTTAATGATCAGTAGTGTACTATAACCAGATAACATTAGATTTATATATACTGGTCATTAGCGATTTCCTCATGGCCTTAGCCTGCGTATGCATCCAACGCATTTATTGAACACACCTCCTCTTCCTCCTCTCTGTTTCCACCTCTTGCTTCCTCTGTTTGTCCACCTCATTGTCATACCTCTACCTGTCTGTCTCCACCCTTTTCTCTGTGTCTTCATCTCCTCCTCCCTCTCTCTTTGTCCATTGCCTCTACCCATCTTGTCTCACCATTTCATCCCCTCCCTCTCCCTGGCCATATGCCCCTCCTCCTGTCTCTTCCCATCTGTCCCCTCTCCTTCTCCTTTCGCACCTGCCCACTACCCCTCTATACTATCCATATGCCTCAGGCATCTCCTGCTCCCCCCCCCTCTCTCTGTTCATTTTGTCCTCCCCTCACTCTGTATGTCCTCTCCTCTGTCTGTCTCAATCTGTTGCTAGCCTTGTTCATTGGCCTGCAACACAGTTAAACAAAGTATGCCAATATTACTCAAACAACACGCCTGCCATGCAGGGCAGGCTACATATTGAGGTTTGGAAAACCATTTCTTCCTGTGACATGAAGGCTGCCATCCAAAGCAGTTTGACTTTGCAGGCCGCTTCTGTTCCCACACAACATGCCTGTTGTGCAGGGCAGCCTATACACCAGCAGCTGGAAACACTTTTTGCCTGTATCTCCTCTGCTATTGGGGCTGGGAGATCATAAACCCTGCAGTGCAGATACTTGAGAGACCTGCTGTTTCTGTGCCAAATTTGGTTGAAATCGATCCTGGGGTTTGAGAGGAAATCCTGGACAGCTGGACAGTACACTCATAAATACACACATGCCCACCTTTCTCTTTCTCTCTCTCTCTCTCTCTCTCTCTCTATCCAATATGCTGATGATCCAAGTTTGGTGCCAATGCACATGCCCACAGACCCTGCAATGGTGCCGCAATTGGGCAGGGGACTGTATTTAAATGATACATAATAGAAGAGTCATACACTTCGCCAAATATCCTGACTTGATGGTGATCAAAGGATTGTGTGGAAAGTGATCAGGAATCCTACAGTCACTTGCTCCATGACACAAGCAGAGGTATGGGTACAAGTTGTTCCACAAACCATTTCCTGACGTCTTGCAGTTGGAAATTTGCAATCCAGGCCCCATTCTCATACAGTGCCATTAACTCCAAGACACTGGTGACTACATCTACAGTGTTGCCAAGACAGAACGACGGGGAGTGTTACAGATTGGTAATAGGTGGTGTTTAGTGAAGACTCCCAATTCGTTTTCGGGACTGCTGATAACCGCTCACAGGTGTTGAGGCAGTTGGTAAACGTTACAGTTCAACTCATACTATCGCTCGTCACACCACCCATACAGTAGGAATAATGGCGTTTGGGAACATAGCCTACGATAGCCGATCCCCTCTCATTGTGGTATGTAGAATGTTGATGGTGTTGATGGACAAGCGTTACGTTGATGATGCTCTACAATGCGATGTGGGATCTTTACTACATAGTGTTCTAGGGTCACTTTTCCAGCAAGATAATGCTCGTCCGCATACACGTCAAGCTGCTAAAGACTTTCTGCGTCTTGTTCAGACTCTTCCGTGGCCGGCCTGCTCCCCAGACTGTCCCCCACATGACATGTGTGGGACCAGCTGAAACGTCAGAAGCTGAAACTTCGTGCAATTGGTTATTGATGTTGCACTGTATTTGTCTACTTCCACTCACTGTATTTGTAAACTTGTCTGTGAATTGGGGAACAAGCACATCTCTCATCTGTATCATTATTTCGATTAAATTTCATTACGATCCGATGATCCCTTCTTTGTGTGCTATTTTCAATGTGGCAGAGTGTACAATAAAAATTAGTGCAAGATGTTGAAAAATTTTTGTATGATATTAATCACAGTGGTAAAGCATATCACTAATGCGGAATGAAATCTAATAACACATGACAAATTTTCGTTAAGGAGCATTTTCTTCACAATGTCATTTATGAATTATGCACATGAGGCATTCGTATGGTTCTGAAAGTGAGAAACCAGAATTCTGCACAGGTATTATAATTTGGTAAAACCACGTGAAGATAACTTGACAACCAGTCACAGAGACATTGAGACCTGAGACTCTGTTAATCTTGGAGAGAACCCCCATTTGAATGGCAATTCATACACAGTGAGACTTTCAGTTTGGAGTGCGCAAAGCCAGTTCACACACCGTTTCCAAAACTACCTCAGAAAAGCAATCAGTAGGAAGCTCGGAACTTCCGAGGAGGGTCATCAGTAACTACCTGACAGCAGCGAGAACCACCGATGAGTGCCACGCCGAAGCACACAGACGGCGGCACCACCGAGGCATCCGTACACTGAATGTGGAGCAAGGCTCAAATTTAGCCAATCGTACCCATTGAAGAGCCCGCCTTTTCTGGGGTTTTTAGCCAATTACCACAGAAAGAAAGGAATTCTAAAATACTGCTCGTCACAGAAACAGACCGATTAAAAACATTTCATCTTCACTTTCTAGTTGCAGATAATTTCAAATGTTAGTAAATATGACGAAGAAACTTCAAACACCTCTACTTTTAGTCTAAATTATGATGCAATGCTTGCAAACAGAAAAACATGCCAGGCGTTGGAAATAAATAGGAAGTAATGTTAGAAAAATTTTCAAGGTAATTTATTTTTTCTTTTACTTCCGCTGGGTTCTAGGCGCTCAGTCCGGAACCGCGCGACTGCTACGGTCGCAGGTTCGAATCCTGCCTCGGGCATGGATGTGTGTGATGTCCTTAGGTTAGTTAGGTTTAAGTAGTTCTAAGTTCTAGGGGACTGATGACCACAGATGTTTAGTCCCATAGTGCTCAGAGCCATTTGAACCATTTTACTTCCGCTGGTGAAACAACAAGAAACACAAAAGTATTTGGGCTGGCGAAATATATGAATACTCTCGAAGATTATAGATACATATGATGCGTATTTTATCGTGAACACATAGAGGTGTTCCGGGATAAAAAATAAAATATCGTAAAAGTTGTGAAGTAGTTTCATCTTTGCAACGAAAATTGTCGTCGTTGAAGAATCTGCGTTTTGTTGGACCTCATATAAACTTCCGGTGAGAAAGTTGTTAAGAGAATTATAAAATTAAATTTGGTTTATTTGAGACCTTATTACTACAGCGTGCCATCTACAAATGAGACCTACTTGCGAGACACTCCGAGCTTGGCAGCGAGTGAAGACATTCTTGACGCTCTCAGAATTCTTGTTCCGACAGCTTGCCTTAATACGACCGAGAATATTCCCTACAGAAAGAAGGGTTAGTTTCATAGTTCTAGCAGAGTCTTCATCACTACACCTATCACAAAAAACACCGATATTAGCAACATAAAAGTGTCTGTCGATATTTTCAGGCCACCATTTTTTTTGCAGTAGTGCCAAATATAATTTTGTTCGTATAGTTTCGCGAAAACGAAGTTTTTACCAGGCCTATTGTCATGCCTCTTAAACAAATGCTTAGGTCGAAAACGTAGCTCTTGAGATGGCTAAATCCCTTCAGTCCATCACAAATTTGGGGTCATCGTCACATTTTCTGGACTTAGAACTGATGTCATTTGGAAAGATAAGAATATATGTTTCAGAGCGCTCTCACTCAGTTTGGTTTTGAAGTTATGCAATATCACTCATAACTATATGTAAATAAGAACTAGTTCACCTAAAAACCATCGTCACATTTTCTGAACTTAGAACTGATGTCATTTAGAAAGAGAAGAATATATGTTTCAGAGCGCTCTCACTCAGTTTGGTTTTGAAGTTATGCAATATCATTCATAACTATATGTGAATCAGAACGAGTTCACCTAAAAACCATGCAAACAGGAGTAGCGCATTGTGACGATATATCAGCTGGTATATTCCATAGCAAGGTTTGGTGAGGGGTGAAATGTAAGTGTCAATCTCTCTGACTCTAATTTCGTGATGTTGATTATAGTGATTTTTCTTCGCAAGGCTACTGTCTCCATGGTTTCTAACAGGTCATCAAAAGGTTAAATGTGTGTGAAATCTAATGGGGCTTAACTGCTAAGGTCATCAGTCCCTAAGCTTACACACTACTTAACCTAAATTATGCTAAGGACAAACACACACATCCATGCCCGAGGGAGGACTCGAACCTCCACCGGGACCAGCCGCACAGTCCATGACTGCAGCGCCCAGACCGCTCGGCTAATCCCGTGCGGCAACAGATCATCATCGAGGACAGTTTCGCGCTATGCATATTTTTGCTGCCAGTGTACGCCGGTTCTCTCAACAAGGGATTTGCTGTTCACACTTCACTTACGGAGTAAAAGCTCTCCGATACAGCAACGCCAAGAAAGGACCTTAGAAACAGACTAACCCTGACACCTCAGACGACTAACTCAAGAGTTTACTTGTGCTCATGGTGTCAACATTTTTCTCACAGGTTTTCGACTGAACGAAATTCCAGACGTGATGGAGACAACTGTAAGTGATAAAACCGTTTCTAAAGCTGGTTATTGTCCAGCACACTCAAGTAATATTTCAAATGGAAATTGCTGTTTTCAGCACATGATTGTGCCGTCTTCAGATCATAAGACGATGCAACAGTCCACACACAAGCACTCTGTGGTTGTCAGTGTGTTTTTTCCAGTGTGCTGGTGTGTGGACTACTGCCTCCTCTTACGATTTGAAGATTGTCGGTGACGGGTGAAACCGGTAGTTTCCATTTGAAACTATATGAGATTGTGTGGGACAAGGAGAATTTACAGTTTTTGATGTGCTGCCGCCGAGGACGCTTGTGCAGTACCTCTGCCGCGCATCTCTGCTGACAAATTCCGCCTGCTGCCCACATACGAGGGACTTGCAAATCCAACGACAAAGAATGGGTGAACTCGATGTGGTTTCGTCATGGTCCAGAAGGACCCTAGGATGCTTGTTGTTCCCAGAACTCGTAGGGCTCTACCTGTAAATCTCAGAGAATAATGGGCGAGTCGGTAGTCAAGCGAGGATACACAACATCAGCATCAAACCACCTTCAACCGCCACCATTCAGGAGAGAGTTTCCTGTTTCTCGAGCGTCCCGATAAAATTTAGCGGTGATACTCTAATGACCGTAAGTACTGAGAACATCTCTTCCATTGCTACTCGCCACACCACGACTGATAATCATGTCAATGAACCCAGTCAATTCGTAGGCCATTATGTACCTGCTTGTAAACAACAATGACCCGTAAGGAAAGTCTTAGAACAGGAACAACAACGAACAACAAGCTGACTACGGTATCATGCGTAGCATAATCAGTACACATTTCTCACACCAGTAGTCGTTAACCACAGGTTGAATAAGATATGATATCCAATGTAAAATGCTCGCCTGCATGTGAAGTGTTGCCCTTAAATGTTTATCAGTGAGGACCTGAAGAACTATGTACGAAACCTTTGTTCAGCTTTTTCCGCTAGGATATCGATTCGTGATCTATGCAAATAATTCGGATAAAATTCTTTCTCTATTTAGTTTGGACTAATTAGGGACTCGGCTCCTTCGGGGAATACTTCCTTGTGCTGGAAAGTGTGATGAGTCTCTTAAAACTGGGGTGTTATTTTTATGTTCCTGATAACGAAGAGAAAGAGAGAGAGAGAGAGAGAGAGAGAGATCCATCTGCTGAGATGGAGCCCCGGAGCGGGTCCGAAAGTGCTATGGCTGTGAAGGCATTTCAGAAAAATAGTGTCCGTATTTCTGCTACTAGACGAGAATACCGTCGTCGTTTCAACATTACGATAAATTGTCTGTACCATCGGCACATGCTATCAGGCTATCGGTAAAAAACTGTGAAACAACAGGAAGCTCACTTAAGCTTAAATCGATATTAAGGTGCAGAAGTTGTGGCTCACGGGAACGAACAGACGAGGTGCCAGATGTTGTAACCAGCAGTCGAAAGCGTTCTGTGGGTCAAATTTTGGCTGTAGTGGGAACGTCCAGTTGTAGTGAGCACAGATTTTTACGGAATTACTTAAAGTTTCAACCGTACGAAATAGAGGTTGTGCAACAGTTAAAAGAAAGTGATTCTGAAAAGCGAATGACTCTGTCTGTTGAATTGTTGACTAAAATCAGGGACAATGAAGGCTTCTTAAATTTGCTATGTGTGAGTGATGAGGCACATGTTCATCTACGTGGTTATGTCAAGAAGCAAAACTGCCGTTACTGGTGCGAAGATAGTCCTCACGAATATACTTTCCGCCCATTATACAAACAGAAAGTCACTGTAAGGTGTGCTCTCTCTTCAGTGGGCAAAAGTGGCCCTTTCTTTTTTGAAGATGATGGCTCTGAGCACTATGGGACTTAACATCTGAGGTCATCAGTCCCCTAGGACTTCGAACTACTTATACCTAACTAACCTAAGGACATCACACACATCCATGCCCGAGGCAGGATTCGAACCTGCGACCGTAGCGGTCACGCGGTTCCAGACTGAAGCGCCTAGAACCGCACGGCAGTTCGTGCAAAAGAGTATAGGTAGCAGCAAATTTGTGCTACGTCTCATTGTACACAAATTTCAATTGCAGCAATGCGCAGAGTGTTCGGCTACCATATCATTTCAAGAAATGGAGACATTACGTTTCCTCCCAGCTACCCCGACTTACCGGTCGGCGATTACTTCATTTTGGGGTACCTGAAATACAGGGTGTACGCTAGATGTCTAACACAATTACGGAACTGAATGACACGATTAGTGCAGAAATCAGGATTATTCCTAAGGTGCTATGAACGATCTGCATCCTACATTGCCTGTGTCTGTAGTTAACAGTAGTGGCTACTTAAAGGACATAAATTTCAAAACGCGAACTGTACGTGAAATGGTAATACTCAAGGGTTTCATTGCTGTGATTAAAAATATATAACAATATTATCCGAGGCCTGTTTTGTTGTATCCAAATAGGGCAGTTTTTCTGCCACACCCTGTACGAATCTCTAAAGTTTCTTTAAATTAAAGTGGATGGGAAACAAAAGAAAGGGAAGGGAGGGAACTATTGATATCAGCTGCATCGGGAATTTATGTGTAATCAGTGGTGACAAGTGGTGAAGAGGGATTCGATCTCCGGATTTCCTGTTTAGTGCGACGTTGCGTTAACCAGTGCGCCACCTGAAGACAGTGTTTATCGCAAAAGCGTGGAGTATCACGGTACGCTCCGCGGCTGACTCACTCCCACCCGGCACCGCCTACCCGCAGTCTCGGTCCATGTCTTTCAAGGTCGCAAACTATAGATTCCCGCTGGAGGTTGAACGTAAATATGTATCCGCACTGAAGGCTGTAGATTCTTTGCCTATCGAGCAAAATCAGTTTAAAATGCATGGTTTCTGTTCTTCTGGGAATGGCGGAAAGAATAGACACCTCCCATTCATATGATTAAAATTTCTCCGACCACCATTTCACCTAGGCTACGTCTACCACAACTGACTTCTTATGTCGGCAATATGCTACGACATTCGTAGTGCTCATTACTGAGTATTAGCTACGTAAATTTAAGTTGCATTATTATCTTCCTATAAACGTATCCACAAATCGGATATATATATGAAATATTATCTTGAAATATCAGGATGAGGCAGAACGCAACCAGGATAAAGTATCATGTTAGCTGCAGTCCCGTATGAGGTCAATAAGCCAATTAGAGAATGCACGCTCATGAGGTATATATGCGATAGATATTCAGGGTGTTTCAAAAATGACCGGTATATTTGAAACGGCAATAAAAACTAAACGAGCAGCGATAGAAATACACCGTTTGTTGCAATATGCTTGGGACAACAGTACATTTTCAGGCAGACAAACTTTCGAAATTACAGTAGTTACAATTTTCAACAACAGATGCCGCTGCGGTCTGGGAAACTCTGTAGTACGATATTTTCCACATATCCACCATGCGTAGCAGTAATATGGCGTAGTCTCTGAATGAAATTACCCGAAACCTTTGACAACGTGTCTGGCGGAATGGCTTCACGTGCAGATGAGATGTACTGCTTCAGCTGTTCAATTGTTTCTGGATTCTGGCGGTACACCTGGTTTTTCAAGTGTCCCCACAGAAAGACGTCACAGGGGTTCATGTCTGGCGAATAGGGAAGCCAATCCACGCCGCCTCCTGTATGTTTCGGATAGCCCAAAGCAATCACACGATCATCGAAATATTCATTCAGGAAATTAAAGACGTCGGCCGTGCGATGTGGCTGGGCACCATCTTGCATAAACCACGAGGTGTTCGCAGTGTCGTCTAAGGCAGTTTGTACCGCCACAAATTCACGAAGAATGTCCAGATAGCGTGATGCAGTAATCGTTTCGGATCTGAAAAATGGGCCAATGATTCCTTTGGAAGAAATGGCGGCCCAGACCAGTACTTTTTGAGGATGCAGGGACGATGGGACTGCAACATGGGGCTTTTCGGTTCCCCATATGCGCCAGTTCTGTTTATTGACGAAGCCGTCCAGGTAAAAATAAGCTTCGTCAGTAAACCAAATGCTGCCCACATGCATATCGCCGTCATCAATCCTGTGCACTATATCGTTAGCGAATGTCTCTCGTGCAGCAATGGTAGCGGCGCTGAGGGGTTGCCGCGTTTGAATTTTGTATGGATAGAGGTGTAAACTCTGGCGCATGAGACGATACGTGGACGTTGGCGTCATTTGGACCGCAGCTGCAACACGGCGAACGGAAACCCGAGGCTGCTGTTGGATCACCTGCTACACTAGCTGCGCGTTGCTCTCTGTGGTTGCCGTACGCGGTCGCCCTACCTTTCCAGCACGTTCATCCGTCACGTTCCCAGTCCGTTGAAATTTTTCAAACAGATCCTTTATTGTATCGCTTTTCGGTCCTTTGGTTACATTAAACCTCCGTTGAAAACTTCGTCTTGCTGCAACAACACTGTGTTCTAGGCGGTGGAATTCCAACACCAGAAAAATCCTCTGTTCTGAGGAATAAACCATGTTCTCTACAGCACACTTGCACGTTGTGAACAGCACACGCTTACAGCAGAAAGACGACGTACAGAATGGCGCACCCACAGACTGCGTTGTCTTCTATATCTTTCACATCCCTTGCAGCGCCATCTGTTGTTGAAAATTGTAACTACTGTTATTTCGAAAGTTTGTCCGCCTGAAAGTGTACTGTTGTCCCAAGCATATTGCAACAAACGGTGTATTTCTATCGCTGCTCGTTTAGTTTTTATTGCTGTTTGAAATATACCGGTCATTTTTGAAACACCCTGTACATTGAAGTGACAAAAGTCATGGGATAGAGATGTGCACTTTTACAGTTGGCGGTAGTATCGTGTGCACAAGGTATAAAAAGGTAGTGCCTTCGTGGACCTGCCATTTACACTCGGGTGATTTATGTGAAAATTTCCGACGTGATTATGGAATGTTACTTGGAGCTGCACGCATGGGACATTCCATTTTGAATATCGTTATAGAATTCAATATTCCAAGATCCACTGTCTCAAGAGTGTGCCGAGAATACGAAATATCAGGCATTACCTCCCACCATTGTCAGCGCAGTGGCTGACTGTTGTCGCTTCACGACCGAGAGCAGTGACATTTGTGTAGAGTTGCCAGTGCTAACAGACAAGCAACACTGCGTGAAATAGTCGAAGAAATCAACGCGCGACGTGCGATGAATGTATTCATTAGGACGTGCGGAGAAATTTGGTGTTAATGGGCTATGGCAGCAGGCAACCTATGAGGGTGCCTTTGCTAACAGGACGACATCGCCAGCAGCGACTCTCCTGGGCTCGCGACCACATCGATAGAACCCTAGACGACTGGAAAACCGTTGTTACGGTCAGATAATTCCCGATTTCAATTGCTACGAGCTGATAGTACGTTTCTAGTGAGGCGCTGACCCCACGGAACCATGGACCCAGGTTGTTAATAAGACACTGTACAAGCTGGTGGTGACTCGATAGTGGTAGGGACTGTGTTTACATGGAACGGACAGGGGGCTGGCCGTTGTGGCTGAGCGGTTCTAGGCGCTTCAGTCCGGAACCGCGTGACTGCTACGGTCTCAGTTTCGAATCCTGCTTCGGGCATGGATGTGTGTGATGTCCTTAGGTTAGTTAGGTTTAAGTAGTTCTAAGTTCTAGGGGACTGATGACCTCAGATGTTAAGTTCCATAGTGCTCAGAGCCATTTGAACGGACAAGGGCCTCTGATCCAACTGAAGCGATCGCAGACTGCAAATGGTTAAATTCGACTACTTGTAGACCTTTTGCAGCCATTCGTGGACTTCATATTCCCAAACATGACACCGGAACAGACTTGTTCGCTATTGGTTTCAAGTACACGCTGGACAATTCGAGTGAATGATCTGACATCCTCGACTGCCCGACATGAATCGCATCGAACACCTGTGGAACATAATGAAGACGTCATTTCGTGCCCAAAAACCTGTAGCGGTTATGTTTTCGCTGTTCTGGGAGGCTATAGAGGCTCAGTATTTCTGCAGGCGACTTACAACGACTTGTTGAGTCCATGCCACGTGGAGTTTCTGCACTACGCCTCGCCAAAGGAGCTCTGACACGACGTTACGAAGTATCCTAGGACTTTTGTAACCTCAGTGAATGACACGTCCTTCTTCCTGCAGATGAAGTTAAATGAAGAATTTAGAATTCGGAGTACCTACCAGTACAGAGACAAAGTAAGCATATTGTAGAAAGATTCAGTTTAAACATACGATGACCAGTAGATGTAAATAAGAAACCAAAAAAAATACAATACTTATCTAGTCGTGTGTCTGTTTGCTGTACTTTTTATATCTTCTGCTATCAGTAAATAACGATTTATTAACATATTTATAAGTGCGTATATTCATCATTAAATGACGTTTATATCCGTGACCAGATTCAGACGCGAAGACGGGAAACATCTGACTCATTCACCTGTCTTTACCTAGTTAGTAGCCAGATGGAAGAAGCTCTAGTCAGACGACCGACCTTATGAGTCTGAGTTAAGGAAATAACCTGTGTTGTCTTCTTTTTTATTTTTTTAGTTAGGTTCTAAGACTTGCAAGGAAACACTTGGTAAGTTAAGTGGAGACGGTAAAAAGTGCTGAACCTGGTCCAGCGATCGCCTGTGGGGTTTTTCTGGATGCAGGTTGTTACAGAATTCTAAATCAGTGATGTTAAAGTTAAATTCAACTTACAGGACAAAGTAGGTCCATCGCAATAAGAGCGCCGGAGACTGATCGAGGTCCACCAGTAAAATGTTATCTTTGTCAGCCGTAGCATAATGGAGTATCATATAGTAATCGCGTGGATCATGCGGAAGTCAACAAGAATGCTGTTACGAATTTATGAGGTGGGAGGGAACCAAAAACTTGCAAGAATAGGTATACGGCAACCCTAGACACACTATGAGTTATCAATAGAAGTACAGCCGGTACGGATTTCTAAAACATTATCGATCTGTTCCTCGTGATCGTCTCCAACCTACAGATAGAACGTGCCAAATAGTAATTGACGCATCTGCATGAGCTACTTCTGGCTGGAGTGTATCGTAAATTGTTAGTGGATCTTTCGGTTTTCGCTATCGACATATCAAACCTTTTCTAGAGAAATGGGCCAGAAAACCGTATTACTACAGCTTTTGGAGAGCTGATTCACGGCAAAGTCTGAAATGCCATGTGTTCACGTGGATATAGTACAGACTTTTGCTGCTGCTTTGGCAGCGTTTCAGGATCTGTAGAAGAAGCGATGTCACTCATTGCCTGAAAGCTTTCGTGGCTGGAATTCCCACCATTTCTACCTTCTGCCTCTGCAATGCGCGCAGGAAGCCCGCATTAATAGTAGAACGAAAGTTGGGTGCCATTAAACGTGCTGGTGCGCTGTGCCATTACTACAGTGCCGAATGCAGGCTTACATTACTCAGTCTTTTACCGCCTCTTTTTGCTGCATAAGAGCGCTCTTACGTCATTTACATGAGTCTATTATGCTTTAACATCGCTCTGCAGTCCTACCTACGAAAACAGCCGTGCTATACTCACACACTGGATGTTATCCACGTGAGAGGGAGGAAAGCGTTTTCCCCTCGAAGTTCCTTTTTTACATGCAGGGTGGAGAAAATTTAAAGGCATCAAAACCTTAGTCGCACGCTATATATCAACGCACTTCACTTCTGTGCGAAAAATTTTTCTATCGGTTATACTTTTATTAGGTCCATGAATGATGGAGCGTCAATCCTTCATATGTATTGAGGTTGTAAGTAGGCTGTTTAGGTTTTCTTATTGGCAACGTTACGTAGCGCTCTGTATGTATGTAAGTAGGCTGTTTAGGTTCTTACATTGGTAACGCCGCCGCCGCGTAGCGCTCTCTGTATGAAAATCACTGGCTGTGCTGTGTGCAGTCTGTGGCTAGTTTGCATTGTTGTCTGCCATTGTAGTGTTGGGCAGCAGGATGTGAACAGCGCATAGCGTTGCGCAGTTGGAGGTGAGCCGCCAGCAGTGGTGGATGTAGGGAGAGAAATGGCGCAGTTTTGAAATTTGTAAAAATGGATGTCATGAACTGCTATATATATTATGATTATTAAGGTCAATACATTGTTTGTTCTCTATTAAAATCTTTCATTTGCTAACTATGCCTATCAGTAGTTAGTGCCTTCTGTAGTTTGAATCTTTTATTTAGCTGGCAGTAGTGGCGCTCGCTGTATTGCAGTAGTTCGAGTAACGAAGATTTTTGTGAGGTAAGTGATTTGTGAAAGGTATAGGTTAATGTTAGTCAGGGCCATTGTTTTGTAGGGATTATTGAAAGTCAGATTGCGTTGCGCTAAAAATATTGTATGTCAGTTTAAGCACAGTCATGTATAAATGTTCAAAGGGGACGTTTCAAGGTCTTATGCCGTAAATCAGCATGAGGACAGTGTTTTTCAGAATACCTTACTGTGTAACACAGTCTACCATAGTAATTTGGGATGGATGGCAACTTAACCTTTCTTTACAGCTGTAGAAAAGCGGCAATGGCTTTGCTCTGCGAATAGCGTTAAGCTACGCAGACAGGTTTAGGACTCAATGTAAGCCTCTGATCCCCTGATCAGACAACTCACAACAATCTCAGACCCCTCAATCCAACACGAAAACACACGATGCAGAATTTACAGTTACAGCTGGCCTGTACAGAAATGAATATTTGACATTAGAATATTTATCAAAATGGACTTCATTGTTGTTGTCCAGTATGACTTCTCTGTTGCCGCCGTTTCCTATCGATCAAATACTTTATGAACAAAGAGTATTATAGATACCTTTCGCAAAATGGTAAAATGCGTTCAAAATGGCTCTGAGCACTATGGGACTTAACAGCGGAGGTCATCTGTCCCCTAAAACTTAGAACTACTTAAACCTAACTAACCTAAGGACATCACACACATCTATGCCCGAGGCAGGTTTCGAACCTGCAACCGTAGCGGTCGCGCGGTTCCTGACTGAAGCGCCTAGAACCGCTC
Source organism: Schistocerca cancellata (assembly GCF_023864275.1). Classification (NCBI taxonomy): domain Eukaryota; kingdom Metazoa; phylum Arthropoda; class Insecta; order Orthoptera; family Acrididae; genus Schistocerca; species Schistocerca cancellata. Next base: position 474,526,058 of record NC_064627.1, read on the forward strand.
CGCCACACCGGACGGCGTAAAATATGTATTTAACATTATGAGAACTGTCTGGAGGATTGATTAATCTTGCCTTGTAACATTAGTCACGATGATTTTGCTATGTTTGTATTGCGAACGACTGAAAGCAAGGGGAACCTACATCCGCAAATTTTCCTGATGACACGCAGCTCCGCTGTATAGTTCAATGATGGTAGAATCTTCTTGTGTAAAATATTTCTGAGGTAAAATAGTCTTTCCATTGGTTGCAGTGTGAAATGTTAGATTCCATAATCGATTTGTTATGCTAGACAATTAAAAAAGACAATGAATAGATTTAAGTAAGGTGTAGTGAGAAATGCGGAATCTAGTGACAGGAAGAAAAGGACTTCTGGTCGGGTGGATCAAAAATACAAAATAATGCTAGAATAATGCATGAGTAGATCTAACAGAAAAAAAAAGAAAACAGGAATGCGGGATCAACAGCAGAGTGACGCATTATCAAAATCTAGTCCACGAAACCAACGTCCACCACGGTAGTACAAATTTATATGCCAGCTCCGTAGATGATGAAGATATTGAAATAATGAATGGTGAGATAAAGGAAATTATTCACGTAAGGGAGACAAAATTTGATTGTAGTGGGAGACTGGAAATCGAAAGAAGGAAAAGGAAGAGAAATGAAAATAATAGGGGAATATGGATTGGGAAAAGGAATAAAAGATGGATCTGCCTCGTAGAATTTTACGCAGTTGATCATAACTAATATTTGGATTAAAAATCGTGGAAGCAGCCTGTTTATGTGGAAGAGACCTGGAGACAAAGAAAGTCTGGACTAGATTTCATTATGTTTCAAAACCAGGTTTTAAACTCCAAATAATTTCCGAGGCAGATGTGGACTCTGGCCATATGGCCGTAATTTATTGATTATGAGCTGTAGATTAAAGCTGAAGAAACTACAGGAAGATTGGAAATTAAGGAGAAGAGACCTAGATAAGTTGAAAGAACCAAAAATTATTTAGAGTTTCAAAGAGAGAATTAGGCAATGATTGACTCTAAAAGAGGGAAGGAACACAACGAAAAGCAAGTCGGCCATCTGAACGTATAAAATAATGAAGGCAGCAGAGGAAAAAACACACAAAAAGGCAAACCTCAGTAGAAATCATTGGATAACACGTGATGAAAGGAGAAAACATAAAATTACAGGAAATGGAGAAGGCGAAATTGAACACAGACGACTAGAAAATGATACTTGCAGAAAACACAAAACAATAATGGCTAGACCAGAAATGGAAAGATGTAGAAGCATACATGACTACGGGAAAGACAGAAGCCGCCTACGGAACAGTTAAAGAGACGTTTTGACAAAAGAGAAACATTTGTGTGATTATCCAGAAATCATTTGGGAAGTCAGTGCTAAGCAAAATGAGAAAAACTGGAAAGTGGAAAGAATAAATAGGAAGGCTACACAAGAGAAATGAAATGGTAGGAGTTATTGTAGGAAGGGAAGAAGAGTTAGAGGAGAAGGATTCGGAGATACGATACTGTGAGAAGAATTCAACAGAACACTGGAAGACCTAGTCGAAACAGAACCCCCTGGAGTAGATGAAATTCACTGACTATAATTGAGTTGCCTGGAACAGCCAGTCATGACAAAATTATTCCACATGATGTGCAGGATGTCTCAGAAAGGGGAAATATCTTCAGACTTCACGAAGACGTAATCATTCCAATTCCAAAGAAGGCCACCACCAGCAAATGTGAATATCACGGAACTAGCAATGAAGCTCTCAAATTTGCGAAATATTGATATGAATTATCCACAGAAGAATGAAAAAACTGGTAGCAACCGACTTTGGAGAAGATCAGATTTGTTTTCTGAGCAATCTAGGTACACGTCTGGCAATACTGACGGAGCCACATATCTTAGTAAGAGCCAGGCTCCAGTTTTCCCTCCAGCATCACCAGGAGAGTACATAGTTAGTTTGTGTATTATTTTAGGAGTCTATAACTGGAAGAGACTTACCTATAAAGTTTTTCCATCTGTACAGACACTCTGTGACCGTAATCGCATTGAAACGGAGGGAAATACAGAAAACGCCAAGATACCAAACTTCTTTTTCCACAACTTACAGAGGAAGATCGCTCTGTAGTGCCTCATTTAAATCGTCGCACCAGCGACAAAACGACTGACCTGGAAGTAATTGACAAAGGGATAACAAAGCAACTGAAATTGTTCAATAGAAGGAACGCCACTGGATGTGACGGGATACCAGTCTGATCGTGTTTAGTGTAGGCGAAAGAACTTGTTCCCCTTCTAACAGTACTGCTTTGAAGGTCTTTGAAGAAGTGAAGCGTCCCTGATGATTGGAATAAAGCACAGATCATTCCCGATATCGAAGTTTCGTCGAAAAGATACAAAACTATAGCTTATAACTCTGACGCAGGTCAGTTGTAGAATACTGGAATATGTTTCGTGCTCTCTAGTATGACATTTCTGGAGGCCAAATATCTCCCCTGTAGGAACTAACGTTGTTTCCGAAATCAACGTTCGTGTGAAATTAAGCTCGCTCAGATTGTCCACGAGGCCCAAAAAGCAGTAGATACGCGCGCAGGTAGATGCTGTGTTCCTTGATTTCCGGAATGCATTCGATACAGTGTCGCACTGCCAACTAATGAGCAAAATGCGAGCGTACGGAATGTCAGACCAACTGTGCGACTGATATGAAGAGTTTCTTGCAAATGAAACACAGCGTGTCCTTCTGAACAGAGAGAAGTCTTCTGATGCCAAAGTAAGTTCTGGCATGTCCCAGGGGAGTGTTAAGCTTTTAACAGTATTTCGATCGGAGGTCCCATAACGGTTTTCGCGGATGGAACTGTTGTATATAGAGAAATCGAGACGCCAGGAATTTGTAGTGAAGTGCAGAAGACGAGCAGAGGGTCGACGCTTGGTGCAGGGAGTGGCCAATTAAGCCTCAACATAAGAAAATGTAGCGTATTCCGAATATGTACACAGGAAAACCCTTTACTGTGTGATTAGACAATTGCTGGACTATCACTGGAAGTAGCTACTTCCATAAAATATCCAGGAGTACGGAACGATATGAAATGGAATGACTATATAATATTAATCGCTAATAAGGCAGATACCAGACTGAAATTCCTTGGAAGAATACTCAGGAAATATAGTCCGTCAACAAAGGGAGTAGCTTCGAAAACACTTGTTCGACCAATACTAGGATATTGCTTGTCAGTGTGGGTTCCATACTAGATATGACTGATAGGAGAAATAGAAAAGATCCAAAGAAGAGCAGCGCATTTCGTTACAAGTTCATTTACTTAGCACCAAAGCGTCACAGGAATGATCAATCAACTCCAGTGGCAGACGCCTCAAGAGAGGCGTTCTGCATGACGGAGTGGTTTATCGTTAAAGTTCCAAGAGCGTACGTTCCTAGAAGAGTAAAGAAATATATTGTTTCCTCCTGCACATAACCCATGAAAAGATCATGAAAACAAGGTTAGAGAGGTTAGAGTCGACACTGAAGCTTACCGGCAATAATTTTTTCCCTGAACTATTCGCAACTGGAACAGAAAAGGGGAAGTGACAATGTACAGAAAGTACCCTCCGCCACACACCGCCAAGGTGGCTTACGGAGTTCAGTTGCAAATTAGATATAGATGCCTTTTTGTTTTCGGAGTTAAGTTCTTAAACCTCTTGCGAGTTTATGTAGTCTAGTATGCATAGGGACTGAATGCTGTGTGCGGATGCAAGCTGAGTTGATGACCCTTCACTCGCAGCTCCAAGCAGTGCTGGCTTCAGTCACGTAGCCTGACGGTGTTGCCAATGGGCATCACTACGGCCGGCCAGACATGGAGATCGAAGAGACATCCAGCACATCCGACGAGTCCCTGCGTTGCACTATGGTGTTCGGCCTGGTTATTGCCTGCATTGACATTGACGTCTCACCCGTGATTGAATGGGAGATCACTGCAAGGTATGGCAAGTATCGAAATAAATTACAAGGAATTAAACGAAAGGCCTCCCAGTTTGTCTGATAAACAGGTTTCAGACGCTATGTCTGTCTGATAAAGCGTCCGCCCCTGGTAGCTGAGTGGTCAGCGCGACGGAATGTCATACCTAACGGCTCTGGTTCGACTCCCGGCTGGGTAGGAGATTTTCTCCACTCAGGGACTGAGTGTTGTGTTGGCCTTATCATCATCATTTCATCCCCATCGATACGCATGTCGCCGAAGTGACGTCAACTCGAAAGACTTGCACCAGGCGAACTGTCTACCCGACGGGAGACAATAGCCACATGGCATTTCCCTTTTCTGATAAAGATCCTGAGCCAGATGCTGTTGCCTGCCTTGTTTGGGAGGATGTCTCTCCATCTTAAAGGTCCAGGCGCTCACAGAGTGTGGGATTATTGGGAGCTCCACGGTTAGGCACGTGATGGGTTCCCTAAGGCATATGGCTGAAGAAACTGACAGGTCACATCTTGAGGAATGAGGAAATCGTCAGTAATGGAGGGAGGTGGGTTGCAAAATTGTAAAGAAAGACCAAAGGATGGATATAGTACACAGTTTCAAATGAATATAAAAAGCAATATTTATTCGGAGATGAAGAGACGTTCACAGGATAGAGTAGCATGGAGAGCTGCTACAAATCTGTCTTGTGACAAATTACCACAGCAAAACGAAAATAATAGTGCATGATAAAGAAGTTCTTTCTGTAAGATAGAGGGCAAAGCCCAAGACAGATGCACGAAACATTCGTAAAACGGTATTTTTCTGGTGTCCTATTAGGAACTTTTTTTCAGGGCGTAAGGGGTGGGGCAGGAGAGGAGGCGTAGTGTGCTGCATGGATCAAAGAAATTTTATTTCATCTAACAACGGTCAATCCCTTATAATCAGTGCAGATCGATACTCGGTGAGATAGGGGGAATGCGCCGTCAGCTCAAGTTGCAAAAGGTGTATCTACGAAACGTTGATATACCTCGCCTCTCCCTGTTCCGCAGCATGTACGCCTTACCTTATTCTTCAGTTTACGGACACAGCAGCCATACTCTTCCGGGAAATCGGGTTTAGCAGAATGTGCCTACATACTAACTGTCCACTACTAGAAAGAAAGAGTTTTCTTTGGTGCACGTGGTAGCATCGATGATAGAAAATGTGACGTTGTAGACGACATGAAAACATTTAGCAAATCATTTTCCGAAAAGAGATTATGGGTTTCCACTAGCTATTACTGCAGTGTATGAGACCCATCTACGGCCTAGTGAGGACAATATATTTCCAAGAATGCGTAGCGAAATCTTATTTCCAGTCAAATAAATTATTCATTGTCTTCGTGATATTTTCGAAGAGAGTCTTTGTCTAGGCAAGATCCAATCAAGAGAAGGAAATAAATTCCTGGCTCACATTTGTGCCTTGTAGTACGATGGGAGCTTGTGTCTGCCTTGAGAGAGCAAGTGCACTTGATAATAGCGCATCGTCCATAAGATTAGTCGAAGCAAAACAAATAAAATGTAGATTTGCGACAGTTATTTCATGAAAATAATTTGTGTTTTCTACTATTGGTTTCGTGTACAATAATTAACGGGTTTATCGAAAGGTAACATGAGAGCTATTGTGAGACGCTGCAATCATTCTGGCACTTTTACTAAACGTGAAAAATAAAAAAGTAAATTATTCACGATCAGAACAGAACTCATCGTTAATATTAATTGCGCGTGGTTTTTTACTTATTACTGGAACACACATCTATTCCCATTTTAATTTTTCACGCTGGAAAGTGCGTCAAGTTCCAACAGTAGAATCAGAAAACTTCCCTGTAATGTTCGTTTGCTATGCTCGCTAAAAAGTAAAGTAACATGAGAGATACAAGCGTTTATGAAAATTACAACGTCCTGAATGACTGGTTCGAATTACTCTAAATTAGAATAATTTGTAGCATAGAAGCCAGTGATAAGCGATTTAGATTAAAGAGAGACGGAGTCCATTTAGGGTGAGCAACGTCTTCTCCTGTGTGGCAGAATATTTCATGGGTGCGGAAAACTCACACAATGACGACGCATCACAGGAAGTGGCAACGGGGAAGCAAGCGTCACTGTGTTTGATTGACGTCAGGGGGTGCTAATCACTTCTGGAATGAGCCATAACGGGACGTAATTATCGTCTTCTCGTAAACAAGGCTTCAAGATCGTGATATTCTGGTACATCACCGAGAATGTTGCTGCAACAAAGATTTGTGTATGGAATAGAAAGATAGAAGGAATCTATGGTATGAAGTTCACTTCAGTCATATAAACCCTTCTTGATTCTGCAATTTTCGCAGTCGTTAGTGTAGTACTCTTACACCCAAACCTCCAGATGTCAGACACTCAGATCGGTACCGAAAGTTGTATGTGGATACGGTACCAACCAAAACACTGACTTAGTTCAAAAATGGTTCAAATGGCTCTGAGCACTATGGGACTTAACATCTTAGGTCATCAGTCCCCTAGAACTTAGAACTACGTAAACTAACTAACCTAAGAACATCACACACATCCATGCCCGAGGCAGGATTCGAACCTGCGACCGTAGTAGTCACGTGGTTCCGGACTGAAGCGCCTAGGACCGCAAGGCCACCACTGCCGGCCCGCCTTAGTTCTCGCTACGTAATGTCGTCCAGTAGAACATAGGGTAGTTGGTAGTTAAAAGTAACGCCAGAACTACGGTGCACAGTAAAAGCGTATCTAAAAGAGATCACTCCTTAGTTCTCGGATAGGTGAGTTGGTAGAGCGTGGTGTTGTCGTGCCAAGGGTCCTACGTTCAAGTCCCCACTGATAACATTACTTTCCATTTAATTGCCTATACTTGAAACAGCTGTTTAGGAGAAACTTCTGCTGATAGGATTCTTACGGGTCTTAGAAATACCCTAGTGTTCCATTTTATCTGCACGTACAAAATAAACTACCAGAAGACAAAATCACAATACACATAATTTCAGCATACACAACCTCCATTTGTCACCCGTTTGATCTTCATTTCTCCGGAATGTACAAGCATATGAGTCCTCGAATGTGCGATGCTGCTCGAGATTCTTCGGAGGGGATTAGTCTGCAACAACGGATTAATCTTCTTAAGCTGTAGACCCTCACATTTAATCGGTTGTGTTCTCCGCGTATTTATAATTACCTCTATCATGGGTGGACAATGGCTAAACTCGTTGATGAACCCAGATTCTTTGAAACTACGACAAAGTTATGTTTTAGAAACAAGCTTCCATTCTGCAATGCACAGGATGGATGCGCAAGTGAAGGATTCATCAAATGTGCTTGGTGTACGAAGATAATTTGCTTCACATACTTCTTCCTATGCAACCATTATTGTGAAGCCTTTGTTCCTCAATGAAAGGTACTTATAATTGATATTTTTTTTACTTATTAGTACTATTAGTTTTATTACTACTACTACTATTGAAAATAAACAAATTTTTCAGCCTTCAGTTGCAAGGTAATTTTACTCGTTTACCTAGGTTTCGATTCCAGTAAAATTTTTAAACATCTTAGTATTGATAGAGACAACTTACTTAATGATCAGCTTCAATTAAAAAATAGAAGTTATTTCGAAGGATTTCAACCATTACTCCAGTGGAGTTGACCCACATTCCGCTTCGAATGGCCGATGCTGTTTCCCTATCTGCTTTGTCCCTTTATTATAGTGCGATTGTACTTGTGTGTCTTTGTATTTCGTTCTATGCTTGGTAATGACACATAGTTGCTAAGGCGTTTTTATGTTAAAGACATTTTATGCTTAGCACGCATGGTTTCGACACTAATTTTTGATTACTGTAGGGGGGCTTCGCCCTCTTACTATAATATTTAAATGGAAAAAAATTTTATACCTTGGCTTTGTAGTTTGTTCTCAGGTAAATTGTTTAATGTTGCTATACCAATAGATAGGTTTGTCCAATTGTAGGACGGCTTTCAGTCACAATTTGTTTATATGTATATTTGCTCTAAGCAATTTTCAGACAGTTCGTCTCTCGCCCCTGCGCTTGCGCTTGCGCTCGCGCATCCGCTTGGCCGCGGCCGAGCCTCGCCGCGTAACTGCTCACAACGCCTAGTTTTCGAGCCGCTCACGTGTGGTCCTTATTTCTGGCCTGCGTAGCTCCGTCTACGTCCGCCTTAATGGTTTTAATTTTGACTGACATAATCTTATGATTATGCGTCTTTATTGTTTTAATTTTTAATCTGTGACATGGCCAGTGTTTGGCTCTCAAAATAATTTAATTTTTTGTAAGTACCACGATTTCCTTATTATTCAATCATTAGACTGATAATGCATTTTAGTGAGTAATATATGTCCGTATGTGGTTTAATTTAAGGTTCTGAAGAAGATTCAATTGCTGGAATCGAAACCTAGGTAAACGAGTAAAATTACCTTGCAACTGAAGGCTGAAAAAATTGTTTATTTTCTGTACATCTCACAGTTGCTGACACGCTGCAATATGTTAAACATTTGTAAACTATTACCATTACTATTACTTCCGAACGTGTGGTGCAATTGTTTCTTTATTTTTCTTCTTATTGTACATTCTGTGAAACTACAAATGTACTCTTTAGACTTATTACTTTCAAAGAAACGAAGCCAAAGCAGACTGCCAACGGATCATTGCTGTATACTCCAAACAGCCCTTTCACGTGACATAAATATGACGATGTCCCATATAACACTTTCACGCATAACACAGTTAAGAAACAATTTTCATCATTGGGGTTTGAACCGAAGACGCTTGGAACGCCAATTTAACGCTCTACAAACTTCCTCGCAGTTCTGCTTTTCCTGTGCTACGTAGTTCTGGTGTTAATTTTACTTGCCATTAACGCATGTTATACTGGACGACAGCACATAGTACGAACTAAATCCTTGTTTTGGTTGATACTCTATCAACAAACAGCGTTTGGTACCGATCTGAGCGTCTGACATCTGGAGGTCTGGGTGTCAAAGCATTATACTGAGCTGCGGATGATCGAATAGTCCAAATTCGTGTTTTCAGAGCTGAATAGGTAGTCACATGCAGAATATATCACTGCGCAACTTCCCGACGCATTGTAACCAAGTGCAAGTAAGTGTTCTTTCCTATGACTTAACCTTTTGTGGATACCTCACAGTAACTGAGCATCAGATACGCCTTTAGGTGGACTGACCTTCCTATTTGCTGTACATTATCGAAACATACAATAACGCGCAACTGCTTACTCGGCTGCATTTTAGTGAATAGATGTGACAACGCCACTTACTGGGATCAAATACCCACGTGACTCAGAATTACGTGGAAAGGGAATGGCATGTTTCGCCGTGAGGGTACTTTTACTTCAACGGAAATCACGTAATTACTTTTAAAAGCCAGTTGGCAGATTCCTAGCAAAGTTCCCGTTACGGCTGCGAAGTTTCTGCTCGTTAATTTTTAACGACCAGTCAGGGAACGAGTTTTTGACGACACACCGAAGAATCACTGCTGAGCCTTCAGCCGACTTCCATTAAAGCGATGGATCTTGCTGAACATTATAGGCATGAAATACGAGTTATCTAGATGTTTGACCCAACTTCTCTCTTGCAAAATGACATGCCCTTTTTTGGTTGATTAATGGTACAAAGTTGATTAGAAATACAAGAACACATAGCAATACTGCATTGATGTGCTCGAAACACGTCATCGCATAGCTGTCTTTGGCAGAACATGGACATACCATTAACAATGGATCCTTTGGTCTTCATTGCAATAAGTGTTGCAGTTGCAATGAATTTTTTGAATGATTTCCGATGTCTTCACGTGCCAGTCTCTTTATTTGTTCTATAACTGTCCATTTTCGAGCTTAGACCATTTTCACGTATTTCATGGTTGATTCTTTAATGGTATATTATGCCGCACAACACAGATATGACATCACGTACGTCCTTGCACCTATGACGGTATGTAATTGTCATAAAATAAATTAGGAACATTTTTTCGCTATTTTAGAAGAACATTACTTTTAGCAGTAGCTGCGTAGCGACATGAGTTTCCTCGAGTCTAGCTCACTATACTGTCTCACAACTAACAAACTTTTCCCAGTATATTCTGCTATGAATACTCATTTACTGTTATACGTATTACATTCCAGCGTCAAAGTACACTGAATCAAATTTTTTCAGGTCTTGGGAGGTGGACGTATGACATTTTAGCGCCAGTACTGGGACAGCAAGTGATGGTAATGTACGGTTCTTCATCAACAATTCACTCGCATGTTCTAGGCTGAATTTCGAACCTCTCCTAATTGTCTACTGAGTGATGGTATATGACAACGCATGTGATCTGCCTGTCAGTTCCTTCGACTATATCGATAGGAGCATGCTATGAGACGGCACTCTACTGAACCCTCTCACATCTCTCTCCATCAAACAACAACGTGTTTGCCGGCCGGAGTGGCCAAGCGGTTCTAGGCGCTACAGTCTGGAACAATGCGACCGCTACAGTCGCAGGTTCGAATCCTGCCTCGGGCATTGATGTGTGTGATGTCCTTAGGTTAGTTAGATTTAAGTAGTTCTAAGTTCTGGGGGACTGATGACCGGAGAAGTTAGGTCCGATAGTGCTCAGAGCCATTTTGAACAATGTGGTTCAAATGGCTCAAATGGCTCTCAACACTATGCGACTTAACATCTAAGGTCATCAGTCTCCTAGAACTTAGAACTACTTAAACCTAACTAACCTAAGGACACACACACACATCTTTGCCCGAGGCAGGATTCGAACCTGCGGCCGTAGGGGTCACGCGGTTCTAGACTGAAGCGCCTAGAACTGCTTGGCCACACCGGCCGGCAACAACAATATAATATCCACATTATTCACACATTCTTTACAGTCACTTATACTCAAGAAATATCCTCAAGACACAACTCTCAGAATCTACGAAGAAAGGGGTCGTTGTGCATGGAGAAAGGGCGCCCTTTCGGATTAGGCAGCGTTTAAGTTAACCATCGAGCTCTCCCAGTCAACAATATGACTTTTTGTATCTGTAAACTGGCTGAGAAAACCGGCGTTATTATTTACTCCAGTTTCAATTAATCCATCTCCTCCTTTGCCCTCTCTCTATCCATCTCCACCCTCTCTCTTTTTATCCACCTCTTCCTCACCCCTCTCTCCATCCACTTCCTCCTCCCTACTGTTTCTGTCCATCCCCTCCCTCTGTCCATATCTTTCTTCCTTCCCTCTGTCCATCTCCTTCTTTCTGCCCCCCCTCCTTCTGTCGATTTCCTGCTCCCCTCTCTCCGCCCATCTCTTTCTCCCTCTTTCTCTGTCCACCTCTTCCTGCCCCCTCTATCTGTCCATCTCCTTCTCCCGCTCACTCTCTCCATTTCCTCATACACTCTGCCTCCGTCCACCAGTCCCTCCTTCCATGGCAAATTATCACCCAAACCCACACCCCATTGGGAGGTTGGTGGCTTATATATCTGCTTAACGTCTTACCAGATAGTAAGTCAAATATGTACCAGATTTCGTTGAAATCGACCCATGCGGCTTACGAGGAGATGTTGAACATGTGCGTTCATGAAATAGGAATATACTGCACACATGTGTGGTGTTCAGCCATGTGGCTTGATCTTAGGCCCTGAAACATGTCGAAAAAATTACTGTCTTGCTTAACTGCTCAACAAAATAAATTGCACTTCGTATTTTTAAATGTGTTTCAAGTCAAGTAATACAGTAAATAAAATTATTAAGAATATTTTTATATCACACCTTTTTATCAACACTCCAAACCCTAATAACCCTAATCGTAGTGGGCATTTCACTCCAACAGTATTTTTACACAAATAATAAGTCATTCACCTAGCAAATTTGGTTGAATTCTCCAAGTGTTCCTGATTTATGCCTCAGAGTCACACCCTTTTCATTCCTACCAGTATGGGATATAGATGAATTTTAACCAGAACATTACAGACTGCAGAAAATTATTACGCCACTAATACTTTAAAATGTGAATTCACCTGTGTAAAAGAGCTCGAAACGTCTGACTGTTTTACAAATAAATTAATATGTTAAGTATTTCACATAAATCAAGTAAGGGAGAAAAGATTTAGAAAAGCTCTGAATTTATGCTTCATGTTTGTTGCAGTCCTCCTATTATCAAACACTGGTTGAGTACAGTTTGGGAAATTCACACTTCATTAAAAAAAAGATGCTTTTTCGCACATCTCAGTGATAAAGATGTAAGATTTCCTGATCTTCATGTTATACAATGATATAATTTTGAATTTTTCAGGTGCATTCAATGTTGTATTGTGGATACTAGTAGTCGGGCAAAGCCAAATTCATCACACTTCTGATATCAAATTCATATGTAAATTAATTAAATTGTGACAGCTGATTGATTTATGACCTTAAACTATTGTTCTACTAAGTAGTTTACGACTACCTGAGGGTTGTTTTATGACATTCTGGGGATAATACATCCTTCTGAGAAACCCTCCACCCCTGCCCTTCCCCCTCAATCTCCATCACCCCACTGGGAAACCTCCAAACTTCCCACTCTCCCACTCGCTGATACAAGTCACTTTTGATACCAAGATAATTGAATAATTAATTAAAACGCTAAATTAACTAACCCATTCCCATCTAGGAAAATCCTCAGCCCCCTCTCCCTCCCACGCAGAAAAATGGAAGGACACTCAAATTTTAGCAGGAAGATGGGGTAACTGGGCCACCCCACTAACATACCTACCCCCAACACCAACGATGTTACGCACCCCTTACCACCCTTGCACACCAGGAAATGGTAGGAAAGATCGCTCAGTCAGTGTTGGACTAGGAGGATCTCATGACTGTGGGCTGATATATCGTCGAATATAGTGCATTAACCAATTTAAGGCACTGGATTTCATTTAAACATTTTTTGGGGATAGCGTTTATTTAAACAATTTGCAGGAGCCAAGACAGTGCAGAATAATATGTATTTAAACAATTTGCAAGATTGGAATTATTTATTTTTAAATTCACGATACAACTCAAAATTGATAATGTCACACAACTGGTGTTACACTGATGGGAAAAAAATTCACAGTACCACTCGAAACTAGTAGCAGGTAGACTCAAACTCTTCATAGAGCACTCCCGTCACGTACGACTCAAAATAAATAAATAAATATCTCTGTACCCCTAAATAGCACAGTCACCATTTCTCAAGTTTTAGTTGTTTGTTTGAAGACACTGTTAGAGAGAAAAAAATTTCTGAATATTACACCTGCTGCAGTGTTCAATCATGTATCTACCAATTCATGTAACATTACAAAACCTACAACAGATCTTGGAAGAAACACAGAACCACAGCAAATTGGGTGTCTAAAAGATTCTCCTAGTATTCAAAGCACTGTTCTACAGACTAGAAAAACGGTTGGAATTATCGATGAATTTTCGATGTCCTCCGACTGCTGGTCTGGCCACAATGGCTGGTGGGGACGGCATCCTACCCATATGAACCAGAGGAGGCTGGTCTGCCTAGACTCATCTCTGAACAGTCGAACAAAGAGGACATCGCATGACTCTCTCACGTCACAAAACTTGGGAGGTTGCTATAATTTCGCACCTTAAAAGCACTCATCTGCATACTTTCCCGTCATTTACAACCGGAATTACGTATCATTTGACAGGGTGTTCATCGTATATATGAATAATTAAAGAAGACTGACATTGTTCACATACACATAATTGTTAACGCTTATTGCATGAAACGTAACATAATGCCTTTATTATGAAAATGGTGTAATGAATGATTGCAAAAACTAGTAAAGGTTGGAACGCCAGTGGAAATGAAACAGCAAGCACAGGTGTGTTGGTCCTGTTTCACACAGGAAGTGCCAAGATGGACAGTCTGGGCACCTGAGCACGGAAGCACAATATCGCAGCGACCGGCCGGTAGTGTAGAATCCGCTTTAATCCTATGCAACGCTGGCCAATAAGCTCTCTCGTATGATATCTATTTTCCGTTTTTAGGCTTCAAACGTGCATCCATTGCTTTGGCTATAATTGTTTCGCCTCTGCGGGGATCCACATTACATCAACGGCAAGAAATAGAGGTACAAATTCGTTACATTAACAATAAAGTTGATCAAACGTTGTTGACAATTTTTTGCATTTGTTTCTGGACAATATTCAAAAAGGGCGGCTTCCACTTAGCACAAAGCTCATTCGTAGCTGATTTTTCACGCCTGGTGTACCAGACTCTTCGTGCTGATACGCACATACCAGCTGTTTTGTTGTGCTCTTCAGTCCTGAGACTGGTGTGATGCAGCTCTCCATGCTAATCTGTCCTGTGCAAGCTCCTTCATCTCCCAGTACCTACTGCAACCTACATCCTTCTGAATCTACTTAGTGTATTCATCTCTTGGCCTCCCTCTACGATTTTTACCCTCCACGCTGCCCTCCAATGCTAAATTTGTGATCCCTTGATGCCTCAGGAGATGTCCTACCAACCGATCCCTTCTTCTAGTGAAGTTGTGCCACAAACTTCTCTTCTCCCCAATCCTATTCAATACCTCCTCATTAGTTACGTGATCTACCCACCTAATCTTCAACATTCTTCTATAGCACCACATTTCGAAAGCTTCTATTCTCTTCTTGTCCAAACTATTTATTGTCCATGTTTCACTTCCATACAAATACACTCCATACAACTACTTTCAGAAACGACTTCCTGACACTTAAATCTATACTTGATGTTAACGAATTTCTCTTCTTCAGAAACGCTTACCTTGCCATTGCCAGTCTACATTTTATATCCTCTCTACTTCGACCATGATCAGTTATTTTGCTCCCCAAATGGCAAAACTCCTTTACTACTTTAAGTGTCTCATTTCCTAATCTAATTCCCTCAGCATCACCCGACTTAATTCGACTACATTCCATTATCCTCGTTTTGCTTTTGTTGATGTTCATCTTATATCTTCCTTTCAAGACACTGTCCATTCCGTTCAACTGCTCTTCCAAGTCCTTTGCTGTCTCTGACAGAATTACAATGTCATCGGCGAACCTCAAAGGTTTTGTTTCTTCTCCCTGGATTTTAATACCTACACCAAATTTTTCTTTTGTTTCCTTTACTGCTTGCTCAATATACAGTTTGAATAACGTCGGAGAGAAGCTACAACCCTGTCTCACTCCCTTCCGAACCACTGCTTGCATTTAATACCCCTCGATCCGTATGACTGCCATCTGGTTTCTGTACAAATTGTAAATAGCCTTTCGCCCCCTGTATTTTACCCCTGCCACCTTTAGAATTTGAAAGAGAGTATTCCAGTCAACATTGTCAAAAGCTTTCTTTAAGTCTACAAATGCTAGAAACGTAGGTTTGCCTTTCCTTAATCTCTCTTCAAAGATAAGTCGTAGAGTCAGTATTGCCTCACGTGTTCCAACATTTCTTCGGAATCCAAACTGATCTTCCCCGAGGTCGGCTTCTAACAGTTTTTCCATTCGTCTGTAAAGAATTCGCGTTAGTATTTTGCAGCTGTGACTTATTAAACTGATAGTTCGGTAATTTTCACATCTGTCAACACCTGCTTTCTTTGGGATTGGAATTATTATATTATTCTTGAAGTCTGAGGGTATTTCGCCTGTCTCGTACATCTTGCTCACCAGATGGTAGAGTTTTGTCAGGACTGGCTCTCCCAAGGCCATCAGTAGTTCTAATGGAATGTCGTCTACTCCCGGGGCCTTGTTTCGACTCAGGTCTTTCAGTGCTCTGTCAAACTCTTCACGCAATATAGTATCTCCCATTTCATCTTCATCTACATCCTCTTCCATTTCCATAATATTGTCCTCAAGTACATACCAGCTATTGGATGACTTTTTAATCACTGATCGTCCTATACCACATTACAGTTTTCTTGGATTTTTATCTGCGTATATAGTATTGGGTCGTCTTTCATATTTAAATTCAAGTGTCGAACGACTGGTAGTTGAAAATAAAGGAGAAGACGCCTTCCAAATGTTCGCAAATTTTGCACGAAATTCCATTTGCATAAACCGTCAAAAAAAATGAAATACTTTCTCATCATGGTAGTCCAGTTCAGTCACTTTTAGTCAAATACACACTACTAGCTTAGAGTGTTATACCGTAAATCAAGTTGACGTTTCACCTACATTATTGAGTTAAATGTCTATTTCACTTACATTACTGCGGCAAATGCATCAACACAACTAAAAGAAAATTTAATCCATCTGTTATTTGTGCCGTGTCGAGGCTCTTCACATTGCCCTCGTAGCAGAAAAGCCGATACAGCACCAGCTGGGATTCCTGAATGCCTGCTCTACACGCTGACGTCTGCAGATGAAGGGTTGTCTGTGCCGGCGGTGTAGAAGATGGCGGCGCTGGGAGAGAGATTGGTTGCATACGGCAGACGGCTGCTGCCCGACCAGCGTCAGCGCTTCGCATTTCTTCCTCGGGTCGGCCCTTATTATGGACCCCATCTGCTCGGCCGCTGCGGTCGATATCTGGGATCTGTTAAGAGGCGGACCGGACACGACACTTCACGGAATCCGGCTTTCCGAATGGCGGCACCTCATTCCGTGTCAGAGAAGAGCTCTTACTTCTGTTGAGAGCTGGGAAATTTTCAGCTGCTTTCTCTCAACAACTTCTAAAGTTCATTTATTTATTCAATGTTGTAATATCTAGATCTAACCTCCTGTGTCTCCACAGAAAATCGACATACACATGAAGCAGTCATACACACAGCTTGTTTAGTTGTGGAAAATTCCATCAGTTATGACCTATGCCCTGAGGTAAAAAAAGATAAGTGTAAAAAAATCAAGTAAGTGGAACTGTACCTAAACAGAATGTTGGAGTGAAGTACAAGTAGTATGTTGTCGCCCCTCTCCAACCTTTCAATTCACACACTGCACTACAATTTTCAAAGATCTGCAGTTTAACCTCAGCACCGAACTTGAGACTTTACTTAACAAATCACTGCCAGAGGTGAAAGAAACGATAAGCGACAGAAGAAAATATTCCAGTATGAAAGTCCAGACCGCCTAGATATTATTCTGCCACTAACTGTTTACACTTTTTTCTTTGTCGTTTGCTTTTTGCTGTGAGACAACCTTTCAGCCAGAAGAAAATACTTCTCTTAGAATTATTCCTTCCGCAAACGGTTAATCGGGAACATAATACACCAAATTAAATCTTGTTTTAAACTAAAATTCCTCTTGACGGCCAAAATATTCTCAGTAACTGAAATTCTTATGGAAATCCAAAACTCCAATATCCCAAAATTCTTCTCCAAAATAAATCTTGTAGAAACGGAAAACTGATCTTGAAAACACTTTCTCTTGGAAAAAAATGTTGGAAACTAGAACGTTTCAGAAATTACGGTATGGTGCTGTAAACTAAAAGTTCATTAGGTGAACAGGAATGATCTTCAATCTTCCTGTTAGATCAAATCTGTGTGCTGGCCCGAGACTCGAACTCGGGACCTTTGTCTTTCAAGGGCAAGTATTCTACCAGCGCTTGCCCGTGAAAGGCAAAGGTCTCGAGTTCTATTCATGTTCGGAATACAGTTTTAATCTGTAAGGAAGTCTCATATCAACACGCACTCCGCTGTACAATGAAAATCTCATTTTGGAAACTTCCCCGTAGGCTGTGGCAGTATCATTTCTTCCAGGAGTGCTAGTTCCGCAACTTTTGCAGAACTTCTGTGAAGTATGGAAGGAGGGAGACAATGTACGTGCTTGGATAGCTCAGTTGGTAGTTGAGCGTCAGCTATGGAGCGGCGAGGATGTGTCTTTCACGTCCCGCCAGTCTATTGGAATTAACGAGTTTGTTTACTTCCTGCGAGCGCGAGTCGCTTACTACAAGTTAATTGAAGAAACATGGTGAACTGCTACAGGAAAAACACTATCAAGATTGCATTCCGAATATCCACGACCGCGAACATAAGAAGTAGAAATCTCCTTGCGTGATGAACCACGTCTAGATCCACAGAACATCACTGGTATTCACGTTTCGATCACGGCAAATGGAGTCAACGTCAAGATAATTAACAAATAAACGTGCGCATTTGTGGTTACCGGTGTTGCCGGCAAGCTCCTGTTTAGACACTCAGATGGACATATTGGTGCTGTTACCGTTGATCACGTAGGCCACGGCATGAGTACACTTCGGGTTTTCGAGTTACCTTTTGAGGTACCCACTGATTCCGTTATCTAAGCTCTTAAGCCGTAAGGGACCGTTATTGGCCACATAGCTGAAAAGTGGCAGACTTTTACAAGGTATCCCGTACTCAGTGGAGTAAGACAGGACAAAACCGAACTCACGAAGCATTTTCCTTCATACTTAAACGTTGCGTTGTCGTGCAGTGATCATGTACGATGGACAAGAGCGCACATGTTCAGGATGTGGACAGGAGGGCCATGTTCGCTCTGATTGTTTGCAGCGGCGGATCAACATGTTCTCCTTCGATTCTACCAATTTTTACGTACAAGTGACGGCACCTTCGACATCTGGAGGTTGGGATCGGATTAGGTTACCACCACAGACAGACGGACACGTTACGGATGAGGCACATATGGCCCGCTCGCTGCAGTGACAGCCACCAGATAAACCAGAACAGCAACTGCCAACGCACCACGAACAGATGGATGATGATCCACGAGTCGTGCCAACCCAAACTTTCCTCTCAGAAAGCGGATAGGAATCGGATCTAAACTCACATTCTGATTCGCAGACATACGTCCGGAAGTAGCGTTCGCTCCGCAAGCACAAGAAACGCGGAAGGACGCCGTCCGGCGACTATCTATTGCGGACAGATACATACGATCCTGCTGATCTCGAAAGTGTCGTTGGTGCACCTGGTACGGAGGTGTCGACTGACACTGTTCCCTCTTTAGAAAGTGGGACTATAGATTTTTCTTCTCCTGGACACCCGTGCGAAAAAGGAAGGGACCATGGAACACCATCGCAGCCACGAGGCATGACAAGGTCTCTGTGGTTGCCAATGTAGCGCTGTAAACGCCCACATCTGATGCCAGTGGACACGAGCCTTGTTAACAGCCACGGGACTCCACTGACCACTGCTGGGTTCAAACGTGGGTTCTGTGATGGGCGTCAGGAAGAGGATGGTGAGGGTGTGTCCACGGATGGCCCCTAATGACAGAATAATAACATTATTGGTCAGCTGCAATACATTGGTTGTGGGCTCTGTGGGCGAGGTTTATTTCTGCTCGTAATATTCTCGGTGGCGATGACGGGGCCGGCAGACGCTCCTGCATCTGTAGCTTTGTTGGCGGAAATCGTGTTGTGGCGTAGCAAAACAGCCACGCCACTTTGAGGTAGCCGAAAGGCACGCGTACACACACGCCGGCTGGCGTGAGTTCTGGAACAGGATACTTAATTAATGCTATAAGAAAAGTATGCAGCTCCTTGAATACTTAACTTTAATTCATCCTTGTGGTACATCGCTCTTGACGATACAAATGAGACTATCTCCAGATACGGTTAATTACAATCACTGTAAGGCTAATGGCGCCTTGCTAGGTCGTAGCCATGGACTTAGCTGAAGGCTATTCTAACTGTCTCTCGGCAAATGAGAGCAAGGCTTCGTCAGTGTAGTCGCTAGCAAAGTCGTCGTACAACTGGGGCGAGTGCTAGTCCGTCTTTCGAGACCTGCCATGTGGTGGCGCTAGGTCTGCAAGTACTGACAGTGGCGACACGCGGGTCCGACACGTACTAATGGACCGCGGCCGATATAAGCTACCACCTAACAAGTGTGGTGTCTGGCGGTGACACCACAAATCGAATCTACTGCCTCGACAGCTGCGCTACGGCCTTGCTGTGGCGACTGGAACCATGCGCCACGGGTCTCTGTTGCGATCGCGGCTGGGTAAGGGGCGGGGATGTGACGAGGGCGGTGCGGGGCGGCAGTGGGATAGGTCAGTCTCACCGACCATCACTAATGGCGGCTATCTGGTGTCGGTGGGTCAGGATGCCCGGCTCCTGCCCCGGTCACGACTTTCGTGGCGGCAGCGTCCCAGGACTATGGCGACATGCGTTACCACAACGCACCCTACGCGATGACTCCCATGACAGGCAGCTCATTGTTGACGCCATCCGACGATATTTTCGGTGACGGCGTCACTCTAACGTCCCCTAGACGACGACCTGCATCACGACGGTGGCTACTGCAATGACTGCGATGAGAATGACAAATCTAACCGGTGGCGGCGATGTGTAACGAAGGGTCTGCTTCACTCAAGCGCTAAACGAGGGTCGACATTGCCGAGCTAACTGCCAGTCCTTAAATACGGCTTTCTGCCGCTGATGTCTGCGATTCCTTTTTCCCAACAGCTCATTCGAATATTCTGGTGTTACTAGGCTGGTGTAACTGACCCGATTAATGTTGACGCCCTGGCGTGCGGAAAGCTGCTTCTCGTCACGTACTCTGCAGGCCGGTGACACAGCGTTCTCTTTTGTGTTGCTTAACTCGTATGAGACTTAACATCTGAGGTCATCAGTCCCCTAGGTGTGGAACTACTTAAACCTATCTAACCTAAGGACATCACACACATCCATACCCGATGATGGATTCGAACCTGCGACCGTAGCAGCAACGCGATTCCGGACTGAAGCGTCTAGAACCGCTCGGCCACAGTGGCCCGTGACGACGTGGAAGACGACTCTCTGGCGGTAACATTACTTGCAGAAGAGGGGGAGGTATACAATCCCCCCATCTCCTGCAGACAGCATGATAGTACAGACGACAGCGTAGCGTTGGGGTCACCAAACCCGTCGCCACGGACTACACTGATGACTGCCGCTGCCTTCGAGTGCGAACGACAGTCATATCGATTTGCGACTATCGACGTCAATACCATCAGGTCGCTCCTGAAGCTGTCATTATAACGCGACACACTTTATGCGGCCGACATTGAGGTATACGTTCTTGGATTCCTGAATATTTCTGGATACACGACATACATGTCACATGCGTTGAATACGGGCAGTGATGTCGTAATACTTCTCCAAAAAAGTGTAATAACCACCAATGTTCGTTACTTACCGAATGCTAAGGACATGGCACTTTCGGTCCAATTGATAAACCTCGTAAATGTTTACGCACCACCCGATGCAGCAAGAGGCGTGAACGTTCACTATTCTTTACTGAGGAATTAACGCAATTATGCCAAGGCGGGATAGATGATTTGTTGATCGGTGGAGATTTTAATTGTACACAATCTCCCAAAGACCAAACTCCAAAGGATTCACCATGCCCACCACTTGGTGCTGTCGTTCGCGAGCTCGTTTCGGTAGACATTTAGGACATCGTCTAGGCTGACAGACTGAGTTTCACGCACTACACAGGCCATTCGTCTAGCAGAATTTACAGCATGTATACCTCCCGCTCCCTCAAGGATCCGATAACGGCGTCCAAATTGTAGCCAGCAGCATTTAGAGACCACACTGCTTACATATCTACCATCACATTTCGACGCCAACAGGTGGGGTGCAGCAGCAGCCCGCTGAAATTGAACACCGCTCACCTGACCTCACGGGAACGTCAAGTGGCGGTGTTCGACAGGTGGTGAATGTGCCTACGACGACGATGAGCATGTACGTCTGCTATAGAGTGGAGGATGGATTGTGCCAAGCCGAGCCTTCGACATACCTTGAAGACGTTTAGTAGAAAAGTATCAGCATGGGGGGCAAAGCACTACAGAGTTCTACTATGCCATCCTCAGGGAGTGTTCCGTTATGCCCCCATCACAGGACCACCAGATTACTGTCAACCGAGCAAAAGTGAAAATTGTGACGTTGACGTTTCAACGCTCTGGAGGGGCCATCATTCGTGCGCGTTAAATCGTCGGAATCGCCATCCAATGACCCTCCATGTTTCATGTAGTAATGGAAAGAAAGCACAGACACAAGACATTAATCCATGAGGTGACGACAGAAGATGGCAAAGGCAAGACGTCACGCAAAGAGATATAAGCAATGCATACTATACCCATTATTCTCACATGTATGCGGAGGAAAGATCTGATCCAGAGACCATTGCTGCTGTCGCTGGTTTGACACACACCACGATTACTCTGGAACTCTAACAGGAACTGGTAGAACCGGTGACTGAAGAAGAAGTGTTGGATGCAATAAGAAAAGTGGCACCCAATAAGACGCCAGGACCGGATGGGTTACCACTGCAGTTTTATGATAAAATCCGCTGTCACCCTATTGGACTTCTATATGTCAAGAGCTCGTGACACCTAAGGTGCAACTTCCGGCTGCCTTTGTGGAAGGTGGCATCATCCGAAACCGTAAACTGCGGAGGGGATTACGTATTACGGACTACCGATCATTAACTTTGATGAACTGTGATATGAAAATCTTCACGTTTACGGGCAGCCCGAATTCTGCGTATGCCGTCTCGTGTCCTATCAATGGATCGGGCATAGATGGGTGGGACGCATAATATCCGCGCCTCTCTGTGTCGCTACAGAGACCTAATTTCCCTGGCTAAGGTGCGTTATGTACTGGGAGCGCTAGTTGCGATAGACTTATGTCCAGCATTTGATCGAATCAGTCATATGTACTTTACTGCTATTCTTCAAAATATGCATTACCCGGGCGCTTCCGTCGAGTTGGTGCTCCATCTCCTACGTGGTACAACAATGAAAGTGCTTATAAACGGTATACTGTCGAACACCTTTTAGATTCACCGCTCTGTTAGAAAGGGACGTAACGTATGACAATACCGTATGCTTTAGCATCGGAACGTTTGTTGTGGGGCCTGCGATACTACCTCACGGGTTTTGTCTGTAGTGGCTTTGTTTTTAGGTACACAGAGTGAGCAGATCTTCTGATGTAAACTCTTCGTAACAAACATGATGTACGCAGAACCTTGAACTGGCTATCTCCATATGGTGCAGCTTCGGGGAGCCGTATAAACGTACATAAATCTATTGCCTTGAATACTGGAACTATGATGACACCTGCTAGCGTCGCCCCACTCAAACTGTGTGTGATAAAATCCGCTGTCTTCGTATCAACTTTACGGACGATATCTCACGTACGACGACGACCGTTAATTACTGGACCCTCTTGCAACACATCCGTGCTGGACTTTGGAACATCGTCTCCGTGCTTTGAACCTTCATGAATGGACACAATTTATTAATGTCTATCAGACCTCACGAATTTCTCACGTAGCACTAACGGTACCGATGTCTAAAGGCATAGTTCGGAACCTCATGGCGGCATTCGGTTCATTCGTCGGCGCAGGAATAACATTTAACTTTCGATATGACTTCTTCTCTCTTCCTAAAGAACGCGGCAGAGTTGGCCTTGTCAATGTTCATGAACGAGCAGTGTCACTGTACGTTGGAATGTACCTCAAGCTTTGGCAGCGATGCCTAACGAGCCTCATGGGATTACTGATGGAGGCTGTGGCACCATCTTAGCTTGACCATACGGTGGCGCTTTCTGAGATACCGATGCCGTTTTCCTACTTTGGGAGGTTTTACGTGGAGTAGCCACTTCAGTACCCGTGGTATAGGGGTAGCGTCTTTGATTCATAATCAAAACGTCTTCGGTCCCGGGTTCGATCCCCGCCACTTCCTAAATTTTGATAAATAATCAGCATTGGCGGCCGAAGACTTCCGGCATAAGAAGTCAGCCTCATTCTGCCAACGGCCTTGTCAAAGAGGGCGGAGGAGCGGATAGAGGTTCAGGGCACTCTCTTGTCCTAGGGGTGGGAAATTGCCCCTAAAGGCGGAAGAATCAGCAATGATCAACGACATGAGGATGCCGAAGGCAATGGAAACCACTGCATTAAAGACACGTAACGTGTATCCACAGGACATGTGGCCTGTAATCGAAGAAGTGACATGATGATCTCTCCATTGGCAAAAGATTCCGGATTCCATTCGGATCTCCGGGAGGGGACTGCCAAGGGGGAGGTTACCATGAGAAAAAGATTGAATAATCTACGAAAGGATAACGTTCTACGAGTCGGGGCTTGGAATGTCAGAAGCTTGAACGTGGTAGGGAAACTAGAAAATCTGAAAAGGGAAATGCAAAGGCTCAATCTAGATATAGTAGGGGTCAGTGAAGTGAAGTGGAAGGAGGACAAGGATTTCTGGTCAGATGAGTATCGGGTAATATCAACAGCAGCAGAAAATGGTATAACAGGTGTAGGACTCGTTATGAATAGGTAGGTAGGGCAGAGGGTGTGTTA
Organism: Schistocerca cancellata; assembly: GCF_023864275.1. NCBI lineage: Eukaryota > Metazoa > Arthropoda > Insecta > Orthoptera > Acrididae > Schistocerca > Schistocerca cancellata. The sequence goes on from NC_064627.1 coordinate 474,550,277, forward strand.
CTGTGAACAGTTCAGTGACCGGGTTGTTCTAATCAGAATCGACAGCAGACCAACACCGACAACGATAGTTCAGGTATACATGCCGACGTCGCAAGCTGAAGATGAACAGATAGAGAAAATGTATGAGGATATTGAAAGGGTAATGCAGTATGTAAAGGGGGACGAAAATCTAATAGTCATGGGCGACTGGAATGCAGTTGTAGGGGAACGAGTAGAAAAAAAGGTTACAGGAGAATATGGGCTTGGGACAAGGAATGAAAGAGGAGAAAGACTAATTGAGTTCTGTAACAAGTTTCAGCTAGTAACAGCGAATACCCTGTTCAAGAATCACAAGAGGAGGAGGTATACTTAGAAAAGGCCGGGAGATACGGGAAGATTTCAATTAGATTACATCATGGTCAGACAGAGATTCCGAAATCAGATACTGGATTGTAAGGCGTACCCAGGAGCAGATATAGACTCAGATCACAATATAGTAGTGATGAAGAGTAGGCTGAAGTTCAAGACATTAGTCAGGAAGAATCAATACGCAAAGAAGTGGGATACGGAAGTACTAAGGAATGACGAGATACGTTTGAAGTTCTCTAACGCTATAGATACAGCAATAAGGAATAGCGCAGTAGGCAGTACAGTTGAAGAGGAATGGACATCTCTAAAAAGGGACATCACAGAAGTTGGGAAGGAAAACATAGGTACAAAGAAGGTAGCTGCGAAGAAATCATGGGTAACAGAAGAAATACTTCAGTTGATTGATGAAAGGAGGAAGTACAAACATGTTCTGGGAAAATCAGGAATACAGAAATACAAGTCGCTGAGGAATGAAATAAATAGGAAGTGCAGGGAAGCTAAGACGAAATGGCTGCAGGAAAAATGTGAAGACATCGAAAAAGATATGATTGTCGGCAGGACAGACTCAGCATACAGGAAAGTCAAAACAACCTTTGGTGACATTAAAAGCAACGGTGGTAACATTAAGAGTGCAACGGGAATTCCACTGTTAAATGCAGAGGAGAGAGCAGATAGATGGAAAGAATACATTGAAAGCCTCTATGAGGGTGAAGATTTGTCTGATGTGATAGAAGAAGAAACAGGAGTCGATTTAGAAGAGATAGGGGATCCAGTATTAGAATCGGAATTTAAAAGAGCTTTGGAGGACTTACAGTCAAATAAGGCAGAAGGGATAGATAACATTCCATCAGAATTTCTAAAATCATTGGGGGAAGTGGCAACAAAACGACTATTCACGTTGGTGTGTAGAGTATATGAGTCTGGCGATATACCATCTGACTTTCGGAAAAGCGTCATCCACACAATTCCGAAGACGGCAAGAGCTGACAAGTGCGAGAATTATCGCACAATCAGCTTAACAGCTCATGCATCGAAGCTGCTTACAAGAATAATATACAGAAGAATGGAAAAGAAGATCGAGAATGCACTAGGTGACGATCAGTTTGGCTTTAGGAAAAGTAAAGGGACGAGAGAGGCAATTCTGACGTTACGGCTAATAATGGAAGCAAGGCTAAAGAACAATCAAGACACTTTCATAGGATTTTTCGACCTGGAGAAAGCGTTCGACAATATAAAATGGTGCAAGCTGTTCGAGATTCTGAAAAAAGTAGGGGTAAGCTATAGGGAGAGGCGGGTCATATACAATATGTACAACACCCAAGAAGGAATAATAAGAGTGGACGATCAAGAACGAAGTGCTCGTATTAAGAAGGGTGTAAGACAAGGCTGTAGCCTTTCGCCCCTACTCTTCAATCTGTACATCGAGGAAACAATGATGGAAATAAAAGAAAGGTTCAGGAGTGGAATTAAAATACGAGGTGAAAGGATATCAATGATACGATTCGCTGATGACATTGCTATCCCGAGTGAAAGTGAAGAAGAATTAAATGATCTGCTGATCGGAATGAACAGTCTGATGAGTACACAGTATGGTTTGAGAGTAAATCGGAAAAAGACGAAGGTAATGAGAAGTAGTAGAAATGAGAACAGCGAGAAACTTAACATCAGGATTGATGGTCACGAAGTCAATGAAGTTAAGGAATTCTGCTACCTAGGCAATAAAATAACCAATGACGGACGGAGCAAGGAGGACATCAAAAGCAGACTCGCTATGGCAAAAAAGGCATTTCTGGCCAAGAGAAGTCTACTAATATCAAATACCGGCCTTAATTTGAGGAAGAAATTTCTGAGGATGTAGGTCTGGAGTACAGCATTGTATGGTAGTGAAACATGGTCTGTGGGAAAACCGGAACAGAAGAGAATCGAAGCATTTGAGATGAGGTGCTATAGACGAATGTTGAAAATTAGGTGGACTGATAAGGTAAGGAATGAGGAGGTTCTACGCAGAATCGGAGAGGAAAGGAATATGTGGAAAACACTGATAAGGAGAAGGGACACGATGATAGGACATCTGCTAAGACATGAGGGAATGACTTCAATGGTACTAGAGGGAGCTGTAGAGGGCAAAAACTGTAGAGGAAGACAGGGATTGGAATACGTCAAGCAAATAATTGAGGACGTGGGTTGCAAGTGCTACTCTGAGATGAAGAGGTTAGCACAGGAAAGGAATTCGTAGCGGGCCGCATCAAACCAGTCAGTAGACTGATGACTAAAAAAAAAAATACCTACCTACGGGACGTTCTCCCTGCCTCTCGCTTAACAAACGGCCAGTGACATTGTAACACCACAACTCAGACCCTACCGAACTGTTTACAGACTTTTTTTTTTGCTTGATGTTTATTCAATACTATATCGCTGAGTTTCTGTAAATGTTGTTGGTTTGAATCGATAACACAAAATTGTATACTTCTTTCTTTGTAAAAACTTTGATGTCTCGAAAAATATTGTGCAATGTATTGTCTTTATTAGTTTAATTCTTTGCCTCATTTTGAGGGAACAAAACGTATATAATTGGAATTTGGGTGAATAATTTTTTGTATAAATGTCAATATGTGCAAATGTTCTGTTTTATTTAGTATGTTTGGTTGTTGTTATGTAATTGCTGATCCTCACTTACGGTTATTAATTCTTTATATGTATGAAAGGTGTTGTGGTTCCCCTCCGGAACCGAACTTCATAACGCGGGCAAAATGTGGTTGGCATGAACAGAAAGGTGGACGAAATAGTCAGTCGGGGACGAGCTACCAAATTGTCAACTGCTCATGTAAAATTTGTGTATTGTGCTGGTGCCGAGAGAGGCTTTTCGTGCTGTTTTCCAATGTGCCAAAGCCTCGGGTGGATGGATAAAGAGCTGGAAGTATTCTGGAATTGGTATGTATCATCGCCACCAAGAAATGACAGTGTCCAGCATTTCTGCGTGCAAATCCACTCACCAACATGCTCTCGCCACCACGTTGCGCAGTCACTGCAACGAAACCAAGGGATTGTAGAAACGTACAGTGAAGGGTCAGCTCATGTGGATGATATATTTGTTTTCAAATATAAAGTAAACTAACAAACTAACTATGAAAACACCTTGATTTATCCTCTATCACGTATCCACTTATGGTCCTTCCCATGCTAAAGTGCTTACCGAGTGTCCTTACTGAAAGAATATTAAGGCCCAGTGTTTTAATAATTAATGATTCTTGAACATAGTAAAAAGAAAGTTAAAGTTAATGTGGCAGAAGAGTGTGCTAAGGTAAATAATGTTTGCTGAAAGTAATTTTGCAATTAAAAGTGCTTATTAAATGTTTGTGGGCTTGCTAAAAAACTAAACTGAAAAGTAGAATTTAAAGTAATAAAGTAGTACAAACAGGTATTAAAACAATTGCTGCCAACTTCTAAATTAAAAGTTCTTAAAACTGAGGCTTATAATGTTTTGTTCAGTAAATGAATAATACATCTTGTTGTCCACTGTACCAGGTGAGTCAACGCCTGATGTTTTATGTTAACTTGTGTCTTATTGCAGTAACAGGTCAAATAACTGATGATAGTTTCATGGCTATGTTTGCTAAAGTAAGGATCCCATGTGTATAGAAAAGTGCATATCATTAGTGTAATAGGCCCTACAGCTTGTTTATTGGGCTCACTAGTAGGAAACATTTGATAGATAGACCATTTGTTATGATCACAGTAATTGCTTTCAGTCATAGATCAGTGAGGAAGCGTTTGTCAGTGCATTTAATTTAAATTTTATTCTAAGTAGAAAGGTATTTAGCTGAGAGAGACTTATTGTTGAGACCATCCTCTTTGACTAAGCACTGAAGACAGTAGTGTGTGTCAGTATCTGTTGTACTTAGGCAAATAGTTTGTTCTGCTCTATCAGCTCCAACCTTAAAGTTATCATATGCTTGTGCTAGAGTTCATTGCACTCTCGTGTGGCAAAGTATAGGTTGTGTTTATCCATTAAAGTTACTCATATACATTTTCCTGAATAGGAATATTACTCATTGTTGTGCTTGGTTAGGCTGGCAAACATTTTCTTTATCATTTGTACCGTGTGGATCGGACGGTAGTGTTATGCGTCGCGCCGAGTATGAGGCGTTGCTGCCTTAACAGCAACTAACTGGAAAAATATTAAGTGTTAACTGTTTTACAAAAGTAATGGAGGGAATATTTTGAAGAGTTGCTCAATGTAGGTGAAAATACGATCAGTAATGTTTCAGATTTCGAGGTAGAATGGGATAGGAATGATGATGGAAATAGGATCACATTTGAGGAAGTGGAAAAAATGGTCAATAGATTGCAGTGCAATAAAGCGGCTGGGGTGGATGAAATGAAGTCGGAACTCATCAAATACAATGGAATGTCAGGTCTTAAATGGCTACACAGGATAACTGAAATGGCCTGGGAGTCGGGACAGGTTCCATCAGACTGGACAAAAGCAGTAATAACACCAATCTTTAAACATGGAAACAGAAAAGATTGTAACAACTACAGAGGTATCTCTTTAATCAGCGTTGTGGGTAAAATCTTCTCAGGTATTGTTGAAAGGAAAGTGCGAGTCTTAGTTGAGCACCAATTGGATGAAAATCAGTGTGGGTTTAGGCCTCTTAGAGGTTGTCAGGACCAGATCTTTAGCTTACGGCAAATAATGGAGAAGTGTTATGAGTGGAACAGGGAATTGTATCTATGCTTTATAGATCTAGAAAAGGCATATGACCGCGTTCCTAGGAGGAAGTTATTGTCTGTTCTACAAGATTATGGAATAGGAGGCACACTTTTGCAAGCAATTAAAGGTCTTTACATGGATAGTCAGGCAGCAGTTAGAGTTGACGGTAAATTGAGTTCATGGTTCAGAGTAGTTTCAAGGGTAAGACAAGGCTGCAACCTGTCTCCACTGTTGTTCATATTATTTATGGATCATATGTTGAAAACAATAGACTGGCTGGGTGAGATTAAGATATGTGAACACAAAATAAGCTGTCTTGCATATGCAGATGACTTAGTTGCGATGGCAGATTCGATTGAAAGTTTGCAAAGTAATATTTCAGAGCTAGATCGGAAATGTAAGGACTATGGTATGAAGATTAGCATCTCCAAAACGAAAGTAATGTCAGTGGGAAAGAAACATAAACGGACTGAGTGCCAAATAGGAGGAACAAAGTTAGAACAGGTGGACGGTTTCAAGTACTTAGGATGCATATTCTCACAGGATGGCAACATAGTGAAAGAACTGGAAGCGAGGTGTAGCAAAGCTAATGCAGTGAGCGCTCAGCTACGATCAGTACCAAGACTAAGTTATCTGTGCACCGTTCAATCTTTCGACCAACTTTGGTGTATGGGAGCGAAAGCTGGGTGGGTTCAGGTTACCTTATCAACAAGGTTGAGGTTACGGATATGAAAGTAGCTAGGATAATTGCAGGTACTAGTAGATGGGAACAATGGCAGGAGGGTGTCCACAATGAGGAAATCAAAGAAAAACTGGGAATGAACTCTACAGATGTAGCAGTCAGGGCGAACAGGCTTAGATGGTGGGGTCATGTTACACGCATGGGAGAAGCAAGGTTACCCAAGAGACTCATGGATTCAGCAGTAGAGGGTAGGAGGAGTCGGGGCAGACCGAGGAGAAGGTACCTGGATTCGGTTAAGAATGATTTTGAAGTAATAGGTTTAACATCAGAAGAGGCACCAATGTTAGCACTGAATAGGGGATCATGGAGGAACTGTATAAGGGGGGCTATGCTCCAAACTGAACGCTGAAAGGCATAATCAGTCTTAAATGATGATGATGATGAAGTAAAGTGAGCATAAATCGTCCAGCAGCACGAACCTGTGACTTATTGCTATAACGGATAGGGAAAGATCAGCTAATATTGAAAGTAAAAGATACCAGTACTTAACAGTAACTAAAATGGACAGGAAACAAGAAATAAATTTAAACAAGCGAGTACAGAATGCAGCCGATAGCAGTTCAGGCAACATATCAACAGACAGCACTACGCGCGAATTAAACTCCGTACGATGTCACGCGGACGTAAATAAACACATCGAAGCTATGAGTGTCGCGCGTATTAAACAAGACAAAATAGGCGCTTTTGTCGAAGACAGTGGCTATGCTAATGAATCGAAGGATATGTTTGAATCACCAAATACAGAAATGGAAGTAGGATTTGAACATGAAAATGCAGCTGAAAATAAAAGAGAAAAGGCAACAGATATGGCTGATTTGCTTAGAATATTGTCTGCGCAATTTGCAGCGCAAAATGACAATATCAAGGCGCAAATTGCAGCGCGTAGTGATAATATTAATGCACAAATTGCCGCACGGAGACAGCAAATAGCAGCTCAAGGTAGTGATATTAGTAAACAAATGCAAGCGCAAGGCAAGAATCTTAGTAAAGAGATGGGGAAGGTGGATGAAAAAGTCGGCATTGTAAGCAATGAAATAAAAAATCTTAAAAGCGAAATTAATGGAAATGCACTCATACATTTATAAATTCACAGGTAGTGTTACATGCGCTACCCCCATCTGTCGGCAGATACTAGTAGTAACTTTTTCACACTTTTCTTTCCTCATTAATAAAAATAAGATAATTGTAAGCCCATTGAACATTGATATAGAAGTTGTATGTAGGCCTATGTGTGGACTTACGTCAACTTTCTTTGGTTTTATTGTAAACTAGGTATTAAGTAAGTCAATAAAGATTTCCGATATGAATGGTCAGCTAAGAATTATATGTAAATGTTGTTATCGTGAAGCAGAAGTTCGTTTGAATTTTTGTAGCGACGAACCCGCCGAAATCGTTCATTCAATTTCCTAGGGGTAATATAACAAACACACTTCAGAGCTTATCGTTATATCATAAGGGAAAACTTCAAACAAAATAACAGCTTAAAAGTACCAGGAGACCGTCGCCAAGAGTTTACCGGCTGAGTATGCTGCTTTAAACTTTGCGTTCGGAGGACACACGGTGTGGCGCCTCTCCTTGGATTCCCGTTTTGTTTCCAATTCGAAGCGATTAACCCATGTTTCATCGCCTGTGACTTTCTTTGACAAAAATGGTCACGATCAGCCTCGTAATACGCAAACAATCTCGCGCAGGTGATCTTTCGTTGGACCTTACGGACTCCTGTTAGGCGGTGGGGAAATCAGCAGGCACACACCTTTGAGTACCGCAACCGGTGGACGAATGTGTCAGCACTACCAACGCAGATGTCTAGTTGAGCAACGAGGTGTTTGATTGCGATCCGTCGATCACCTCGAATGCGGGTGTCCACACATTCCAAAAGTGTAGAAGTCATAGCTGTGTGCGGCCGGCCGGCATACGGAAGATCAGACAGAGTTTCGCGTCGCGCGGGATTAGCCGAGAAGCCTCAGGCGCTGCAGTCATGGACTGTGTGGCTGATCCCGGTGGAGGTACGAGTCCTCCGTCCTCCCTCGAGCATGGGTGTCTGTGTTTGTCCTTAGGATAATTTACAAGGTGTTTCAAAAATGACCGGTATATTTCAAACGGCAATAAAAACTAAACGAGCAGCGATAGAAATACACCGTTTGTTGCAATATGCTTGGGACAACAGTACATTTTCAGGCAGACAAACTTTCGAAATTACAGTAGTTACAATTTTCAACAACAGATGGCGCTGCAAGTGATGTGAAAAATATAGAAGACAACGCAGTCTGTGGGTGCGCCATTCTGTACATCGTCTTTCTGCTGTAAGCGTGTGCTGTTCACAACGTGCAAGTATGCTGTAGACAACATGGTTTATTCCTTAGAACAGAGGATTTTTCTGGTGTTGGAATTCCACCGCCTAGAACACAGTGTTGTTGCAACAAGATGAAGTTTTCAACGGAGGTTTAGTGTAACCAAAGGACCGAAAAGCGATACAATAAAGGATCTGTTTGAAAAATTTCAACGGACTGGGAACGTGATGGATGAACGTGCTGGAAAGGTAGGGCGACCGCTTACGGCAACCACAGAGGGCAACGCGCAGCAAGTGCAGCAGGTGATCCAACAGCGGCCTCGGGTTTCCGTTCGCCGTGTTGCAGCTGCGGTCCAAATGACGCCAACGTCCACGTATCGTCTCATGCGCCAGAGTTTACACCTCTATCCATACAAAATTCAAACGCGGCAACCCCTCAGCGCCGCTACCATTGCTGCACGAGAGACATTCGCTAACGATATAGTGCACAGGATTGATGACGGCGATATGCATGTGGGCAGCATTTGGTTTACTGACGAAGCTTATTTTTACCTGGACGGCTTCGTCAATAAACAGAACTGGCGCATATGGGGAACCGAAAAGCCCCATGTTGCAGTCCCATCGTCCCTGCATCCTCAAAAAGTACTGGTCTGGGCCGCCATTTCTTCCAAAGGAATCATTGGCCTATTTTTCAGATCCGAAACGATTACTGCATCACGCTATCTGGACATTCTTCGTGAATTTGTGGCGGTACAAACTGCCTTAGACGACACTGCGAACACCTCGTGGTTTATGCAAGATGGTGCCCGGCCACATCGCACGGCCGACGTCTTTAATTTCCTGAATGAATATTTCGATGATCGTGTGATTGCTTTGAGCTATCCGAAACATACAGGAGGCGGCGTGGATTGGCCTCCCTATTCGCCAGACATGAACCCCTGTGACTTCTTTCTGTGGGGACACTTGAAAGACCAGGTGTACCGCCAGAATCCAGAAACAATCGAACAGCTGAAGCAGTACATCTCATCTGCATGTGAAGCCATTCCGCCAGACACGTTGTCAAAGGTTTCGGGTAATTTCATTCAGAGACTACGCCATATTATTACTACGCATGGTGGATATGAGGAAAATATCGTACTATAGAGTTTCCCAGACCGCAGCGCCATCTGTTTTTGAAAATTGTAACTACTGTAATTTCGAAAGTTTGTCTGCCTGAAAATGTACTGTTGTCCCAAGCATATTGCAACTAACGGTGTATTTCTATCGCTGCTCGTTTAGTTTTTATTGCCGTTTCAAATATACCGGTCATTTTTGAAACACCCTGTAGGTTAAGTAGTGTGTAATCTTAGGGACTGATGACCTTAGCAGTTAAGTCCGATACGACTTCACACACATTTCAACATTGCACACAGGTTTTCGCGACCCTGTTGCGATGATGACAGACGCCTCGCTCAACGACTTACCATGTTTTTGTTCACTGTCAGGTCCCAGTCGACATTCTGCTGGTGCCTATGAATATCTGCAATGTTCTGGTTTTCTGCCAAAAGAAACTGAGTGGCAGCTCCCTGCTTGGAAGTTACCTCCGTTACAGAAGTCATTTTAAAGGCTACGTATAGCGCGGCTACGCATTGGAACTTCTTGAAACTCTGGGGCTGAATCGAGAATATTCCACAATGTCCTACAGCAAATTACGCATTTTTTTCAATCGAATTTGGCCGAGAAAAAAATGCAGCATTTTATATTGAACGCTCCTAGACAAAGAATAAATTCGAGAAATTACAGCTATCACAGAGGTTTATCGGCAATCATTGCTCACGTGTGCCATTAGCGAATGTAACAGGTAAGAGGGCATCATTAAGAGGTTCCAGAAGTACCCTCCGTCACACAACTTAGGTGGGTTTCGGAGTATTTATGTAGGTGTGGATCCCTGCTGGCGGTGACAAACTTCTTTCTTTGGCCAGTGTGTTTACCTCTCCGTTTGCCAATTACAAATGGTCGAAAACCGTTTTTGAATAGATTGAAGCATTTATAAAAATGCAAGAGCGCACTGATGATGCAGCACCTTACACGAGATGCGAGTAAGGGGATTTGAAAACTAGCAGTGATCGCTGTTCCGTGCAAGGGACGGAAAAAAGAACAAAATAAAATCACCAGCTAGTCGAGTAATATTGCGCAGTTAGAGACTGCTTGATAACAAATTTGTGTACCAAAAGCCGTTCGTAATCAGAAAGCTTTCGCTTTCTCATTACGACCGACGAGGAGACAGGAGCGGAGAATCCCACTCGTTAGGAACCGAGTTCCTGTCATTCGCGGCAAAACACAGATAACTACGCCGAAAGCGGCTTCCTTAAGTGAGGAGGGTTAACGCGAACAGCCAGCGGCAAACAGAATCCGCCAGGCTCTCATCAGCGGGTCGTGAAAGCGAAGCCGGCGGCGGCGGCGGCGGCGGCGGCGCCGTGATCCCTTGTGTCACCCGCCACCGCCCCCGCATCCGGCTGCAGCGATTGCGTCCTCTGTTTGCCGGGGAACGCGGCCTGCATACTTAGGCAGCGCGCTGAATAGCTGTAATTTATCCGCGCCTTTATAAACACGACATTCAGGGCCGCCGGCACCGCACTCTCCTCCCGCCGCCCTGCGAGAATTCCCCCACAGTGTGTGTGTGAGAGAGAGAGAGAGAAAGAGAGAGAGAGAGAGAGAGAGAGAGAGAGAGAAAGAGAGAGAGATGCGGAGAGGTATCTGGGGAGACTGGGATGGCGCTTGTCTACACGACATCTGAGAGCGCCTCGTAGCGCCCGTCTGCGCTCTCCATCAGGCGGTGCGCGTCAACATCGTTACCCACGGTGCGGCGTATTCCGTCTGTCCCAGCTTCACTACGTCCCGGATCTGTGTCTCCACCTGAACATGTTCCATGTTTCTACAATTGTTTAACATCACTATGTAAGCCTATAATTATATTCAGTTATCATATTGTCCAATGAACCTTGAAATCAGGAATGACCTGATACTTTCACCGTTCACTAATTCCATCGGCCTACCATAAAAGCTGTTGAGTCGGTAGCCACCTCTTTCACATAGTCCTTATAGAATGGAACAGGTATCTCGTCAGGCTTAAATATTTTTCTTCCACTGACCGACGATTGAACATATTGCTGTCTCCTGCAAGGAAATATTTTGGAAATTTGTATTTCAGCTTTCTGTCCGTTATCTTCCGGTCCGGTGCTAGCATGGTCACAGAATAAATAGATGGGTTATTTTTATCGTTTTACTGACTTTATCTAAGATCCTAACTTCTTACGATTTTTCGTTATACAGTAGACAAAATTTTCGTTTCTAAGTTACTTACAGTTTCTTGCACGGCTGTCCGTACACTCGTTTTGGTTTCCTTCAGCTGGTTATTGTCAACAAGGCTTCGAATTTTTTTTAAATCTTTGAAATGTGATCTTTAATTTCGTATCACGACAAGTGTTTCCTGTTCCTTACAACCTCGTTCAGTACATACACTCCATCTTTTTCCTGCACTTTACTTCCATGTTCACGGAGTGAGCATGTTAATTACAGAAAGTGACATTGTTAATGGTAGATGGTGATCGTATTCCTTATATGTCGCTACTTGGTCCTCCCCGGAACGGAATTTGTGTATCCCATGTGTCTGCGTCGAGTGTTGTCCCCTGTATATGTGTGCGAACGTCTTCTACTAAATGTCTGCGAACTGGGTTACTGAATCAGGACATGAGTACCTTTAATCGACGATGTGTATTTGATCCGAGCATATTGTGTATCACCTATGACTAGGAGTTCTGCTCAATGGACAAACGTTGAGGTACAATCTTTTCCCAAAATATCTCAGAATCACCCTAGATAGAAACCTGAGCTACAAAGAGCACATCACCAAGCTTTCTCATAAAGTTGCTGCGAGGAACAACATACTACATAAGCTCAGTGTTACCACCAGGGAAACCTCTGCTGACTGTCTGCGTTTAACTGGCATCAGTCTTGTGTACTCTGCTGCCGAGTACTGTGCTCCTGTCTGGTTGGAAGGTGTACATGTGAAGAAGGTAGACACAAAACTTAACGACACAATGCGCTACGTTACTGGTTCCATCAAATCAACCCTATGCCACTGGTTACCTGTACTGAGTCACATCCCTCCACCTCACGTAAGGCGGAAACAAGCTCTACTGAGGGACGCCAAGAAAATCTATGCATCACCTTCTCTACCACTGCACCAGGAATTCTCTCATCCGCCACAGCAACGATTGCGATCAAGAAGACCAGCAAGTGTTACTGCAGGAGAACTCATCGCGGATGGTTTTGATCTAAATGAAAGCTGGAAGCATGAATGGTCAACAAAAACATTGGGAACAAGAGCCCATCACCTTGATTCCACAGAGTAGCCAAAAGGTTTTGACCTACGGAGGAAACTTTGATGCCGCCTCAACAGGTGAAGGACTGGACATGGTAGTTGTAGCTGCTTCAGGTACAAATTGGGCTGGATAAGTTCACCAATGTGTGAATGTAGTCAAGAAGAGCAGACAACTGAACATTTAGTCCAACGCTGTCCACTTCATTCATACCCTGGAATTCCCGATGACTTGTTCACTCTCGCACCCAGCTTAATTAACTGGTTGAAAAACACAGACTTTAAGGTTTAATCTTGTCTTATATCATATGTAAATTGTATAAAATCATTTGCCTTTTATGAACTGTATATTGTATATAATCACCATACGATTAAATAAATAAATAAATAAATTTGATCCGAGACCGGTGGCTTCCCTGAATCGAGGGACCTATCTGGGTGGGTCGATCTTTACGTACAGTACCTCATCAAAAGTATTGGTGCACGCATTAGTGGACAATATGATGTGGTGTGTGCACACTTCCTTTCTTTACGGCTTGAACTCTGCTGTTATAGTTTCAATGATGTTTCTGACGGTGTGTAGAGGAATGGTAGGCCATTCTTCCTTAAGAGCCGAAACCAGAGATGCTAGCAATGTTGGACGCTGGGGTGCGGAGCGACGTCAACGTTGTAACTCATCCCAACTCACCCCACAGGGGCTCCAGTGGGCTCAGGTCGGATCTCTGTACAGGCTAGTCCATTTCAGAAATGTTGCTGAGCACAAGGCAGTGCCTTCGAGATGCTGCTTTGTGACAGAGCATCTGCTGCTTTACGATCGTCTGCTGTTGCGGTTGTTAACCTATATTCAAATGGGCAGTCATCCTTCTCTTCTTTCAATTTTATTTCACTGAACGTCTAGTCTTTCTATTTACCTTTTCAGATTTTCAAGCTTCTCTGCCATATTCAGACTCCTGAGATACCACGCTCCCACTAGCAGAATGTTAGCATTTATTTAATTATTCAGTGTTTTTTATGGTCGCTTCCCTGTTCGCAATTCCCTTCAGTAGATCAGAATGATGACTAATCCGCAATCTTCTGCATGTGAAAAGATCATATGACACTTTTTAAAATGAAGGTCCGGTGTCCTCGAGATACACAAAAAGTTCCCCTAATGCAGTGGTTAGGAATGCTTTCTCCAGTCTCACGCCGTTGATAATTTCTGATTCTTCTGCGGTTGATCAAGGCTAATTCTACCACTTTCTAATGGCACTTTCCCAAGCAAGAGGGTGCCCTAATCCTTCCCGCTCCTCAGTGCACTTTGACAAGTCCGTTGGTAGAAAGAGGGCGACTCCTTAAGTCGAATATCTTTCGGCGGCTGTTATTTAACAAAAATTCAATCACTCAATGACGCCAGTGGAATTCCGAATAACATCCCAGAAGAGGAATCTACACTGAAGCGCCAAAAGAATTGTTATAGGTATGCGTATTCAAGTACAGAGATGTGTAAACAGGCAGAATACGGCGCATAAATGGGAAACGCCTATGTAAGACAAAAAGCGTCTGGCGCGGTTATTAGATGGGTTACTGCTCATACAATGGTAGATTGTGAAGGTTTAAGTTAGTTTAAACGTGGTGTTACAGTCGGTGCACGAGCAATGGGACACAGCATCTCCGAGGCAGCGATGAAGTGGAAATTTTCCCGTACGACCATTTCACGAGTGTACCGTGAATATCAGGAATCCGGTAAAACATCAACTCTCCAACATCGCTACCGCATCAAAAAGATCCGGCAAAAACGGGACCGACGACGACTGAAGAGAATCGTTCAGAGTGACAGAAATGTAACATTATCGCAAACTGCGGAGGATTTCAATGCTGGGTCAGCAAAAAGTGTCAGCGTGCGATCCATTCAACGAAACATCATCGATATGGGCTTTCGGAGCCGAAGGCCCACTCTTACATCATTGATGACTGCACGACACAAAGCTTTCGCCTCGCCTGGGCCCATCAACACCGACATTGGACTGTTGATGACTTGGGAACATATTGCTTGGTAAGACGAGTCTCGTTTCAAATTGTGTCGATTGCATGGACCTGTCGGATATGGAGACATCCTCATGAATCAATGGACCCTGCATGTCAGCAGGGGACTGTTCAAGCTGGTGGCGGCTCTGTAATGGTGTGGGACGTGTGCAGTTGGAGTGATGTGGGACCCCTGATATGTCTAGATACGACTCTGACAGGTGACACGTACGAAAGCATCCTGTCTGATCACCTGTATCCATTCATGTCCATTGAGCATTCCAACGGACTTGGGCATTTTCAGCAGCACAGTGCGACACCCCACACGTCCGGAAATGCTATAGATTGGCTCCAGGAACACTCTCCTGGGTTTAAACACTCCCGATGGCCACCAGACTCGCCGGACATGATTATCATTGAGGATGTCTGGGATGCCTTGCAACGACCTCCACCCACCCGTACTCTTACGGATTTATGGACGGCCCTGCAAGATTCATGGGGTGAATTCCGTCCAGCACTACTTCAGACATTAGTCGTGTCCATGCCACGTCGTGTTGCGGCACTTGTGCGTGCTCGCGGGGGCCCTACACTAATTATGCAGGTATTCCATTTTCTTTGGCTCTTCAGTGTAAATGTAGAATATCGAAGAAGTCTGAAAAAGAAAAGACTTTGCCCAACGATTCAGAAGATTTTAACATCAACAGTTCGTTGCTTCAATTGTATGAATGGAAGGACAGGTGAATTTTAACAGCAATTTGTGGAATATACACAGTTCAATAAAAAAAGTGAAGCATTACAGGTTAGACGGGGATGAAACTTCAGGGGTTGAAAGAACATGTGATTTTGTTTCAGTGATCACAATATCGTGTGTAATTTGCAAATAACTTGGCAATATGAATCCAGTATCTGTATCTCCTGAACACACGCATTTATTCGGCTGGTGAGGAATGCCATAAAGCCGTTGTATCCTCTCCCAAGGCAAACTGCCCCGCAATTGGTTCCTGATAGTCGGGATACCAGCAATGCGACAGTGTTGACGTCCGACCTGGCCCCATATATGTGCCATCGAGGACGGGTCTGGGGATCGGGCTAGGAACTGGAATACCAGCATATAGAGTTCGTAGGGATACGGGTGTTTCCCTTTTGAAAAATGGCACCACAATACTGTGGTATGACGGGTAACAGCTGAGGACGCTGGATGTCCGTGATGTGCCGCTGTGCCGTTAGAATTCTCTCAGCCACCAGCAGCTGCAACCTGAAGCTATGCCAGATGACTCCCCACACCATGACGCCAGTCGTAACACTGCTGAGATCGTCCAAAATATTGGAAGAGTGGGACCTTTCCCCCAGGTCACTGCCATACTCGTCGGCTATGGTCATCCGGAATATCGATGAACCGTGACGCCTCACTGAACACAACGTGATACCATTCATCAGTAATCCATGTTTCCTAGTCCAGCACCACTCCAAACGTTGCCGTTGTGTTGTGGTGTTAACAGCTGCCTCCTCATGGGACGCTGACTCTAGTTTCCGACCAATGGTGCGGGATGACGCAGTATGTTGCAGGGAGACCATTAGGTGTTCTCTTGTTCACGAAAGGCAGGCCTATATGTGAGAGGTTACGATGTGCTTCTTGGACAGTAAGGTGGTTTCCTCTTGCGGTGGTCAGACCCGGTCAACGAGAACGTTGACATGTATGCCTGCCTTCACGTTCCCAGGCAGCATATCATCGGACCAATGTTGCATCCTAATGCCTCACAAGTCTGGATACTGCACCAGCCAGGGAAATGGAAACACATGATGATGCACCTATCAAACTCTGTCAGGTGCTGATAATGCTGTCTCATACGAGTGAGCGGCACCTCTGTGTCCTCCACGGAATCATTCAACATTTGAACTTCCCACCTCTTATATACCTTACAAGGTCGTCTAACAACACTAAATACAAACAACCCTATTGCACTCTGGTGGCCATTATAAGTGTCACAGATAAATTGAAATCCTAATCATTAACCCCTGGCTCATGGGGTCTACGTGTGTGAAGTTACTTTGACATCCGAACATATCTTATGGGTGTTTCACTCTTTCTGTCGCGCAACTTATACGATGTAACCCTCCTCAGTAGAAAACGAAGTTTGAGGTGATAATTTACTGGAAACAATTCAATACAAAACTTACGGAAGACATTTCGATGGCAATAGTGGTTTCCATTGCTGACCCGCCAGGTTAGCCGAGAGCGCTAATACGCTGCTTCCTGGACTCGGGTAGGCCCGCCGGCGCCGGATCGAATACGCCCGCCGGATTGACGACGAGGGATGGTGTGTCGACCAGCCTGGATGTGGTTTTTAGGCAGTATTCCACATCCCTCTAGGTGGATACCGGGCTGGTCCCCACGTCCTGCCTCAGTTACACGGCTCACAGACATTTGAAACACATCCGCACTTTCCCATGATTTACACTAGACGCAGACAGGTGGGGTATTCTAATTCCGTCCCGGGAGGTACGGGGTGGCGGCAGGAGGACATCCGGTCACCCCTTCAAATGAACATGCCAATTCCGATTTAACCACGCCAACCCCGCGCAAAATGCGCGATAACGGCGCAAGCGATAGATATAGATAGATATAGTGGTTTCGGCTTCTCCAATAGTTCATGTAATAATTCCTGGCCTGTTGATGGATTGAAAATTACTGATAAGTTGTAGCATTTATGCTTTTAAGTCTTCCGTGGTATTCTGTGGCAACAGTACTAACGCGTCACAACTGGAATCAGTCAACCTATTGTGGTAGGTAGGTATAAGAATTCGAGAGGATGTCAAACAGAATGCTGACACAGGCTCAGCTGTAGGTAAGGCAGGTAACAGATTTCATTTCCAGAATGAGATTTTCACTCTGCAGCGGAGTGTGCGCTGATATGAAACTTCCTGGCAGATTAAAAGTGTGTGCCAGACCGAGACTCAAACTCGGGACCATTGCCTTTCGCGGGCAAGTGCTCTACCAACTGAGCTACCCAAACACGACTCACACCCCGTCCTCACAGCTCTACTTCTGCCAGCACCTCGTCTCCTACCTTCCAAACTTTACAGGAGCTCTCCTGCGAATCATGCGGAATTAGCACTCCTGAAAGAAAGGATAATACGGAGAGATGGCTTAGCCACAGCCTGGGGGACGTTTCCGGAATGAGATTTTCAGTCTGCAGCGAAGTGTGCGCTGATATGAAACTTCCTGGCAGATTAAAACTGTGTGCCGGAGCGAGACTCGAACTCGGGACCATTGCCTTTCACGTGGTAGAGCACTTGCCCGCGAAAGGCAAGCACTTGCCCGGTACACACTTTTAATCTGCCAGGAAGTTTCAGATCTAATTTCATTGGTAGGACGCTAGGAAAACAAAGTCAGTCTAGAAAGTAGATGATTTACAGAAACCATGTGTGACTCATACCGGCCATTAGCTCAAGTATGGGATACTCTTACCAAATAGGATTCACAGGGAATATGGTTCAAATGGCTCTGTGCACTATGGGACTTAACATCGAAGGTCATCAGTCCCCTAGAATTTAGAACTACTTAAACCTAACTAACCTAAGGACATCACACACATCCATGCCCGAGGCAGGATTCGAACCTGCGACCGTACTGGTCACGCGGTTCCATACTGAAGCGCCTAGAACCACTCGGCCACATCGGCCGGCTCAATGGGAATATTCAACGCTTACAAAGAAGATCAAGACGAATGGTCAAAAGGTAGTTTGACCAATAGCAGAGCGTCACTACGGTGCTGAAAAAACTGTACTGACAGACCCTTGCAAATAGCTTAAAACTATCCCATGAAAGACCACTTATAAGGTTTGAAAAACCACGTGAAATGGGGAATTTAAGCACATGCTATGGCGAATACAAGATTGGACTAATTTAGCGTGTACAGCGGCGATTCAGCAGTAATTACTCCCACATTCGATTCGTAACTGTAACTGGAAGAAAGTCGAAAAACTGGTACAAAGAGAAACTCCCCCTGCCAAACAGTTTACATCAGCAGTGTATAGTTGTAGAAGTAGATTTACTTCACCGCTCGGCCACGGCAATGACGTGTCAGTAAGTTCATACTTCCTGAACAAAACTTGAATTTTTTTAAAAATCTCTGAAAAAATTGGAAAAATGTTGTATGAAATAATTTGTTCAAAAATTGCTCTGAGCACTATGGGACTCAACATCTTAGGTCATAAGTCCCCTAGAACTTAGAACTACTTAAACCTAACTAACCTAAGGACATCACACACACCCATGCCCGAGGCAGGATTCGAACCTGCGACCGTAGCAGTCCCGCGGGTCCGGACTGCAGCGCCAGAACCGCTAGACCACCGCGGCCGGCGAAATAATTTGTCTAAAGCGAAGAAATAAAATAGATTAGACAAACATTTCACCCATCTTCGAATAATGTCACATACAGCAGATATGCATCAAACAGTTATCCTATCTATTTCATTCGTTACTTTTACCCAACTGATTTCACCAAACACTTGATCGAAAATTTTCCATGATTTTGTTCTTCTTAAAATTTTTTGGGCTGTTGCTTTCCGCAGAAACATAGCAAATACGAATAATTTATTATGTATACCTGTGAACATGACCCAACGCTCGGAAACTACCAGTCACGTTGAGAAACCTCATTTTGTGTGATGAGTTAGCTTGTTTTCTTGGAGACTTTGTGGCATATTACTTTGACCGTCCTGGCATATCTTCAGCCGTTCACTGTTCGCTCACCTCGCTGCGTACCGGAACTTCATGGCTGACTGCCTGATCGAAATATTATTCGACTACGGAGGATAACAGAACGTCGCGGAGCGCCGACCCCGTCAGACGGCAAGAATTTAATAGTCCTTTGTGAGCGAGTCGGGCGGGGAATAAGAAACGGGGGAGCCCCTTCCTTCCCCCAGGGGGATACACGCTCCCCCCGGAGCTGTTGGCTCAGCCGCGACGTCCCGCTACCGCTTCCCGGTTCCAGCTTCCCGGATCCCGGTTCTCTCCCCTCCCCGACCCTCCCCCATCTGCCACCGAGAGTTGGCTCCGCCGCATCGCCGCTCCGCACCGCCGCGCAGCCCTGGGCAAACTTATTTAAGACGCTGGGCGGCCCATTACATGCTCGTTACTCGTTACGGGCGCGGTACGTCAGCCGCGCGGCGTCCAAGTTGGCGCGCGCTACGGAGCCGGCGCATAATTCGCGGCTTAGTGGCCGGATAAGAACTTGGCCGGGCGCGACAGTCATCTGTCTCGGCCGCTACGCCTGTCCTGAGGCGGCGCCCGCAACGCCTGCATCAGCGCCGGGCGCACGGCTGGGAATGCAGGCGCACGCTGCCCTGCACTAGCTACGCTACTGTTGTGGCCAACACGTTCACTTCGTACTGAACCTGTGCAACTGCTTTGCGTCGCGTTCTTAAAACGGAGGCAAAGCCTTGCCGCAGTGGAAACGCCGGTTCCCGTGAGATCACCGAAGTTAAGCGTTGTCGAGCGTGGCCGGCACTTGGATGGGTGACCATTCAGCCGCCATGCGCTGTTGCCATTTTTCGGGGTGCACTCAGCGTCGTGATGCCAATTGGGGAGCTACTCGACCGAATAGTTGCGGCTCCGGTCAAAGAAAACCATCATAACGACCGGGAGAGCGGTGTGCTGACCACATGCCCCTCCTATCCGCATCCTCAACTGAGGATGACATGGCGGTCGGGTAGTCCCGATGAGCCACTTGTGGCCTGAAGACGGAGTGCTTGAAACCGAACTAGGGAAACGGAAGCTGAGCTCGCAATCGTTCTTCTTACTTTCGTGGCACGCGTTACTGACAAGGTGAACCCGGCAAGTGCCATAACCCGATTTCCAGGAACTTCGCTCAGTGGAAGAGGAGTCAAAATATATATCTTGGCTGATCCGTAGGTACTTGACCTTTTCTGAAAAAAAGATGGTCAATGTTTTCGAGACACTTTCTTCGTCTTTTATTGCGTGATACCTTCAGAAGAAATGACGGCACAGTAGTTAGTGTCGCAGTGTCTTAATTTTAAGCCCTGTATTCGAAACCTGACTATTATTTTTATTTTGTTTCTCATTTGCATACCCATGTCTGTGGAAGATTCCTGCATGAATGTTTTTCAGTGTATATTGATATAACATTGTCGTTATTCACCTACTGGCGGTACGTCAGAGAATCAATTAAAAAAAAAAAGAAAAGAAAAAATTGAGAAAATTATTTGAAATTGTTTTCGCTGATTCAGAATCAGTTGCAAGCGTCAGTTTTCGGAAAAGTGATCCGTGATCCATGGATTCCATTATTGCCAACGCCCAAAGCCTTCAGCTAAGTTAACCTTCGAGCGGGCACGCCTGTGTACAAAGTGCGACAATCAAAAATAAAATGATTTTATGCGGTTCCGTTTTAGTTTCGCAGCTGCTAATCTATACCTATTCTTTCAGTATTGCTTCAGATAACACTGCGATAAATTGTTTTGTCGTACAGCCAAGCGAGCAGCAGCAGTATAAAACACAAAGGGAGCTAAGCGAGAAAAAATTTACAATAAGTTCAAAAAAATGACCCCAGTTACGAATTAGCAACATAATCCCACATTGAGGCAGTTGTCTACGAGATACTTAGTGATGGAATAAGCAGCTGACCGAGATTCTGATGCAATTACACTGCTTAATGCATTGAATGCGTCATTACTGTCTCTTTAACACCTGTCTTTGGCAAAAGAGAGTTATAGTGAAAATTTATTTCATTATTGTTTGATACAGCAGTAGTATAGCTCATATTATTTAAGACTATTTTCTCCTTGTTTAAACAAAATAAGATTAACCTGTGGTTCTGATCATACTTCACTTACCTTAGTAACATAAGAAAAGCTATTTTTTTCAAGCGTACAAAGAGCGTCGCGCGCCCGCTCGTGTTATGAAAAACGGCGCACCCGCTCTAGGATTAACGACGTTTCTCTACCAAGTAACATTCATACGAAGAAACGTCACTGTGGCAAACCTTCCTTCGTGCGATGCTAGTGGTGCCTGGAATACCTGTGTTTCGACTGCTTCTACGAGGGCAGTTCAATAAGTAATGCAACACATTTTTTTTCTGAAACAGGGGTTGTTTTATTCAGCATTGAAATACACCAGGTTATTCCCCAATCTTTTAGCTACACAACACTATTTTTCAACGTAATCTCCATTCAATGCTACGGCCTTACGCCACCTTGAAATGAGGGCCTGTATGCGTGCACGGTACCATTCCACTGGGAGATGTCGGAGCCAACGTTGTACTGCATCAATAACTTCTTCAACATCCGCGTAGTGCCTCCCACGGATTGCGTCCTTCATTGGGCCAAACATATGGAAATCCGACGGTGCGAGATCGGGGCTGTAGGGTGCATGTGGAAGAACAGTCCACTGAAGTTTTGTGAGCTCCTCTCGGGTGCGAAGACTTGTGTGAGGTCTTGCGTTGTCATGAAGAAGGAGAAGTTCGTTCAGATTTTTGTGAACAATTGTGACAGCACTACCAACAGAGATGTCAAGTTGAGCACTGAGTTGTTTGATGGTGATCCGTCGATCATCTCGAACGAGTGTGTTCGCACGCTCCGCCATTGCAGGAGTCACAGCTGTGCACGGCCGGCCCGCACGCGGGAGATCAGACAGTCTTGCTTGACCTTGCGGCGATGATGACAAACGCTTTGCCCAACGACTCACCGTGCTTTTGTCCACTGCCAGATCACCGTAGACATTCTGCAAGCGCCTATGAATATCTGAGATGCCCTGGTTTTCCGCCAAAAGAAACTCGATCACTGCCCGTTGTTTGCAACGCACATCCGTTACAGACGCCATTTTAACAGCTCCGTACAGCGCTGCCACCTGTCGGAAGTCAATGAAACTATACGAGACGAAGCGGGAATGTTTGAAAATATTCCACAAGAAATTTCCGTTTTTTTCAACCAAAATTGGCCGAGAAAAAAAATTTGTTGCATTACTTATTGAACTGACCAGTATCGACCAGGGGAATGCAACAAATCTTCCTGTAGAACGAACACACGAATAAAGTATAACAATCAACACAACAATTGATATGAGAATGAAATATCTCAATCTGAAATTTTAAAAACACTATAACCCCTCAACATACCAAACACACACATACATATTATATAGTAAATTTATGATATTTCCTGTGAAGTCCGGTTGTAATTATACAATCAATATAACGCCCTTGTATACTCTAATTTGATTAGAAACATTCCGGTTGTAACCTTCTACAGACATCGGTAGATAAATGAAAATAATAAAAATAAAAGAAAATAAATAAAAGCAATGATCGGGTTTCGAACATAGAGCGCAAACTTAAGAGCTGCGACATTAATCACAGAGCCATAATTTCGTCTGAGGCCACAGTACGCTAAAAGACATATAAATTATCTCGAAAGTATCAGGAAAACTTTGACTGTCGCTTTTTCAGAAACAGCCTAGTGTCAACTGATAAGCCGAGACCCGTGTTAGTTTATTTTCGCTCCTCTCCCACCAAGCGAGGTTTCTGGAAAATCAAATAACGGCACTCGCCGTGAGCTCCTCATAAGTGCCAGCAAATCGTGTAATATCATTACATCCGGTTACAACCTTGCCTCTAATCGTCTAAATCGCAGAAAAAGCTTTGGCTCGCTGTTAACTTAGGGTAGAGACAGCGAGTTGTGTCTAAGTGGTGGATTGCCACATACTGCGACAATCGACTGCATAGCTCGAGAAATAAAATAAAAAACCGGGTCGTTATAACTAAAAGCAGATCTACTCACGGAGGTCCATTATGGATTGTAACTATCGGATGACGTCAAAACTTGCTAGATATTCAAATGCGTAACTGCGGAACCGACTTAGCGTGGAAAAAGTTAGTTCCAATTTTGCTCACCAGTTGCAAATCTGGCACTATGAATGCAAGAAAGAGCTATAGAAATGTAGCCACATACAACGGACTAGAAACGAGACGTGGGTAGAAAAATTCAAAGACGTGAGGAAGCCATAATGTTGATTTTATTATTAACTGCCGCTTAGACATTGGTTAAATATGAGTATCAGAGACGTCGATGAGATGCAGCATCCCTAAAACGACGTGATCAGCTGTTGCTCGCAACAGTTCCTTGAAATCTGAGCAAGGTGTTGCCGTACACTTGCCTTCAGATCAGATACAGGCCAAGCATGTTACTGATAAACGCATCTTTTACATATCCCCAGAGGTTTAAGTCACATGGATTCAGATCTGGGGATTTTGCTGGCTATGTATTTGGAAATCCTCTGCTAATACTTCGTGGAAGGTTGCAATAAGCAGATCTTTCACTGGGTAAGCGACATGAGGTGTTGCGGCATCTTGCATGAAAACCGTGGCTTCCACACAGTTGCGCTCTTCCAAAGCAGGAATCACGCGCTGTACAAGGAAGTCTGTATAACGTACAGACGTAATGGTACCCTGGCAGATCCTCTCAGTGTACTGCCTTCAAAGAAGAAAAGACCGAGAATAAAGCTTCTTGTGAACTCACACCACGCAGTCACATGTGGCAATTGCCATAACTCTTCGTTCACAACTCGCGGTTTAACTGACCCCAAATGCGCCAGTTCTGTGTATTCACTGCATCCTGTAGTGTAAAATGTGCCGCGACACTCAACAAAACATTGGCCAGCCACATGTCATCAGCTGCAATCCGTGCCAGAGAGTACACATTTAGAACGTTCCTATGTATCATGAGGTTTCATGGCTGCATCTTCTGGATTTCGTATGGGCGCTAGCGTAAAACAGACTTCAAAACTTTCCATGTTGTTGACCATGGGATGGACAATTTTTGTGATATTGCATGAACACTGGTACTATCTGGGGCACGTGCTGCAACGTACAGCAACCTTTTTGATAATTTCCATCATGTTAAGATGACTCCGTCTTCCAAGTGTCACAGAAAGCTCGACTGTATTTTCGAATGTCATTATCATCTCTTTTAAACAACTTAATGACATCGGGCCTTTCCTCAGACTTTTCAGTCGGCAATACTCTCTCAAAGTAACACTACCATTCGCAAAAACAGTTTCACTTACAGTGCCTGGTCTGTCTTGTCGATAACCACAATGTTCAATCACGTTATGGCTTGTCAAATGACAGTGTGGACTTCACACCGTCATACAAACAGTGTACAGCGCCTGATTTGCATCTGGTGGCCAAAACTGGAACTAATTTTTTTCCCCAGCGCTAATCAGCTCCGCCTTAACGCATTAATCTACCAAGTTCTGCTGCCATACGACCATTACGGCCCACACTGGGGCTCCACGTGTAGCTGCACTTCAGTTATAACTGCCTGGTAGTTCCAGAGCCCCAGTATTGTGACAGAGGTTTGTGGGGAAGTTTCTACTGTTCATTACATTACTGGAAATTTCCTGTCTAACATTCCCAGTTGGGATTCTCACTGCCCAATCTCGATCTGCTGGTATCTTCAGCAGGAAAGAACGAAGTTCTGCAACAGCGGGCTCAGCTCTTGTGAGCAGAAAGTGGTGAGCAGGAGGAGGGAGGCTGCGGGTTGGAACGTGGTTGAGCAGGGGGGAGAGGGGGGGGGGGAGGCATAAGCCGATCTGATGCTGCGTGCTGCGGGGCTTCAGGAGGTAGGAGCAGACAATCTCCCTGTCTGGGCGACGAAGTGTAGTCTGGCTTCTAATCCATAAAAGTTTCAGGCCATCTACATCGCACACGGACACGTCACAGCAGCCACCAGCAGATCTTAGTGTAGAGAAGGCCTGTACCTCGAAATGCCACCTTTAGATAATTGGGCGCTATTTTGGAAAGATATCTGAAGTGGCGATCACACGTTGAAGATATCAGCGTTAAGATATTGAATGGGTTGAGACGGCTCTGCTCAAAGCAACGTCGATGTTCCCAGAACACCTGGGCAACAATTTACTGTGTACCATCGTACGGCCTGCACTAGAAAGCGTAGAGGTCGCACTGCGAAACACCAAGCGCACGAACTTGTAACGTATACACACGGTAGAGTACAGGTCACTACGACTACCATTCCACTTACCTTTCCACTTACCGTCAGACTTCCCCAATGACGAACCTCACTTGTGGCTGGCGCAGTCACACTTTGCCAAACTTACAGACACGTTTTTGGCCGCTGCCCAGTCATCGCAGACGCCTAAGATTCTCAAACTCGTCAACCGAGAACACTGGCGAACCAATCTACGCTGACCAGTCCAGCTTGACAGTTGAATACTCGAAGCCAGCTTTTAAATTCAAAAACTAAACTCCTAAAAATCATAGAGCGAATCAAAAGGACGGGAAACTAATGCCACGTTGCACGTAATACTAAAATACTACAATACTTCAATACAAATCTGAATTCTAGTGTGAGAGTCAAAAATTTTGACGACGTCGATTTCTGAAAATGTCCTAGCGTACAGATTGCTCAGTGTTGTTTCGCGGGTGCATTTAGTCGTCATTTACACGATATATCCATCTGGGCACTTGCGAGACGTCTTCAAATAAGACGTCCCACAACTTATAGCGTACTGTACGCATTTAGATCTTAAATTTCGCTACTGCTAATTTTTTGTGGGATTACATTATTAAAGAGGTCGAGCAGGAACGAATGCGGAAACCCTCATTAACCAGGACAGCTGCCATCGATTGTGTTTAGCATGGAATTCCATTATACCCACGAGTTATGATTTACTCTCAGGGAAGAACACAAATTACTCCGAACGCCGTTGCAAGCAGAAACGCACCGAACAGCCCAGTCTCGCATTTCCACTATCGAGATGGCTGCCTCCTAGTAGTGTTCCTTGTCTTGCACCCACGTTTATGACGGATGAGCGAAACGCATACAGTGTGCTAATAAATTGTGTTATTTTGGTATCCGGTATCAGTGCATCGGAAACTATCCAGTTCATCGAAGGAAAATATTAAAATATATTGGACTAACACTCAATCCAAAACTTATGTGTAGCCTACCAAACATCAAAACGAAAGCCTTCAACAGAGTATAAACACTCACGCGTCGAACACGAGGATTAAATCCTACGACCATCATTCATATACATAAAATCTTCATCCACCCCGTCCTTGATTATGCCAATGTAGATTCGACTTACAACCCTCCCAAGTTTTATCGCTCCCTCAGTATCATCTTCCGAAAACTTGAGGCCCAGCACAATATAGTCTCTATGGTCCTTGAGAACCCTGACCTGCTACCATGTACGTGTCAAGACAAGTCATATTTCATTCACCTACAAACACTGGACGTCTTTTCTTAATATAATTTTAATCGCGAACTCTCGACAGACCACGAACTCGTCTCAGCACGTCCTTACTACTGGTTTAGCTCGCATGCGACAAGATTCTACTTGTTAATGAAATCTTTTTATTAGTAGGTTTCGATCCTGTTACATCATCAGAAGATCAGATAAAAATTAGTTCATCAGTTTACCTTCCATTTGGAAAGCGGTTGCACTCAGCGACTGTTATATTGACTTGTAAATTATAGATTGCAGCAATCAGTCGTCCTTGCTTAAAAATAAAACAAAATTTATACAAGGAGGACTGATTGCTGCAATCTATAATTTACAAGTAAAAATTATTTGATGCTGTGGCATCCCAGTCATACAGTAAAGAAAAAGTTTTAACAACAAGTGGAATCGTATTATTAGCCATGTAACGCGATGATAAAAGATGTACTCCCTTATTAGAATAACATCGAAGACCTTCTGCGCGGTTTTTTGACTCAAGTTAAACATGAACTCATCCCTGAAATTAACAAGTCCTTTCAACAATAACCTATCACACCCATCGCACCCAACGCCAAATGAAGGCTTCCATTCAGACTATTCTTGCCCATTTGTCATCCAATTAATCCGGTACACAGATCCGCAACACTCCACATATCGCATTACCAATTAACGCTTACCAGGAGCCTCCATCATATTATGCTCACCTTAGAGATAATGTACCTTGTATCACAATCATCCTGTCGTAAGTATCATAACCTATTTGAGATGATTAAATATCTTCATATTAATTCAGTAAATTTTGCAGTATAGTCGATAAAGAACGGCAATCTGGCCGCATTGAGCCACCCCGCAGTAGAGGGAACGTAAGTAACGGTCAAACAAAAGAAATTAAGTGTCACTTTTCGTCGAAGATATTTGGTAGGTTCGAAGATGATTGTAAACGGCAACCAACTGCACACCCGAAACATAGTCAAGACTTGGCTGTAGGCAACTGTCAGGTTGCAATCGTCTAAATAATTGTAGATAGTCGTCTTTAAGACTGTGAGAGCTGTGTGTCGGGATTGCTTCCATACTCGATGTCCAATACGAATAAGACGTTGTCTGACTGTTGCTAAGACCGACCTCCTGCTAGGAACAGAAGTCTATCCTTGGAATGGAATGGACCTGTGGTGTGGTCTCAGCAGAGCTCTCGATGTGATACGAGGAGGAAATACCTAAGTGTTCAGATGTAACCCCAAATTCAGATAATCTGACAGGAAACGAAGACTGCCCCCAACTCAGTTTCTTCGCCTTGAAGTTAGTTAGTTAGTCTTTTAATACTTGCTCGCTGAGAACTTTATGATCTCTAAGTCATGTGCAAAGGCTCCTATTGATTATAGCCAATGCCTCTAGGAACAACTTCCTTACATACAGAATCACAGATAGACGAAGCTTCAGACAGGATCTCTGTACCTTCAAAGCTGCAGTTATACAGTTCAGATAAGGCTATGTTTCGAAAACATTTACTTCGAGTTTTCTTATCTTGATGTGGTCTTTATCTTTAATGCAGCACTTGAATACTGTATGAATTATCCACCCTATGTAATTTTCGTAGCATTCACATGACTCCTTCTCTATACCAGGTGTTCTCAAGGTCGTCATTCGATAAACCCTCTTTGCAACTTCTGATCTCCCTTACTTTTGCCTTAGCGTCCTTACGCGAGCTGAACGTTGGTGGTTGCAAAATCTCCCTGCTCCCCGCCACAAATGCTGGTGCCCTAAAATTCCTCAGCAGAAATTAGTGAGAAGAGATCATTTTTCCCTCGAAGGATTCCCTTCTAAGATATTTCCTTAACGCTTTCGCATTAATCCAGCCAACTGAGAATAAATTTAGCAAGACGACTTTGAATTTATACATTTATTCAATGAAAGCGTGTATACAAATCTCAGGGTATGTGTGGAACACACAGAGATTTTATTTAAAATTTTATATGACATTTTGAGAGAAATTCCATCCACAAATTAAATCGCAAAGGAGAGGCAGTAAATTGAACTAGCACATAAACCTTGTGTTCAGCTTCTGAAACGTTCGCGAACTCTCTTCTTCTGTTCGTAACAACCCAGACAGTTGCTGAGAAGCCTTGTGTAAGGAATCAAGTCAGTTTTATGTCTATATAAATTACGTCCGAATTCATCTGATAGGCATGATAGTATCGTATCAGAGCTGAGGTTAATATTTCATCGGTAGCCCAAAGAACAGATTCAGAATATAGAGCGGTCAAAATTTTCAGAGACGTTAAAAGCAAAGGAGTCAAATGCAAACGCAACTCTGTTTTTGAGCTCGGAAGAGAGTGCGTATAGGTAGCAGGGTAGATTGAATGCCTCAGCAAGGGGCAGGCGCTACCGGCTGATGCAGTAGGAGAAGAAATGCGTATCGACGTGAAAGACATAGAGGACCTAGGATAAGAATCAGAACCTGTAAGCGCTCTGGAAGACTCTGGATCAAAGAAAACAGAAGAGCGAGATAACACTCCCTTGTAATTTCTAAATACATTGAGCGTAATAACAAAGAACGATCATTAAAGTTACAGCATCGAATCGTAGAGTGGAAACGTGCCGTCGGACATTCAGATAAATATAATGCACGAAATGCGAAAGACACCAAGGGCAGATAAGTGCGAGAACTACCACGTAAATAGATTAGGGGTCGACCATTAATTATGTGAACTGTTTTCATTAGAATTTGGACCGTCCCTTCCCCCTTGGTGAGATCTCCTGAGACGTGGTGAACCTCTCCCTCTGCTCACGTGTGATTTGACCACTCGTCGGGTAAAAATACGTAAAAATTAAATTACTATTTTTTTAAAAAAATTGACTAAAACACTTTAATAAAACTATGTTGTATTTCTAAAGTGTATTGAACAGTGTTTTTAACAACTGATTAAAAACATTTTTATTTTAAGCCTACCAACCGTGACTCCTATTCATACGGACGGATGGTCAAATAGAAACATCCGGAAGAATATGCTCCATGCAAATAGTATCACGATTTTTACGGATCCCTAAGAATCTGACCTTCTTTTGGTGTGTTGTACACATTAAACGTCATTGAAACTTAACTTACTCTGGAGTTGACAGACAACATTGTTTGAATCTTTCACTGAACAGTAAGACGACGTAGCTTTTCTCTCTTTATGTGTACGACCATTAGAGAATTCTCATCGGTGAACTTCAACTTACAACTTAGCTTCCCTCCACAAACTATTAACATCTTGTTCGCATGTGTGTTTCGACTTGTCGGCATACCGCTTAACATACGCACTGAAATCCAATAACATCGGCTTTATATGTGTTGCAGAATACCACGACTGACTGACACGCAGTGATATCGACCGGTGCGGCAGAGAACTCCAAGAATGGAATCGGATATTGTGTGGAACTTCTGTAAAATCGGAGAATCCATACATGCACGCGTGGAAAGTGTTCAAGAAATGCTATAAAGACTATTGGGCGCTTTAATCCTGTCTATGCTTCGGAATAATTTTATAAAACAACATGTTACGTTATGATAATGTACATTATGGCGAAAAAATTCATGGGATACCTGCTGATATGTTGTCGGACCTCCTCTTGCTGGCGTAGCGCGGCAACTCAAAATGGCGAGACTTCAACAAGTCGTTGGAACTCCTTTGCAGAAACATTCAAAAATTATGCCTTTCTAGCTGTCCATAATTACGAAAGTGTTGTCTATGCGGGATTTTGTGCACCAACTGAACTCTCTATTATGTACCATAAATGTTCGACGGGTGTCCAAATCATTCGCTCGAACTGTCCAGAATGTTCTTCAAAGCAATCGCGAACAGTTGTGGCCCAGTGAAATAGTACACTGTCGTCCATGAAATTTCTATCGTTGTTTGAGAACAGGAAGTCCATGAATGGTAGCAAATGGTCTCCAAGTAGCCGAAAATAACCATTTAGAATCAATTACCGCTTCAGTTGAACGAGAGGACCCAGTCCATTCCATGTAAACACACAGATGGAACCACCATTGCTGGCATAGTATCTTGTCGACAACTTGGCTTCGAGGGGTCTCCGCCACACTCGGACTCTACCAACAGCTCTTACCAACTGAAATCGGGACTCATCTGAGGAGGCCAAGATGTTCTAATCGTCTAGGGTCCAACCAGTATGGTCAGAGGACAGGACAGGCGCTGCAGGCGATGTCGTGCTGCTAACAAAGGCACTCGCGTCGGTCGTCTGCAGCCACAGCCCAATAACGCCGAGTCACACATTGATTTCAGGTGTTATTCCACGCAGTTTTGCTTGCCTGCTAGCACTGACAACTCTACTCAGACGCCGCTGCTCTCTGCCGTTAAGAGAAGGCCGTCGACCACTGTGTGTCCGTGGTGAGAGGTAATGCCTGAAATTTAATATTTTCTTCACATTCTTGACACTGTGGATCTCTGGATATCGAATTCCCTAACGATTTCCGAAATGTAATGTCCCATGCGCCTAGCTCCAACTACCAATCGGCGTTCAGAGTCTGTTAACTCCCATCGGGGGCCAGAATCACGTCGGAAATCTTTTCACATGCATCACCTGAGTACAAATGACAGCTCCGTCAATGCACTGGCCTTTTATACCTTGTGTACGTGATAGTAACGCCATCTGTATATGTGCGTATGGCTTTCCTATGGTTTTGCCACCTCAGTGTGTATTCTCCGAATTAAAATGTTGACGTGAGATTTTCATTGCCACTCTCTCCACACGCCCCATTAACGGGAAGTGAGATTTGGTGAGAATTCTCCGGACCCAACTCCCTGTACGTCCATTTTTGAGCTCACGCAATGAATGGACGTCTCCTTAACAGCTCATGTAAGCAAGTCGTTGACTAAGATAATATACAGAAGAACGGAAAACTCATGGCACCAAGGTAAACTATAGAGGGCAAAAATTGTAGGGAGTGACAGAGTTTGGAATATACGGAACAAACAATTGGTAGCTTTTAGTGTAAGTGTTATTCCAAGATGAAGAGTTTTTCGCATCAGGAGAAATCGAGGCGGGCAGCATCGAAACAGTCAAAAGTCTGACGATCGAATAAGAAAAACTGTCTGATCCCATCGTGCGCTTATTTCGTCAGCACAGAAGTGTTTAAAGGCGCCGTCGCCCCACCCCATTCCGTCCGTCCCGCCGTATCACACACAGGCGGCTGCCAAGGGCTGGCAGACTTAGTGGGGATGAAACGCAGAGTGCCCGGCCGTACTAAAAGCCCGTGCTAATGGCAATTATCTGACCCTCATCTCTTCTGTCGCTTTTCTTTCCTGGGAGAGATGTTTTTCTCGACAAGCGGACCCGTCCTTTCCGAGAAATGTTTTCGTAGGGTTGACGAAAGCCATTTTTGTGTGTGAGTGCTCCTTCACAGTTTCTTTGTAGAAGATACTCTGTAGCACTAACCACAAATGCTATGGTATATACTGTGGCGTAACACAAGAAGTAACACGTTTACTCTTTGCAGACGGAAGGGCTGCAAGAGTCACTTTGGTAGTATTTCTGTTTTTTCACGGGGAAACGGATGAAAGTGCCTTTTGATGCAACAGTCTCACGTTTAAGGGCTCAAAAGTCGTCAGTAAATATCCTTAATATAGTCCAAGAGACCGCATGCTGTGTATGTTTCCCTTGCCTCGAGAATATGTAATACTGTGGGTGGGTGAAGTGTTGGTCAAGAAATGACAAATGAGGAGGCAAAAGTTTTCTGTAATTTCATGTAGTCCTGAGGTATTGCGTTCGTCTCCCAAGCAGTGAAAGGACTCGTTTTATATCTTGTTTTAATGTGCACTATATTTATTTATTTATTTTTTTCCCACGTACGCATATGTCACACATATTCTACGTACATATACCCTGTCAGCGAAAAGGAAAAGAAATATCTTCCGAAGAACATGGTCATTTTATTGACAAGTGACAAGACATGCAGTTCATCATTGTAGGCGTGTATGGGAACAAATTAAGACCAAATTAAGTCGCATCAATACACAGCGGATCCCCAGCCCCCAGCCCAACGCAGTCGTAAGTTGCCGCTTGCGAGCGTTCGTAAAGGTTCCGAACCATTCGTTTCTGTTCCACTATGGTTCTTCACAAGCGCTGAAGATAGATGGAGCTCAGTTCCCTCTTCATCAAGCACTATATTAGTTAAAAAAAAATGGTTCAAATGGCTCTGAGCACTATGGGACTTAACTTCTGAAGTCCTCAGTCCCCTAGAACTTAGAACTGCTTAAACCTAACTAACCTAAGGACATCACACACATCCATGCCCGAGGCAGGATTCGAACCTGCGACCGTAGCGGTCGCGCGGTTTCAGACTGTAGCGCCTAGAACCGCTCGGCCACACAGGCCAGCTATATTTGTTCAAGTGAGGGGGTATTACTTGATCTTGATTTCCAAGACAATTATTGAACACCACCGCGTCGCATCGCCCGTATATAGATGTGCACAGACCTGCTTTTGTAATTATGAACTGACAATATAAACCTGGGCCAAACATGTGTCGGACACTGGTTAGTTCAAGCTGAAGAAACACCAAATGCGACAGGGAGCTGTAACTGATGGTCCCCGACACCATGAGGCCTGAGATGATACGTGTGAGTCGTGGGCGAATGCATTCTCAAATAGGCAGACAGTCATTCACATACAAACAAAACGTACTCTCATAACTGGAGACAACAGGGTGCCATTTCTCCCTCCAGCAGCAATTTTACTACACCTGAGTAGTCATGCTTGCCAGTGTCGTGGTGTCAGTGGAAGCCAGGTCAGAGGCACGTGTGATCTTAACCCTTCTTCAATCTTTCCAGCAGTGTACGTTTCACACACATTTAATCTCTTTCAAACAATATTTGTAGACATCTTTCATTCGCATCTCCAGCGAATTTCGCCCTGAAGTTTCATCTAAATTCTGCCAGTAACTAATCGATGTTTCGAGAAAGAGAACGCTGACGCTGGAACTGTCTGGCTCTCCGTCATTTTATACTACGTGACTCTAGCAATTCTATAGAGGACATTAACTGTATCTGAGTTAATGGCACAATCTTTGGTACTGACACACGCTAGCAAATTTATTCACCTGCTGCGTTGCTTATTCTCACGGTGTAAAATTAGGGACAGCTTGTAGTGAGTACCTTTAAACTATTTTAAGTCAACTAATTACAGGAGAAAGCTATCAGCAGTTAGTTTTCGGATGCTTCTACGTCTCATTCCTTCTCATCATCACCACCACCCCCAGCGCTAGTAGTTGTACCATACTAGCACAGTCATTTTATAAAATGTTGAGATATGTGTGAAATCTTTTGGGACTTAACTGCTAAGGTCATCAGTCCCTAAGCTTACACACTACTTAACCTAAATTATCCTAAGGACAAACACACACACGCATTCCCGCGGGAGGGCTCGAACCTCCGCCGGGACCAGCCGCACAGTCCATGACTGTAGTGCCTTGGACCGCACGGCTAATCCCGCGCGGATATACATTTTATACATATAATGATTTATGCATGTACCAAACTTGGTGGGAATTGCTCCAGAGGTTCTGGTATACATTCCTATGTCAGACTTTTTCACCTCAAACCCTCATAAATGCTAGGGGTGTCTTAGTGTTGAAAGGTCTCTGTTGGATTCCTTTCATGTTTAATTTCTTAAATCTGTTGCCATTTATGGAATAAATTCCTCTTCTAAATGTATTGTGGCGTTTCTGACTATCTGGGAGGAGACTGAGCAGTGGAACGTGTTACTTTTACACATAAACAAGAACGATCTGTCACACTACTACACTTTAAAGCACAGTTTATATGTAATTCTTATATGTAATTCATGTCACACAGTCTCATACGGAACCTACATCCGCTTTCTTTTATATACTGTATATGATAAGATACTGTCATCCCCCTTCCCTTTTGTGTGAGAGGATGAATGAGCATATGTATTTCTAGTTGCATGCTTGAGGGTAGCAGACAAGGCTGTCTGCTAGAGAACAGTAGGACCAACGTCGGAACAGGTAGCTACGCTTCCTAAAAGCAAAGAGGTTTCTATCCTTAGTATGGTCCTGTCCGTCCGTTGTCATGTTGGTATAGGAAGCGGCCCCTCTGGCCACTTCCGTTGGTCTTTGGGAGCCACGCTCAGGAAGCACGCTGGGCAGTAGGCAGTTGCAGGGTGGCCGTGGCGAGCGTCTGAAGTGGTAAGATCTCCGGCTAAGCGCGTGTCTGTTAAGTCCGTAGGACAATGGATTTCTTAAGTTCAGCCTAACTGAAAATTTAATCACTTTGATTTCAGGTTTAGCTCTAAAATATCTAATGCTATCTTAAAGTGCAGCGGAGTGTAATTCTCGTGTTAAATTCAGATTATTTTGCGGTAGTTGCTTTGTTACTACTTTGTGAGTAAAGTGGAACCACGTGTTGATCAGTAACTCTAACTAAGTTCATCAATCTTAAATGCGAATGTTTGTGTGATTATAACGTCTCGTCTTGACTATATTTTCAATATAGCAACTTTTCTTTATGTTCAGCTCACGTGGGGTGTACTTTGCGAGACCACTACCACGTGCTTATATAACTGTTTGACCCATCAGGTTAATAGTAAGACGTTAGTAACCAGTTCAAGGTTTTTCTTTTGTCAAGTGCTTTTCGATCTAATGTATTTTAATTATCAAAATTATTGTGGAGTTGTACGCTTTGTGTAAACCAAGTTGACCACGTGGAGCATGTGGTGTAATCATCAAAGTAGCCCTCAGCTATTCTTTTTGCGAAGACTTCACAAAGAGTTAATATGAATTTAGTATACCAGTGTGTGGTAATTACATGACGGACAGGATTGTGGTATGAACGTAATTTCTTTGGGTAAAAACTGAATCTGTTGGTTGTGGTTAATTTCTTCTTGCTTATGTTTCAATGTTCTTCGTGTGTTATTTTATGAATGCAGTGTTGTATCCAGTCTCCCAATCTTGGCTCCATAGTTTATGTGTTCCGTAAGATTACAATCTCACATTCTTTTCAATCGTAAATAAGGCACCAGCTCAGTTATAACTCACGTATAATATGCTGAAATTCCAATGAACAATCTTAAAATAAATTTCCAAGTATAAACTGATTTCTTTCTTTTTATTTAAATTCTCCTTTTTATATATATATTTTACCGGTTTTGTATGACTATTAAAAGATTATCATTAATGTTAGTCCGCTAAATATCTGATGAAACAGTTGCCCAGTAATCCACGGTTAACGTCCCCAGACAGATCACGGCTTTTAACCCACTTTCATTGTCAACTAGCACCGATATCAGTATACCAAAATTAAAGTTACAACCTTACACATCAGCATACCAAATTAAAGGAACAATATTACAGTGTCCTAGAAATTCTTCCAGATAGTAAGTGATATGTGTGGCAATTTTGGTAGAAATTCCTTCAGGCTTTACAGAGGTGTACTAATACGTCATTGTCTTGAAACCTCCCCCCCTCCCCCACCCTTCCTCCGTCCCCAGCTTTACGACCTAAAAGGCACCGTGACCGTCAGCAGTAAGTGTCGTGAGACCTAAAACAATGTATTTGGTATTATTGTAGGTCCCTTATCGAATATTGTTACATGTCACGTATTATCACCCCCACACTGTCCCCTAGGCGTAGTTGGCGTACATTTCCCTCTTAATACTTTTACACAAAAGTTATACAAATGAAGAATCATGTATATATAAATTTTGTTTGAAGTAACTCCAGATAACGTTGCTGTTTTCTCGCTGAAATTCGGATTGAAAGAAACTACTACTGTTTATTGGTTTTAAAATTCAGAGGTTGCGTGGATTTTTTATTTGCGTTTGCACAAATAATTTGGCTCTTTATAAGAAATATGGTGTTTACCACTCACCTACACGCTTAACTCAATTTGAAGTGCTGAAACTATGCCATTTTCCCATATATAAGTTTGATTTGGTACACAAATCGTAAATCAAAAACATACTATAGATCTGAAGTGGTGCGAAGTTTTGTTTTGCTGTTTGTTGAAATTACATGTGATTTTCGTGATCTTTATCTGTTTCCTGAAAAGTTTAATTTGCGCACTTACAACCATTCTCATTTTCAGTCTTTATGTGTTTGATCTGTATTCCTCAGAAAATACGTGCAGTTTTTATTTTATTTTTTTCTTTCCTACACGCAGATATGTGGACATTAAAATGAACGTAGAGGAGTAATTATGGGCGAAGTTTAAGCAGACTATAAGTGGGGCTTGGAGAATTCTGTGCCGAGTCTGTGGTTAAAGACTGCAAAGACCTACCGTGGTTTAATACCAAATTTCTGGAATTGCTGAGGAAGCAGAGACTAGTGCGCTCTCAGTTCAGAAAAGAAAACATAAAAGTCGACAGGCAAAGGTTAGTAAAATTTCGATGCGCGAAGCATGTAACCTACATCGTCACACGTTGGCTATGGAGTCGCTCTTTGACCAGTATGATACAGCAATAGAAGAGAGCAAAAAGAATGCTGACATTTTCAAATTTCACGTTCAAACAATCATTCAGCCCTGAGAATCCTACACTCATGCCATCGTCTGACGGTAGCACGGACCGCCGTATGGAGGACCTGCAAATACGGATCGCTGGCGCTTAGTAGCAAGTGAAAGATTTAAAAGCAAATAAGACGCCAGTTGCGAATCTAATCCCTGTTCGGTTTTGCAGACGTATTCTTCGTCACTGTCGCTTGCTTTGCTTGTATTTATCGCAAATCTCACACCCGGCGCTAAGTATCAAGTGACTGGATAAGAAATAAGGGTGAAAGAATGGTCCCGCGGAATTACCGACGAATATCCTTAACATCGGGGTGCTGCAAATTTCTTAAGCGTATTCTAAGTTAGAAGGTAATAAATTTTCTTAAGACAGTGGCATGCTTCTAACGAATGTACGAGGATATGGAATAGGTCCTCAGATGTGTGACTCGAAGACTTTTTACGTAACAGGACCTAGTATGTTGTCCTTGACGACGAGTGTGCAACAGAGCCAAGGGAATCGTCAGTAACGACCTAGGCGAATGTGACCGGACCGCTCTTGTTATCCACAAACATAAACCGTCTGACCGACATGGTGAGAATCAATTTGCGTCTGATTGCTGATTGCGCTGTAGTATATGGTAGGATGTACTCGTTGAGTGGCTGTAGGAGGATACAGGACGACTTAGATAGAATTTCTATGTTGTCTAACGAATAGCAACTTTTTATAAGACCGGAAAAATATAAGTTAATGCAGATGAATGAAGAAGGAAAAACAGTTCTGTAACTTTCGAATATAATATTAGCTGTGTGATGCTGGATGCAGACAGTTAATTAAATGTCTGGGCATATCGTTGCAGAGCGATTTCAAATGGAGAGAGCACGCTAGGAGACCACGTGTAGAACACTATTGCGATTCAGTGTTGAGTACTGCTCGAGTGTTTGGGAACCACATCAAGACTGATTAGCGGGAAGACATCGAAGTAATACAGAGGTATGTTGCTAGACTCATTACCAGCAGGTTTGATCAACAGGGGAGTGTTAAGCAAATGTTCTGTGAACTCAAATACTAATCCCTCGGGAAGAGGCGATGTTCCTTTTTTAAACAGAAAATTAGAGAACCGGTAATTTCCACAGACTGTAGAACAGTTCTGCTGCCAAAAGCGTACGACTCGCGTAAAGACCACGAAGAGGAGATAAGAAAAATTAGAAATCGTTCGAAGACACGTAGATGGCAGAATGAGATTTTCACTCTGCAGCGGAGTGTGCGCTGATATGAAACTTCCTGGCAGATTAAAACTGTGTGCCCGACCGAGACTCGAACTCGGGACCTCTGCCTTTCGCGGGCAAGTGCTCTACCAACTGAGCTACCGAAGCACGACTCATAATGTTAAAGCATTCAAACCTCTAGAATGAGAGGTTCGCAGGAGAGCTTCTGTAAAGTTTGGAAGGTAGGAGACGAGGTACTGGCAGAAGTAAAGCTGTGAGTACCGGGCCTGAGTCGTGCTTCGGTGGCTCAGATGGTAGAGCGCTTGCCCGCGAAAGGCATAGGTCCCGAGTTCGAGTCTCGATCGGGCACACAGTTTTAATCTGCCAGGAAGTTTCATATCAGCGCACACTCCGCTGCAGAGTGAAAATCTCATTCTGGAAACATCCCCCAGGCTGTGGCTAAGCCATGTCTCCGCAATATCCTTTCTTTCAGGAGTGCTAGTTCTGCAAGGTTCGCAGGAGAGCTTCTGTAAAGTTTGGAAGGTAGGAGACGAGGTACTGGCAGAAGTAAAGCTGTGAG
Source organism: Schistocerca cancellata (assembly GCF_023864275.1). Taxonomy (NCBI): domain Eukaryota; kingdom Metazoa; phylum Arthropoda; class Insecta; order Orthoptera; family Acrididae; genus Schistocerca; species Schistocerca cancellata. Next base: position 474,589,279 of record NC_064627.1, read on the forward strand.
TACCGGGCGTGAGTCGTGCTTCGGTAGCTCAGTTGGTAGAGCATTTGCCCGCGAAAGGCAAAGCTCCCGAGTTCGAGTTTCGGTCGGGCACACAGTTTTAATCTGTCAGGAAGTTACGTAGATGGCAGTTTTCGTTCGCTCTATTTGCGAATGGAAGACGAACGGCAATGACTAGAATTGGCACAAGTTATCCCACTCAACGCTCCGTATGGTGGCTTGCGGAATATCTGTCTAATTGTATTTGTAGATTATACAAGGTGTTTGGGATACAAGTGCAGATACTGTGATCGTTGATACCTTAATATGTAACCCGTTCAGTGAGGGCTTTTTCCTTTTTTCTGCTTCTAACAGTGTTCCTGCAAACACGTAGCATAATTTACTATCAGATATTTTCTGCGTGGTCATAACTGCACCACTAAGAGGACTATAACCGTCAGTAGAGCCTAACCGTTTTGCTTCCTCGAGTCCACACTTCAACACCTGACATGCTGTCCAGCGGAAAATAGACATTAATGGCTTGCTCTTGCAATATGTGCTTCGAGGAACCAACCAACCTAAAAAAAAAAATACTTCTCCTACTAGCCACACTTACTAGCTGCAGTTACTAGTTATTATGAAATGAATACTGATGTAATATTATTCAGCACACTATCCTCAGTCACCAATAAAAATATCTGCACGTATACACGTAATACAAGATGATTCAGCGAAGCTGTTCACCCCAAAGGCTTCTGGATCTGTTTAAGCTACCGTAATTCTATTTCCATCTAGACAAGTTGTGAGAATGTCCCCAATAAACAACGTACAGTTTGTTTTCATAGCTACATTAATTAAAGAGATATAGACATCAACTTTACCTTTTAAAATTGAACTACAGAGTTATCCATCTACTACTGATATGTTAGATTTAAAACAGACGAATTCAAAGACGAATCACTCTTCAGAACGCGGTAAGGAGATTCAGAGAAATTCAGATTTTAAGAATATGTTTTGAACATGAAACCAGTTGCTGTGTTTTGCGTAAGTTCGTGTTGTTGTTGTTTTGTGGAAATGTCCTGTCAGGCTATTGGTGCGCTCCATCGTCATGCTGCTAAGAGAGTCTGCTTATGAAAGGACATGGTGCAAAACGATTAAAGGTCCTCTTTTTCGAAACCCTGTGATTGTTTCACACTGCAACACGTAACTTTGAAATATGGCTCAGAGTTGCTGACAACTTTCCTCTGTAATGGTGCGAAACCGTGACTCCCACTGACGTGACACTCGAGTTCGGCTACGCTTCAGACAGCAAGGTGTCAGCGAATGTGGGAAAAAGGACAGAGCTCATCAGTCATGTGAGGCATAAGCTGAGTTAATGCTGTCACACCTCCACCCAACGCCATCGTGGACGTATAACACGATGGTAAGGTCGTCACATCCCTTCTTATCCACATTTCACAGAATCTTTAGACACCTCTGACACGGAGGTCAGATCTGCGACGCCCAGCGCTGAAATAACACGGCTTTCCTTTGAGTGACCGAGGAAAACATTTCGGACACAAAGCAGCTCAGAATCGACACGAAAAAATCTCAGAAGGTGGTAAAATCGCTCAATGAAAGCACTACTTCCCTGGGACGTTGAATCCTAAATACACTGAGGCGCCTAAGAAACTGGTATAGGCATGCGTTTTCAAATACAGTGATATGTAAACAAGCGGCGTACAGCTCTGCGGTCGGAAACACCTCTATAAGACAAGAAGTGTCTAACGCAATTGTTAGATCGGTTACTGCTGCTACATTCGAAGGTTGTCAAGATTTAGTCCTGCCTTCTTAGCTGAGTGGTTACGTGCTTGCCTCCTGTTGTGTACACAGTTCCGCGTAGTCAGCGCGAACACAACTTTCCCACTAGAGCGTTCCCCGCTAAGCACAACAGCGCAGGCGCAGCGCTCGTCTGTCTCTGCACTACGAGATGGCACTGCCATAGAGACGGACTAAACTCTGCTTCCGCCGATCTGCGTATTAATATGTAACGCAGCCAATGAGATTGCTGCTAACGTAGAACCTTTTCTCCTTGTGGATCACACTCGCGCAGTGATACATGAACGCGTGAGGTATTATAATGAGTATACAGACCTCCGATTAGTCAGTCTGCATTTGTCTGCACCAGTCTGCATTTCTCTGCACCAGTCTGTACCAGTCGGCATTTGTCTGCAACAGTCTGTACGAGTTCTACATTTGTCTGTACCAGTCTATAGTCAAGTTTCAGTCTGCGCCTAATAAGATTACCATATTCCTGTATGTAGCCATGAAGATAAATGTATAGACACTTTTGTCAAGTATCAGAGATATATGTGAGAATGAGATTAACGTACTAATACCAAAGGAACTTCAGATTGGCAATTGTAAATAGCATCCAGAACTAAGTTAAGTAATTTTTATGCTTGTTATTATTTTAATAAGTGTGTCTGAAAATTAATCAAGTTCTGTTTAAAGTCGGTCACCGTCAATCTGCTACTCTAAGCGTGCCAGTGGCATTTCTATCGTCTGACCTAACGGCAGAAGATAAACACACCACGATAAGACCACGAGACATATTGCTGAAACTCGCCTACTTCGTTAGAGCGACAAGTCAAATAATCTGATGGTGTGTGTACGGAAGGTCTTACAGTACGCACACCACACCTCCTATACAGCGCGCCGGGATTCGATTCCCGGCTGCGTTGGTGATTTTCTCTGCTCGTGGGGTTGTGTTGTCCTCATTATCATTTCATTCTCATCACCGGCACGCGAGTTGCCCAATGAGGCGCCGACTGAAATATGCCTCGCACTTTGCGGCCGAACTTCCCCATGTGGGGACTCCCGGCTGGCAATGCCATTTCATTTCATTTGTCAAGATTGAAGTGAATCTGAACGTGGTGTTAATAGTCGGGGCACGAGCGATGGGACACACCATCTCCGAGGTAGCGATGAAGTGGTGATATTCCCGTACAACAATTTCGCGACTATACTGTGAATTATCAGGAATCCGCTGAAACATCAAATCTCCGACATCGCCGCGGCCTGAAAAAGATCCTACAAGAACGGGACAAACGACGAATAAAGAGAATCGTTCTACGTAACAGAAGTGCTACCTTCCGCAAAATTCTGCAGATTTCAATGTTGGGTCATCAAAAAGGGTCAGCGCGCGAACCATTCAATGGAACGTCATCGACTTAGGCTGTCGGAGCCGAAGGTACCCTTCATGATTGCACGACGTAAAGCTTTACGCCTCGTCAAGGCCTGTCAACACCGACATTGGACTGTTGATGACTGAAAACATTTTGAACATGTTGCCTGGTAGGACGAATCTCGTTTCATATTGTATCAAGACTTGTACGAGTATTGAGACAACCTCATGCATCCATGGGCCGTGCATGTCAGCAGAGGACTGTTGAAGCTGGTGAAGGCTCTGTAATGGCGTAGGGTGTGCGCAGTTGGAGCGATATGGGACCTGTGATGGTTATAGATACTTCTTTGATAGGTGACACGTACCTAATCATCCTGTCTGATCACCTGCATCCATTCATGTCCATTGTGCATTCCAACGGACTTGGCCGATTCCACCAGAACAATGCGACATCCCACACTTCCAGAATTGCTACAGAGTGTCTCCAGGGACACTCTTCTGAGTTTAAACACTTCTGCTGGTCGTCAAATTCTCCAAACTTGAACATTATTGAACATGCAGAAAGTTGAAATAAGTGGTTCAAGTAATGTTAAAACAACAGCTGATTCCTCAAACTGGGGGGGGGGGGGGGGCTACCAAGTACGGGGTCCCACAGGGTTCGGTCTTAGGTCCTTTACTGTTCTTGATATACATTAATGACTTACCATTCGACGTTGATGAAGATGTAAAGTTAGTTCTTTTTGCTGATGATGCAAGTATCGTAATAACATCCAAAAACCAAGAACTAAGTGATGTAATTGTAAATGATGTTTTTCACAAAATTATTAAGTGGTTCTCAGTAAACGGACTCTCTTTAAATTTTGATAAAACACAGTGTATACAGTTCCGTATAGTAAATGGCACAACTCCAGTAATAAATATAGACTTTGAACAGAAGTCTGTAGCTAAGGTAGAATTTTCAAAAAATTTAGGTGTGTCCATTGTTGAGAGGTTACAGTGGAAGCAACACATTGATGGTCTGCTGAAACGTCTCAGTTCAGCTACGTATGCTATTAGGGTTATTGCAAATTTTGGTGATAAGAATCTCAGTATATTAGCTTACTATGCCTACTTTCATTCACTGCTTTCGTATGGCATCATATTCTGGGGTAATTCATCGTTGAGTAGAAAAGTATTCATTGCTCAGAAATGTGTAATCAGAATAATTACTGGAGCTCACCCACGGTCATCCTGCAGACATCTATTTAAGGATCCAGGGATCCTCACAGTAACCTCACAGTATATATATTCACTTATGAAATTTGTTGTTAATAATCCAACCCAGTTCAAAACTAATAGCAGTGTGCATAGCTATAGCACCAGGAGACAGGATGATCTTCACTATGCAGGGTTAAATCTTACTTTGGCACAGAAAGGGGTAAATTATGCTGCCACAAAAGTCTTTGGTCACCTACCAAACAGCATCAAAAGCCTGACAGATAGCCAGCTAACATTTAAAAATAAATTAAAAGAATTTCTAGATGACAACTCCTTCTACTCACTGACTGAATTTTTAGATATAAATTAAAGGAAAACAAAAACAAAAAAAACTTAAACATTAGTGTCATGCAACATATTTGTGTAATGTAATATCTTGAACAGACATCTTTTATTAACCTGACACGTTCCACATCATTACGAAGTGTCGTATTCATGATCTATGGAACAAGTATTAATCTAATCTAATCTAATCATATCTGGCCGCGCGGGATTAGCCGGGCGGTGTAGGCGCTGCAGTCATGGACTGTGGGGCTGGTCCCGGCGGAGGTTCGAGTCCTCCCTCGGGCATGGGTGTGTGTGCTTGTCCTTAGGATAATTTAGGTTAAGTAGTGTGTAAGCTTAGGGACTGATGACCTTAGCTGTTAAGTCCCATAAGATTTCACACACATTTGAAGATTTTTTTGATTATATCTGGGATGCCTTATGACGCGCTGTTCAGAAGAGATCTCCACCCCACCTACTCTTAAGGATTTATAGACAGCCCTGCATGATTTGTGGTTCAGTTCCATCCATTACTACTGAAGATATTAGTCGAGTCCATGCCATATCGTGTTGCGGCACTTGTGCGTTGTCGCGGGTGCGTCACACGGTATTAGACAGGTGTACCAGTTTCTTCGGCTCTTGAGTGTATATTGCAGTACAAAGCAATAGTTCGGGGTGCAGTCGGCAACAGGATGATGATCTTGACAAAGTTCGACGCAGCTGGCACGCCCTTCCCGCCTGTATTGTTCAACACTTCTTTAAAGATGTAATGGGCCTGCAGCACTATTGAACATGATCAGTTTGAACGTGACCGGAAGCAGAAGAAGGTGTTTATACTTTTTGAAAACTCCTAGATCACAATGTGGGGAGGGGGGACAGTGCAAAATTGACACATGTACACTCCTGGAAATTGAAATAAGAACACCGTGAATTCATTGTCCCAGGAAGGGGACACTTTATTGACACATTCCTGGGGTCAGATACATCACATGATCACACTGACAGAACCACAGGCACATAGACACAGGCAACAGACCATGCACAATGTCGGCACTAGTACAGTGTATATCCACCTTTCGCAGCAATGCAGGCTGCTATTCTCCCATGGAGACGATCGTAGAGATGCTGGATGTAGTCCTGTGGAACGGCTTGCCATGCCATTTCCACCTGGCGCCTCAGTTGGACCAGCGTTCGTGCTGGACGTGCAGACCGCGTGAGACGACGCTTCATCCAGTCCCAAACATGCTCAATGGGGGACAGATCCCGAGATCTTGCTGGCCAGGGTAGTTGACTTACACCTTCTAGAGCACGTTGGGTGGCACGGGATACATGCGGACGTGCATTGTCCTGTTGGAACAGCAAGTTCCCTTGCCGGTCTAGGAATGGTAGAACGATGGGTTCGATGACGGTTTGGATGTACCGTGCACTATTCAGTGTCCCCTCGACGATCACCAGTGGTGTACGGCCAGTGTAGGAGATCGCTCCCCACACCATGATGCCGGGTGTTGGCCCTGTGTGCCTCGGTCGTATGCAGTCCTGATTGTGGCGCTCACCTGCACGGCGCCAAACACGCATACGACCATCATTGGCACCAAGGCAGAAGCGACTCTCATCGCTGAAGACGACACGTCTCCATTCGTTCCTCCATTCACGCCTGTCGCGACACCACTGGAGGCGGGCTGCACGATGTTGGGGCGTGAGCGGAAGACGGCCTAACGGTGTGCGGGACCGTAGCCCAGCTTCATGGAGACGGTTGCGAATGGTCCTCGCCGATACCCCAGGAGCAACAGTGTCCCTAATTTGCTGGGAAGTGGCGGTGCGGTCCCCTACGGCACTGCGTAGGATCCTACGGTCTTGGCGTGCATTCGTGCGTCGCTGCGGTCCGGTCCCAGGTCGACGGGCACGTGCACCTTCCGCCGACCACTGGCGACAACATCGATGTACTGTGGAGACCTCACGCCCCACGTGGTGAGCAATTCGGCGGTACGTCCACCCGGCCTCCTGCATGCCCACTATACGCCCTCGCTCAAAGTCCGTCAACTGCACATACGGTTCACGTCCACGTTGTCGCGGCATGCTACCAGTGTTAAAGACTGCGATGGAGCTCCGTATGCCACGGCAAACTGGCTGACACTGACGGCGGCGGTGCACAAATGCTGCGCAGCTAGCGCCATTCGACGGCCAACACCGCGGTTCCTGGTGTGTCCGCTGTGCCGTGCGTGTGATCATTGCTTGTACAGCCCTCTCGCAGTGTCCGGAGCAAGTATGGTGGGTCTGACACACCGGTGTCAATGTGCTCTTTTTTCCATTTCCAGGAGTGTATGAATAAAAGAAAGAAAGAACCGCGGAGTCTATCTCTGTCCACTTCGATTTCGGTGACACTCTCGGTGCCACCCACGCATCTCTGTTGCACACTTTCAAACTGTACCTGTACAGAAACTTACACAGCCATTCACCTGAGTGGCGCTGTGCTACTGCTCTAGTGCTTGCAGGCAGGCGACGCATTCGAAGGGATGTCGAAGTGGTTGCCTGCCCCCAGTCACTAGAGTGTCACTCAGGAGAATGTATGGAAGTCTCTTTAGAGGTACATTGGTAACGTGCACAAGGAAGATACACTGCTGGCACGGAATGTGTTGCCGAACTCGAAATGGGAGGGTCACAGAATGATCCTTTGTTCAAGCATGTGTAGCTGTTAAATCCCCCACCACAGGAGGACGCGGAAAAGGAGGGCTGAAAAAGCACAAACACCCTTTGCTACTTCGGATCACTTTCAAATTTCGTTGAATTGTTTTGAACGGTTCCTAGTGGTTTCATATTGCATTACTTACTGCTTACTCCTTACTCCGTCCGAACAGGCATTGGAAGGCCCAACGGTACCGACAGACCGCATGTGGTCAGCACACCGCTCTCCCGGACGTATGTCAGTTTACGAGACCGGAGCCGCTACATCTCAGTCAAGTAGCTCCTCAGTTTGCCTCACAAGGGTTGAGTGCACCTCGCTTGCCATCAGTGCTCGGCAGACCGTATGGCCACTCATCCAAGTGCTAGCCCAGCCCGACAGCGATTAACTTCGGTGATCTGACGGGAACTGGTGTTACCACTGAGGCAAGGCCGTTAGCTCCGTGTTGCATACCAGAGAAAGAACTGCGGTCGCGCTACACTTCAAAAAGGTGAAAACACTTTGAATGGGGCCCACGGTGTTCTTACAGAAGGGTTGAATTTATGCCATCTCCTGAGGTCTTTTGGTGTCGATTCTGAGCGACGGTGTCTGAAATGTTTTCCTCGGCCAGTCCATAAAGAAACCGCGTGATTCAAACGCTGGACGTCGCGGCTATGACCTCCATCGAAGTAGCCTGAAAAGGAAGGACGAAATGTCGGTGAGTGGGGATGTGAAGACATTCCTGTCGTGTGACAAGTCCACCACAGCGTCGGGCACAATTATGGTGTAATTTGATGCCAATGCGATATCATTAACTCACCTTACATCTCACATTAACTTCTCAGTTCAGGCCTCCTTTTGGCACGAGTCGACGTCGTGCTGTTTTAAGATTCGAGGAGCCGGAGGGTAACGTCCTAAAAGCGCCAAGCTGTTGGACTCACAAAGAAAATTTGTAGGCACCTATGAGCCAAATTTCTATCTCGTGCGTCGTAATGGGAGACAATTACTGTGTTTCGAAAAAGTGATCCTTTAATTTCGTTGCGCAGCGTACAATAGTGGAGAAAATTTTAGTTTATTCTAAATATTGTAATTTAACCGGAACTACTGGTCAGATTTTGGAGAGTAGGACTGTAATACTATTGATATAGGTTACTGTATTTCCATATGAAAAAATTACTCAAAATTACGAAAAAGTGGACAACGCTAAACATTGTTTAAAGAAATGCGTAACATGAACGTTGACTTACATTTTATTCACCAACAGTTCTCAGTCCAAGAGCAGGCTCAGGATAGTAAGACGTTTGATAGCTAGTGTAGGATTTGTAACAGCATTTTGATTACCATAATTTGATTTGATTTGGTCTGAAACTAGTTGGTGAAAAAAATACAAGTCGGTATTCGTGGTATACATTTCTTAAAATACATACCTGTATATGCTGATATCCATCCGAAAAACATATTTAATGCAAAACGCTGTGGTTGTACCACAATTTTGCCGGATTTAATATTCGATGCTGATACCGGTATTTAAATCTCTGTACATTTTACGTAACAGGTAAGGGTAAAATGGATGAAATAACACAGTATGGGGGGGACAGCAGAACAACATAGCTCGAGGCAAGTGCCTCTTAGGAACGCAAAAAGCACACGTCGGAGTTCCGCGAACTAATTAAGAACTCTCTTGCTGACATGTTCTTGGTTATATGCACGGACGAATACAATCTGAAAATTTGTAATCTCGTCCTGTAAAGTTCATTATTTAAGGCTAAGCGTCCGTGCCTACATATACAGGCACACAAGGTTTTCCACTTCCTTATCATTCAAACGGCGGGTTAGGCAATAACATTCACTTAGAATTCGCAAGACAGGAGTATGCTGACACCATATGTAGAGACCAGATATTTACCAAACCGACCAACCAAGGTGGAGCGGAGTTGGAGGCCAGAGTTGGCGGTCAGCGGATGCGGTTAACCGACAAGTAAATGGGAGTTTGCGAGTACCGCACCGCACCTCTCTGGTTTCCTCTGCCGCTGTCGCCGGCGGGGACGAGCAAATTGCGGACTAGTTGTAGGAAACAGAGTTCACGGTGAACCAGAACCTCATTTGAGGTTGGAGCTGCTTTCCTCGCAGCTAACGAGGCTAACATGGGAAACTATTTTGTGTAAAACGTGTACCTATTTCCTGACGCACGTCCCTTTTAGATCAATGCACCTTCCTTACCAACATTAAAAAATTCGCTCACCCAATCAAATCGTTCTAAGTGATCCTAGAAAGTACTACTATAATGGACCAATGAATCTGGAAATAGGGGTTATCAAATCTTGTCTGTCCTGTGATTCAAAGAGTGTCGGTGGTATTTTACTAGAGCTTAAATAAGTCAGCCATGCCGTATTCTAACTAGCATAAATAAGAGGCCTGTTAAATTCATAATTAATATCTCGCTTCCCAAGACGGTCAATATTTGCATAATGCCTTTCAATGATCAGTTTCAGTAAGTCCAACAATGGTTAACGTGTTCACTCTCCTTGATAGGCGTTGTCTGAAAACTGGTAACATATTTCCATCAAAGCTAAAAATCGAACTAGAACATGGTTACTTAGCAAGTTTCTTGGTGTAATCATTTCTCCCAGCAAATAAATAAATATTCTTTTCATAAACTGTAATGCTTTTTTCTTGCTGTAATCTACATTTGTTTCTGTCCCATATACCGTTTCGCCATTTACATTAAGGCAGCTTCAATAGGTATAGTAATTAAATGAATTGTGTTAATGTAAAAGGGGAAACGCGTCTGCAATATAAATAAATATAGACTGCAGTAAAGTGAAGGCATTTCAGTTTGTAGTACTATCACTTTCTTGGTTTTCTCGAAGTGCTTTTGAATTCTGCTTTTATGTAATTACATTAACTGGGGTACATACATCCTGATAGCCTTAATACTTTTTTCCTTGGTTAAATTTAAAGTAACATTAGGGATCCTGATTTATCCATGTAGTCAAGCGAATATTACGTAAGTGCTGTTCAGCTACAACATCGTGGCGGAAGTATTGGCATATATCTCACAAATGATGACACACAAGTTTACATGTACCTTATTCCCTTCGAACCTTCGTGCTTCGTCCTTGAGCGCTGAGGACGTCTAAGTGTACCACAGCCAGTTTTATTGAATATCAGTTTACGTTTCTGCTACAGCTTAGTACAAGGTATGTAACAAAACCGCATACTGAAGTCACCGGCTCTGCCTTCCAGGTGTACGTAGAGGTAACGTGGACCACCGTAATCAGCTTCGTGAGTTGGACTCGCTAGTCAGTTCTTTCTACGACGTCACACCTTATGTTTTCCTCAACACCATTTTGGTACCAGATTTTCATCGACTCTCGTAGAAGTTTCATTTGTTCAAGTATTACACAAATATTTTTGCTGTCGAATAAATGGACAACTAGGCTAATATGATGAATTCTGAGAACCGCACTATAACAAATACAGAAAATTATGATCAGAAAATATCTTTCTAATTGCCACACACCTTAATAATGTACCGCATCTGCGGGAACAACAGTGGTAAGTGTTTAATGACGGTTACTGCAACTATATGATAGTTACCTCTGGAAAGTAAAGCAATGATTTGGCAGCGCGGCTTTTCTTAAAACAGTCTAGGTGTAGAGACTATTTCTTGTGAGACAGTGGTGCCCACCCCCTCTTATGTTCTTAAAACGGGACGACATCCGCTGACAATTCCTAAACAGGTTGCTTGAGCAAATCTCACGGAAGATTGTTTTTAATGTAGTGTAGTTTGAAATACACTCCTGAAAATGGAAAAAAAAAACACATTGACACCAGTGTGTCAGACCCACCATACTTGCTCCGGACACTGCGAGAGGGCTGTACAAGCAATGATCACATGCACGGCACAGCGGACACACCAGGAACCGCGGTGTTGGCCGTCGAATGGCGCTAGCTGCGCAGCATTTGTGCACCGCCGCCGTCAGTGTCATCCAGTTTGCCGTGGCATACGGAGCTCCATCGCAGTCTTTAAAACTGGTAGCATGCCGCGACAGCGTGGACGTGAACCGTATGTGCAGTTGACGGACTTTGAGCGAGGGCGTATAGTGGGCATGCGGGAGGCCGGGTGGACGTACCGCCGAATTGCTCAACACGTGGCGCGTGAGGTCTCCACAGTACATCGATGTTGTCGCCAGTGGTCGGCGGAAGGTGCACGTGCCCGTCGACCTGGGACTGGACCGCAGCGACGCACGGATGCACGCCAAGACCGTAGGATCCTACGCAGTGCCGTAGGGGACCGCACCGCCACTTCCCAGCAAATTAGGGACACTGTTGCTCCTGGGGTATTGGCTAGGACCATTCGCAACCGTCTCCATGAAGCTGGGCTACAGTCCCGCACACCGTTAGGCCGTCTTCCGCTCACGCCCCAACATCGTGCAGCCCGCCTCCAGTGGTGTCGCGACAGGCGTGAATGGAGGGACGAATGGAGACGTGTCGTCTTCAGCGATGAGAGTCGCTTCTGCCTTGGTGCCAATGATGGTCGTATGCGTGTTTGGTGCCGTGCAGGTGAGCGCCACAATCAGGACTGCATACGACCGAGGCACACAGGGCCAACACCCGGCATCATGGTGTGGGGAGCGATCTCCTACACTGGCCGTACACCACTGGTGATCGTCGAGGGGACACTGAATAGTGCACGGTACATCCGGTATCCCGTGGCACCCAACGTGCTCTAGAAGGTGTAAGTCAACTACCCTGGCCAGCAAGATCTCCGGATCTGTCCCCCATTGAGCATGTTTGGGACTGGATGAAGCGTCGTCTCACGCGGTCTGCACGTCCAGCACGAACGGTGGTCCAACTGAGGCGCCAGGTGGAAATGGCATGGCAAGCCGTTCCACAGGACTACATCCAGCATCTCTACGATCGTCTCCATGGGAGAATAGCAGCCTGCATTGCTGCGAAAGGTGGATATACACTGTACTAGTGCCGACATTGTGCATACTCTGTTGCCTGTGTCTATGTGCCTGTGGTTCTGTCAGTGTGATCATGTGATGTATCTGACCCCAGGAATGTGTCAATAAAGTTTCCCCTTCCTGGGACAATGAATTCACGGTGTTCTTATTTCAATTTCCAGGAGTGTATGTTCGCCATGGCGCAATAACTATCTGTTGAGACAAAAATGAAGCGGTGGCTCGTCACCACAACACGAGTCTCACAGGTACATGGAGAATAAATAGCATACCTTCCCAGGACAATAAGCTCAAGAAATGGTTCAAATGGTTCTGAGCACTATGGGACTTAACATCTGTGGTCATCAGTCCCCTAGAACTTATAACTATTTAAACCTAACTAACCTAAGGACATCACACACATCCATGCCCGAGGCAGGATTCGAACCTGCGACCGCAGCGGTCACCCGGTTCCAGACTGAAGCGCCTAGAACCGCACGGCCACACCGGCCGGCTGAGCAACATCAAACCAGTCAAAATACTGACGGCACAAAGAAAGTACAAAAAAGGAGCAGAGAGACGGTGTTGTTGATTCGCTATTAAGAGAAGGAATAGTGTGTGTGTATCAGAAAATATAGAAACTATCTTAAATGCATATCGCGGAGTGTGAACTACAGTAGACGTGTGCCAAAGCGTTCCTCTTTAAATCCAGTACCTCAGGACACAATATCAAATTACTAATATTGGAACAATGTAGAGAAACGTTTGGTAAGTGAATATTTTCGAATGTATAGCGGGAAATATGAATTAAAATTATACACATACTGACGTTTGGACCGTGAGGTGAAATTTGTATTTAGTGAACTGTTTTGACACTGAGTACGTATTACGAAATATTAGAATACATATGTTGAAGTGTTTATCATCATAAACTGAATATGTGAGAAAATAATATGAAAGGTACAGCGTTCGAACAGTAAAAACAAATGTTTATTAAGTATAGTGAGGTTAGCGAGAAAAATGAGGTCTCTTTCTTTCATGTGGCAGTGATATAAAATTTTCTCTATTTTATGTTTCCTTAGTCTTTTACTACATATAAATGTGTAAAACCAGAGTTACTCCTTTATTTGAGTATTTCTGCAATCTTCTTATCGAAGTTTGTAGTATATTGTGCAATATGTTAATACAATACGCGTTTCGTACAGGAACCGCCATTAATTCCGTTGACTTAGACTGATCTGTAAAGAGTAAGTGAAGCGTTGAGAAGGCGAGAAAGCTTGAAATCAGACAAATAGGTGCTGACTAGAGTTTATTTACGTCTCATAAATCGTCTTACTACGGTATTCCAAATTCATTGTGGTAGGTTGTCTGACGTTTGTTGAGTACCAGTAATTGCTTCAGCCCTAGTGCGCGTAATAATACGTTAATTCTGATTACAGCTATATTTTATAATTTTTATTGTTTTACCTATTCCAAGGACTTATGCTCATTTCAGTACTAATGCGCCACGTTTCTTCTCCATTGTAACAATTTTTAAAAATTTGAAATATTATATTTTTGTTATTAAATTTGTGTGTGAACTCGGTTATTCCTGGTTGAATTAAAAGCAGAGGGTATCCTGCTTCACTCCAAACTATACAAGGCGAGGACTATTGGGAGAAGGGTCCCACTCATTTTGGCAGTGGTTTTTTCTAACAAGAGGGTGGAGAAATCAATCGAGGCTATGGGCACGTATTTGTACAATGAATGGGGAAATTTCTCGGAAAATTCCGAAGACTCAAGATCACACACGTCTTTCTTTCTTTCTTTTGCTTGCGCCGTGTTCCCGCAATGACGCAGGGTCGGCATGATTAATCGGATGTGGCAAGGTTAATTTAAGGGGTGGCCAGATGCCCTTCCTGCAGCCAACCCATACCTCCCAGGACGGAATTAGTGTACCCCAACTGTCTGTGGCTAGTGTAATCCATGGAATAGTGCGGATGTGTTCAGATGTCTGCGAGCTGTGTAACTGAGGCGGGACGTGGGGACCAGCCCGGTATTCACCTAGTGGGATGTGGAAAACCGCCTAAAAACCACATCCAGGCTGGCCGGCACACCGGCCTCCGTCGTTAAGCCGCTGGTCGGATTCGATCCGAGGCCGGCGCGCCTACCTGAGTCGAGGAAGTAGCGCATTAGTTCTCTCGGCTAACCTGGCGGGCTCAAGATCACACACGTGAATGTACTAAAACTAACTAGAGGTGAATTGAACATCAGAAATTGTATTCACAGAGTAGATGTTATTCCAGAATAACCTCATTATTTCCCCTGACGCGCAAAAACATGGAAGATAACTAACTCATCTTTCAGATATCCGTATGGAGGTTCAAAAGTAGTAGTTTATCACGACAAAAATTAGTAAGTTTAACACAGTGCAAACTCAAACGTTGACTGTTAGGTTCTTGGACAAAAATCTAAAATCCGAAGAGAGAGAGAGAGAGAGAGAGATTTAAACCGGAGGTGAAATAGATGTTACCAGTGAATAGATTACATGCACTTTTCAATCCAACAGATCCACAGTGAGGAGATCCGCCAGGAAGTAGAGAATGTCAGAAAAACAAGATTACTCAACAAATGCTTATAAAGTACGATAAATATGCTAATGTACCTTCCATAGATCGCATCTGAGAAAGTCGATATGGATGTCGAATAAATAAAAAGTTTCAAACATATTTTCTGTTGAAAAGTAAAACACAGTTTGTCACAAAACAGGTAAATGTCCAATACACTATGATGCGTAAGATAATTAAATTATAAGGTTATTACTGCTATGCATCATGAAACAGAAAATAAACAATTTTACGTCATTTATTTACAACGAATGCATTACTGCTCTGAATTTGCGTGGAACTGAAGTTGTACTAATATTTTAATTAATATTTGTTATTATTAATAACATAAACGTACGTCATTTGGTTCTTCTAAGAAATTTAGCGATGGAGTAGGAGCTGGCCACCAATAAATCTTTTGAGCTCTTCATATTAACCTGAACTTTACTAGTAGTTAAACGTTCAAAGGTTCTGGTAGGTTATTGAAAATATGTTTTTCTGAATAATTAATACTTTTATGAACCAAAATAATTGACTTCAGAACTTTTTTAAGATTATTCTTATTTGTAGTACTGATTCTATGAACTGAGATGTTGGTTCGAAAAATACATACATTTTTAATAACAAATTCAATTGAGAAATAAATACACCGTATTTCAAAACTCTACGTAAAACTTCAGGAATGGATTCCTCATATTTCAAGCAGAAAAAATGTCCAGTAAGCATGGGATCTAAAATGCATACCTTAAGAGGTATGAGCAATATTTGATCTTTGATGCTGTGAAACATATTTCTTTTACAGTAAGCTCTTAGCTTTCCATATTTTCGGAGGGAGTAATATCGAAGAAAACAAGAAAAACATTTCAGTAAGCGTGAGCTCTAAAATGTATAGTTTAACAGCCATTGGTCGTCGTTACTGTGAAACACATTTCTTCCACTGAACAACTACTCATAGCTCTTAAGGTATGCATTATAGAGCTAATGTTTATTGGACTTCCTTTTTTGCATCTTAGAGCCCATATTTACTAGACCTTTTTCCTTCCTGTTATAGGAAGATTCCATTCCTGACGTCTTTCTAATTTTGTCTCACCCAGTATATTGGGCAGCAGAAGCTAGTATCCCTAGTTCTCTAAACGGCTTCTGCAGGGTGTTTTTGAGTTCACGTCACAAATAATTATTATTACACGTTTTTGGACCCGGTAAAATTTAGCTTGACTTTATGAAATACCCCATAAAATAATACCGAACGGCATGTCACGAAAGCATTGCATATAAGAGGCTACCTTGCTACGTACAACGAAGAGAGTGAAGCTTTGTTCTAAGATTAGATTTGGCTTTCGACGTCATAATCACATTCAGGTAAAATGTATGTGAAAATCGACGAATCAATAAATTACGTGAAGGGGGACGCAATTTTATTATCCTGGATGATTGCAACGCTATAGCAGGGGTGAGAAAGGAAGGGAGAATTACTGAAGAATATGGGCTGAGGGAGGAAACTAGAGGGGGAGAAGGGCTTCCCTCGTCGTGTGGTGGCTTTCAACCGCTTGCAGGGTACGCTGCTGCCTTCCAAAATCACGAGAGAAGAGGCTGTGGCTGAAAAAGTCTGGAGTGACATGCTGATCTATTGCAGCTTTACAAAATAAACGCTATGCGCTGTTCTCAGGTGGCTAAAAAATAGAGGAAGGTTAAATGTATCTTTTATTTTTTACAGTCTCAATTGCATAGTTTTTTATGATGATTAATATTTCCGTCTGAGGAAAAACCATCTTCAGATCTATGTGGACGTCTACGCAACCAGTTATATCCATATTGCTGCGAGAGTAAAATACATTTTAAAAAATATATTTAAACAATAGCACTGGTTCCTGTATGCATTTTTTGGTAGATACGAGGGGTGTTTGAAAAGTCCGTGCAAAAATAAAAAGTAATTATGTGTTTGGGGTAAGCCTTTTTATTTTTCGACATAGTCTCCTTTTAGACTTATACACTTCGTCCAACGCTGTTCTAATTTGTTGATCCTTTCCGAATAATAGGAACTGTCCAAGTCTGCAAAATAGCTATTACTTGCTGCAATCACCTCCTAGTTTGAATCAAATCTTTGTCTCGCCAGCCATTTCTTCATATTGGCGAACAAATAGTAATCAGAAGGAGCCAAGTCTGGAGAATAGGGGGGATGTGAAACGAGTTGGAATCCTATTTCCATTAATTTTGCGACCACAACTGCTGAGGTGTGTGCTGGTACATTGTCGTGAAAGAAAAGGACTTTTCTCTGTCCAATCGCAGGTGTTTTTCTTGCAGCTCGGTTTTCAAACGATCCAATAACGAAGAATAAAATGCATCTGTAATAGTTTTACCCTTTTCCAGGCAGTCCATGAGGATTATCCCTTGCGAATGCTAAAAGACAGTCGCCATAACGTTTCCGGCCGAAGGAATGGTCATCGCCTTTTTTGGTGCAGATTCTCCCGTAATAACCCATTGTTTAGATTGCTCTTTGGTCTCAGAAGTATAGTAATATATCCATGTTTCATCCACAATTACAAAACGACGCTTTAAGTCCTGCAGATTCTTCCTGAACAGCTGCAAACCATGTGATTGCAGGTTTTCTCGGCGTATTTCAGCTATGAAATCTTCACGGGTTATCAGCCGAGTGGCGTCGTCTTCTAGTCGCAACGTTTCATCGGATTGCTTATCCATCATCTTCAGGCGAGGATGATAGATACGCAATCCATTGAAACGTTGCGACTAGAAGACGACGCCACTCGGCTGATAACCCGAGAAGATTTCCCAGGTACAAACAATCCTTGCAACACTTCACACGATTCCGCTTTTCGTCAAGCGTGAGCCATCGCGGAACCCATCTTGCGGATAGCTTTCTCATGTCAAAATGTTTATGCAAAATACACTACTGGCAATTAAAATTGCTACACCAAGAAGAATTGCAGATGATAAACCAGTATTTATCGGAAAAATATATTATACTAGAACTGACATGTGATTGCATTTTCACGCAATTCGGGTGAATAGATCTTGATACATCAGTACCCAGAACAACCACCTCTGGCCGTAATAACGGCCTTGATACGCCTGGGCACTGAGTCAAACAGAGCTTGAATGGCGTATACAGGCACAGCTGCCCATGCAGCTTCAACACGATACCACAGTTCATCAAGAGTAGTGACTGGCGCATTGTGACGAGCCAGTTGCTCGGCCACCATTGACCAAACGTTTTCAGTTGGTGACAGATCTGGAGAATGTGCTAGCCAGGGCAGCAGTCGAACATTTTCTCTATTCAGAAAGGCCCGTTCAGGACCTGCAACATGCGGTCGTGCATTATCCTGCTGAAATGTAGGGTTTCGCAGGGATCGAATGAAGGGTAGATCCACGGGTCGTAACACATCTGAAATGTAACGTCCACTGTTCAAAGTGCCGTCAATGCGAACTAGAGGTGACCGAGACGTGTAACAAATGGCACACCATACCATCACGCTGGGTGATACATCACTATGACGATGACGAATACACGCTTCCAAGGTGTGTTCACCGCGATGTCACCAAACACGGATGCGACCATCATGATACTGTAAACAGAACCGGGATTCATCCGAAAAAATGACGTGTTGCCATTCGTGCACCCAGGTCCGTCGTTGGGTACACCATCGCAGGCGCTCCTGTCTGTGATGCAGAGTCAAGAGTAATCGCAGCCATGTTCTCCGAGCTGATAGTTCATCCTGCTGCAGACGTCGAACTGTTCGTGCAGATGGTTGTTGTCTTGCAAACGTCAACATCTGTTGACTCAGGGATCGAGACGTGGCTGCATGATCCGTTACAGCCATGCGGATTAGATGCCTGTCATCTCGACTGCTAGTGATACGAGGCCATTGGGATCCAGCACGGCGTTCCGTATTACCCTCCTGAACCCACTGATCCCATATTCTGCTAACAGTCGTTGGATCACGACCAAGGCGAGCAGCAATGCCGCGATACGATAAACCGCAGTCGCGATAGGCTACAATCCGACCTTTATCAAAGTCGGAAACGTTATGGTACGCATTTCTCCTCCTTACACGAGGCATCACAACAACGTTTCACCAGGCAATGCAGGTCAACTGCTGCTTGTATGTGGGAAATCGGTTGGAAACATTCCTCAAGTGTGCACGATGTAAGAGTCACCACCGGCGCCAACCTTGTGTGAATGCTCTGATAAGCTAATTATTTGCATATCACAGCATCTTCTCCCTGTCAGTTAAATTTCGCATCTGTAGCACGTCACCTTCGTGGTGTAGCAATTTTAATGGCCAGTAATGTATTATGCACCTATTCATTCGAGATGCCCACAGCACTAGCAATCTCACGCACCGTAACTCTTCTGTCAGCCATCACAATATCATGCTTTTTATCCATGATTTCCGGAGTCGTAACCTCCACAGGGCGTCCAGAAAGTTCAGCATCATTTGTACCCATATGGCCACTCCGAATATTTGAAACCACTTAGAAACCGTTCTAATCGAAGGTGCAGAGTCACCATAATGCTTACCAAGCTTCTCTTTAGTCTCCTAAGGCGTTTTGCCTTTCATAAATTAATGTTTAATCACCACACGAAATTCTTTTTCGTCCATTTTATGGCCATCACTCGACTTCCTTGATTCACACTAATGCCAAACATGAAGAAATAGACCAATATGGCTGAAGCTTGGTGTGCGTTCTTTCCAGAGATGCTAGTAACTAAACATGACCTCGATACGCGCCGGTGGTATTATCTCTCGGACTTGGCACGGACTTTTCAAACGCCCCTCGTACATTTATGCAGACATGAGGCGGTGGAAAGTAAAGGATAATTTTAATATCATACGACAGTTGCGGGATTATTTCCTATACGTAGACTGATTAATGTCACGCGGCCACGTGGCTCAGTATAAGAAGTAAATAAGCGGAGCAGAGACGAATGGATATTCATCCAAGCGACGATAAGGGGTGCAAATGGAGAAATCGCAGAACGTGGCACTGAGGGCTTACCCGCTTTGTAAAGCAGGATAAGAGGCTATGTTTCGTAACACACCGTTCAATGCTTACTGTTGAACATTGCGGCTACGCAGCAGACGACGATTGCATGTTTTCATGTGACGGCACTATATCTTCAGTTAGGATTACAATGGCTACGGCAATGTCAGGGCTGTACTGTGGATCAAGGGAAAGGGTCGACTGTTTCAGTGAAACACAGTTCTTGTTACAACACCAGTCGATGGTCTAAGGGTATCATCTGCAGTGCCCCAGGGAAGTGTGCTATGTCCGCTGTTATTTTCTATCTACATAAATGATCTTTTGGATAGGGTGGATAGCAATGTGCGGCTGTTTGCTGATGATGCTGTGGTGTACGGGAAGGTGTCGTCATTGAGTGACTGTAGGAGGATACAAGATAACTTGGACGGGATTTGTGATTGGTGTAAAGAATGGCAGCTAACTCTAAATATAGATAAATGTAAATTAATGCAGATGAATATGCAAAATAATCCCGTAATGTTTGAATACTCCATTAATAGTATAGCGCTTGACACAGTCAATTCGATTAAATATTTGGGCGTAACATTGCAGAGCGATATGAAGTGGGACAAGCATGTAATGACAGTTGTGGGGAAGGCGGATAGTCGTCTTCGGTTCATTCGTAGAATTTTGGGAAGATGTGGTTCATCTGTAAAGGAGACCGCTTATAAAACACTAATACGACCTATTATTGAGTACTGCTCGAGCGTTTGGGATCCCTATCAGGTCGGATTGAGGGAGGACATAGAAGTAATTCAGAGGCGGGCTGCTAGATTTGTTACTGGTACGTTTGATCACGAGTGTTACGGAAATGCTTCAGGAACTCGGATGGGAGTCTCTGGAGGAAAGGAGGCGTTCTTTTCGTGAATCGCGACTGAGGAAATTTAGAGAACCAGCATTTGAGGCTGACTGCAGTACAATTTTACTACCGCCAACTTACATTTCACGGAAAGACCACAAAGATAAGATAAGAGAGATTAGGGCTCGTACAGAGGCATACAGGCAGTCATTTTTCCCTCGTTCTGTTTGGGAGTGGAACAGGGAGAGAAGATGCTAGTTGTGGCACGAGGTACCCTCCGCCACGCATCGTATGGTGAATTGCGGAGTATGTATGTAGATGTAGATGTAGATGTCGCCAAATAAGCCGTCAACCAGGCGAACGTCTGCTAGAGGCGAGCACTGTGATTAGGACGTAGGTCGGTGGGGACGCTATTGTTATGGGGCATATTCATTTGGGCTCCTACGGAACCTCGGGTACAGTGTTAATCGAAGGCACTGTGACAACTGTGAATTATGTGAAAAATTGTTGTGTGTCACTCGCACCCTTGCTGTTTCATGTCTTTCCTGGCGGCAATGGCATCATATCTATCGCGATAACGGTCCGTGTCACAAGACCAGAATCGTACTGCAGTGGTCTGATAACGTGATGGGGCGCTCGTGTAGATGTGTTGGGCACTTAATTCGCTTCATCTGCACCCGATGGGGCACATGTAGTGCCCCAACGACCGCAATGGGAGCTTGGAGCCCACCGGGAGCTATCTCCCCCGGAAATTTCGTGACCTGTGCTTAGAAATCGGATGCCACATATCTGTGGCCGAATGCATGCAACGCAGAATCGCTGCTATACTGCGTCTCAGAGGTGGACCGACACGCTATAAAGACGATAGTTGTTATGTTTTTGGTCATCAGATTATACGTTATCAATGAAGGGATACAGGTTTACGCTATTAACATATTAGTGGTTACCAGTGAAATATAACTACGCTGGGAATGAATGTAATGTGCATAGGGGGAATGAGCATGTTGGTTATACTAGAACACGTTTTAAATCATGTGCTGGAACCGACCGCTAGCTCTGATAACATGCTCTTACTGGTAATGCTCTAACAATTCAGCCATTCGAAGAAGTGAAACCGATGACTCTGAGACTTTAACGTTTTGCTGGTTCTTCTGTAATCATATTTTAGATCGCAGTGGACTTCAAAGAAAGGTGCCTGAGTAATAGATCAGGGATTTCAGTCAGTACAAAGCTGTGGTGTCCGTATGAGACTGAATGGCTTCTCGGCAAATTGCACTGACGTATTCTTTGCAGGAAATCAGCCGATTAATACCTTTGTTTCGTAGCGTCTTTTGGACACGTTCTTACTTGTCAACTTCTAGTGGAGATTCGCTCCGACCGAAGATATTACTCGATTGATTTCCTCAGAGGTACTCGTCAGTACATCGTCAGAGTTGTACATTCGATTTAATTTATTTTTACATAGCCTGCAGTGTGCTGAGAACGACGAGTTATAATTATGTGTCGCATCAGGAGCCTGTCCGTGACGTTTCCTTAACGAAGGAAACCCTAACAGAACTCTGTGGGAATCTTAACAAGCACACAAAAACTAACGGCCGGTTAAAGATTTGTGTAGATTGTTTAGTGCAGACGGTAGAAAACTGCCCGTGAAAGGCCGTTTCTGAGGTCGAGTGAACGGTTGCCATCACGCAAACGTAAGCTTCACATTCAAATCTTTCTGTTCTTTTATTAGTTCATCGTGTTCCGTGGATACCATCAAGAAAGAGAACCGTCAGGGCTATGCAGCGAGTCATGCAATACATCAACAACATGTCATCGTGCCTGTAATTGATGACATACAAAGTTAGTCAGTTATATGCGCTTATATTTGTTTTAATTAACTCGTGTTTTGTGTATAAGGACCTAAAATGATGCCAAGTGCCATTCACCAAAATAAATCTAAGTGAATATTATCACTCACTTTATAATTTATCAGTTCCATGTACAATGACAAATATTAATGTAGTATTCAAGACATCCACACTGCATATAAAGTGACGCTAACTGGTTACATATTCTTATAAAGTACTGGAGCAGGCCACATGCTGCTGACGAATCTAGTGATGAAATAAAACAAGATTAGTCATCTGAAGATGGGCGTGATAGCAGGAACGTCAGTGAGATGAAGCTGTTTAAAAATATTTGTGACTGGTTGCGTCTACCATCAGTAACCTTAAAATATTTTGGCTGCGTCGCACAGTACAACACGTTAATAATGAAACCGATAGGATCTCGTTTTTACTTGTTAAATAGTGCTATGGCAGTAGCCGCAAAAGTACAATTCACTCCCATGGCGTAACTCGTTAAGTTAGTGACAAAAGTGCCCTGCAGCAACTCTCCCTGCGGGGATACGGAAGACGGAGCGGCTTCTCGGTGACAGGCTGGACACCCTTGTGAAGTCACCCTTCCCTCCCCTTCCCTTTCCCTTTCCGCCCTCTTCCCTCCCTTTGCTTGCCCTCCTCCTGGGACCCCGCTCATCCGAACTTGGGGGAGTATTGTGAGCGACGAAACGTGGGGCGGCGTCCGTGCGGGAAGCGACCAAGCCACCGCTATCCGTCCACCTCATCCCTGACGCTGATCCCACCACCCAAGTTAACAGCAATCCCCCGTGATCCAACACGTCCTCTCCTAACAAGAAATGTGTCGTGAACAAGCCTCAGATAGCAAAAATGTCACAGGAGGCATAAGTTTCGATAGCTCACGGATGTAATATAATAAATACATGCCGTAAATTGTCATCTCTTTTGGTCATCACTTTTATTCCTTGTGTACTTCTGTCTGATAAGTTTGGAAAGCACAAAGATGAAGAAAGGTAACTACAGTTATTCTTATAACGTTGGAACGGTGGTTCACTTGCTATTGACTCATATAGGGACAGAAAGTTAAATTACTTTTTGATTTAACATGGACTTTTTTTTTACAAATTCAGGTTTATATGAACAGATAAGTAGTCAATAGAGAGACGGATTAGAACGAGTTGCTATAAATTTGTCCACTTATGGGAGAAAGGATATGAATGAGATTCGTTTAATAACAGCCCTTGCATTACTATTATAATCAGTTCCCCGCTCAGCAGCAGAATGTAATGCTGAATTTCATCTCCATTTTAGATTACAAATGTACACTGGTACCAAAAAACTAATTTTCGGATTTAAGAATTGGTTCCACACACTGTGGCCTGTCGATGCCACCGAGCGGTTATAGGCGCTTCAATCAGGAACCGCGCTGCTGCTACGGTCGCAGGTTCGAATCCTGCCTCGGTCATGGACGTGTGTAATGCCCTTAGGTTAGTTAGGTTTAGTTGACTGATGACCTCAGATGTTAAGTCCCATAGTGTTTAGAGCCATTTGAACCACACACAGTAATTAAAAGCGTTATGATACCTCTATTCGGATATGCTATAAATAACAGAATCGAGTCTATCGTGGACTAGATTCTTCGTCGGAAGGAGGCTTGGGAAAATCACAGCCAATCCTACTCGAAACATAGCCCGTATGAGGCCTTACATAAAAATAAGTAAAAACGGGCAAAAATGGGTGCCTACCACCCTTCTTCCTCGTTTCTGGAGAGTCAGGAACATAAATAATCCAATTATGAGCCAAGTACATGGACAATATTACAAAATGGTTCAAATGGCTCTAAGCACTATGGGAGCTAACATCTGAGGTCATCAGTCCCCTAGACTTAGAACTACTTAAACGTAACTAACCTAAGGAAATCACACACAACCATGACCGAGGCAGGATTCGAAACTGCGACCGCAGCAGCACCGTGGTTCCGGGCTGAAGCGCCTAGATCCGCTCGGCCACAACGGCCGGAAATTACGACAACATATGACAGAGACTAGAGAGAGTAAAGAGAGCATTCCCCGCTAAAATAAATCCATTAGAATCAAAGGTATTAATTACATAAAAGATTCTGAGAATGTATGTCTTCAGCACAGTAAATATTGATGTTAAATATACTGTGTCCAGCGAAGGAGACACTGCTTTCAAAAGTTTCAGCACTTCAAATTGATGGTTCAAATGTCTCTGAGCACTATGGGACTTAACTTCTGAGGTCATCAGTCTCCTAGAACTTAGAACTACTTAAGCCTAACTAACCTAAGGACGTTACACACATCCATGCCCGAGGCAGGATTCGAACCTGCGGCCGTAGCAGCAGCGCGGTTCCGGACTGAAGCGCCTAGAACCCTCGGACGCAGTGGCCGGCTGACAAGATTACAGCTTTTATTCCGTTAAGATTATCTTGTCTATATTAGACATCAAAGTCAGTGGATTTATGGCAAATAAATGGTGAAATGGAGGCCGTAAATACGTAATTTTCTTCATGAATTTCATTTCCAATTCTTTCATGTCTCGTTTGTTCTATTTGTCACTGATGATTCTGCCCTTCCTTACGTGAATTACGTCAGAAGCAAAATATCGTAAGCCAGCTGTAGATACCTCAGACATTAAGTGCTAAGATCTTTCCGTTTGTCAAACTGACTCAGATCGCAAACTTCATGTCTCCTTTGTTTTACAGGCGATACTTCTCATTCGTCAGTATCTTATACTGCCAATATTACTGAATGCTTCAACAAATCCTGTGTATATTTCTTTACTTATCACACACTATGACTGACAGTTTGTTGTGAAGCTAAGGTTTGTCGAAATACTGAGCGTCAGAGATCTGTTAAATGACGGTAAATAAAAGGCAGAAAATACTGTACAGTCTAATTACTATCTTACATTGACTGCTGCAAATATGTCAGTGCAACTGCTTAATGAGACTTCATATTCTGAGTAGCAGATCTGTTAGAGTCTGTTAAATGATAATGAGTTTGGTCTTATCAAACTAAGCCCACCAGAGAGGCAGTTCTGACGGTGACTTGATAATGAAAGTCAAGAATTGTGAAAAGTAAATATGTTTACATAGGATTCGTTGTTCTAGAAAAAAATGTTCGAGTAGTAAATTTGTGCTAGCAGTCTTAAATTTTCATAAATCAGGTATACGCTTTAGAAAAGAGGGGTAAAATGCAGTATGAACCATGAGGGACCATGAAACCAGACACCAATAGAGAAGTGATTAATTAAGAAGTGAGTAAGTGTTAGCGACTGGTGTTCAGCCTATCTATATATATGGAAACAATAATCCAGCTAGAACAATGGTCCGGACGCGGAGTTAAAATTCAAGACGTAAGGATAGCAGTGGTATGCATCATTTGTGACTCTGCTATTTTATGTGAAAGAGAGAAAAAAATACATGAATAGTCGAATGGAATGAACGGTGTAATGAGCGAAAATATTAATTGAAAGTAAGCCTAAGGAAGATGCTGAGGAGCAGTAAAGTGAAATTAGCTGCAACCTAAACATTAAAATTCCAAACAACGAGGTAGCAGAACTGAAAGAATTCTTCTGCCTTGCAAGAATAAGAATTACATGGTGCTTATAATTAAACATACTCTACTTAAGACGGCGCCGATGAAAAACAAGACACCGTAGAAGAATGAAATTTCGTGAAATTTTTTTAACGACGTGAGGAAGCGAAATAACTAGTAAAACATAGAGAAAAATGCGTATTATTTTCCACATGAAAAGGCAACATTTGTTAATTGCGTACAATGTTTACTTTCTAGGTTACAACCGTCCTCTTTCTGATGACCATTTGCATCCACAACAACCTGAAAGTGCACTAGAGATTTCTCTACTGCAGCCAGAAACATCTCAGGTGGGATGTTGGCTGCCTCCCTTGATATGGTCATCTTCAACCTCCAACGTATGTCAGTGTCCCGTTGAGAAAATCTTGTCCATCAGGTAACTCCATAGCCAGACATCACATGGGTACAAATCTGGCGATCGTGGAGGCCACGCAGTTTGGGACGATTGGCCAATGATTCGGCTTTCTCTGAATCTGTTACAGAGTAACCGAGTGACCTCCTGGCAATGCGAAATGGAGCTCCATCGTGCATCAAAACAGCTGAGTCAAAAGCCCCTGTCTAGCTTAGAGCAGTAATTACATGTTGGCGAAGCAGACGATAGTGACGTGTGCCATTCACGCTGCATGTTATTAGTCCACGGGGTCAGAATACCTCAAAGAGAAATAGACCAACCATGATCTGTGCCGTGAAGCCACGCCACATAGTGACGCGTTTACGATGGAGGAGAACTTCGTGAGTATTCGTTGCCAGTGACGAATCCCGAACCCGACAGTTCACAGCGCTAGTGAGCGTAAAATGTGCATCATTCCACAAAATGTTCCAAGGCCACACGTCGTTAACTTCCACCCTTGCGAGAAACGCAAGAGCGACAGTCCACTCGAATATGTAGGGCATGTCGCAAAAGTTGGTGCGTAATGTGAAGCTTGCTCGAATACTGTTTCACAATTGCTCGCAGCCCTTTTCAGGACGTACGGTGGACATGGAGCGTTCAGCTGTCGTGAGATAGCTCGTGGGCTGCTTGAAGATCGCACATTTAGTCCAGCACTTTCAATAATGGCAGTAGTAACTTCTTCAACGATTTGTGGCCTCTCCCAGGAGCAATTCCCAAATCGCCATTTAATTCGATCATCCGAATAATGCGGAAAGACGACCTCTCCGTGATCCTTTAATGCTTCAATACTCACTAAGAGCAACAGCACTATTGCTGTTGTTTTGATAAAACAGCTTTACGAGTAAGGTACTGCTCACAGTTTCGGGACCCATGTTGATTTTCTGCATCCATAATGCACACACATGCTTGTATTTCGAATCTACGTCGACGTATTAGGACTGACGCCTATCGACAAATCATGCCACACCACTAACAACGGAAATTCTGGAGACCGTCTGAACTCATTCCTATAAAGTTAGGACCCCATATGGTTAACAGTTTTGAGTATATAATGAATCAAGTAGGAAAAGTTTCATTATTATTACTGCCCTATACTCTATTCGGACTTGCGAAATCACTTCACCGCGGAGGATCGTAACTTGGTCCCTCCTTTCAGAAACCGTATGCACGTCGAAATGGCGGATGTCAAGATAACCGATTGCAGAATAGAAAAGGAACTACAATCGCATAGTAGAGGAAAGGCGTCAAGAACAGATGAGATACCTGTAATATTGTAAAAAGGTTACGCGAAAGAACTTGCTCCCATTCTAGCAGCGGTTAATAGTAACCTTCTGTGGAAAAGAAGGGTCCTAGCGACTGGAAAAATGCGCAAGTCATTCCCGTTTTCAAGAAGGCCAGTAGGATAGAGATGCATATAAAAATGAAAATGAAATGTGCTTATGACATTTACGGCCACAATCTCCTTGCTGGGAACTTCAGCCACCTGCTGCAAATCTTTTTAGTAGTTGACGCAACTTTGGCGAGTTCTACGTTCCTATGATGAAATGATGAAGAGGATAACACACAGACGCACACCTACTCCCGAGCGGAGAAAATCCTCAATCAAGCCGGAGATCGAATCCAGGGCCTCGATATCGAGAGTCAGCGACGCTAATCACAAGACCACGAAATGCTGACAGATGCACGTAATTGTAGGCCTACAGCGTTTGTATCAGTCCGTTTGAGAATTACAGAACATTCTTTATGCTAAACAATTCTGACGTTTCTGGAGAACGAAAACCTCCTCTATAAAAACAGAAATCTGGCGAAACCCACATCGTTCTGTTCCTCCATGAGACCCATGCCGCTGTAGACAACATCGCTAAGGTAGATGCCGCGTTCCTTGACTTCAGAAAGGCACTTGGCGCCGTCTCGCACTGCCGTTTAGAGAAAAAATAATAGATTACCGTGTATCGGACCATATTTGCGAAAGGATTCGACTTCCTTGCAGACAGAACTCGGCACCTCCGTGTTAACGGAACAAACTCGACGAAGTAAAGGTAATTCCCAGTAGAAAACGTCAGAAATTCTCCAAGGCTGTTCGGGGATGATACTATTGTCTATAAGAACACCAGAAGACAGTATCCATTAGATGAATGACCTAGAGAGGATTGATGAGTAATGCAGAAAGCGACAGTTGATTGTGAAGGTAAATAAATGTAATATACTGCGCATACATAGGAAAAGAAATCCAAAGCTGTACAACTAAACTATTGATTGCATATTGGGCGAAGCAATATCTAGGAGTAACTATCCATAAGTGGAATGAGGAATGGCAAAAATAGTAGAAAAAGCAGTTGCCATACTGAGATTCAGGGAGCACCTTAAGGAAATGTAGCTCTCTCACGAAAGCAATGACTTACTAGGCTCTTGTTCGAGCGATTCTAGAGCATTGTTCAGCAGTCTGGGACACCTACCACGTAGGACTGATAGAAAAGATAGAGAAGAGCTAATGAAGAGTTGTGCCTTTCGTCACGGGATGGTTTGGTGAGCAATAGAGCGCTACGGAGAGCCCCAACAATCTCCGCTATATGGGAATTGTTGTATATCACGCAGGGGCTTGCTGTTGAAATTTCGAAAACACTTTCTGAGAAAAGGCGGTCAACATATTACTTCCTCCCATACACATCTTCCGAAGTAGGCACGACGAGAAAATTCGAGAATTGGAGCTAACACAGACGCTTACTGACAACCATTCTTCCCACGTGCCATTCGCAAGTGAAACAGGGAAGCAAGATCTGGTGGTGGTATAGGAAGGACCGTCCGCAACACATCGTCTGTTGCTTGAGAAGTACTGACGTACTCGTATATATGGATGTAAATAATATCGCTATGGACGACGAAGCAAGGCGAATGTAAGAAGCTCATTATAAATACAAAGAGAACATCCCTTGCTAAAAGAGATCCACCAGTGCCAAACATTGGCCTTAAGTTGAAAAAGAATTTTATAAGAATGGTAATTTGGAATACATGACTCCAATTATTAACTGCATTTTTCAGAATGAAAAAGGTCGCTTGCAAGAGCGGCCGAATCACTGGAACATCATTTTATAATATGGTGCAGTTTAGAAATCATAAGGAATCATTACAGCACCATTTAGTTGTGCTTTTCCAATTACGCCCAACTCTGGGGTGCTACTCCAGTGCCGGAGAGTCCTGGCAGTAGTGACAATGTAAGCGAAAATAAGCAGAAGACATGAATTGAAGTTTGCGTAGGGGAGGGCACTCAACTTGGGTAGTTCCGGCAGCAATGTTAAAATAGTGCTGTGGTGATATAATGGTTACCACATCTGCCTAGCAAGTAAAAAAAAAACCGGGTTCGAGTCCCCAGCCGCAGCACAAATTTTAATTCATTTCTTCTGATTCAGTCATTATCATAGAACTTTATTGTCCGTTTGTCTTTCCGACAGTTAAAAACTATTTTTATTAGGTACGGGAGGATGTTGAAGTTTGTGTCACATACACTACTGGCCATTAAAATTGCTACACCAAGAGGAATACAGATGAAAAACGGGCATTCATTGGACAAAAAATTATACTAGAACTGACATGAGATAACATTTTCACGCAATTTGGGTGCATAGATCCTGAGAAATCAGTACCTAGAACAACCACCACTGGCCGTAATAACGGCCTTGATACGCCTGGGCATTGAGTCAAACAGAGCTTGGATGGTGTGTACACGTACAGCTGCCCATGCAGCTTCAACACGATACCACAGTTCATCAAGAGTAGTGACTGGCGTATTGTGACGAGAAAGTTGCCACCATTGACCAGACGTTTTCAATTGGTGACAGATTTTGAGAATGTGCTGGCCAGGGTAGCAGTCGAACATTTTCTGTATCCAGAAAGGCCTGTACATGACCTGCAACATGCAGTCGTGCATTATACTGCTGCAATATAGGGTTTCGCAGGGATCGAATAAAGGGTAGAGCCACGGGTCGTAACACATCTGAAATGTAAGGTCCACTGTTCAAAGTGCCGTCAATGCGAACAAGACGTGACCGAAACGTGTAACCAATAGCACCCCATACCATCACGCCGGGAGATACGCCAGTATGGCGATGACGAATACACGCTTCCAATGTGCGTTCACCGCGATATCGCCAAAAACGGATGCGACCATCATGATGCTGTAAACAGAACTTGGATTCATCCGAAAAAATGACTTGTTGCCATTCGTGCAACCAGGTCCGTCGTTGAGTACACCAACACAGGCGCTCCTATCTGTGATGCAGAGTCAAGGGTAACCGCAGCCATGGTCTCCGAGCTGATAGTCCATGCTGCTGCAGACGTCGAACTGTTCGTGCAGATGGTTGTTGTCTTGCAAACGTCCCCATCTGTTGACCCAGGGTTCGAGACGTGGTTGCATGATCCGTTACAGCCATGCGGATCAGATGCCTGTCACCTCGACTGCTAGTGATACGAGGCTGTTGGGATCCAACACGGCGTTCCGTATTACCCTCCTGAACCCACCGATCCCATATTCTGCTAACAGTCGTTGGATCTCGACCAAGGCGAGCAGCAATGCCGCGATACGATAAACCGCAGTCGCGATAAGCTACAATCCGACATTTATCAAAGTCGGAAACGTGATGGTACAAATTTCTCCTCCTTACACGAGGCATCACAACAACGTTTCACCTGGCAACGCCGATCAACTGCTGTTTGTGTATGAGAAATCGGTTGGAAACTTTCCTCATGGCAGCACGTTGTAGGGGTCGCCACCGGCGCCAACCTTGTGTGAATGAAAAGCTAATGATTTGCATATCACAGCATCTTCTTCCTGTCGGTTAAACCTCGCATCTGTAGCACGTTGTCTTCGTGTTGCAGCAATTTTAATGGCTAGTGGTGTACTAAGGTTTACAGCCCCTTGGTGTTGGCAAAAATTTAATCCTCTAAATCAATGCAATCAAAATCACCAATCGAAACCTATAAAGCAGTTCTAGTTGACCTAAAATCATGAAATTTGGCAATAAGCAAGTTTTCAAAGTAAAACTAAACGAAAAAAAATTCAAAAATTGTTGATTTGTTATTATATCACACGAAAAAACTCTTTTTCAGTTACCAGACTGACTATATATCCGTCCGTCAACTAACCTATTGATGACTTATTGGGTGAAGCAATATCTAGGAGTAACTATCCTTAAGAGGACTGAGCAAGACCATTTTTCCTCAGGAGCAGGAAGACGTACCAAGTTTAATATAATTCACGTACTAAGGTCTGTCATCCCTGGGCTATATAATAAACGTTAACTTTTAAGTCAATTACATCAAAAGATACGGCCAATTGTATCACATACTTTAATGTTCGCAAACTAACTCATTAAAAGCTGTACGGTACTTCCCGTCATGGAATTTGGCAAGAATCAAGGACTCACAGAACTAGTAAAGGAAAAAGTCAGAAACTTGTTAATTAGTAATTATATCTTATGGAAAAAAATTATTTTGTCGTTTGTTATCCGACGTAGAACTTGAAATTAACACCATCTCGAAAGTCTGGGAATCCCTGGAACTGATATCTTGCTAGCATCAATGTAGAAAACCGGCCAAAATCACCGAGATTCTGGATTCCCGGAATGATCGAGCATTTATATACGTAATTAAGTTTGTACGGAGCCCCCAGTGCACGAGTCATACTCGGGCTTCGCCAATTTTCATATTCGTATTCACTCGTATTCTACGTGTTCGTATGATGCAAAGAGTAAATTCCTGGAATTTCATATAGTGTAAGTAGCTACTCAGAACGAAAGAGTCTGACAGTTTGTTTTAGAAATGGAAAAGACTTAATACAAGCATTTTACGTTTAGTAATGAAACTAAAAATAAATGAATGTAATGTAACGCCGTTGCTAATCCGCTATTCCGTTCAACTTCTCTCCTAAGTACTTTGCTGTCCCTGAGAGAATTATAATGCCATCAACAAACCTCATCATTTTTATTTCTTCTCCCTGATTTTTAATTCCTTTCTTTAACCTGTTGCTTTTACTTCTTCCTCAATGTACAGAATGTATAACATTTAGAATTGGCTACAATCTATCTCAATCCCTTCTGAACCCCCGCTTCTTCAGCTCTTATAGCTGCAGTCTGGTTTCTGTACAAGGTGTAAATAATCATTCGCTCTCTGTATTGTATCCCTGATACCTTCACAGAGTACAGTGTAGTCAACATATTCAAAAGTTTTCTCTTAATCGCGGGGAAGTTACCACAACTGGTATATGTCTAAGACAGCTTTTTTTTCTTCAATAGGAAAGGCCCAATGATGTCAAATATCTTTGTAGTATTGAGAGAGAAGGCCTGTAACGGTACATCTGGAGCACAACCGATAGATAACGGATGTAGTAATCAGCATTTGTGCTGTTATATTAAGCCCACAAGGCCTGACGAGGCCATTATGGCGTGCTTTGAAGAAAATAGATATTCGTGGAAATTAACATGCCTTCCAAAACCATCGATCATGTGCACCTTTACTCGCGCTCTTTACACACGAATCCTCAGCCCTACTGATAGAGGAAACCAGGTTAATTGGGTGTTTCTAAACTTCTGGTTTTGATTCATTACTACATAGCGTCTTTAAAAACATGAATTGCAGTGGGATTTGACTAAATTTTCGACTGTATTGGGAATTTGCTAACAGTCAAAGCGCAACACGTTATCCGGGATGAAGAGTCATTTAAAGACACTGAAATAATATCCTGTGGGTCCCAGAGTGTAACTCGGCTGGAGCACTCTTGAGATTCCCCGGAGGCTCCAAGGACGAGAGGCCCTTGGAGCCCGAAAGAAAGAAACGAAAATACAAGGAAACTTACACTGGATAAATTACTGGAGTCGACCTGTCAAGTGGAGCCTTTCTCTATATTAAAAAAAATCTAAGCTTGTTTTCGAAATAATTCTGACGTAAAGTTAGACGAATCACTTCGTCATCTTTATCTATCATAAGATGCTGCGTACAGTACGTCTCTTTACTCATAAACGAAAGCAGACGTAACAAGTTTAAATTTACTAATTGGTTCAATAAAGATACTATTTGTGCTCAATATTGAAAGATAAGATTGTTAGCGACGGGAAAACAACTGAATATCAGTCTGAAGTCGGACATAAGTTTTCGACTTCTATCTAAACAGCTATCCCCGTCAGTGCTTCCTCCCAGTATCTTCTTAAAGTGCATGACTAAAGGCTTGTAATATCAGATCAGGAAGTAAAAATGGGGTAAGAAGTCATGTACAAATGATGCTGGTGCAATTTACTTATCACCTACATGAAACACAGCACTGAACAATGATGATTGTAATGTCAGGCCTACAGCGCAGTTTGACTTGATCGCCAGAGGTGGCAGTCAGAAGACTGAACACATTAGCAATTCGAATTTAAGCGGCTGCTGCCGATTCAGTACTAAGAAGACGAAAACACGAGAAACTGTGGGCTCACAATACTGGCAATGGGAATACGAACTGCATCTACACAAAGAAGTATATCTTTCTATTTATAAGACAGATAAAATTTAAAAAGCAAGTTAGCTTTCTGACAAAAATGCAGCTTAATGTTTAACATTCGTCTATAATCGTTAGAAAGTCTAGTAAAAATGGGTAGTGCCTTACGATGCGTGCATGGAAGAATTGTGCTTCAAGACAGAACGGTGACTCAATCGATTTGGCGAAAAATGTCTACACGATGTTAGGTAGCATCAGAAAGGTGCAATCAATCTGCCGCCTATGTTGTAGGTGATAATGGATGGTGGAACTCAGACGGCTTACCTTCAAAATGGTATCGCTGCTTCGTTCTCTAATTGCATTTCACGATCTGTGAAGTCTTTCCCAACTCAGGATGGATATATTCATGTCGATCGCCAGTCGCTACATGTCATACTGGTGCTGAGCAAAGGCGAAGCCCGCTGGAGAGACACCTACATTGTTGAGAACTACGTCACCTCCAGATATGTTGTTTACTCTGAGAAATATGAGGAAATAATCACCGCTCGAAAACGAAACTATCAACTGATAATAGATAACAGTAGGGGTCTAACTAGGCCCCAAGGATAACACGTCTCTCGAGGGGAGAAAAAGGAACTCACGCTCTGAGAGTGCCATAAAAACTTAGTTGCGTATACAGACAGTTCATCCAGTCCTGGAATAGAGAATCTCGACGATTTTTCTCTATTATGTATACTGATACTGGCAGGATATCGGTCCCAGAGATTCCAAGGCCTTCGAGAATGTCTTAATTTCAAGTTTGAAGTCCGATAGCATATTGCAAAACAAATATTTTTTCGTGTGCTGTAATTGCCAACTGACAATTTTCTGTTTCTTGTTTTTCCTCTTTAGTTGTACTGTGAAAATTTGCTTCTCTCCAAAATCCCACAATTCTACACCAACGGAAAGTGCCCTGTAGGTTTGATGAGTGAGTTTGGAATATCGAAGTATGTGACGTAGATCGCCGTATGTTTTCATTACATTGACTTAGAGGCTAACGTTTATTCTACCACCAAAGGACCATAGACTTTAGTACGTGACATAAATTTTAACTTTATACGCCTACCCCGTCATGAGAAAAGGGAGCTTAATACATGGACGGACAGACAGTCAATAAATGAGAAAAATTTAGTTTTTTTCGTGTGGTATAATCACAAGCTTTTAGTTTGATTGTACAGTTAAACCTTGCTTCCTGCCAAATTTCGTTATTCTAAACCAACAGGAAGTACCTACTAGGTTTTGATGAGTGACTCCACGAGAATCAAAGCATGTGACATAAACTTACGTATCTTTTGACTCCTTTGACTTAGAAGCTTCAATTTTTTACTTCGACAAGGGATTTTAGATTTAGTATTTGGTATAAGTTTCAGCCTGATAGCCTACCCGCTCCTGAGAAAAAGAACAGTTAACAGATGGACGTACAGACAGGCTGTCTGATAACAAATGACGATTTTTTTCGTGTGACGTAATTAAAAATTTAGAATTTTCGTATTTTTCCCTTTGGTTTTAGTGTGAAATCTTGAAATCTTGCTTCTTGCAAAATTTCATGATACTACGTCAATAAGACGTGCCCTAAAGGTTTTGTTGAATGAGCTTGAGAGTATCAAAGTATGTGACGTAAAAGGCCAAATCTTTTGATTGCATCGACATTAGTACCTGGCATAAATTTCAGCTTGAGCCGTCTATCTGTTAATGAGAAAATGGGTCTTCACCCGACGGACAGACAGGTGGACTGAGAACAAAGTGGTACTTATGACGGTTCGGTTTCTACCGAGTGAGGTACGTAACACTAAATACGAGCAGAAACTGAGATGTGAAGTAAAAATGAAAAACACTGTAAAATGTGTCTGTCAAGAAATGCCTTTCCCTATGTTACAGGAATGAATGATTTCTTTGGAAATAATTCTCACGTAAAGATATGCGAATAACTTACCTCCTTTACCCAAGCCGAAGACGACTCTGTATTGGGATACTAATATTGGATACTGAATGTATCGAACCATAGGGACTAGATGTCAGCAAGGCGATAGCGGAGTATCTGACATGAGTGGTGCGTACAATGATGTACAGGAAAAGGAACCACATCATAACTGAAATCTAGTCCTTAAAGGCGCTGTAGAACCTGAGGGGATAATCAGGAAACAGCGCTGTATTTCGAAACTGCTGAGAACATCTACGGTAGTAGGGTCTGAAAACTTGTTCGATGAAATATGCATTAAAGACGCCAAATCGAATGCGTTAGACTGGCATATGAGAAACCATCAATACAGTTAAAGAAAAGTTTCTTGATCTTGTTAAGGCTGTGAGAAAAATAATAGGTAGAGTAAGAAGTGTAACGAACGAAGTGTAGCATTGGGTCTTATGAACGTAGCCTCGCCCAAATCAGATTGAATATTAAACACTAGAAAGAATTAATGCAGCACCTAAGACCGCTCACTTTGAGGCTATGACTTCTTAGGAATGGCGCTGACAAAAGTAAAGGCAGAAATTTTGGGTTTTATGAGCCGCTGAAGAAGAAGTTACTAGAGACGGAGAGAAATCACGGGTAGGGGAAGAACAGATAAGGGAATCGGCCGTACTCTTTTAAAAGGAAACATCCCGACATTTACTTCAAGTGATCTGAGGGGGAAATCGCGGGAATTTTTAGTCTGGATCCGCGGACGGTGATTTCAATCGCTGTTTTCCCAAATGCGAGTCCAATGTCTGACCACTGCAACATACCGCCAGGTTGTTGTCAGAAATGGTTAGCATTAGAGAATCATACGACAAACTGGTCGACGACTTTTTCACCATCTGTGAAACAAGCCACTGAATATAAGTTGCCTAATACAATAATTAAAGCATTAGAGAATCACTGATGTGAGACAACGTCAATGCATACTGCTTATCAAGGCAAGGTACAGTGTCATGTTGCGACATATAGTCCATCCATGCTGGACGTAGACGGGTCACGTTTGGAGGTAAGGCAAAGTTTTTGTGAATACCGTTCCTTGCTTGTGCCCGAGAGTTCACAAAAGGGCAGACGACAGACTCGCTTTGCCGGCTGTACTAACGAGAAAAGTAATCCGGCTGTACTTTACTGGGCGGGACGCGTCTACGTCACTGTCACCTGGAGAACGCAGAAATACAGCTTACTTCTTCCATGTCTGGTTCCAAGCGATGATTTAGCGAAAATAAATCCATATCAGGCACTACCGTCAAACCACAGTGAACCTATACCCAGAAAAATAAAATATTCACCAGGCTACCCCTTTACACACGATCTCCATATTCGTGTGTACTTTCATTATGTTATTAGATAGCAATTAAAAATATGACTTCAAAATTACAATATGTAATTATTGTTTTACTCTAATATAACTTTAGGAATGAACAAGTGCAATGTTTACTGGTGTGCAATACACTCACCTGAGTTACTTTTCATACATCTCGAGTCATAGCTGTACAGCAAGTATCCACAAAACGATTGTGGTTTTATACATATACATTCACAGTAACTATCAGTGTGTATAAATGTAAACGTAGTAGATATTTACTCATCAAATGTCTAGGGGTGATAGATCATGCCGTGGGTCACAAGGTTTGTTATGGGCCATTTTGCTACAGGTGAAATGTTCGCAGTCGCTAATCTTCCTTCTGCATCTGGATGCCGGCGAGAGGTGGCAGGGTGCAGAAACTCCGAGGAGAGCGTATGGCTTGTGTATTGCCAATACTATCTCTCTCCACTTAGAGACATTCATCCTTACTGTTTTCTTGAAGCAAGACAGTCTATCAATTTACAGGGTTAGACAGTATGCAAAGCTTCTATTTAGCAGAACCTGCTAGTTCGGTGAAATCCCGTCGTAGCAGGGCCGACGAGTAGTAAATGACACTCAGTGTCGCCGTCTGCGAACATTTTACCTGCAACAAATGTTGTTCCCTACGACGTGGTCTGTCACTTATAGACGTTTGATGCAAAGACATTGAAAGTACACTGTAAGAAAAATTAAAAAGAAGAAAGAAAACGACGCAGCATGAAGGAGTTATGTAGATTGATCGCAAACTGATTTTCATACAAGTATCACGGAAAATTTAAAACTGTAAACTTCAGCGGCCGATGGATGAATGTCACGCTATAGCCCTATTTCACAGCGGAGCTGGCAAGGATACTATGCATGGCACATGTCGATACCAGGACATAAACTCTTTGCATTTCGTATACTCAGTTGGACAGTAACTCGCAAAGAAGAGCGTGAACAGTATACTCAGATGTCACAATTTGATATAAGACGTGTATCTAGGCTCAAAGAATCCGGAAGAAGTAAACAGCGAATCACTCGAAACTGGAACAGGCGCGATGGCACTGTGCGACGATCTTGGCAGGACTGGATGAACCATCGTCGGACACAAAGTCAAGAAGGAAGCGGTCGACCTAGAGAGACGATAGAACACGTGAAACCAACAGTCGTCCTAGGGACACTCAGAGCGCCAGATTCTTCTGTATCATCGATCCGACATGCAACTGGTACTTCAGTGACGACAAGGACTATTAATAGGGGGCCCACAGAGACGGGGCAGAGCGCACGGCGTCCCTTCCACCGACTACCATTGATCTCTGCACACCAACAAGTTCGTTTGCAGTGAGGTTGGGGACTTAAGAAGTGGAATCTCATTGAATAGAGTAGAACTATCTTCACTTAGAACTGAGCCGTGATGACCAGCGGACGTGTCTGGAGACGCCTCAGATAGCGGTGGGATACCAACCTGACTGTCGCCCGATCTACAAGCAGAGATTGTAGTCTCATGTGCCATTTCTTTTTATAGCAGGACCACTGTTGTTGTCATCCGCGTCACCCTTACAGTACATCCGAGCGTCGACAATATTCTGATTTTCGTTGCCTTTCGTGGCAAGCCATCCCGAGCTTATATTTTCATAAGATAAGCCCGGCCCGCATACGGCGACATTTTCTGCTGCTGGTCCTCGAGCTTTTCAAATCGTACCTTGGCCAGCAGGGTCACCGGATCTCTCCCCATTTTATAACGTCTGGAGGGTGATGGACAGAATCCTCCAACCATCTGTTGATTTAGAGGATTAAATAGCCAGTTGGACAATATTTGGCACGTCATCCCTCATGAGGACGTTCAACAACTCCATTAATCAGTGCCAAGCCGAATAGCCGCTTGCATAAGAGCCAGAGGTGGACTAAAGCGTTATTGACGTGCCCAAGTTGTCAAGCCCTTTCTGATGAATAAATGAAGCAATATTTCTGAAACTGTAATCATTTGCTCATTTGTTTGCCTGTACTTGTACATTCGGCCTGCCGGTTTCCATCCTATTCGGATTTTTGTTTGTTTGTTTTAGAGTGTACTTGATCAAGTTTATATTTAAATGCCTTAAATAGTCGAACAGAAAAAAAGATATAACAAATAATTATCGAAATGAGTGTCGAACTAGTGATCGATGAATACCCAGTCTGTCGTATATTCCTTCTTTGTATGTTTATCTATTTTACGTTTCACGAAACGCTCGCAGAAGATGCACTTTTGTTTAAAAATATGAATCGGCTGGGAACCGAACCGAGGCCATCCGCCAGGCAGGCAAGCAGTCTACCAGACAGCCTCACGGCCCATTGGTGAAAGTGTGCTGCAACTGTATTAGTGTGGACCTTAACACGCACTTTTTTGTATAATTTTTAAGAGCTGCATGAAAGGGCTTTGCTTGATTGATATTTCAGGTCTGAACTTCACGTACCATAAATATAAACAATTACAAAAATCTGATTGTCAGTCTACAACACGATTGGCACTACAGTAATGGAGCCTGTCACTCGAGGGAAGACTGAAGTAATACACTACCGGAGAAAAATAGTGCACGCTTTTAGAAATTTCCAAATCAGTCAACGTTTATTGTTTGCAACAGATCGTATGGAGTACACAGAATGATTACATTTACAGATCAATACCACAAGAGGTTCTGAGGTATGAGGTGTCGACCCATACCTCCACAGGAGCCAATGCTGTCGATGACTCTGCATTCAGTCGATCGTACTGATGGCGAATAATATCCTGGGATACGTTATGCCACGCCTGCTCGACCTATTCACGTGTTTCTGTACGAGTTTCTGGGTGATGAGTCGAAAAAATCACTTGTCGTCCCAGCATATGCCATACGTGCTCTACTGGGGACTAGTCCGGAGACCGTACTGACCAAGGTAGTTGCAGTACGTGGTGCAGAGCACGTTGAGTGTCATGGGACAGCGTATGGCCGAGTATTATCCTGATGAAACAACGTATCACCTTCCTGTTGCGAGAAGTGGAAAATAACAGATGTAGCAAAATTCTGCTCGTTAGCTTCCCATCCGCAACATCGAAGGTGTACGAGAATTGTAGCATATCGCACCCCACACCGTAACACCAGGGGTGTGGCCAGAGTGTCTCGGACGAAGACACTCTACGGGACGACACTCACCAGATCAACATCGTGAGCTTAAATGACCATCATCTGCATGCAGGCAGAATCTGCTTTCATCGCTCTGAAGACCACGACACGCCATTTCCTCTTCCGCGTGATCCTCTGACGGCAACAGTCCAGCCATGCACATCGATGCTGTGGCGCGAGTGACAGACGGAATAGAGGCGTGTATGCTTGTATTCCCAGCGCTAATAACCGCTTCACAACCGTGTTGACACATCTGCGCTCATCAGCCCTCGTATCTTTTCTGTGATAGCTGTACGACCTGACACTGCTGCCCTTACGATATGACGACCTTGGAGGGCGTCTGGGCTGTGTAGACGGTCAGAACCTCGTCTGAGAGTGCGAGGAGGTTCACGTGGCCACTGATAGCAGGATCGTTCCACGACTGACACAGCACGTCCAACTTGAATGAGAGTTCTCCGACAGCACCATCCCGCCACTCGAAATGCCCCTGCACTATTTGCTGGCGGAAGACGTTGAAACCATCAGTACATGTACTTGCCCCGTGCACGGCTCGTGTTGATGCCATTTATTGTTTGTCATCTTCTATTACGGTACTGCTCCCTCGTTCTCTTATTCCATTTACTGGCGTCACTAACTTCCTGCCTTACTTGCCTCTGAGCGGAAGGACCAGGTGCAGGGAATGGCAACTGAATCTCAATGTAGACAAGTGTAATGTGCTGCGAATACACAGAAAGATAGATCCTTTATCATTTAGCTACAAAATAGCAGGTCAGCAACTGGAAGCAGTTAATACCATAAATTATCTGGGAGTACGCATTAGGAGTGATTTAAAATGGAATGATCATATAATGTTGATTGTCGGTAAAGCAGATGCCAGACTGAGATTCATTGGAAGAATCCTAAGGAAATGCAATCCGAAAACAAAGGAAGTAGGTTACAGTACGCTTGTTCGCCCACTGCTTGAATACTGCTCAGCAGTGTGGGATCCGTACCAGATAGTGTTGATACAAGACATAGAGAAGATCCAACGGAGAGCAGCGCGCTTCGTTACAGGATCATTTAGTAATCGCGAAAGCGTTACGGAGATGATAGATAAACTCCAGTGGAAGACTCTGCAGGAGAGACGCTCAGTAGCTCGGTACGGGCTTTTGTCAAAGTTTCGAGAACATACCTTCACCGAAGAGTCAAGCAGTATATTGCTCCCTCCTACGTATATCTCGCGAAGAGACCATGAGGATAAAATCAGAGAGATTAGAGCCCACACAGAGGCATACCGACAATCCTTCTTTCCACGAACAATACGAGACTGGAATAGAAGGGAGAACCGATAGAGGTACTGAAGGTACCCTCCGCCACACACCGTCAGGTGGCTTGCGGAGTATGGATGTAGATGTAGATGTAGATATCGATAAGTGCACTGTCGTACCATCTCTGGAGCGACCGATCTGGCAGTCAGTTGGAGAGGGACCGGGAGGGCAGTCGTGGACGGAGCCCCAGTGAGGTCCGTACAGCCAGTACCAGCGGGACGACCGTTGGTTGGTCGTTCGGACGGTCGTCTCATCGACGACATGTATTTGGGTCGGTTCCTTCCTGTGCAGGGATGTCGGCTGTGTTCCCTCTGCATGGTTGGGTCCGAGCCAGTGTCTCCGGGACGTGGTCCGTCTGAAGGAAGTCAGTGAGTGGGAGACGCTCCGGCAGGGAGTCGCGACGGAGCAGCACTCCAGTCGGTCGGTTAGCGTGGAGCAGCAAGCAAGCAAGCCCCGCCACGCGGAGTCGGGCTGGAGCCGCTGGCAGCGTGCACGCGCGGTTGGAGTGTGAGATGCTGTTTCTGGGTGCTACGAAGTTCGTGGCCCACCGATCTTGGACATGAATGTTGAGTCCTCACTTAACTTACTATCGAGCCTCAACTGTTTACATTTCTTCCTCTAACCCTGGTTGTCGCTTTTGGGACGTTCCCGCGAGCAACAACGTGTGTATATTTAAGTCGGTTAAGATTCCAGCCGTCTTCCTGTGAAATTTAACTTAATTTATTCCCTGTTATGGAAGTTCACCAGCGCTATCTTCTGCCTTGTGGCCATTGACGTTCCGGTTACCTGCCCTGGTCGTTGACGTAATTTTAGTCAGTGTATTTTTCTCGTCGTGTTGTTGCTGTCCAGTGCAGCGTGTAGTTCGACAGCTGAGGTGTTGTTGGTCGGTGTGGGCGCCAATATTCTGTGTATCGTGTACTGAAATCTTATGGTCGTTTTGCTGGTTGCATGGAGCGGAACTGATTTGGTTGATTGGTCGGTCGGCTGTCTCTCGGTTGGGTAGCCTCCAGATTAAGAAGTCGTTGGACAGGCTGCC
This sequence comes from Schistocerca cancellata, assembly GCF_023864275.1. Lineage (NCBI taxonomy): Eukaryota > Metazoa > Arthropoda > Insecta > Orthoptera > Acrididae > Schistocerca > Schistocerca cancellata. The sequence continues at coordinate 474,632,091 of NC_064627.1, forward strand.
TGTGTGTAAGTAGGCTGTTTATATTTTCTTATTGGCAACGTTACGTAGTGCTCTGTATGAAAATCACTGGCTGTGCTGTGTGCAGCCTGTGGCTAGTTTGCATTGTTGTCTGCCATTGCAGTGTTGGGCAGTGGCAGCTGGATGTGAACAGCCAGTAGTTAGTGCCTTCAGTAGTTTGAATCTTTTATTTAGCTGGCAGTAGAGGCGCTCGCTGTATTGCAGTAGTTCGAGTAACGAAGATTTTTGTGAGGTAAGTGATTTGTGAAAGGTATAGGTTAATGTTAGTCAGGGCCATTCTTTAGTAGAGATTTTTGAAAGTCAGATTGCGTTGCGCTAAAATTATTGTGTGTCAGTTTAAGCACAGTCGTGTATAAATGTTCAAAAGGGGACGTTTCATGTGTCACCTAAACGGGCGTTATTGTTACAATCCCAGGCCGACACTTGGAAACGTGTGAGCACTATTCCTTGTGTGTTGTTTAGTAATTTCCCTGTTTGGATTTTAGTTATTTGGTTGATATGTGGCCTTCAGACGAGTTTTAATGTCACATAAATTAATTAGTCCAGTTTTAACGTCTCTTAAATTAATGTTCTTGTCTTGCCCTTAAGGCATAAGATTGTTATGCTTTTGTTTTAAGATAAGGCCTTCTGCCTTTTGATTGAAACTCTTCTTATTGCCTCATATGCGGCCTCCAGCCGAGTTCCATTAAAATTAAATTGCTTTGGCCTTCAGCTGATGTAAAGTTAATCAAAAAAGGTCGATTAATGTTATGAGTGTTTTGCATCCTTGTTATAATATTGTGTATTGATGAATAAAGTTTGTATGTTGAATGAAACTGAGAGAAACATATTTTGGCCCCTTTCCACAAGCTAATCCTCTCTGCCCTGCTAGCGCAGGCGTTTCAGTACTATACCCCAGATGGCATATGCCGTCATCGAATCAAAATCTACGCCTTATTTCCAGATACACTTTTTTCCGGCAGTCTATATATATATATAGGGTGTTAGAAAAGGGTACGGTCAAACTTTCAGGAAACGTTCCTCACACACAAAGAAAGAAAATATGTTATGTGGACATGTGTCCGGAATCGCTTACTTTCCATGTTAGAGCTCATTTTATTACTTCTCTTCAAATTACATTAATCATGGAATGGAAACACACAGCAACAGAACGTACCAGCGTGACTTCAAACACTTTGTTACAGGAAATGTTCAAAATGTCCTCCGTTAGCGAGAATACATGGATCCACCCTCCGTCGCATCGAATGCCTGATGCGCTGATGCAGAACCTGGAGAATGGTGTATTGTATCACAGCCGTCCACAATATGAGCACGAAGAGTCCCGGGGTTGCGTAGACAAGAGTTTTCAAATGCCCCCATCAATGAAAGTGAAGAGGGTTGAGGTCAGGAGAGCGTGGAGGCCATGGAATTGGTCCGCCTCTACCAATCCATCGGTCACCGAATCTGTTGTTGAGAAGCGTACGAACACTTCGACTGCAATGTGCAGGAGCTCCTTCGTGCATGAACCACATGTTGTGTCGTACTTGTAAAGGCACATGTTCTAGCAGCACAGGTACAGTATCCCGTATTAAATGATGATAACGTGCTCCATTGAGCGTAGGTGGAAGAACGTGGGGCCCAATCAAGACATCCCCGACAATGCCTGCCCAAACGTTCACAGAAAATCTGTGTTGATGACGTGATTGCACAATTGCGTGCGGATTCTCGTCAGCCCACACATGTTGATCGTGAAAATTGACAATTTGTTCACGTTGGAATGGAGCCTCATCCGTAAAGAGAACATTTGCACTGAAGTGAGGATTGGCACATTGTTGGATGAACCATTCGCAGAAGTGTACCCGTGGTGGCCAATCAGCTGCTGATAGTGCCTGCACACGCTGTACATGGTACGGAAACAACCTGTTCTCCCGTAGCACTCTCCATACACTGACGTGGTCAACGTTACCTTGTACAGCAGCAACTTCTCTGACGCTGACATTAGGGTTATCGTCAACTGCACGAAGAATCGCCTCGCCCATTGCAGGTGTCCTCGTCGTTCTAGGTCTTCCCCAGTCGCGAGTCATAGGCTGGAATGTTCCGTGCTCCCTAAGACACCGATCTATTGCGTCGAACGTCTTCCTGTCGAGACACCTTCGTTCTGGGAATCTGTCTCGATACAAACATATCGCGCCACGGCTATTGCCCCGTGCTAATCCATACATCAAATGGGCATCTGCCAGCTCCGCATTTGTAGACATTGCACTGACTGCAAACCCACGTTCGTGATGAACACTAACCTGTCGATGCTACGTACTGATAAGCTTGATGCTACTGCTGTAGAATAATGAGTCGCATGTCAACACAAGCACCGAAGTCAACATTACCTTCCTTCAATAGGGCCAACTGGCGGTGAATCGAGGAAGTACAGTACATACTGACGAAACTAAAATGAGCTCTTACATTGAAATTAAGCGTTTCCGGACACATGTCCACGTAACATCTTTTCTTTATTTGTGTGTGAGGAATGTTTCCTGAAAGTTTGGTCGTACCTTTTTGTAACACCCTGTATTGCAGCGCAAGCACAGAGAGATGTATATAAAGAGAGAACAGAGTGGTAGTGAGGGTACTGACAGCGCACGTGCAGCGTGAGGTCGGCGCGCAGCGGTCGGCGCAGCGCCTGGTGGCGCGCGAGGCAGGAGACGGTGGCGTTGTGGTGCTGCCGGCCCACGGCGTCGAGCAGGGCGACGCGCGCGCCGCCGCCGGCCGCCGAGCTGAGCGGCACGGCGCCCCGGGGCGGCTCCTCGGGGTCGGGCGGCGGCGCCGGCGTCAGCCACCAGGTGAGCTGCGGCGCCGGCACGCCGCCCTCCGGCTCGCAGCCCAGCCGCAGCCGCGCGCCCTCCTCCAGCTGCAGCCACGGCTCCGTGCCGTTCCACGGCTCCCCGTCCACCGTCAGCCGCAGCGACCGCGGAGGCTCTGCACACACACACAGGCCGCACCGTCTCACAGTCCAACTCCCTGACCCACCGGGAACAATATGTCCATCTACACCGATCACCCAGGTCATTATGACCACCGATCTGTTATCGATATAAACCCGCCCACCCACTGGCGAGGAATGACTGCTAGTCAGACACACTCACGATGCACGTAGTAACTTCTGCCTAGCTGTCCGTGTGTAGAACAGGGAAGACGTACTCTCTCAGACCGTCCAAGGGTAGATTCCGATGGCCGGAAGGCACGAGACGAACATTTCGGATACTGCACTGGTGTTCGAGGAGTGTTGTGCTCAGTGTCTTCAACGCGTGGAGAAAACCAAGGTGAAACAACGTTTAGAAGTCGTGGGATTCGCGAACACTTATCATTACAAAAGTCGGACGTCGTCTACATCTACAGCTACGTGATTACTGTGTTATTCACAATAAAGTGCCTGGCGGGGGGTTCAATGAACTACCTAGACTGGACAGATATGGTAAAACCGGACAGACGGCAAACTGTGGCAGAACTACACTACTGGCCATTAAAATTCCTACACCAAGAAAATCAGATGATAAACGGGTATTCATTGGACAAATATACTAGAACTGACATGTGATTACATTTTCACGCAATTTCGGTGCATAGATCCTGATAAATCAGTACCACCTCTGGCCGCAATAACGGCCTTGATACGCCTGGGCATTGAGTCAAACATAGCTCGGATGCAGTGACTGGCGTATTGTGACGATCCAGTTGCTTGGCCACCATTCACCAGACGTTTTCAATTGGTGAGAGATCTTGAGAATGTGCTGGCCAGGGCAGCAGTCGAACATTTTCTCTATCCAGCAATGCCCTTACAGGACCTCCACATGCGGTCGTGCATTATCCTGCTGAAAAGTAGGGTTTCACAGGGATCGAATGAAGGGTACAGCCACGTGTCGTAACACATCTAAAACGCAACGTCCAGTGTCCAAAGTGCCATCAATGCGAACAAAAGATGACCGAGACGTGTAACAGATGGTACACCATACCATCACGCTGGGTGATACACCACTATGGCGATGACGAATACACGCTTCCAATGTGCGTTCACCGCGATGTCGCCAAACACGGATGCGACCATCATAATGCTGTACACAGAAACTGGATTCATCCGAAAAATGACGTTTTGCCATTCGTGCACCCAGGTTCGTCGTTGAGTACACCATCGCAGGCGCTCCTGTCTGTGATGCAGCGTCAAGGGTAACCGCAGCCATGGTTTCCGAGCTGATAGTCCATGCTGCTGCAAACGTTGTCGAACTGTTCGTGGAGATGGTTGTTGTCTTGCAAACGTCCCCATCTGTTGACTCAGGGATCGAGACGTGGCAGCACGATCCGTTACAGCCATGCGAATAAGATGCCTGTCATCTCGACTGCTAGTGATACGAGGCCGTTGGGATCCAGCACGCCTTTCCGTATTACCCTCCTGAAACCACAGATTCCATATTCTGCTAACAGTCATTGGATCTCGACCAACGCGAGCAGCAATGTCGCGACACGATAAACCGCAATCGCGATAGGCTAGTATCCGACCTGTATCGAAGTCGCTAAAGTGATGGTACGCATTTCTCCTCCTTACGCGAGGCATCACAACAACGTTTCACCAGGCAACGCCGGTCAAATGCTGTTTGTGTATGAGAAATCGGTTGGAAACTTTCCTTATGTCAGCACGTTGTAGGTGTCGCCACCGGCGCCAGCCTTGCGTGAATGCTCTGAAAAGCTAATCATTTTCATATCACAGCATCTTCTTTCTGTCGGTTAAATTTCGCGTCTGTACCACGTCATCTTCGTGGTGTAGCAATTTTAATGGCCAGTAGTGTAACATCAGATTGTAATACTGGCAGATTACAAGTGTGTCTCAACACACGCATTACACCGAATTCTCTCAATGATGCCCTATACAGCTGATGACCCATGCGTGAAAGAAGTGCCTACAGTGGAGTCCCATAAGCAGTAACGTTCGCTGAACAGTCATTGAGGAGACACAGTTGACCGCCCCTGCGTTCATATGAGTTATTCAACAGTTACACGTCTATTTCTCCCTACACGTCTCCGCATCCGTCGTTCACCCTGTCGTGTTTTGACCGTAGTACTTCACAGCTGTTTAACCACGGAGGCACAAGTACAGTTTAAAAACTTAGCTTGCACCCTCCGTCCGAAAGCCCATGAATAATCTCTTTCGGGTGTGAGATAAATCGCTCCATTTCCGCATTACGACAACGATTGCACGGTTTCCCGCATCCCCCCAGACACGCTTCCTATACCACCAGTGGCACTCCTGCCACCTTCAGCCTGTGAGAGATAACTGCACGTCGACATCAAAATAGGCGGTGGTCACGTTAATGCAGCTGGAGCGTGTAGCTCGTTTATCTGTTATGTAGTGAATTATAACGGAATTACTGGTCCACTGCAGGTACTATCTATAACTCGGAGAAACTGTGTTCGTGAGCTACTTAACCACATATATCTCAATTTTGTTTGAGGAAGACGTTCGTACCCATTTTTGCAAACTCTAACCTTCATCACATTATGTCATGTTTTAATTCTTGCATTTAAAAAATGTAACTATTTGTAAATCACATAATCAGTATTACATCCTTACAAAAATGATGACAGAAGTAATTATCTTTTAAAAATCGAAATACAACACAAGCTTTTACTCTTTTCCACTCAGAAAATTCATTTTACTGCTCTTGGAGTAACGGACGCCTCCACCCCCCGTCTTCCCAGTTCGGAACCACTGCACTGCTACGGAGGTACGCCACAACGTGACGGCACTATGAGGCTCAGCGAGAGGTGGAATACATTTAGAATCAGAATATCTTTTTAGCTGTCTATTTTTCTTGTCCTCCCGCCGGAGGTTCGAGTCTTCCCTCCGGAATGGGTGTGTGTGTTGTTTTCAGCATAAGTTAGTTTCAGTTGTGTGTAAGTCTAGGGACCGATGACCTAAGCAGTTTGGTCCCTTAGAAATTCACACACATTCAAACATTTTTCTTGTCTTCCACGGAGAAAGTGTATACTGTATATCTGAGGCTAACCAAGTCCTACTACAGTGATTTTTTATTATTACTTATACTCTAAATTAAAATGATAATCTAATATTGAATGTAACTTAAGGTCATTGATCATGTGTTGAATTGTAAATTTGCTTGAAGGAATAGCTAATGAAATTATGCTCACATTCAGTCTGTGCCAAAAACCTCACTGACAAAAAGACACATTTTGGATAAAATACACGAAAATCATTTACACTGAAAAAAATTGACAAGTGATTATAACTGTCAACTGTGCTTTTAATAAACAAAGAACTTCCGTCCAGCTAAATCGTAGGCTCTAACGAGAAAATCAAGAAATGAACGAACAGAAATCGTTACAGTTGATCATGTTAATTGTACTGATTAGCAAGGGAAGGAAGCACAAGGTGTAGCGGTAAGGGAAGTGCGTAGTGCATGCTCACACCGTAAATTTGCAACTTATATTCAAGCGAGCATCAGCGCATGACATCCTGGAGACCGTGAACAGCACGCACTCAGCTATAACAATGGTAGTGGTAGTAATAGTAGTAGTAGTTTTATTTATTTGTCTTGGTATTACTGTCTAAGAACAAAAGAAATTAAGCAATTTACATATACAGATATTTACAGACTTACAGGTCTAGAATGACAAAAATGGGGCAGGTAGTCGGCCACGGCTTATAGCGGCAACTCTACCGGAATTCTCTGAAATAATTTAGGGAAGCTACAGAAAACATTAATCAGGATGGCGGGATGAAGACTGGAGCCTTTAACTTCCCGAATACAAGGCCACTGCATTTAAAAAATGCTCCCTTTTTTGGTTTACATCTAGTGTATAATACTGTTTTACAAATACGTTATTAATAATGATAAAAGAGTGATGATACACTTTTCATTTCACTCGAGCTCCTACTCACTGCACACAGCAAACACAAATTTACATAATACTACGCCATCAGCTGATGTAAGGACCATTTTGTGCACCGCAACATTTCACCTGCTAGTCTGAGAAACTGAGTCAGCATTCCTCTATAACGAATGGCATGTGCTTAGAAAGAGAGTAAGATGTTAGTATTACACGTTGCACAGCTTTTGAAGTAAGTGGAGTAAGTTTTCCCAGAAAACGAGAATAAGAAGTAGAAAAATTTAGTGTGAAAGTGTTTTTTAGAAAGTAAGATGATTTATTATCGTTGTTATTATTCGCTTTACATTTTTTACCATACCCCTGCTCTGTGTTACCTGAGCAACGCTTCTAGGAATAGAATGCTAAGGTAACACGTATTTTCTAACTGCCGTTTTAAATAATCTTATTTTAGCCATTTCTGAAATATGCTTTCGTAATTTCTTGTACAGTTTTCTTCCACGGTGGAAAATGTGGCTTTGTATTTATTCTTTCATTGTAAATGTAAGTTCATTCTGGATATTGTTCCATGGTCATGGACATAGATATTTCTGTAGTAATTACAAATGTTATTTTTGATTTGTAAGCCTTTGTGCGTTAATTTATTCACGGGGTACACCCAAAATGCTCAGCGTTTTGAGCTGATCTTTATAATGAGATTGACTACAATATTTGGTTTTTATTTTTAAGTGCCATTTCTGCAGTCTGAAAACAGTGTCGCGTTTGATCACAGAAAAGAATGCCTTAGCTAAGAACAGAGTAAACACGTAACTGAAAATGACAGGATTCTAATAGCATAAAATTCTGTTTGCTAGTACTTCTATTTGCTCCTACGGATTCAACCGAGAAACTGTATTAATTCCTTTAAATTTTGCATTTGTTACCCTGTCGAAGTAAGAGGATCCATCTACTTTGAATTAGATAGTATCATTTTCCCTCTTCTAACTGAAGTTAATGGCATTTATTTTCTTTATATTCAATGGCAATTTATTGTTTTATATGCAAGGGTTCTCTTGTATTCTCAGTCATAATAAAATTTCTGTCATCAGCAAAGAGAATTTTTCCCCATGACTAAATTAATTTATTTTGACACTGATAAGTATTTTACTAAAACTTTAGAATCATTTGACGTATATTATCTCTACTCCTTGTACCTTACTTTAGTAATTATCGGAGCCACTCAATTGCTACCCTTCTTATTCCTAACGCTTCTAGCTTATTTAGACGAATCTTATGGTCAGTAGAACCAAAAGCCTTAGAAACATCTAAAAATTTACCTGTAAGACACCTTCTTTGTCAAGAGCATCAAATATTACTTTTGTAAATTCTACAGTGGCTGATCCTGTACTTCTGCTACTTCAGAAACCAAACTGTGATTAACTTAGAGGGTTGTATTTATTCAAATAACTCATTACTCTCTTCTTCATAATTACTGATTCTATTATTTTTGAGAAATTTCTTTAGCAGAGTTACAACTGTTCCTGATATGAAGGATTCAATTATTACATTTGTTAAAGAAGCATGTAAACTCTCCATTCATTGTTGCAATACACATAAGTAATTAATCTAACGCTACTGACTTTCTTTTTTAGTTTTACAATTTTATTGACTTCATGCTCAATGGTTAGTAGCAACATCATTATACTTAGTGCATATTATTTACATGTGTTATATTTATGAGATCGACAGGAAGTGCAAAATGGCTAAGCAGGGATGGCTAGAGGACAAATGTAAGGATGTAGAGGCTTATCTCACTAGGGGTTAGATAGATACTGCCTACAGGAAAATTAAAGATACCTTTGGAGAAAAGAGAACCACTTGTATGAATATCAAGAGGTCAGATGGAAACCCAGGTCTAAGCAAAGAAGGGAAGTTGAAGGGTGGAAGGAGTATATAGAGCGTCTAAACAAGGGCGATGTACTTGAGGACAATATTATGGAAATGGAACAGAATGTAGAAGAAGATGAAATGAGAGATGTGATACTGCGTAAAGAGTTTGACAGACCACTGAAAGACCTGAGTCGAAACAAGGTCCTGGGAGTAGACAACATTCCATTAGAACTACTGACGGCCTTGGGAGAGCCACTCCTGACAAAACTGTACCATCTTGTGAGCAAGATGTATGAGACAGGCGAAATACCCTCAAACTTCCAGAAGAATATGATACTTCCAATTCCAAAGAAATCAGGGGTGACAGATGTGAAAATTACTGAACTATCAGTTTAATAAGTCACAGCTGCAAAATACTAACGTAAATTCTTTACAAACGAATGGAAAAAACTGGTATAAGCCGGCTTCGGGGAAGATTAGTTTGGATTCCGTAGAAATATTGGAACACATGAAGCAATACTGATCTTACGACTTATCTTAGAAGAAAGATTAAGGAAAGGCAAACCTACGTTTCTAGCATTTGTAGACTTAGAGAAAGCTTTTGACAATGTTGACGGGAATACTCTCTTTCAAATAGTGAAGGTGGCAGGGGTAAAATACAGGAAGCGAAAGGCTATTTATAATTTGTACAGAAACCAGATGGCAGTTATAAGAGTCGAGGGGCATGAAAGGGAAGCAGTGGTTGGGAAGAGAGTGAGACAGGGTTGTAGCCTCTCTCCGATGTTATTCAATCTGTATATTGAGCAAGCAGTAAAGGAAACAAAAGAAAAATTCGGAATAGGTATTAAAATCCATGGAGAAGAAATAAAATCTTTGAGGTTCGCCGATGACATTGTAGTTCTGTCAGAGACAGCAAAGGACTTGGAAGAGCAGTTGAACGGAATGGACAGAGTCTTGAAAGGAGGATGTAAGATAAACATCAACAAAAGCAAAACGAGGATAATGGAATGTTGTGGAATTAAGTTGGGTGATGCTGAGGGAATTAGATTAAGAAATGAGACACTTAAAGTAGTAAAGGAGTTTTGATATTTGGGGAGCAAAATAACTGATGATGGTCGAAGTAGAGAAAATATAAAATGTAGACTGGCAATGGCAAGGAAAGCGTTTCCGAGGAAGACAAATTTGTTAACATCGAGTATAGATTTAAGTGTCAGGAAGTCGTTTCTGAAAGTATTTGTATGGGGTGTAGCCATGTATGGAAGTGAAACATGGACGATAAATAGTTTGGACAAGAAGAGAATAGAAGTTTTCGAAATGTGGTGCTACAGAAGAATGCTGAAGATTATACGGGTAGATCGCATAACTAATGATGATGTATTGAATAGAATTGGGGAGAAGAGGAATTTATGACACAACTTGACAAGAAGAAGGGACTGGTTGGTAGGACATGTTCTGAGGCATCAAGGGATCACAAATTTAGCATTGGAAGGCCGAGTGGAGGGTAAAAATCGTAGAGGGAGACCAAGAGATGAATGCACCAAGCAGATTCAGGAGGATGTAGGTTGCAGTAAGTACTGGGAGATGAAGAAGCTTGCACAGGATAGGGTAGCATGGAGAGCTGCATCAAACCAGTCTCAGGAGTGAAGACCACAACAACAACATACTTGTAGAGGAGAATTTTTGCTATAACTTCTCCGCAATACATTTTGCCCCCTTATTTTTTGTGACGTCTAAGGTTGCTTTGTTTCTAATCTCTGCAGTGTGTATTATGTTTTCCTTAAATTACTTTTTCACAGCAGTTAGCAAATTCCTCTAAATCTTTTTGTACCTATGATGAAGTTCAAGCATTCTGGCTGAATATGACTCTTATTCATGGAACCGATGTACCTAATAGTTTGACAGGACTACTTAATAGGTGTTGCTATCCATTTGTTTTCTGAGACATTGGTAATGATGTGGGTAGTTTTGGAAATGTCGTTTCGAAGTTCAATTTAAACAACATTAAGGATTTAGAAAATCCCACACTAAACTTTGATTCTGTACATACTTAATACCAGCTTTGGGTTACCAGTTATTTTCAAAACTCTTGTCTTTGATTTCTGATGAATGCCTTTTCAAAGCTTGCAGTTTAGGGAATTTTTCCATATCAGATTCTACTGTCATTCATCGGTGGTGATCGTGCGACTGACTAAGATCTTTTACAGTTATATCACCCTTTCCCTGTCAATATTTCTGGTCACATGGTCAATTACTGATGCAGCCACTGTAGTAACCCTAGTTGCACTGTTGACTAAGAGGGACATGCCGTAACTCTGATGGAAGGTGATGAGAATGCTACTGTTTCACTTATGATATTTGTGTTTATGTTCATGCTTCCACACAAAATTATGTTGACTTCCGTACTTGAGAATTTATCTAGAACTTCTGTTAATTTATTGAAAAAAGTGTCCACATTACCTCTGGAAGATCGATACAAAAGCAATCCTTCGTGTTATCAAGCCCTGTTAATTAAAAAAAAAACGGTTCAAATGGTTCTGAGCACTATGGGACTTAACATCTTAGGTCATCAGTCCCCTAGAACTTAGAACTACTTAAACCTAAGCAGTCGCACGGTTCCGGACTGAGCGCCTAGAACCGCGAGACCACCGCGGCCGGCCCTGTTAATTCAGTATTTGATATTTCTAATGTGATGTCTTGATTTGAACTGTGTTCCTTATCTGCTATAAATGTATGATCATTCTACCTTTGAAGTAGTCCTACAATAATTAGGCTAGGCAGTATCGGTTATCTTTGACAACTTCCGCCAAGCTACGCCAAATTTATTCATGCTCCTTTTCGCACACGACAGCTCTGTGCAGACCACTCTCATTGGCTACGAGCATCTAGAGCATTAGTACACCTATCACTGACTATCTGGGTAGCCGCGTGGTCTAAGGCGTCTTGCCAAGGCTCGGGTGACTCTCCGCGTTGGAGGCTCGAGTCCTGCCTCGGGCATGGGTGTGTGTGTGGTCCTTAGCGTAAGTTAGTTTGAGTTTGACTAAGTAGTATATAAGCCTTGGGACCGATGACCTCAGCAGTTTCGTCCCATAGGAACTTACCACAAATTTCCAAAACTTATACTATCTGAAAGGAAGCACTGTGTGGGTTTCAACCATCTACCTCTGACCGATGTTAGAGCTGGCTGGAAAAGGGGATGACATAGAATCATAACTCAGGAATGTCTGCAGCTAATTCACCTGAATATTATACACAGAGGACCCATTACCTGCAAAAACCAATATATACTATAAAATGTTTGTATGTATGTTCTAGATCTCCTACTAAACCACAGAACCGATTTCAACGATACTTTGTACACGTATCACTTACCGTCTGCGAAGAATAGCTATGGGTTTAAAAACCACATACCTATCAAGAGGGATGGAAATGCAGCTGAAAATTAAGTGTAGCCCATGGCGGGTAAATACCCAGGCTTTATCCATTTATTCGAGAATGAGGCACTTAGAAACTTAGAAACAAATTTTACAAATAATTTTAAGCCTTTACGAAACTTTTTCTCTCCTCATAAATTGATGAAAGAAAAAAAGCTTATACATTACAACATTTTCGAATGATGTTTTAGCTTACGACTTCTTTACTACTAACTATATTCCCGACTTATTTTTCTGACACTGTTCAAATATACCACGGGATGCAACTGCAAATTATGCCACTGTACGACTCTTAGTTTAGCAGACATGGCGCCATAAACGGAGATATGCGTGAAAAACTGCCCGATCGTGCATGACGTTTAAATTTATTGCTTCTTTGTTTCTAACTATGTTTCCAACACTTCTCACACGCAGTATCCGCATATGCCGCTGAATGTACATACAGAATTACGTCATTGTACGACACATATTTCGGGAAAAGTGATATCATAAACATTGAGCTGCGTGAAAACCAAACTGCACGGCGAAATTGGCTATAAATTCAGGTGAACTATGTGTACAAGTTATATGTGAAATATTTGAGAAATGTGCATATTCGGGCGAAACCACTGGTAGAAAGCTCCTCCTAAATCTCTGGATTGACATCATTCAATCTCAGTACGCATACTACTTACTATCGGTAAAGAAATTCTGTGAGGGTAAGGACCTCCAGCTTCCTATTGGGATAGGGTTGATAACATGGAGAGGGAAGGTGGTAAGAGGAAACGGAAGAAGACAGGAAGGAGGGCGACAAAGGCAGGGAGGGAAAGAGAGGACATGGGCAGGAAGGGAAGAGGAGTAGATGCAGAGAGAGAGGATAGGTGGAGATGGACAGAGAGACGAGAGAGGTGGAGGTGGGGAGGCGAGGAGAAGGTAGAGGAAAGGATGTGATTGACTTAGAGGAGGCGAGGAGGAGATGAGTAGACAGGAGAAGGAGCAGATGGACAGACGGGGGTGATGCAGATGGACAGAGAGGGGGGAGGAGGAGATGGATAGAGTGGGTCGGAGGAGATGGACAAAGAAAGCAGAAAGGATGAGACGGGCTAATACACGAATGGAATAAACACATATCCAGGCAACGTCGGATACTCAGCTAGTCATTTCTACAATAATATTATGGGGGTAATAGTATTGGGGAGCGACCGATGTTAGTATAGAATCCATAATTTTGCAAAGACAGTGAAATATCAGCATACGTTTGGTACGCCTAGAGCTACTTCTACCACACTTACAACACACGCCACCAGCTGCAACTAACTGTAAACTTCTCGAGCATGTCTAGGTCTCCGTATTCTGGTTGTGATGCATTACTTAGATCATATAAGCAATTTTACACGTGGTTGTTAGTAGTAGCTAATCTCATTGGAAAGGTTTGACTGACATAGGCCACTGTTGTCAGTTTCACGGCTCAGCGATCATTTGAATATTTCGTTCTCTCCTGGCACTTGACTGCTGCGTCGAAGATAACATCAAGAACCGATTATCCGCGTTGTTGTCGACAAGCCTCTAGAGGCTTTGCGATTATTTTATAACCGTGCCTACATTCTCTCGGTGTTTATTTAATCTATAAATCGTTTTGAATGTCATCAATGGCAATTTCATTGCTTGTTGTGGAGCTCTTAACTGCTCTTATAGAGAACAAACGTTTCGAGTGTTTAACACTCGAACACCGCATTGTTTAACTCTTGCTGTCGGTGAATAAATGCAGTTTGCATTTTTCCAATTACGCCTTTAGAAATTTTTACATTATCTACTATTGTAAACTCGTTAACCATCATATTTACTCCAGTTGTGATTGTACCTATTCGTTTGAAAAAAATTTAGATATCTGTGTCAACTGCAGTAGGCGCATTTCCAGCATGGTTTCTTGTACTCATTGATTTTTGACAGAAAAACCAAAGTGTTAATTGCCTTGTTCAAGTTTTAAAATTCCTGAGGGAAGTAGGTGTAGTATTACTTATGCTACTGTGTTGTGCGTGAGAAAATAAATCTTTATACTGGACTTTGCTGTTTCTTATTAACTATCAGCTAACACGTCACAAATGGAACGAATACATTATATTAGGGCAGTCATGAATATCTGCCCAAATCAACTGCTTAAAATTAATTCTGTATTATTCCAATATACCAACTTAATTCGACGCATTAACATTACCTTACAGGTCATGATATTCATCTTACTAGATTGTAATGGACATGGCTGCGACACAGAGAACGGTGCGATTGCCTGGAACCAGGAAGCGTAAAAAGTAATGAGTGCGTCCACTTCCAGGCCAGCGTCGAAGAATGAAATTATTTCTGGTATTAGAACGCATCATTTTTAACAAACCAACATTACGGTCATTTTTTGCAGCAGTTCCTTTCAGAGCTTTCAAGAAGGTGCTGCAAAGACAGTCGTAACGTCGGTTCGTTATATAGTTGTTTTCTGTTTCACTAATTGACGTAGCGACACACCCAGTAAGATTTTATTTCAAATAAATAATGTTGTCCACAATTTATCTTCACAGAACTGCACTGTAAAAATGTATTAAAGGGTCTCTTTTCTGAAACCAATCATTTTCCCCTACTGCGACGCAGAAGTGTGAAATTTAACTCAAATGTGCCTACAGTCGTACCTTGCAAAGGTGCAAAAGTGTGGCGCTCACCGATGTCACACTCGGGCTCCGGTGACGCTTCAAACAGCAACGTGTCGACACATGAGAAACAAAGGCCGGGTCTCAGAACTTCATGTGAGGTTCAAGGTGTGCTAATAATTTCACATTGTCACCCAATTTCGCCACAATTTTGCCCAGTGCCACCGCTGACGTGTCACGCGATGGGAACGTCATCGAACCCCCTCTTAAAGTATCTCACCCCTACTCTTGAGGCCTCTACCATGGAGGCTAGAATCGCGACTTGAAGTATTCAGAATAACTCGGGCTTTTTTAAGGGTGTCTCAGCAAAATGTTTCAGACACCCCTCAGATACCTCATGCCCGCAACGGTGTAGTGCCACTCAGTTTTAGAGGATCGCAGGACTTGCTTGCACATAGGCACCTAGAAATTGATCAACATTGGCTCTGCAAAGGTACGGTTTTTAACAAAGGTTTGTAGATGGCATAGAAAGTGTTGCCGTGCTTAGTGGTCTTAGAGGAAACCTATGCCATTTTATTCATGCATGTGTCAATGTCGTATCGCTTCTCGCCCCCTCCCCCCCCCCCCCCCCCATGATCACACCGCAGGAGGGTGCGAAAAGAAAGGCCTCAAAAAGTATAAACACCCTTTGCTCCTTCAAATATAGGTCACATATCTTCGACTGTTTTTGAAAGGTTCCTGAGCGAACACTGCGTTCACGCTTCACTCCAAAGGGACCAGATCACGTTCAGGGCAGCTGCAGCCTCACGATGTCCAAATACGAGACCTGAATCGCGCGGGTTTGTCAGCAGTCTCAAAGGTTGTTTCCTTGCACATCACACTGCAAACCGTCGTTTTCGACGGCAGAAAGTGTGTGAATGAACTACACAAGGGAAGGAATGGTTTCATAGGCACCCCGTTTGCTACCTCCAGACGTTTTTGAGGTCGGTTATGAGCGCCGGTGTGAATGAAATGTCTTCCACACATAAGAAAACCATGCAATGTCAAAGCTGGGCCTTGCTGTTCTGAGGACATGTCCATGTGGTATGGGACAGAATTGTGGTGAAATTTGGAGCCTTTCTTTGCTATTTGAATCGCCGCCAAACACGAGAGCGACTACTCGCAGGGCGCCACGCTTTTTCATCATTACGGGAGAAGTCTGTAGGTGGGGCCGTAAGCTGTTTGACGATAAAAACTGTTTCAAACCCAAAACGAAAAGGATGCATTGCAGAGTGTTAATGGTAAAAAAGTAGAGTGAGAGTGTTGTGATCGACGAGGTGTGTTAAACTTATGAAAGTGTTACTAGTGTGTAAGTGACGTGTTCTGCGTCAGCCGTACCGATGGTGGAACTCACCACTCTCCGCAGGAACTTCAACCGTGTTGTGCCCCTGATCCTGACCGTTCACCAAACACTGGTGAAGGAAACAGCAATGTCAGTCAGCACATCGAGGCCTCAAGTAAATTACCACTAATTTATACCTTACGCAGCCTCATAGATCGGTTTTATATCAGCCTTCAGTAGCAGAAGTGGGTTTCGCAAGTGCACTGTCTCCTTAAGTACAGTTTCACTACGGGTGTAGCAACGAAAAAAGTTCGTAAAATGTTAGACTTCAACCCTGGGAGACGATTGCCATTTCACCCACACAAAGTGACATGAGCTATGCTTCCACTTGGGTTACAAAGGCTTTATCAAATTACTTTGCTTTAGGAAAGTGGCAGGTGCACCATGACTGATAGATAATTTTCAAAAGCTATCGGAACTGCTTTATTATGTAACTGTAAACGTCGCGTGACTAGGGGCTCCCGTCGGGTAGACCGTTCACCGAGTACAAATCTTTCGATTTCAGGTCACATCGGCGACTTGAGCGTCAATGAGGATGAAATGATGATGATTAAGACAACACAACACCCAGTCCCTGAGCTGAGAAAATCTCCACCCCTGACTGGAATCGAGGCCGGGCCCTTAGGATTGACAGTCTGTCGTGCTCATCACTCAGCTACCGGGGGCGGACTGCTTTATTATGAAGGTTATGTATTGCGTAGTTCACACAGAGGGCGCCACACAGTCAAGCAATGTGTTCTTCGCAAAGTCTACCTTAATTAGACAGTAATATTTAATGAACTACGAGAAGAGCCTGAAAAAAATAGATGTTGACACGCTAGAGCATGTATAACAACTCCGAGATACTGGTATGAGTTTTAAGTTTTGCATACGCTCTAGCTGAATATGTACTTCTTGTATTGTTAGCATTGGTAGGTAATGGCTTGTTACTAGCCGAATCTGGATCTGTTATAATAAAGTTAGCACGGAAACGACGACTGACTGCTGCTCTTTACCACTTTGAAAAACTGCTTTGTCACTAGAGGTGACTTACGAAAGTCATTCATGGCCTTGGCTCAGTAAGGTATAGTACTGGCCAATGAAGATCAGCCAAGTACCTAGAAGTCTGACGTATCATACGAAATTGTTGTGGATCACCAGATGTCTTACAGACACTTGTGGGCCACCTTATACGCTCTTGGTGGATGATACCTAAAATCGTTAGATGTTCTTGATGAGCCATACACTGAACATACAAAATTCATCGTATACCACAGGAAATCATTATAAAATCTATGTAGGTGCACCCTGGTAGCTCCACAAGACTTGTGGCATAAATAAATTAAAACGTTAAGCGCTGTTAGAGGCGGAGCTGTCAAGTTCCTCAGGTATGAAACTCATGAGCAAATTTTGTCAGAATAAGGTCCAGAAATCTAAATTAATCGTTTGTGCTCAGAACCATATTCCTTATTATTAATGTAGACGGACTAAATATGTGTCGTGAACAATGAATATCCACTCGAGTCCATTTTCTCCCGCGAGGGCTTGGAGTTAAATCGTCCACAACCGGTGAGCGCCATATTGGCTTCCTTGTCGTGGAAGTGATGTTAATGAGGAAGAGGAGAAGGTGACAGTGTATTATTACCTGTTTCTCGGACCAGTCTGATACGACTGCCCATATCCGGCACCTGCAACAACTCCATGACGGGAATGACAGTAAAAAGATGGGCAGTCTTTTATGGAAGTTCCATTTACGGAGCTGTTCCGGGATGAAAATGGACTCGTAGGTCTTCTCTAGACCAAAAATGTAGTTTTGTAGGAAAGCTTTCTCTATAGTCGCCTCCATCAAGCTTGATTGTCTGTGGCAAGATGATACTTCCTGAATCAGCACTGCAAGCGACTAGGGAGCTGTCTGGATTCTACAACTCAGAGAAGACGGCGATTCACCATATGGTTCAATGACATTTCACACTGTTCAGGAGGGTACCTCTGTGATAAGGACTTGAACTAATATAATTCTTCCATGGTTTCAGAAGGGGAATTAATAGTTCCTTGCTCCCATAAGCATCCCTGCAGGGCAATGAAGAATTGTTTTGAATATCCATTCAGGTGCGGCAACATGATGTATTACACAACGTCATAGTCGGATGCCATGACATGAGCCACAGAAAACCTCGAACTCAGCTCCCACACGGAGTGTCGCGATGTTTTGACACAGCAAGTTGGCTCTAGGGTGTCCAGTTGGTCTTACTGAGCATGCACTGCAGTTGCTTCCTTTTGGGCGATGCTCGATCTTTGAGGTGTATCCGGAGTGGAAAGTGGTCACTGGAATGGAAGTCGTCGACAGTCAAAATGAAGTCTGTGACGATTGGAGAGCGTATCGATGATGGAGAACGATCTACGTAACATGTCCCATGTATAGAAGACCAAGTTTTCCTTTGGTATGAGACTCTCGATCCGGGGATCAGCCACAGGGTCTCCTGCACTTTCTGCACCCCGAGTTACATGCCATGTACCGTCATGTCCCGCAGCGTTTTCCTCCCGGCGCTGCTGTTTGGACTAGGACCTTCGACTGGTGGCAGTGTTGGCTGCTGAGTGTTTGGAGTGTGTCACAAAAGTCGGCAACTGTTTGTGATGGATGTCAGTATGTAGCAGCTGACCCATTATGCTAATCAGCTGCGCCTGTATCCAGTTGGGGCACCGCCGCTGCAACATTCTGGTCAGGTGGTCTGCAGGGTTGTTCACGATGCTGTTCAAGGAGACAGCTTCCACTTGCAGCAGCACACGTCCCCATTGCCGCCCTGTTTGCGCCGTCCCGCGTCCTTCCATCACCCGCAGCCTCAGGCCCTAGTGGTCTTGCACCTGCCAATATGGAACCCATGGATTTCGACCCTTCTTCCTGCTCTTCCACCTCCTGAACCATATCCCCAATGGAGATGACATCGCCCCCACTGTCAACCGATGGACCAGCCATTGTCTAGACTTCAATGTTCTTCCGCCATTCTGCCGGAACCATCAACGTCGACATTGCCTACTACGGTACCTGGTCCTCTACTGAGTTCTCCTGCGCCCTCTCCGGTCCCACTCTAGAGATCGCGGCCCAAGCCAGGCCATTTTCGGCACTACGTGGCCTTTTCATGGGGGAGGGATTTAGTATCCCCACCAACGGACTTCGTGACGAACGCAGATACGCTGCCATAGTATGATATCGAAACCTGCCATGTAGGGAGCATGCGACACATTGTATGGGCAGACTTGCTGACAGAAGTGTTTACCTTCACGCGATAGTAAGCCTAGAGGGCCAGTGCTAGCACTGAGTTCAGCCTCCGCGGACCTCACCTTGCTCTTCGTGCCAAGTGTTGTTGCGAGTGCTCGCCAGTGACGTGCTGAGTTTACTCCCGTGCACGTATCGACATTGTTTCGAATTCTCCGCTTTTTGTAGGTTGACTGGCACGGGGTTCTGTCCCCGCTTATTATCGAACCACCGGTGGTCCGTGAAATACCCATGCCGTCAGTATAATGTAGCAGCGTTGTCGCCGTTGTGCAAAAACTAAACTCAAATAATTTTTATTCATATTTAACTACTTGTGTATTTTTATTATGTGGTGCAAATGGGTATCCAGCCAGTTCTATACATAGAAGAACACGGAAAATGACACAGAAAACACACTCACTGTAGCTAGTACATCTTCCCAGTGGTTGTTAATTAGAAATGCGGATTTGATGCGGGTGTGCCTCAGATTCTCTCCTTATAGCTTTCGGCCGATGAAATTGCAAGTACGTACTTAATGTCGTTCACCACTCACACCAGCAGTCGAATATACGATATTAAAACAAGTTTTCAACTTCATTTGTTGCTAAATGTGTGGTCTAGTGTTATGTTGTCGATAGACAGTTACTTGGACAACATTCTCACCCCTCTGCATGTACATACGTACATCTACATCTTCATCTACATATCTACATACATATATACTCAACTGTGTGTGGCGAACGGTACCCTTTACCACAACTAGTCGTTTCCTTCCCTGTTCCCCTCGCAGGCAGAGCCTCCGTATGAGCCCTAATTTCTCGTATTTTATCTTCCTGGTCCCTAAGTGAAATGTATGTTGGCGGCAGACGTATTAATACTGTATCCGAACATTACTGATTTGTTTTTCCTACTCATCCGCATTAATTCACTTGCTGGGTTTTATTACTTAAGAAGTCTTCAAGACAGACGCGTATCTGGGAGCCTATTCCGATGCACGTACCTTCGTTAACAGTCTGCAGTGGAAACCCCGTCCAACGGTTTTCGGAAATCTAGAAATTTTGAATATTCCTGTTGTCCTTCATCCTTAGTTCACAGTATAGCATGTGAGGAAAGCGCAAGCTGGGTTTCGCACGAGCGACGTCTTCTTAAGCCGTGTTGATTAGTGGATACGAGCTTTTCAGTCTCTGGGAAATTTGTTTCATTCGAAATCAGAATATGCTCTAGAATTTTGCGGCAAACCCACGTTACCGACACTGGTCTGGAATTTTATTAGTCCGTTCTTTTATCCATCTTATATACAGGGACTTCCTGCAGAAACTTCAGCACCCACAGTGAGATCGCATTTCTACGAAAACTGGTGTTGTTCGGCCGCTTAAGCAAATATATGTTGCATGTTTTTAAAGAAGCGTCTGAAACATCTGACTATTATTAATACTACTGCTCCTACTACTATTATTAACGATGGTTATCCGCTATTCTCGCGTCCATTGGCCACGAATGCCTCTGGACTTTATTTCAGGTTTAGTCTGTGGTCCTGAATATAACACACAGTCTACAGAGCATAAATGTAACCATTACAGACCTCCTATTAGAAATATTCAAGATATAATATGAATATGAAGTTTATGCAGATATTTTGACTACCGAGAAGATAACTGAAATATGTATAATGTTTATCTAGAAAGTTCCACATTTATCTATGTTCAAAATTATTCAGTTTTTTAAATCATTCAAAGTACCTACGAGCATTGGATTATTGGTGATTGTTTTTAATATGCATTTCAGTATACATTATCTTCACACAGCACCTTCTATACGAGAAAATAGTAGACATTTGCACTAACGTGAAGTGGAATCCACAAAAAGAATCCTCTCCATTTATTCTGTCTTCCACCTGAAGCCCTATGGATGTAATATTTCAATATTTCTCTTTCTACAGAATCTCAGCTAACAGACCAAATTAGTGAGTATGTAAGCAGATGGTGTGGGATACTGCTTGTTTTTTCAAGTTCTTCCTATCTATTCTCAGTCACATCCATCGTGTGTTCCGTAGTGGACGCCTCTCATTGCAGACACCGATATGAGGTAATTTTACTTTCAGCAGGTTTTGGCTCTTCACTGAAAGTGAAACGCCTCACTCTCCATTCATGAATGGAAATTACTTTCCCGGAATAATAACTGTTGCTCTTCGATTTCAAATACATCCATATGAATTCGATTATAGAATGCAGTGACTGTAACATAGCAAGTAACTCAATCACTGGAAACTTTGTGATTTCAGCCAGACCAAACTGCTTTCTCACTCACGTCTACAGCATGGCATCTGATTTTTTTTTAGTAATGCACAATAAATTAATTTTTATTTACAGTATAGCTCTCCTTCACAATTTTTGATTTTCTTTCGTTTGCCGTTCTCGTGTTCTTGATGATTTACGTAGAAATTACGGAATCGTACATCTTAAGTATCACCTAAAATTTACTCCTCAAACGAATATTTTGTTTTGTAGGAAATAATAAAGCTGAGAAAAAAATTATATGGCTCTGAGCACTATGGGACTCAACTGCTGAGGTCATTAGTCCCCTAGAACTTAGAACTAGTTAAACCTAACTAACCTAAGGACATCACAAACATCCATGCCCGAGGCAGGATTCGAACCTGCGACCATAGCGGTCTTGCGGTTCCAGACTGCAGCGCCTTTAACCGCACGGCCACTTCAGAAAAAAATTATATCCCATAGTAAAAATAAATTTATTAAAAACGTAATTATCAGCACCTAGTATTCATTTGACCAATATCTAACCAGCCGATATTACAGCGAATGTTTTCAGAATCTTCCATTTTGATTCTAAGGGCGATAATGTACATTTACAGAATGTTTCACAATCCATGTTACACACCTCTAGAGGTTGAAGAAGGTACTTAATCTACTAAGTTTTACACAGGAACCCATATCCGGAACTGTCATCCAACGACGCTACAGATCGTCAAAGTTACAGGTACTGGCGCCTGTAAATGTATGTATACACAATAAGCCAAAACATAGTGATCACTGCCAACCGTGACGTTGGATGCCACATGGTGGCGTTACAGACACGTGACGCGGTAACAAAAGTATGTAAGCGGAGCAGACACGGACGGGGGGGGGGGATCACCCTAGTGAAATGGGGATATCCAATTAAATAAGCGACTTTGACAAAGGGCAGATTATTATTACGCAGAGCCTCTGAACCAGTATCTCGAAAACGGAAAATCTGGTTGAATGTTCACGAACTACTGTCGTCAGCATCGACGGGAAGAGGTACAAAGACAATGAAACTACCACTAGGCAGTAAATGATTGGACGTCCAAGACTATTCAAAGAACAAGGGGTTCAGAGGCTTGTTTGCCCCGTAAATTACGATAGATGGTGATCTTGGGCATCTATGGAGAACAAGCACATTGCTATTGCACGCTCAAGCGTTTCGGAGCTCACCGTTCTTCGTACATTATTGGACATGGAGTTCCACAGTAGACCACCCCTATGTGCTCACGTGTTGCCCCAACTACATCGTCAGTTACGATTGCACCGAGCACGGGAACATCGGGATTCGACCGTCGATCAATGGAAAGGTGTTGGCTCTTCGAGTAAATCACATTTTGGGTACACCATTTTGGCTAAATTACGTCAATGGTCGTCTCAATAAACGCCGTTATCGAGGTGAACGGCTACTCGAAACATCCAGCGCGCCACGGTTTCAGGCTGGTGGAAGCGTATTATGCTATGGGAGACATTCCCCTACGCTTGCGTGGAACCTGTGGTAGTGATCGAAGACAAGTTGACAGCTGCGAACCACCTGCATCTCTTCATGCCTGATGTCTGCCCTGACGAAGATGTCATCATTTAGCAGTATAAATTGTCCGCGTCTTGGAGTCAAAACCGTTCTGAAGTGGTTTGAGGAGCATTATAGTGAACTCATGTTGATGTCTCAGCGACTAAATTCGTCTCATGTAAATCCTAGGGAACCCATCTTTATCTGGTGACATCAGCGTGTACGCAGATCAGCTGCCCGTTATTTGTATGAATTACATGACCTGTGGGTAGATATCTAACTCCGCATACCTCCAAAAACATACCAACAAACTGCCGGATCCATCATAGGCAGAATCAGTGATCTATTTCGTCTCGCAAACTGACAAAGAAGTTAAGCAGATTCTTTATTTGAGTGGCCATAGTGTCCGTAGTTGGCTTACAATTTTTGAGGGTATTTTTGTTCTGTTGTTGCAACTACAAAAATCCATGATTTTTTTCATCATACGCGTTTGCTTTAAAAGCAAATCAAAATGTAAATAACCTAATTACAGACCACTGATGATGCTTTACCTCAATAAAGCTAAAGACGTCTGGTGAAAAAAAAATCACGAATTTTTGTTGTTGCAGCCGTTCGGGGTGGCCTAGCGTTTCTAGGCGCTACAGTCTGGAACCGCGCGACCGTTACGGCCTCAGAAGTTAAGTCCCATAGTGCTCAGATCCATTTTTTTGTTGTTGCAGTTACATACAAAAATACCCTCAATAATATTAAGCAGATGGTCATAACGTTCATAATGTTTCGGCTCATCACTGTATATATAAGTTGATTCTGTGATGGTGTTACAAACTTTCTATGATGCTGAAGAAGGATAAATGCATCAACATGAGGTACGACCCCATACCGGAAACGAAAGAGTCGAAAGTTATAAGCGAGAATCGTTCTGGTACCTCTGACAGTGGAATGCATGTACTGGTTTTTTAAGG
Organism: Schistocerca cancellata; assembly: GCF_023864275.1. Taxonomy (NCBI): domain Eukaryota; kingdom Metazoa; phylum Arthropoda; class Insecta; order Orthoptera; family Acrididae; genus Schistocerca; species Schistocerca cancellata. The sequence goes on from NC_064627.1 coordinate 474,656,276, forward strand.
TAGGCAACTTCCAGAGGTGGTGGTATGGACCAAAACAAGGAAACAATGTCCAGTAAACATGTGTTCTAAAATGCAGACCTCAAGAGATGTGTTTCACAGTAGCGAAGATGAACAAGTGCCCATAGCTCCTCGAGTATTCATTTTAGAGCCCATGTTTACTGGACATTGTTTCCTTGTTTTAGTCCATATTACCAACTCAGGAAGTTGGCTATCCTACATTCTTAGCAACAACGCTACCAGTACATGTATTCCACGGTCAGAGGTGTCAGAATGATTTTCGCTTGTAACTTTCGACTCGTTCGTTTCAGATACAGGGACGTTTATCTCAAATAGATACATTTATCCTTCTCCATCATCCTAGAATGTTTGTAACATCATCACGAAATCACTCTGTATACATGCAAACATTTACAGGCGCCGACACCCGTAACTTTGACGCTGTGTTTTATGACGTTACCGAACATGGGTCCCTATATAAAACTTCATCTACTAACTTCATTTACAAACTCTATAAGTGTATAACATGAATTGTGAAACACCCTGTAGATACCACGTCCTGTTTTTGTGCGTAAAATTTTCATCGAGACGTGACGTGAAACTGTTTAAAGGACATTATGTGACGGGGGTCGGTTACAGGGCAACTTATTTCTGGATGTGACTGAATATACAAGTAAAGCATGTGTGCAATGACAAGTCAAAACATTATGATCACTGCCCACCACGATACCGAATTAAATGAAATTATTTGGTTCCCGAGACCTTTTCAAGTCTCATTCATCTATGATGTATATATCCAGAGTGAAGCGACGAAAGTAAATTTGTATCAAGGCTGAACCTGGTTCGAATCCCGTCCTTGGTAAAAATGTACATTTGTCGCTTCAGTTCGCATATATATGTCTGAGAATTGCAAAGGTCTCTGGAACTGTATAGGTACATTTGATTAATGCGCTTATGTTTGAGTTTTACGTATTGTCGCCATTTCGTTCGATCTGATATGCTATTCCAATGCAGCTGGAGAGCCTCTGCATTGTTGTTCAAGTTTAGAGGGGAATATCAAGCGGACTGAGACGTGAATAGGAATTTGGATGCCAGGGCATGCCAGCGTAGTCCGTGCAGTTGTGCAAAGCCACTGTGCCAGGGTGGCGTGGTGATTAGCGCATATGTCTGTTGAGCAGCAGACCCAGGCTCTGATCGCGGCCTTGGTACAAATTTACATTCATGACTTCATAATGCATGTATATGCATTATATTGAATGCCGCCTTGTACCGTTGTAGGCACGTGGTGTGGTTGGTAAAGTATACAGGGTGGCCCAGCTAAAGTTTCGCATGCGAGTCTCTCGAAAACTATACATCGGGTAAAAATATTGGGTAAGACAAGTTTGTAAGCTCAAAGGGGGACATCAAATGGTACTACATGTGACCTCCAGCCCCCGCCACCTTGGGCGGGGCGTGGGAAAACTTTTAAATCTTAAATAGAAACATCCATTTTTTATTGCAGATTCGGATTCTCCACGAAAAGGTAATCAAGTTTTGTGTGAAACATTTTTTAAACCATTGGCACATGGCGCTGAAACCGAGAAAAATTAAAACTGGGGAATAACTGCGATTTATCTATAATTATCCGAGAAGGACGCATCATATCAATACAAAATGTGCACCAATTCTTTCATTACGCCAAATTAAACTATTTTTTTTTAATGTATCCTACCCGCCATAGTTTTTGATGGAAGAAGGCAGAATGGTATTAAAATCTCATTAGGGAACTCTTCACAATTGCATTACTCACCCGACTGTGTCGCTACCGCGGCCAAACTTCGAGCTTTGGCTCAGTATAAAGGTGGGTGCAATGCGATCAGACGTCACTTCACTTTCAGATTGTGAAAGGTAAACATCTGCTGACGAAAGTAAATTATTCTTTAGCGAAACATGGCTCACTAGTCTCCTATAGAGATTGTTGATAAGATGTTAATTTTAGGTGAATGCCGTAACAGTTACACTGCAGCTGCGCAATTGTATGCGGATCGTTTCCCAAACAGGCGACATCCAAGCGAAAACATTATTCGAAATTGCACTCAATGAGCTCGAAATGGATACATGCACCGTCCACCTCATCATCGCGAATACAATGAAATTGACGCTCGTGCCCTAACCATTCTCGCTTGTGTTCAACTGGATCCCGAAATGAGTAGTCGTGCGATTCAGAGAAAAACTGGAATGCCGAAATAAACTGTTTTGAGAATTTTGAAAGCACATATGATGTGTATCATATCACACTGACGCAGGCATCAAAGCCGAAAGAATATGCAAATACGCGTGCATTTCTACCAATGGGCCTTGGAAATGATAAGAGGTAACAACGATTTTTTTAGATACCTTATGTTCACCGATGAAACCACATTAAAAAACAATGGCGAATTAAAACAGACCCGTCGACAATCAACACAAATGGTCGTTACAGGTCTGGTGTGGAATTTTAAACGGTTACTTGATAGGACCGTATTTTTTTTTTTTTGACTGAAATGTTACTGGGGAATCTTATTTACAACTTCCCCGCGATGATTTGTTGGAGCTAATGGAAGGTGATGATTTAGAAACTAGGCAACGAATGTGGTTCCAACAAGACGGAGCAGCTCCCCATTATGCTAAAAATGTGCGAACGTTTTAAATTTAAGGTACTCTGGTCGGTGGATAGGACGCAGCGGACCAATTCAGTGGCCTCCACGTTCACCAGACCTAACATCTCCTGATTTTTTCTTGTGGGGTTATTTAAAAAATATTGCTTATGAACGACAGCCCACAGCCCGAAACGATATGGAGCAACGCATTATAAGAGCGTGTGCAGCCATACCACGGGATGTGCTGCTCAAGACTGTGGACAACTTTCGCAGACGATTGACTGTATGCATTAAAGCAAATGGGGATAATTTTGAACAATTTCTTCTTGACTAATTTCATTGATTGGGCATCCCAGATTGTGAGAGGCAAGAAGACTCATACTAATGAAGCACCCCAACATGTGAGAGGCAAGGGACTCACACTAATTAAGCACCCGATCATGTGAGAGGCAATGGGACTCACACTAATGAAACACACCACGGGACCACCATTCTGCCACGTCCATGTCGTTGTTCCTGGATAACGCTGAAGGTGGGATACATTACATTTTGTACAAAAATAGCATAATTTGGCGTAACAAAAGAACTGGTGCATATTCTTTATCAATTTGATGCGACTTTCTCGGGTAATTCTAAATAAGAGTCCTTCCCCAGTTTTACTTGTTTCTCGATTTCAGCGGCGTCTGTCAATGGTTTAAAAAAATGTTTCAGACAAAACTTGATCACTTTTCATGGAAAATCCGAATCTGCAATAAAAAATGGGTGTTTCCATTTAAGATTTAAATGTTGCCCCCCCCCCCCCCCCCGCCACCCCATCCAAGGGGAGAGGGGGCTGGAGGTAATGTGTAGTATCATTTGATGTCCCTCCTTTGGGTTTACGAACTTCTCTTACCCACTATTTTTACCCGATGTATAGTTTTCGAGATAATCTCAACCGAAAATTCAGATGGACCACTCTGTATAAGGAAAGCAGAGTAATGGGGTATCATTGTAGTAACGACATGAGCCACAAATGGCAAACCAACTCCCATAAGCGATTTTGACGAAGGCCAGGTTATTATGGCCCCGCACCTGAGATCGACCATTTCGAAAACGGCCAAGCTGGTCGGCTTTTAGCGTACTGCTGTCGTGAGAGTGTATGGAAACTGGTCGATAGACAGTGAAGCCACAGCTATGTGACAAGGTAGTGGACACCGGTGCCTCATTACAGAGAGTGCACAGGTTTGACCTGCTCTGCAAAGTAGAATAGGCGGAAATCTGTGGCAGATCTGACGACAGGGCACAATGCTCGAGATTGGACCGTGTATCAATGTCAACGTGTCCCCTTGTCACGTTTCCTGTTACACCAGGTCGATAGGTTTGTGTACGGATGAAGCCCCTACGTTGCTGTAGCGTAGCGGAATATGAAGAAACTGTTTCTGAACTGAAAACCGCCATTTGCATCGACGAATATGAATACCGTCCTATGGTTTATAGAGTTTGATAGACAACGAAAGTAAACAAAGAACGGATAAAAAGATGTTTACTTCAAAATTTATACTGTACAGTCGAGTCTACCTTAAATTAATTAAGTTACCTAGTTTTCTGAATTAGGTCTTCATCAAAAAACGGGAAATTATAAATATCTATTCAAGAGCGTAGGGTTCCTTTCTTGGAAGTACGACCGAAAATGCGTCAATTTTTGTATTCGAGAGAGATGCAGATAGTAACATTAGTTTATCATTCCCGAAGCTTATCGCTCTCGGTTTTTGCTTGCTATTTCCTTGCACATCCTGCGTCAGTCTTTTCAGATTATTTTTCAGTATTTAAGTTATTTATTTTGTATAGCATAATTTTATCCACCTTATTTTTCACAATTTTATGGTATCTTTCATTCAACTAGCTTGGAATTGAATAATTTTATCTTCAATATAACTTCAACTAGCCACTTCATTTTTACAGATGTTTCTAACAACAGGGATGCAGAGACCTTATGAAAGTTATTTGCATCTGTTAAGTCAATGTCTATGCAATGTTTTATCAGATATTTGAAATAATTTACTAAGTGCAAGCACAGCGCTGCCCAGCAAATGGCGGTTTCAATATGGGAACCCTGTTGTTGTTGTGCTCTTCAGTCCTGAGACTGGTTTGATGCAGCTCTCCATGCTACCCTATCCTGTGCAAGCTTCTTCATCTCCCAGTACTTACTGCAACCTACATCCTTCTGAATCTGCTTGGTGCATTCATCTCTTGGTCTCCCTCTACGATTTTTACCCTCCACGCGGCCTTCCAATGCTAAATTTGTGATCCCTTGATGTCTCAGAACATGTCCTACCAACCAGCCCCTTATTCTTGTCAAGTTGTGTCATAAATTCCTCTTCTCCCCAATTCTATTCAATACATCATCATTAGTTATGCGATCTACCCATCTAATCTTCAGCATTCTTCAGTAGCACCACATTTCGAAAGCTTCTATTTTCTTCTTGTCCAGACTATTTATCGTCCATGTTTCACTTCCATACATGGCTACACTCCATACCAATACTATCAGAAACGACTTCCTGACACTTAAATCTATACTCGATGTTAACAAATTTCTCTTCTTCAGAAACCCTACACCACCGCAAATGAACGGTCGACCTATTTTTAGTAAGACTGCGATATGGATATGCAGTTATTCAGGCGAACGCCTGTTCGATTCGCCCCACAGACGTATGTCGATGGGAGCAGTATCACGTTAAATATGACATTCGCCTGGACATCCATGGAATCTGCATAAAGGATGGAAGGCGCCATGACACCTTTGGAGTACGTGAACATTATTACCAACCGCCTTCATCCCATCATATTTGACGTCTTTCTCGACAGTGACAGCATTTTCTAAGAGATAACTGTCCGTGTCACGAGGCCAAAATCGTGCCCCAGTTGTCTAAGAAGCAGAATGGTCAACTAACGTTGACGCCTCGGCGATACCTCGGGACGCTACGGCGGCCAGCTTTGTACCACAAACCACCTGCCTGTAACTTACTGAAACTGCGTGACCTGTGGGCAGATATCCGGTGCGGTACCACATAACTCTGAAAACCTATCAGAGACTTTTACAGCGCACTACACGCAGAATCGTTGCTGTATAGTGTTCCAAAGGAGGAACAACACGATATTAAGCAGCTGGTGATAACTGTTTGACTCATCAGTAAGTACCACAGTTGATAAGAAACTAGAAAGGTATATGATGAGATAAAATAGATTAATCAGTTCCTTAAAGAAGATGAAAGGGTGTTAGTGATGAGAGACTGGCGTTCGATAGCAGGAACCGGAAGCGATGAAAATAATAAGAGAACCGGGTTAAGAGTATAGGACTGTCGGGGGAAGGCTCCTTATAGAACTTAGCACAGAGGACAATTTTAATCACTGTAGTTAGTTTAACTATCATGAAAAAAGACTGCGTACATGGATGAGTCCTTGTGACACCTGAAGGTTTCAGATAGTTATGGTAAGACAGCGATTTCGAAACCTGATTTAAAATTAAGTAAATTATTGCATGTGAACTACGCATGAAAACTTCATAAATTTCTTTACGTACAAAAATTAATGAATGATACATAGCTAAGATAATGGTTGAGGGCTTCAAAGGGAGCAGTAAGCAGCTGTTGACTGAAACAGGGGGAGGGAGATGTATGGATGACTGATTGATTAAATGTTGAAGAATGCTGAAGAACTACAATGCTAAGTAAAGTGGGCCTAAGGGAATACATGTGTTCCAAAACTGAAACTGACATGAAATACAAAATGACAAGACACGTCTGGCTAAAGGAGACATTCAAAGCGATAGAAACATGCTTGAGCGTGGGAAGAGAAGATAGTGTCTACAGGAAAATTAAAGCTACCATTTTGGGAAGAAACTGTATAAGTATCAAGAGCTCGGATGACAAGACGGAACTAATTAGAAAGGAAAGACTGAAAAGTGGAAGGAATATAAAGAAGGCTCGTACTGGGGAAAGAAACTTGAAAATATTACTACAGAAAGGGAGGAGGAACTAGATGATAATGTGAGACGTGACGTTGTGAGCAGAACACTGGAACACTTGAATCGCAACAAGCCACCTGAAACAGACAACATTCCCTCAGAATGGTTAAGATCAGAGGAAGAACCAAACAGGACAAATCTATTCCGTGTGGCGTGGTGGCATACAAGGTATATGAGATAAGCGAAATACACACAGGCGTGAAGGATAATGTAGTAAATACTAAAGAAGTCATTTACTCGTAAGTGAGCAAATTACCGTGCCATTTCTTTGTTAAGACAGAATTGTCAGATACCGAAACAAATTATTTACAGGACACTGAAAATAGTGGAACCCGAACACAGAAATGTAGTAACCCATAATACAGTACCGATACTAATTGCTATCATCGAAGATAGATTACAGAAGATCAAACCTACGTTTATAGCATTTGTAGATAGATTTTTTGACAAAGTCGACAGGAAAACTTGGTGTTCTGAAGACTACAATGATAAGAAACACTGAGTGCATGCTTAGCTATAGCTTGTACAGAAACCATACTGCACTTAAGAAAGTAGAGGGCATGGGAAGAAGCAGTAGTTCAGAAGGGAATGTTACAGGATTGTAGTCCATCTGCTACTCAATCTTTAATTAGAACAAGCAGTAGGGAAAAATTGGAAAGGAAAACAAAGTTCATGGGAAATAAATAAAAACATCAAGGTTTACCGATGTCATTGTATTCCGAAGGGACAACAAAAGACTCCAATGACGGCATAGATCGTCTCTCGATAAGAAATTGTAAGACGAACTTCATCAAAAGTACAGCAAAGGTAACGACATGTAGTCGGCAGGGAAAGCAGAAGACGTGTTTTTTTATTTAGAGGAAAAAAAAAGGTGACGATGGCGTAAGTAAAGATAATATGAAATATCGAGTTGCAATACCACGAAAAGATTTTATGAAAAAGAAATATTTTATTATAAATTTAAGTGTGACGGAGGCTTTTCTGGACACATTTTTCTGCAATGTAGCCTTGACAGCAAGTGAAACGTGAACGATAAACACTGCAGGCAAGAAAAAAAACACTAACATCTCAAGATTGGTGGAGAGTTTGGGTAATTTGCAAAGAGGTAATGAATCAAATGGGGAGAAAAATCTTGACACTATTTGAAAAAATGAAAGGGATCGGTTGACAGGATACAACATAAGGCAGGAAGGAAATGTTAAGTTAATAATCAAGGGAAGTGTAAGCTGTACGCCGGCCGGTGTGGCCGTGCGGTTCTAAGCGCTTCAGTCTGGAATCGCGTGACCGCTATGGTCGCAGGTTCGAATCCTGCCTCGGGCATGGATGTGTGTGATGTCCTTAGGTTAGTTAGGTTTAAGTAGTTCTAAGTTCTAGGGGACTGATGACCACAGATATTAAGTGCCATAGTGCTCAGAGCCATTTGAACCATTTTTGTAAGCGGTACAAATTTTAGGAGATGACCAAGATTTGTCTACAGTGAGAGAGTTCAAATGGATGTAAATTGCAGCAGCTACTGTATTTTCTGGACTACACGACACACCTCTTACTTCGAAAAATTGCCTCCAAAATTCAGGTGAGTCTTAAACTTGAAATTAATATAAAAATGTCCAGTGTTTGATTTAAAATTCCCGAATGCAGCGGCAAACCTATCTCTATCTGCGAACATTGGATCCAACTGGTAGCAGCAGTGCACCGATGCGACGAACATGAGTTGCGGGGATTCACAACCTTGCTAACACCGTCTCCTTACCGCCCCTCCATCATAAGCCCACAACAATATCTAGGCCATGATGGGTCACTGCGGTCGACGGTGCCAGTGAACTTGAATTGAAAGTAATTTGTGTTATCGATAACATTACAATGTTTTTGTTATTAGTTAGTTTCGTACTGGAAAAAAATAAAAGGAATACATATGATGCCAGATATGAATTGAGAGGAATAGCATATGCAGAAGAACGTGGAGATAGAGCAGCTGAGTGGCATTTCGGCTCTCCATCAACAGAAAAACTATAAGCGATTGACGGGCTAGTATGAAAGAACTGAAAAAAAAATAAGGAAGGCTAATTGTGTAGGTGGAGGATTGAATGCAAAATAGACAAAAAGTAGAAGATTGCGTATTGAAGTGGATTCAAGGACACCGTCAAAAGGGCATTTGAATTAATACGAAAATGACTACAATACACGCCCGTAAGCTAGCACTACAGTGGAACTTAACAGACTTTATGGGTGGAGTTGATTGATGCTACAGGTTTATGAAGCGTCGTGGACTTACCATGCGAACCAAAACCAATATTTCGAAGAAAATGCCAGAAGAATATGAAGAGAAAATATTATCTTTCTGTCGGTTTATTATCAACATCGAAAGAAAACCAGTGTGGAACGAAGCCCAATAGCGAATATGGACGAAACTCCTCTGACATTTGAGATACCGAGTAACAGAACTGTTTCCATCAAAGGTGTTAAAATTGTAACTATAAAAGAAGTATTGTGTTGGCGTGCGTGACAAAGGTTGAATTAAAGAGACTGGTATGAAATTATGGATTAAGAGTGTGTGGGAGAGAAGGAAACGTTCTTTATTGAAGAAGAGTTCTCTTCTTGTGCTAGGAAATATTGAACTTGCTGTTATTTCGGGAGGATTTACTTCACAATCGCAACCTCTTTATGTCTCGATAAATAAACCATTTAAAGTGTGTATGAGAGAGGAATGGAACAAACGGATGATGGATGAAACTCATCATGAATTCACGTCGAAGAGAGCTGTAAAACGACGTACAATCAGACAAGTGTATCAGTGGATAAAACAGTCGTTGTCTACGAGTAAGCGTTCCGGCTTCATTGTGTACTCAGCGATCGCACCTGAAGATGGCGGACCGATGGATCACCAAAATATCGTGTAGTGAAGACGGTCATACCCGCCAGCATATCCGTGAAGAGCATAAACATGTAAGACGCCGGGAAAATTTACGGAATCACAAAAGAATAAATTAGTGTTAAATCTTTCAAGAAGTGCGGCATAAGTAAGGCTCTCAATGGCAGTGAAGATTAACTTATATATGAAGAGGACAACGATGACGACGAAGAGGAAGAAGAAGAAGAAGAGGAAGAAGAAAGTTCAGATGAGGATTTTCAGGGATTTTAAAGGTCGGTTCTGTTTTATAAACTAAGAATTTTATTGTCGTCTGACTTTGCGGTCTAATAACAAAAATGTTTTTTTTTTTTTAAATACTTAAAAATTAAGATGCGTCTTATAGTGCGTAGCGTCTTATGGTCCGTCGAAGACGGTATGCAGAGATGAAGAGGGTTGCCCAAGACCGACTAGCGTGGGGAACTGCATGAAACGAATCTTCGCACTAAAGATGAAAACAATAGTGATTAAATGCTGCCTTTTTGAATGTTAGTATAAAGCGCACACAAAAGTATAAAGTTTAGTAATTAAAGGATCATCATCTTCTGTATAACAAGGGAAATGGTTTTTTATTGAAAATTCGCGTATGCAATCAGAGAATTAGAGATTATTCTTTTATAAGACTTCTTAAATAGCTTAGGTACGAAGTACCAAAGGTAATGACTTCTTTTCCAAATTAAGAAAGAGGTCATCCTCGGAGAACACAACGAATAGTTCTACGAAGAAATTTTCTGACAATTTTGTCTCGTGCCAAATGTCACATCTATAACATGCAGGAACTACTAGACGTGCTTAATTTTCTTTGACAAAATTATTCCTTTATAGAAGGAAGCACCTCCGATGATCGTGATTTCTTCCCAATAAATATAGAACTAAAAGAGTAAGTATAAAACAGACTTCCTGGCTTTTCTGCACTCTCTGAAGGTATTACATTCGATTTGTGGTATTTTTCAAACCAGGATCTGTAAAATTCTGTGGAAAAGACTTCATCAGTTATAGGAGAAGACTCCCTGATATTACACTAGAATGGCAAATGAACTAAACCTTTTTTGCATTCCATTTTCTCAGGTTACCTTCCATTAGGAAAGTGGGTGCGCTCATCGAATCTTATGTAATTTATAAATGATAGAGCACGGCAATCAGTCGTCCTTTTTTTGTAGGTTTTACTACGCAAATCCAGATTTCGTCTAGTGCCTTGCAGATTTCGGCTAGTGCCTTGCCACTATCAATGGATTAGTTCTTAACTCGACGTATGTTAATTCCCTTTTATTGGGGCGTCAGTCACAGTTCTTTGAATACTGCTCAAAGAACTGTGACTGACGCCCGAACAATAGGGAACTGACATGCCTCAATTTTAAAAAATACAGGTTTTAATTTTGGGTCCATTCCTATTCCTTGTATATGTTAATGACAAAGCAGAATTAATACATTTTGCAACAATAACAGTATTATAGTAAATCTTATTAGAGAGCAAGCAAGAGAAGACATTGCTAAAGATGTTTTTATTTTAAATTAATTGTTAAGTGGTTCGCTGAAAGCCGACTCTCCGTTAATTTTGAGGAAACATACGTTATTCAGTTGTAAACAACAAAGACAGTCATACCAACATTTGGTGTAGCATATGATCAGAAGTCGGTAAATACAGTAGAATGTTGCAAGCTTTTGGGTGTACGTACTGAAGAACACTTGAACTGGAAGAAGCATGTTACTGTGATTCTCACAAATTAAGTTCACGCTAATCAAATTCGTCATAAATAGTCCATCACAGTTTGAGAAGAATGCTGATGTACACGCCTAGAATGCTAGAAAAAAAGTTAATTTTTCATTATCCACCATTAAAACTGTCTGTGACCCATAAAGAAGTCCAACATGCAGCTACAAAAATTTTTTGTCGTTTGCCCAATAACACAGTGAGACTGACAGGTAGAAAAGCAAGCTTTAAATAAAATTTAAAATCTTTTCTCCTGGCCTACTCCTTCTGTTCCATGGACGATTATTACGTAAAAGATGGTAACCTGTAACACACAAAGTAGACCTAGGTCTTAAAGTGTAGTTACATGAGTAGGGCTAAAAAATAATGTGTTCATTAATGTTAACTCTTAAACATGTATATATATCCTGAAAACTATCTCTTTCCGGATCATTTAGATAAAAGAATCTTTCAAATGATTTATAGAACTTCTAACTAAGTAACTAACTAAATAACATAATTTCTTGCTTGTAGATAATCTTTTGGGTAAGTATCTGTCTAATTTTACCGAACTCTTTCTTTTATATAAACATTTGAGGCTTTTTGCCAAAATATCATTTTACATAGCCCCAGAATAACTTTTAATGATTCCACTGGAGAAGCCCAAAATATCTCTAACCTCTCACAACTATGTTTTTTGGAAGCTTTTTTCAGTCGCAGCAGGTTTCAAGAGGTTAAATCTGCAGCACTTATGCCGTACACTACTTCGGAAACAGTTAAACTGTTACGAGAAACTTTTATATAAGTAATTTATCAGTGAAATCGCTTCTGTCCGATACTAATAATTTTGTTGAACACCAACATAACGCACTAGTTTATTGGCTGAATGTATGGGAGAGAGCTCCAATTTTTACCACAACATATTCCTGGATATCTGCATACGTGATGTCCAACGACAGATAGTAAGCTGTGCCGTTGTAGTAGGAATCTTACTGAATTTGTGTGAAGTAATTTAGGGAAACCACAGAAGACTTGAACCAGGATCGCCAGATGGATATTGGATCCTCAGTCCTCCAGAGTACAAGACCAGTCTTTTTAAAATAACGCAACCCCTTTCGGTTTATCCCTAATGTACAATACTATTTTGTAATGAAGTTATTTAATAATATAAAAAGCTAGTGCTACTAGCTCATTTCTCATTTCCGATTAAGACCATGGATCCTTGCCTTTGAGCCACAGCCAACTTCTGAAGTAAAGAAACTGTTACGCTGAAGTACTGCAACAAAACGTGATCGGTAAATACATTTTTGTCCAGTTGTTTGTTAATATCAGCGTAGCTCTCCAGTTTATTTGTTTAACATATGGGGAATGCTACAGTTTCCGCCAAGACATATTCCAAAACATCGAGAACAAATTTTTCTGCGTATATGTGAGTCCCACACTTTTACCATTGCATCACGCTGTAGACGGTCTTTATACATTAGATAAATAGTTTTTTTTAGAACAGCTGATAGTTTATTGCGTTCACACCGCAAAGACAACTTGCCCAGATCCGCTTTACTCTTCTACTCGATCTCTATTCTACCGCTGAACCCGACCAACAACAAAACGTTGCCCTCTGCCGTCCCCAGAAAAGCCTTCACGTTTATTACGGTCTGCAGCGGTGGTTCCATTTAGTATCCGAAAACAGAGGCACCACAGGGTGGTTCCGATAGATAGTCCTTGGTATCTTTTTTCCTCACAAATCTACGTCATTTGCAGCAAGTAGGCCGCGTGGTTTGAGGCGTCATGTCACGGACTGCGCGGCCCACCCTGTCGGAGGTTCGACTCCTCCCTCGGGTACGGGTGCGTGTTGTTCTTAGCATAAGTTAGTTTAAGTAGTGCGTAAGTCTACGGACCGATGACCTAAGCAGTTTGGTCCCTAAGGAATTCACACACATTTGAACATTTGTAGCAAGTAAATAAGACACAATGTTCCTAATTTTTCGATTTATATTCAAAAATAAGAAATACCCTGATGTAAATGATGTTTCTTTATTGTTATCACGTGATCTTTAAGCTGGCCGGTGTGGCCGAGCGGTTCTAGCCGCTTTAGTCTGGAACCGTGTGACCGCTACTGTCGCAGGTTCGAATCCTACCTCGGGCATGGATGTGTGTGATGTCCTTAGATTAGTTCGGTTTAAGTACTTCTAAGTTCTAGGGGACTAATGATCTCAGATGTTACGTCCCATAGTGCTCAGCCGATTTTGAAAGTGATCATTAGAAATAATAGTAAGTACGATACAACAGCTGTCTTGGCGCATTTTTGAATACAGCTTCTCAGGGTATTTATTCGGTAATGAAATGTGTCATTCCAATTCATTTGTAAGAAATAGTAATGTGGCCAGAAGTACACTACTGGCCATTGAAATTGGTGCACCAAGAGTAAATGCAGATGATAAACGGGTATTCATTGGACAAATATATGATACTAGAACTGACATGTGATTACATTTTCACGGAATTTGGGTGCATAGATCCTGAGAAATCAGTACCCAGAACAACCACCTCTGGCCGTAATAACGACCTTGATTACATTTTCACGCAATTTGGGTGCATAGATCCTGAGAAATCAGTACCCAGAACAATCACCTCTGGACGTAATAACGGCCTTGATACGCCTGGGCTTTGAATCAAACAGAGCTTGGATGCCGTGTACAGGTATAGCTGCCCATGCAGCTTCAACACGATACCACAGTTCATGAAGAGTAGTGACTGGCGTATTGTGACGAGCCAATTGCTCGGCCACCATTGACCAGGCGTTTTCAATTGGTAAGAGATCTGGTGAATGTGCTGGCCAGGGCAGCAGTCGAACATTTTCAGCATCCAGAAAGGCCAGTACACTACCTGTAACATGCGGTCGTGCATTATCCTGCTGAAATGTAGGGTTCCGCAGGGATCGAATGAAGGGTAGAAAAAATGGTTCAAATGGCTCTGAGCACTATGGGACTCAACTGCTGAGGTCATTAGTCCCCTAGAACTTAGAACTAGTTAAACCTAACTAACCTAAGGACATCACAAACATCCATGCCCGAGGCAGGATGCGAACCTGCGACCGTAGCGGTCTGGCGGTTCCAGACTGCAGCGCCTTTAACCGCACGGCCACTTCGGCCGGCGAATGAAGGGTAGAGCCACGGGTCTTAACACATCTGAAATGTAACGTCCACTGTTCAAAGTGCCTTTAATGCGAACAAGAGGTGACTGAGACGTGTAACCAATGGCACCCCATACCATCACGCCGGCTGACACGCCAGTACGGCGATGACGAATACACGCTTCCAATGTGCGTTCAGCACGATGCCGCCAAATACGGATGCGACGATGATGATGTTGTAAACAGAACCTAGATTCATCCGAAAAGATGACGTTTTGCCATTCGTGTACCCAGGTTCGTCGTTGAGTACACCATCACAGGCGCTCCTGTCTGTGATGCAGCGTCAAGGGTAACCGCAGCTACGGTCTCCGAGCTGATAGTCCATGCTGCTGCAAACGTCGTCGAACTATTCGTGCAGATGGTTGTTGTCTTGCAAACGTCCCGATCTGTTGACTCAGGGATAGAGACGTGGCTGCACGATCCGTTACGGCCATGCAGATAAGCTGCCTGTCATCTCTACTGCTAGTGATACTAGGCCTTTGGGATCCAGCACGGTATTCCGTATTACCCTCCTGAACCCATCGATTCTATATTCTGCTAACAGTCATTGGATCTAGACCAACGCGAGCAGCATTGTCGCGATAGGTAAAACCGCAATCGCGATAGGCTACTATCCTACCTTTATCAAAGTCGGAAACGTGATAGTACGCATTTCTCCTCCTTACACGAGGCATCACAACAACGTTTCACCAGGAAATGCCGGTCAACTGCTGCTTGGGTATGAGAAATCGGTTGGAAACGTTCCTCATGTCAGCACGTTTTAGGTGTCGCCACTTGCGCTAACCTTGTGTGAATGCTCTGAAAAGCTAATCATTTACATATCATACGATCTTCTTCCTGTCGGTTAAATTTCGCGTCTGTAGTACTTCATCTTCGTGGTGTAGCAATTTTAATTGCCAGTAGTGTAATATTAGATGGAAATGTTACATACATTACCTCCATTAGCACTGCTAGTTCAGTTACGTCTTGTTCAGTAACAGTGACCAAGTACTTAAAATTTCTGAAACCTGTATTGAAAACTATCTAAAGAATTTCTTTCTGGACATTTCTTTTTCATACGTGTATTTGCAATGAAAAATTAGTATCATATATACCTAGCTAATTAACATATTTGCTTTTAAAGTTTCTTACTCCTAAAAATGACAACCTTTGCACAATCTATTATTACGGTTCATTTAGTAATATTGCTCATTAATGGAAACTGAAAAATAATTACAGTTTGTGGTAAAAGATTGTAATTTTAGCAGCTTTCTACCACTGAGATGCTACCGCAAAGTAAAGTAATAAAACATTTAATTACGTTCCCCTGTAGTATTTACTAGTCTTCAAGTAGGCTGCATTTAATCATTTCAAAAAATAAATCACCCCCAGACAATCTCGCCCCAACATTATTGTGATGAAAATTGTACACTTGAAGTTATAAAACTGAACATTGATGTTAGTCTTACAGTTAAAATTACGGCTCAGTTAATGTACGAGGGTAAAAAATCTTATGTTGAAATACGGTTTTGTAAATGGAGTGCTAGGAATTGTGGTTTAGTAAACATCCGTTAAATATGACGTACTGTGTTATTATCACACCCGTTCCCTGCAATAGTCTTTCTAAACATCATATAGTAACCTCACACACATTGTACCCCTTAACAAAGACAGAAAAGGAAGGCCACCACAGACCGTCATATTAACCAAAAAAATACGCTACGATTTGAGTTACACATTCGTGTGTTAATGTAAGGATCAGTTCGGCTTCAGGGTTTATGGTTTTCTCTGTTAATTTACATTCGCGAAACACGAGATGGCACTCGCTGATTACATGTATTGCATATATTAACAACAGAAGTGTCTTTTGAGATTTAGGACATCACATCAATTTAATGTATGACAACATATCTCATTTTACACTGGATCTTTTATCTGATCTTTCGTTTCAAACAAATACACTTGCACGGTTCCAAAGAAATATTTATTCCTGAGACTTCACTTTTATACCGTATATTCTTCTCATCATAAAAATCAATTTATACTTCAACCCAACTTTCGACGAATATTTTCCTCGGCCTTAGAGCAGACATGTTTCGCCGAAGGGAAACGTCTCCCTTCCTCATAACAAGTTTCTTTCTCTGTAAGCTGGCTGCGGAATGATCATCCACGAGAAAAGAACACCCCTCCCCGACGTCAACAAAAGGCCTGCTCTTTCGCGCTCAGATCTAATTTTAGATAACCAACAGCCAGCCTTGTGGCTGGCTCCTTCCGGCTTTTCGGGAACATCGGTAATATTTGCGGCCGCAAAACGCCTTTTTCATATCAGACCATTGTCTGGTAGATATCTCACTGAACGGGGCGGATGCGTACATAAATAATCTGACGACCTGTTCAATAAGCATTTAAAACATTGGACTCCCATAGACGGAAATATCGTTACGCAGCCCCCCATATGGACTGGCACGGTATCCGGAAGTGGTTATTTCCACACTTGATATAAAGCAAAAATTCATATAAATCAAGCGTTATGCTATAAATTAGTGGTAATCTTCAACATCGTAGGTAGGGTAGGTGTGAGTAAAGCCACACGTGAGGTAAAAGCCGCACCGTCTTTTTGCGTTGACTACCATCGATTCCTAAGCCGGCCGCGAGGTGGCACGGTTGTCTTACTGTAACGTTTGTTCGGCAAAAATTTCCCCGTCAAATCTCTCCAGACGTGAGAAAATGAGACTGTTGCTTACCTCTTACATGTAACTTTTCTGATATTTTATTTTAACATTGTATAACGTAGGTTTTAAAAGAAGAGTGAACGAATCACTCGTTGCCACTACTGCGTTTATGCTTCGCTTTGCGTGGAAATAATTGCGCCAATTCGTCCCCAAAAACAAACAATGGCGCATTTTTCAGAAAAGGACGAAATGGGTTAATTCCTCGCAGGTATTTTGGGGTAAATTCCTGACATTTCTTCAATGATAATCCCCGCAAAAGATTACATTCAGTACACGCGTTGTGAAGTTATCTTACCTGAAGATATAATTACGCTGTCTACATTAAATATTTAGAGAAAAGTTACTGGCAAAGCATTGAAATCTGTGCTTCTAAGGTCGTCACCCAATAAAGAACGAATGGAAAAGGAATGCATGGGAAAAGAAAAGCTTGCTACTGAGAAGCAAAGACGTACCATAGAAAGAGAAGAGCGTACTATAGAAACAAAAGACGTAAGCTAGATTTCATTACGTCAAAGCCAAATAAAGGACAAAAAACAGATCAAGCAGATAATTATTCTTCAGAGTCAGATTCGGACTCCTCCAATCAGGCAGTATCACAGATGTAGACATTATTTGGGAAGAAGTATCCGAAGAAGAATAACATATATTTTAAAGCAATGTGTTCAAATTTACGAGATATTTCAGTTCAGTAGTGTGCTGGTTCACTTGGCTGTAATGCAAAAGTGCTATAAAGGGTTATTTCAAGTGTTTCTTATGCATTCGTCCATTTTAATACATATTTGTCACAGATGTGGTCTAATACCCGTCCTGCATGGGGATAAAAGCCCGCAGTCTTTGTTTTAGTTAAATTGTAAATGTCTCTATAATTAATAGTCAGGCGGAGCTGAAATTTGGGTTGATTATAGCAAACAACAGAATCTATGACTTCAATTTTGAGATCGTGGAAAAATCTATCCCTCATTGACCAAAATATTATAAAAACTGAAAATTTCGGGGATTTACCCAACCTATCTCCTCTGTCATATTTAATCTTCCGCTGTCTCTTTTTCTCAAACTGTTCGTACCCATTATCCGATCTCTGATCAAAAGTATTTGGATACCCCTATATAATACGGAATAGACCAGTTATTTCTTATTTTTTTCCTTTATTTGGCAAGGCGCCAATTTTAGTTTGTACAGGAAGACATTTTAAATCAGCAGATGATTACTTGTCATTTACCTGTAGAGAGATATCACTTGTCGTACAAACGTGGCACTATTATTTTAGTTACGGAAAAGAATAAGAAAAATACAAGCAGACAAAAAAGAAAATTTCTGTTTCACAACTATTCAGGAGAAGATAATTTTGTGGACAATGGCAGGGTATTGCTTGAAATTTAACAGTTCCTGTCTCTACCATTACAAATACCAACATCCCTTATTTATAAGCAACACTAATAAAACTTTCGACAAGAGTATTCAAGATTTGAAAACTAACCAGACCATTGTGGTTTAGTGCATTGGTGTGAGAAATATTAAAGATTCTAAAAGGCTATTTAATAAGATCCATATGTTGCTACCTGTGTACTAGCGATTAATTCATCCTGTGGTTCAGCGATGGAAACGGAACAATTTAGTACAAAGAAAGGAATTGTTTACTTGGATACAGTGCAAAAATAATTTTGGTGAAGAAGGTTTTGACATCGATGATCCCCCACTTGTTGGATGATGTCGACCGTTAGATGTCATTATTCGACCATCTGTTCGGTTTGGGGCTGACACATGAAGACTTGCTTTACTCTCGTCTGTCAGTCGTTCCTGCTCTGTCTGGTTACTACAGACCATGGGGTCATTTGTCAGCTCGTAACTCCGGCGTGTGTACCATCCAGAGATGGGTTCAAGGTTAACCTAGACGACCAGCAGTTCAAACCGGAGGAACTGACGGTAAAAGTGGTGGGCCCACAACGTGGTGGTAGAGGCAAAACATGGACAGCGTGAAGGTGACGACGGTTACATATTGCACCACATGCACCATTGCTATTTGCTGCCGGAGAACGTAGTGACTGAGTAGATGAAGAGGCAACGGTCATTGGATGGTGTCCTCATAATCATGGCATCAAGGAAGGCTATCCATTCAGCAGAGGACTGTGAGTGAGCAGTACAAGTTGTGCAGACGGGGTTCCAGCAGTTACCAACCATCAACAGCAGGGAGGAAAGAAGATGGAGCAGCGAATAATCCATTGCTGGTGTGCAAACTAAGTTTCTATTTATTGATTGATTATTTTTGTGTTGTCATTGTACTTTCGTACAAGAAATTTAACACTCCATTTTTCTGTTTCTCATCAAGAAGGTGTTATGTATGTGAAAGACTGCGTTTAATGATTTTTGAATGACTTTCGTTTTCTGTAAGTGTAAAACAACGTTTCATACACAACTGTTTGAAGAATGCATTTTGTGTACTGTTTGTAGTGATGCATAATTCTCAATTGTAAGACAGATAGCTTTTGTATTGATGTGCAATAAACGTTTTCTAACGAAAAAAACAGAGGTGAGGAAAATTAAAAAGGGAAATAAAACGATGTCACGAGAGGCAGACCGCCAGTATAAAAGGGAGCGGCAGTGTTGTGTTGTCAGTCCAGAAGCACAAGCGATGGGACAAAGCATCTCCGAGGTATCGATGAAGTGGGGATTTTCCTGTACGAGCATTTAACGAGCGTACCGTGAATGTCAGGAATCCGGTAAAACATCAAATCTCCGACATCGCTGTGGCCGGAAAAAGGCCCTGCAAGAACAGGACTAACGACGACTGAAGAGAATCGTTCTACGTGACAGAGAGATAAGGGATTGCACAGAAAAAATTTAAGTGCTCGGTTTCCCCGCTCGTCTTTCGAGAAATGAACAGTAGAGAGACAGCTTGAAGGTGATTCATTGAACCCTCTGCCAGACACTTTATTGTGAATAGCAGAGAAGTCACGTAGATGTAGATGTAGATGTGAAGTGCAGCCCTTCCTTATATTGCTGCGGATTTCAATGCTGGGTCATCAAGAAGCGTCAATGTGCGAACCATTCAACATCATCGATATAGGCTTTCGGAGCCGAAGGCCCACTCGTGAATCCTTGGTGACTGCACAACACTAAACGTTACGCCTCGCCTGTGCTCTTCAACACCGAAATTGGAATGTCGGTGCCTGGTCGGACGAGTCTCGTTTCAACTGTATCGAGCGGATGGACGTGTACAGGTATAGAGATAACCGCATGAATCCATGGGTCCTGCATGTCAGCAGGTGACTGTTCAAGTTGCTGGAGGCTCTGCAACAGAGTGGGGCGTTTGCAGTTGGGATGATATGGGACCACTGATACGTCCAGATACGACTCTGACAGGCGACATGTACGTAAGCATCCTTTCTGATCACCTGCATCCATTCACGTCCATTGTGCATTCCGACGGACTTGGTCAATTCCAGGAGGACAATGCGACACCCCAAACGTCCAGAATTGCTACAGAGTGGCAGGAACACTCTGTTGAGTTTAAACACTTTCGCTGCCCACCACACTCTTCAGACATGACATTATTGAGCTTATCTGTGATTCCTGGCAACGTGCTGTTCAGGAAAGGTCTCCACCCCCTCGTACTCTTACAGATTTATTGACTGCCCTGCAGAAGTCATGGCGTCAATTTCCTCCAGCACTACTGTAGGCGTTAATCGAGTCCATGCCATGTCGTGTTGCGGCACTCCTGCGTGCTCGCGGGTGCCCTACTCGATATTAGGCGGTCGTACCAGTTTATTTGGCGCTTCAGTGTAATGTGAACTAACAGTGTTATAACGTAACAACATTTGACATCGAAGTGTTATTGTTCAAGTCCGCTCGCACTGATATATGAATGTAAATAAAAGACGGAAATCATCTGTTGTAATTCTATTACAAATACCACCACTCAAGGCTGGGAAACCCCAAGAGGTAGATCCAGTTGCTTACTTGCAAAGGGTTTCCTTCCTCCGCACACAGTGGCAACTAACGTTCAATTGTGTTGTATGTCGTAAGTGTGTCTGTTGAGTGTAGGTGACCGTGTTGCCGTAATACGTCTCTCCGAGTGTTGGATACTCAACGGTCATAATTTGTTGTGTTTTACTTCTACCAGATACTTTATTTTCCGCAAAATTTAACACGTTTCGAAGCATTTTCAGCTAGCGTGTTTGCATACGCGGTATATGATTATTTTAATAATGATATTTACGTAATGTGAAACTGATAAGGAATGTAACTAATTTCCTTGAGACGGAGAAACTGCTGTCCACGAATCAGCGCGGTTTCAGTAAGCATTCCACGTGCGAAACTCAGCTTGTTCTTTCCTCACATGATACCCTGCGAACCATGGATGAAGGGCGACAGTCAAATTCTGTAGCCTCATATTTCCGAAAAACGTTCCACACGATGCGCCACCGCGGACTGTTAACGAAGAAACGAGCATACGAAATGGATTCCCAGATAAATTTGTGGTTTTAAGACTCCTTAAGTAGTAGAACCCAGTATGCTATTCTCGACGACGAGTGTTAGTCAGAGAGAAGGTTATCGTCAGAAGTACGCCACGAAAGTGCGATCAGATCACTGTTATTTTCTACATACATAACCAATCTGAAGGACAGGGTGGGCAGCAATCAGTGGCTGTTTGCTGATGATGCTGTGGTGTATAGGAAGGTGTAGTCGTTGAGTAACTGTATTAGGATACAAGATTACTTATACAATATTTACAATAGGTGTCATGAACGGCAGATAGCTCTAAATGTAGAAAAGTGTAAGTAATTGCAGACAAGTAAGAGAAACAAAGAGATGCTTCGGGAACTCAAATGGGTTTCCCTGGAGGAAACGTGACGTTCTCATCGAGGAACACTGCTGAGAAAATTAAGAGAATCGGCATTTGAGGCTGACTGCAGAACGATTCTACTCCCGCCAAAGTTCATTGACGTAAGGATCACAAAAACAAGATAAGCGAAATTAATACTCGTACATAGGCATATAGACAACCTTTTCCCTCGATCTATTTGCCAGTGGAACAGGAAAGAAAAAAATTATTAGTGTACAACTTACCCTCCGCCACGCACCGTATAGTGGCTTGTAGAGTACGGATGTACAAGAAATTACGTAACTTAAATTACGGGTACTGTTCTTTTGAGAGACTGGTTGTTCGATGTGGTAGCGGAGATAAGGGGGAAAGGGATGCAGAGGGCGATAAACTGATATCAGCGGTATATCTGCTCTCTTTATAACGTGGAACCCCGAATGCTGCGCCTTGTTGTTTGTGGAATTGAACAATACTGCATGCGTGTGACGCTTGACAATATTTTGTGCATCAATCTCTAAGGAATAACCATGTAGTAAATTCACAATATGTCAGATGTTTAAATTATCATTTCGGCCTTCCAAAGCTAATTTGTCCCATATTTATTACTGGAGCCACTGTACTGTATTGCTTTGCACCAATGCACAACAAAATTGAGTTAGCCCCTATCTTAAAGACGTAGGAATTGAGAAACCGAGAACGTCTATAAAAAAGTTCTTATTCTCTCATTTAATTGTGCATTAGACAAAGTCTCAGTGTTCTGAGTATTAATCATTCAGTAATGGACGACCACCGGCCACTCTCCACTGCTCCAGGCGGTCTGAATACCGCCAACTCTGACGTGTGTTTAGCTTATGACAGTGGCTCACCTGGGGTCGCAAATGAGTAACTCCAGACTCCAGCGAGAAGTCTTGTACAGCCACCGCTAGTAAGCAGCCAAGGCTCGCTGTTCTGTGCACCTATGCCGGCTACAGCATCGCACAGCGACACACAGTGCAAAAAGTGTCAATACCTTATCTCCACACGCTGTAGACAGCATGGTTGCGGAGGCATAAGTAGTTTATAAGGCCGTCTCGTAAGTTATAAGGTGAGCACAAGTGCACACACTAACATTATAATCGATCCTACCGCGAGAAATTATGGACACTTGTATTTTACGGGGCTACTATGTACTGATGTTTTGCTTTTTGTTTATAAAGGCACCGGGATGTGCAAAAGCTTGTGGTAGTTCGGGTTCACTAGTAAAGTCTCCTAGACAACCTTCCGAACAACACAGTGCGTAATGAATCTCGTGCACCAAGAGTGAGTGGATTCCTGCCAGGGCTGAAGTGACAGTAAACGCGACGCCGCAACCTCCCTGAGGAACTTCCAACTATTGGTGTCCGCTACACAGGTTGTACAAAAAATTGTGTCTGATATTCTTCCAGGAAATATAAGTGGTAAAAACTAGTAAAAATTGTCCTCTAAAAATATGTCCGTAAATCAAAAATTGTTAAGATATGGACTATTTTACTTGCGTCGAGAATGTCAGTATTCAGTTGCGTCGCCTCTTTTCCTGCCGCCGACCAATTTGTATTGTTTGCCTTTGTTTATTTACGTAGTCATCTGACTCTGATGCTGTTGTGAGTCACATCATATAGAACTGCCATCTACATCATCCGCTTAGTACGTTTCGTTTTGTGCTTATGCTGGCACCACAACAAGGTTAGATATTCCACCAACAACGAAATCACTGAAACGGGGTCCTATTATTCAGTACGGGGACCGGCAGACAGGAATTTTTATTATTGTTCAGCAGCAGCGTTAAAAGATGGACTGGCTTGTTCCAGTGACTTGGCGAGTGCTACCGTTAGCAGAGAAAAAGGACTGCAGTAGAAGTGCAGAAGTGATGAAACGAATGTGTTGAGCAGAAGAGGATCCTGAAACAAGTATTCGAAGGGCTGGATCTGTTGGAAAGCTGTACGATGTTGCTTTATCCATACCACCACACAACATTAATGTTGTACCAATGAACTGTAACATGTAGAGCTCAAGGTCTGCAGTTCACATCTTGAATATCTGCTACTGGTAGGGGTTCACGCACAGAGACTGGGATAGTAAATTACCACAACAACCACGCGTAATCAAATCGTCAAGCAATGATTTGCTTTAATATAGGCCTAATGTGGTGGGTAGAAATTGTGAGTGGTAGACTCACAGAGACACACACGTTGCTGACAAATTAACAAGTGCTGTTGCTTTGTATGGTAAACTTGTCACGCTGATAGAAAATATTATCACAGAAGTAAAGCAACGGATGTCGTTCATGCTCTACACGGCAGTGTCCCATTTTCTACTCTTCCTACAACATTACCAAGCACAAACTTGTAATTAGCGACGAGTTAGTTGAGAAGGTCCAGTATCCTTGTAAAACAACATTATCTAACTGTGTCCGTCTGCTCATGCTGCCTGTGTTGTGTATTGTAATGATACAGGCCTTTTTTCTGTGTCTGTTATCGCAACTACGACATAGGGTTAAGCATCCGCCCGAGCTTATATATTTCCAGTATTACGTAACAAATGCAATGTTTATATGTATGTTGATATTTATTTGAGAGCTACCAATGTGTGTATTTCCACGAGGGGTACTGCGCCGAAGGGGTCTTCAACATTGTATGAAATGTTGATGTCGCCGGAGGTAACCTTCAAAGAGCTGACAGTCGCGCACAAAAAGGAGGTGCCGGAAGCGTCTCTGAGTTGCTATGGCTTATGTTAATGAAACAGTGTACATTGTTCAGAACGAAAAGGTAATGTTCTATGTTCAATTATGTGATAATCACGCTTGCAGGCACATGAATGTTAAAACGCACTCGTGACAGTAGTTTGTGAATAGATCCGGAAAAGAAGAATGAATTGTTTTGAAAAATCCTGAATCTAATTTATTTGCACTGAGATACTTGAAAATCATGAATAGAAGTGATTTTTTTCTGAATGGAAATTTAAAATTCTATTACGAAATCAAAGCAAAATGCTATTTAATCTCGGACTTAACGAGCTCATGAAAACATGAATTGTGAATACTGAAATATTTTGAAAAAATTGACACGTGATGAAATGTATCCATGAAAAGTGATTAGTCTTCTTATTGAGGAGTTGAAAAAAGTGATTACAAATCACGCAAATAATAGTTTTCTGTACTTGACAAATGTAATACTCCAGCCACTGATAATTGCACTCATTGATCTTGGGGTTAACAGTAATCCTTGGTCGGGGTACTAACCGAAGTAAACTCATACAAGAGATCTTTGTTTCAGCTCACGTAATTACATTTGGAATGTAATTCTTTGAAGTACGAATACTATTCAGTGCTTACAATTCGACTGCTGAAGCAGAAAAGAGCATGTTTAAATAACGATATTGCAGACCTTGGTTACAGATATATATTTAGGTGTGATATGTGGGAAGAAGGTAGCGAACTTTATTTTTGCAAACGAGCTACGTAAGATTCGCTCGGCCACAGGATTACACAAGTTACTGTTGCATAATATCCCTATAATGACACTGCGACGTAACCACTGTGAGAAATATCTACGCTACAGGGTCATTTTGCGGTAACTGGGAGAATAGGATATTCTTTAGCCTGGTAAATCTTTCCCTAATCCTCCTAAATAGGTAATAGTGTGGCCGTAGGAGGTCAACTCAAAATGGAGTTATTTCCCCACGATGCGCAATCGACTCTAGATGATGGATTTCCCTAGCGTTTTAAACACTTGTTGCAGAGAAACCACTAATAATCCTGACAGGAATCAGTATCTTGCAGAAGCGAGAACAAGAAATGACCACTGAAAATGTCTCCTGATTCTGATTGGCTGGAAAGTCTAAATGCTGGATAGTTCCTTTGGAGTGTCATAGAGCTCCCGAAATCAGGGAGACTAGGAGAAGGACCTCGTGGTGTTAAGGTGGCAAGTCGTGAACCGTACAGTCCCCTGAAGTCAGGGGATTAGTGATCAACTAATTTATTGCAGTACAGAAGACTGATAGAATCAGAAAATATGCTCCCTTGTGTATATGTGAAAATCTGCTTGACCACTTCCCATTTATCTAGGCGTCTATTGCCTTTAAACGGGAGAGTAAGTTCCCTATAAGAACAGCTATTTTGCGTTAGGTTGTGGAGTAAATGAACTACCTGGATGATCATGTATTAATAAACAAGACGAATCCGTGAAGTTTAATAGAGGCCAATAAATTATAAGCGCTCCAGTCGCATTCATGTCACAGCCGGCTGTGGGTGACGTCAATGTGTATTGACCATTCGCAGACAGCAAGTGACAGCATTTTTAGTGGATGGTACATAAAACGCATTTCGTAGGAGGCGGGAAACAGTGCAGCCGTTGTCGTATCGCGGAAACTGCTACGTTTATAAAGTGTTGGCATGCCGCCATAGTTCAAGTGCACTGTGCATGGCGAATTGGCGCTATCCAAACCGGATCCGATGCGACTGCGGTACGGGTGAATATACGTGCAGCACCTTAGCGCCAAGATGCACCATGGCCATGGTGTTACTTGCAGTGTCTCCTCAACGGCCGTTCAGCGAACGTTGCTCCGAATGGACCACCGCAGCAAATTCGTGGTTCGTGTATTCATGCTGACTGCTGTTCATCGGGGACGAAGACTGGATATTGCACTAGAATACCGCACCTTGACGTCCACTGAGGAGCGACAGGTATCATCTTCAGATGAATGCCTGCTAATCATAATAGTTCCCTCAGCTTATTGATATTGCTTTCTATCACTAGGAGCACAGCATTTTGATTAACCCTTCTCATTATTTTTTGAGTTATCTTTCGTTGCTCTTTTAATTCCAAGCATCATTCTTCTGATTTATGACTCTGGTACCTTAGCCAGGCTTACCCGTGGTGTCTGTCTACCACTGTTTTATTATATTCATCTATCCACCATTGGTGTTTTTTTTTTCCTTTGATTTACTGGGACTACCTGTCCAGCTGTTTGTTTCAACTGGGAACTACTTCCTCCTGCTCATCTGTTATTTTTATATTCCTTCTTTGTTCTTCATTTTGCTTGTTGCTTATCAATTTATGAGAGTCATAAGTTCCCTTCTTTTTGGGGTCGGATTTTTTTCTTTGTCATTGGGGCGAATTTAATTTTTATTTTGATCATGTAAGTATATGATCCAGTATCTATCCGTTTCAGAAGGGTCACATCGTAGATTTTCTGTGGAAATTATTATCCATACAGACATGATCGAGTTACCTTTCTCCTTCGTATCTGTATAGATGTTCCCGAGTTTTGAGCTTATTTGGTCTTCTGTTGAAGTGTGTTGACTTTGAGACCATGTCATGGTTTCTGCAGAATTCCACCAGTCTTATGCCATTCATGTTTGGTTCTTTTTATGCTGACCATTTCTCTGTTACATCTCTATATCTCTTCTCCCTTCCTAAATGGGCATTAAAATCACAAATTATGGTTCAAATGGCTCTGAGCACAATGATACTTAACATCTGAGGTCATCAGTCCCCTAAAACTTAGAACTACTTAAACCTAACTAACCTAAGGACATCACACACATCCATGCCCCAGGCAGGATTCGAACCTGCGACCGTAGCGCACACGCGGTTCCAGACTGAAGTGCCTAGAACCGCACTGCCACACCGGCCGGCGATGGGCTATGGTAATTTTTTATTGTGCACGTTTTATTTTCAGTTTTTATAGTTAGTGTTGACAGCCTTTGAGTTTTTGAATTAAATTCTATAACAGATTCAGTTAATTTGAGACTGACCACAAATTCTGTTCTGAGTTGTAGGCGTTGCTGCATTACTCCTTTTCTTGGTATTACTTTTTGAAGTCTATATCCTTGTGATTCTGTTCTTTCTTGATCAACGTTTCTCATTTTCTGAAGTCCAGTTATTGGTATCCCTTTGCAATCCATTTAGTCTGTCAAAATTTTGATTTCCCTGGTTACATGACGGAATTTATGTTGCGTATTGCTATGTAGTTCATCTGTCCTGTCTTGAGTCTAAATTTTGATCTTCTATCAGTCTTGGGTGTTTTCAGATACTCCGACTAAATTATCTTTCAAGTGACTTCCCGTGTCCGAGTGCATTCTTTCTTGACAGATGCCAAGAGGTGGATTTTCACTTAAAAGATTCCCTTCAATGTTTTATTTTCAAAGCTAGTCAACCTTGTATCGAGCAAGCTCCGAGTTACAACTACGGTTGTTAACTGTAGAGGTAGTTCGTTAAAAGTTTTCTTGTAATCATAGCAAAGTAGGTCAAAAGTATATCTGCGAAACATCAACAAAGCCTGAAAGTGACCAACATAGAATGATATTTTATTCTAGAAATGGGAAGAAAATGTTGGAAAACTAAAATCTCGAAAAGTTGCAAAGAGAGGTCTTTTTTACATTTAGATTGAAGCAGAATGTATAAATGCTTAAAATGATACTCAGTTCTCGAAAATCTTTTCAATGGTTCTATGACAGTATTTTTTAAGCATGGCACCCAACCATTTCAATACAAAAACGTGTGTTAATGATGCTTTATTAATTTATTTTCTTAGCATTTTTCCTAAATATATGTATGGTTCACTTTCTGTTTCATTAATTTTTTAAAGTAAACTTCCACTTGCTGTTTCTCATTCTGTTTCATTAATTTTTGAAAGTAAACTATCTTTCCATCCTACTTGTTCAAAACAGTTGAAATAGTTACTGCACCACTGCGAAAAAGGACTGGGAGCAAGTTATCCAGCTGCAAGGGTAACATGAACTCAAAGATAATTAAGTTCACAGCAAATCAAGAAGTGAAAAATAAGTAAGTAATGAGAGTTCGTTCCATGAAAATATTCTTTAGTCTTGGAAAAAGTTAGCTTTGTGCATTAAAATTGATATTTATGTCTAATAGATTAGAGAAAGTAGGAAAAAATTGAAATAATAGTATCAAGAATGCCACCATTACCATACTAGTTTCAGTGTCTCGCCTCCTAATCTAATTTCCTGATTAAATTGGCCAATATTCCACTACCCTTGTTTTAGTTTTATTTATGTCCATCTGATAAACTCTTTTGAATATGCTATTCATACCGTCTAACTCTTTTTCCAAATCCTTTGACTGCTGTGACAAATACATGCCTTCAGGAAACTGTTAAGTTATAATTTCCTCTCCGTTAACTTTAAATCCCTTTCCAAATTTTTCCTCAGTGGCCTTTACTGCTTGCTAAATGTGCAGATTAAATAATATTTGTGATAGGTGTTAACTTACAGTCGCATGATTCAAAGTTGGTGATGTGGAAATTAAGCTAAGTATCCAACACACTTAAACACCCTTCAAAATAATGATATGAGAATTGAATGACTATCAGATGAAACAAGAGTCACAATTAATTCGGTTTATTCTATAAAGTAAACATTTGACAAGCAATGATAATATTATTCTAGTAAAACCTGGCCATCTGATAAAAGGCCTGGGGTAAGATTCTAATAATCATATAAATAAGACAAATGCAATCACAAAGTCATACCATGATTGTCATGGTATTGAAATAAAGGACGGATAATGCTAAAGAAGGGCGTGGGTTGAACTTATGATCGGAGTTGACAGAAAGCTCATCTTCAAAATGAAGCCGGAAGTTATGAAGTTCTATAAAAAGACGTTGATGTCCCTGCGCATCTTCTCGTGGTTGTGCCTCGATCTCATCATAGTACATTGTAGCTGGACGTCAAAGTGACTGCAGAATTAGTCACTGGTGGCACAAAACGACCGTCGTGAACGGCTAAGTGCGAATCAGTGCGAAATCTCTCTGTCCCTCGATACATCTACCCTGGCTGTCAAGACTCTCAGAGGTGAAACGACGACTGCTCTCTCCGAGGAAGAAGTAAGGAGAAGAAGTAACTTCGTACCACGGTTTGCTAAAAGAAAAACTCGCATTTCCGCGTTTTCGCTCTTTACTTTATTTGTATTGGCTGTTTTATAGATCCTTCGAGCGCAGACCGGTAAAAAAGTTCCTTAGAAAACGCTGTTCCCCCGGGTTCATTTTCATGTCCTTTGACTTTTATAACTGCAGTCTGACATTTGCAATAGCTGTAAATAATGATTGCTCTCTTTATTTTATACTTATTACCTCCAGAATTTCATTGAGTGTAAACGGTGGTATTGCATGAAGACTCGAGTGGTCACAAATCAAAAAGTAATCCTACAAAAATGGAATGACTCGTAATATAATGCATTTCAGACTTATCCAGATATCTATGATCAACGTGCTGCATATAGATACACTATATGGTCAAAAATAATCGGACAACCACAAAAACACACGTATTTCATATCAGGTGCATTGTGCTGCCACCTACTGCCAGGTACTCCATATCAGTTACCTCACTATTCACTAGACATCGTGAGAGAGCAGAATGGGTCACTCCGCGGAACTCACGGGCTTCGAACGTAGTGAGGTGATTGAGTGTCACATGTGTCATATGTCTGCGAGAAAGATTTACACGCTCCTAAACATCCCTAGGTCCAGTGTTTCCGATGTGATAGCGAAGTGGAAACGCGAAGGGACACGTACAGCACAAAAAATGCCAAACGACGCCTCGCTTGGAGTAAGGAGCGTAAAACATTGGACGATTTAACAGTGCATAAATGTTGTGTGGAGTGACGAATCATGGTAAATAATGTGGTGATCCGATGACAGGGTGTGGGTACGGCGAATGCCTGGTTAACGTCATCTGCCAGCGTTGTAGCGCCAACATAAAAATTCGGAGGCGGTGGTGTTATGGTGTGGTTGTGTTTTTCATGGAGGTAGCTTACAGCCCTTATTATTTTGCGTGGTACCATCACGCCACAGGCCTACATTGATTTTTTAAGCACATTTTTGCTTCCAGCTGTTGAAGAGCAATTCGGGGATGGCGACTGCATATTTCAGAACGATCGAGTACCTGTTCATAATGCATGGCCTGTGGCGGAGTGATTACAAGACAATAACATCCTTGTAATGGACTGGTAGCACAGAGTCCTGACCTGCATCCTGTAGAACACCTTTGGGATGTTTTGGAACGCCGACTTTGTGCCAGGCCTCACCGACCGACGTCGATACCTCTCCTCAGTGCAGCACTCCTTGAAGAAAAAAATGGTTCAAATGGCTCTGAGCACTATGGGACTGAATTCTGACGTCATCAGTCCCCTAGAACCTAGAACTACTTAAACCTAACTAACCTAAGAACATCACACACATCCATGCCCGAGGCAGGATTCGAACCTGCGACTGTAGCGGTCGCGCGGTTCCAGACTGTAGCGCCTGGAACCGCTCGGCCACTTCGGCCGGTACTCCTTGAAGAATGCGCTGTCATTCCCCAAGAAACCTTCCAGCTCCTGACTGAACGTGTGCATGCAAGAGTGGAAGCTGTGGCCAACACCATATTGAGTATAGCATTACCGATGGAGGGCGCCACGAACTTGTAAGTCTTTTTCAACCGGGTGTCGAGATACTTTTGATCACATAGTGTATTTGTAGATATCTAAGTTCATAGACGAGCAATAAAGGCATTCTACTTTTTAAGCATGAAGTTTTGATCAGCGATGGGTCCAGCCTTTATGCAGTACTGCTGTTCAAGTTCAACATGCTCGCCTTTCCCCTACGCGACTTTATGTCATAATTGTATTACTTCAAAGAGTGTGCCCCAGTCAGCATATTCAAAAGCATTCTCTGAAACTACAAATACTGTGAGCGTTGGTCTACCCTTCTTCAAACTATCTTCTAGGAAAGCCCACCCGGTTGCCCGTGCGGTCTAACGCATGGCTTTCCGGGCGGGAAGGAGCGCCTGGTCCCCGGCACGAATCCGCCCGGCGGATTTGTGTCGAGGTCCGGTGAACCGGCCAGTCTGTGGATGGTTTTTAGGTGGTTTTCCATCTGCCTCGGCGAGTGCGAGCTGGTTCCCCTTATTCCGCCTCAGTTACACTATGTCGGAGATTGCTGCGCAAACAAGTTCTCCACGTACGCGTACACCACCATTACTCTACCACGCAAACATAGGGGTTACACTCGTCTAGTGTGAGGCGTTCCCTGGGGGGGGGGGGGGTCCACCGGGGGCCGAACCGCACAATAACCCTGGGTTCGGTGGGGAGAGGCAGAGGGGTGAAGTGGACTGCGGTAGTCGTCGTGGGGTTGTGGACCACTGCGGCTGCGGCGGGGACGGAGCCTCTCCGTCGTTTCTAGGTCCCCGCTTAAAATGCAATACAATCTCCTAGGAAAAGTGGCAGGTTCAGTGTTGCTTCATGGGTTCTTACGTTTCTCCGGAATCCAAAGTGACCTCTCCTGAAGTCGGATTTTACCAGTGTTTCCATTCTTCTGTGAATAGTGCTTGTCGATATTTTGCAACCTTTTTTTTCACAAGCTGCTTATTTTTTATGACCCACCGTCTAATTTCTTATGGTGGGTCGTATGTTGCCACTTAGCCGCTGTGACTGGGTCCGGGGTCCGGAGTGACTGAAAGTAACACCACACCGGCTCCCGTCCCCACTCACACCGTTGCCCGTGTCCCGCCACGTGGAGGCGGGCTCTATTTGTTTACATCCATTTGATATCTTTTTTTTGTGCGGCATTAGAAAAACTTATAACTAATACAAAAACAAGTTAGATATTAATAAACAAAACGAAATTAAATATTTGGAAAGAAGGAAGGAAGAGAATTGAATAGAGAAGAGATAGGTATAACATTGCGCGTCACCTGGTTGTGGGCGGCGGCCCGGGTCTTGGAATAACGCTGGACATCGCTCACCATGCCTTTAACATCTACCATCCTAAAAAATAGCTTAACTGGAAGAGATTAGGGTACGTTAAAGCTATAAACTAAGCTAGAAACTAAGACCTCCATGTCCAGCCTGCTAAACTATTTACGATATACAATAGAGAGGTAACTGATTTTGTGCTTGGCTCAAAGTTGCTAATGAAAGGGTTCTTATGGTAACAGTAATAAGAGTAATGACGCTAACGGTTTGGGTTTAGCCTACAAGGCTCCTAGTAGAGTACATCAGGCGCAAGCACCTCCCGGCCCCGCCGACAACACGACCTGAACGGTGGTTTTCCCCGATCTACCATAGGTATCCGTTGGGTTGGGCTCAAAAGGGAGGGACCACAATTAAGATCCTTCCATCCAGACTGTGCGCTGCCTCTTAACGGAAGGCGTAGATCCCTTGAAGAGGTACCTAGCTTTAAGCTCTTATTAGACAAGGAGGTACTGTTAACTATTCACATATAAGGTGTAATCTGTTTTTAGGATTGTGTGTGACTTGTGCACCTATTGTCGGTTGTTCCAGACTGTTCTTTGAAGTGGACTTGGTTGACACTGTGGATCATCCGCGCTGGGCGCTTCAGTATCTGTGTTGGTGCCCTGGTCTGTATCTGTTCCTTCTTCATCACTCGTGGTGCTAATCATGTATGTGCCCCCCTGGGCATTATGATGTCTGTTTGGACCGACTTGCATTCGGTACGGTCTGTTGTGCAAGTATTCTATTTGTTGGATCTTCGAGATTTCGTCAGTTAGTTTGTTGAGGTCAGCCACTTTTCCGGGTCGCGTATTATGGAATGTTGTTCGTTGTGTGTGTTCAGGCGATTTGTGTGTACTGTGTGTCTTGTGTTCGTGCGTTGTCCGCAGAAGAAGACAGTATGCTCAGGGGAACCTTCTTCCCCGCATGTGCATCTATTAGTCTGCTGCAGACTAATAATGGTTCAAATGGCTCTGAGCACTATGGGACTCAACATCTTAGGTCATAAGTCCCCTAGAACTTAGAACTACTTAAACCTAACTAACCTAAGGACATCACACACACCCATGTCCGAGGCAGTATTCGAACCTGCGACCGTAGCACTCCCGCGGTTCCGGACTGCAGCGCCAGAACCGCTAGACCACCGCGCCCGGCCCTGCTGCAGACTCACGCGGTACAGGTGCGTGGGATAAGGGCCATGTTCTGTGATGAAATGTACCACACCGCGGCTGGGATCGATATGTTTTAATTTTAGTCTTTCCCGGATGTCAGGGAAGAAGTTCTATACACGGCGTCCCTTATCGCTGTTGGCCCACTCGCTCAGCCAGGTATCCACTCGCCATGTTCTGAGTTGGCGTGTTGTCTCAATCGGTACACCAGTGACCTGCCGAACCTCGTCTATTCTCCCCATCCTAAGCCAGTACATTGCTGCGCGGTACCTGATGGTGATATCTATGGGGAAGATTCCAATGACGACACATAGTGCGTCGTTTGATGTTGTGTTGAATGCCCCTGTTAGTCGAAGTAGAACACTTCTTTGCCCTCGACGTACAATGGTTCTGTTGGTTGAGAGATTTAATCTGTGGCCCACGTACTGGCAGCAAAGCATAGTACTGACTCGAAGAGAGCGCAGTGGTATGTTCGTGTGACTTATTAAACTGATGGTTCAGTTGCATTCACATCCGTCAGCACCCGTCTTCTTTCGAGCTGCAATAGAGGTGGGTGGACGGCGGCCGACTTACCGGCGAGCAGCAGCCGGACAGGCGGCGGGGCGGCGAGCAGGGCGCCGGTGGCGGGGTCCCTGCGCTCGCAGCGCCACAGGCCGGCGTCGGCGGGCAGCACGGTGGCGACGCGCAGGTGCGCCTCCTCCAGCAGCAGCCGCGGCGGCTGCGGCAGCGGCAGCACCGGCGAGTCCCCGCGGAACCACCGCTGCGCGCCGCCGGCCGTCGCCTGGCCACACGGCAGGCGCGCGCTCTGCAGCCGCGCCGCCACCACCTGCGGCACACCACCACCACTCCAACTACCTGTTACTCAGCTACACAGCACCACCCCACCTACAACACAGCAGCGTCTTGTTCTTGTTGGCACCATTCCTGGCTTAACAGCTGCGTCAAAAAGCCACTACTTAAACAAAGTGCTTCGTCACAAATTCAAGGGAAGTAAAATCGTATCGAACAATAGCTGAGCAAATCGAAAATGAGCGCAAGGAGGACAATGAGAGAAGCGTTCAATGATGTTAAAATTTTGCTATCTAATCTCACTAAAAACCATAAGAGTGCGAGGTGCCGGGGCTAGCAGTGTATTTAACACTAAATTCTTCTAGAACCTACATATGTAAATGATGCTCTAAGCGCCCCCCCCCCCCCTATTCTAACTCTGACTTTTTCTGTTGCACAAGGATAAAAAAAATACGCGAACTGACTCTAATCAACCCTGCCAGTGGAGTAGAAGAGAGTTTGGCACCTGCAATAATTTAATTTGATAAATAAGTTAAGTAAACGAAGGTTTCATTAACATAGTGAGGAATGATAGGGTTGCTCTACCGATTAACAGAATGAAAGTTCTGTCCAAAATAACAATATGATTTATTAAGACTAAACACAAAATAATAAACAAAAACACATGAAACATTTACAATACATCAAATTGGCTCAAATTGGATACTCAAACAAACGCTGTGAATGTGAAGTTGTCCCTAAACTAGATTGTGAGGATTATGACGAAGTGGTATGTGCAGCCAATTCCTTGCAACTCAGATCTTAGAGAAAACACATAGCCAACCCAACATTAGTTGCTGCTACCCAAGACAGAACAAAGTTAGAAAAAGACGAACAGGCGCGCTCTGCTGAGCTCTCATTATCATCTAGGACAATCCCTGTCTGCCGGTGCTGCGGACATACCTTACCAAACAGTCTTCTTAACTGCCAGAACACGATCTGGCGTACCGGAGGCGATGGCTGGTTGCTTCGACATCCTCGACCGAAAGGCGAGAGCCGACTACCCACAAGAGCACCCATACAAAACCGAACACAGAACATTCCCGCCCCCACGACAGTGGCCATGGTTAATCGTTCCAATCAGCAACTCGAAAACCGGCGGAAAATTCCACTCCATTGCCGGAACACTACCATTCCACCAATGGAGATTCTTGGCGCCAATTTCTGCGCCGATTTTGCTACGTCACGGAGCTATGCCCTGAGTAAGCCAATCACAGTTACGATTTTGCAGAAAGCGCGGGAATTTGCCCGCCACAACTGCCTGGGTACACAAGTCATTCCTACACCTCGCTGGTAGCCCGCCAGAAAGTGTTTTCGCTAAGTTTCTGCGAAGTAACGGAACCTCTAGCCCAGCCGCTACTTCAGGCCCCTGCGGGCGTGCCTCTTGACAATGTCGGCGTCTGGAAAGCATTCACTCGACTCTCTCACACCCGTCGGCTTACCCTTTCAAAGTCATCAGAGCCCGCCTGTCACCAGACCACCCGGGTGACGAGAGACGCTGCGTGGGAAGTCCGCCTGTGAAGGAATAGCAACTTTCCACCTCATGCAATTAGAGAGGAGAATCGTAAGATAGAAATATGAGAGGGGGCTCATGCCACCTCTCAAGAGGTTTCGGTCACGTAAAACCAGTAAGCTGTTCGGAATCATCTGCTCCGCAAGTCATTGACCACAAAGGTGCCCAAACGGAAATGACAGAGAGAAGGCTAAAATACTGAATTCGGTCTTCCGAAGTTGTTTCGCCACGGGAAATCGTAATGCGGTCCCTCCTTTCAACCATCGTCACAACTTTGAAATGTAGATACTGAGGTAACTGGTGGCGAAACAGAAAGTAACTAAAATCTCATAGTAGTGGAAATGCCTCATGACCACAAATAAGATACCTGTAATATTCTACAGACATTATGCGAAAGTCTTAGCGGCTATTTATCGTAGTTCGCTGCAGGTACGAAGGGAACCTATTGATTAGAAAAACGCGCAGTTCATTCACGTTTTCAAGAAGGGTCGTAGGAAAGATGCAGCTAATTACAGGCCTACATCGTTGAGGTCAATCTTATAGAATTATGGAATACTCTTATACTCAAGAACTATGATGTTCTTAGAGAACGAAAATCACCTTTTCAAAAACCAATATGGATTCCGCAACAGTGATCTTGCGAAACTCAGCTCGCTCTGTTCCTCTACGAGTTCCTCACTGCTGTAGACAACGGCGCTCAGGTTGATGCCGTCTTCCTTAACTTCAGGAAGTCATTTGACTCCGTCCCGCACTGCCGTTTAGTGAAAAAAATACGACGTTACAGAATATCTGACTTGTTTTTCAATTGGATTGGGGACATTCTTCCGGGTAGAGGTCAACACGTCGCTCTTAACGGAACAAATCGGCAAATGTAACTTCGGTGGTACCTCAAGAATGTGTGATGGTACAGTTAACGGTTACAATATATACAAATGGTTTGGCAGAAGGCGCCGGAAGCTTTTTAAGACTGTTCGCAGATTATGCCATTATCTATACAAGAAGATAACAACGCCAGAAGACAGTAATGGTTTGCAAAATGTCTTATAGAGGATCCATGAATGGCGTACGTTCTGGAGGTTGACCTTAACGTAAAAAAATGTAACATTTAGCGAATACATAGGAAAAGAAAGCTGTGTCAACGTTAGACACCAAGCTAGAGGTTGCGATAATCGATAGCGGTCCAGCACTTGCAACCTCTCTGGACTCGCTGGGCTTGCAACGCCGTATGGCACGGAGAGACACTTGCAGACCGCGCCGGCCGAGTCAGCTACTGGTCGTGAGAGAAGTCAGATTAGAAAAGCCTTCAGCTCGCTAGGTCCACAGCCTCTAGTTCGCGCATGTATTACGCACGTAACACCGGAATTGTGTTATCTTTCTTGTTGTATAACCCAGTTAATGTTTGTTAATGAGCCATTTGTATTCAAGAAAGATAGTTGTTGTTAGTTATGTTCCTGGAGTGCAGTAGCAGAACAAAGTTAAGTAAAAGTTATTTACTAAAGTATTCCAGTACTAATTATTGTAGATTGTTCCAGATTCTTACAACCACCCCACTCGTGCTAGCCTCTATCATCCCACTGCAAATCCCAGGGTTACCGATCGAAAAGCATCCTGCATTTGTGTGAGGTCATGACATGCTGCCATCGACCTTCACATCAAAAGCCACTACTGTACAACTACACAATTGATGACAAATTGCTGGAAATAGTATCTACCGTAAAACATATAGGAAGAACTACCCAGAGCGACCTTAAGTGACAACATAAAATATATAGCCGGAAAATCTGATGAAAGACAGAGATTCATAGGAAGACTCCTAAGAAAACGTAATTCATCTGCTAAAGAAGCAGTTCCTTCTACCGATTCTCGAGTACTGTTCACCAATCTGGGATCCTCACCAGGTAGGACTGATAGAAGAAGAGAGAAAATCCAACGAAGAGAGACGTGTTTCGCCACAGGTTCGTTTAGCCCACGAGAGAGTTACACAGATGCTCAACAAACTTCGGTGGCAGACACTACAAGCGAGGCTTTGTGAATTATGGAGAAGTTGACGTTTGAAATTTCGAAACAGCACTTCAAGGAAGAGTCGGACAACATATTACTTCCACCCACATACGTCTCGCAAAATGGACACAACAAGAAAATTCGAGGAATTGGAGCCTACACAGAGGCTTATCGGTAACCAATCTTCTCACCAGCCGGTCGTGAATGGAAGAGGGGATCAGTTAGGGGCACCAAAAGTACCCTCCGCCACTTAACGTCAGGTGGCTTGGGCCATATTAAGTAGATGTAGATAAACACTGGCCTGATGCAGCTCTCAATGCTTCTGTATCTCGCGTAAGTGTCTTCATGTCTGCATTGGTACTGTGAAATCACACCCTCAAGTCATACAGATAAAGCAGTCGACGGTAAAGATTAATTCAGAAACGTCAGTAATTAACGAATGGAAAATTTGTGCGTAATTTGTATGTGCAATGAGGCCGAGGTAGGAAATGATACGAAACTGAAGAAGTATTTCTCCCTGATTTTTGCGACTCTACGTTACGGACCGGATATGAGATCTTTACACTGACTTTAAATTTGCCAGTTCGTCTTACGACGTTACCTCCGAGTTCGCTGTCTCCGTGCACTGGACGACTCGATTCACCAGCTCCGCCATTTCCCATTTAACTGAACATCGGTCGCTTGAGTCTGTTGTCGGGTATAAGTGGACTACACCAGCGTAGAAATGAGAGCGAGTACACGAGTTAACAAGTACACTATCCCGTCAAATCCACACATTAATATGACCACCTGACAAGAGAATGAATAACCATCTTTTTCCGCGCGCACTGCTGCAAGACGTGCAGGAAGAGAGCCAGTGAGTTTCTGGAAAGTACCGACACGGATATGGAGCCATGCCAACTCCATCCGGTGTCCAGTTGTCCTAGGATTCTTCTGTATTGAGGACCCATGGCGCGAATAGCCCGATCGAAGTTGTCCGACAGATTGACGACTGGGTTTAGATCCAGAGAGTTTGGTATCTATGCTGGTGCGGCAAACTGATCAAAGTTCTCTTCGAACCAGGCACTTGCACCATGAGGTGTACGACACGTTGCGTTGTCCTGCTCGTAGATGTCATTGTGTGGAGCAAAAAGCAGACAGCAAACAGAGGTGGACATGATCCCCAAGGATAGATGCGCACTTCTGTTGATCCACTGTACCTTCCAGAATGACGATATCAGTCTCGGAATACCACGAAAACATTCTCCAGAACATAACACTCCCTCCTCCGGCCTGCGTCCTTTGCTTTCAGATGATTCACGTTGTACATACCAACAGCTGCGTGTACGATGGAGCATAAATCGTGATTCATCTGAAAAGGTCACCTGTTGCCACTCAATGGACGTCCAGCTACGATACTGTCGTGCTAATTCCAGCCTTCGTCTCTGATGAACACCAGTCAGCATGGCTACGTGAACCAGGCACCTGCTGCAGCGTCCCATAAGCAGCAACGTTCGCTCAACGATCATTGAGGAAACGCTGTTAACGGCCCCTCGGCTCATATTGGAGGTCAGTTACTCGACAGTTGAACATCATTCACCTGTACACAGCTCCGCAGCTCTCGTTGACCACTGTCATTTATGGCCTGTGGTGCACCTCAGTAGTCTCGGTGCCAATTTTGAGTAGTGCCATTTTGCCACTCAGGGTCTAGTTTGACCAAGGCGGCAATAAAATACTTTACAAACTTGGCCGTTTCGGAAATGTGTTAACCTTGACCCAAACGCCAATGATAATGCCCTCTTGGAGGTCAGAAAAATCTTACCCTTTCACAGTTAAGGCAACGACAGCAGTATTTGCGTATGCCCCCGGCACGCTTTATAAACTCTCTATATTAGCGCTGCAACCTGCCGTCTGTGAGTGGAACTGCACGTTGACGTCGAATGTAGCCGTTCAGACATTAGTATAGCTGTACCGTGTAAATTGGAGTACGATGTTCACAATCCGTAAAAGTTTGGGGTTAAAGTACGGGGACAAACGAATAGTTTACAACTGTAAAGGTGAGAGAAACAAAAGTGGAAGGCTAAGAAAGACAAGTTCATCTTAGGGAGGTTAAGGCAGAGTCGCAGCGTAGCACCACTGTTGTTAAATTTTAACTCTTAATTTCGGAGACGCTTGAGTACAGAAGCGAATGCGCAGCAGCTGGGAATGGAAAGCATGTGGGTTAAGTGCAAATAAAGCAAAGACGAAGACGACGAAGAGTAGCAGTAAATAGACTAACGACCTGCTTAACATCAAAATTGGTAATGACACAGCAGTGAAAAAGATTTCTTGTATCTAAGAAGATAAATTACGTAGGTTTGCTCGATCAAAGTGCCTATTAGAAGTAGACTGCCACCGGAGATGAAAGCTTTTTTCGTTAAAACAAACCAGGTATCAGATATTAATTTGAAATTCGGAGAAAGCTTATCTATGGAGCCAGCATTGTGTGGAGGTGGAACCTAGAGTCTCAGAAATTCGAGGAGGAAGGTACCTGAAATGATTTGAGAAGAGATGCTATCGAAGAATGTTAAACACATTTAAGTCGTCAGATAAACTATGAAATTAAGATTTACTTTGAAGAATAGTTGAGAAAAGAAGTCGATGAAAGATCTTTACGAAAAGAAGAGACAGGTTAGGGAAATCTAGGAATAGTTTATTTGGTGTGGGAAGGAGCTGTACACGTGATCAACAACAGGGGCAGAACAAGACTAAAATACTCAGTGGAGATTTCACAGAATGTTGAGTTTACTGGTCACAAAGGGGTGAAACGGCTGGCAGCAGATAGGTAGAGGTGGATGTTAGAACCAAGCCGGTCGAACTACACCTAAAATTTATGTACGTTGTAAATATATTTATGCTGTTCTAGACACCTTTTCTTGCTGTTTATATTCCATATATTATAACCTCTTCCCTTCTAGAGTGGTCAGTTATTTTGCTGCCCAAACAACAAAGTTAATCAACAATTTTTAGTGTCTCACTTGCTAACTTAATTCACCATATCACGTTAAAAATAAACGACATCCCTCGTTATTACTGTGCGCCTCTCACTGAGATCTGCAAACAGGTATGAAGTTTGACAGATAAGAAGCTGAAAAAGTGATAAATATGCGGCTCCAAAAAGTGATAAATACCTTGGCACTGAATATATTGGCAACAAACCAGACATTCATACAAAACAAGAACAGATGACACGCTTCAGTTGTGTCAAGGATTTTACTTAAGCTACTAACGCACAGTCGCCCTTCGATACAAACTCTGTTCCCCTTCTACAAAGCGTACTTGTCAAGTAAATCTCGAATAATGGTCGAGCGACGTGGCACAGTCGTAAGACAAAGCATTCGTGATCAAGGGGACGGGGATTAAAAATAGATGGTTCAAATGGCTCTAAGAACTATGGGACTTAACATCTGAGGTCATCAGTCCCCTAGACTTAGAACTAGTTAAACTTAACTAACCTACGAACATCACACATCAATGCTCAAGGCAGGATTCGAACCTGCGACCGTAGCAGGCACGCGATTCCGGACTGAAGCGCCTAGAACCGCTCGGCCACAGCGGCTGTCGTGTATTAAAATATTCGTCGTGCCACCCAAGAGCAGAGTTTACTTGGTTCAGTTAAATCGCTTAAGGTAAATGCTGATGTGGATCGTTTGAAAGGACACGGCCGGTTTCCTTCCTTAATCTTCCCCATTTGGGTATGTCTCCCCCTCTAATGAACTAGTCATCGTCGCAACATTAAATCATAATCTTCCTTGCATCGTCTACGAATAATGAACTCTTCGATACGTAACTGCCACTTCTGTAGACGAAGCAGTCAAACAGCTCTTCTCTGACTGATACGTGTCTGCAGAAAAACCGTGTCGGATTTTTGAGTTCTGCTAAGTAATGATTATCAGTGATGGAACAGGCCATGAGTTTACAGACGGTCCAGTGCGCGCAGTATTGTACCCGTTGGACGGTATAAACCGGCAGTACAGCCGTGGACTGTACGATCAACAAATACCCTGCGAGAAACTCAAGAATCATGTCACATGCTTTCACGGATGGAGATATATCGCAGCATGAAGAAATTCGACAAGCTGCGACATCGCAGATGCCGTTTGCTGAGAGTTTTTTTATTTCTGAAGAGATGCAGAGCTGAACATGGAGGACCGAATTTTACTAAAGCGACGCATCACATCGATTCAGCGACAGCCAAGAGAATCAAGAAGTGTGCCAGCCTGCTCTCGGTAGCTGAGTAGTTACATTTATTTGCTGCAGCCTGATTACAACTGCTAGGAACCATTCTAAGTACATTGATTTTGCAACTGGTCAATCATTTTATTTCGTGGATCTGGCACTCAATTGATTACGATATCTGGGTAGCTGCCGATCCCACACATAGGAAGGCTTCATTCAGTACGTAAAAAGATCAAAAAATGTAAATCTCCTTAGCAGTCCCTCACTGCTGACCCCGCACAAGACCTTCATCAGTCTACCATGCAGCTGAGTGACAATGCGATTACAGTTCTGGAGAGGAGTTTGACGCTTGCTGGCACTACTAAAGTCACGCTGGTCGCGGTCGTCGGCAGCGCAGCTCAACAGGTTGCAGCGCGACAACCGACTGATGCAGCTGCAGAAGTACGTCGTGAAACTTGTCGCACTGTGACGAAAACAAAGCTTACGAAGTTATACTTTAGCAGCAGGGAAAGAGGGAGGGGTATTCGGGACTGGAGACAGTGCCCAATGATTGTTGTCTGGCCTGCTGAAAAAGGCAGCTTCTGTTATTCTACTAAGCTGAGATGGTGCAAAGTGTGCTAGATGGTAACTCTAACTCTTACAGGAAGATCAACGTTGACCCCACGAAGAAGCTGGAGCACAAAACCAGAGCTCTTCTCAAATGGTTCAAATGGCCCTAAGCACTATGGGACTTAACATCTAAGGTCATCAGTCCTCTAGACTTAGAGCTACTTAAAGCTAACTAACCTAAGGACATCACACACATCCATGCCCGAGGCAGGATTCGAACCTGCGACCGTAGAAGCTGCTTGGTTCTGGACTGAAGTGCCTAGAACCGCTCGGTCATATCGGCCGCCTATTCTCGAGGACTCGAATTTACCAGAGGAGGCCATCAAGAAATTGATACCACCAAGATTTTATGCAAAAAAAATGGGAGGTCCACAAAAATGAGATACCATTACGTCCCATTGTCAGCAACATGAGGACTCCTACACTGATGGCAAAACCCCTGACAGAAATACTAAGCCCTACTTTTTCCGTTATGCAGACGACACATTCGTCAGCTGGCCCCATGTAAGTTAAAAATGTTCAAATGTGTGTGAAACCTTATAGGACTTAACTGCTAAGGTCATCAGTCCCTAAGCTTACATACTACTTAATCTAAATTATCCTAAGGACAAACACACACACACATGCCCGAGGGAGGACTAGAACCTCCGCCGGGAACAGCCGCACAGTCCATGACTGCAGCGCCCATGTAAAGCACAAATTCCTTGACTTTCTTGTCGATATGATCACCCTACATCCCGACATCAAATTCATTATCGAGAACGAAGTAGAAGGAAGACTACAATTCCTGAACGTCATGATCGAGAGGAGAGCAGAAGCACCCTGGACAACGATGTGTATCGGACGAAAACATACATGAACTGTATTTGCAGGCAGATAGATGCCGCCATTCTGCGCAGGGGAATGGGGTACTAAAAACACTAGTACCCAGGATGCACACTATCTCAAATGCAGAGAGTCTGCACTAGGAACTGAAACAGTTCACAACTTTGTTCCGAACAAACGTTTTCTCAGAATGGCACGCTGTCCGCCACACCTTTTCAGCACAATCCGTGGAGACGGAGGAAGTGGTGGCCACTGCCTTTGTACCACATCACTATCCGAAAACTGAAAAAAGCACCTAGTAAAAACTGACTTTTGCCTACCACATAAAACATGCGGGTTATTGGGGAGCATTAAAGACGACCTCAGGTTGAGGAGGACCGTATTATAGAAGACTCCGTGCCATTGAGCCAGACTTAAACAAACACTTCTCACCATCTAAGATTGATGCCGAGAACACCAGCGGCACACTCGACTAATGTATCTCAACAAGTCGTCCCCCGGAGCAGCTTGGGTCTAAATAAGAAGACACTCAGCAAACACAACGTTTCGGCGGCCGAGGCAGACGGAGTAATTACACCTACGCTATGAGCAACGCCGACACGATCGTTTCCGTCGCCACTGACGCGCACCCTCAGCTTATGGGAGGAGGTGATAAAAGTCAACCCCGGGCTCCCTTGAGCTCAGTTCATTAGCGCGCCCGACGAGGGTGACGTGTCCGAACGCTGAAGTATTGTTCCCTTTTAAGGGCCGGCAGTACACTTTAGACTGTTACGTCGGATGAAACTGAAGAACCACAATGTTTGTCAGTGGCATTC
The DNA here is from genome assembly GCF_023864275.1 of Schistocerca cancellata. Lineage (NCBI taxonomy): Eukaryota > Metazoa > Arthropoda > Insecta > Orthoptera > Acrididae > Schistocerca > Schistocerca cancellata. The sequence goes on from NC_064627.1 coordinate 474,700,923, forward strand.
ACAGTAAGCGAAAGTCGACCAGCAGAAAGAATCATTTTGCTAACAGTTTTCCATACAATTCGGAACGACTGATTAACTACGATGTTACCTGCAGACATGGTTACCTGCTAAACCGATGCCAACACATAACGTTCTGTAATGGAAAACATCACAGGTTATTAGTGTAGTGGTATGAGCGCTAGATGGTATTTTTCGGATAATAGGTAGATCTGGCTAGTTAGTAAACGATATCAACTTATTGTCAGTGACAACAGAACCTACTAGGAAGGCTCTTGGAGTGATCAGTTTTCTGGTTTGATACGTCCCACCACAAATCCCTCTCTTGTGTCAACTTCTTCATCTTAGAGTAGGACTACCACCCTACCCCGTCAATTACATGTTTGCGGTATTCCAGTCTAGTAGAAAAAGTGAAAGAATAAAAAAAGCTTTGATGTGGGGAGTTAATTCTATTGTTAATTGTCGAATAACAAATGAAGTAAAAAGAATTGTCGAATAACAAATGAAGTAACAAGGAATGGTCCAATCCGTCATTTCGAAACCTACCCTGAAATTTTTCGTGAGGGTAGAAAGCACTATTGGAATTGCACTGTCAGTCTTTTAGCTGCTATGGCGTAATGCAAGTATGTTTTTAAAAATGTTAAGTTACTCACTTTGCCGCACGAATAACCGGATATAATAGCGGTTTGTGTAGCTCTTCATGCCTAGCGCTCAAATCAGTGAATAAGCAGGCGTAGCCGTGACAAGAGGACGTAGCGCTGCAAAGCGTGAACTCTAATGTGCACACACGTCCGTTTTAAGCACTTACACCGTGCCAAAAATAAATCACATCATTATGTTTTTGAATAACTTGCGGTTCATACGGACAGATAAACTATTGCAGATGTAATTGTTACACAAGCGACTAGCAAAGAAAAAAAAATCAGGGCAATGTATTTCCAACAATTAGGACTTCAATTTGTTGACATTATCAGAACTATAATTTGTTGACATTCAATATTTTAGAACAACATATTGTGCTGCGTACCAGACACTCCTGATAAAATTCGTAAAATGTGATGATGCAAACTGACAAAACAGAAATGAAGTTCAACAATACTGTTCCGTTGATTAACGTGAAACGGCAAAGAGCTTTCTGAAAGTATATTTTCCGACAATCATCTGAAAAATGCTTTACACTGATGGAAATTGTTTTTAACGAGAAGCTGACTCACACTATTAGTTCCAGGTGAAACGCGAATTGCATTAACAGCCTCTTCGTAGTCCTCCTAAAGGAAGTGGTGTTGTTACGTCCAGGCCAAGAGTCCAACGAAAACAATGAATTATTCTATGCAAATGACAAGAAGACGTCTCTTGTGTAACACTGAAAATTACTCTCTCACAGTTCCCCAGATTTGGCAAGTAAGCAACTCTCTTTTTAAAAAAAAAAAAAACAAAAAGAGAATTTGTCCTAATTTGACTTGGCGTACCTGGAGACGGAGATACAGTTGCGGTAACACTAATCCACTGGTACTTATCAAGGGTGTAGTTGGATACGACTCTGTCATAGGTTTCATCAGCTGCAAAAACGCTCGAGATTATAAATTACGGGTGGCACGAAACCTGACTAATCGACTTCACATGCAGCTTTTATGCGATAAGAAGGTGCTTCATCTACACGTCAGCTACGAATTTCTCTTTGGTATTACCTAATAATAACACCTCCTCTACACGATTACTGGAGGCAAACTTCTAATTTTGCGACCTCCTTCTTCGTATAATTTCCTGCATCTGTTTAATCAAACAGAAGATGTCTGTAAATCGGTAATGTTCATCTCACTTGTAATTAAGATTGCCCATTCTCTTAGACCTCTCTCAGTAACAGTACATTGAGTCTCATGAGCAATTGTAAATCATTCGATAAGTTCTTCTTTAACATTTTTGCAATTTTCATTTTGGCATATATTTTACACTTTTTGTAAATGTTTCTTTCATTTATACAGTTCACGCTCAGATTTTACGAAACGAAACAGGCTTTACAAACTGACTAAGTATAAGGCTTTATCTCCTCCTGCCTTTAACCAAAACAATTTCAGACCTTCCTTTGTCATTGAAACCTATTGTTGTACATGTTTTCCGCGGGCTTGGAAAGTAGTCTATTTTTGCTATGGACTTTAATTAGCATATTAATCATCGTTTGAACCACAATTCTGACGAAATGTCGACACCATTGTAATGAATGTTCAAGAAATTAACTGAAAATGACACATATGTACCGTAGGTCTTCAGGAGAAGTAGGTGATTTTCATTGACTACCACATTATTCATGTTTTATCTTTGCAAGGATCAATACATTAAGTGGTTTCCACATTACTGTGAAACTCTGAAACCTGGACAAGGACAGATGTTATTATGTTATTAGCAAGCTTATGACAAGAAGTCGCGAAGAAAATTAATTCAGTTTTATCTCCATCGTTAACAATTAGCGATACTGCAAAGGCTATGGCTAATTATTACGCACATTAAGTGAGATCCAAATTCGAGTGACTAGTAACCGTGACCAACTGTATCAGAGAAACTATCAACGCGAATTAAAATTCACCTTACAAATCACGATCGCGTTGTGCTGTGTTATCTTTTGCCGGTGTGCCGTCAACAAAGGGCATGTGGCCGCCGTGTTCTGTATGTGGTGTCTGCTACAACTACGGCAGAGGTGCACATGTCTCTAGCAGCCTGACGAGCTACGAATTTGGCAAATTACAACTATTTTATAAAAAATACTTGCATCATGTCTTTGCGGCTAATTTCGTGGCATTGGTTTTCTTTATGTTCTTCCTGTACAAAAAAATTCAAGATCGGTCTCGACATGTGGAATTGGACAGTTTCCTTGTGTCTGCATCAAGATAGATCCACAAAGCTTACATAAATTACCCTTTTGACTAGTCTGTACAGTAACGGACCATCATCTTTCGACTTCGCTGGCATCTCTGCCATTTCTGCATGCACATGATACTCCGCAATCTACCGAACTGCGTGACGCGGATGGTACTTCTGATAATAATAACTGACTCCCCCTTTCCTGTTCCACTCGCGAATGGTGTGTAGGATGAATGATTATCGGTAAGCCTCTGCGCTACTTTCTCGTCGTGGTCATTTCGTGAGACGTATATGGGAGGAAGAAATTTGTTGTCAGGCTCTTACCGGACAGTATTCACTTGAAGTTTCAACAGTACACCACTCTTTGATGCACAAAACCCCTCTCGTGACGTCTGACACTCGAGTTTATTGAGCATCTGCGTAAGGCTCTCGTGCCGTCAATACGAACCCTTGACCAAACACGCCGCTCTTCGTTGTATCCTCTGTATCTCTTCTATCAGTCCTACCTGGCAAGTATTGTTGAAAAATACTCAAGGACCAGCGGAACAAGAGTCTTGTAAGCCGGTTCCTTCGTGGATGAATTACATTTCCTTAAGTTTCTTCCAATGAAACACAGTCGGGCATCTGCTTTTTCTATCATTTGATTTTTGGGGTCGCTGAAGACAGTTATTACTGGGTATTTTGCTGTACATACTGTTTCCAGTAGTTTCTCATCGATACTGTACCTGTACAATATTAGATATCTTTCCGAACCTATGCTCAATATGTTACATTTATTTACGTTCAACTGCCAGGGCCTACACCATTCATCAGTCCTCCGCAGGTCATTCTGCAAATCGCTACTGTCTTCTGGCGTTGCTACTTCTTTTATACACAACTCTATCATCTGCTGACAGTCTTCAATAGTTTCCGCCGCTTTCTTCTAGATTATATATATATTGTAGACAGTAACGGTATTATCACACTTCCTTTGGGTATTGCGGAAATTATCACTACATAGCCGATTTTGTTTCGCTAACAGCGACGTGTTGAGTTCTGTCTGTAAAGAACAACAATCTCAGCTATACCTAGAGCGAATCACACTGTATGTTCCCGTTTTTGTGACTTTTGTTCAAAAGTCCTATCACTACAGATTCACCACAACAGTAATCTCTGCGCAGCACTTCAAAACGCGGGTCTTCGATTCCTTCCATGCCCCCATGCCTCTGCTGTTGTTACTGAGCACGTAATTCTGACCACGTCTTATGTATAGAAACAATTAATTTTGACCTATATCAGTCAGTCTGAAGTTACAAGTTTTGTTTCGTGGTCATACGAGTGACGATCTTTCAGACTCGATGAAGACCTACAGGAAACCTTAAAGACTTTTCCAGTCGCATCCACGCTGTGTCCCCTAGGCCACAACCGATGACATCACCATTTGGACTAGAGTGCTGCAACGCTCCATGTTTGACCGGTCACGGCTCGCCTGTTGACGTGGGGACCGAGCCGCTCGTGTCCGGCCCCATACGACTCGGCTCGGTCACGTACTCGCGCCATGTCTGATGTCCGGATTCCGGACACGCGGATAACCGAGCATGACCAGTCACCGCTGACGTCTCACCTCGCCTAGCCCCGGCTCGCAGCACCGTACTTTACTGTACAAATCCCACGCCCCTCTCTCTCTCTATTTCTGTCTCTCTCTCTCTCTCTCTCTTTCTTTTAATACAAAAGTAACGTTTCCAAGAACGGGTACGTTACACAGCTAAATTCATAGAGCACTTTCTTTTATAATATTTACTCCCGTCTTCCTAACGTCCGGGAATTTTGTTGTAAATAAAACATTGATCAGAAGAGACCAATCTGTGTTAATGTAATGAGATGTGTCAAATAGTGCACCTGATTATGCGAATCAGTCCACATATCAACTATCGCAGCACATGTTTTATTAATAACGTCCGCAATAACAGAAGGCATTTTACTGTTTCGTATTGCATCAGTTTGTTCTTTGACATGTCTGCTTATAGTAGAGGGATGTGGCATGACATCTGCCACGTTAACTTTTCCATAATGCGCACCTAGATGTATTAATTCTTGGCCTAGTTCTCTGAAACCTTCACCGCAAACAGCATTAAAAGGTCTCATATCTTTAGCACACATTGCAACACACTTTGCTGTAATACTATTTTTTATTACTGCCGGTATTCCTGAAGGAGCTGTATCTTTGTGAGGTTTCTTGCAACTGTGTTTCTTTAAAAGAGTGGTTCCCGATTGGAAACACAATAATGTGGAGCAGTTTATGCACGATACGTATCCAGTAGACGCACTCTTTTCGTCTACAACCACCAAAAATATTCTCCGTACTTGGCTTTTTAGACCTTCCCGTCTCTTCAAAGTGTAAACATTGATTTCAATCTTACGTCTTACTGCACTGGTTTCCTCGCACTGCATGATTGTAGAGAGAGAGAGACACACACCACAAATGAGAAGCCCGTACTGGCTGCAGTCTCACACGGATAATGGCACGTGTAATGTGTTTGAAGTTGCGTGCTACGTATTCGGTCACGGCTTCTATGCTCGGTCACAAGCCCTAGTGCGGGCAGCCTATCTAGTTAGGGTGTGTTCGCCCCATCTCGTATTTTGTGCTCGCTTACTCGGTCATGCAGGACTCTAATTTGGACCGAGCGACGTCGCACAGTGGTTAACACACTGGACTAGCGTTCAAGAGGATGTCATTTCTAATATGCATGCGGGATCCGTATTTAGGTTTTCCGTGATTTCCCTAAAACGCTCCAGTGAAATGGGCACTGTCGATTTCCTTCTCTATCCTCGAAACAATCCGACCTTATGCTAGGTCTCTAATGACATCCATGACGACAGGACATTAAACCCTAATGTTTCTTCCTTCCTCTCTTGCTTCATCCTTTCAACAGTCAGTACTACATTGGACACAGATAGGTCGAATGTCCATCCACAAAGATCTCTGCTGCTGTTTCTTCAATAAGTGCTACTGCCTTTCCGCGCTTCATGGGTCATTTCACAACATACGGAAGGCTACGGTGCACTACATGTTCAAGACCTTGTGTTCCTACACAAGGGACTGTTAGGGAATGTTGCAACAGAGATAACATCTAACACTGTGCCTGTTGGTCTACTATCAATTCCAACGGTGAAGATGCCGCACATTACTGCGAAAACGATCTGGACGCTCACTGGTTCACACGCAGCCTCCTTTTGATCCTTCAGACAGTGTCGCTCAGTGTGTTAGATCTGTCTAGTTACTCTAATGGTATCAGTATATTGACAATAGGTAAGGAACCTACCAACCAGGGTCTCCGCGATCATAGTAACCCATAATGGACCAAATTTTAATTTATCTTCGTTTCCAATTTTTGTGCTGACTATGGAATTTCGCTCCTACTCAGTCCGTAGTTCCAACTGAAATCGGACGGTTCGAAATAAACTTTCAAGTAACAAATAAAGAAATCTTTTGGCCAAGCTTCAATCTACGCATGACTTTGAGCACAAAAGATCTCACAGAGGTGCTCCACAGGTGTCTCCTGCAGATTCGCGCTGTATCTGCATCAGCCATCACTGTCAGTGAGTGGCCACAGGCGGGCGTTCTACTATCAGTATGTACCATCCAGCGGCTGGTGTCCTTTCACCGTGACGACTAACGCTCACGAGAGACTGGTGTACCATTCACCACATCGGCCCTCTCAGCCAATTCGCTTCTGGGCATTGTGGAATGCAGACGAGCACTCCCACGCTATGGCTCGAGAATTGTTTACATCTTGTGCTCTTGTTGCTGCCTCCCGAAGTGAAACATATGGCTATGTTAAGTACAGTGGAAACGTCCATTTCACCACAACGTTTATTTTGAAAGGAATAATACGTCCATTAACGATGTGGGATATTTTGGTGATCAAAGTGATAATACTGCATGAATGTAGTTGTGAAACGAACGAATTATCATTCTCTGCGAAAGATCAGTACATAATACATTACAATCGGTGGAAGTAAAGTCAACTTCTGAAGATGCAACAGAAAATTTGTTCTAAGACCAGATCGGTACTCAGACTTATTGCCCTACAATTTTCCTTCTACAGTATGATTCGTGAGAATAAAGATTTTTCTTTGGAAAACAAATTTAATTTTTCGCAAATATACAAATGGTTCAAATGGCTCTGAGAACTATGGGACTTAACTGCTGAGGTCATCAGTCCCCTAGAACTTACAACTACTTAAACCTAACTAACCTAAGGGCATCACACACATCCATGCCCGAGGCAGGATTCGAACCTGCGACCGTAGCGGTCGCGCGGTTCAAGACCGTATCGCCTAGAACCGCTCGGCCACCCCGGCCGGCGCAAATATACACTTCTAGATCGCAAAATAAAATTTAAAATACCAAATTCGACATTTTCAAATCGAAGCATTCGATCATTTGAAATTCGCAAATGTTTTGTCCACATTTTATTAGATATACTAGTATTAAAGGTTTCGATTCTAATGAGTCATCATCAGCAGTAAAGATCCAGAAGCTCGTTACAATAGTAACATCTAAAGTCACAATAAAACACTCATTTTGCTCACTTCAAATCGAAAATGGTTAACTATAATCTACCTAGTAAAAGCCCTCAGAAGATTTGCGAGCAAAAGAGAAAATTTGAATGTGGTAGTTATGGCCACTAGTTTCGATAGCATTAGCTTTATCTGTTCGACAAAAATGAATAATACCAGTTAACTGTGGCGAGCAATTTACATGTGACATGAACCATTAAACATTAAAAGCAGTTGTACATGCACCTTTATAATTGTCATAGTTTAAAAGGTACCAAGTAAATTTCAGGTCTACAAAAAAGCATCATAAGCGTAATTTGACGTATCTTGCATGAAAACCTAAAAGAAACAAGCGATAAGGACGAACATTAGCTACAAGTCAATGCCGTCTGCCTGTTCGGCACCGGAGTGTGGATTCCTACCTTTGCAGGCAAAGGGCTGCCAATGGCACAATCTAAGAGACCTTCGTAGCTTCCTGATTTTGTTGGACACATTTGACGACACTGATTTCGCAATTACGTTGGACATGGGAGATCGTATCTACATTTTATCATAATTTTGGACAGTTACTATAACATTAAAATATTTACAGTTTTGGCACTTAGAAAAACTCAAAATTCTGAGAATTCAACTCTTAAGAGGATAGGAAGCTGGAAAATTTTGAGTACATAAATGTTTAGTAGTGTGTGGAGAAGATCATCGAGACTTAAAAGTTTTTGTTAAGCTTATTTTGAACCTTAAAAGACTTCAGTGAGTAGTATAGCCTTAGTGTATTACCTAAAGCAAAATTTTTATTATTCTCGCGATTAAGTGAGCTTTGAATAAGGGGGAGTTCCAGCTACGAGTTCGGTCGGTTTGGACTATCATATGAATTTTTCGATGTATTAGCTCAGTTTTAGAAACTTTATCTTTGCACTTCCATGAATTTGAACATGCAATTATCAGCGACCACTCTCCAATTTATCGTACTTGGCAGGACGCGGTCGGCGATTATTTCGAGTAATGAACAGACAGATAACCTACATACTGTGTTTCGCATCATTTATTTGCATATACATAGGTTTCATTATTAAATGCTGCAAAGATAATTAACTGCAGTTTATTACAGGGACGCATTTCTGAAGTGCATGGTTTCCCATAAACTGACAACGAGCAACGGTACACCACATTATCACGCTATCCGATAGGCAGGTCGCCAATTAAAAGTTTGACCGCAATTAATTGTTTTACGACAGTTAATAGTTTATCGGTTAGTTAATTCAAGCCCGTAGGAGCGTGGTAATTGGAATTTGTGGTAGTGGCTACAGAACCTCACCAGATATGTCTGTTGTAACATGTAAACTATACCGCAATATTTCAAAAGAACTGAGATCTGAAGAAACTGCATTAACCTTGGCCCTTGCTACACTCTATATTTACCATTGTTACGAAGGCAATACCTGAAACATACTGAAAGGAGGATATAAGATGAATATCAACAAAAGGAAAAGTAGGATAAGGGAACGTAGTCGAATTAAATCAGATGATGCTGAGGGAATTAGATTAGGAAATGACACTTAAAGTAGTAGATAAATTTTGCTACTTGGGGGGCAAAATAACTGATGATGGTCGAAGCAGAGAGGATATAAAATGTAGACTGGCTATGGCAAGGAAAGCGTTTCTAAAGAAGAGAAATTTGTTAACATCGAGTATAGACTTAGGTGCCAGGAAGTCTTTTCTGAAAGTATCTGTATGGAGTGTAGCCACGTACGGAAGTAAAACATGGACGATAAATAGTTTGGACAAGAAGAGAATAGAAACTTTCGAAATATGGTGCTACAGAAGAATGCTGAAGATTAGATGGGTAGATCACGTAACTAATAAGGAGGTACTGAACAGAATTGGGGAGAAGAGGAATTTGAGGCACAACTTGACCAGAAGAAGGGATTGGTTGGTAGGACATGTTCTGAGGCATCAAGCGATCACCAATTTAGTACTGGAGGGCAGCGTGGAGAGTAAAAATCGTAGAGGGAGAATACACTAAACAGATCCAGAAGGATGTAGGGTGCAGGGTGCAGTAAGTACTGGGAGATGAAGAAGCTTGCACAGGATAGAGTAGCGCGGAGAGCTGCACCAAACCGACCTCTGGACTGAAGACCACAACAACAGTTTTAAACATTTAGGGAACTTGCGTTTTCTCTTGTACACTGCTCTAGAATATTAATATTTTAGTTAGGAAGCTTGGCAATATATATTTTTTTTTATATTGAAGAATGCTAACAGAAAATTTCATCTTCATTATTGTGTCATGTGCCCCCAGATAATATTCTTTTCTTATATCACATACCGTTTCAGTATTAATGTTACTGACAGATTAAACTGTGTGCCGGATCGAGACTCGTACTCGGTCCCGGATTTCAGTTTCCTGTTATCCACTCATACACTTAGAGCATTTCCCATGCTCTCATAATAACTGTATCCACTACCTTTTCTAATACGATAAACAATGAATACAAAATAATATGGAAAATTCCATACTTTACATTCACCTTCCAAGAAAATGAACACAAAACTTGATATACCTTTTAAATATAGTTTTTTATGGTAACCATCCCCCTATGAACCATGCACCTAGCCGTTGGTGAGGAGGCTTGGGTGCCTCAGCGATACAGATAGCCATACCGTCGGTGCAACCACAACGAAGGGGTGCCTGTTGATAGGCCAGACAAACGAGTGGTTCCTAAAGAGGGGCAACAGCCTTTTCAGTAGTTGCAGGTGCAACAGTCTGGAGGATTGACTGATCTGGCCCTGTAACATTAACCAAAACGGCCTTGCTGTGCTAGAACTGCGAACGGCTGAAAGCAAGGGGAAACTACAACCTTAATTTTCCTCTTGGGTAAAATATTCCGGAGGTAAAATAATCCCCCAATCGGATCTCCGGGCGGGGACTACTCAGGTGTACGTCGTTATCGGTAGAAAGAAAACTGGCGTTCTACTGATCGGAGTGTGGAATGTCAGTTCCCTTAATCGGAAAGGTAGGTCAGGAAATTTAAAAAGGGAAATCGGTAGGTTAAACTTAGGTATAGGGGGAATTGGTGAAGTTTGGTGGCAAGAGGAACAAGACTTCTGGTCAGGTGAATACGGGGTGAAAAATACAAAATAAAATAGGGGTAATGCAGCAGTAGGTTTCATGATGATTAAAGAAATAGGAGTGCGGGTAAGCTACTACAGACAGCATAGTGAACGCATTATTTTAGCCAAGACAGAAACGAAGCCCACGCCTCCAACAGCAGTACAAGTTTACATGACAACTAGCTCTGCAGATGACGAAGAGATTGATGAAATGTATGATGAGACAACAGAAATTATTCAGATAGTGAAGGGAGACGAAAATTTAATAGTCACGGGTGACTGGAATTCGATAGTAGGAAAAGGAAGATGAGGAAACGTAGTAGGTGATTATGCAGTGGGGGTAAGAAATGAAAGAGGATGCCGTCTGGTAGAATTTTGCACAGAGCATAACTTAATCATAGCTAACACTTGCTTCAAGAATCATGAAAGAAGGCAGTATACATGGAAGAGGCCTGGAGATACTGGAAGGTTTCAGACAGATTATATAATGGTAAACTAGAGATTTAGCAACCAGGTTTTAAATTGTAAGATATTTCCAGGGGTAGATGTGGACTCTGACTACAATCTATTGGTTATGAACTGTAAGTTAAAACTGAAGAAACTGAAAAAGACGGGAATTTAAGGAGATGGGACCTGGATAAACTGACAGAACCAGAGGTTTTAGAGAGTTTCAGGGAGAGCATTAGGGAACGATTGACAGGAAAGGGGGGGGGGGGGGGGGAAGAAATTCGGTAGAAGAAGAATGGGTAGCTTCGAGTGCTTAAATAGTGAAGGGAGTGGAGAATCAAGTAGGTAAACTGACGAGGGCTAGCAGAAATCCTTGGGTAACAAAAGATTATTGAATTTAATTGATGGAAGGAGAAAATATAAAACAAATGGTTCAAATGGCTCTGAGCACTATGCGACTTAACTTCTGAGGTCATCAATCGCCTAGAACTTAGAACTAATTAAAGTTAACTAACCCAAGGTCATCACACACATCCATGCTCGAGGCAGGATGCGAACCTGCGACCGTAGCGGTCGCTCGGTTCCAGACTGTAGCGCCCAGAATCGCACGGCCACTCCGGCCGGCAGAAAATATAAAAATGAAGTAAATGAAGCGGGCAAAAAGTAATGCAAACGTCTCAAAAATGAGATCGACAGGAAGTGCAAAATGGCTAAGCAGGGTTGGCTAGAGGACAAATGTAAGGATGTAGAGGCATATCTCACTAGGCGTAAGAGAGATACTGCCTACGGGAAAATTAAAGAAACCATTGGAGAAAAGAGAACCACTTGTGCGAATATGAAGAGCTCAGATTTCACCCAGTTCTAAGCAAAGAAGAGAAAGGTGAAAGGTGGAAGGAGTATATAGAGGGTCCATACAAGGGCGATGTACTTATGGAAATAGCAGAGGATGTAGGTGAAGGTAAAATGGGATATGTTACACTCCGTGAAGCGTTTGACAGAGCACTGAAATACCTAAGTCGAAACAAGTCCCCGGGAGTAGACTACATTCCACTAGAACTACTGACAGCCTTGGGAGAGCCAGCCCTGACAAAACTCTACCATCCGATGAGCCAGATGTATGAGACAGGAGAAATACCTTCAGACTTCAAGTAGAATATAGTAATTCCAATCTGCAGGTGTTGACAGATGTGAAAATTACCGAACTATTTGTTTAATACGTCACGGCTGCAAAATACTAACTCGAATTCTTTACAGACGAATGGAAAAACTGGTAGGAGCCGACGTCGGGGAAGATCAGGATGGATTCCGTAGAAATGTTGGAACACGGTAGTCAATACTGACCCTACGACTCATCTTAGAAGATAGATTAAGGAAAGGCAAATACTATGTTTCTAGCATTTGTAGACTTAGAGAAAACTTTTGACTATGTTGACTGGAATACTCTCTTTCAAATTCTGAAGGTGGCAGGTGTAAAATACAGGGAGCGAAATGCTATTTATAATTTGTACGGAAACCAGATGGCAGTTATAATAGTCGAGGGGCATGAAAAGGAAGCATTGGTTGGGAAGAGAGTGAGACAGGGTTGTAGCCTATCCCCGATGTCATTAAATCTGTCTGTTGAGCAAGCAGTAATGTAAACAAAAGAATAATTTGCAGTAGGAATTAAAATCCATGGAGAAGAAATAAAAACTTTGAGGTTCGCCGATGACACTGTAATTTTGTCAGAGACGGCAAAGGACCTGGAAGAGCAGTTGAACGGTATGGACAGTGTCTTCAAAGGAGGATATAACATGAACATCAGCACAAGCAAGGATAATGGAATGTAGTCTAATAAGTTGGGTGATGCTGAGGGAATTAGATTAGGAAATGAGACACTTAAAGTAGTAGATGCGTTTTGCTATTTGTGGAGCAAAATAACTGATGATGGTCGAAGTAGAGAGGATATAAAATGTAGACTGCCAATGGCAAAGAAATAATTTCTGAAGAAGAAAAATTTGTTCACATCGAGTATAGATTTAAGTGTGAGGAAGTCGTTTCTGAAAGTATTTTTATGGAGTGTAGCCATGTATGGAAGTGAAACGTGGACGATGAATAGATAGGACAAGAAGAGAATGGAAGCTTTCTATATAGAATTATGGAGAAGAGAAATTTGTGGCACAACTTGACTAGAAGAAGGGATCAGTTGTTAGGACATGTTCTGAGGCATCAAGTGATCACCCGTTTAGTATTGGAGGGCAGCATGGAGTGTAAAAATCGTAGGGGAGACTAACAGATGAATATACTAAGCAGATTCAGAAGGATGTAGATTGCTGTAGGTAGAGATGAAGAAGCTTGCATAGGACAGAGTAGCATGCACAGCTGCATCAAACCAGTTTCTGGACTGAAGATCAAAACAAAAACAACATGGTAACCGTTAATAAGATATCATTTTGTTACATCAATTTATACACTCGAAATCAAATGTTTCACACACATTTATCGTCGGTTTTGTTACCATTCTACAGAAATCCGTAAGAGCGTTTTTTTTAATGTTTTAGAGTTACATAAAGACAAATATAAAAACAGATGCCTTTATTACCGACTCATAATCGCCCACTGTGTTTCATCGTTAGCGGCTATCATTTCGCAGTTTCTAACCGCATCTATTTCCTTACTGAACTGTGGAAATCTTTGAAAAAGTATGCGATACTAGGCAGTTAAGGTTACCAGAGAAAGTCACAGTAACCAAACATGCCGAGTAATCCACGAGGGTTAAGTTACAGAGCCCTTCCTTCTTAAGTCTAGAATTCGCTAATTATGTGTTTTATCTGTGACAATATTTTTACCGGCTTATGGAGGAATAGATGAAGAAAGTGATGGAGAAAAGAAGACAGCTGTCAATGAGGACTGACTGAACGACTACAAGACTTTCTCGACGACATCTGCCCCCTCTTTCCCAGTGCTGATACGGAAGGAAAGCTGTCAAGATTGTTGGGTGAACGTGAATGCCACCAAGATGGAGTTTATAAAACTCAATACTAGAGATGCAGGAAAGCTGAAACTGAGCGATGAGTGTGATGAAAAGATAAAAGAGTTCACATACCTTTGCAGTGTAGTTACTGAAGACGGAGGAGCAGGTGCCGATATCATATCAAGAATCCGAAAGGAGAACTTGGCTTTGAACAAACTGTATCAATAATTAAGAGAAACTTGCTTAACAACTGAATTACCAACATCTAGAACAAACATGAAAGCAGCGCTGTGACACAGACTATCTCTATTGTCACCAAGAGTTATCAACTCTTCCACAAAAGATGTCTTAAGAAAATTCTGAATATCTTTTGCCCAAATGTGATATTCAAGGAAGACGTTTGGAAGAGAATTAGAGAAGAGCCTATCGCCTTTCTATGGAGCTGGATCGGACATAGTCTCCAAAAAAGCTATAATGCTGTAGACAGAAAAGCTCTCTGCTGACACCTACAGATAAAACGAAACAAACGAAGCCCAAAGACATCATGGAGGAGGACAGTGCAGGAAGAGGTTAAGAAAAAGGGGAAAACATCTACAGAGTTGAAGATGCTAGCTCGAAATCGAGTGTTGTGGAGAAGTCTCGTCGAACACTAATGCTCTGCGTAAGAGCATCAGGACATAAGTTAAGTTTCCTAGTTATGATACACTCACAAGGCCTAGTACTTCAATGTTTACTCAATGAAATTATCACAACTTTGCAAATTTTCCATGTTGTAATAAAGTCACCTGACATTGTTCTTCACTGTTCCGTCAGTGAAGTTATCATAACTTTGCAAATCATTTACATTAAGTCACGTCAGTGTCGTTACATAGTAGTACACCGAAGAGCAAAGAAACTGGTATAGGCATGCGTATTCAAATACAGAGATATGTAAATAGGCAGAATATGGCGCTGCAGTCGGCAACGCCTATATATAACAAGTGTCTGGTGCAGTTGTTAGATGGGTTACTGCTGCTACAGTTATCAAGTATTAAGTGAGTTTGAACGTGGTGTTATAGGCGGCGCATGAGCGATGGGACAAAGCATCTTCGAGGTAGCGATGAAGTGGGGATTTTTCCGTACGACCATTTCACGGGTGTACCCTGAGTATCAGAAATCCGGTAAAACATCAAATATCCGACATCGCTGCGGCCGGGAAAAGATCCTGTAAGAATGAGGCCAACGACGACTGAAGAAAATCGTTCAACGTGACAGAAGTGCAACCCCTCCGCAAATTGCTGCACATTTCAATGTTGGACTCTCAATAAGTGTCAGCGTGCGAACCATTCAACGAAACATAATCGATATGGGCTTTTGGAGCCGATGGCCCACTTGTGTACCCATCGTGACTGCACGACACAAATCTTTACACATCGCTTGGGTCTGTCAACTCCGACATTAGAATTTTGATGACTGGAAACACGTTGCCTGGTGGGCCAAGTTTCGTTTCAAATTGTATCGCGCTGATGGACATGTAAGGGTATGGAGACAACCCCTTGAAGCCAAAGTCCCTACATGTCAGCATCGGACTGTTCAAGCTGGTCGAGGATCTGTAATGAGAGTGTGCAGGTGGAGTGATACGGGACCCCTGATAGACTAGATACGACTAGATACGACTCAGACAGGTGACACGTGTGTAAGCGTCCTGTCTGGCCACGTGCATCCATTCATGCTCTTTGTTTAATCCGACGGACTAGAGCAATACAAGCACGACAATGCGACACCCAAAACGTCCAGAACTTCTTCAGAAACGCTCTTCTAAATTTAAATACTTCAGCTGGCCACCAAACTCCCCAGATATGAGCATTATTGAGCATGTCTGGGATGCCTTGCAACGTGCTGTTTAGAAGAGATCTCCACCCCCTCATGCTCTTACGGATTTACGGTCAGCCCTGAAGGATTCACGGTATTAATTCCCTCCAGCACTGCTTCAGACCTTAGTCTAGCCAATACCACGTCGTGTTGCGGCACTTCTGCGTGCTAGCGGGGAATCCACACAATATTAGGCAGGTGTACCAGTTTCTTCAGTGTATATAAGCATATACAGGGTGTTACAAAAAGGTACGACCAAACTTTCAGGAAACATTCCTCACACACAAATAAAAAAAAGATGTTATGTGGACATGTGTCCGGAAACGCTTAATTTCCATGTTAGAGCTCATTTTAGTTTCGTCAGTATGTACTGTACTTCCTCGATTCACCGCCAGTTGGCCCAACTGAAGGGAGGTAATGTTGACTTCGGTGCTTGTGTTGACATGCGACTCATTGCTCTACAGTACCAGCATCAAGCACATCAGTACGTAGCATCAACAGATTAGTGTTCATCACGAACGTGGTTTTGCAGTCAGTGCAATGTTTACAAATGCGGAGTTGGCAGATGCCTATTTGATGTATGGATTAGCACGGGGCAATAGCCGTGGAGCGGTACGTTTGTATCTAGACAGATTTCCAGAACGAAGGTCTCCCGTCAGGAAGACGTTCGAAGCAAGTGATCGTAGTCTTGGGGAGCACGGAACATTCCAGGCTGTGACTCGCGACTGGGGTAGACCTAGAACAACGAGGACACCTGCAATGGACGAGGTAATTCTTCGTTCAGTTGACGATAACCCTAATGTCAGCGTCAGAGAAGTTGCTGCTGTACAAGATAACGTTGACCACGTCACTGTATGGAGAGTGCTACGGGAGAACCAGTTGTTTCCGTACCATGTACAGCGGGTACACTTCTGAGAATGGTTCATTCAACAATGTGTCAATCCTCATTTCAGTGCAAATGTACGGATGAGGCTTCATACTAACGTGATCAAATTGTAAATTTTCACAATCAACATGTGTGGGCTGACGAGAATCCGCACGCAATTGTGCAATCACGTCATCAACACAGATTTTCTGTGAACGTTTGGACAGACATTGTTGATGATGAATTGATTGGGCCTCATGTTCTTCCACCTACGCTCAATGGAGCGCGTTATCATGATTTCATACGGGATACTCTACCTGTGCTGCTAGAACATGTGCCTTTACAAGTACGACACAACATGTGGTTGATGTACGATGGAGCTCCTGCTCATTACAGTCCAAGTGTTCGTACGCTTCTCAACAACAGATTCGGTGACCGATGGATTGGTGGAGGCGGACCAATTCCATGGCCTCCACGCTCTCCTGACCTCAACCCTCTTCACTTTCATTTATGGGGGCATTTGAAAGCTCTTCTCTACGCAACCCCGGTACCAAATGTAGAGACTCTTTGTGCTCGTATTGTGCACGGCTGTGATACAATACGCCATTCTCCAAGGCTGCATCAGCGCATCAGGGATTCCATGCGACGGAGGGTGGATGCATGTATCCTCGCTAACGGAGGACATTTTGAACATATACTGTAACAAAGTGTTTGAAGTCACGTTGGTTCGTTCTGTTGCTGTGTGTTTCCATTCCATGATTAATGTGATTTGAAGAGAAGTAATAAAATGAGCTCTAACATGGAAAGTAAGCGTTTCCGGACACATGTGCACGTAACATATTTTCTTTCTTTGTGTGTGAGGAATGTTTCCTGAAAGTTTGGCCGTACCTTTTTGTAACACCCTGTATATCACCCGGCATTACCAAACTGGTGGAAAGGCACGTGGTTATATTAAATAAAAAATGTTTATTTATGTACGAGTATTGCGAATTTCACACATTTTTCCCACAGAGTGTACAACAGAGTAAAACAAAATACATTCTCATTTCAACATTAGTATTGGCACGTAAGAAATTTAAAGAACACCTTAGGGGTGGAAATTGATATAAAGGCTTAAAAGCGCACTTATGAATAGTTATCAGAATGTAGTAAATAGAGCGCAACTGCGACCTATTATTTAGCCGAATCTCCATTGTTCTTAACAACTGCGAAACTCCTCCTAGGTATTGATTGTACAGAGTATTAGGGGAGTGATCTGTTCTCTCGAGTTAAGGTCCACTCCATTCGGATTCCAGTTTTCAGCTCAGCCACTGTCTCAAACTCTTCTCCATTGCGATAAACACGTCGTGTTAGAATCCATCGTAGATTCTCCATGTGATATAAATCCGAAATTTTCGATGGCCGGCTCACACGTAAAATTCCTTTATCTCGAAGCCATGACTTCGTCTTGGGAGAACTGTGAATCACATTTTATCATCTTGGGATTGCAAATTACCATTGTCAGATGCCTCATACATAAGAACCAATTCATAGCCATCGGACCTCATTTTGGGGTGCAGCCATCCTATAGGCGTATCTTTAGAACAAAATGCTGCCGGAACATAATGCTGCTGCCACCGGCAAAGTTTCTGTTCATCCGCACGTGTTCTTCTGTGCGGAGAACACGGCAGTGACACTGAAAACCAACCGACCCATCCAAATTAAACTTCTCCTCATTACTGTTCCATTCTAAGGTACATGATAAAAGTTCAGTGCGGCCTCCCTACGCGCGTTGTTTAAGTGTGTCTTGTGGAGCCGTTTCTTGAACGCCAGATTCGCGTCTTGAGCCAGGATGTGTCTAATGCGACTGTAAGTGACTGGTAACTGGAAGTAAGCCACGATTTGAGAGGAATACAATCCGTTGACTTTTGCTTTATGCAGAATCAAAAGCGTATCTCATGATGACAATTTTCGTGTTCGGCCCATATTTGCCGATTTTGTCAATCTGTGCACTCAATCTGATAAAATTATCAATAACACAATTGGAACGCCTTAATTTCTTAGCAATCTTGCGATTATCCAGGCCCATTTCCTTGTACACCTTAATACTTCCTTGGTTTTCACCCGACAGAGGCTTTCCATGCGGCATTGTAACAAATGTTCAAATGGCTCTGAGCACTATGGGACTCAACTTCTGAGGTCATTAGTCCCCTAGGACTTAGAACTAGTTAAACCTAACTAACCTAAGGACATCACAAACATCCATGCCCGAGGCAGGATTCGAACCTGCGACCGTAGCGGTCTTGCGGTTCCAGACTGCAGCGCCTTTAACCGCACGGCCACTTCGGCCGGCAGCATTGTAACAATTACTGCCATATGACATTAGAAGGCAAAGCTCCAAAGTGTAACTGTAGCCGATTGTTAACATTCACCACTGTGAGAGCCATCTAGCGGACATGCCTTTATACCAACTTCCAACCGTTCCTACCCGAAAGACCACTTTTTTTTAATTTTTAAGTACGTGGCCTAATTTTAATGGTGAAATGAGAAGGTATTTCTTTTTGCTTTGTTGTAAACTCTGAGGGAAAAATGCGTGCAATACCAAATACGTAAAGAAACTTTTTTCTTTTAGTAAGAACCACGCTTCTTTCTATTAAATTCTACCACTCTATTACTAACGCACCTCTTACAGACTAGTCAGTTAGGCACAATCATTCATTTTTGTAATTTTATCAAAAAAGGAGTCATACCTCTCTATATAATGCCAGTCAAATTTTACTGCTTATCAGCTTCTGAACTTGTTCACTTTAGTATGTCGACTTATTTATACTTCAACATACTTTTTTCTAGTACTTTATAAAGGCTTCTTTTTAAGGCGAAGCGTCAACTTACTTCTGCAGCCGAAATCACACAGCGCACAGTGGTGTGAAAATTTCCTGATCGATGCGACGAAATTTATCATCTACGACCTTCAATAGGGGCAGGGAACCGTTGTCATTGCCACTTTTTCTTTTTACAGACTCTAAAATTTACAACTGTAAAGGCTTTTTATGTCTCGTATTTCCATTGTTTTGAAGTACTATCCTAATTGTGGTTAAGATCTGACGTACTTGTTGAGTTTAATTCGTCATTAAAGCATTATCCTTTAGCATTGTGGAAAGTAGGCGGGTTACGAGGCCAGTTCTGCGTTTTTAATTTTTAAGTGGAGTTTCGCTTTTCCCGTGAAAGAATGTAGTGTATGCATGGGCCAAGAATATTCTATATGATGATCTTCAATAAGTGCTGATCACAATGCGAAAATCTTAAAGCTACATTTTAATCAAATGGTTCAAATGGTTCTGAGCACTATGGGACTTAACATCTGAAGTCATCAGTCCCCTACAACTTAGAACTACTTAAACCTAACTAACCTAAGGACATCACACACATCCATGCCCGAGGCAGGATTCGAACCTGCGACCGTAGCGGTCGCGCGGTTCCAGAATGAAGCGCCTAGAACCGCTCGTCCACAACGGCCGGCTACATACTAATCATACAATAAATATGCTGTTAACACTTCCTTCACTGAGCTAACAATTTTTGTTTTACTTTCTCTTCGTGTAGATCTGCTGTCTGAAGGAAGTAGTCCTCCCTATTTTAGGTGTGATAGAAACCCTAATTTGGTAGGTAAGTTTCACCATTTTCGTGGAACTAATTTATCAATGGAAATTTCCGGCAGTTTAAAACTGTGCACTAGACAGAGACTGGAACCAGGATCTTTGTCTTTCAGTAGCGTCTCCCATGCCTCTACTCACACGTTTTTTATTACAGCTGTAATTTAGGTGTTGTCGTATCTCATTTTGTACTTAGAGTTATTTCACTCTCACGAAACGTTACTAATCAGAGACGCTAGTTAGTTAGGGAAGTCGTCAGGTTGGTATGATTCTGTATTTTCTTTCTTTTTCTTTCTTTTGGTTACGCCATAGTACCGCAGTGATCGCAGGGTGGGCGTGGTTACAACGGATTTGGCAATGTTAGTTTGTAGGGATGGCCGGATGCCCTTCCTGCCGCCAGGTGTGATTCTGTATTTTAAACCTTGCGAAATTAGTTTTGCGAAATGGCTTTAGTAGCCTAGAATTCAGTGACGTTACATGTAACTTGTGATCCTCTTAGAGTTACACATTTTGATTTGTTTAAATGCTGAATTCCCAATTTTCCAGCAAACAAGACCGAGTAGCACAAATATTTTAATTTTCTTCTCTGATGTTTAATAAAGCTCTAGTGAAAATGTTCGAGTGTGTTTGTAATCTTATGGGACTTAACTGCGAAGGTCATCAGTTCCTAAGCATACATACTACTGAACCTAAATTATCCTAAGGACAAACACACACACTCATGCCCGAGGGAGGAATCGAACCTCCGCAGGGACCAACCGCACAGTCCATGACTGCAGAACCTTAGAAGGTTGGGCTAATCCCGCGCGGCAAAGCTGTAGTGAATTGTTGTAAAACATACAGCACATAATCAGCCAATTTCTCCAACGCTCCTCATTCTAGCCCATCATATACAGTTCCTGTAATATTTGATCTTTACATGCCACTACATTTCCAGAATTTAAGTAGTCGTTACTATTTTGCATGAATCTCCATTGATCATTGACTTCTAGAAAATACGGAGTATTATTTTTTGCTTTGCTGACTCTGTGTGGCTTGAACGTACTTTAAGAACTAACTTATCAGTGCCATATTTCTGTTTTGCTGGTAATTCTGCTGTATCTTATTTTTATTTGTTTGCGATCGAGTGTCTTGAGTAAATTGTGTGACAACTAACACGACCTCCTTTATACCTCTGAGTGTACAGAATTAAACAGTGAGTAATTGTGTACTTGTCTCTGCGTACTTTACTGGATTTGCAAGTGATTCTACCGTACCTTCAGTCAACGTCTTATTTAAATTTAAAAAACTAGAAATCCGCCTCGATTTCGCAATCGAGGCGGGTTTCTAGTTTTTTAATATACTAACCAACGATTGCTGACGCGCTGCGATGTTGAAGGTCTTATTTACAGTTTATTAGAATCGTGTGACTTGAGTAAATTGTTTGGCAGGTAATACGGCAGTTGCAACACATTTATTAGGCTGAGAGTTCGGAGTTGAACAGCGAGCAGCTGAGTACCTGTCTTTTTCTCATTTATTAACTGGCTTTTTGTGTATGTACCGCAGTTGTTTTACTGTAGATCGGCAAAAATCTCATGTCTGTGCGAGGTAGGCGTCTCCTTTTTGGACGGCACGACTGACACAAGTTACTGGAAACAGAATTTTAAGGGACTGGGTTGAGCAAGAAGGCATTTTATTTTGGTAAATTTATGTTGTATGCTATGATTTACATTTGTGTGACTCGATTTTGCTTATGTTTTAGTTTCTGCACTTGTACGTGTAATAATGATGTTAGAAAGGTTGGAATCTCGTCGTGGCTTCAACGCTTGTTTGTGAAGAAAGTGAAGCATTGTGCACTTTGTAAACAACAAGCGTTCACACCGCCCCGCCCCGCCCCCCACCTCCCCCCCCCCCCAAAAAACAGCAAAAGAAAGTACAATTTTTTTCTGTTCACTTGACAAGTGAGTTAACTTTGAGTTACTGTTTGTTGTGATTACTTTGTTTCGGAACACGAATTGCTGTATAAAGGTTAGTATGTTGCTGTGCCTAGATATTGCTTTCCCACTGGAGTGCTTGCTTTAAAATGGTACTTATTTTTCGTTGCAAGGACGCAGTGTTAGACGTGTGGACGCTTACTTATTCTTTTTTTCAAAACGTGGTAGATTTACATTATTAGATTGCTGTTAGCATGCTTTGTAATTTTCTGTGTATGTGCACTGACTGATTTATAGTTCTAGGTCTGCGTTTTTAAGGTTATTGTTTTATGCATCATCTTACTGCTAGATATTAGTCTTGGCGCTTCCATAAATTATTTGAGCTTTTTCTTGTTCCTGAAATCCTGGATTGGGTGGCCATTTGAAAGACCCTTTACGTGTACAGCCAAGAGCAGTTTTCTTAAGCAACTCGCCCATGAATTTTGTTAAGTCAGGCCCGTCCTGATCCGAAAATCACATTACAGATTGTCTTGCTAAAATTCTTGTTACACGCTCTGGTGTCTGGGTCAAATACGCGAAAGAGACTGGTATAGGCATCCACGTTCAAATACTGATATATGTAAAAAGGCAAAATACGGCGCTGCGGTTGGCAACGCCTGTGCACGACAAGTGTCTGGCGCAGTTGTTAGATCGGTTACTGCTCCTACAATGGCAAGTTATTAAGATTTAATTGAGTTTGAACGTGGTGTTACAGTCGGCGAACGAGCGATGGGACACAGCATCTCCAAGGTAGCGATGAAGAGGGCAATTTGCCGTACGACCATTTCACGAGTTTACCGTGAGTATCAAGAGTCTGGTAAAACTTCAAATCTCCGACATAGCTGCGGCTGGAAGAAGATCTTGCAGAGAGCCATTCAACGTGACACAAGCGTAACCCTTCCAAAAATTTCTGCAGATTCCAATGCTGGGCCATCAACAAGTGTTGGCATGCAAACCATTCAACGAAACTTCATCGATATTGGCTTCCGGAGCCGAAGGCCGACTCGTGTACCCTTGATGACTGCACGACACAAAGCTTTACGACTCATATGAGCCCGTTAACATCTACATTGGACTGTTGGTTACTGGAAACATGTTGCCTGATCGGACTCATCTAGTTTCAAATTGAATCGCGCTGATGGACATGTACGGGTATGGAGACAACCTCATGAATCCACGGACCCTACATGTCAGCAGGGGACTGTTCCAGCTGGTGCAGGATCTATAATGAGCGTGTGCAGGTGGAGTGATATAGGACCCCTTATAGACTAGATACGACTAGATACGACTCTGACAGGTGACAAGTGCGTAAGCATCCTGTCTGCCACGTGCATCCATTCATGTCCTTTGTTTAATCCGACGGACTTGTGCAATTCAATCAGGGCAATGCGACACCCCCCCCCCCCCCCCCCCGCGTCCAGCGTTGCTACGGAGTGGCTCCAGGAACATTCTTCTGAGTTTAAACACTTCCTTTGGCCAACAAATTCACGAGGTGTGAATATTATTGAGCATAAAGCGGATGCCTTGCAGCATGCTGTTCAGAAGAGATATCCACTCCCTCGTACTTCTACAGATTTATGGACAGCCCTGCAGGATTCATGGTGTCAGTTCTCTCCAGTACTACTTCAGAAATTAGTCGAGTGCATGCAACGTCGTTTTGCGGCACTTCTGCGTGCTCGCGGGGACCCTAAACGATATTAGGCAGGTGTACCAGTTTCTTTGGCTCTTTTCTGTATGTGAAGTTGTAACTTACTTTCAGATGGCTCGGAGCACTATGGGACTTAACATCTGAGGTCATCAGTCCCCTAGAATTTAGAACTACTTAAACCTAACTAACCTAAGGACACCACACACATCCATGCCCGAGGCAGGATTCGAACCTGCGACCGTAGCGGTCGCGTATTTCCAGACTGAAGCGCCTTTAACCGCGTGGCCACACTGGCTCTTTTCTGTATGTGAAGTTGTAACTTACTTTCAGATGGCTCGGAGCACTATGGGACTTAACATCTGAGGTCATCAGTCCCCTAGAATTTAGAACTACTTAAACCTAACTAACCTAAGGACACCACACACATCCATGCCCGAGGCAGGATTCGAACCTGCGACCGTAGCAGTCGCGTATTTCCAGACTGAAGCGCCTTTAACCGCGTGGCCACACTGGCCGGCTGTAACTTACTCTAACTGATTACTAGTTAAGCTGTTAACAATCAGATATAATTTTGATTTTCATTTTGAAGCGGTAAGCTGTAAGTACATTATTTATAAGCAGGACCGGGTTGATAACACTGTAGCTGCACCATCAAACGGAATAAAATCAAGACATGTTCACATCGTAAAAGAGAAATGTATGACCCAGCGTTCACAGCTAGCAATTTTTCGCACAGTGGTGGATGTCAATTATAAAATAGCATAAAACAACACAGAATGCACCCGTGATACCATGAATACCAGTGCCTGGTGAGCTGAAAGGTCCCCGTGTACAGAAGAAGTGATCAAAAACCAACGATATATTATTATCTTTGAGACTGTGTAAAATTAAGAAGCAATGGCCCTTCATTTACCTAAACAGCTTAATCGGCAGAAAGCAATGCATTGCATAGCCAGATGGCAAGAGGCTGCACTTACAACCACTACCCGAGAATTCTAAATCACGCCTTACGCATAATCTGGCAACACTGCAGGATGCAAAAGTGTCTGGAGAAAGTGTCTTCTCGCTCGGGCTGTCACACGCCGCATTTGCTAGTAGTCTAGTGGTAAACATAGCACAAACTACTGACCTCGAGTGCACTAGCTCCTTTACTTTTTTAAAAACATTTTTGCTGTCTGCTAAAAGTGTCATTCTGATGGTATCTCAAACAAAAATCGCTTTACATACAACCTGACACTCAGAGGCAGGTGCTCGGAGATCGGCGTCCTTCGGCTCTTGTGTTGTTATTATAAATTCGAATCTTACTGTTGTTTGATTTTCCACAGGAAATACACTACTGGCCATTAAAACTGCTACATCAAGAAGAAATGCAGATGATGAAAGGGTGGACAAATATATTATACTAGAACTGACATGTTATTACATTTTCACGCAATTTGGTTGCATAGATCCTGAGAAATAAGTACCCAGAACAACCACCTCTAGCCGTAATAACGGCCTTGATACGCCTGGGAATTGAGTGAAACAGAGCTTGGATGGCTTGTACAGGTACAGCTGCCCATGCAGCTTCAACTCGATACCACAGTTCATCAAGAGTAGTGACTGGCGTATTGTGACGAGCCGGTTGCTCGGCCACCATTGACCAGACGTTTTCAGTTGGTGAGAGATCTGGAGAATGTGCGGGCCAGGGCAGTTGCCGAACATTCTCTCTATCCAGAAAGGCCCGTACAGGACTTGCAACATGCCGTCGTGCATTATCCTGCTCAAATGTAGGGTTTCGCAGGGATCGAATGAAGGGTAGAGCCACGGGTCGTAACACATCTGAAATGTAACGTCCACTGTTCAAAGTACAGTCAATCCGAACAAGAGGTGACCGAGACGTGTAACCAATGGCTACCCATACCATCACGCCGGGTGATACGCCAGTATGGCGATGACGAATACACACTTCCAATGTGCGTTCGCCGCGATGTCGCCAAACACGGATGCGACCATCATGGTGTTGTAAACAGAACCTGGATTCATCCGAAGAAATGACGTTTTGCCATTCGTACACCCAGGTTCGTCGTTGAGTACACCACCGCAGGTGCTCCTGTCTGTGATTCAGCGTCAAGGGTAACTGCAACCATAGTCTCCGAGCTGATATTCCATGCTGCTGCAAACGTCGTCGAACTGTTCGTGCAGATGGTTGTTGTCTTGCAAACGTCCCCATCTGTTGACTCAGGGATCGAGACGTGGCTGCACGATCCGTTACAGCCATGCGGATAAGATGCCTGTCATCTCGACTGCTAGTGATACGAGGTCGTTGGGATCCAGCACGGCGTTCCGTATTACCCTCCTGAACCCACCGATTCCATATTCTGCTAACAGTCATTGGATCTCGACCAACGCGAGCAGCAATGTCGCGATACGATAAACTGCATTCGCGATAGGCTACAATCCGACCTTTATCAAAGTCGGAAACGTGATGGTACGCGTTTCTCCTCCTTACACGAGGCATCATAACAACGTTTCACCAGGCAACGCTGGTCAACTGCTGTTTGTGTATGAGAAATTGGTTAGAAACTTTCCTCGTGTCAGCACGTTGTAGGTGTCGCCACCGGCGTCAACCTTATGCCAATGCTCTGAAAAGCTAAATATTTGCATATCACAGCATCTTCTCCTTGTCGGTTAAATTTCGAGTCTGTAGCACGTCATCTTCGTGGTGTAGTAATTTTAATGGCTTGTAGTGTAGTTGAAATCAACTAGTGAACATCATGCAGTTTCACAAGACGTGTAGATTGCTATGAGTGTATTTATCAAGCGTCATTTTCTCATCCGAAGTACGAGTACTTGTCATGCAGTTTCGTATTGGATTTCGCATACTTGATTTATATGAAAGCTGTTTAAGCGTTATAGTTTATAGTCACAAGTTTGCGACATATTATTCACTTTAGGTTTAATAGAGGGAGGCAGTCAGTAGAGTGTGGAGCAGGTGATATCAGACAAATAATCTAAGAAACAGATTTTCTTGCTTCAAGAAAAATCGTTCTGGCATAAATGATTTTCCACATTCAGGAATTCTCGATAACTGACATGTGATGAACCGTGACATTTGCATTCAGTACCCTAGGGTTAGAGTTAGTTTGTGTGGGTACTGTATTTAGACCAACAAAAGGCAAAAGAATGACGATTACAACGTTTTTAGTCAAACGTCGTAGTTCACTCATTGAGCATTCCTATAGAATATCGTTTCTGTTAACTTCTTAAGAAGAAATTGATGACTTGTAACAAAAGCGTCTCCTCAAGTGTCCTCAAACTTTAACCTTTCCAGTGTCTTATCAAACAACGCTCAAGAACATTCTCTTCTGGATGAAAATACACTTCACATCTGGTTTAACGACATCTTTAACTCCAAACAAGTAGGTTTCTATAGGTGTAGAATCAGTAAATTTTCTCAGCATTCGGACTGTTTTAGTTGTTAGAGAATATACCAATTCCTGTTTCAAATTTACTGTTGTGCTCAATAAACTAATGTAATATTGCTGTTAAGATATGCAGTGTACTAAAACAAATGAACTAAAATTGACCCGATAACCTTACAATGGAAATCTATTTTAATAAGACATAAAATATCTGTAACAGTTGACCTAAACTGGCATATATCAGTAAGATATTAGCATTTTGAACTACGAAATGGTCTGGGATAAGCGATGTCCTGTGTCATATTAAAGCAGTATGGAAATTTGGCTGCTGGAGTAGAAACTTAAACAAGCCTCTTTAAGAAAGTATTCACGCCAAAATTGCACAAATGAATTTGTATAATCAGAAAAACCAAAAACTATACTGGCTGCAGCATAAAAAGGGATTCTCGAGTGTGCAGTATCGTAATTTTTTTGCTTTTACTCTGTGGGGTGATTTTCGATGTGGCTGATGAAAGCTCTGTCACAGAATGGGTAAAAGCTGGGTTCCTTTTGAGACTGGAACCTAAATCAGAATCTGCATTTCCTTTACACAGCAGCTCTATTAACTCTGAGCCAGCGAAGATCTGTAGTATTCGTCTCTTCCACATTACCCCAGTGATTCCTATGGTAGATAAATTGCGCTCTAAAAGATAAGGTAACTTGGAAGTTCCACATGGAACTACTTCCCTGGACCAAAAACCGTACATTGTAAACCCAATTTCACACATTAACTGACAAGAACATAAATAATTCAATGAATTTGACAAGAAAATATCAGGCGAATTTAGCAAGATATTTCAGTAACATCCAGGAAGTAACGTGACGATCAGACATATTCTACACTGTTGTCTAGTTTCAGTTACACATGCAGCAAGAATAATTCGTCTCACCAGCCGATGACTGACGACCCCGTACTTTGGTCCCTTTACGCCTCAACCCAACCATCACCAGTAGATGTGTTACTTGGGCAGGCACAGAAGTAACTATGACTTACATTAGAAACTTTTTTCCTTAAGAGTGCTGACACTGGCGCTATCCCCAAAGCAGAGGAACATAAGGGAAAAGACAAACCATTGATTCCAAAACGTGAACATTCACGAGTAGACTCTTATGAGTTATGAACAACATAAAGTTCTGAATTAATAATGACCAAAAATGTGGGTTTCAAAAGCTGTGGAAAAAATGATTAAGGCAAATGTGTGCAGTGCAGGTTCGATTCTAGAATCTGCTAAAATGAAAGGAGAAGGAGCTGTCATGAGAATGTGAAACAAGGAACACAAAATGCACACAATAATATCTAGAATAAGTCATCCTTAAGCGCATATGTTATCCCGTCAATAAATAGTGAAAGAATGACGAGCATCATCTATTCATACTGATTATAATATAAGTGTTGCTAACGTTTTGTAAATAAAAAAGAAAACATCTACTCTGAAGACGTTTCCAACTTGCAGTATGCTTAAGACAGAGAGAACCAAAAATTAGAGTAAATTCACTAAATTGAGAATGCTACAGATATTCTATTCAGCACTGCACAATCGGCACAGAGAGTTAGTAATTTAGTCCCTCTCAGTTTCACACAAATGATCCCTCTAAGCCACCACAATATTTACATAAGAATTTTCAAGGTGTAATGTGATGGCACAGATTGGCAGACGGTTCGAGTATCTGCAGAGACTATTCACACATTGTTGATTCATAACATCAAACTACCACTACATCAGACTATAGCGCAGGCTTAATTCCTACCTGTGATAGAACTGGTCAACAAACAATGAATAATATCAACACCTCGGCACCCTGCACACAACACAGATTCGTTATATGCCAATTAATGGCAGCAGAACACCTCACTACTTCAAACATATGTCTTTCTGCCAATAACTTAATGTCTTTCGCAGCAGATTGTCGCTTCATTGTGAACGCAATAAACAAACGTTACAGTCTGATATAACATCTTTCACACCTACTTCCTTACGGCAATGTCCTGCCTACCCACCCTTGACACACATTGTGAATGTCTCTGAATTATGACAATGGATCCACATTTATAACTACTTTTATGGCGCATCTTGCTGTCTCCTTTCCTGATAGAGTATTCTGCTGTTGCTCTGAAGATAAATATTTGAGGTATGTGTATATATACCTTAAATATTTATCTTCAGAGCAACAGCAGGGTACCCAGTCAGGAAAGAAGACAACAATATGCCAGAGAAATAAAAATTGTAATCTTCACATGCGATGCACATGGCGAGACATATACATTTCTGTCACCATTTGTGGAATAGGGTTTTAACAGGACTCTTTCCAAGCCATGTCCAACACATATGAATCAGATTAGAATTTCAACTTTTTGAGAATACACAATTTAATTTATCAAAATCTGGAAGTAAATAGCGTGGCAAGTTGTAATTCATGTAGACGAGTATTGGCACAGCGCTTATTTCAATAGCATTTTCAGTAGTATATTAAACACAAAAGTAAACTTAGGAGAGAAATTAATCAACAGCAATATATTCTCTAACATTGTCTGAAACAGTCTGACAATTTTCCAGTAGTGTATTAAACACAAAAGTAAACTTAGGAGAGAAATTAATCAACAGCAATATATTCTCTAACATTGTCTGAAACAGTCTGACAATGCTGAGATAACTTACTGGTTCCACGCCTGTAAAAAGCTATTTGTCGTGAGTTAACACGTCGTCAAGGCAGGTCTGAAGTTAATTTTTGCATGGAAAGAAACTTTTTATGTTCGATAAGGAATGGGAAAGGTAAACATTAAAGAATACAAGATCATATGGGTAAGCGTGTGAGGGATGATTTGCCAACCAGACTCCCAGGCAATTTTGTTTGTGAAGTCAGCAGATGTGTTAGTGTCGTACCGACATCTGATGCCGTTTTGTTGATTTCTTTTCTTATACATCAACAGAGAGATGTCTCAGCTGTTGGCAAAAATTGAATTGCGATAGAAACACCCCTACAGAGGAGTTCTTGGTGCACAAGTTTCTTTTTGTGCCACTAGATGCAAAATATTATCTGTTCACACTGCCCTTTGCTCGAGGAAACGTCTTTCGTTAGGGCTCTGACATTAGTTCCATCTTAAGAAGTTAATATAAAGGTATCATAACTCGCCACCAGTTATAATATGCTATAGGAAATGCCTGTAGTGAACTGATGTCGTTCAAGAGAAAATGTGGTAATAGTCATCCCTTTGCTTTTTATTACTGTGAATTACATTTTAATTCTTTTTAAAATAGAGCAAGTAGTGCTACTGCAACCTAAGTCTGATACTTGTCAATTGAATGCAAATGTTACAGTTCATCAGTATGTCAATTATCGGATGTGGAAAATCATTTAAGCCAGAAGGTCGTTCTAGAAACACGAATGTTCTTTTCTAACGTGATTTGTCCAATAGCAATTGCTCCACACACGACACAAATATTCGAAATCCTTCCACTGATTGCAGCCCTCCATTAAATCCAAATCCAATAATATGGCGCAAATGTTAGATTTTTTCCCCTACCACTTCATTTTAAAAAGCTTAAACAACTTCTATAAGACTGAACTATAAAAGATCCAGTACATAATTGAATGACAAATAGTAGAGCTTCAAATAAGAAAGTGACAATAAATACACACATAGCGATCTGCATATTTTGTGTTACTGTGCAATGTTTATTCGGTTGATGGAAGTTACTTCATATGAAAAATGAAATTTCAATAAGAAACAGATGAATACTGTCAGTGTGAGAGCAGAAACGTGTCGAAGTTCCCGGAATGCTGTCACATGGTCTAACAGCGTCTGGCGTCAAGGCGCCCAGTGGAAGGTAGTAGTTGACCACTGTAGAGTGAGGGACCTCACGATCACGAAGTGCAGCCACAGACACTTTGTTGGAAATATTTCTGGAAGTTTTTGCTCTTAGTGATGGTTAGTAAACGAAGCAAATTATATTTAAGGTTCCATCAGTGTAATTCCTTTGTCAGTCAGGAGGAATTCTGTTTAAAAAGTACGATAAGGAGTTGACGCGAACTTGCAACTTCTTGTCCACATTGCACGATGTGCAGCACTAGACTGTGAGCAAACACAACGCTGTAAGATGTCTAGTGGAAGACGACGCTTCCTGCAGACACTTCTGCAACATACAGTAACGCCAGATCACGCACTTGATCAGACTTGGAATTCTTATTGGTGCCCAGTTTTACTGGGAACTGAAGTGGAAGACTCAGACTTAATCCCAATTGCGTATGCACATCTCGATAAATGAGCATGAAAGGTAAAAACTGCCCTGCTCTCACAGAGGTTTTCTGGTGCTCAGTCTTACCATCCATCATTCTCGATTTAGTCGGCACAAGGCGTCAGGGACGTTCGTACAAGAGTTACGCTCTGCCAGATACCAAAAAATGGCTTAGGAGAATAGACGCACATGATGTCCAAAGAGAAATTTCTATAGACCTGTTGCGGGTGTTGCATACCTATTACATTGTACCATCATTTTTATAATGTGTACTTCAGAAATACTTTTATAAACTTTGGGAACATGTTTCTTACACAAAAAAACAAGAAAAAGACTCACATGAACATATGTACTCAATTCCTTCGTTTGCTCGTGACGAACGAAATTTGATGTACACTCCAGGCGCAGCCCAACAACTTCACTTACCTACGTACGCATTTGATTCATTCTATTCTATCTGGCGTTGTGTTGCCAGGGCGACTCGTTTACATTCGTCATTCATCTGTCTTCAACGAGTCTGTCGTGTACATGTACAGTAAGTAGTGAGTTAACTGAAAGACGCTCCGAGACAGGCAGGATACTCATTACGTTAGAAGGTAGACACGATTTTTATGTACGACCGCAAGAATGGTAATCGACACCAGGCTACACGGCGGTATCACACGGCGTTTCCAGACAGTAGGAAGTTGAGTCATCCAACCTTTGGTGCTGCACGTCTTGCATTGCCGGACAGTATCTGTAACACCATAGACTATTGACCTGATCAGGAAGAACACATTCTACGAACTGTCAAAGAAGAGTCAGGTCTCACTACAAGACAAGTGGCCCTTGGATGTGGTACATCTCCAAGTTCAGAATGGAGGATACTTCATGAGCAACTCATGTAACCGTTTCATCTTAAACGTGTGCAGGGCCTTACGCCTAACACTCACCCACCACTGGCGAACTTTTGCCGATGGTTTGTTGCACAAACTGCCAGTTCACTGTTTGTGTCTTCAGTTTTGTTTACACGTAAGCCAATGTTTGGAAGAGATGGAGTCACATATTTTCACACCCAACACATATGGGTCGACCGCAATCATCATGCAATGGTACAGGCTGGACATAAGCATTAGTTTAAGATTTATGAGGGCACTGGAATTGACTGTCTGGTTGTACCATACATTCTCATGGCACATCTTAGAGATATTGTCTACAGGGACCTTATTCAGAATAATCTGCAAGACCTCCCCCATGCAAATAAAAAGAAATATTTGACTTTTGCATGATGGAGCTCCAGTGTTCAATATACAATGCCTGTTATCTATCGTTGCAGATGAAATAGGTACAGAAGGGCCAATTCATCACCTGCACGTCCCCCTGACCTCAATCCTTTGGATTAGCATCTCTGGGGCCACCTTAAACAATTGTCTTAACTGTGACGCAGGTCGCGAGCTCTGCTCTGGTAGCTCAATTTCTAGAGCACTTACACGTGAAAGACAAAGATCCCGACTTCAAGTTCAGTTCGGCATACAGTTTTAATGTGCCAAGAATTTTCATATCAGCGCACACTCCGCTGCAGAGTGAAAATTCCACTCTGGAAACATCCCACAGGCTGTGGCTAAGCAATGTCTCCGTAGCATCCTTTCCTCCAGGAGTGCTTGTTCCGCAAGTTTCGCAAGAGAACTTTGCAAAGTTTGGAAGATAGGAGACAAGGTACTGGTGGAAGTAAGGCTGTGAGGATGCGTCGTGATTCGTACTTGGGTAGCTCAGTAGATAGAGCGCTTACCCGCGACAGGAAACTGTCCCTAGTTCAAGTCTGGGTCCGGCACGGCACACGGTTCCACTCTGCAAGGAAGTTTCATCAGGGTTTACTTGAAAGGATACAATGCATGTTTGGAAGAAGGAGGAGGATATTTCAAGCATTTATTATGAGTTCATGAGCTGAAGTGCTCCAATGACCTAACTTGTAAAATTTTCGTACGTACTTTTGTTGTTTTTCTTGTGGTCTGCAATCTGAAGCATGGTTTGATACAATTCTCCATGCTAGTCTATCCTATGCAAGTCTCTTCGTCTCCGAACAACTACCAGGACACTTCGCGCATTTACTGTGAGTTTATGTGATGATCAGCTCCAATCTTCTAAATTGTAAACTTTCTTTAATAAATCAAAAACGAAGAATTTTTAGTTATACGTTTACCTGAACTTTTTCCTTGTTTTGGTGTAAGGAAACTGCCAACAAAGGTGGTAGCGCTGTTCTTTTAATACCCTGTATGCGTGAGTATTCCAAAAAGAAAGCACGGTAGGAACATTTGATGTTTGGCGCAGTTATTGAGCGATACGGCTGTCATTATTAACCTGTGCGAAGAGCAAGAGTATCGACCACGTTGATTTCAACGTACACCATTCCTGTTTCGATTGCGTTATTTAGTTTTGATCACCGAGTATTTCGAAATTGTTTCCTTTGTTTCACTTGGACTCTCAGTGATGCTTTGGCCCATGTCACACCTAAACAACATTTAATTGCTGATTGTGACTTTGGGGCTTACACAATTTTTATTGAATTCAGAAGCTTGAACGAGGTCTAGCGACTCCTTTAAACTGCTCGAAACTGTTCTAGTTTGGTCCCAGTAGCATCATACATCTTTCATAGCTACTAGAGTCTGCCATTAAGCATTTCCTTTTCCCTTTCTTGTTAATTCTTTTCCTTGTCAGTCAGTACGAAACTGCACTGCCAGTGGTTAATCGCTTTTCTTCTGCCGAGAGGTAGCCGGGTGGTCTAGGGTGCCTTGTCGAGGTCCGCACTCCTTACCCCGTCGGAGGTTCGAGTCTTCCCTCGGACATGGGTGTGTGTGTTGTCCTTAGCGTAAGTTAGTTTAAGTTAGATGAAATAGTGCGTAAGCTTAGGGACCGATGATCTCAGCAGTTTGGTCCCATAAGACCTTACCACAAATTTGCAAAATTTTCTGCAGAGAGAGTATTCTAAGAAGAGACAAAACTATAAAATATGCTGTTTTTAAGGAAAGATATTAAAACGGGGATTGCACGTTTAACATTTAAAACACAACAAATTGGTGACAGTCTTTGTACAAAACTGAGCGCCGCGCTTTACGGAACTGATTTAGGGGAACCAGGCATTGGGTGAGGAGAGCTGCTTGGAGATCTTTGTGGAGGATACAAGACGTAGAAATTGAGGGGGATGTCATGGAAATGAGCTTCTTGAAAAGAAGCGTGTAGAAATACCGGAGAAGGGAGTGGTAAAGGAAAGGTGAGTTGGGGGGGGGGGTGGAGGGGAGAGGGTGAGCAGCTGTGAGTTGTTGGAGAAGAGAAATAGTATTTACAGCAAAAAGGTTGAGAGCTCTCTCGGAGAATTTGAGAGGCAAATTGCGGGATGTAATCCAGAGTTTCGTTGGGATAGGATGTTCAGGGGCTCTAGGGGTAAGATTCCCTGATGTCTTGGTGTAAACGCTGCAGAGTACAACTGTTGATGAACAATGAGGAAACGATACAATGGTTGTTGTCAAGTTATTAGAAGGTTCATAAAATCCATAAGTATTCTACATCTACATCTATACTCTGTAAACCATTGTACATCCAATTTTACCAGTTATTAGGGTTCCCTCCTGTTCCATTCACGTATGGAGCGTGGGAAGAATGAATACCTTTGTGCGTGCAGCAATTACTCCAATGTTATCCTCATGATCCCTATGTGAGCGATACGTAGAGGATTGTAGTATATTCCGACTGTCATCATGTAAAGCCGGTTCTTGAAATGTTGTTAATACAGTTTCGCAGGATAGTTTACTCCTACCTTGAAGAGTCTTCCAGTTCAGTTCCTTCAGTATCTCTGCGACACTGTCCCCTGGATTAAACAAAGCTGTGACAGTTCGTTTTATGTATACGTTCAATTTCCCCCGTTAGTCCTATTTAGTACTACCACACACATGACCAATATTTTAGAACAGGTTCCACTAATGATGTGTAAGCAATCTCATTTGTAAACTGATTGCACTTCCCCAGAATTCTACCAATAAACTGAAGTCTGCCACCTGCTTTACCCACGAGTGAACCTATGTGATCATTGCATTTCATATTCCAGGTATTTTCATCAGTTGGCCGATTGCAATAGCGACTCATTGGAGATCTAGTCACAGGATACTACGTTTTATCGTTTTGCGAAGTTCACTATTGTACATTTCTGAACATTTAAAGCAAGTTGCCAATCTCTGAACCGCTTTGAAATCTTTTCAAGATCTGTCTGAATATTTATGCAGCTACTTTGAGATAGTACTTTGTTATAGATAACAGCATCATCTGCAAAAAGCCTGGTCTTAATATTAATATTATCTGCAAGGTAGATAATATACAACGTGAACAGCAAGGGTCTTAACACACTTCCCTTGGACACACCGGAAGTTACTTCCACATCTAACGATGACTCTCTAACCAAGATAACATACCCCTAGCAAAAGGTCCTCAATCCAGTCACAAATTTCAGTTGATACCCCGTATAATTGTACTTTTGACAATAAACGTAGGTGTGATACAAGAGTCAAATGCTTTTCGGAAATAAAGGATACTACATTTACCTGCTCCCCTTGATCCCAACCTCTCATTATGTTACGTGAGGAAAGTGCGAGTCGAACTTCACATGATCGATGTGCCTAGTTGGCACTGAGGAGGTCATTGTGTTCAAGAAATCTCATTATATTTGAGTCAGAATATGTTCTAAATTCTTCCGTGGGGGAGGACAGGGGAGATATTACTGAGTTCGTACAGTATTCTACTTGGGGACGGATGGCGAGGTGGAGCACGTGGATTTCAAGGATTTGGAGTGAGCTATAAAATTGTGGTTTAGTGCAAATGCATCCGATAGTTGCGTAAGAGACGTATATTCGGGTTAAGGTGCCTCTTCTGAAAGAGTTAAATGCTGCATCAAGAAAACGAGAAACAGTTACCTCTGTCGTAAAATGAATTACGCGTTTCTTCGAGTTACGCAGCAGCTGTACGACCCTTGTTAATTAACTGGAGGACTCTCATTGAAAAGGGTTCCCGCGCTGCTAGCACGGTTGCATACCTGTATCTCCGGCTCAGGGGTGGCGGCGGCAGTGGCGGCGGCGGCAGAGACAGGCGTGGCCGTGGCGCTGGCGTCTGCGTCGTCCCACGTGGAGAGCGTGGCGTTGCCCGCCTCCAGCCACAGCTGCGTGCTCGAGTTCGCCCACAGCGCGCCGTCGCGCACTGCCGCCCCCGCGTCTGCAACATAACGAGCGCCAGTAGGTAACGCTCGCCGTTCTGGCGCCAGTGTACTCGTCACAAGAGCGAGGACCGTCAAGGGCGATGCAGGATGGCGTGGAAAGACCTCGCTGACAACTTACATTCTGCAAGATGAAGTAATTAGATGATGATACTAGGGAGTCACATTGGACGTCATAGATTCAGAAATAAAGATGAATTTCAAGCTTCCGCAATTGCCAACTGTCATAACTTCCGCAGCATCCAACTGTCATTTCACCTTTGCCTGCTTTAGTTCGCTTTTGGACCTTCGTTGTGTGGTGTTTCAAAAGTCTAACCAGGAAACATCGCGTTTCTTTACCGCTTCAGAGACGCCAGGTAAGAAATGTTAATATATATATATATTTATTTATGTTAGAAGAAAAGAAAAAAATCCTGGAGGTCTATGTTTATGTGCTGCTCCATGACTCTGCTGTCAATATATTTATTCTTTGCTTTTGTGTAACTTCTGTGTTTTTTTCAGTAAATGTTTTTTTCGTATCCAGGGTCTAATTATAAAGTTAATAAAATGTTTTCTTGCCTTTAAAATAATATTTTTCATCAGATTATGGGCCCAGTATCCGTGTAAAGGCAAAAAAACATAGTTTAATTAAAACAATATTTGAAATGAGCCTATGTCTGTAAAGAAACATGATTGCTAGCGGCGATTATAAGGTCAGCATTGATAAGCATGAAGGACCTGAGCGCTAGGACAAATGGAAATGGCATATTTCTATGGTGCTGCGTTCATATGGACTAGCAGAATATTTTAAAAGGAATGAACATTGATGTGGAAGATGCCAAGAGTGAATTTTGAGATGGCTGTGCGGTTGGAAAGATGCATAGGCTGCCATTCAAAACACGAACAATACGCTCTACCAGTACTGGTGAATTAATCCACGCGGATGTCAATGGACCAATAAGCACGAAATCTTTTGGACGTAAGCATTATTATGTATGTTTCAAAGACGATTTTAGTAAATTTCGTCGACTTTTCTTTTTAAGACACAAAAGTGAAGTGTGTATTGTGGTTAAGCAGTTTTTAAATGAAGCACGAACTAATGGCCATGTTGTCAAACAATTTAGATGTGATGGTGGCAAAGAATTTAACAATAAGAATGTCAGTGAACTGCTTGCAGACAGGGGAATAGAGCTTCTGATTCCTCCTCCTTACACTCCTGAACAAAGTAGTGTGGCTGAACGAGAAAATAGGACCACTGTTGAAGCTGCCCGGTCGATGCAAAATCCAAGTAAAGTACCTATAGGATTGTGGGCAGAGGCATGTAACACAGCAGTCTACCTAATAAATCGTACTGGAAAATCTTCAGTTGAAAATAAAACCCCTTCTGAACTATGGTTTAATCGACCAGTAGGACGACTTGATCGTCTCAGCCTTTTTGGCACAGGCTGCTATGTTCACGTTAACAAACAATTCCGTTCCAAGTTTGATGATAAGGCAGTTTTTGGACGACGTGTTCGATATGTAATGACATGGATAGGTTTAGAGTTTGGATTCCACCAAAAAGAAAAGTGGTGTTGAGTCACGATGTGAAATTTAAGCCAGATATTGTTTGTGATTTACATAGTGATCTTGTTGAATTTGAAGTCCCTCAGGAAGAATTTAATGATCCGAATTCATCTAAAGATGGCCAATGTAAATCTCCTTGGCTGTACACTTCTGGAGGAAGTCAAACCCAAGAAAAAATTGGCACCTCGATTCTAGAGAAAGTCAAGAGTCGAGTGAATCTGATGAAAATAAAGGATTACCAGAATTT
The DNA here is from genome assembly GCF_023864275.1 of Schistocerca cancellata. Lineage (NCBI taxonomy): Eukaryota > Metazoa > Arthropoda > Insecta > Orthoptera > Acrididae > Schistocerca > Schistocerca cancellata. The sequence goes on from NC_064627.1 coordinate 474,739,477, forward strand.
CTAAAAGCAGAAGCTGCTGAATCTTCTAATGAAGAGAAACAGAAGAATAAAAGACAACGAAGAAAACCAACCTGGATGGAAAGTGGTGAATTTAGTATGGCAAAAAAAGTTGATGCACTTGAATACAAAGTTCCAAACTGTTTTTCAGAAAGATTGCAGTCAAACGAGAAGGAAGAATGGATGCAGCTAGTGAAGGAGTGAAAGAATTAGTCTGGTTACGTCGTCTACTATCAGAATTAGTGGAAATGTCGGGGGAGCCTCCAGTTCTTTACACTGACAATGCTAGTGCATTGAAGTTAGCAAAAAAATCCAGAATATCATCGACGTTCTAAACATATAGAGGTCCGACATTTCTATGTTCGTGAAAGATATCTGAATGGTGAGATTTTCTTGGAACACATTGATGGACACAACCAGTTGCAGATATTTTGACGAAACCCCTTGAACGAGTTCGATTTAATTTTCTATGTGCAGAAATTGGCATGCAAGAGACAAAGCAATAATTTGATGATTTTTTTCTTTTGGGGGAAGTTTTAAAAGAAAAGAAAAAAAATTCCTTGAGGTCTATGTTTATGTGCTGCTCCATGATTCTGCTGTCAATATCTTTATTTTTTGCTTTTGTGTAACTTCTGTGCTTTTTTTCAGTAAACGTTTTTTTCGTATCCAGGGTGTAATTATAAACTTGATAAAATGTTTTTTGAATTTAAAATAATATTTTTCATCAATTTATTTGTAGTATGTGAAGTGGAGACTTGTTATTTAAAAAGATTTTGTTTCTTTCCTTTCATGTCGAGCGTGGCAGCAAGATGATGCAGTTGGGACTCCAGACGCGGCGGACAACGAGAACAACCACTATTGCATCGTAGTCGACGGCCGACGGCTGGAAGATCCGTTGAAACATCATGCTGACCATTATTAAAATATGTTTTATGTCTTTTTTATTAAATGAAAAGGGAGTTCAATGTTGAAAGTGGAATGATAAATTTTGTAATTGGATGTCAATTGGTTATCAACTGTTAAATAAACTTCGAGTTGGAAATTAAAACAGTCAGTTGACTGTCGCAGCAACTCAGCAACGATGTCTGCAGCAGGGAAAAGAAAGGCAATCTGCAAACCAACAGGCTTCACGACAGCCTAACCGTGTACCCAATATCGACGGTCCGCCGCAGATCAAATTATAAGTTCTTTTCCCAGTTACTTGAAAAATCCATAAAGAAAAACATTGAGCTGTAGCAGATTCAACCTAGAAGATAAGGATAGACGCAGCAAAATTCACCAGTCCCTGTTGTAGAAAAGTGTTATCGTAAAAAATTTTTTTTATACTTCCACAAAGTCGCAGAGTTTTTATATGTTCGTTGTGTGGTCTGACACTCCTTGATATCTTTGCGATAATAAATTGAAATTCTCCTAATTTTTCCTTAAATAATTAATTAATGTCACTAAAGAATCAATCTTGTTCTCATTTAACTAAATATTCCAGTTTAAAACCAATCTTCTTGACTACAATCACCGATAAAGTTTTAAAACAGAATTTTAGTACACCTTACAGTATCGATTATTTTCAAAATGTCAGTACGTGTCGACTTCTCATTAATAAAACTTTAAACTAGTTAATTATTGAAGATCGTCCACACTCCTGATAAAATTCTGCCAGAATCGGTTCAAGAAGTCTGAATTTTAATAAAATTTGCAAATTTCACACATAAGTAATATTTACTATGTATGTTGTAACAACAGAGTTGTAATAGACAGTGATGCCAAATATTATAAATGTCGAGCAGCACATTTAATCCAGTTCTTTGTGAAATTAAAAAATGTCACCGAAGGCATATTTTAGGCGTTAAAGGTGATGTTTAATAATAATTTTATGACATGTGCACGAGTTTTTTTCAATTCGATAAAGGTTTTCTGAAGGTTGAGAATAAGCCGAAGGTGATGAGCGTCCTGGTCGAACGGTGGCTGTGAGAACTGAAGAAAAACATTTAAATAGCGAAATTCCGCCGGAAGCCCGATATCTCAGCACTAGCTGTATCAATGACGTGGTAAACGCTAATCAACAGACACTAAGAGAAAGTTTTCACGAGAAACTAAACATAAAGAAAATTTATAAAAATGTCTTTCGTGAAAAACTGTGTGTGTGTGTGAAATCTTATGGGACTTAACTGCTAAGGTCATCAGTCCCTAAGCTTACACACTACTTAACCTAAATTATCCTAAGGACAAACACACACACACACACACACACACACACACACACACACACACTCTTGCCCGAGGAAGGACTCGAACCTCCGCCGAGATCAGCCGCACAGTCCATGACTGCAGCGCCTTAGACCGCTCGGCTAATACCCTTTCGCGAAAACGCTCACTTAGTAATGTGCCGTGCGGGTACATCGTGGGTACCGACAGATTCCTCTGGCTGTTAGCATCACTGTCGATGGTAGACGGACAGCGCTTTTCCGGCGCCTGAGGGAAGCGCAGGGACGATGAGGTCGACTTCAGCGTGATTCCGGTGCCGATTGCTCTATGTCAGTGATCGTTGTCAAGCCGTTTGTTTGGCGACGGCAGGTAGACGTGTCCGGTAAGATCCTTGGCTCACTGCAGCATTTTGAACGTTAGTCATAGCGGGATACGAGATGTCCTGTGTTTCCGATGTGGAAGCTATTTCGGTGTGCTGCTAGGACACCTTCTTGTACTTGTATCTGGATCATTCCGAATACACCTGTGTCCATTGTGGTGCCGGGTATGTTTTCCTGTCAGCCAGTTCCAAAGGATTGGACATGAAAGAGACCGTTGGATATGCACAACCGATTGCAGCCATTGGTTGGGCAGTTGTTATGTTCCTATTTCCTGGGAATAATGATGAGCATTGAATTACAGTCCCAACTGCTGTAGTTGATGTGTGAAAAGGCTATTCTCTTATTTGTCATCGTGATTACCCATAGTCTGTAAAGCAGTTTTGTGAGCTGCTGAAGTGATCTCAATAAATTCACTTTACTGGGTAGTTTTGGCTATCAAACAGTCATTGTGGAAGCCAGTTGCCTGGGTTTCGTCGTGTCTAAATTAAGCTATACATAACGTGAGTTCAGTGCACAACTAGCTTTTTCCAAATTTCATCCAGTGTCTTTTGGTCTTATAATTATTTTTGTACACTTGTTAACCAATAATTTATATGTTACAGGACAGATTGAGAACACATGTGGCTTACACTGTGACTTCCGCTAAAAGGATGTTGAGTACAAGAGGTAGTTTCTCTCTTTGTTAACCATACTAAAGCGAGAGCCTAAAAAACTCAGCTGGCCAACCTGGCTGAGTGTTGTTTTGGCCCCACATGTGCACCTTGTCTGCACGGCCAACTGACTGTATTTTATATAAGCCTGTCATCAGCTTCTTTACGTGGATTGCTTGTTTTTCCTAATTACATGTGATCTGATTTACTTGCTTGTCAATCATTTCTGCTGGTTTCTAAAGTTTAAATTTGGAATTTATTGTTAAATGACATATTGTTGACCCTATTCAGCATCTTTGTTAAGGTTTGGATTTAATGTCAAGATTTGAGAAATTTTTTGTTAAGATGCTTTTCTTACATTTTTTTTTCTTAAACGTTATTTTAGAGGTTTTGTAAATTCTACCATGGGATGCGTTGTGTCCAAAAGAAAAAGTCACTTGTAAATTAAATGCTGTTGGTAGTTGCTGGTATTTTTTAGATCTTTCTGACGTGCCAATAAAATGGTTTACTTTTTAATAAAATTTGTTAGTAAAATTATGGCCCAGTGTTCTAACACTCAATACCAGCTCCCTAACGCAGTTCATAAAACGCAAAAAGACATTACGGAGAGATTTTTCTTTGATATTACGTAAAAGCTACAGAACGACCAGTCTTTCTCGTAAATGTTATCACAGATGATGAAACGCGTATTTCATGCTACGACCAAAAATCAAAGAAATTATTGATACAATGGCGGATTACAGGTCACCAAAATTGAAAAAGGCGACAATAGGAAGGTCGAAACTGAAAGAAACCCTAATCGTTTTCGTACATGTCGTTCAGGTTATCATGACTGTATGGGTGTATGAGTGTCAAACAGTTAAGCAGAAATACCAAAAAGACGTCTGAATCAAGCTAAGGCTCAAAACGAAAGGCCGGTTCCTTTGGAAGTAAGACTCGCGGGTTCTGCACCAGAACTACCATTCAGCTCATAGTGCCCTGTCTCCAAAGGAGTTTTTAGCGGACTAGTGCTTTCCCGTGCTCCATCCTCTTCCGCATTCACCACATCTTGCTCCATGTCACTTCCGCATGTCCAAAAAGTGAAGTGTACATAAAGGTAAACATTCATGTCTCTGCAACAGGCAAAACCAAAATGGCAGAGTTTTTGAACTGAGTAACAGCTGAGGATGACCAGCACAGCTTTAGGCAGTGGAAGCCACTTACGCAGCGGGAATACACTGGGTAGGCAAGGTACTGAAAACTGATTACAACAAGCCGGCCGGTGTGGCCGTGCGGTTCTAAGCGCGTCAGTTTGGAACCACGTGACCGCTACGGTCGCAGGTTCGAATCCTGCCTCGGGCATGGATGTGTGTGGTGTCCTTGGGTTAGTTAGGTTTAAGTAGTTCTAAGTTCTAGGGGACTGATGACCTCAGTAGTTAAGTCCCATAGTGCTCAGAGCCATTTGAACCATTTTTTTGATTACAACATTTTTAATACTTAACTAATTTTCACGTAACAAGAAACACTCCTTTCCTTAAAATGGTAGAATTTATTACATAATACTTCTTTTAACCTGAGCAGCAGAGACATTACGACCACCGACCTACTATCAATAATTAAAGTTAAACTTTCGAAACGCTGTAGAAATAACACCGCTGGTCAGAATGACGTCATATTGCAACGGAATATTATCGGAGAAGGGGGAAAACGTATGGAAGAAAAAAAAAATAATGTTAAAATTGAACAATAGATGGCGCTGAGCGTGTCAGAATACGTAAATGAAAACGCCTGTCATGCGCACGACCCATTGAAGTTGGTATAAACACGCCGTGCACACGGCTTTTACTCCTTTCGGGTCTGCGACGTTAGCTATGACTGTCTCAATGCTGGATCGCGCTCTGCTTGTAAAGCTGTATTACAAGAATGGTGTCTGTGCGCACGTCACTCTGCAGGAGTTTCGGACATGAAGGTTTCGAAAAAAGGCGGTGGTCTGATGACTGCCGTGGGTATGGAGAAAATGATTTGGAAATTCGAAAAGACGGATTCTTTTGGTGTACAACCTGGTAGAGAGAGGAAACGAACTGATTCGATGTCAGTGGAAGCAGTGGCCACAGCATTGCAGGAGGAGACGAGTGGTGGTGTGTAAAGGTGTAGTGCACAGTGAATTGCCCGAACATTGGACATACCCGTCAACACGGTGCGTAAAATCGGACGAAACATCCTTCTTTGCCATCCATTCAAAATATCATATGTGAACGAGTTGCTTCCTGTTGACCTGCCAGCAAGACAGACCTTTGCTTTAGAATTTTTTTGCTCGCGTGGAAGTGGACAGTGATTGGCTGTGAAAGATTTTGCGGACGGACGAAGCCAACTTCCATCTGCACTGGGAAGCTCTATGAGTTTCTTTTGCGCAACGTTATTCCAGCTCTCCAAAAGCGTGGATGTGTGGATGGGATCATTCTTATACAAGATGGCGCACTTCAGCACATTGCAAAGCCAGTTAAGCATCTGCTGAAGCGCCATTTCGGAAATGCTAGAATTATCAGCCGGCATTTCCCTACAGCCTGGCAGTACCTGATCTTAATACGTGTGACTTCTGGTTGTGGAGCTATGTGAAAGATGTTGTGTTCAGTGTTCCGATTGCAAACTTAGCTGCATTGAAGGCAGGCATTGCGCAATTGTGGAACATGCTGTTCCTCGATTTCAACTTGTTGCAGAAAACGGTGGACAGCATATTGAATATGTTTCGCGCCAGTCACACGGAAATTAATAATCCAATTTGATATTGATTAATGCTTTTATGAGGTTTTTGGCCTCAGGCCACTTAAAAACCGATGTGATTTATGCTTTTTATGCAGTTTTCAGCCTCAGGACATTTGAAAACCGAATTTTCCCCATCCGATGTGATATGACCTTGCCGTGTTGGATGGGCTTACGTAAGGAACAGTATGACACCTGTACACACTTGTACACTGAGTGGTACAGTTTGTTTAACGTCAGACGTACATCTTAGGCACTGTTATATGATTCATTTGGCATTTGTAGTCGATCACTATTAACTTACAATACTTAAAGCGACATCTATTGCTACGTTTTGTAACTTATTTTTTATTCTGCCATACGTTTTCCACTTTATTCGATAATATTTCGTTGCAATTTACGTCATTCTGATCGGAGATGTTATTTCTATAGCGGTTAGAACGTTCAACTTTAATTATAATCACCCTGTAGTATCACTGAGCGTGCTGTCCGTGTGTAGAATGGGGAAGTTGCACGATCTATCTGAGTTTGACCGAGGGCAGATTGAGATGGCCCAGACGTTCGGCAAAAGTATTTCGGAAACTAAAAGACTTGTCGAACGTTCGAGGAGTGCTATGGTGAGTGTCTTCAACTCGTCGCGAATCCAAGGTGAAACCACGCCCAGATGTCGTGCGGTTGGGTGGCCACCGCTCATTATAGAAGTTGGACGTCATAGGCTGGGCAGACTGATAAGACAGGACAGGAGGCGAACTGTGGTGGAATAGACATCAGACTTTAATGCTGGGTAGAGTACAAGTGTGTCTGAATACAAAGTGAACCAAACAACCCTGACGATGGGCCTCCGAAGCGAACAGCCAATACATGTGCCAATGTTGACACCACGATATTGTCAACTGCTACTGAAATGGGCACGTGACATCGACATTCTTCCACCAGAGGGGTTGACAAGAGCTGGATAGTCAGTGAAGCATGTGGACAAGCAGCAGTACGTCACCCAACGCATCCCATGGGTTCTCCATGGCATTTAAGTCGGGGGAACAGGCAGGCCAGCCCACTGGCCGAATATCTACTTGTTGCATGTACCTGTTCTGTTTGATGTGATAGCGCAGTATCATCCATAAAAATGAAGTCAGGGCCGAATGGACACTGAAAATAATATCGTCGGGAAGGAGTACGGTGTCACAATAACGTTAATCGGTTAGTGTACCGTGTTCAATGATTTAGAGGTCAGCAATCCTACGCAACCCTATGCTTCCCAACACCATAACAAATGGACCACCAAAACGATCATGTTTGACTGTGTTTCGGGGTGCACTGGAGGTTCCCATCTCTCACCATTTGAGGGTGTGCGATCAGCGTGGGAGCTCTACCGTAAGTGGTGACCACAGTCACCGCCAGGAAGAGTTGACTGGATGTGCTACAAATGATAGCGTTAAATACTTTACCAATGTTCAAAGGCAGATCAATACAAGTAAAACTTGAACGTACTGACACACAGTACAGTTAAGTACTGCAAAGTTTATAGTAAAAAAAGTTATCGTAAATTGTTGCTAATCTGTGTTGCCATCATTTCTGGAACAGCTGTGGCCTAACACTATTCCCTCATGTGACGGGTCTATATAGTTCTTGTGTGCAAGTAAGCCATCACAGTAACAACTACACTCCTGGAAATGGAAAAAAGAACACATTGACACCGGTGTGTCAGACCCACCATACTTGCTCCGGACACTGCTAGAAGGCTGTACAAGCAATGATCACACGCACGGCACAGCGGACACACCAGGAACCGCGGTGTTGGCCGTCGAATGGCGCTAGCTGCGCAGCATTTGTGCACCGCCGCCGTCAGTGTCAGCCAGTTTGCCGTGGAATACGGAGCTCCATCGCAGTCTTTAACACTGGTAGCATGCCGCGACAGCGTGGACGTGAACCGTATGTGCAGTTGACGGACTTTGAGCGAGGGCGTATAGTGGGCATGCGGGAGGCCGGGTGGACGTTCCGCCGAATTGCTCAACACGTGGGGCGTGAGGTCTCCACAGTACATCGATGTTGTCGCCAGTGGTCGGCGGAAGGTGCACGTGCCCGTCGACCTGGGACCGGACCGCAGCGACGCACGGATGCACGCCAAGACCGTAGGATCCTACGCAGTGCCGTAGGGGACCGCACCGCCACTTCCCAGCAAATTAGGGACACTGTTGCTCCTGGGGTATCGGCGAGGACCATTCGCAACCGTCTCCATGAAGCTGGGCTACGGTCCCGCACACCGTTAGGCCGTCTTCCGCTCACGCCCCAACATCGTGCAGCCCGCCTCCAGTGGTGTCGCGACAGGCGTGAATGGAGGGACGAATGGAGACGTGTCGTCTTCAGCGATGGGAGTCGCTTCTGCCGTGGTGCCAATGATGGTCGTATGCGTGTTTGGCGCCGTGCAGGTGAGCGCCACAATCAGGACTGCATACGACCGAGGCACACAGGGCCAACACCCGGCATCATGGTGTGGGGAGCGATCTCCTACACTGGCCGTACACCACTGGTGATCGTCGAGGGGACACTGAATAGTGCACGGTACATCCAAACCGTCATCGAAACCAACGTTCTACCATTCCTAGACCAGCAAGGGAACTTGCTGTTCCAACAGGACAATGCACGTCCGCATGTATCCCGTGCCACCCAACGTGCTCTAGAAGGTGTAAGTCAACTACCCTGGCCAGCAAGATCTCCGGATCTGTCCCCCATTGAGCATTTTTGGGACTGGATGAAGCGTCGTCTCACGCGGTCTGCACGTCCAGCACGAACGCTGGTCCAACTGAGGCGCCAGGTGGAAATGGCATGGCAAGCCGTTCCACAGGACTACATCCAGCATCTCTACGATCGTCTCCATGGGAGAATAGCAGCCTGCATTGCTGCGAAAGGTGGATATACACTGTACTAGTGCCGACATTGTGCATGCTCTCTTGCCTGTGTCTATGTGCCTGTGGTTCTGTCAGTGTGATCATGTGATGTATCAGACCCCAGGAATGTGTCAATAAAGTTTCCCCTTCCTGGGACAATGAATTCACGGTGTTCTTATTTCAGTTTCCAGGAGTGTATTTTCGATTCTGTCCCCACTTATATGTTTGACGTCAGGTGTATTTGGTGTATACAGCAGAGTTGTGAATCTTCAACACTCCTCCTTAGAAACCTTTAAACAGAACTTTAAAGAGGGGTGATAGCCTCGTGGTCTGAAAGTTTATACTCGCTGAAACAGATGTGTATATGCAGCTGCTCGTGCAGATTGACCACGCAAGGGCGTCGTTTACACTTTCAGCAGCTCTTATTGTCTCACAGTCATATCCTACGTCTCGCCACCTACGCTATTCCATATCTGGCTCGCGAAATGAACAAGGTGCACCGCGATATCTTTCCCCCGTTGTGCATAACCTTTTCTCACCGCATCAACCTACTGGACACTTGTTTTATAATGGAATGCAGCTTTGAGAATGTCATTCGTTGTACATGACATTGCGCCGTTGACTAAACAATTACGGAATACCACGTTTGCCATTTCCCACCAAGGACTAACAGAACTCAACTTAATTGTTCACGCTCCACGGAGTCACTAACCTTTTTATAATGCTAGGAATAGCTTAAAACGCAAGGAATGACTGATTCAGGGGACAGTTGTTTGTACACAGTTCAGTCACATTAATGTCACCCCACCTACGTTCGACGTCAAAGTGCTAAAACCTCTCAAAAACGTAGCTTACCTGACGTCCAAAGGGGTATGATCATTAGATTTCGGGCCAATCTTGAAAATATTTCAGAATGGCTAAGTTCGTAAACTGTTCGCGTGTGTCCGTGGTTAAAGAGTGTCGTGCATGGCACACTGGACCTTTCCAAAACCGGCGCCGAGGCAAGACTAGTGCACCACACCCGTCACAACCGTGACAGGGGCGAACTACCTTTAACCACATGTTGCACACCTGCACTCCTGCAATGACTACGGTTCGTGTGCAGTTTCACCGTAGAACATACTACGTGTTCAAGGGACGTAGTACACCCTCCATTCAGAACCGGCAATTTCATCATACGGTATCATTTCTGATGGACGACGCTTGTGGACCTTCAGTATGTCCGGGCGGATAGACGTGCAACGGCTGGAAAACTGCCCGCCCATATGAACCAAGGGCTACTAACGGTGTCTCCTCAACGACTGTTCAGCAAACGTTGCTGCGTTACGCCTCGGCAGCAACAGCCTGGTGTGTGGACGTCCACTGTGTGGCGACAGGTGACCTTTTCAGACGAATCAAGTTTTATGCTTCATCAGACAAATGGTCGTTGGCGTGTAAGGCCCTGCAAAAATTTTCGGTGGGGTACAGGCCGGAGGAGGGAGCGTCATGGTTTAGAGGATGTTTCTTGGGACTTATTGGGTAATCTCGTCATTCTGGAAACCACAATGGACCAACACAAGCACGCATCTATCATTGGGGGCAATATCTACCCCTAAATGCAGTTTGTTCCTTCGTCGGCAAGATGGCTTCTACCAGCAGGACAATACAACATGTACGTGATTGGTTCGAAGAGCACCAGGAACAGTTTACCGCTCTCCCCGGATTTCAACAGAATGGAGAATCCATGGGGCCAACTCGATCCGAATGTTCGCGCCATGGATCGTTCAATGGAAAAACCTAACGCAGGTGCCACAGCACTGGAGACGGCATGGCTCAACATCCATGTCAGCATCTTCCACAACGTCATTGGCTACCTTCTTGGACTCCCGCGCTGCAATAGGATGTTATCCAGAATTTTGACGGGTGGTCACATTAATGTGACTGGACTGTGTAGTATGTCAGACAGCTACTTCACAGGGGGCTAAGTGTAATGGCAAACAGAGGCAATTAGAAATGAGAGATGTACGTCTGCAGGAAGACAGACTGCACCACGGAATACTGGCCGAAATATCAGTAAAATTGCCCATTTAATAACATTTTTAAAGACTCTGCATTCTTTACTAACACTGTGTCTATGCCACTAACCGGTAACATAGAGAGTTGTAATTAATTATGGTAACTGCAGATTCCATGACCGCTAAAATCAAGTTTTTATCAAAATGTGCGCACAACCACTAGAATTACACACGATGTGCCAAATCTTTAGAGTCAACATGGTACATATTGTAGAAAACGCTAAACTAAGTACTTTCAGATGAGGAATTAACTGTCGGAAATTAAAATTCAGTTTTGTATTAGCATAAACAGTTTACACACAGCAGAAACAACTGAAGCTTAACCTTACAACAAATAATAAAGGATCTGACCGCCTTACAAAGGCGCATCAGTTTTGAAGCACTGTCTCAAATATACCTGCAATTTGGTTCACAGTGAGACAGCAGGAATCCTATCAAGGAGTTCCTCGTAAATCGTAAATTTTTACTGCTCTTTTGTTGTGAAAGTTTTCACTGCAAACTTGTTCAGGTCTCGGGGCAGTACATCTTGCAGTACCGTACCTTAAATAATTTCTTTTGGTTTCTATATCTAATGATGCTCCAGCTTCAGCAAACAGTCATCAACTTTAAAACTTGGGGAATTACATCGTGAACAGATCATGATTGCAGACTGAATGTGTTTTCTGTTTTTTATTAAACTGAATGACAGTAACAGATTTTACTTATAGGCTACATCTACGTTAAAGTATAGTTTCCAGCAAAAGAAGGTTCACAACACAGTAGCGCATGACTGGCCACAATCGTCTGTTATTCTGTCAGAGAACCGTGTAAACATGGAATATTATCGTATCTTAACTGCTTAAATACCGTGTTTTCTAAGGCGAATATTGGGAAGCAGCCCGGTATTCAATAAACAAGCGTGAGAAACCGACGATAAAACACACTCGGCTATGTGAGTGTACGACACCAAAGATCGTTAAATAACGTTTGATGAATCACGATTAGCCACTTGTAAAGGCAGTAGCAATTACACTGGCATTAGCTACACACTCTCATTATCTTCCTCAACACGAACGTGCTGCTATTTTGTATGCGCCATCGTTCCGATTCGACTGATCAGTACCGCAGAGACAAGCTATTTTTTATGCTTCCTTGGCGATCAGTGGAAAACATCGTACGAGAAATCAACATTCATTGCCCGCATCTCGTGGTCGTGCGGTAGCGTTCTCGCTTCCCACGCCCGGGTTCCCGGGTTCGATTCCCGGCGGGGTTAGGGATTTTCTCTGCCTCGTGATGGCTGGGTGTTGTGTGCTGTCCTTAGGTTAGTTAGGTTTAAGAAGTTCTAGGGGACTGATGACCATAGATGTTAAGTCCCATAGTGCTCAGAGCCATTTGAGCCAATCAACATTCATTGTCGATAAGAAATGACACCATGTGATCAAGTTACCGGTTCTGAATGAAGCGTGAAATGCGCCCATTCAACACGCGGTATGCCTTCAGTGAAACTGCACACGAACCGTAATCACTGCCGATGGCGGGTGTCCAACACGTTGTCAAAGGTGTACAACCATGAAACGATACTTTCAGTGACAGGTGACATGCTGTATCTCTCTTGTGTTAACAGACCGTAGAACTTAATCTTGTATGCATGCCTAGCGCACAGGCGCTTGCTATTTCATGTCTGTAGCGCCGCCAAACGTAACCATTTAATGTTTTATAAACGCTCAACTACTTACTAGGCCAGGGAACATCAGATTCAGAAATCAGCTCGAGTACCGCTAAGTGATGTTTACGTATCAAAGAAACGAAACTGGGTTGTTTGAGCAATGTCAAGTTAACTCTTTTGCACGTACCAGTATGTGGATGTGATAGTCTTTCTCTTGTAGTGACTTATTCGTAAATACGCTCCAAAATGAACGTGCTGTCAAAACGAGTTTGTTTTGGCCCTAGACTTTTTTATCTCGCGGTTTTGCTTGAACTGCGGAATCACAACATTTTTCTCTCGTAAAGAGATGCGGCAGTGTTCATGGAAGCAGTAGTTTTACGGACGGCATTAACCACACTCAATTAGCTAAAGGAAAGTAATGATTACAATGGAATAATGAGTTACATTTTGCGTCTATTTGTGAGATTATGAAATGATTGTTATACATGATACACATGTTATTTTGTTAACGGGATAAAATGTACTCCATTCTTATACTATGTGCTACCAACTACAGAAATAGAAGGGTTATCTATTTTCTTCTTGTGAATCTGATCTGGTAGTCGGCAATGGCGTAGTGAAGCAACTGTTCAAAGTCATGGAAGGGGTATTGGGTACTTAATTTGCCTATTCAGTGACAATAACGAGAATAAAATACTACACTCCTGGAAATTGAAATAAGAACACCGTGAATTCATTGTCCCAGGAAGGGGAAACTTTATTGACACATTCCTGGGGTCAGATACATCACATGATCACACTGACAGAACCACAGGCACATAGACACAGGCAACAGAGCATGCACAATGTCGGCACTAGTACAGTGTATATCCACCTTTCGCAGCAATGCAGGCTGCTATTCTCCCATGGAGACGATCGTAGAGATGCTGGATGTAGTCCTGTGGAACGGCTTGCCATGCCATTTCCACCTGGCGCCTCAGTTGGACCAGCGTTCGTGCTGGACGTGCAGACCGCGTGAGACGACGCTTCATCCAGTCCCAAACATGCTCAATGGGGGACAGATCCGGAGATCTTGCTGGCCAGGGTAGTTGACTTACACCTTCTAGAGCACGTTGGGTGGCACGGGATACATGCGGACGTGCATTGTCCTGTTGGAACAGCAAGTTCCCTTGCCGGTCTAGGAATGGTAGAACGATGGGTTCGATGACGGTTGGGATGTACCGTGCACTATTCAGTGTCCCCCCGACGATCAGCAGTGGTGTACGGCCAGTGTAGGAGATCGCTCCCCACACCATGATGCCGGGTGTTGGCCCTGTGTGCCTCGGTCGTATGCAGTCCTGATTGTGGCGCTCACCTGCACGGCGCCAAACACGCATACGACCATCATTGGCACCAAGGCAGAAGCGACTCTCATCGCTGAAGACGACACGTCTCCATTCGTCCCTCCATTCACGCCTGTCGCGACACCACTGGAGGCGGGCTACACGATGTTGGGGCGTGAGCGGAAGACGGCCTAACGGTGTGCAGGACCGTAGCCCAGCTTCATGGAGACGGTTGCGAATGGTCCTCGCCGATACCCCAGGAGCAATAGTGTCCCTAATTTGCTGGGAAGTGGCGGTGCGGTCCCCTACGGCACTGCGTAGGATGCGTGCATCCGTGCGTCGCTGCGGTCCGGTCCCAGGTCGACGGGCACGTGCACCTTCCGCCGACCACTGGCGACAACATCGATGTACTGTGGAGACCTCACGCCCTACGTGTTGAGCAATTCGGCGGTACGTCCACCCGGCCTCCCGCATGCCCACTATACGCCCTCGCTCAAAGTCCGTCAACTGCACATACGGTTCACGTCCACGCTGTCGCGGCATGCTACCAGTGTTAAAGACTGCGATGGAGCTCCGTATGCCACGGCAAACTGGCTGACACTGACAGCGGCGGTGCACAAATGCTGCGCAGCTAGCGCCATTCGACGGCCAACACCGCGGTTCCTGGTGTGTCCGCTGTGCCGTGCGTGTGATCATTGCTTGTACAGCCCTCTCGCAGTGTCCGGAGCAAGTATGGTGGGTCTGACACACCGGTGTCAATGTGTCCTTTTTTCCATTTCCAGGAGTGTAGTTCTATGTGAACGATTATTGTCACTAATAGAAAATCAGCACGACATGGCTCTCTGCTGTTGTGAGCTGGAATCAAGTGCTTAATGGAATCGCCAGGCTATGAAATATACTTCAGCAGATGAGGTGCTCAGTAGTTGTCCACACTTGATGGTGAAGTGTTAACTTCGGCAAATGGCTCTTGAAGGGGTGAATGAATTTTGCTGTGGTCGACAAATTTAGTCGTCCAGGAAGTATCTCACAGATACCGTATTAAGACGTTGAATCCATGGTTTCACAAGGCAAATGAACTTTCTGTAAAAATAAACGCGAAATTACATTGAAAAATACAAATCTTCTCATTCCGAAATTTGGCAGTAATGAAAAGATATACATTCATACTCATAAATTAAGGATAATGCTGATATATGGTGAAACAACGCTCTTGTGGGCGGTTTTCGGGTTTATATCACCTCGGTGTATGACCACGCGGTGCATTTGACCTGCGGTCGTCGCACGGTGGCGCTGGCAGCAGTCCACATACGCAGAGGTGTGTTGGTGCATGTCAGAGCATGGTGCAGCGAGCAAATGTACAGACGTTTTCAAACGTGCTAATGGTGACTGTGTGTTGAAAATGGCTCAAAGAAGTCGTAGCATGGGCCCTCCGTGTACCACAAAGTGTGACCCAAGATTATGGCAACGATTCCAGCAGTCAAGAAACGTGTACGGGACGTCCACAGTGTACAACACCACAAGAAGACTGATATGTCACCATCAGCGCCCGCAGAAGGCCACGGAGTACTGCAGGTAGCCTTGCTCGGGACCTTACTGCAGCCACTGGAACAGTTGTCTCCAGACACACAGTCTACAGACGACTCAACAGACATGGTTTAGTCGCCCGGAGACCTGCAAGGTGCATTTCACTAATCCCTGGTCACAGGAGAGCCCGTAAAGCCTGGTGTCAAGAACACAGTACATGGTCATTGGAACAGTGGTCCCAGGTAATGTACGCGGAAGATTCCAGGTATAGGCTGAACAGTAGTTCTCTCCGGGTTTTCATCTGGAGTGAACCAGGAACCAGATACCAACCTCATAATGTCCTTGAAAGGGACCTGTATGGAGGTCGTGGTTTGATGGTGTGGGGTGGGATTATGATTGGTGCACGTACACCCCTTCATGTCTTTGACAGAGGAACAGCCACAGGTCAGGTGTATCGGGAGTTCATTTTGCACCAGTATATCCGCCTTTTTAGGGGTGCAGTGCCTTCCTCCAGATGGATGATAACGCACAGCCACACCGAGCTGCCATCGTGGAGGAGTAACTTGAAACAGATGATATCAGGCGAATGGAGTGGCCTGCCTGTTCTGCAAACCTAAACCCCATCGAGAATGTCCGGATGCTCTCGGTCGAAGTATCGAGGATCGAAGATGTCTGCAGTACGGCGTGGCCGTGCTCCATCCTGCGTAAAAAAGTAATTCCTTATTATTCGGGGCCGGCCACTGTGGTCGAACGGTTCTAGGCGCTAGGGTCCGGAACCGCGTGACCACTACGGTCGCAGGTTCGAATCCTGCCTCGGGCATGGATGTGATGTCCTTAGTTCAGTTAGGAATAAGTAGTTCTAAGTCTAGGGGACTGATGAGCTCAGATGTTAAGTCTCATAGTGCTTAGTGCCATTTGAACCATTTGAAACAGGAGGGACAAAAATAAATATCCTTTGCTGCCACGGATCACTTTCAAATTTCGTCGAATAATTTTTAATAATCCCTTGTGCTTCCACGCTGCAGATAAGAGCAAACATTGCGGTCGCGATGAGCTCCAAAGGGGTCGTATCACGTTTAATGAGGATGCAGTCCCACAATGCTTCCTGTTGGTCATCGTATTGTGAAATGTAGTTTTCGACCGCAAAATGTGAAGGAGTCACGCCCTTTATGCAAACTACTGTGTGTTTTTCGTGCCAATTCTGAGTGGTAGTATGTGTCTGGAGTGGTCTACTTGGCCACTCATAAGAAAACAGCGTGATTCCAAGGTTGGGTGTCGCAGTTGTAACCTATCGCAGAAGTGTCAAGATGCGGCGGCGCGGTTCCTTCCGTCCCTTTACGACGAACCTGCACCTACCTGTGAACATTGTCTCAGCAGATCATCAATAGGAAAGCCGAGCGAAACCTTCTGTACTTCGACGTGAACCAGGCTGCAATTAAAGTCACTATCTACGTTTCGGGACGAAGTTTTCACAGGAAATGAAATATTGGAAACTCTGTCCTTAATTAATATATTCTGAAACTTAGGTGAATAAGTACCACTGCCTAGCCCGTGCTAGTTTCAACAACACTCACAATCCCTTTCACTCACGTTGCATTTCCCGAAAGCGTAATAGGTACAAAAATACGGATTGTTTTTGACTGAGAATGCTCGCCAAATATTAAGTCTGTCGGTACCAAATGCAGTTACAGTTTTTAGCCACTGACCTGCTCAATACGCCATGCGGAATTTATGTCTTTTCTCTTCTCAAAATTCACTTAAAAATTCTGAAATTTCTACACACCCATCGGAATAATTCTGCCGTCACTTTACAACACTTTTGATGTATGAAACACTGCTAGATCGGGCAACTTATCATTTCCATCGGAACAAGTACTACACGCGTCCGAATTGTTTCATTGCTAGGCTCTGACTCCTCTCTAGATTTCTCCAAGTCTTCTCTACCAGCAGAGAAAGGCGCGCGAGGAATATTGCTTTACCATTGGTCAGTTTACTCAACAGCCAATAGCACAACAACATTCTCCCGCGTCAACCCACACTTTTCATCAGTAACCAATCGCAAAGTAGTAAACCTAACGACTGCATTTTTTACCGACGTAATTATCTAATATGCTGAAGTTTTGCTTATGCGTAAAGTTATTTACTATTGTTATTTATACCTGAATTAACTTTCCCTTTATCATAAACTTACTTTGCAAATCTATTTTACAAAAATCCCCTTTGTCCATATCATACTTCTTCGAAATGTTCCCACACCAAATCCTACTACATAACTCACTAAACAATTATCTTCATATTAACCTTAAACCACATTCACGCATCATTCATACTGCTAAAACACATTTATAATATTTTACCTACACAAAAAGACATAATAACACTTTATTAAAATACTAGAACAGTTTACGAAAAACGTTCTATTACTTTAGTGCACTCTAGTGGGCACAATCTAAACTAAAATTACAGTACCCCTATCCAATATTGTCCTCTGTCGGCTGATACATAAACTACGTGCGCGTCCAGTCTCGCGTCACCATCTGTCACTATCCAGCTCTGATACACATCTCCAACTTAACCGCCTCCAAGGCAGGATCGTTATACGGCGCTACGCCTCATAGAGAACAGGTAAAATGTGTCTAAGAGGAGCTGTGACGACCTTCCTATTATGTGACACGTCCATGGTGGCGATGGGCAGAATTGTGGTGAAGTGTGGTGCCGAAATGGCATCATTAACCCACCTTACACATCACATTAACTTCTGAGCTGTGGCATTTTTCTCGCATGTGTCGACACCTTGCTGTCTGATGTGCCGCCGAACCCGAGGATTACGTCGCAGGGCACCACGCTATTCAACATTAGAGAGGAGGGTAGTGCGCACCTTTGAGCCCAATTTCAAACTTGCGCGTTGCAACGGATGGTGATTACAGGGTTTTGAAAAAGTGATGGTTTAATCTGTTGCTGTCCGCCCCAGTAGCTGAGTGGTCAGCGTGACGGATTGCCGTCCTCCGGGCCCGGGTTCGATTCCCGGCTGGGTCGGAGATTTTCTCCGCTCAGGGACTGTGTGTTGTGTTGTGTTCATCATCATTTCATCCCCATCCGGCGTGCAGGTCGCCCAATGTGGCGCCGAATGTAATAAGACCTGCGCCAAGGCGGCCGGACCTGCCCCGCGAGGGGCCTCCCGGCCAATGACGCCAAACGCTCATTTCCATTTCTGTTGCTCAGTGTAAAATCCAGCGTTTTGCAAGCAACGTGATTTTTCTTAGTTTCTTGTCTCAGCGAGATCTTGTGAGGTTAAATAACGCGCACAAGGTAAGCGTAGGGTCGTGAAGAACGCATTTGCAATAACAGATGCATTTCTGACGAATCCTGTAAGGGCTGTGCAACATGATTTATATCGCTACAGATAGAGTAAAATGCAGTTACAACCCATTGGCGCGTATTTTTAGCCGCTCGGTTCGACTGGGAAATGTTTTCGGTTTTATCCTCTCGTAGGAGAAACACTTTTGGCATTGCGGCAGCTGCGACATCTTATTCTCTGTTTCTTCTAAGAAACCTGCGCCGTACGCTCTCCTGTCCTCCAGATGCGCTGTAGCAGTACACAGCGTTTTATCGTCTGTTTCTCGCCCAGCTGTAAGCGCATTCGGAATGGGCTCAGCAGTGCGTTTGTCACTAGGTGGGGCGCAGGAAGGACGCGTCGCCGGACGCTCTGATAGCCGTGTAATGGAAACCCGATATGGGACCGGAGGCGGAATTCTGGCCGCTCTTCAGCGAACCAAAGAGCCCCCGCAAAAAGGCCCGCGATAAAACCTCCGCCGGAGCATGCTTCCGCACCAAACAAAAAGCTGGAGCGCCGGGGCTGATCGGTGCAGACGGCTGCCTAGCTGACAAGATGGACGACTCGCTATCGATCATAGGGCACTGGTCGACCACTCAGCGCAATCACCGACCGTGGGCATATGTGCCATGAGGTCTAGTGTACTGTCGATAATGTAGCCTTGTATATTACTGGCCATTATACACGCCGGTGACGAAAGTCATATCGTATGACCTCCTCATGCTAGGCGTAGTTCAGCAACTCGTCGTGTCATCTAATCAAAAAGCCGTCGAAAGTCCCCTGCAGGAATATGAACCATGCTACCTCTATCGCCGTCCATAACTTCCATGACCGCATTAATGTTGAGGGTGTAGAGGTTCGTGCACGAGCAGACCTCTCGATTATGCCACATAAATGTTCGATGGGATTCATGTCGTGCAAAGGGGGCGGCCAAATCATTCGCTAGATTAGATTAGATTAGATTAGTTTTTCATTCCACAGATCGGTGCTGAGCAGATCCTCGTGGATGTGGAACGTGTCAATTTTTTTAAGCTGAAATAACAATACTAATAGTAGGAGCATATACAGTACATATTTTTCTATTAAAAAAATTAGTCATTGGAGTAGAAGGAGTTGGCCACTAGTAAGCCTTTCAGGCTCCTTTTAAACAGATCTCTATTTGTAACTAAATTTTTTATGTTTGCTGGCAAATTATTGAAGATGAGTGTTCCTGAGTAGTGGACCCCTTTTTGAACTAAAGTAAGTGCTTTTAAGTCCTTGTGCAGATCATTTTTGCTCCTGGTATTGTATGAATGAACTGAGCTGTTTGTTGGAAAAAGAGATATATTATTTAGGACAAATTTCATTAAGGAGTAAACATACTGAGAGGCAGTAGTTAGTATAACCAGTTCTTTGAAGAGGTTTCTACAGAACGTCCGTGAATTTACTCCACAAATAATACGTATTACACGCTTTTGGACTCTGAAACCTTTTGTTTGACTTGTAGAATTACCCCAAAATATTATACCATATGACATTATGGAATGAAAGTAGGCAAAGTATGCAAGTTTTTTTCATTTTTATGTCGCCTACGTCTGCTAACACTCCAATTGCAAATAGAGATTTGTTAAGGCGTTTCTGCAGTTCTGTGGTGTGCTCCTCCCAACTGAATTTATTATCAAGTTGT
Source organism: Schistocerca cancellata (assembly GCF_023864275.1). Classification (NCBI taxonomy): domain Eukaryota; kingdom Metazoa; phylum Arthropoda; class Insecta; order Orthoptera; family Acrididae; genus Schistocerca; species Schistocerca cancellata. The sequence continues at coordinate 474,759,875 of NC_064627.1, forward strand.
AATCCCAGGAATTTAAGATTGTCAACCTCTTCTATCTGCTCTTCTTCATACATTATGCATATGCTGGGTGGAAACCTCTTACAGGTTCTGAATTGCATATAGTGAGTCTTTTCGAAGTTTAATGCCACTGAGTTGGCTTTAAACCATTTATTAATATCCATGAAAATATCATTAGCTGATCTTTCTAGAACTACACTCGACATACTATTTATTGCAATACTCGTGCCATCTGCGAACAAAACGAACTCTGCTTCTGGCAGTGTAACTGATGAGAGATCATTAATATACACAAGAAAAAGCAATGGCCGTAAGAGGGATCCTTGTGGGACACCACATGTAATTTCTTCCCATTCAGATGATGATTGATGACTTAACTCACTAGTCCCTTGCACTGACACCCTTTGTTTCCTCTTAGCGAGGTATGACTTGAACCATTTTGCGGCACTGCCGGTGACATCATATAATTCTAATTTATTTAAAAGGATGTTGTGGTTCACACAATCAAATGCCTTTGACAAATCACAGAAAATACCTGCTGCTTGTAATATGTTATTTAATGAATTAAGTACATTTTCACTGTAAATAGCCTCCTCGATATCAGAACCCTTCAGAAATCCAAACTGTGTTCTTGATAATATGTTGTTTCTGGTCAGATGGTTGAGAAGCTGCCTGTACATTGCTTTTTCTCAAATTTGTGAGAATGCTGGCAGAAGTGAAACCGGTCTGTAGTTTGATGGTATCTCTTTATCCCCTTTCTTGAACAGAGGCTTAACATCTGTATATTTTAGCCAGTCAGGAAATGTCCCAGTTATAAAAAATGGTCCAAATGGCTCTGAGCACTATGGGACTCAACTGCTGAGGTCATTATTCCCCTAGAACTTAGAACTAGTTAAACCTAACTAACCTAAGGACATCACAAACATCCATGCCCGAGGCAGGATTCGAATCTGCGACCGTAGCGGTCTTGCGGTTCCAGACTGCAGAGCCTTTAACCGCACGGCCACTTCGGCCGGCTGTCCCAGTTATAATTGACTGGTTACACAAGTAACTTAGAATTGTACTTAACTCACAAGAACATGCCTTAATTAACTTTGTTGATATTTCATCGTAACCACTAGAACACTCAAATTATCCAGTATGTTCTTCAAATCAATCGTGAAGAAATGTGACCCGGTGATATGGCGCAATGTCGTGGGAAAATGAAGTAAATGAATAGCTGCAAATGGACTCCTAGTATCCAAAAATAACCATTTTCAATCGATGATCAGTGAATTCCATGCAAACACAGCACATACCATTATAAAGCCATCACCAGCCTGCAGTGGGCCTTGTTTACAATCTGGATTCATGGCTTCGTGGGGTCTGCCTGACACTCGAAACCTACCATCAACTCTTACCAGCTTAAATCGGGACTCGTCTAACCTGGCCACGGTTTTCCAGTCGCCTAGGGTCCAACCGATACGGTCATGAACCCAGGAGAGGTGCTGCCGGCGATGTTGTGCTGTTACTAAAAGAACTCGCGTCCGGCGTCTGCTGCCATTAACCCATTAACATCAAATTTCGCGGCACTGATAAAATGGACACATTCGTCGTACTTCCGACACCGATTTCTGTGATTATTTTACGCAGTGGTCCTTGTCTGTTAGCACGGACTACGTAAACGCCGATACTCTCGATAGTTAAGTGAATCTGGTCTTCTCGGCACACTCTTGACAGTATGGCTCTCGGAGTATTGAATTTCCTAACGATTTCTGAAATAAAACTATCCTAGTGTCTACCCCATGTGATGAGAAGTATGCGGACAGTCCAAAAAACATTCGTTTTTCATATTAGGTGCATTGTGCTGCCACCTTCTGCCAGGAACTCCATATCAGCGACCTCAATAGTCATTAAACATCGTGAGAGAGCAGTACGGGGCGCTCCGCGGAACTCACGGACTTCGAACGTAGTCAGGTGATTGAGTGTCACTTGTGTCATACGTCTGTACGCGAGATTTTCACACTCCTAAACATCCCCAGGTATACTGTTTCCGATGTGATAGTGAAATGGAAACGTAAAGGGACACGTACAGCACAAAAGCGTACAGGCCTACTTCGTCAGACATCTATCCGGTCCATCACACAGGAATTCTAAACTGCATCAGGATCCACTGCAAGTACTATGACAATTAGGCGGGAGGTGAGAAAACTTGGATTTCATGGTCGAGCGGCTGCTCATAAATCACACATCACGCCGGTAAATGCCAAAAAACGCCACGCCTGGTGTAAGGAGCGTAAAAATTGGACGACTGGACAGTGGAAAAACGTGTGGAGTGACGAATCACGGTACACAATGGGGCGATCCGATGGCAGGGTGTAGTACGGCGAATGCCCAGTAAACGTCATCTGCCAGCATGTGCAGCGCCAGCAGTAAAATTCGTAGGCGGTGGTGTTATGGCATGGTCGTGTTTTCCATGGAGGGGGCTTGCACCTCTTGTGGTATTGCGTGGCACTATCACAGCACAGGCCTACATTGATGTTTTAAGCACGTTATTGGTTCCCACTATTAAAGAGCAATTCGGGGATGGCGATTGCATCTTTCAACACTATCGAGGACGTGTTCATAATGCACGGCCTGTGGCGGAGTCGTTACACGATAGTAACATCCCTTTAATGGACTGGCCTGCACAGAGTCCTGATCTGAATCCTATTGAACACCTTCTGGATGTTTTGCAATGCTGAATTCGTGTCAGGCCTCACGGACAGACATCGAGATCTCTCCGTAGTGCAGCACTCCTTGAATAATGGGCTGCCGTTCCAGAAGAAACCTTGCAGCACATGATTGTATGTATGCCTGCGAGAGTGAACGCTGTAATCAAGGCTAAGGGTGGGCCAACACCATACTGAATTACAGCATCGCCTGTGGAGGGCGCCACGAACTTGTAAGTCATTTTCAGCCAGATGTCCGGATACTTTTGATCACATAGTGGAGCTCCAACTACCATCTCCCATTCAAAGCCTGTTAATTCTTCTCGTTCAGTCATATTCACGTCTGAAATCTTCCGCATGAGTCACCTGAGAGTGAATGACATCTCCGTCAATGCAGTGCCCGTTTACACCTCGTATGGGTGATACTCTCAGCATCTCTATATGTGCATGTCGCTATCCCATGACCTCTGTCAACGCAGTTTAGCTGCAACATCAGGAGAATGCTGTGGTGTCACCGCTAGACATCACACTTGCTAGGTGGTAGCCTTTAAATCGGCCGCGGTCCGTTAGTATACGTCGGACCCGCGTGTCGCCACCATCAGTGATTGCAGGCCGACCGCCGCCACACGGCAGGTCTAGTCTAGAGAGACTCCCTAGCACTCGCCCCAGTTGTACAGCCGACTTTGTTAGCGACGGTTCACTGTCTACATACGCTCTCATTTGCAGAGACGACAGTTTAGTATAGCCTTCAGCTACGTCATTTGCTACGACCTAGCAAGGCGCCGTATTCAGTTGCTATAATTACTTCAAGAATGTATTCTGAACAAATAATATTGTGAATCATGTACCGTCAAGAGCGACGTTCATCATTAATGGATTAAAGTTAAGTATCAAACTAATTACGTCCGCTTTCTGAATTCTTATTCCTTGTCATGTTCCAGACCTCACGTCAGTATAGTCTTCCCTCCTCACGCCAGCCTGCGTGAGCTAAAACGCGTGCATTTCGGCCTCCACTCGTAACACGGTGTTGGCTCTTCTGCTAACACAAAAAATGCAAATGCCGAAATTTTACTTACTCAATGTATATCATACAGTACGAAAAATTTGAGATTAAATTTGTCGGTTATTTGGGGTGTACGTGGTGTGAAATTAAGTACACTGACCTGCCATCGCTTGCGGCAGCCACGGCTCTAACAAGGCTGGACATAGAATCGAAATGAGTTTGGATGACAGATACGGGGATATCATGCTGTTTCAACTGGAGGAACCAGATATTTTCAATGAGCGATCTGAAGAATGTGCTGCAGAGGTAACTCAGGACAACACGTGCAACATTAAGTCCTGCAGTACCTTGTTGAAACATCATGGACTTCTCGACGATTGAGCACGACCAGTAGCCTTGACTCAGAAACGTAGCTGTTGTTGCAAAAATTACAGGTTGTGGGAACCAGATGTAATCTTATTGTATATCCGGTGGAACGTCTTACTATCACGCCAGGTACTGGGACCTTTGGATGATGGAGGATGCAGCTAGGAACGTTCGTTCTCCTTGGAACCTAGATACATAGATACGTCCATCGTGGTGCTGTAAACAGGCCTAAAATTGGCCTGAGAAGACAGCATGATCCCACTCCTGTGTTGTCTCTGGACGCACCACTATCGGTGAGCCTCACTCTGCTGCCAAACTACAGCGTTCACCCTTTCTGACCACAGTCCTCGTCTTCGTCCTTAGCCTATGGATACTGTACTTCTTACAAACAAGTTCCCTTCTTCACTGATGGCAGATGGGTTGCAGCGCAAAGTGATGAATAAATGAAATAAATTGCTTGTCCTCTCAGCCGCTAGTCGCATGTGGTCACTGAAATCCTGCATGTTGATGAATGTCCCACGCCCACCCCCCCTTCCCCCAAACGCATAAATTTCATATTCGCATAAGAACCATGGGTTCTAAATCAATAGAAGCAGCACTATCTCGCCGCTCCAGCCACGCGGTAGGAGACATTTCTCAAATGGTTCAAATGGCTCTGAGCACTATGGGACTCAACTGCTGTGGTCATCAGTCCCCTAGAACTTAGAACTACTTAAACCTAACTAACCTAAGGACATCAGACACACCCATGCCCGAGGCAGGATTCGAACCTGCGACCGTACCAGCAGCGCGGCTCCGGACTGGAGCGCCTAGAACCGCATGGCCACCGCGGCCGGCCTGAGACATTTCTCCTTGCTACACAAGACACAACACGATCTGCTCACAAACAGTCAGCATACCAATGTGATTTCTGAATAAGAAACCAACTGAGCAATCTTTCCTAAGTACTAAATTATGTAGCGTTACTACTACCTGTTTTACACGGTGCGAAATGCTGTTCATCTGCAAATCCACGCATAATTTGACGCTTACTGCTGTATCTTCGACTATGTTACACTGTGTAAGTTGGTCTTTCCAAAGCTCATAGTAATAAGCTCATAATAATAATAATATGTCCTTTAGTATATGTTGTGTTGTTTACACATACACACACATAGAGGGAGAGAGAGATAGAGAGAATAAACAGCAATTCATAGATGAAAACTAAAGACAGTGAGTGAAGACGATCATTCAGTGGTATGAGACACAAATGGTTCAAATGGCTCTGAGCACCAAGGGGCTAAGCTTCTAAGGTCATCAGTCCCCTAGAACTTAGAACTACTTAAACCTAACTAACCTAAGGACAACTAACTTAAGGACATCACACACATCCATGTCCGAGGCAGGATTCGAACCTGAGACCGTAGCGGTCGCGCAATTCCAGACTGTAGCGCCTAGAACCGCTCTGCCATCCCGGCACGACTATGAGACACAGAACGAGGGATGGAAAAGCAGATAGAAGACAAGGGACTACCCAACAGTAAAACCTCGTTATACAGAATGCCTTAAGCCTTTTCGGTAAAATTGAAACAGGTGGTAGTAGTTCCACAACCGATTATTTTGAGACAGCAAACCAACGGTCGGAAACACATATTTATTGTGTCATCGACATGCACAGCGTACACCGCATAACAACAGCGTAGCTGAGAGTAGTTGTTTAAGGCTACAACGACTAGTCTCAGGGCACGTATTGCAACGGCGCACGCAGTTCTGTCGCAGTCTCTCAAGGTCCCGAGTTTCTGTTGTGTACTGGAACAGACTGCAGGTGATAAACAGCGTACACACCTGACCATAAAAACAGACATACTGTACACAGCTTAGCTCACAGAACATGAGCTTTTAGAAAGATCCTAATCCAAGGGTAGCGGAGAAAAGTGGGACACCTTGTCAGTGACATACACGAACTCGATAGGAATTTTCACCGTCAGCGAAAGCAGGTCCATCTCAACCAGTTTCCAAGCACACATTATGGACGGAACTACATGCACTGAACATTTGGAGTTGGATACGTCGCGCGTGCACAGACGGCCCAAAGAAGCATTTCACGTGCAGTATTCAGAAGATGTAGCTCACGTCTGATGTCATGCTTAAGGAGTGTTCCTCGTACCGTAAAGCTGGGTCGCAATATTTATTCAACGTTTTCAGTAACTAAATGTCATCTATCTTCTAAATCTCCATAAGAAGTGTGCAGTCGATATTCCTGTCTCCCGAGAGGACAACAGCCGTTTTCACAGCGCTGCTAGCCTGACGAACACTCTTGCACCCTGTCGCTCCTCGACTGGTCCACTAAAACACCTGATCTCAAGTCCATGGAATATGTATGGCACTATATTGAGGAACGGGTGAAACATGGCAAGCAACATCACCACTATCTGGAGGATCAAGAGGATGTTATAGCCTATGACATGCCTGAATAAACTCGCCGAATTGAGACAACTACCATTACTAGAAGTGTTACAAGGCATTAGTGCGATGTTTCTGTTGTGAATGTACGACGGCGTGCTGAGAAGTAATGCCTCTGAATTTTAATGCAGTAGTTCTTAAATCTTTATAAATAAAACCGACGTTATTAACATTCTACGTCTTTACTGGAGCCGACTGATCTTCCCTGTGGTTCGACAACAGGGAAAATTAGTCGGCTCCTGAAGAGGCAAAAAATAGACACGATTTTCAGGCCTCCGGCAAAGTTCCGGCAACTAATGAAATATGTGAAAGACAATGTCGGCCTGCCCGCATCTCGTGGTCGTGCGGTAGCGTTCTCGCTTCCCACGCCCGGGTTCCCGGGTTCGATTCCCGGCGGGGTCAGGGATTTTCTCTGCCTCGTGATGGCTGGGTGTTGTGTGATGTCCTTAGGTTAGTTAGGTTTAAGTAGTTCTAAGTTCTAGGGGACTGGTGACCATGGATGTTAAGTCCCATAGTGCTCAGAGCCACAATGTCGGCCTCAGAACGCCAAGAATGTACAAGATACCGTGTGGATGTGGGCAATTCTATGTCGGCCAGACTGTTCGCACAATTGAACAGCGCCGCATAGAACATGAAAGGTGTTACTGCCTGCACCATCCCGAAAAGTCAGCTGTAGCGGAACATGCTCTGGAAAACGGACACCTAATTGCATACGATGAGACGTCTATTATTAAAGAGACTAATGGCTTCAGGTATATCGTGATAATCAAAGCCATAGATATTAGAATTTCTGAAAACACTCTAAATAGAGACGGCGGATTGCAGCTGAGTACAGCGTGGGATCCGGTGTTGAGGCAGTTGAAGCGGGAGCCCGGCGGCCGCGCTGCCAAAACATTACCATGTATGGTGCGGGACCGAGCACCAATGACGTCACGAGCGACTGCGCGGCTATATGAGCAAGGCAATGACAACCACACGACAGTCATCCACTTGACAATGGCAGAGGAGATCTCTGCCGGAAGCTCGTGAGCAGTAAAACACTCTGACACGGCTTGAAACCTGAGAATGTTTTATTAATTTCTGACTGGGTCTAAACGACCCATTCACAGTAAGAGTGTCGAAGCTTTGTGTCCCCCAAATTATAAATTATTTAAAAATAAAAATTGAGGAGAAGATAAATTATTACACATCTCAAGATTACCGAAGGTCCTGTTAGAATGTAAATATTAATCGCTGTTTTATGATAATTTTAGTAAATGAATTGTGTCAGTTTGGACCTTTCACAATAGGAAGGTTAAAATCTGTTGTCGACGAGAATTTCCAACATTACACATTAACGGCATTTTTGGAATGACCGACCGTGTTCGCGTGTTGCCTGTAACCGAGGGCAGGCAGTAGCAGATGTGGCAACACTGTGGCGGCAAGTGACAGACGTTAACTGTCAAGTAATTTGAAGCGGAATATACACTACCGGCCATTAAAACTGCTACACCACGAAGATGACGAGCTACAGACGCGAAATTTAACCGACAGCAAGAAGATGCTGTGATATGCAAATGATTAGCTTTTCTGAGCATTCGCACAACGTTGGCGCCGGTGGCGACACCTACAACGTGCTGACATGAGGAAAGTTTGCCGGCCGGAGTGGCCGAGCGGTTCTAGACGCTACAATCTGGAACCGCGCGACCGCTACAGTCGCAGGTTCGAATCCTGCCTCGGGCATGGATGTGTGCGATGTCCCTAGATTAGTTAGGTTTAAGTAGTTCTAAGTTCTAGGGGACTGATGACCAGAGCAGTTAACTCCCATAGTGCTCAGAGCCATTTGAACCATTTTTTTTGGGGAAAGTTTCCAACCGATTTCTCATACACAAACAGAAGTTGACCGGCGTTGCCTGGTGAAACGTTATTGTGATGCCTCGTGTAAGGAGGAGAAATGCGTAGCATCTCGTTTCCGTCTTTGATAAAGGTCGGATTGTAGCCTATGGCGATTGCGGTTTATCGTATCGCGACATAGCTGCTCGCGTTGGTCGAGATCCAATGACTGTTAGCAGAATATGGAATCGGTGGATTCAGGAGGGTAATGCGGAACGCCGTGCTCGATCTTATCATTAGCAGTCGAGATGACAGGCATCTTATCCGCATGGCTGAAACGGATCGTGCTGCCACGTGTCGATCCCTGAGTCAACAGATGGGGACGTTAGCAGCACAACAAAAATCTAAACGAACAGTTCGACTGCGTTTGCATCAGCATGGACTATCAGCTCGGAGACCATGTCTGCGGTTACCCTTGACGCTGCATCACAGGCAGTAGCGCCTACGCTGTTGTACTCAACGACGAACCTGGGTGCACGAATGGCAAAACGTCATTTTTTCGGATGAATGCAGGTTCTGGTTACAGCATCATGATGGTCGCATCCGTGTCTGGCAACATCGCGGTGAACGCACATTGGAAGCGTGTATTCGTCGTCGTCATACTGGCATATCACCCGGCGTGATGGTATGGGGTGCCATGTGTTACACGTCTCAGTCGCCTCTTGCTCGCATTGACGGCACTTTGAACAGTGGACGTTACATTTCAGATGTGTTCCGACCGTGGCTCTACCCTTCATTCGATCCCTGCGAAACCTTACATTTCAGCAGGATAATGCACGACCGAGTGTTGCAGGTCCTGTACGGGCCTTTCTGGATACAGAAAATGGTCGACTGCAGCCCTGGCCGGCACATTCTCCAGGTCTCTCACCAACTGAAAACGTCTGGTCAATGCTGGCCGAGTAACTGGCTCGTCACAATACGCCAGTCACTACTCTTGATGAACTGTGGTATCGTGTTGAAGCTGCATGGGCAGCTGTACCTGTACACGCCATCCAAGCTCTGTTTGACTCAATACCCAGGCGTATCAAGGCCGTTACTACAGCCAGAGGTGGTTGTTCTGGGCACTGATTTCTTACGATCTATGCACCCAATTTGCGTGAAAATGTAATCACAGCTCAGATGTAGTACATTTGTCCAATGAATATCCGTTTATTATCTGCATATCTTCTTGGTGTAGCAATTTTAATGGCCAGTAGTGTAATACATTTCCACACTGTCTTCACATAGGTGCAGTTGAAACAACACTTTGCACTCTCGCCTAGTACGTTTGGAGTGAGCAATGACACTTTGGTAGACATTGTTTATGAAGCAGTGAAGTGTAGGGTCAGCGAACTGAAAGGCTGATCAAAACAAAACAACAATGAAAGTCTCTCGCGCAGGCGGAAGGCCGGTGACGGCGCCTCCGTGTTTGTGACAGCGCTGCGGTCAGCGGCGGCGGCGGCGGCGGCGGCGGGGCCGGGGCCGCTCTGGACGGATGGCCGCAGTAATTGGCTGCGGCCTGTCGCGGGCCGGGGATCGGGCAGCGAGGCTGCCAGCCAGCCAGCCAGCCGGTCTGTCGCCAGATGAGCGGCCGCCTGCCCGCTGCCTGCTGCCTGCTGCTCATTACTGGCGCGGCGCCGCCCGCCATAAGCGCCGCCCACTGCAAACAGCCCCGCTGCCGCCGCCGCTGCTGGCATCAAAGGAGCACTCGACGCCACCCCTGCTAATGCCTTTCTGAAAAGCCGCAACAGCATTCCACTTGTTACGCTCATTCTATTTCATACTCTCGCAAGCGAGAGCCAGCTATACAAACGTTAGGTGCCTTTTTTTTTTAAAAAAAAAAGTAAGAGCCCTCGATATAGATAAGCGAGACAAATGGCATCAGCTCCAAGCTTTTGACGTCCCGTCACAACCAGGTCGATGTAGAGAGGACGCACTCGCTCTTTTTCGGCGAATATCGGCGAAGCAAAAGAGAAAACACGTATTCACATTGTCGATATCAAATCTTTTGAAGTGCAGTCGCCTTTTCGAGTGGCACTCAATAACGGCCATTTTTTCGCCATTAAATGGACAGCCCTTTTTACTTCGCGCGGCTTCCTGAAAGAGCAATCTGGGTTGCCGATTTTTTACACCACATAACGGCTGAGAGAACAGAAATCGAAAGTGGTGGAAAAGAGCCGATATCGGATGTAAACGACATTCAGTAGCAGAGATGCATGCAGACTGTTAAAGTTATACACATGAAATGTGATGCCAGCCATCACCGGCTGACAATACAACCTAATCATCCCCCAGATTAGAGAGTATGAAGCACTGGAGGCTAAAAATTCTTCAGATAATTTGCTAATTCAGAATTGAGCAGTTGTGCATATTAATGTCATACGTACATAAAGTGTATTCGCAGTTGTGAGTACGAATAACCATTAGCTTTATGAGTGCTTCTGTACGTTATCATTCCTGCATCACAACCTGGACTCGTACGGGAGAGGGCATTTTAAGTCAAAGTTGCTGCCTGGTTTCGGCGGATAAATACGATGTTGCAGTGCCTGTGCTGTTGACAAGAATGATACTCTGTTCCTTCTGATATGCATGTATCCGTGTCCGACACATTGCATCGGTCTTCTTAACAACAAAGTCACTGCAATATCGTTCTTTTATCTGAGTTATGACGATGTCTGAGTTATAATAAATACAGAGTGTTAAACAAAAAGTATTCGATATTATGAGACGTGGTAGTATGGACCGTTACGGTCGCAGGATCGAATCCTGCCTCGGGCATTGGTGTGTGTGATGTCATTAGGTCAGTTAGGTTTAAGTAGTTCTAAGCTCTAGGGGACTGATGACCTCAGCAGTTGAGTCCCATAGTGCTCAGAGCCATTTGAACCATTTCTGGTAGTATGAACAAAAGCAAGAGAAAAAATTCCAGTAAACTTGGACTCTATAGAATGCAATAAACAAATGAGGACACATTCCTCTGTTATTGTCCACGGATACAGAGCAAAATAATCACCTATTAGTTTTTTTTTTTACTGTAAACCGTATTAATAGTTGTCGGTAAGTGCAGCACATACATTATTTCTGTTAGAACCAGTATGTGTTTTGATAAGCTTGTGAAATACATTCACACTGTCCATCCAGCTTTGCACTTACCAGCATAATGGTAGCATATTATTCTGAAGTTGCAGACATGAACTGTTATGGTCTAGCAAATGGAAGCAACCACCCATTTCGTGTCTCATATGCCGAAAAAATCCATCACCCAGGGTGTTTCACAGAATTTCAGTGATCTCTAGAACGTCGGACAGAAGCATGCCTTACTGTGGATGGACACTATAGTAGTCAATACCTGCCTAAGCGATGGCTCACATGCAGATTACATTAGAACTTCCGCCATTTCACAGCAACAGAATAATATGTTCTCACCTGTTTACTGTCCGCCTGCTTAGCTAGGCCTTAAATTGCTTGCCTCCCACGCACGGGGCCGGGGTTCGGTTCCCTGCCGGGTTCCATCCTCGTCATCGGCCGTAAGTCGCCCAATGTAGCGCCGACTGAAATAAGGCTTGCACTCGCGGCCGAACCCGAATGGGACATCCCGGCCAACAGTGACATACGATCATTTCATTTCATTTCACTTGTTTACTCATTTGTTTACTGCATTGTGTAGGTCTTTCGTAACAGCAAAGAGATCGCAGTAGAAGAGATATGTTTTACTGTAACGTAGATGAACAATTGCTCCTAGCTCTTAATATATACATTTTAGAGCCCATCTTTACTGAACACTTTTCTTGTTTTGGTCCCTACTACCACCTCTTAAAATCTATAATTTTTTTTGACATCCTGTATATAATTAATGTACATAGGTAGGGAGATGTTTTTCCCTGACTTCTGTAAATCACTACTTAGTTACATTACGAAACTACTAATAACCCTCAATATGACGATTTCTGTTGAAGCCAAGCTTTTGTAGCTATTTCAGCGCTTTCGTAGGCAAGAATAAACTCTCAAGATGAAGATGGCTATCTGGAGATGTCAGTGCCTGGCTGCTTGACGTTGCAGAGTGATCCTTCCTGTACTGCTACGAAAGACATAATAGTGATGGCCGTAGAAAGCAGTGCCACTTTGTTCTGTTGATTCTTTTCTTTGGGAGCCAGTATTTTAAATAACACCAAAAGTGACGAGCAGACCCTATTTTGTCGAACTCTGGAAAGAAGTCCACGATTGGTGTCACATGGTCACGTGGACCAATAGTTTAGCCGACAGATTTGCAACAATGTTCCTGGGTGCTGAAGCTTCAGCAATTTAAGAAACGCTATTGGTCTTCGACGTGCGCACCGTTTAAGCAACTTGATTGTTTCTCGCGCAATTTTGTTAGCAAATAGTACGATTATACTTTGAAAGTACGATTGTAAGCACATCTCCGAGTCATGAGGGCTGTCGCTGAGGTAATGTTAAGCGACCTGCTGTCATCGCAGCGTCACAAGAGAATATCTTTCTACGACCCCGTCCGCAGTTCGTAGTCTTCGGTTACCTGTGACTACGGGTTCAATTTCCGGCAACGTCGGGTATTTCCTGCATTCGGGGACTGGGTATTTCTGTTATCATCATTATCATCGCGACGCGAGTCACCAAAGTGGTGTCAGATGGAAAAACATCCACTAGGCGGATGAAATACCCCAGATGGGGGACTCCCGACCAGCCGGCCGCTGTGGCCGAGCGGTTCTAGGCCCTTCACTCCGGAACCGCGCTGCTGCTACGGTCTCAGGTTCGAATTCTGGCTCGAGCATGGATGTGTGTGATGTCCTTAGGTTCGTTACGTTTAAGTAGTTCTAAGTCTAGGGGACTGATGAACTCAGATGTTAAGTCCCATAGTGCTTAGAACGATTGAACCATTTGACTCCCGGCCAATTATGCCACACCATCAGTTAATTTCTCCGTCGCCTTCATTTTCTCATTTATTACGACAAGTATTGAGTGTGTTTTTCATCTGTTGACCGAACTGTGACTGCCTGTTCAATAATCAGTTTAAGCACACACTGCCGCTAACTTCAGTGCTGTCACATTAATTGAGTTTCTTGAATCCTTATCTGAGGATTTTTTTTCATACACTTGTTTATTTGAGACTGTCTACAACTCATGCTTAAGGAGTTTTGTAATCTCCTCGCCTTTCCTTAATTTCTATTGGTATCTTAATGAGAATCACGGTGATTACGGGAGAGGCCAGGGTTAATTACGTCTGCAAGTACGAGAGGAAGCTGGTGCCCAGGTCACGGCCAGGACAGGAAGTTGTAAGGTGGCTGCAACTTTCCTCAAGGTAGAACAGCGTCATGGGGAGGTCTGTTACAGGTAGAGGGTCTTTAAGCTACGTATTCTGAGATGGCATAATATTCATTTTTTATTGGGACAGACAACATGCCACTTGCTTATTATTTTTATATCCTGATGCGAAGGCTTTATTTTCGTATTCTTGTTTATTTGAGTCTGTCTACGACTCTTATTTATGTAATTTTGTAATCCCTTCATCTTTCCTTAGATTTCTCTTGGTATATTGTCGATTTCACGTCTTTTGAAGTTCATTCAGTTTTGTGATCTGAGCTCAATAACATCTGTTTTTTCCCATCGAAACAGCAAAACATATGAAATTACGTGGCTTTCAGAAAAAGCAGCCTTGAAGCCTACAAGCTCATGTCATACAAATGGGACTGAGCATCTGCGCTATGTTCAGTATTGTTAACGAATCAGGCTCCTTGGCGGACAGCAGTATCGCCCGAAAATTAGAGGATTCTAACATTCTGCGTGGTGTCTGTTTGTTCTCTACCGTGTCTCCCTACCACTTTCACGCAACGACGCTCTGACCGTATTTTTTAGGGAATTGACTACACTCCTGGAAATGGAAAAAAGAACACATTGACACCGGTGTGTCAGACCCACCATACTTGCTCCGGACACTGCGAGAGGGCTGTACAAGCAATGATCACACGCACGGCACAGCGGACACACCAGGAACCGCGGTGTTGGCCGTCGAATGGCGCTAGCTGCGCAGCATTTGTGCACCGCCGCCGTCAGTGTCAGCCAGTTTGCCGTGGCATACGGAGCTCCATCGCAGTCTTTAACACTGGTAGCATGCCGCGACAGCGTGGACGTGAACCGTATGTGCAGTTGACGGACTTTGAGCGAGGGCGTATAGTGGGCATGCGGGAGGCCGGGTGGACGTACCACCGAATTGCTCAACACGTGGGGCGTGAGGTCTCCACAGTACATCGATGTTGTCGCCAGTGGTCGGCGGAAGGTGCACGTGCCCGTCGACCTGGGACCGGACCGCAGCGACGCACGGATGCACGCCAAGACCGTAGGATCCTACGCAGTGCCGTAGGGGACCGCACCGCCACTTCCCAGCAAATTAGGGACACTGTTGCTCCTGGGGTATCGGCGAGGACCATTCGCAACCGTCTCCATGAAGCTGGGCTACGGTCCCGCACACCGTTAGGCCGTCTTCCGCTCACGCCCCAACATCGTGCAGCCCGCCTCCAGTGGTGTCGCGACAGGCGTGAATGGAGGGACGAATGGAGACGTGTCGTCTTCAGCGATGAGAGTCGCTTCTGCCTTGGTGCCAATGATGGTCGTATGCGTGTTTGGCGCCGTGCAGGTGAGCACCACAATCAGGACTGCATACGACCGAGGCACACAGGGCCAACACCCGGCATCATGGTGTGGGGAGCGATCTCCTACACTTGCCGTACACCACTGGTGATCGTCGAGGGGACACTGAATAGTGCACAGTACATCCAAACCGTCATCGAACCCATCGTTCTACCATTCCTAGACCGGCATGGGAACTTGCTGTTCCAACAGGACAATGCACGTCCGCATGTATCCCGTGCCACCCAACGTGCTCTAGAAGGTGTAAGTCAACTACCCTGGCCAGCAAGATCTCCGGATCTGTCCCCCATTGAGCATGTTTGGGACTGGATGAAGCGTCGTCTCACGCGGTCTGCACGTCCAGCACGAACGCTGGTCCAACTGAGGCGCCAGGTGGAAATGGCATGGCAAGCCGTTCCACAGGACTACATCCAGCATCTCTACGATCGTCTCCATGGGAGAATAGCAGCCTGCATTGCTGCGAAAGGTGGATATACACTGTACTAGTGCCGACATTGTGCTTGCTCTGTTGCCTGTGTCTATGTGCCTGTGGTTCTGTCAGTGTGATCATGTGATGTATCTGAACCCAGGAATGTGCCAATAAAGTTTCCCCTTCCTGGGACAATGAATTCACGGTGTTCTTATTTCAATTTCCAGGAGTGTAGTTTGAACCTGGGACCTGTTGCTGGTAAGGAGACGTCAGACCACACATGACATGTAGAATTCAGAAGAGTTCAGTGAGACTAGCGATGATATAGCCAAATTCTTAATGATTTCAGCGTCAGCTCCACTGCACTCCCTGTAAAAGAATCTTAATACTAACTAAATTTAGTGGAAGGGGTTTAAGGCTTTCCTATTTTTAGTTAGCTGGTAAAATAACGTCGAAAAAGCAGTTAAGTTTTCCATTGGAAATTTTATCCTACTCAAAAAACATTGTTTATAAATTGCACTATTGATAAAAGGAAATGTTTTAATACAGGGTGGTAAAAACCAACTGCGTTCAACAAAAATGTGAGCGAATATTCCCTGAATGGGTTTCCAAGTTCTACAATGGATCAAAGGATGACCTATGCCATATCACATCTATAATCTAGGTTTAAATTAAGTTCCACAAAAGAGAAAGCTATCAAAATGGTCTACAGTGACCCTCAATTATCTTTAATTACTTATCTAACTTGTCGCAAATTACAGTGGCTGATGTTGCTTCTCAATAACTATATAACAGAAAAATCATCTCGTTTCAGATTTTTACTTCAAGTGGCAAATGTGAACACCATGAGCTTTAATTGACGATCGACACTAGTATTACGCAAAAAGGGGGTGTAACAGATGAGACTTCTGCAGTTCTGAGTGAAGCTTTGTGCGCTGTTATGCGGCATCGCGTGCGTTCATTACCTTGTCGGTGTTCGTCAGGGGGCGGTAGGCAGCACAGCTCCGCTCACCTTGGCGTCTCGGAAGCAACTCTTTCCTAACTTCTCCTTACTACAATTTACTGAAGTTGGTTTAAAAAATACTATCTGGCTGTGTTTTCATCTGACCCGTCAGGGTCTCAATGTCAACCTTAAGCTCCGCCTACAGACAATCTGTCTATCCAATGAGAAACGCTATACTTTTCGTGGTGGGGCAATGTTTTTAAAGTTTGCAACGTAACAGAGACGCGAAAAAGTCTCACGCTAAAACCTGCAGCTGGTGTGGTCCTTTTAGCATTATCGTAAGATCTATACTGTTCTTCTGGAGGGCTCTAGCTTTTAACATGGGCTGGGGGGTGGTCCTGATGTAACAGAGATGCGAAAAAGTCTCACGCTAAAACTTGAAACTGGGGTGGTCCTAGTGGTTAGCTGGCGACGTGGGTGTCCAGTCCGTCCCTTATCGTAGGGCCTTCTAGCTTAACACGGTTCTGCTCTCGGCTTCTGTTCTCGTTTCTCCCCTCGGAACCGCGTCTGTCTCACGGTGGGATGGTATGACATGCATTTAGGCATTCTTGTGTTAGTCTGTGGTATTCCATTTGCTCACTCGTTACTCGTATTACTTTGGTTAATTTAATTTCACGATTTATTCGGAGCTATGTGACATACTACTGTATTTGCTTATCATGTCAGGGTTTTCATGGAAGGTGTTGGATTTGCCTGATACCTTACAGGATCACCTGGATAATCTGGAAATCTCCGATCGATACATTCGAGATTGCAATCGTTTAGAAGGAAGTGACACATGTGTCTTTCTTGTTGTAATTTATTTCCAAGTTAACATGGGGGAAGAGTTTGTGTCCTGCGCTGAAACTGATGTTTGGTGCTACAAGCAGAACAACAAATTCACCAACAGCTGAGCAGAACGCATGTAGAAAAATATCAATTAACACAGCTACTGATGAAAGCCTAGTCAGTTGAGACGAAACGCGTTTTGCAAAACAATTATTCCACGCGGTTCAGGGGTCGCGTTGGCCGACACGACATTTATTTGAAAAAAATGCAGACATTATTCAGACACACGACTATGACTACGGCCAAGCTTACCCAATTGATACTTTAAGAAATTTTTTCTGTTGTGAAGTCAATGAATTAGATCATGCCAGTTCAGCAGTCTGTTGACCGTTTGGTTTCTTCGTTAAAGATTTCATTCGGATGAACTATTATATTTCTCACTTCTTCAGAAATGATTTACAGATGTTCATCACTGCACAAAAATAGTAACATCATGATGTGTAACTGGCGGCGTGGTCTCGACAGTCATCAGCTTTCCTCTATTTGTTGCTATTATTCATGATTATTATTGTAAGCAGGACAGAAATTCTGCTGCAGGAAATTTGGATTAATGCACGTGGCTATTAGGCCACTGTTTGTCAGCACAAGACATCCTTTTATTTGCGATGAGCCGTGATATGGAAACTTCAGAAAATCTGAGACAGCTTTACAGCATTTGTTGGCCTAGAAGGAGTGTTTCACAATGCAGAATCCTGGCAGAAAAGTGAGTATGAGTTATAAGGAAAGGCAGGAATCATAGAATACTAGCTGAGTACCCATGATTGCACATTCATGTTTTTATTCCAATCTTCAGTTAGTCCCCCTCCTCCTACCTCCTATCTCTGTGACTCTCCTACTCCCCTGTCTCTATCCATCTCCTTCTCTCACCTCACTCCAACTGTTCCTCTCCCATCTATCTCCTCATCCTCCTCTACATCATCACCATCATTTCCTCCTCCCCCTCTCGCTATTCTCCTCCCGCCACTTTGCCCATCTCTTCCACCCCTCTGTCCATCTTCTCCATCCCTCCCTCTCCCCCATCACCTCCTCCACTGCACTCTGTACATCACTTTTTCACCCCCCCCCCCCCCCACAATTCCTGCCTGTCTCCTCCTCTTTCTTTTCTCTGAAATCTACTCATTTCCTCTGTCCATCTTCTCCTTTTCCCTCATTCCTTCTCTTCCTCCTCCTCCTCCTGCCTTCTCAGTCCATCGCCTCCTTCTCTGTCTCTCTGTGCATTCCCTACTCCCTCCTCTTTCTCCTGCTGTCTCACTCTCTGTCCATTTCCTCGTCTCGTCTTTGTGCAACTCCTCCCTATACATTTTCTCCTCTCTCCTTTCTCTATCCCTTTCCCCCTTGTCCCTTTCTTTGTCCCTTTCTTCTTCTCCTCTCTCTATCCATCTCCTTCTCCCTCCTTTCTTCTCATCCCCCTCCTCCCCCTTATCTGTCCATTTATCACTCCCTCTCTCTCCATCTCCTCTCCCGCCGTATCTGCGTCCATATCTTCCTATCCCCTTCTCTCTTTACATTGTCTCCTGTACTCCAATAGTGGGTTGCTGGTTCTTCCACCTACCACGTCAAGACTTATCCCATCAAACAGTTCCTTGTTTCTATCAAGATGGGTTATGAATCCCCTCATTAATTAGCCTATCTACCCTTCTAATAGTTGTGGTTGGTGGTCTAGTGGTACAATGCGAGCCTGGGGACCGGGATGTTGTAGCATCGATTTCAGGTCTGACACTGTAATTTGTCTGCCTTTACGCTAGCCTTCACCTAACGATGATGTGAAGATATGCCATGAACGATAGGTGGTGAGGACTCCATGTTAAACTGCAGGGAACCTTTCGCCGGTAGATTTAATGGGGCTGGCAAGGGGAGCACTAACAGCCTATGTGAAAGAACTTGTAAACATGGGGCAGAGCAACCAACCCCGTCATAATAATTCACATATATTTACCCATCTAATGTTTAGCGTACGTTTGTACAACACATTTCAAAAGTTTATGTTCTCTTCTAGTCTGCACTGTTTAATTATCAAGTCTCACTTCCGTTCAAGGCTACATTCTAGTGAAATACCTCTTGAAAAGACTTCATAACACTTGAATTTGTACTGCCATTACCATTCTGCATTTTATTTCCTTTCTACTTCCGCTATTGGACGTCAATCTTTTACTTTTAATGTCTCATATCATAATGTAATTCCATCGGAATCGACTGATGTAATTCGATTACATTCCATTATCTTTATTTTAGTTTTGATGATGTTCGTATCACCTCTTTCCAAGGTACTAGTTATTCCATTCAACTGATGTCCCAAATAGCCATCGACAGATTACGATGTCATCGACACACCTCACAGTTCTTATTATTTGTTTCTTATTATTTGTCCTTGATTAACCTTAATTCCCTCTGAAAATTCTTTTTGCTTTCTTTTACTTGTTCCTCAACGCACGGTTTGAACAACACCGAGATTTTCTCACATCCTTGTAAACTACTACGCCTCTTTCCCTCTTTCGACTTTTATGACTGCAGCCTGATATCTGTACAAATTGTAGATAACCTTTCGCTCCATGTATTTTATCCCTCATACCTTCAGAATTTTGTAGAGCATGTTTCAGTCGACATGTCAGAAGCTTCATCTAAATTTATAAATGCTATAATCGTAGGTTTGTCATTGTTCAAACTATCTTCTACGATAAGATTTTCTTATCATTCCGTTTAACGTTTAGCACCTTCAATAGCACCACATCTCAAAGGTTTAGTAAAAATGCAATTCACTAGTGTCAATCATATGGATTTGTTGAAGAACTTGAGATTAGAATATGTACAACAAAACGCTAAGACAGTTGGGTGTAGATGTTGGCAGAAGACGACGAGATTTCTTTTAAGTTTTTGATGTGGCCTGGTACGAATTCCTCTCCTTCCTGCGCCAACCTTTTCATCTCAGAGTAGCATTTGAAACCTATGTCCTCAATTGTTTGCTGGATGTTTTCCGGTCACTGTCCTCAATTGTTTGCTGGATGTTTTCCGGTCACTATTTTGGTCTGCAGTACAGAGATTGTACGAGAGATGAAAATAGCGTGGCCGCATCAAGGCACTAAGGATACTGACGTAAAAAAATTTAAAAAGCAGTCGAAAGAGTAGCTAATGGAGGACACAGGCTACAGGACTAGTCGACTAAACTGTCGTAGCCTTATCACAGAGTAATGAAATGTTTCGTAGAAGAAATAATTGAAAACGTGCTACAGTTTGGAAGTTAATCAATAAGAAAATTTCCTTTAGGACTACGAAAATCACTGTTCAGAACTCTCCCCTTAGATTTAATCGACTTCATCTTTTATGCTGCAGCGCCACCTTCCTCCACTGACTACTCTGTCAACTATTTCGTTTCTATTGTGAAGTGGGGACTGTGGCGTACAAAAGAGTTTATTTGACTTCTAAATTGGTTCTCAAACAGTTGATAAATTCCATTTCGCATTCCTTTTGAACAATGTTCAAAATCTATCGAACCAGTGTTTCAATTCTTCTTGGAAACTACGCCGTACTGCTGCTTGTCACCTGAGTGCAGTGTCATTCATTCCGTACATCCTTAACTACCGAACTCTTAATACCAAAATGAGCACTTTAAGTGATGTGTGACAGGTAGGAATTAATGAATCTTCACATCCAGAAAATTTAGATGAATTCTCGTTGATGGTAAACCAATCAAAATAAATGTTAAAAAATATGATAGTAGTGAATACCAGTTTGTCTTTCGGTTGAAATAGTCAAAAAACGAATAATTTTCCAGAAGAACAAAATTACGGCATCTATCAAGGTGCAAAATACATATTTAATTGCACAAAATAAGAATAAAAGCTCATTTGATGTTGTCGCTGTCTCCGAACCGACTTGTCTTCGTTTGAGGCACTCGTGCTCCACCACGAGCGCATATTAAAATGTACCGTGCTGCGTTAGTTATAGCTCGCGCATTATACGGTGGCCGATGCAAACTGTCCAGTTTTCGTCCAAAGCGCTGGGCGAGTTCGTTTGTTTGTTCGGGAGGTGAGGCCGGTAAGTGTTTTCTACCTTTCGGCCGGTCGGCAACGACAGAATCGAGGCTGACACCCTGCAATCTTTCTCAAACAATTTTACAGGAACTATCCGGTAAAAAAAATCGTTTTTGCATTACTTATAGCTTTGTCACATTAATAATGATATGCCCATCAGTTTCGTTAATGGTCACAGGTATTGTGATATTTGTGTGGAAGTAAGACACTGCGTGAAATTCGGAAAAGTGTGCTATAAAAATTAGAGGTCGCTATGATTTTCCATTTGGTGCATATTACATAATATGTTTGTTGCGCATGAAATTTAGCTGAAATATTGAATTTTTCTTTAGATTTGGGTAGAGGTGTCTATCCGTCACCAATATGGAGAATACTGATCTTTTGTGGCACACTCATTTGCGATCTCACCGAGCCAACGATTTAAAAAAAAAAAAAAAAAAAAAAAAAAAAAAAAAAAAAAAAGGCACTCCGTCTTCAGGCCACGAGTGGCCTACCGGGACCATCCGACCGCCGTGTCTTCCTCAGGGGACGATGCGGATAGGAGGGGCGTGGGGCAGCACACCGCTCTCCTGGTCGTTAAGATGATATTCTTGACCAAAGCCACAATGAAATATCCACAATATTCCTCATGTTTCATAAACGGTTTCAGGTATCGAAATGAGATTTAAGCAAATGATAGCACGCAAAAAGGAGAGTATTTTACCATAACGTTGTCATGTAAGACTTAATTATCCACCGTGTTCTTCCAGTAACTACAAACCTTTTTGCTGAAAGAATGTAATTTTTAATTGCCATCGATAGCTGGTGAAACGATAAATACTAAGGATTTTGGAATAACATATGTGAAGACATTACAGGTTTTTTTGTTCTGTGGATTTGCTGTTTCATAAGCTGCTGACCTTACTTTTCCACAGTCCCTCACTTAATAAACTTAATAAACATTGTTTCACAATTCTCTCACAATTGTGTCTGCACAACATGTTACTGAGGTGAGACAGTGTAAACTCCACTCTGTTTTGGCAAAAGAAGCAAATGTGTAGGTTTTACTCAAAATTCGCCACTTATCACACTTCTCTGAAAGCTACAAAGAGTTAACAAGCCAGGCGAAAATAAATCGCTGTATTTTCAGCGGAATTCTTTTTAGATACTAACGAAAGCTGAGGTGACAGTAGATCTTTTTGAATGGTCACCATTCAAGTGCCGGCATGGATGGGTATCACTTATTATTTACAAAAAATGCGAACTTAGGCTCCAGCGCTCGGCGTTTCCCCTGCAGCATTCTGGGCGACGCCTCACCACCGCCGCCCTCCCCACGCTTCTCCAGGCAACTGCGCATCTAGCGGCCACGGCATTTTGCGCGCACTGTAAGACAACGTTTGTCCACTGGTCGAGAGAATATACCTGTGTCCATCATGGGCTAGTTAGGACTGTGGATAGGCCACTATCTCATGATCAGGTGGAGTGTGGTTGAAATTGCCGACCGGACATCCAGAGTCAGGTAATGTGTAGTTGCTCTGAAAAGGACACTGCCGATCTGTTTTCCCATCCAAGTTCTGTCTCTACTGTTGCTTTGCCTCTAACGAAATCATCGAGGTACATTAAGCACTGATATTCCTTTTGTTCCTTTTCTGTGTCCGTACTAAACTTCGTTTTCTGCACCGTGCAAGTGAAATTTACCTATTTATCCAAGCTTACAAATGCATGCTTGTGCAGTTTTGCTTGCTTCGGATGCACCCTGTGGGAAAAACATTCCCCGTCAGTACTCAGCTGGGTAGTTTGTGTCGACATTATCGGTTGTCGCACAAATCTCTCCGCTGTGTCTCACTGAGAAAACTCAGGTGATATTTTTGAATGGAGTGTGTTCGACGGACGGATACAATAAGCTCGGCAGCATCGATTCTGTTGTTCGAGATGAACAGACTATTTTCAAATACCAGGTTTCACCTTCTCTCCTGTATTACATCATCAACATCATCATCATTATTGTCCACAACAACAATGCCAACAACATGACACAACGAAATAAACATTAAGCTACGCACCGTGTGCAGTCATCAGAGGCAGTAGCTATTGAGCTGCTACACTCCCAAGAGCTCGAGCACTGAAGTTGTGAAAATAGCACCCAGCAAACAAGTTCGCACCTCGCAATGAGGTACACAGAAAGTAAGGGGAAAGCGGTGGCTTCTGTGTTCATTGCTAATAAGATTTTTCTGAATGGAATGGATGCGTTCTTACTGTAATCGAACAGTGTATTAACGAGGATCTATTTATAATACTCCTAGGCTGCAATAGCCCAATGTCATTGCCCGGTACCATTGATCAAGTGTTTGGTCCATAGTATGTCCATTCTCCTCTGTCCAGATGATCCCTTCTTGCTACTGAAGCGACGCCCAATGCCATTTTAGTGAACTATATTCGTCTCGGGAAGACTGTGGCGAATGTTATACTGTCAAACACTCTTTCCTCGGTTACTGCAGCAACCAGACACGTTTTACGACTATACGAGTATAAGAATGTAGGGAGAAGCATTCCATCATATACACTGTGTGGTTCTTGGAGACACTGAAAATCAATCCAATTTCAGATAATCCATTTCAGTGGAAGAGCCGCTATGCTTACCCATGGAGTAACATTTTTGATACATTAAACCTGATACCTTACTCAAAAAATTGAGGTTGCTCTATACCAGTCAAAAATTCTATTTTCACCAGAGTGCAGCACAGTAGCGCATCTCGTACCAAGTCTGGAGATGTAATACAATTAAGAGGACACAATTTTGCACTGATGTAGGTGTCACTACGATCGCACTCTAAAAACTGCTCATATCGTTCTGTAATCGAGATAGCTGATGGTATTCCCTGGCATCAAGATGCAAATCTCAACAGCCGATCCTGTTGTCTGCGCATTTTCCCAGCAATACTCATGATATGGCTGTAAAAATTATGAGTTCATGACTAAGCAGTGTTTTAGGGCATTGACTCTGGCACTTTAGCCCTGTTAAAAATACGCTGAGATGCCTCACTTGTATATGCAGTGTTCCATTATCGCCATGGGTGGCATTAAAATATCTATCGATATCATCTTCTCCTTATAATTCGCGTATCTCGTCTGCCACGGGGTCCGTTGTACTCAAGTGTTCGTAAATTTTTATTAACTTCGCGGCCGGATGCCCCTTCCTGTTTCTGCACTTGAGGAGAAGGGGGAGGGGGGGGGGATCCATGAGCGCCACCTGAATCGGAAATCTTTGTTCTGTGTGATACTGTGTTTCAACTGTTTGTTTATCGTATTTTCTGAGGTGGAAACTGGGGACCGGCGCAGTGTTTGCCTAAACGACCTAAAAGCCGCACTCAGGCTGCCCATCGCAGAGCCACGGTCGTTAATCCGCCGCGAGGGTTCAATCCGGGTCTCGTTCACCGTTCCTCCTATTAAGTCAGCCCACAGCGCAGCAGTATCTGCACCACGCCTCGCTATTTCATTCATCGATTCACAGACGCAGCTTAGTCTCTGATGCGTGAGCTATTTTTATACAGTTTCGCGTCAGTATAATTTGACGAACAGTTTTCAAATTTACTCTAGTTTAAGACACTTGTGGTAGTCTGCATATTTCTACAGATATCGTTCTCGTTAGTTTGGGCAATGGAAAGGGAGAGAACGGGACAGCGCCGAGGCCAATATGTTACGCTTATAAAATCTATTTTTAATGTTTAATGTTAATGGAATAGTTGTTGTAATAGTGTGAAACAAAACGCAAACAAAAAATTGCCATTTGCCCGTCTTCATACCATAGGTATGTACCACGAACTACAGTGGGCGCATTACCTTCTAGCGGCGTTGGCTAAAGGATCGAGTACAGTTTAACTGCTCGTGCAATTGTCCAGGACCACTGTTGGAAAGTATCAAACGCTACTGACGTTATCAGTGGACGTTATTAAGTGCTCTTAAATGCACCTGATGAGGTAGACTGGAAAACTTCTCGGTATCCGTAAGACGGGAACGTTCTGCTTCATGACTGGGTGTTGTGTGATGTCCTTAGGTTAGTTAGGTTTAAGTAGTTCTACGTTCTAGGGGACTGATGACCATAGATGTTAAGTTCCATAGTGCTCAGAGCCATTTGAACCATTTTTCGTTCTGCTTCCGGACATACGTTCTCTTCAAAATGAAACCCATTTGGTGTCTTCTACGAGACCTCAGCGTGTAGAAAAGATAATAAGAAATACTTTGGATATACAGGGTGTTTCAAAAATAACCGGTATATTTGAAACGGCAATAAAAACTAAACGAGCAGCGATAGAAATACACCGTTTGTTGCAATATGCTTGGGACAACAGTACATTTTCAGGCAGACAAACTTTCGAAATTACAGTAGTTACAATTTTCAACAACAGATGGCGCTGCGGTCTGGGAAACTCTATAGTACGATATTTTCCACATATCCACCATGCGTAGCAATAATATGGCGTAGTCTCTGAATGAAATTACCCGAAACCTTTGACAACGTGTCTGGCGGAAT
The DNA here is from genome assembly GCF_023864275.1 of Schistocerca cancellata. Taxonomy (NCBI): domain Eukaryota; kingdom Metazoa; phylum Arthropoda; class Insecta; order Orthoptera; family Acrididae; genus Schistocerca; species Schistocerca cancellata. Next base: position 474,785,659 of record NC_064627.1, read on the forward strand.
GGCTTCACATGCAGATGAGATGTACTGCTTCAGCTGTTCAATTGTTTCTGGATTCTGGCGGTACACCTGGTCTTTCAAGTGTCCCCACAGAAAGAGGTCACAGGGGTTCATGTCTGGCGAATAGGGAGGCCAATCCACGCCGCCTCCTGTATGTTTCGGATAGCCCAAAGCAATCACACGATCATCGAAATATTCATTCAGGAAATTAAAGACGTCGGCCGTGCGATGTGGCCGGGCCCCATCTTGCATAAATCACGAGGTGTTCGCAGTGTCGTCTAAGGCAGTTTGTACCGCCACAAATTCACGAAGAATGTCCAGATAGCGTGATGCAGTAATCGTTTCGGATCTGAAAAATGGGCCAATGTTTCCTTTGGAAGAAATGGCGGCCCAGACCAGTACTTTTTGAGAATGCAGGAACGATGGGACTGCAACATGGGGCTTTTCGGTTCCCCATATGCGCCAGTTCTGTTTATTGACGAAGCCGTCCAGGTAAAAATAAGCTTCGTCAGTAAACCAAATGCTGCCCACATGCATACCGCCGTCATCAATCCTGTGCACTATATCGTTAGCGAATGTCTCTCGTGCAGCAATGGTAGCGGCGCTGAGGGGTTGCCGCGTTTGAATTTTGTATGGATAGAGGTGGAAACTCTGGCGCATGAGACGATACGTGGACGTTGGCGTCATTTGGACCGCAGCTGCAACACGGCGAACGGAAACCCGAGGCCGCTGTTGGATCACCTGCTGCACTAGCTGCGCGTTGCCCTCTGTGGTTGCCGTACACGGTCGCCCTACCTTTCCAGCACGTTCATCTGTCACGTTCCCAGTCCGTTGAAATTTTTCAAACAGATCCTTTATTGTATCGCTTTTCGGTCCTTTGGTTACATTAAACCTCTGTTGAAAACTTCGTCTTGTTGCAGCAACAGTGTGTTCTAGGCGGTGGAATTCCAACACCAGAAAAATCCTCTGTTCTAAGGAATAAACCATGTTGTCTACAGCACACTTGCACGTTGTGAACAGCACACGCTTACAGCAGAAAGACGACGTACAGAATGGCGCACCCACAGACTGCGTTGTCTTCTATATCTTTCACATCACTTGCAGCGCCATCTGTTGTTGAAAATTGTAACTACTGTAATTTCGAAAGTTTATCCGCCTGAAAATGTACTGTTGTCCCAAGCATATTGCAACAAACAGTGTATTTCTATCGCTGCTCGTTTAGTTTTTATTGCCGTTTCAAATATACCGGTCATTTTTTAAACACCCTGTAAATGAACTATACTCTCTGATGCTAAGTATCAGGACACCTCTATGCAACGTGGAATTGACCACTAGATGTCACGAGAGTGTACCAGTCAGTATGAAAGTAGGCGGGCAGTACTGCTTTGTCAGTACGGACGCAGTGACAGCGGAATGGCTCGGTCAGGAGTGCTCATTGACTCGAAAGAAGGTTAGCATTTCGATGTCAGCTTGATCAACAAACTCAAATTTCAGTCCTGATGGAGCCCAACTCGATTGCTGGAGATGGAACTATGAATGGGAATAGCGAAGGAACGATCACAGCTACACCGAGACCAGACAGAGCTCATGTACTGATGGACGGGAATCGTCGGGCATTGCAGCAGTGAAAAATGACATAAAATCAGCTAAAGGAATCACTCGTGACTCCCAGATTGCTACCGGCAGTCTAATTAGCAGTCTATTGTGGATAGGAAGTCAAAAAGAATGTGGTACAATGATCCAGTAGCTACTCATAAACCACACAATTCAGTAGTCAGTTCTAGCAACAATTGAAAAAAAAAGTGGTTCAAATGGCTCTGAGCACTATGGGACTTAACATCGGAGGTCATTTCCCCTAGAACTTACAACTACTTAAACGCAACTAACCTAAGGACATCACACACATCCATGCCCGAAGCAGGGTTCGAACCCGCGACCGTAGCGGTCGCGCGGTTCCAGATTGAAGTGCCTAGAACCGCTCGACCACTCCCCGGCTTTCGATAATTGAGGTGGTATAATGAACTACGGCACTGCAGAGAGGATGACTGCAAACTACTTATGTGGAGTGATGAATCACGCTACACCACCTGACAACCCGATCGAAGGGTTTGGGTTGGGCGAATGCCTGTGCAACATTACTTACCATCATGTGTAGAGCCAACAATACATGATGGTAGTGTTTTTCGTGACTAGAGTGTGGGGTGTGTTCCTCTTATTGAGCTAAGAAGAACCTAAATACCGAAGGACATGAATACATTTTGCAGCATTGTACATTGCCTATAGTAAGGGAATATTTCGGAAACCATGAATTTTTGTATCAGCTTGAAAATACCCCGTGTCATAAATGTATGAGGCCGTGGTATGTGGACAATAACATTCCTGAGGCAAACAGAACACCTTTGGGATGAGTTACAACAGCGACTTCACTCCAGGCTCTAGACTGCAACATTGCTGTCGTCATCAGTTTCTGGACTTGAGGAAATATGGCCAGCCATTCGATCACAGACATTCAGACACCACACTGCACATGCACTAAGCATAGTTCAAGCCCTCATAAAGACGAAGGGTAGACAGACGCACTAATACATTGTAAGTAGGCTGTATAGGTTTTCTTATTGGTAACGCCACGTAGCGCTCTGTATGAAAATCACTGGCTGTGCTGTGTGCAGTCTGTGGCTAGTTTGCATTATTGTCTGCCATTGTAGTGTTGGGCAGCTGGGTGTGAACAGCGCGTGGCGTTGCGCAGTTGGAGGTGACCCGCCAGCAGTGGTGGATGTGGGGAAGTGAGATAGCGTATTTTTGAGAGCGGATGATATGGACGTGTGTCCATCAGAGACAGTACATTTGTAAGACTGGATGTCATGAACTGATATATATAATATGACTTTTGAACAATATTAAGGTAAATACATTGTTTGTTCTCTATCAAAATCTTTCATTTGCTAACTATGCCTATCAGTAGTTAGCGCCTTCAGTAGTTTGAATCTTTTATTTAGCTGGCAGTAGTGGCGCTCGCTGTATTGCAGTAGTTCGAGTAACGAAGATTTTTGTGAGGTAAGTGATTTGTGAAAGGTATAGGTTAATGTTAGTCAGGGCCATTCTTTTGTAGGGATTTTTGAAAGTCAGATTGCGTTGCGCTAAAAATATTGTGTGTCAGTTTAAGCACAGTCATGTATAATTTTTCTAAGGGGACGTTTCAACAAGTTCGGACACTTGATCTGATAATGCATAGCAGAGTGCAAGCAGCCTAGACAGAGATTTGAGTGGTGATACAGCTGTGCATAGGAAACTCTTAACGACTAATTCAGAAGTGTTACATTTGCTGCTGGGAGTACTTGAAAAACCTACAATCAAAACAGACTGTTAAACAATTCCACGGGCATCGTAGTAAATCGCTGCTAGTATGAAGATACAAAAGCTGTTACTTTTCCGAAAATGTAGAAACACTGATAAGAAACGGAGTGGCGAACACTGCAATCAAATGTCCTCAAGTCTACAAAGTGTGTGAGTAGATGTACGATTCAGTGTTCAGTATATCACTCATTCTCGTTGGCTGGTGGGGTACGAACCACTGATTCGATTCCCACTTCCGGCGATTAGCTATCCTTTAAGATTTAGAATTTCTCGAAAGTTTTGGGACTTACTTACAGAACAATTGCTACAAAATTGTATGTACACTACCTGCCATTAAAATTGCTACACCACGAAGGTAACGTGCTACAGACGCCAAATTTAACCGACAGGAAGAAGATGCTGTGATATGCAAATGATTAGCTTTTCAGAGCATTCGCACAAGGTTGGCGCTGGTGGCGACACCTGCAACGTGCTGACATGAGGAAAGTTTCCAACCGATTTCTCATACACAAACAGCAGTTGACCGGCGTTGCCTGCTGAAACGTTGTGTGATGCGTCGTATAAGGAGGAGAAATGCGTACCCCCACGTTTCCGACTTTGCTAAAGGTCGAATTGTAGCCTATCGCGATTGCGGTTTATCGTATCGCGACATTGTTGTTCGCGTTGGTCGAGATCCAATGACTGATAGCACAATATGGAATCGGTGGATTCAGGAGGGTAATACGGAACGCCGTGCTGGATTCCAACGGCCTCGTATCAATAGCAGTCGAGATAGCAGGCATCTTATCCGCATGGCTGTAACGAATCGTGCAGCCACGTCTCGATCCCTGAGTCAACAGATGGGGACATTTGCAAGACAACAACCATCTGCACGAACAGTTCGACGACGTTTGCAGCACCATGGACTTTCAGCTCGGAGACCATGGCTGAGGTTACCCTTCATGCTGCATTAGAGACAGGAGCGCATGCGATGATGTACTCAACGACGAACCTGGGTGCACGAATGGCAAAATGCCATTTTTTCGGACGAATCCAGGTTCTATTTACAGCATCATGATGGTCGCAAGCGTGTTTGGTGACATCGTGGTGAACGCACGTTGGAAGCGTGTATTCGTCACCGCCATACTGGCGTATCACCCGGCGTGCCATTGGTTACACGTCTCGGTCACCTCTTGTTCGCATTTACGGCACTTTGAACAGTGGACGTTACATTTCAGATGTGTTACGACCCGTGGCTCTATCCATCATTCGATCCCTTCGAAAGCAGGATAATGCACGACCGCATATTGCAGGTCCTGTACGGGCCTTTCTGAATACAGGAAATGTTCGACTGCTGCCCTGGCCAGCACATTCTCCAGATCTCTCACCAATTGAAAAGTCTGGTCAATGGAGGCCGAGCAACGGGCTCGTCTCAATACGCCAGTCACTACTCTTGAGGAACTACATGGGCAGCTGTATCTGTACACGCCATCCAAGCTCTGTTTGACTTAATACCCAGGCGTATCAAGGCCGTTATTACGGCCAGAGGTGGTTATTCTGGGTACTGATTTCTCAGGAACTATGCACCCAAATTGCGTGAAAATGTAATCACATGTCAGGTCTAGTTTATACTATTTGTCCAATGAATACCCGTTTATCATCTGCATTTCTTCTTGGTATAGCAATTTTAATGGCCAGTCGTGTATGTATAAATAGAAGCATTCTCTGCTACGGCAGACAATTCAGCTCCCTGTGTACCTTTGTGCGTGCTTAATAAACATGCTTTCTGTTTCCGTTCTTTCGGACATGCCCGGTGTTGCATCTGCTACAAGTTACGCGTTACAACATTGTGATTCTGGGTTTCTATTTGTCGTTGTGGTCATCAGTCCTGAGACTGGTTTGGTGCTGCTTTATCCCGTACACGCCTCTTCATCTCAGAATAATTACTTGTTGTATTCATTTCATGGACCCCGTTACAATTTTTACTCCCCCCCCCCCTCCCCCCTGCCCACATTGTCCTCGAGTACTAAACTGGTAATCCCTAGATGGCTTAGAATATGTCCTAACAACCGATCCCTTCTTGCACTCGAGTTATGACACAAATTTCTTTTCTCCCCATTTCTGATCAGTTACCTCCTCATTAGGTACCTCATCTACCCCTCTAATATTCAGCATTATTCTGTAGCAACACATTTAACTCTTTTTGTCTGAACTGTTTACCACCCATTTTTCACGCTACAGAAAAATACCGTCCGAAATGAATTGCTAACACTTAAACCTATGCCCGACGTTAACAAATTCCTCTTCCTCAGAAACGATTTTCTTGCCACTGCTGGTCTAGATTTTATATCCTCTCTACTTCGGTCCTCATCAGCTGTTCTGCACGTGTAGGAAAACTCATTTACTACTTTTAATATCTCGCTTCCTAGTTGTTGGTTTATTAATTATTTAGTATCTATTTCGCCATGCATGATCATTTTCGTCAGATGGTATGATAGGCGCCTAATTCAGTTGAGGATACGTAATAAAGTCTAAAGTTCAGCGTGGACCATACGTACGTGTGTAACAACAGTATCTGCAGCATTTCAGGACATTCTTAAAATCATAATATTTTGCTGTCGTGGAGCTGCCATTTGACACATTCGAAACTGAAACGTAACTAATGAAAGTAAGTTACTAAAATGTTTAACATCGAGAAGAAACACTTTTTAATCGTAATAACGTCAGGTATTATTATAAATATAATAAGACCAAACGGTTATACAGCAGGCAACGGTTTCTAGCGATACATATGGATCTACTTGTTACATCGTGTGGTGCATTAATAAACAAGAGATATTATGATCAAACGAAGCCTTACTAAATACAGCATTAGGACTTTCTTCTGCCGGCCACATCAATTACTTCCTCGATTAACTAAAATAAAAAATTGACATCCAACGACCTAAAGTTCGCACAATGAATTTATTGTGCTTTTCTCTCGCAGATACAGAGGTACTAATTGTCTTGCCGGTTTTAATATTCGCTATATGTCCGCTTTAAGGTTATTTAAGCTATATAGAATGGGGAGAAGATATAATTTTTGCTTTTTGTTATGAACGGAATTTAATGCGCCAGTAGCCTTATTCGGATTTTATGATCTACTCACTTCCTCTATCTTGTCACTTGCTTCATTAACAAAAGATCTAACACCATACAACAGCACATTCCCTCGTCTTCCGCCTTCTTCATCTGCAGTGTAGGAAATTACCTCACGATGGTACTCCTTTCCATTTTAACATCGCCACGACTATCCACACGAATTCCTGCGTATCATTTCACTGCTATGAATACGTAACAGTCAGTGGAATATTCACGAAATTCCGCACGGAGATGTTCCTCGGACTTCCGTTTCTTTCTTTTTATGGAGAACAGGACTTCTCTTTCATATTATCATCTTTAAAACTGAGAAGCTCTTCCCTAAAACATACACACTGTTTTACCAGATCGGTGACGGCTTGTGTAGTTGTTCATGTAATCATGTCTGTCTAACCAAGGACTTTGAACTTCCCATCAAATTTGTCTAAAATACAATCTATTTCGACAGATTTTTTTTTTTTACTTTTTATACATCTACTGGCTGCCATTTACATGTCGTTTCTTGGATATGAGTATTCAGCAATCTGATTTGATCCATTATACATGGTTCTGTAACCCTGCGACTGTGAAAATAATAGGTTTGTTTATAAATAACTCATCTGCTACCAATCACGATTTTCTTTATTTTATTTTTCGCACGACGCGTTTCGGAAAATGATTCCCATTTTCAAGTGCGTTTTTGTGTTTATTATGTCGTTCCTATGTTATGTTGTCGGTGTGTGAGATTCTGCTTCATTTCGTTGACTTTAAATTTCCTTAGGGTCCATTTGAGCAGATTCTCACATACACTAAACATTGTACACTTTTAAACACCGAAACGATTTTACATATTCAGCAATATTAAATTAAATATATACTTCAGACGAAGGTATTTAGATTCCTTGAAGTTTAACAAGATTGCATCGCTTGATAGTTAACCAAAATTACATAGTTGAGTATAGTGACTAAATGTCAAAATATACCATTTTTCGTTTATTTTAAAATATGGGACGAAACTAAAACTGAAACTGTGACAGTCTAACGGAAGACAAGGGAAGATAGGCAAAAGAGGGAATACGTAGCTGACGTCGAGACGTCGAGTTGTCCCTCGAGAGGTGCTTCCAGCCTTGTACCCAATGACAGTTTCCCTAGTAAAGCCAGTCTATTACTAGACGATCCTGCGGGTTTTCCCAAACTACTAAATTACTAGTGTCTCAGCTGTCCTCAACTGACTGGTTCCTCAACGTTCTAACAAAGAAAACACACTAAATTAAACAAAAAAGATTTTTATTGTAACATGTTTTTAAAACGGACTTAAAAGTAAAAAACAGTTTCTCCTAGTCCCATACAGATTCGTAACGACATACAGATAGTCCTGAAAATTTGTGGTTGTGAATTTGTAATAGCTATGACCATACTTCTAAAATTTAAAACGAGATACGTTGGGCGCATGTAGCAGATAGCTGATGAGTAACTCACTAACAATTTTATTCCACTGCAAGTGGTATGAAATGCCTGTGTTCTTTCTCAACGACTACACTGTCCTACATTCCTTATTATTATTTGTTACATGCGCCCCATGTTTATCGTTTTAAATCTTACAAAAATTGTAGCTATCAAAATTTCACAAACACAAAATTTTTAGAAGTATCTGTATGGGATTAAGAAATTATTTCATACTTTTTAGTCCTGTTTAAAAAATATTTTATACTAAACAAATGCGTTACTAATTATTTTCTGTTCTTTAGTCTTAAATGTGTCAAATTTAACCGATTTCAAACTTTTTGATGAGTTTATATAATAAACACATTTGGTAAATTTTATGTTTATTCCAGTTTCTCTTCTTCTGAGTCCTGTTTCCTATGTATATCTCGCGAAAAGACAGTCAGTGTAAAAAATTAGAGAGACTCAAGCTGACACGGAATCTTACCAGCAGTTGTTCTTACCGCCTGGAACAGGAAAATGGGTGGTGATACACAAAGTACTCTCCACCACACACCATACAAGAAAGCGAGTTTGCACTGTCATTCAATTCTAGGCTATGTTGAAAGTTTCAAGTCTCCGGCTCATCGGGAAGTTATATTAAAATCAATCGCAATATTTGCACCAAAGAGACAGACAGCTAAACAACGTACCCTCCTCCACACACCAGGCAAGAAAGCGAGTTAATATTGCTTTGTCATCGAGTTGTAAGCTGTGTTGAAATTTTCAAGTTTCTAGTTTATCGGGAAATTAACATAAATTCAATTGCAAGACTTGTACTGAACAAGCAGATAAGAAAGTGAGCTATTAAAAACGTATTAAAATACGGTTGTTTTTATTATGTGACGAGTTAGCAGCTGAGATCTACGTCTGCATCTACACTTCGCTAGCCACCTTGTGGTGTGCCATCTTCAAATAAGGTGTATTGCTAAAGCTTTCTTATAGAAACTGTATAACAGCTCGATTATTGTTAGTAGGCTAGGCAGACCGTGTCGGCAAATGGCCTGCGGTTGCCTGATGGCATGTTGACCTCGACGCCCTGTCACAGCTATGCTGTTCCCCTGCGTACAGGAGCCGGCACAGTGTTACCTGCTGTTTCTGACCATGGGGAACACTGGAAAAGTCCATAAATGGCGCTGATGGTGTTACAACGTGTTTATGACATAATGGTGACTGTGTCCCACAACTCAAAAAGAAATGTGGGTAGCCGAGCGTCTGATGCACTTCATTCTAGATGGTGTTCATAGCAAAAACTCCTAGTAGCTGCAAATAAAAGAACGCATACTCTACTTAAAGGCAAGCTGGAGATGATAACACTTTAGAGTTAGGCAGTGTCTCCAATCGAGGAGAGAACTACAACAGCTATCTAATAAACCGTGACATTATTTACAAACGAATATTGGATAACATTGTCAGGGTTTAAAGTATTTCGCAATGACAGACAGCAGGTCTGTTCGGACTGACGAGCTTTAACAATTATAATCATCACGGTGTACGCCCGCATCTCGTGGTCGTGCGGTAGCGTTCTCGCTTCCCACGCCCGGGTTCCCGGGTTCGATTCCCGGCGGGGTCAGGGATTTTCTCTGCCTCGTGATGGCTGGGTGTTGTGTGCTGTCCTTAGGTTAGTTAAGTTTATGTAGTTCTAAGTTCTAGGGGACTGATGACCATAGATGTTAAGTCCCATAGTGCTCAGAGCCGTTTGAACCAATCACGGTGTTCGGTTATGAACACTGTGATGAGGTATGTTTGACGTGACAGTGACTGTGCACTTAGAGGGTCGGTATTCAGTTGCTCTGGTTAATGAAGGGGGCTACAGATACTACCTTAATTTAACTATTACTTCTTTGGCGTGTTATACTGCTGCTATATGCAGAGGAAGGTGGGTTACCATGTAGTGTTTTCGGAAGGCTACGACCGGGAAGGTATTTGCAGAAGGACGGATTGTCCGCGCAGCAGGTGAGGTCAATGCGGCTCTTTCACTCAAATCGGACCTCACGCAAGGAGGAAGAGTCAGTTGGTTGGCCAAACGGGACCTGGGGGCTGCTGTGGCCGCCGGCTGGCTCCATTGTCCAACAGCCGGCCCGCGTCCATAGCAAGCAACTTCAGTAGCCCCAAAGCCAGAGAGGCGCCGTCCAAAACTTTTATGTCTCAAGAAGATTGTGTTCAAACTGTCTCTGTATTAGCGGGCAGAATGGATAAGCACCGGGCCTCAGTGATCCGTATCTGCAGTCACTGTGAAAGCTGGACCCGCACATTGGTGTGGCCGACAGTGTGTCGCACACATTGGCGCACATTTTTTTCTCCTAGTAATTTTTCAAGCGCGCGGATAGCTAGCATTTTGTTTGTAAATCGGACAGTGACGTTAGAAGACGTAAGAAGGCACCTCTCAATTTTTGGCGGCAAGTAGTCTATTGGGGGAGCGACTTCTACTTGTCTGCAGGAGGGAGAGAAACTGGGGATATTAGTTTATGCGATTGGCGTGGAAACATACCGCCGCCTGTTACTGGTTGACATCAGTTTTTGACGATGTCCACAGTTCATACAAATACCAAGATGTAATAACTCGTACAGATATGAAACGGCCTTAATATGCAATCAGACTATAAAGGAGATTGGTTACAAATAATTCTTACTTTCCCACAATATTGCTCAAGCGTGTGGGGCCCGTACTAAATATATGTGACAAGGGTTTATTGATAGTATACAGAGAAGGGCAGCACGAGTTGTCACAAGTTTGTTCAAACCCTGGGAGAGTGTTGCGGAGATGCTGAAGAACTGAGCTGGCAGATTCTTGCAGATCGATGTAAACTACGCGGAGAAAGCTTACTTCAATACTTTCAAGATCCGTCTATCGTTCCCACAGTAATCATGAGGAAAAGATTAGATTAATTACAACACTTTGAGAGGCATTTAAACAGTCATTTTTTCCTCGTTCGCTAAAGTGAATGGATTGTATTGTATTGTATGTTCACTGGGGACGTAGAAACGACGAAGAAGCTCCGTCCCCGCCGCACCCGCAATGGTCCAAAACCCCACGACGGCTACCGCAGTCCACCCCTCCGCCACCCCACACCCAACTCAGGGCTATTGTGCGGTTCGGCCCCCGGTGGATCCCCCGCCCGCACCCCCCCCCCCTCCCCCACCCACCTCACCGGGGAACGTCTCACACCAGACGATTGTAACCCCTATGTTTGCATGGTAGAGTGATGGTGGTGTACGCGCACGTGGAGAACTTGTTTGAGCAGAGATCGCCGACATAGTTTAGCTGAGGCGGAATACGGTGAACCAGCCCGCATTCGACGAGGCAGGTGGAAAACCGGTTAAAAACCATCCACAGACTGGCCGGCTCACCGGACCTCGACCCAAGTCCGCCGGGCGTATCCGTGCCGGGAACCAGGCGCTCCTTCCCGCTCCGGAAAGCCATGCGTTAGACCGCTCGACTAACCGGACGGGCAAGTGAATGGAACTGGAAAAAGCCCCAGTAATTTGTAGAATGGAACGTATCCTCTGCCATGAAATTCGCAGGAGCTTGCAGAGTACAGCTGTAGATGTAGAAGGAAACTGAAGGAAATATGCAATAAGAGGAACAGAAATGACGTTTATATTCAAAAATAGTAATTACCCTGAAGTCATCGCGTTTATGGTGGTCTCCCTAACATTAAAAATTTCGGCACATGGTTTAACAACGTATGTGTTCACCGTGGACGGCAATGCATGCTCTGCGACGTCCTCCTGTGCTGGCCACAACGTTAGTAAGGAGTTCTGGCTGTAGGGCGTTGCAGTCTTCGAAAAATAATGTTTACAACTGCTGGATGGTTGTTGGTACATGTGGACGTGCTGCACTACCTCACCGAAACGCGTCTCACACGTGAACGACGGGATATAAGTCGTGGGACCGGCGGGAAGGTCTGTGAGCCGTTCAATAAGTTCCTGCACTTGAGCAGTTCGACGCGATGGAGACAGTCATCGAAAGCTTGACTGTTAATTCAGATCTAACGTCTCGAGAAAAAAGAGTATTTTATAGAAGAGTATTTATGAATGTCAAGATTTTTCGACATGATTTGTCAACAATAAAACTAAAATACAAATATAAACGTAGGCTTCCGATACCATTGTCACAGTACATAAAATTTTTTCGGGGTTTGTGACCGCATTGTTAATATGTAAAACTACCGACTTTTCGGTCACTTTTGCAAGTGACCTTATTGAGGTTGTTTTTGTTTACTGCTGAATGAAAAAACTTTGTTTCGTATATAACTGCAGACATGGCTGTTACCTACAGTAATTCTGATAAGCTGTTAAGGATGGAGGGGAGGTATGTTAGAAGTTCTTTACTGGTGTTTTTATTATTTCTTTTCATTGTTGGAAACCTGACGTTCTGGTTGATGTTTGCATTACGGCTTGTGACTGGTGTAAATCGGCGAGTGGAAAACCAGGCGGCAGTTGTTTCCTTGCTTTCTAGCGCCGACTGGCGCGCGCCAGTACTCTACTGCCACTGCGGTCTCCCGCGCGCCTGTGTGTGTATTGCTTCACGTGAGCTCTCGTACCGTAACGCTGCTATCGCTGACAGCCAAGACGTTGGAAGTCGGTAGCCGTCTTCTCGGTTCATGTTAGCGGGTGGCTTAGCTATTTCTAATGTGTCTCTAATCTTCCTCCTGCAAGTAAAAAGCGCTTTCGCCAGTACGCCAGCTTCACCAAAAGCAATCTGTTTGCCGCACTCATCCTGGTGTTCGGCCACCGCTGACTTGGTGTATTGTCTTAGTCGGATATATCTTTCGCGTTCAGATATCCGTGTGCTGATGGGTCGCCGCGTAGCGCCTACATACATTAATCCACATTCGCACCTGATTTCGGAAACTCCAGCAGCATTTAGTTTGTCAACTGTATCTTTCATTATGCGAAGAATATCTTTTATGATGTTGCTGCTTCGGAAAATCGGTTTGATGCCTGCCCGGCGGAAAATTTTGTTAACTCGTTCAGTGACACCTTCAACGTATGGTAACAGAGCGATGTTTTGTGATTCCTTCTGCTCTCCTCTGTTGCCTTCATTCTTTGTCGCCATAGTTTTATCTACTAGTTTCATGCCGTAACCACTGCCTCTAAAAGTGACCTTGAGGTTTTCACCCTTTAGATGTTCCTTATCGCAGATTCCGTGAGCCCTCTTGGTTAAAGTGTGCAGGGTGGATTTCCTCGGCGTAGAGTGATGATGATAGGGGGCACGTAGGTACCTGTCAGTACTGTTTGGTTTCCTATGTACTCTATGGCATAGTTTACCATCAGGCTTTCTGTTAACTCCCACGTCGAGGAAAGGCAGCATCCCATTCTTTTCTATCTCCATAGCGAATAGGATTCTGCTGTACTGCTGGATGAGGCGTTGGCGGAAATTTGGTAGATCTTCCTCTCCATGTGGCCAAATAACGAAGGAATCATCAACTTATTGAGGCCAACACTCTGGGCGTAATAGTGCGGACAGGAGTGCTGTTTCTTCAAATGCTTCCATGAAGATGTCGGCTGCAATAGGCGACCCGCCGAAGGTTCGAGTCCTAGCTCGTGCATGGGTGTGTGTGTTGTTCTTAGCATAAGTTAGTTTAAATAGTGTGTAATTCTAGGGTCCGATGGCCTCAGCAGTTTGGTCCCTTAGGAATTCACACACAATTGAATTTTTTTTTCGATTTTTGGCAATAAGCGAGAGAGCTACGTCTGCAGTTATATAAGAAACCAAGTCTTCTCATTCAGCAGTAAACAAAAACACCCTGAAGAACGTCACTATTAACAGTGACCGAAACGTCGGTAGTTTTACATATTGATAGTAGGGTCACAAACCCAAAAAAATTTTATTGACCGAAAACTAAAATAGTTTCAACCAATAACATAGCACACACTAACTGGTCAAAAGTAAACGGATAGCTTTTAGTGAACATTAGTATGGGATGTGTCCGCCCATCGCGTTTCTGACAGTTTGAACAACGCAGGGGACACTTTCAATATGATTTCTGAATGTCTGGAGGATTGGCAGCCCGTTCTTCTTTAGGACCTGAAGCCAAAGAAGGTATATAAGATCCTGACCAAAGTCGACGTTATAACTCAACCCAAACACATGTGTTCTACTGGACTCTGTTCGGAACTCTGGTCTGGGCTGTTCAGTTAAGGAATTTGGTTATCCACAAATAACTGCCCCGTAGATACTGTTTTATAATAGAATGCATGGTCGTGCTGATAGAATGATCACCTCCGAGTTGTTCCTCTACTGTATGCAGAACACAATGCTGTAAAATCTATTGATAGACTTCCACTTTTAACACTGTCCTAATTGCAATAAATGGATCACACCCTAACAAAGAAAAACACCGCCATACCATAACACAATCTCCTTCGCAGGTCCCTGTTGGCCTATGGATGGTGGCAGGTAACGACCTCCAGGCATTTGTCAAATGCAAACGACTCCATCGGTTTTTAGCGTGATTCGTCACTTCAAATAGCTCGTTTGCAGTCATCAGACATCTACTCTCCAGTGGCATCGCTCTTTGTACAGTACCAAGCGTCGCTTATGTGTGGTTTAAGAGGAGCTGTTTGACCATTGTGTCTGAATCTTTTTAATTCCCTGCGCACAGTCGGTGTACTAGCTGGACTGCTAGTAGCATTCTGGAGCTCAAGATTGATTCCTTCCGATGATTTCATGCGATTTTGTACAACCACTCTCTGCAACGCTGAACGGTCCCTCAGTACATGAGGTTTGTCTCGTTTCCACTTCACAATCGTATCACAAACAGTAGACTTTGGTAGCTTTAGAACGGTTGAAATTTTCCTGATGGATTTGTTACTCAGATCTATGGTGTCACTACTCGACATTCGACGTCATTGAGCTCTCCTGATCGAACCCTTATGTTGTTACTGCTTCTTTACTGACAACGCAGTACTCCCCGCCTTGTTTTATACAGATAGGTTCGCCTGTTGTAACATATAGCCGCCAATTCCTCATTACACGGGCGTACCCGGATGCTTTTGTTAAGATAGTGTACTGTCACCATCGGTAATACAAAGCACATAAAAAGAGTGTAAGAATGTCAGACAAATAGAAGACGACACTACATCAGTGTTTGCAGAAATTAAACAGGCTTACAAACGGCCTAGTGGACGCATTAGCAGACATGACGACTTCGTGTCCTGAGAAGTATTACGCTATACGACGCCCTGTGTGCCCTTTCCATTCTCTCTTACAAAGTGTGACATATGTGAATGCAGTTGCGCTGCCACTAAGTTCGTAATCTTGTACCTTCGGAGAAAACATAAGATAGCCAAAGTACTATTTCTGAATGTCGAACAAGTGCAAAAATAGCCCAGACTTGATGAACTAGTGCGAACAGACATAAACAACAACCAAGAGACGAATTCAAATACTATAGCGAACTCAATACAGCACACAATAAACTCAGAGAGACGAACAGCTGAAAAGAATAAAGCGAAGGGATTGTTCAGCGGTTAGCACTGCTCAGATAGAGAGAATCAAGACACAAAGTAATTAATGACATGTAACTGCTAGTGTCCATTAATTTACATCAGTGGCAAAAGTTGAAAATTTGTGCCAGATTCGGATTCGAACCCGAGTTTCCTTCTCATTAGGTAGATGCTCTGACCACTAAGCCATCCGGACACAGTGGTTTTCCAATTGCACGGGTACCCTAGCATGCCACCCGTCAGACACATATTCTCAACTTATCCACACAGTACTGACGTAGCGCTGCTGCTCGGTATCCTCGGTACTCACGTGAAAGATTTCGAGCGTGGCGTGCATCTGCCCTGAAGAGATCACTGACCAGCCTCACCTTAATTGTGTATGTGGTATCTATTCTTTCGGACATGTCTTTAAAAATAGGGAGAGGCACCTCCACAGCTCAAACGACTGTTGGCACGTGACGACTCTGGTATAGTTACTTTGGCGGCCGGCATGTTCACCTCATTGATACCCGGGGGTGTTACAAAACTCTTCAATCAATCCATCCATCGTATAGAGGGTGTTTCACAATTCCTATTAAAAGATCCCACGGGGTTGCAGAGGGGACTTACTAGAAAGTTTTAATTAGGGACCCATGATCAGAAATTCTCCTATTGGATAGAAGATACGTTTGAAGATCGGATCACTTGCAGATCTTCCGCATACGGCACGGTACATAATGGCAGGGCTGAACAGCGCACGTATCGAGAACGTTTTCCGGTCCATCACGTAACAATTTCGTCAGACTACAAGAACGACTACAGAGTGAACAGGCGAGTCTCCACTGTCTTCATCACGCTACGTTACTAGGAGCAACTACAGGCTGTTCAATAAAGTTATCCTGGTCTTTCTCTAGCACGGTTTTTAAATCAGTCAGGACGCAATGGTCAGATACACCCGAGAGTGTTTTCGACTAAATGCAGAAAGAACGGATAGCAGTAATTGATAATTAATACATCTAAGCAAGAAATGGACAACAACATAATCCACGTAAAACACCGAAATCTACAATCCACTAAAGAAACGAACTGATTCTTAGTGTGATAGAACAGGTAGGACATTTCTTCGGGAAAGGCCACTGTCTTCACGACAAGCGTTGCTCGCTCTTCGGTTTGCAGACTGTTGTTTACTCGGTTCTTTTGACTTCGGGGGGATCGAAATGAAAGAAATAAACAAGTTCTACCTGTCACCGTCTTCCCTGACATCAGATTAGAAGACTCTCAACTGGTGATCTGCTGCTCTGCTGACCGTAATGCCGTAGGATTCTTCTCTTCGTACTGCAGGTATTTCGACTGCCAACTGAAATTAATTGGTTAATGAAGAGAACAGGAGGAGACCACAGACCAGTAGCAGACAGCTGAAAGAAAAGCAGGTATATTCTCGTAAACACATTGAAATAAAAGGCAGTTTCGATACAAACGGATGGTAACTAGGCAATCCACAAATCCGGGGGACACAAGCGCCTTGCTGTGGGTCAGGTCAAAAAAGTACATGGAGATATAAAAAGCATACAAAGATAACGGTAACTATTCCACTCAATGGACACGGTTTCGACGCAGCTTAACAAAAATGCGCCCCAGGATTAGAATCAGCAATTACGGTAAAGAGCCACGAGTGGAAGCACGTTGCGAGCACACGGACAGAGGCAGCGCGACAAAGTCTGTCGAATTAACGTTGATAAAATCGTGAGGCTGATCTCTCGCCGTGCAAGCCGTATATTTGCATCTTAAACACGGTCGGCTTTGCTATGAGCGTTCTAAAGATAACGACTTGATAAAACTTTGCGTAACGGTGACTCGATTATTTCATGGCGATGGAAACAATTTCTTACGATACATACATGGATACAAAATGGCGGATACTGCCACACGACTACTGTTCACGAAATAAAGCCTACAGTGTACTGTCACAAACGGAAACTACCAATCACTACAACGAACTGAGACTACCAAGCACACTAACAAACTGGGACTACCAAGCACGGTAACGAACTGAGACCGCGAGGGCGAATCTAAGTAGCTTCGTATCCTCGCACCATCTGAGCTTCCTCCGGGAGCAAAAGGCACCAGCTACGAATACACTACTGGCCATTAAAATTGCTACACCACAAAGATGACGTGCTACAGACGCGAAATTTAACCGACAGGAAGAAGATGCTGTAATATGTAATTGATTAGCTTTTCAGAGCATTCACACAAGGTTGGCGCCGGTGGCAACACCTACAACGTGCTGACATGAGGAAAGTTTCCTATCTATTTCTCATACACAAACAGCAGTTGACCGGCGTTGCCTGGTGAAACGTTGTTGTGAAGCCTCGTGTAAGGAGGAGAAATGTGTACCAACACGTTTACGACTTTCATAAAGGTCGGATTGTAGCCTATAGCGATTGCGGTTTATCGTATCGCGACATTGCTGCTCGCGTTGGTCGAGATCCAATGACTGTTAGCACAATATGGAATCGGTGGGTTCAAGAGGGTAATACGGAACGCCGTGCTGGATCCCAACGGCCTCCTATCACTAGCAGTCGAGATGACAGGCATCTTATCCGGATGGCTGTAACGGTTCGTGCAGCCACGTCTCGATCTCTGAGTCAACAGATGGGGACGTTTGCAAGAGAACATCCATCTGCACGAACAGTTCGACGACGTTTGCAGCAGCATGGACTATCAGCTCGGAGACCATGGCTGCGGTTACCCTTGACGCTGCATCACAGACAGGAGCGCCTGCGATGGTGTACTCAACGACGAACGACGAACCTGGCTGCACGAATGGCAAAACGTCATTTTTTCGGACGAATCCAGGTTCTGTTTTCAGCATCATGATGGTTGCATCCGTGTTTGGCGACATCGCGGTGAACCCACAATGGAAGCGTGTATTCGTCATGGCCATACTGGCGTATCACCCGGCGTGATGGTATGGGGTGCCATTGGTTACACGTCTCGACCACCTCTTGTTCGCATTGACGGCACTTTGAACAGTGGACGTTACATATCAGATGTGTTACGACCCGTGGCTCTACCCTTCATTCGATCCCTGCGAAACCCTACATTTTAGCAGGATAATGCACGACCGCATGTGCAGGTCCTGTACGGGCCTTTCTGGATACAGAAAATGTTCGGCTGCTGCCCTGGCCAGCACATTCTCCACATCTCACACCAATTGAAAACGTCTGGTCAATGGTGGCCGAGCAACTGGCTCGTCACAATACGCGAGTCACTGCTCTTGGTGAACTGTGGTATCGTATTGAAGCTGCATGGGCAGCTGTACCTGTATATGCCACCGAAGCTCTGTTTGCCTCAATGCCCAGGCGTATCAAGGCCGTTATTACGGCCAGAGGTGGTTGTTCAGGGTACGAATTTCTCAGGATCTATGCACCCAAATTGCGTGAAAATGTAATCATATGTCAGTTCTAGTATAATATATTTGTCCAATGAATACCCGTTTATCATCTCCATTTCTTCTTGGTGTAGCAATTTTAATGGCCAGTAGTGTACGAATGGGAATGCTGACGTTCGCTTAAGCTTTCAGCCGAGGGACATTTCGACCTGCCCACGAACAACTTGGCATTATTGTGGTGACGCGGAGGGTTTGACCTTCGGAAACACCAGTGTTTCTCCACGCACCAGTCGCCTTGGCGAGGATTTTTTAAACCAGTTGCCGCTGGATCTTCTGCAGTTCTGCGTCATTTCCGGAATTTATGATTCAACAGATGGTTGAGCTCAGAAATTACTCCGTCCCCGACATTTGATAGTTCTGTGCTCAGGACAGATGGATAAATGGCTTGAGACAAAAGTACGAGGGCTGTTCAATAAAGAAAGATCATAATTTTTATGCTCATAATTTCTCGCGCTAAAATTTATTCTTATGATATTCTGTTAGCTTAACATGCTACAAACACGCCGTAGTAGTTTCATCACTAGGAACAATATGTAGTTTTCAAATTCTGCTTTCGTCTCAACAAATCTTCAGCTGAAGCCTATACAATGCTACAGGAGGCCTATGGAGAGTCTGTTCTTCGCTACAGCACAGCTCGAAGGTGGTTCGAAACGTTTAAAGAGGGGAGACAATCAATTTCAAAGGAAGGTGGACCCGGTGCTCCAGTTACTGCTCTTACGGAAGAAAACATCAACACTGCTGATATTATTGTGAGAGGGGATCGACGAATTAACTTATCACTTTCTGAAATACTTAATATTTCATTGGGTGCCACCCACACGCTGGTGACAGAAAAATTACACATGACATGTGTTTGTGCGCGATGGGTTCCAAGACTGTTGATTCCCGAACATAAGTACATTCGCGTGCAGGTCTGCGTGCAGTTAAAGTTGATGTTATAGTAAGATCCGGAGTTTCCCTCAAATGTAATCAATCACGGCTGATGAAACTTGGTACATTATTTTGATCTTGAGAGCAAACAGCAAAGCTCAGTGTGGAAATCTCCATTACCTACCTCCAAAAAAGCAAAAGTGGTTGCTTCTGCTGGGAAAGTTATGGTCGTTTCATTCTTTGATATTCATGGAATGGTTTATCGGCATGTAGTACCTGCACACACATCAGTATCTGGATAATACTACAGGGATGTCCTGAAAACATTCCCAGTCCATATCTGTCACAAAAGCCACTTGCGCGGCTGCATATTGTCCATGCCATTGCAGAGTATCATGCAGAAATCAACGTGAAGTGCATCCCTCACCTTCCCTATAATCCGGATTTAGCCCCATGTCACTTTTTTCTATTCCATAACACGAAGAAACGCCTTCGTGGGAGGCATTATCAATCATAATAAGCAGTGTTGAAGGCTGCGGAGGTGATTTTGAAGGCCGGCAGGAGTGGTCGTGCGGTTCTGGGCGCTACAGTCTGCAACTGCGCGACCGCGACGGTCGCAGGTTTGAATCCTGCCTCGGACATGGATGTGTGTGATGTCCTTAGGTTAGTTAGGTTTAAGTAGTTCTAAGTTCTAGGGGACTGATGACCTCAGGAGTTAAGTCCCATAGTGCTCAGAGACATTTTTTTTTATTTTGAAGGACTTCTCAAAAAACGGCTTTCAGCATGTGTTTGAAGAGAAACGCTGGGACAAGCGCATCGCATTCATGGGAGACTATTTTGAGAGGGATCATCATAATTATGAGGATGAGTAAAGGTATGTTGTAAAAAAAATTATGATCATTCTATATTGAACAGCCCTCGTATTTTTCACGCACATTTAAGCGGCTTAAATTCATCGTCTTTTCAATGAATGGGTGAGCAGCCCTGGGTCTACTACCACTGAATTCGTAATTGTATGAGGAACCCGAATCCGTGATTGTAACAGCAGTTTAAATTTTATCTTACCCATATTTTTCTACAGAAATTTGACTGGACCGTCATGGAGACTTCAACACGAGCTCTAAACGTCTGTGAAACGTCGCAGAACTAGGAGAGATTACCGTGTTGCCGCAAAGATGTGTACCACCAGGATCTGTGTGTATGAAAGCATGCGTCGAAGATACGCCATGTTCGGCGAACAGCAGGATTGTCACGTAGGGCAGCTCCTGCAGGGCACACGGGTCAGAACTCACTGTATCCGCTGTACACGTACCGTGAAACGGGAGATTCGAAACTGATCCGTTCTTCAGACTTATCTTACATCCACACACTACATCTCTAGAAGGTAGTTTCTTATCAAAACTTTATCTACTAAGTCTTCTAAATAATACCTAGTAGCCAGTAACAGGAATCGTAAAAGACCCTGTATACGCAGTGGAGGAACACTGTCAGGTGTTCACTGACTCCCTTCAACTATGAAGTTCGAGGAGTCCTTGTGAGCCATTGGAGGGATTGGGAAAACAACTCAATTGATACAGCAGCCAAGAACGCCAGTAGGTGACAATCTTGTGTTCCAACACGTTCAGTCACATGACTGTTGAGCGAAAGGACCATACGTTACTCACAAGGGAACCTCCCCATCGCACCCCCCCCTCAGTTTTACTTATAAGTTGGTACAGTGAATAGGCCTTGAAAAACTGAACACAGGTCAATCGAGAAAACAGGAAGAAGTTATGTGCAACTATGAAAAAAAAACAAGCAAAATATACAAACTGAGTAGTCCATGCGTAAGATATGCAACATCAAGGATAGAGTAAGCTCATGAGCGCCGTGGTCCCGTGGTTAGCGTGAGCAGCTGCGGAACGACACGATCTTGGTTCAAATCTTCCCTCGAGTGAAAAGGTTACTTTCTTTATTTTCGCAAAGTTATAACCTGTCCGTTTGTTCATTGACGTCTCTGTTCACTGTAATAAGTTTAGTGTCAGTGTTTTGCGACCGCACCGCAAAACTGTGCGATTAGTAGACGAAAGGACGCGCCTCTCCAATGGGAACCGAAAACATTTGATCGCAAGGTCATGGGTCAACCGATTCCTCCAAAGGAAAACACGTCTGATATATTCTATACGACACTGGAGACGGCATGTGCGTCACATGACAGGAATGTGTTGTCGACCCACCTAACTTGAACACTTGGCGAATGGGTAAAAAGAATCTTCTACCTTGCCCGATTTAGGTTTTCTTGTTTAGGTGTAGCGTCCCCACACTACGGCGCACTTACTTCGCATCGGACGGACGGATAATAATTGTCTGAAAATAAAAAATTAAAATTTTCGCACAAGGAAAGACTTGCACCAAGGACCTCTCGTTCCATAGCTGTTCACGCTAACCACGGGACCACTGCGCTCGTGGGTTTACATTTCCCTAACTGTTGCATAACTTGCACATGGACTACTCAGTCTCTATATTTTGCTTTTCTTTTCATAGTTGCACATAACTTCTTCCTGTTTTCTCGATTGATCTGTGTTCAGTTTCTCAAGGCCTATCCACTGTGCCAACTTGTAACTAAATCTGAGGGGGGTGCGATGGGGAGGTTCCCTTGTCAGGAGACAAATAGCTGGAAGTGAAGGACAACCCGCTTACCGATGTGCTACTTCTGATAGAATGGAAGTACGCTGGCACTGGGAGAACATTGATTTTAAATGATTTCTTACGGTTTTACTGAGACGGCCTTTTTATTTAGGAGATGAACACGGAAAATTTCTGTTTTGCAGTTGCAGATCTGTCCAATAAAATTAACAACAACGTCTTCCCACTTTTGAACTTTTGCACTGCATGGTCCATACAATGATGTGAACTTACTGGTAGTTTCATGAAGCAGAGAACACTCACGACCGCCACAGTTATTACAATCATCTTATTTACTTCTTGACATGATAACAATGATAATCATACATCACTGGTTTGAACCACATCGAAAGGTCACTCTTCACTATATTGAACTAAATCCAACACAGTATTTCATATAAATTCCATACTAAAAAATAGAGAAGCGTTTTTTTTTAAATTTGATCCATTAGTGAAATCCAGGCAAACTTAAATTTATTTAGGCCCTAGGTGTTACCCATGCTGCTTCTCGTATCAGTAGTATGGTTATGATGAGTGATGGTGAGTAAGTAAGATACTGTACGTGCCATAACACTCACATGTCTGCCTGTGCAGGTAAGTGTCCCTCCCTCCCTCTCCCCCGTCCCCATCCTGCAAGTGAGTCCCACTACATAATGCTTCAGCATTCGCAGCGTCCCTCCTTGGCAGTTGATACAGAGGGGCATGGATAAGTGTGTGCATTTATGCGTTGTCCTATTGAAGTAGCTATAAATTATAAAAATGTTCAAATGTGTGTGAAATCGTATGGGACTTAACTGCTAAGGTCATCAGTCCCTAAGCTTACACACCACTTAACCTGAATTATCCTAAGGACAAACACACACACCCATGCCCGAGGGAGGACTCGAACCTGCGCCGGGATCAGCCGCACAGTATAAATTATACATCTACATTATGCATACATTACCTTGAATCTTATCACGTAGCACATATAAAACAATAAAATCATTTTCATAAATATAATGAAGATCAAAAGTCAAAATTTAAATACCTTTTTGAAACAGTAAATATTTTCCCCTAATTCGTGTCATATTCTCTAAATCAGTAATTATCTTGTTCTACACAGTTTATAAAGTATCTTCTGTTCTTTTAATTACAATATCTTTTTTTCTTGATCCCATTTTGATGGAACAAATTATGTACGGTGCCTTAAGCTATACTCAGTTCACATGCAAAGACTCCATGAAAAATCGTCTAGTAATTTTGGATAAGCATGTTCAAGCAGATACATAGACACGACAGTTTTATGGATTTACTATTAATGTAGACAGATTGCTGACCTCAGTTATATAATCGCTACATGAATACAACATGATAGAATTACAGGATGGGTGCTAACACTGGTACCTGCTATTACAATATACGGTCAATTGATTCAGGCTCGGGACAGAAAGTGATGATCCTTTTCCCTGGATAATCAGATGGAGGGAGCGCCAACAAACCTCTGACCTACGACTGTATCTCACAATGTCACTGACTCCGAAGATGTGACCAAATGACACGGAACTAAATGGAAAGACCCCTGTCTCCGGCAGTATCAGTGGGACTTTACAGTCATCAGCCGTAACTTATATGTCAATGTACTAAAATATTAACGTCAGTATGCAACATTGAAGTCTCAGTTTCAATTGGAACCATGCAATGTAATTACCAAATAAGGGCTCAAGAAACATTCGCATCTCTCTGTTTCAGCACTTTCTTTCTATATCATCTTGAATCTGGGATCAGGTACCGGGTACCATTTATGGTAGCAGGGTCGTAAGCACGAACTCACGCATCACACTGAAAGCAATTTTATTAAGCTAACACGAATGTACAGACGGAGCTGAGCTGACAAGCTCAGCAGAAAGTGGTTTTGTTTATACATACGAGCGTTTTTTATTAAGGTCCTATCAGTTGCGATCTGGAAACCACGGAACAAATCAAAAATTATTTACAAGAGTTATCTACACCTTCCTGCTATTTCTCTACGTAGTCGCTACTCCTACGTGGACATTTGTCATAGCGTTGTACCAACTTCCCAAAACCCACGTCATAGAAGACAGCCACCTGCGCTTTCCAACAGTTCTCTACATTGGTCTGCAGCTCATTGTCTGTGCCAAAACGTTGTCTTCATAGCTATCGGTTCACGTGAGCAGAGATGAAAATCGGAGGGGGCGAAGTCCGGGCTGTATGGTGGGTGTTCAAACAGATCCCGTCTAAAACACTGCAGGAGTGTCCGCACTGCCCCCGCAGTGTAAGGGTGAGATCTGCCATAAAGAAGGAAATGCATGGCAGTTATGTTATGTGAGGTTGCATAAAATCATGCGAAATCTCTCGACAGGCACCCATACATGGCGGGAGACATTATTTTCTATGGATCTTTACGTGCTCACCATGCTCTCAGAACTGCAAAGACAGATGCGACGCAATCGACGGACTAGCTACACTGCCCAACGCATCTGTGCAGAGCTTCACCGTGTTTTCACCGAGATTCCTATTTCGCGATCGATCGGCTATAATAGATGAATGGCCCTGGTTCATACAATGCAGTAGTAAATCAAAATACTTCATTCGTAATTCGCAGACTTTCCCGAAATAATATATCTCACATGACTGCGGGAGAAGGGAATCGAACACGTCGCTATACAGAGAGTATAGACGGACACGACATGCAGCACGCAGAAATATTTATTTCACAAACCTAGGTGGCACGACGCGTATTCGCAGCATATTATCACCAGCAGGTGTCTAGACGTTATTTCAAAAAAATGGTTCAAATGGCTCTAAGCAATATGGGACTTAACTTCTGAGGTCATCAGTCCCCTACACTTATAACTAATTAAACCTAACAAACCTAAGGACATCACACTCATCCATGCCCGAGGCAGGATTCGAACCTGCGACCGTAGCTGCAGCGCAGTTCCGGACTGAAGCGCCTAGAACCGTTCTGCCTCAGCGACCGGCGCGTTATTTCATTAATTGGCTTTGTGTTACAGTTTTTCTTATCTGACAGAACCATTTTGCTGGATATGCCATTTGGGTTAGGTGGCGAAATACCACCTGTATTGTGATAACATTTTTTTTGCATTCCTGGCACAGTGAGCGCACGAAGAGAAACATTGCTCCAGAATATTTGAAACGTTATTTTGTAAAATAAATATAAAAAAAACTATCTGTAGCAGAAAATTGCTATTTCTTTAATTTCGTGAGACGTACGCTGATCTGAAACAATTTAACTACGAAATGGGTAAATTTACGCTTCTCGTCTACCGTCTCGGAACTTCGTCAGTGTCGCAAGAGGACGCATTCGCGGCCGCACTCCTACCACCGCGCGGTGCGCGTGACAAATCACACGAAGTGTCGCTCCGTAGACTTCCTCTTAAATGTTACTCGGCGGAACCGGATTACTTCTGTACACTGTATATCTGTTTCTTCCTCCCTCGCGTGTTTCGTCAGTTTATACCTGTTCTTTTACTAAGAAGGGAGGACATGAAAAGACAGCAAAGATTTTTACCCTACGATCCCGTGAAAGGTTTAATGGTTGGGTATTGTATTTCGAATTTAGCGACGATAAGTTACAAAGAAACACAAAACAAAGTTCATGGGACTGGATGCATGACTTGTAATCTTATCGGGAAAATATTACAAGTTGTGCCATTGCCTGGTTAACAAAGGTATGCCGTGACTGTGTTATTTGAAGATGAAATAATGAGAAAATAAATTGAAGGCATCGGACCTTGAAATCCCCGAACTAACGTTCGAGAAGACGAGAATGCACTAACAGCATTGATAATTTCTACGGGGCCAGATGCATCTCTTTGCTATCGACATATGGCGACAGTCGCACATACAATCTAAAGCTGTAATAAGTAATTTGGATAATTATATAATGTAGTGATGATAAATGTTAATTTAAGTATTAGAACAACTGACTAGATATATTTTACGATATTTAAGTAATTCTTACAATTACAAAATGGTTACCGCACATGCAAAGGAAAAGGCATCTAGTCCTAACTAAAGATAAAACAGAAGTGTGTCTCATTGGCAGCAGCGAGGAAACATAAAAAAATATTTATTTTAACAAAATTGACCATAAGGTCCAATTAAAGGTTCCTATATGCAGCTCATCGCTGATCCATCGACATGGGGGTGTTACAACTGTTACACGTATGGTATCAATCTCTGACCCGATAGTCACTTCTTCTTTACTACTAATCAGTGCCCTGTACCAATCCAACTACTTCCCAAAAAACTCTCATCTGACCACCAGATTGGAAAATGAGTATCACAAACACTATACGAACTCCAATCAGTTACTAGCAATTTCTCTATAAACAACATACACTCCTGAAAATGGAAAAAAGAACACATTGACACTGGTGTGTCAGACCCACCATACTTGCTCCGGACACTGCGAGAGGGCTGTACAAGCAATGATCACACGCACGGCACAGCGGACACACCAGGAACCGCGGTGTTGGCCGTCGAATGGCGCTAGCTGCGCAGCATTTGTGCACCGCCGCCGTCAGTGTCAGCCAGTTTGCCGTGGCATACGGAGCTCCATCGCAGTCTTTAACACTGGTAGCATGCCGCGACAGCGTGGACGTGAACCATATGTGCAGTTGACGGACTTTGAGCGGGGGCGTATAGTGGGCATGCGGGAGGCCGGATGGACGTACCGCCGAATTGCTCAACACGTGGGGCGTGAGGTCTCCATAGTACATCGATGTTGTCGCCAGTGGTCGGCTAAAGGTGCACGTGCCTGTCGACCTGGGACCGGACCGCAGCGACGCACGGATGCACGCCAAGACCGCAGGATCCTACGCAGTGCCGTAGGGGACCGCACCGCCACTTCCCAGCAAATTAGGGACACTGTTGCTCCTGGGGTATCGGCGAGGACCATTCGCAACCGTCTCCATGAAGCTGGGCTACGGTCCCGCACACCGTTAGGCCGTCTTCCGCTCACGCCCCAACACCGTGCAGCCCGCCTCCAGTGGTGTCGCGACAGGCGTGAATGGAGGGACGAATGGAGACGTGTCGTCTTCAGCGATGAGAGTCGCTTCTGCCTTGGTGCCAATGATGGTCGTATGCGTGTTTGGCGCCGTGCAGGTGAGCGCCACAATCAGGACTGCATACGACCGAGGCACACAGGGCCAACACCCAGCATCATGGTGTGGGGAGCGATCTCCTACACTGGCCGTACACCACTGGTGATCGTCGAGGGGACACTGAATAGTGCACGGTACATCCAAACCGTCATCGAACCCATCGTTCTACCATTCCTAGACCGGCAAGGTAACTTGCTGTTCCAACAGGACAATGCACGTCCGCATGTATCCCGTGCCACCCAACGTGCTCTAGAAGGTGTAAGTCAACTACCCTGGCCAGCAAGATCTCCGGATCCGTCCCCCATTGAGCATGTTTGGGACTGGATGAAGCGTCGTCTCACGCGGTCTGCACGTCCAGCACGAACGTTGGTCCAACTGAGACGCCAGGTGGAAATGGCATGGCAAGCCGTTCCACAGGACTACATCCAGCATCTGTACGATCGTCTCCATGGGAGAATAGCAGCCTGCATTGCTGCGAAAGGTGGATATACACTGTACTAGTGCCGACATTGTGCATGCTCTGTTGCCTGTGTCTATGTGCCTGTGGTTCTGTCAGTGTGATCATGTGATGTATCTGACCCCAGGAATGTGTCAATAAAGTCCCCTTCCTGGGACAATGAATTCACGGTGTTCTTATTTCAATTTCCAGGAGTGTATGATAACAGTTGACAGCTAAAAAGAATTACGCCAAAATCAAGAATTCTACGCTTCAAATATATTCTATCACAACGTCTTCAGGCCACGAGTGGCCTACCAGGACCATCCGACCGCTGTGTCATCGGCAGAGGAGGATGTGGATAGGAGGAGCGTGGGGTCAGCACACCGCTCTGCCGGTGGTTATGATGGTATTCTTGACCGAAGCCGTTACTATACGGTCGAGTAGTTCCTCAATTGGCATCACGAGGCTGAGTGCACCCAGAAAACTGGCAACACCCATCCAAGTGCCGGCCACGCCCAACAGCACTTAACGTCGGTGATCTCACGGGAACTGGCGTATCCACTGAGGAAGGGCCTTTGCCTTCAAATATATTATCTATACTAACTGTCTTTACCGATAGTATTTGTGTGGAGTGTAGCCGTTTATGGAAGTGAAACACGGACGGTAAATAGTTTAGATAAGAAGAGAATAGAAGCTTTCAAAATGTGGTGCTACAGAAGAATGTTGAAGATTAGACGTGTTGGTTACGTAAGTAATGCGGAGGTACTGAAGAGAGCCGGGCGGAGTGGCCTAGTTTGTTTGAGGTGCCATGTTACAGACTGAGCGGGCCCTCCTGTCGGAGGTTTGAGTCCTCCCTCGGGCATGGATGTGTGTGTTGTTCTAAGCATAAGTTAGTTTAAGTACTGCGTAAGTCTAAGGACCGATGACCAACAGTTTGGTCCGTTAAGAATTCACACACATTTGAACTTTTTGAACCTAATAGAATTGGGTAGAAGAGGAATTTGTGACACAATTTGATTAGAAGAAGGGATCGGTTGGTAGGACACATTCTGAGGCATTAATTCATCACCAATTCAGTACTGGAGGGAAGCGTGGAGGGTAAAAATCATGGAGACCAAGGGATGAATACACTAAGCAGATTCAGAAGAATGTAGGGTTGCAGTAATTACTTGGAGATAAAGAAGCTTGCACAGGATATAGGAGCAAGTTGAGCTGCAACAAACCACTCTCTGGACTGAGAACCACAACGACAATAACAGCTAATAACATATTTTTAAAAATTATAGTGTCTGAGAGTTTTGTCTATTGTAAGACCCTAACCTCCAAAATCACTAGACGTATTTTCATGGGGTTTTCGTAGGTAATTTGAGTATAGCGTGGGGTACCGAATAAGCTTCATTTCGGATCACGGGAAAAGAAAACATATCGTAAAGGAAAGTCTTACCCATACTAACATAATAAATAAAAACGTAACCCTGTCTGCTATCTAATCAGAACCAAACTGCTGAATCGATTTCTAAAAAATCTGGTATGGAAATATCTTGAGCTCTGGGAAAGAACATATGCTACTGTAGGAAGCGTACAGTACAAGGTACTTATTGATTTCAAGAATATAACGTGAATTAGGGAAAAATATTGACTCTTTGATAAAGCTCTTCACTCTTTGAATTTAATCTTTATCATATGGTGAAAATGCTTTTATTGGTTGATTAGTGCTATCTGATTCCAGGAAAGGGATACCAAAATGCACATATACAGATGGGTTTATTATCGAGTAAATGGTATTGCATAAGGGATAAAACGGCATTGCATTGCTGGAGCTGTCATTTTTACTCACGTGATTCGTATGAAAAGGTTTCAGACGGGGTTAAGGTTGCACAACAGGAATTAACAGATTTCGAACGTGGATTGTTCGTTGGAACGAGACGCATGGGACTTTCAGTTTCGGAAATGCTTAGGGAATTCAATATTCCGAGATCTACAGTGAGAAGAATTTGCCTAGAATACCAAATTTCAGGCGTTAGCTCTCACGGCGGACAATGCGGTACCCGACGGCCTTCACTTAAAGGCCATCCAGATCGCCCGATATGAATCACACCGAACATTTATGGGACACAATCAGGAGGTAAGTTCGTTCACAACACAGTTCACCGGTAACACTTTCGAAATTATGGGTGGCTATAGGGGCAGCGTGGCTTAATATTTCTACAAGGGTCTTGCAGCGACTTGATGAATCCATACCAAGTCCAGTTGCTGCACTACGCCGAGCAGGACGAGGTCCGACACGATATTAGGAGATATCCCATGACTTACGTCACCTCAGTTTCCAATGTTTATACAATATTCATTGCGTTCAATCGATACTTCCACACGGCTTGTTACAAAATGTACACGTTTTGTAATATACAGCTACTCCAACAGCAGGATGCATAGATGCGCGCTTCTGTCTATGTCCCTCCGTACGCACTGCTCGGCTGCGACGATGCACACATTTTTACATTTCATCACGCGTTGCGTTGGGACAGCTAGGTGATTGGAGGGAGGGGGGGGGGGGAGTGGGACGCACATGACGAGCTACGCTTACCCCAACAAGCAGACGCGTGAAGGCAGTTGATGTTGTTTCACATACAGCAGCACAATTACTGACCATCACTCATCATGACAAAATTACTGATAAGCAAGCGCAGTTGTAACAGTTAGTCTTCTAATAACCTTCTCCAAGACCATCACTTTGTTATGAAACACCTATTCCATCTAGCTAGTTGCTCCACGCTCTGCTAGATGACCTCATGCTAAAAGTTGGGTATAAGTTCGCTAAACAAAAAACAGCCATTTGACTAAACCGATCCCCACACCAGAATGCGAGAACGCATTTCCGAACAATTTCCGAAACTTTCAGCACAAAGAGATAACAGTTCTATTGATCACAGACAACTGACTTCAGAAATGGAGACCCAGAGGAGCCAAAACTAGCCTCTCGCATCCCCGTGAACGCCGCCGGCTGACTCGATTTGTCGGCCTCAAACCAATCCTCAACAGTATTTTAACAGCAATCAACTTCCAGAGCATAATGACTGTAGGGTATTCGACTGACTATTTCCTGTTAACGCTTACAGTATTGTTGTAAAGTGATTGTCCTTGCGGACACGGTTCAGAAGATTGTTCCAGAAAGTTATTAGTAACAACCAGCCATCCAGTGGGAGTTCGCTCGTGTTTGGAAACAAAGGTAACCTTAGACCACCGCGTATAGATATCTGTCATTTCCCCTATCTAAACAAATTCGTAAGTAGAAAACATTTTGAGTAAAATGAAAATGTTGTGGAAGCAGTTGGCTATTCTGCCGGAGCACCAATAAGTGCTCTTAAAGGCTATTAAGGTGGGTATGCGATAATAATGTATTCTCTGCGCCATTGGGATGTGTTCATAAAGCGATAAATAAAATTAAATTGAGTAAAGTATGTTCTAATTTTCACCATGTAATGCGTTGATCCCAACCAAAAATAACCAGAAATTTATTTGTGACATGCAATTACGTACAAGAGCCACGTTCTTTTTGCAAAAGTATATGACGAACTGTTTCAGGGGAATTTTGCAAAAACGAAGAAATAACATGGTGAAATATTCCTTTTATTCCAAACGGACCACATAACTTTATTTCTTTCAAAGTAAATAGGGCCTTTAAAATGCAGAAATAAGCACATTAAATATCCTCATATTCTCGCTGGCATAGATGGTCGCTGGCAACTCGCACATATAAATACAGCTGACGGTACACTCCACGTATATAAGTGCGCACACGTGATACGCCAAGCCACGGCTACCCTATTTCCATCATCCGGAAAAGCTGAATACGTCATTATCACCTCTTAGGTCCCTAATAACATGACCCTACTTGCTTTTAAAACTTTATGAAATTTTTTCGGGTATAACAGACCATCAGAATATAAGAGAAAACCTTAATACATACTCTTGTGTAGTGGTTCTCCTAATAACTACACGAACGGAAATTGGGTCGTAACGTACACTGATGTGACTAAAGTCGTGGGAAACCTCCGAATATCGTGTTGGATGTTCTTTTTCCGGCATAGAGCAGCAGTTCGACTCAACAAGACGTTAGAAACCCCCAGCAGAAACATTGAGCCACGCTGCCTTTACAGCTGTCCATCATTACGAAAGCGTTGCCGGTGCAGGATTTTGTGCACGAACTACACTCTCGATTATGTCCCATAAATGGTCAGAGGGATTAATGTCGGGCACTCGAACTGTTCAGAATGATCTTCAAACCCGTTGCGAACAGTTGTGGCCCAGTGACGTGGCGCATTGTCATCCAGAAAAATTCCTCGTTGTTTGGGAGCATGAAGTCCATGAATGGCAGCTAATGGTCTCCAAGTAGTCTAACATAACCATTTCCAGTCAATAATGGGTTGCGTTGGACCAGAGCAGCCAGTCCATTCCATAGAAACAAAGTCTACACCATTATGTAGCTACCACCAGCTCACACAGTGCCTTGTTGACTACCTGGGTCTATGACTTCGTAGGATCTCTACTACACTCGAATCTTATCAAAGACTCTTATCAACTGAAATTGGGGTTCATTTGACCAGGCCACAGTTTTCCAGTTATCTAGTGTCCAACCGATGTCGTTGCCAGCACAGGAGAGGTGCTGCATGCAATGCCGTGAAGTTAGTAAAGGCCCTCCCGTCGACAGCCTGTCGCCATAGCCCATTAACGCCACATTCGCCGCAGTGTCCTAGCGGATATGTTCTTCATACGTTCCACATTGATTTCTGTGTTTATTTCAAGCAGTGTTGCTTGAAAAAAAAAATAAAAAAAAAGGCAGTGTTGCTTGTTTGTGAGCACTGACAACTCTACGGAGACGCTGCTGCTCTTGGTAGTTAAGTGAAGGCAGTCGGCCACTGCGTTGTCCTTTCTAAGAGGTAATGCCTGGCACTATGAATCTCGGAATATTGAATTCCCTGACTCCGAAATGGAATAACCCACGCGTCTAGCTCCAGCTAGCACTCCGCGTTCGAAGTACATTAATTCCCAACGTGCCATTATCACATCGGAAACGTTTTCACATGAATCACCTGAGTACAGCTCCATCTATGCACTGCCCTTTTACACCTTGTGTACGCGACACTACCGCCATCTGTACATGGTGTTTCAAGAGGGAATTAACAACTTTAAAAATTCATCTAAAATTATTGAAAGAAGATGTAGAGATAGGTTTAGTGTTATTTTGTAGGGAAATAAAAAATGGCTATGAGCACTATGGGACTTAACATCTGAGGTCATCAGACTCCTAGAACTTAAAACTACTTAAACCTAACTAACCTAGCAGGTCCAGTGAAGGCAGACTTCTTTAACGCAACAACCGCTAGCGCTCCTTACCGTGCCATTCGACACTGGCGAAATACGCGAGACAAAACTTGTATTTCCCTAAAAAATTGAACCTATAATCACCTCTGTAGGAACTATGAATTAATTTATACAAATTTTCAAAGTTGCAAAGTCCTTTTTGAAACACTCTGTATATATGCATATCGCTATCCCATGACTTCTGTCACTTCAGTACATATGTGCTAGGTTTGTGACGGTTGTGGTTGCTAAAACTTCTGGCAGCTGGCAATCGGATTTATCAGTTATTTACAAGCAGAAAGGCTTTGTTCCGAAATACGACTGTGCTGGGTTATATGGATAGCTGAAAATAACGAAACACTAGCCTAGCGAATTCTGTTATTCAGTAAACAATGAGACATACGGAGAAGGAAAAACTGACAAAATATGGTGCCATTGAAGTACACAACACTGTTGCGTCTTTAAAAAAATGGCTCTGATCACTATGGGACTTAACTTCTGAGGTCATCAGTCCCCTAGAACTTAGAACTACTTAAACCTAACTAACCTAAGGAAATCACACACTTCCATGCCCGAGGCAGGATTCGAACGTGCGACAGTAGCCGTCGCGCGGTTCCAGACTGTAGCGCCTAGAACCGCTCGGCCACTCCGGCCGGCTGTTGCGTCTTAATAAGTTATGGGATCGTTGACAGAAATTTTAACTATAAAATGAAAATACTATCTGTCCCTTTCATATGGAAGGAGTTTGCACAAAAATCATTGCTTCTGACCGTAGCCTATCACTGACACGAAGAACACTATTGAGCACGCTGTAAGTGTAAAACGACCGAGCGGGGTGGCGCAGTGGTTAGACACTGGACTCGCATTCGGGAGAACGACGGTTCAATCCCGCGTCCGGCCATCCTAATTTAGGTTTTCCGTGATTTCCCTAAATCACTCCAGGCAAATGCCAGGATGGTTCCTCAGAAAGGGCACGGCCGACTTCCTTCCCAATCCTTCCCCAAACCAACCAACCAACCAACTAAGTGTAAAACGCAATTCCGAATTCTTGATAAGTGGTTGGATAGAGCAAGGGTAGAGTAACAAGGATAAGAACTTACTTGGAGAAGTGAACTAGGTTCTGTACCTCGTTTGGCTGCGAAGTCTGGAGTGTTGGCGGCAGCATCCGGCGTTGCGGCAGCTACAGCGGCAGTTAATTATTAGTAACATAGTGTGCAATTAGTAGAAATTAACGTTGCCACCTCTCTAGTATCGATGACATCAGCTTCTACAGCCATCCATCCGATCCAGGAGGGACTGTTCGCACTGCATTTGGTTAGCACCTACTACACATGGGCGAGTGGAGATTGAACTAAATAGTGATATTCATACGAGC
This sequence comes from Schistocerca cancellata, assembly GCF_023864275.1. Classification (NCBI taxonomy): domain Eukaryota; kingdom Metazoa; phylum Arthropoda; class Insecta; order Orthoptera; family Acrididae; genus Schistocerca; species Schistocerca cancellata. The sequence continues at coordinate 474,820,317 of NC_064627.1, forward strand.
AATGGCTACTATTCATCTGCCGCTATTTGTGGATTTCGATTTAAAAAATTAACCACTATTAAACAATTAAACACGAAATCCTTCAAACTGAAACTTCAGGTGCAGTCATGCCTGTACCTGTGGATGTCATTGACGACTCTCCTTGTGCAGTACTACGAAATCAAACATGTGAAGCTATGAAGGTTCTTGGAGTCTAAAATAGTTATCATATCAAAATTTAAACTATATGATCTACATTTCAAATGTTCAAATGTGTGTGAAATCTTATGGGACTTAAATGCTAAGGTCATCAGTCCCTAACCTTTCACACTACTTAACCTAAATTATCCTAAGGACAAACACACACCTATGCCCGAGGGAGGACTCGAACCTCCGGCGGGATCAGCCGCACAGTCCACGACTGCAGCGCCTTAGACGTGCATTTCTTTGATTTTTCCTAATTAAATGATACTCTTATTTGAGGGAAACCTCTCGATATTTGACCTGCTAAAACCGAAGTGGTGATATGGAATTGCTCAGTTATTTATACAGGATAGTCAGAAAGAGTCTGAAAAGCTTGAAGGATGCTGCAGGGTAGGCCGTGCTGAGAAATAATTATTGAGAAAAAAAATTAAATACGTTGCGCCGTTTCCGATTTCATTAACATTCAAACTAGTCAATCAGGTCGTTGCGCACGCAAATTTAAGCACCCTAGCAGCTACAATTAGTGGCAGTTGTTCCCACAATGTAGATCATGGCTGGCCACCATGTGTCAAACATCACGTGTGTATCGTGTGTGGGCCGCTTGTGGCTTTGCTCGGTCCGTTTCGGATGTATCCGGAACAGCGCGGCATTTAGTTGACATTGAGTATTGCGGTACTGTATTTTTATGTCGCACAATTCTCTGAATTCGGTAAAATCGTGGTGTCACCGCTGTTTACCGTTCGCTATTTGTTGTTGGCTTGAAGGACTTTCACACGTCCGGATGATTGCACGATAAGAGGCAACTAGCGACCTATCGTCACAATCCTTTAAAATGAATGGGAATAACACAAGAAAGGGCCGACCAGTGTGGCCGAGCGGCTCTAGGCGCTACAGTCTGGAACCGCACGACCGCTACGGTCGCTGGTTCGAATCCTGCCTAGGGCATGGGTGTGTGTGATGACCTTAACTTAGTTAGGTTTAAATAGTTCTAAGTTCTAGGGGACTGATGACCTCAGAAGTTAAGTCCCATAGTGCTCAGAGCCATTTGAACCATTTTTTTTTATCACAAGAGAGGGATAAGAATTCTCAATTGGCGCAAGCGACGGGTACTGCATATTTACTCTGAAACGACATTACAGTATCATGCAAACAGAATTTAGAGATTTATATGGGAATGAAAGAGTAGAAAATTACAATGATCGACAGACAGGATTCAATGTATCGCATATGAACAAGCACTTTGTCCTAAATTCACAGGCTTGGAGTACGTCAAGTGGTACGTATAGCAAAATTTCTAAAGTCGGATGGATTACTCCATTACTCAGTTTCATCAGTTTTTATTGTAACTGAACGAGAAGTGTGGAGACTTCGTACAGTACCGCAAAGAACGTTGGTTAATTCAAGAATTATACCTGAAACATTTTTGGATTTAAAAACTGCTATTATTAATTTTGTGAAGGAAAAACGAGTGCAGAAGTGAGAATTAGAACATCCATAATGGATTGCAGATCTCACATTTCAAGTGAACTTGACTACACACTGCCCACGGTAAGATATTCCAAGGTAACGTCTTTCTGTTTTGATGAAGATGCAATTTAAAAATAAACCGCATTGCAGAAGGGACTCATTATGACAAAGGCACATACAAAAGTGCTATAGTCTTTCGATCGACATATTTTTGTGAAAGACCTCTTTTTATATTATGAATTTCGCACAATTTCGTGGCAACTTCAGTGCAAAAGTCCGTGAAATTACCTGTTCCTATCTGTATGCAGACAGTTTGTACTGGAGAAAAATTTTGTTATCCAAAAATAATTAAATAACACCAAAACCTTATTTTGTTTGTGATCTATGTTGCTGAGAAATGTGAAATATAACACCAAGTCATATCCAGCGTGACTGAATTGCCCTGTTCGTCTCCTCACAGTCAGGCAGTGGGACAAATTTGCAGCAAGACTGAGAACTTTGCCACTCGTGGCTGAGAACTGTCTGCGAGCCGGAATCTTGACCGCCCCTGCGACAAACAGCAGCACAAGCGCCCACTCACACTTTGGCCTCTGTTCGATCCTTTCTTCCGTCCCAAGTCCCACTTTTGTATTGCTCTCTTGTTCGGTTTTAGTAAACGAAACGAAGAATATGTATGGCAACATCATCTCTTGTAGGCTACGTGAATTTGGGCGCGCAGAAGCCTGATCGGCTAACTTCAATGTTGATTAACTTGGAAACTGTGCAACGTATCGAATTTTTTAACAACTATTTCTCAGCAGAGCGTACCGTGCATCAATTTTTACACAACATGGTTGTGGAGATGAAGCAGCGATTATTATGATTAATCAATATTCAAAAACAGTCTTAATCGCATTTATTATTATTATTATACCGCCAACCTGTTTCAATCCGACTTAGGGGGCATTTTCTGGGCGTTTACACTGTGAAATTATAGATATCCGTCAGAAAGACTCCATTATACAACAGCTAAAATTACGTAAATTTAAAATATGTTACCCATTGGTCGACTGCTGGTGGTGCCACTCCTGTTTACATAACGGCAGGAAACTATGCGAGACTAACCCTGGGTATAGGCTTAAATAGCGTGCTGAGATCACGTGAATAGACGGCAACACCCCCAGCGGCGATCAACGGCCAAATACAGTTCATTATATGGAATTACTAGTTACCTTGGTTTAACATAAATTTAAGTGACAGTAAATAACAGAAAACGGAACCATTCCATTTAAAAAGAGTTACAATTATAGTGTTAGTTATAAAATAATAACAAATATTCCGCAGTCAACTCGTAAAATTCGTAAAAGTATGTTACATTATGTGCCATGATATAAAGTAAAACAATTTGTGACACATATAAACTGGTGTCGTCTTGTATTATAATATATCTATTCGTACATTTACGTAGAAAACATTTGAGTCAGTTTACTAAAAAGACTAATATGGAAGGAGTACAAAGCCCTCTGCTCCTTGTGGTGAGGACGCCGTTGCCATGGATTATAAAGCGTATATCAGGCGCCCTATAGGCTGTGCAGCGAGGATGCCGTCGTCATGGTAACAGTTGGTGTTTTCCCTGACATCGGTGTCCGTTGTCGTGGCTCTTCATCCACAGAGATGTCACTTATTTGAGGTTATGGAAATATCGACAATCAAGGATAACCTAAAAAATCTAAAGATAGGATAAAAGTTTGTGATACGATCGTAGTACCCATTAAAGGAATTAAAGTATTAAAATAATAAAAGGAAAAGTAGCATCATTATATACAAATAATATTTTCGAATAGCTCGAATTTTTATTTATTTATTTATTTTAATCATGACTCTCTATTTGTTCATTCAGCATCGCTGCCGGATTCTGATAATTATGTATAAAAATTTCCGTTTTCTGTTATTTACAGTCACCTAAATTTATGTTAAACCAAGGTGACCAGTAATTACATATAATAAACTGCATTTAATGCCGTTGATCGCCGCTGGGAGTGTTGCCGTCTATTCACGTGATCGGAGCACGCTATTTAAGCCCATATGCAGGGTTAGTCTCGCATAGTTTCCTGCCGTTATGTAGACAGGAGTGACATCACCAGCAGTCGACCATATTTTAAACTTACGTAATTTTGGCTGTTGTATAATGGAGTCATTCTGACGGATATCTATAATTCCACAGTGTAAACTCCCAGATGACCACTACGTCGGCTTGAAACCGGTTGGCAGTATAATAATAATAAAAGCGATTAAGACTGTTTTTGAGTAATTGATACCCTGCATCACCCTTAACAAGCTTTTCTGACTGTTACAGACCACCCTGCATTATAGTCGCAGGCGTAGTGCAAGACTTTACCGCCCAAGTTAAATTAAAAAAAAAAAAATTAAGAAAGTAAGGGACGCAACGAGTGGCTTCTTTGGGTGGTCGTTGCCCGGACATGGATCCAGATGGCTCATAAGTGATCTCAGCGCCTCGTGCAGTTCTTTCCTCCACGCGTAGCTGTTGTCAGTGGGAGGGAAGGTCACGCTACACCTTGTTGTTACGTAGGTGACTAACTGAACTGCACGAAGCTGTCGATCTCGCCCCATTCAATACGTCAAGGCGCTTGATGTGCGCGCCAAGAAATTCAAACGAAGCATCAAGAGAACAGTGCTGTCCTGCTGGAGCATGTTTCTTTAATAACTCATTCTAGAAACTTAAAATTGAGTTTTTTGAGTAATAGCTGTAATCTGAATTTTTACGTCTAAAACCGCCCTATTTCGTAACTGTAAAACTTCTGTTCACGTGAAAAATTACAGCGTGCTCGTGAGTGATGGTGCAGAAACCACGAAAATTAATCTTTTATGACGTAAGCGATGAAGGGACGAGTCGCCGCGTGCAAATAATTTATGATGTAGCGTGTCACCTAGCGGCGGCAATGTAAAATACGCCCCTCCCCCCCCCCCCCCCCCCTCCTGCCGGGACTAGGGACGCCGTTGGTCGCGGCGGCGCAGTTTTCCGCTAGACTGGCGGTGCGCGGCCAGGCGGCCTATCTCCCGCGGTGCCGCGGCAAGATTAATTACTTGGCACGTGCCAACCGGTCCGCGGGAAACTTCTGTGTGACCCAGAAATTGCTTCCGCTCAGCGGCGCACAACTGCCTTGTTTTCTCTATTCTGCGCGAGCTTTTAATATACTCCGCGCCAGAACAGTGGATATTGTCACACTTCATCAAGCGTATGGGTAATAACCGCAGCTGACAGCGGAATATTTACCCACGTTATGATGCACGGAGTGGCCGTTAAGTAATGAAACTGACGGCCAACGCGAAGGCTCATTTACTTAGCGTGTCCGCCGTGGCTTTCGAAACTGCTCCAACAGCCAGGGCAGTCGCACAACCGGCTGAGATGGCTATTTTCTGTGTCGGCGTAGAGTGAGAGAGCCGTGTGAACATTTGTGTCACAGAAAGTAAGAAATAAAGTTCGGTGGATGGAACGAAATGCAAATGACAACATGCATGTACATTAACATAGAGAGACAGCAAGCTGAATCAGATGTGACGAACTTTACCCTCTGATTGCAGGTTCTTTGACACTGCAAAACACTGCAATGCATGGCTGTGAAATCGTACCGGAAAAATGGAACGGCCCATACTCCGTCAGACTACCCTTAAGAAGCGACGTTAAATTTTTATTGCCAATGAAATAGCTAGCTCATAAATGACCCTAACATGGAATCCTAAGGTGGGGAATTGCTATAACTTCCTACTGAATGACTATTTTTATTCAGTCGATGAATAATAATAACTAGATGAAGAAAACTACAAGATAGAAAAATGAAAATAAAATTAAATTAATGCCTTACTGTACTAGAAGCAATCACACAGTATGAGGCTCAGTCACATGACCAGTTAGTTGGATGATTGATTTGGGGAAGGGACCAAACAGCTAGCTCATCGGTGCCATCGGAATAGGGAAGGATGGGGAAAGACGTCGGCCGTGCTTTTTCAAAGGAACCATCCCATAATTGCCCGAGGCGATTTAGGGAAATCACGGAAAACTTAAATCACGATGGCCGGACGCGGGTTTGAACCGCGTCCTCCGCAATGCGAGTCCAGTGGGCTAACCATTGCGCTACTTCGCGCGGTGAGATGATGAGTAGAAAAACTGATTGCAACTGGGGGAAGGGGAATTCACAAACGTATCTTAGCTGACATCCAATCACTAACATGAATGCAACCCACCAAATGTTTTAGTTTCTCCAGTGGTTGACTGAATAATAAATGAAAACGATAATATCACGGGAACTGGCGTTAACGATACTTTGGCAACGCTACGTCCCCTTTGCAAACATCAACGCTCACCTATCGCCGGTGCTGATGCGTACTCTCAGCAATCCGCTGCCGCAGTAAGGCGGCCGAACATAGTCGCAGGTAAAGAACCAGAATCTTCCACGTCAGGACTTGGACACCGTCAAGTTCCACCCACGTCTGAATTCAGAATCCTCGACATCTAAAACCAGCGACCTTTCATCTTCCACATCCAAACCAAGAGTGTCCGTTGAGCCGTAGTAAAAAATCGCTGTTTGAAGAGCGCGCCGCAGCGCGTAGTGTAAAGCAGTCGCCTTCCGTTTCTGGCGGTGGCGCCGCTGTGTCAATCGCAGCTTTGGTGTCTCCTCTGGTGGGAAAGGGGGGAGAGTTGCCTGTTCACGTGCAAAAAAATGGCTCTGAGCACTATGGAACTTAACATCTGAGGTCATCAGTCCCCTAGAACTTAGAACTACTTAAACCTAACTAACCTACGGACATCACACACATCCATACCCGAGGCAGGATTCGAACCTGAGACCGTAGCGGTCCCGCAGTTCAAGACTGAAGCGCGTAGAGCCGCTCGGCCACTACGGCCGTCGTTCACGTGCATTTAAGGGGCCCTGTGAGTTCCGCAGGTGGGCAGTCTGTCAGTCTGAGTCTAGTCAGTTGGTCAGCCGGCTCAGTGTCTCGCAGTCAGAGTCAGTCTGTCTGTCGGTCTGCCATACGTAATAGCTCCCTCTGTCATGTTTGTCGGATTCGGAGTGAACGAATTTATTGCTTAAAGGCCAAATTCATGAAATATGTTTTTTTATCTTGCCGATCATCTTGCGAGGCGGTATATTTGTAATGTAGAGCATGTTGTACTTTTTATGTAAGTCTGCATTTCATGGGTTTTATTTAAATAGTTATTTTAGTTTGTAAAGTGGCCACCCTTCCACCGTAAGAGTTCTTTAAAAACAAGTTGCACTTTCGGTGGCAAATAATTTTAATGTGAGTGTTTTGTACCATTTCCGTCCCTCTTACGGGGTGCATAGTTTATGTGTTTGTGTGAGTTGTTAAAATTTTTAGTTTAAAGTAATGTGGTGTGTTGCAGATTTACACCAGTGTACTCTTTCAGAAGTTGTTGTGAGCGGTCATGACTACGGCCGTATTGAAAGGGAGCAGGCAAGCTTCTCAGCCCGAAGGCTCCTACTGTTAATATTGTTCTTGCCTCTAAATAAAATTGTAACCTGATATTTCGAGGGTGCTTTTCTGCTTATAATTTTAAATCTGTTTTGAAAAGGCTTTTAGTAATAAAATTCACATTTGTTAAAAGTAAAGCCGGCCGAAGTGGCCGTGCGGTTCTAGGCGCTGCAGTCTGGAACCGCGAGACCGCTACGGTCGCAGGTTCGAATTCTGCCTCGGGCATGGATGTGTGTGATGTCCTTAGGTTAGTTAGGTTTAACTAGTTCTAAGTTCTAGGGGACTAATGACCTCAGAAGTTGAGTCCCATAGTGTTCAGAGCCATTTGAACCATTTTTTGTTAAAAGTAATTTTCCATCAGTTACTTCCAGGCAAGTACTTCGACGCTCACCTAGTGTGATTAAATGTGTTAATGTTCTTTATGAATCGCTAGTAAAGAAAGCAAGTTACTTAAGAAAAAAATTTTAAGGTAAATTCACGGTTCATCCGTTTTTCTCTATCCCTACTTCCGACTCTGCCGGTTGGGCCATCTGGCTGCAACGGCCTTTCAGGAAATGCGTTACTGTTTCCGACGATAGCGTGAAAATTGCCACGTTTAACAAATTCCTTCCACGGATGGTCTCCATATGCAGGTCAATCAGAGCACATCTTCCTCGTCAATTTGGTGCAGAAATTCCCGTCTGACGTCAACAGGTGAGGGGCGAATCAGAGGATTGTTTATACACTACCGAATTTACAGAAGCCTGACCAGAGCGACAGGGATTCCGCGAGGCTCCCCTTCCCGCCTTTTAGTCCCAAATATTCCAAGACCTGTGATTTCTCAACATAAATTGTTAGATGGCAGCCAGCGCTTGAGGCTACCACCTTCAGCCTTCAAGATAGCCGAACCGTCGCGAATACCGCGAAGTCTATTGGAGAGTTCGGTGAGCCCTGTGAGGTGGCTTCGTGAAACGCGTAAGCCGGAACAAAGCCTCTGAATGCCGTGTGATCTACTCTGTCGTTCTCAGAGTTCTGTGCGAGCTGAGCCATTCTCACACTTTCTTGTAAAGGAACTTCAAACATCGACTACTACCACTCCAATTTTAGAAAACACATTCCGCGGCATTAAATAACATCATCAGACTTTCGGCATCATGAAATAAAAGGGTCCTGCCTATCAGCTGTCGTGACAAAGGGCAGATGAAATGAACGGAAGCCAGACGAAATGTAACCTTTCATCATTAGCTGTATTAAGTATAAATATACTACATACCTATACTTTTACATGAAAATTTGTGCCGGACGACTGGGACTCGACCCCGCATTTCACGCTTATCGCAAGCAGTCGCCTTTACCACTTCGGCTGTCGATGTACGCTGCGCTGACTGACCCAAATCTCCATATGCCACATTGTGTAATTCCTCTGACACTCCCAACATTACTTGGATTCCCACGGTTGAGAGAATGAGACAACAACGCATTCAAGTTATTTTTACCGTCATCGTGCCCGTCTAGGCACCAATTACCTAGTGTATTGTACAACGTATCTTCCTTCAGACATGCATATCCATACGGACGACGATAATAATACTCTTGCACATGTTTTCTCATTCTTGCTATTACAGGAAACCAAGTATCGTTTCGAGCATTAGGTGAAGCAGACGGTGTATCGTATGGAGGTTTAGATTGGTCTGTGGAATGCGCACGGATAGCTGAAGTTGTAACGGCGAGAGCTCGCAGTAAGCGGGATATTGGAGTTCCAGTCCAGCACATATTTTCATATATAACTAATGGATGGTATATCTACACCAAATACATGTCATGTCAAAGAATTGGCAATCAGCGAATAAATTACGTCAGATTTAAGATATCTGTGGATCGTCAGCATTGTCTGTTCCCCCAGACATGTCTGAAAGCAGAGACATTGTAAAATATACTACGAGTCACATTTGCCTCCAGCAGCCAGGCGAACGTAATCAGTGAGGATATTACCGCTGTAGGCAACTCAGACGTTGTATTCATCTAAGAGTTCTAAAATAGCGAAGGGTATTCACTGATCGAACGATAGGGTTCAGAAGAATTAGTGGGTCTACCGAATGAAATGAAGGAGTCCACTCATCACAGAATATGCATTGTGAGTAAACCAAAGAAAGAGGAAAGAAACATGGAGTAATAGAAACGAGATTAGTGACAAGCTTAACGTCAAATATGATGACTATGTAACAGAGCAAGAATTCTGCTATCTTGGGAAGCATAATAACATATGATGGATTAAATAACGACGAATGGTTCAAATGGCTCTGAGCACTATAGGACTTAACATCTGAGGTCATCAGTCCCCTAGACTTAGAACTACTTAAACCTAACTAACCTAAGGACATCACACACAACCATTCCCGAGGCAGGATTCGAACCTGCGACCGCAGCAGCAGCACGGTTCCGGATTGAAGCGCCTACATCCACTCGGCTACAACGGCCGGAAATAACGACGACATATGACACAGACTAGAGACAGTAAAGAGGGCATTCTCCGCTAAAACAAATTCATTAGTATCAACGGCTTTAATTACATAAAAAAGTCTATGAATGTATGTCTTCAGCACAGTATATAATGAAATTAAATACAATGTGTACAGCGAAGGAGATACTGATTTCAAAATTAAATATCTCGAAAACTAAGATTGACAGATGGGTGCAACAAAGGGTATGTTTACTGAGAAAGCAGTAAGAATTTTGTGGAGAAGTTATACAGAAGATTCGAAATAGTTCTAAAAGTTGCTAGCAGATGGCGCTGTAGTTGTAACACATAGTACCTATTAATACTGTGCTGCAGCTCTGAGCGATCTTTTCCAATGTTGAAACTTGACAGGAGGTCAGCGTACTGAATGAAGAAACTGTAATCATATATTCCATTGAGCAAAGTGTTTTGCCGGTACTGGAATATCAGTGGTTAGAACACAACCGCACTGCAACAAGGCACAGCTCTTAAACACGATTTAATGTTCCGAAGGACCCAATGTAAAAATCATTCAGAAGCACTTTGCCAAATTCCAACGGACAGGTAGAGAGGCACACGGTCTAGTTGGGAATGTTGGCCACAGGCAAGCTGTAGCTGTTCCTGAAAATGTTGCCGCGGTCTCATAAATTACATAACAACAACTGGGGAAATTCGTCTCATGAATCACAACAGAATTCAGTTTGCATCGTTCCAGCACGCAGAAAATACTGAGACAGAACCTACACATGTTGAAACGTGGAATGGAATTCGGCTTGTCTCTTTTCGTTCAATATGATAATCCGCTTCAACTGGAGGATAATGAGGAGGTAGGTCTAACAATAACAGCTTTTAACAGAAAATACGACTGCAGTGACTTTACGTGCTGACCTCTTAGTAAGTCACAATTTTAAACATGGCTGACAGCAGAATATAAACAAATTTTACATATATAAAATATACAGCGTACTGGTTGCATATGTTTAAAGTAAAAACCTTGACCAGGACTCAATAATACTGACGGTATCTTCTTCAGAAGAATGTCACGTAAACTACGTAACATTAAAACTGTAGTGGTATCGAAACCTGATCAAGATGTTTATATTAAACTTATGCAACCAGTTGACTGTACACTTTATATAGTGAAAAGTTCTTAGTAAGTTCTTAGTAAGTTCTTATGTTAGGTAGCGTTTTCACATTTAACCTGGTGTGAGACTGTCCTTTGCTCTACCGAGAGAGTTTGGGAACCGCACATTCTATGATGTGGGGATAGGCTATGTGGGGTGCACCAGAACAATGTTGTTTGGTATGTTTGGTACGCAACAGGGACACAAGCGTTTGCGGGAACGGCACGGGATCAGGCCGCAACTAAGAGAAAGATGTTTTCTGGGTGAATGTCTTGTCGCCGGGTGGCCCCCTAGCGGATGGCAGCCTTCCTTTCGCTTGGTAGTACATTTCCTCTCTAATTGGGTGAGGAGAACTGTGGGAGAATAGAAAGAACTTGTATCAGCAGGAAGCCGGCGTTTAACCATGCTCGCAATAGTGTCTTCAGCAGTTAAAAAGCTCCTGCTTCCTTTGCGGCAAGCTGCTGGTCATGAAAACGCAGATTGGCAAAAATACATATGATGCCATGAGGCCAGATAAAAAAGAAAGAAATTTTTAGAGAAGAGGGGGGGATAGGAGAAGTCATTGGAGGTCTTACGTGATGCACTTTCTTGGTGGGATTTCTGCTAAAGATGCCTGCCGCGGAGGCCGAGCGGTTCTAGACGCTTCAGTCCTGAACCGCGCGACTGCTACTGTCGCATTTTCGAATCGTGCCTCGGGCATGGATGTGTGTGATGTCCTTAGGTTAGTAAGGTTTAAGTAGTTCTCAGTTCTAGGGGACTGATGACCTCAGATGTTAAGTCCCATAGTGCTCATAGCCATCTGCTAAAAAAATGGCTCTGAGCGCTATGGGACGTAACATCTATGGTCATCAGTCCCCTAGAACTTAGAACTACTTAAACCTAACTAACCTAAGGACAGCACACAACACCCAGCCATCACGAGGCAGATAAAATCCCTGACCCCACCGGGAATCGAACCCGGGAACCCGGGCGTGGGGAGCGAGAACGCTACCGCACGACCACGAGATGCGGGCCATCTGCTAAAGAAGACAGAGAGTGCTTGTAAAATGATTGGTGGTCATGTTATCTTGGCGGGAAGGAAAGAGAAGGCTACTCAGTACTGATAATCAACAGAAGGTTTCTACGTGGGTCTTGGAGCTGAATGCATCTCTGCAGGCTCTGGTCTCCAATGCAACAGACAAGTGAGGATCCAGTGATCGAGTTTGCAGATGTTTACTGCTAGCATCACAGTTAAGAGAGCCAGAGATGGGCCAACAAGCTGTTCATCTCCGGCTGATAATTTATCAGTAAAATAGCAGCACCGGCATGTTAGGAGAATCCCTGATTAAAAATCAGTCTGAACATTGCCATTATCTGTTCTACGTTAGTTAGCATGTTGGTAGATGAATGCGTCTTCTCAGTTTAACGCTCAGACAAGAAGTCATTGTAAGCGACCAGTAAGAAATCACGAGTTATTTTAGAGCATTACTTGTATGTATAGCTGTCATTTTCAATTGTTAAAGTAGCTTTACAACATGAAGATTCTTTGTTTTGGAGTTCTTGGTACTTTTTATATTTTAATTTTGATAATTTTCAGATAGTCAGATGCGTATCCATATTTGTGCTTTGTTTGAATACATTTATATGTTTCTTCGAATCATGTTTTTGTTAACACCTTAAATATTTTGATTTTGATATCAGGCATCTCCCCCCACCTTTAGGATCCATAGCTAGGACCTTAACATTTCGTCATGATTATTAATCCTTTTGCGTACAGTAATTCGGCTTGTGTCTTAAGGGAGTTTGTCTTTCCATAATCAGTTTTCTGATTCAGGTTTTTACATTAAAAATGCGCGGTGTTTCTCAATGTTTCATTAAAATCCAAAGCCGCCAGCCAATTTCTGTATTTTCTGTGTGACAGAGGGCTGACTACGAACCAGGTTCTCAAAATGATCGACAATTAAGGATCTGGTATCTCGTTCACAGATGAAGCACATTTCCATCTGACTGGAGTCGTAAATAAACAAAACTGGCAATTTTATGTTTTCCTAAATCTCATTTGTGTGAAGCGAAACCGTTGTATTCTCCCAAAGTTATTGTTTGGGCTGCGATATGTAGCAGAGGCATTATTCGCCCTTTCCCATGCTGCAAACGATCACTTATGAGTGTTACGTTCCAATTTTGGAACAGTTCGTCGCCACACAGCCAGTATTGGAGGATCGATCACGGACTGATTGGTTCATGCAAGATAGGGCCAGACCACGTCGCACTAAACGGGTGTTTCATTCTCTCGATGAATACTTCGCGGAAATAGTCATTGCTCTGGAATATTGCAAATTCACTAGCGCAACGATGAATTGGCCTCAATGTTCGCCCGGTCTGACTCCTTGTGACTACTTCTCGTGGAGCATATTGAAAGACGCAGCCTACCATAACCATCCCACAACGCTCAGTTGGTGATCTGTGTGGAAAATTTCATTGTTCGTTTGCGCCACCTCTGTATTGCGAGTGGTGGACATTTCGAAAAATATTCTGATATGAGTGCAAAGACTGCATGTAGATGACCAAATTAATTATGCACGCTGCAACTGCACGAGTTGCACAACATACAGTGCTATCCATTATCAGCTTTTAGAACTGTTCCTAAACTTCTATATAATTCCTGTACAAAATAGTCTTTTACAACAAGCATACCTTTCTTTACATTCTTCTGTCAGTGTTACTATTTGAGATATTTAATTTGAAAATCAGGGACTCCTTCGCTCGACACCATGTACGTACTCAGACATGGTGGACGGAAGGAGAATAGAAACATTTGAGACGTGGAATCACACAAGAATAGTAAAAATTGAGTGGACTGATAAGGCAAAAGAAACTGCTTCCCGGAATCGGTGAGAAAAGGATTATGTGGAGAACAGGAGGTAGACGAAGGAACTGGATAACAGTCCTTATCTTAAGACGGAAGGGAGTAGCTTTCGAGGTCTTTTCAACAAAATAACTGGTGCTGGTAGTAAGATAGAGGGAGTCCCAATTGGGAACATTTTGGAAGGGAATTTCCAGTGCCTGCATATGCCTTACATCCTATTTTTAGTTCAAATCTAGGACAAAATATCTCACTTAAAAATATGAAGGCCTAGTGTACGATTGTTTTTTTTTATTATTTAGGTAGAGATTAAAGTCCTTGACTTGGTCTATATGTGCGGCGTACGTATGTCGCTGTCGCTCGCAGGCGATGTTTTCGACGGTGGCCGTTACTGTTAAATGCAACATCAAATATTTCATCAATCCAACTGGCTACAAGTTAACGGTGGAACTATATTTCCACCTACATTTTCCATCTACATCCTTGACTTGGTCGATATGTGCGGCGTACGTATGTCGCTGTCGCTCGCAGGAGATGTTTTCGACGGTGGCCGTTACTGTTAAATGCAACATCAAATATTTCATCAGTCCAACTGGCTACAAGTTAACTGTGGAACTATATTTCCACCTACATCTTCTTCACTTGACCGACAGAATGTATCGCTGGCAATTTTCATGCCGCAATGTCCATTCCGTTACAGTCCATCACCGGTGAAACTACAGGACACATTACTTCACAGGCAGAAGTCATTGCTATTTCCTGGTGCACCCGCCGTTTTCTTTTTGCACGCTATATCGGATGTACCAAACATTTAGGATCAAAATTATGTGGACGCCACAGGATCTTAAAGTAACTGTTTTGAGATAAAGAGATCAAATGGTTCAAATGGCTCTGAGCACTATGGGACTTAACTTCTGAGGTCGTCAGTCGCCTAGAACTTAGAACTACTTAAACCTAGAACCACACGGCCACTCCTGCCGGCGAGGCGATGTTAGTAAACCAGTTATGTTTCATAACAATTGGCTACAGCATTGGCGTTGGTGGTCTTGCCTTACAAAATTTTTATGTCTTGTGTGGCGGTGGTGGAGATTATCACTGTTTACAGCTTCGAGAAGTATTTAACTTAGTATTACACCAACCCTTATTACTCAAAATGTAGGGTACCTAACGGAATTTCGAGACCGCAGCTTATTACCTTCGGTGGAAAGTCATTGACAGATGTAGAAATAGCGTCAAAGAAATGTACTGCAGCCTTTGCTATTCATGTTGTGCATTAGCTGTTTAGCCGTAGCCTACTTGGAAGTGTTCGTTTACGGCTTTCCGGACACTTACGGGAGACACCGCAATTATCGCGTCGGGCATAATTTCTGGGCTATTTTTACGTCTAAAGCCATTATTTTCCCGTCGATTTTTTTTTGTCTGGAACATAGTGACTCGTATTTTTAGCTGCAGGTGGAAATGGACCTATATGATCACATCGTAAGTAACACAGTTGTAAGCAACAAATTGTTGCTAACAATTTGCGTTAATACTATAACATTTACATCCAAGCGGCAAGAAAAACGCTTAGAGCAAATAGAAAGCTCTACCGATCATGCTTCCAGCCATAAAACTTAAAAATGGAACTATCAGAGCTTTCCAAAGAGGAAAAATCATGGTCATAAAATAGCATGACAAATAAACAATTTGCGCATTGAGCGCTGTACACACCCTATTGGCGCATGTAATAGAAACAAAAAGAGGTGACGAAATGAGTTAGCCTCAACTGATTTTCGGCTATAACGATACAATGTTCGGAGTTGACGGACGCCATCAGGAGCTTTCTTATTATGAGACCACACGGAAGCAGCAAAAGAAATATTACAAAAAATACTTCGGCACTTACTGATCAGTATCTACTCAACGCGTATATTCTGTTTTTCGAAAAAGCAAGCAACGCAAAGAAAACATTCTTCGAATTTATACTAGAAGTAATTGAAGCTATTTTCGAGAAATAAATACAAGCATTACCGTAACATATACAAGCAGATTCAAGTACAACAAGAATGTTAGAGAGGCACTTCATATCCCACATACCTGCGAATCTAATAAAAAAGAAACGTCGTAGAAGATGTACGTATGCTGTTCCAGAAGAAGCGCTGATGGGAAAAAAGTATTAAAGAAACGAGAACCTTGTGCAAAGATTGCAATGTGAGCTTGTTTATGGAACGTTGCTTCAAGCTTTGCCACAGTCAGAAATACGTTTAACAATTTTCTCCTGTGCTTATGAAGTTGAACGCGATTTTCCCATTTATCGTAATATGTAAGTTAA
This sequence comes from Schistocerca cancellata, assembly GCF_023864275.1. Classification (NCBI taxonomy): domain Eukaryota; kingdom Metazoa; phylum Arthropoda; class Insecta; order Orthoptera; family Acrididae; genus Schistocerca; species Schistocerca cancellata. Next base: position 474,836,210 of record NC_064627.1, read on the forward strand.
ATGTCAATTGAAGCTGACTTCTAAATAGTTTTTGGTTTCCTCGCTAAATTTCTTTAATAACATCCTTAAAATATTCTAATAATCGAAAAAATGCACCCCGGTTCTGGACAGAAAGATAGGGGAACTTACCCGCAGTTGGAGGGATAATGATCTGGTAGACAGTTTTAATAGTAACACAGACGTTTTGCATATGATGCAGTTATCTATAATGAAGCGCTTATCGGCACAAATATTGTCAGATCTTGATAAGATTTAAAAGTGGTGTAGAGGATTGGTAACTTGCATCAAACTTTCAGAAATGCGCATCTAAAAAAAACGGTAAAGAAATGGTACCTTATGACTACACTTGGACTCATCAACACGTAAAACTACATGGATGTAATAATCTGTGGTGGTATGAAATGGAATGGTCACACAGCTTCAGTAGCAGTATAGTTCGTTGTAGACTCTGATTCATTTGAAGGGTTTTGGTAAAGCGCAATCACTTTACGACGGATATGGCGTACAAGACCGTGCAATTCATCCTAGAGCGTCACCGTAGAATTTTGCTCAGTTGTATGGCACCAATACCAAATAGTACGGACAAGGTGCAACGAACGTATACCAGCTGTCTTCGTAACTTTCCCGTAAGGACCGCGAACAGAAGATTACGCAAATTACATTGCCGCCAGAAGCATTTAAATAGTTATTTTATCTGCGATCCATACTTGAATATAATGAGATAAAGCCTTAAAACGTGGTACAATGGGAAATATCCACTGTTATACACATCACAACTGTTTGCAGAATAGAAATATAGATGCAGATCAATGAATTTCCGATTTCTTGTCGGTAACGTAGCCTTCCGATTCGTTCAGAATAAGGGGATACTCTTTGTAACTGCAAGAAATTGCAGAAGCAAATTGAATCGGTAGAGGATCAATGTCGCATTCTCATACCACCTGGAACGTTCGTTTACTGAGAAAAAAAAGAAAGACAGTCCAGTATAAATCCGGCTAAACCATCTGTGCCTTGTGTAATTTTTTCCGCCCTTTCAGAGCCGTATTCAATAACTGTGATACGTTCCAGGAGCACGTATTCTGATCGAGCGACACACATTCACTGCCACACACGTGACAGGGGTGCGCTTGCACACAGTGTCGGCGGGCGGCACACAAATACTGGAGATTTTTTTTTCCCTGCAGGCCACGCCGCTGTCACGTCGGTGAATAACAGTGCAATATGCTCCCAGTTATATGCGTAAAAGCACGTCTCCACTCTGCTGTGCGCAGTGTTTGTTTCGGAAAATAAAAGGCAATATCTCGAGGCGCGGCAGCAGGCGGCCCGTGCATCCGCCAGCGTGTATTCCGGGCACCGGCAGCGGCGCCTCCGCAGAATGCAAATTGTTTCCTGACTGACAGCCAGCCAGCCACCTTTCCCACTTGTTCCGTCGACACGACGCGAGCACCGTCCGTATCCTTCCATCGCTGTCCAGGAATATTCCTGCAAATATTAATTACTGTCTTGCCGAGCGGTCCAGAGTCTTCGTCTCGCAGCCAATTAAAACGGGATAACGTAATTAACACGAACTATTCTCTTCCAGTTAATTTACATTCATAGAAGTCGTCTCCCTAATATTCTACGGTTAGTTGCTTTTCCCTGAGGGTGGTCACTGGACGAGTTGCATCCTCTGTGTCACATGCGAATTTCAGGACTGAAATACCAGTTTACTAAAACAAGTCAATGCTACACTCAAATATGCTAGAGAAAATCGACACAGAATTTTTCTGAGAGACTTTTTTCAGTAATTCACCGTCGGTTTTGCCGAAGGGCCACATTGCTCTGTTGTAGAGTTCTCGCTTGCATTCCTCACTGATGCAAATTTTTAAACAATGGTACATATTCTTAGGGGTTTCTGTGAAGCATATAACACATAATGATGAAAGAAATGATTTTTCAAAGCTTTTTACCGAGACAGTTTTATTAACAATCTTTTATATTAGATCGTTAGTTAAGGATATACATTTTGTGTGCAATATCTAATCAGTAACGTGTATTTTTGATAAAAATTGCATTTACCTGTTAATTAGCGTTTATATGATGTATTTTGTGTGTACACTAGCAACCCGACAATGCTTCGCAATTGTTAAATAAGTATGGGAATTTGATACACACCTTAGTATCCTTTTCCCTCTCTCTCTTTCCACAGACTTTTTGTCTGTTCATATCCTCCTCTCCCCTCTTCATGTTCATATATTCCTTCCCCCGTCTCTGTCGATGTCTTCTCCCCTCTGCGCCACCCCCCCCCCCCCCCTCTCCGACCTTAACCCTCACCGATGTGTATTGACGCTGTGTACCGCTGTGATCTCTAGAAACCCCATCAGAATCTACTTTTCATTAAGGAAAATTTTTAATAAGTACTGAATATAAGCACATTCTTCGTATTATTTTCACGTCCTAAAACTTGATGGCAGTGGAATGAACATAAAGGTAAATTCAAAAGTGTTTCTAGCTGTTTATTTCAGTAAAGGTGCAAACGATTCAGATGAAAATACGAATATTTTTGATCAAATTCCAAAGTGATAATTATGGTACATTTCATTCACGGTAAAAAATTGCCAAGTCGTTTCTACATACAGAATATCCATATTTTGAACCAATATCAGTGTATTTTCTAGGCACAGGTCTTTCACATGGACGCCGTCCTCGTTTTTCCGTCCGTGGTGTTGGAAAAGTATCCGTATAGGAATGCCCGCCTCTTGCAGTTACTCCTTTCTGTCCCGCCTAGTATAAGATGCAGATATATTATATATACATTAAAACCACTAACATCAATAACATTATGAAATAATATCATTGGCAACCTTTTGCTCATCCTCTTTTGTAACGTATGAACTGACCAGCTTGTCCATTGTATCCACTCCTGACTTTGTTTTGTTATAATGCAGAAACGCTACTGGCTTGGATTCTTCACGATCTTCCACTTCCTTCCTTGCAGTTACAGCTTTGCCCTTTTTCGCACAACACGAAACAATTATTACGTGCTCTTCGAGCCTAGAAATGGATGAATATTTGACTCGACCTTTGTTCTGAGTGAAAGCTTCTGGTAGTTCTCCTTTACCTCTGCTAACTGTTCATAAAAGTGTGAGGTCGATTTTCAAAACTCTCGGTTGTGAAAAAATTATCAGCTCTTACATTTCTGCCACCGTTTTCAAAGTCTTGTATCACATATAAAACGACTCTCTTGTCTTGTCCAACTTCACGTCATCATTTTTTTGTCTAACAGTCAAAACCTGCGGACTGAGAACGTAAGATATTATATTCCTAGATACGAAGGAATATATTGCCGAAAAGGACATCCACCACAAAATGTAACAAGTTGTTCGTTAGTTGTTGCGTCTCTGTGAGGAACATAAGCGTCTGGAAATGTCTTTACCTACACTTCAAATATTTCTCTAATGGGAGTCAGCTTCCCAGGTGTACGATTGCGACGTCTCGCATCCAAAGTCGTCAAGTTGCATACATCTTGAAATTTAGGTAAAACGATTTCTAGCCATTGTTTGACTAAAAATGTGGCTATCGTCCTTTTTATTTTACAGATGTGTAGTTGCTTCATTGTGGTTCTTGTTAGCACCTGTTAGGATCAGGATACCGAAAAAGTAATTGAGGTCAGCGGCGTCTAGTGGTGCCCATCTGCTACTTTTTTTACGGAGAGTTTCGTTGGGTCTGTCTCTACCTGATTTTGTTGAATCTTTCCTCTCTTCCACAAATTGTTCACAGTTGTTTTTGTACCATACTTCCTTGTTTATTGACCTAGACAAAAGAGCTAAGAAGTATACATCGTGGTACTAGACCCAACTCAACGTATATTGTAACTTAAAATATATCTATAACAGAGAGAAATATGTGTCAGTCCCTTTACAGGCTGTCCGATATTCCGTCTGATTCATGAATATTCTCTTCTAATTGTAAGACGTCTATTTCACGATACTATATAAGACATCAGAATCTGTATCAGTAATATAACTACTTGATTTTGCAGAGAAGATTACCATGCAGTAATATTTCGAGCACTTGCTTTACGGAAAGCTGACGAGCACTTTCAACTACACTCATCTTCAGAAAGAAAATAGAACACTTTGAACAACTAGATATAGGCTATTCATATTGACAAGACATGTACACTAGTAAGTTCTGTAGAAATTATTACCATTTCAGTCACTTCAGTTCATCAAGTGTCCTGTTACCTAGTAGGTACAGAGCCCGCCATGGGCCCTGATAACTCGTTCCATACGTGAAGGCATCGACACGTATAACAAGAATGGCGTCCTGTGTAATGGTGGTAGGTTCCTATGGGACAAAACTGCTGAGGTCATCGGTACCTAGGCTTACACACTACTTAATCTAACTTAAACTAACTTACGCTAAGGACAACACACACCCGTGGTCGAACCTCCGCCGTGGGGAGCCGCGCGAACCGTGCAATGCGTGTTAGACCGCGCGGCTACCACACTCGGCCCTGTGGTTTGGTTATCCGTGCTGCATTCGCCTTGTTGCAAAGTTCATCTGTGGTGGTTGGCATTGGGTCACAATGCTACACCGGTTGTTTCACCATACTCTACACATTTTCGATTTGCGTCAAGCCTGATGATCTCGTGGGACAGTTCAAGCTCGTGTTCGTGCAGCAACATGTGGTCACGCATTGTCTTGCTAAAAATGGCGTCTGGCGTACGATTCCCGCGTACGTCAGCGAAGCATCTTGGATGTCTGCTCAAGGCACACTCAGCCATTACTTTCGGTTTATAGCGACAACAAAGGCCGCAGGCACATTTTACCAGTAGGTGGTGTTGCACCGCGAAATCGATGTTGATGTTGAACGCGTGGGCCGGTACGTTTCAAATGCTAATTATTTCAGCAAAGCATACTAATGTACATGTCCTATGATTACGAAATGGTTGGCTGCGGGTCGCAGGTTGTCATACAAGTAGGACACACTGGTGGCAGTGCTCTTGACAGGCACTAATTGTAATTTGTTGTTGTATCCAATAGCATTCCCCACCATAAGGCGTTCGGTTGGTACTGTATGTCTTTCCGAATGCAGCCACTGTGATGCCGCTCCTCTATCTGTGGCGAACCAAAATGCGGTCATCATTTTCAAACAAAAGTAACCTTGATTCGTCTATAAATCCTCTCTGATGCCATTCCTGTTCCCAGTCACGTCGTTCCAAACACCATTGCCGTCCAGTACGTTTCCGCACATACGTCAAAGGTAGGCGGAGAAGTGGACAACGTAGGGGACGCAGATCTGTCCTGGAATGCCGTCCAGATGAGGCGTCGACCTTCTCAGGGTGTGGTCTGGTAGTGCGACCTGAGCCATCACGTTGCATTCTATCGCTTTACGTGAACCATTCGGCACACACTGATTGTAATGCCGAAACGCGAGCAATGATTTCCCGAATAGACGTATCATATTGTCTCTTGCCAATACAACTCACTGATTTTACGGTACGGTTCCCGCATACATTTGCAAAGCATCCTGGATGTCTGCTCAAGGCACACTCAGTCATTACCTTCGGTTTATAGCGACAACAAGAGCCGCAGCCATATTTTACGAGTAGTTGGTGTTCCACCGCGATATCGATGTTGACCTTGAACGCGTGGGCCAGCATGTTTCAAATGCTAATCATTTCTGTAAAGCATACTAATGTACATGTCCTGTGATTACGAACGTCCTGTCTCTAGTCATTCAGGGTGTTCAGATTTTTCTGAATATGCAACAAACACAGAATTAGTCTCCACAACCACGCAAAAAATAACTGACGGCATATGAAGCCCTGTCAACAATCTCACTTTCCGACCTTATTTCCAAGAATGTAACAAAGAAAATACAGAATCAATTACAGTTTGAAAAGCAACATTAATGTACCAAAAAACCCCAAGAGAGAAGTGGGGTCGAATCCTAGTGGTATTCAGTGGTTCTGTCACGATTTTCTGTAGAACTACATACATTCAAAAAGCTTTATGAATACATTATGAAACTATTTCTTATTTCAGGGAAAGTCCGACTTTTTTCTCATAATATTGAGGAACACAGAGCAAGGTTTATTTTGGAGAAAATTAGGCTCCGGAGTCACTACAGACCCCACGGCATAAGGAGGATTAATCCACGTTTATTGTCATTGAAAACGTAACCTTGGTTGGGAACGTTAAGTCGCTTCAAATGAATGTGTATATCGGTGGTATAATTGATATGCGGGTCATGAGAGAGACCATTCCATGTGCTCGAGCTATGGAGGATTGTAGCTTCAGTAACAGTATTTCGCACAGCTGTAGTCTGTGGATGGGTAGGGTTACAAAGCTGGCATTAAATAAAATTTTCCTGTTTACTGTTAAAATCGACCACGAGAAAGAAAACAAAACATCATATAGCTCTATATATATATATATATATATATATATATATATGGAAAGAGAAAGAATGAATCCGTCAGCAGTGATTTGTCCGAGGGTTTAACTGCCCTGATATCATAACTATAACTGACTGCCAGAAAGACAACGACACCACACATTTTCATAGCACAGAATAACATTTCCATCCCCATTAATATAATCTGTGGTCCTTCACCGACTTTCCCTACCTCTTGCAGGAGCTGGGACGATTTGTCCTCAACAGTTTGGATTCACTTCGCACCTCTCTGCCGAACTTCAGGTCCTACGGATCACTGAACACATCAGCAAAGGCTTCAACACTGCCAAGTCGACAGCTTCCGTTTTTCTGGACTTGCAGAACGCCTACGACAAGATCTGGCAAGGCAACCTCGTGCACAAGATGCTGACACAGACCTTATACCGGATATTTATGTCAAGATCGTGGATGACTTCCTCCGTGGTAGGACTTTCCTAGTGGCTCAAAGGGGAATGCGTTCTGGCATTCGCCAATTGTCGGCAGGCACTCCGCAAGGATCGGTGTTATCTCCCATCCTTTTTAATATCTATGTAAATGATATGCCGGTCATCCCCGTGTGCCACCTAGCACAATATGCTGACGACACAGCAGTATATACCAAGGGCCGACTAGTGACGCCGTCGTCGCCCACCTCCAGCGACAGGTGGACGCCACCATCACCTGGTGCCGGACAAACAAAATAGCTCTCAATGCCGCGAAAACTACGGCAGTCTATTTCACGAAACGGCGCCCAGTTCTCCGCCGCAATATTTCGATTGCAGGCGTGCAGGTGCCCTTGTCCCCGACAACCACCTTTCTCGGGGTCTAGATGGACCACAAGTTGCTCTTCCACTGTCATGCGAAGAATATCGCCAACAAAGGGAAAAGCTGACCAGGGCTTTGTGCCCACTCTTCCGCAGTAGGGAACTTAACCTGCATACCAAACTCCGCATTTACCGAACAATTATCCTGCCTGCCCTCACGTATGGATCTGCTGCATGGGCCACGATTAGTGTCACCAGGATGCGGACGTTACAGCGCCTGCAGATCAAGGTGCTCAGGTGGAGCCTGCACGCCCCGCCACTCACGAGAACTGTCACTCTCCACGAGGAAGCGGATATCGTCCCCCTAAAGACGACAATACGCAACAACGCGCGGCGGCTCTATGAGAAAGTGGACGCCCTGCGGGACATTGTCCATGGGTTACGCCACGTTGGGACCACACTTCCACGCCGCTGGCATCGGCATCCGGTTCCCTTAAGCATCCTAGAGGAATCGGATTCAGGTCATGGCCAACGATAGGCCTGGCACGCCCGCCACGGATGCATCCTTTGACGGGACTGGCACCCATTCTACGTCCAATACTTTACCACCCTAACTGCCCACGTTAGGCTAAATTTTTCTGCCTGACTGATGTAGTACTGTCACCGTCAGAGGGTGGTACGGGACTACAAGTCCCACCGCCATAACTTCAAAGTGTATTGCAGTGACGCAGTGTCACTGCCCTGTGGATAGAATTACTGCCCCACAAACACAGTTAGACAGCAAAAGACCGGTGATGCTGTGTTGTAACGTATCACCCAAAAAAAATTTCATGGGCAGATATAATTTGCACTGCCAGAGAATTGGAAGTAACTTCAACAACATTTTCACTAAGGTTATCAGCAGTTCTAGATCATTTATCTGTAATGTTATTGTGTACCAAGTGCTTGAGGTATTTCCAGATGTCAGACTTTGCATCTTATTTATCGGACTCATGAATGTTTGGTTCTTGATTGATAGTAATTTAAATTTCCGTGCATATTTATTTAAGTAACTAATTACCTCTGATCTAGCAATGGCATCTTTGAAGTGCATGAACTTGAATCTTGGCTAAGAATTGTTGAAACTGCCAAAATGGCGATATTATCTAAATTGTCGTGTCTTCTTGCAATTTGTTTATTTATTTCGTTTTTAAATTTCATTTACAGGATTCATATTCCTGACTGTGTGCCTACACAACTGACTAATAGGATCACTTTGCTTACTGTAATGGAAATATCCCAATGAATTTAGTTACGAATACGTTAATCGCATGGGTAAAACAAGGGATAACCATTGTTTGGCCAAACTTGTTCCTATTGACCTCCATAACAGTACTTTATTATCTGCTATGATAACTAGAACTTCTTCAACTGAAATATTCTACTTGGAGAAGATATCTGCCAGTTTTTCAGGTGTTGTTGTCGTTATGTTAGTCTGTCAGTTTTTGAATTGCTGTTGTTTTTGTTGAGGACGATGATGGATGATAATGTTGTTAAGTGTTGTTCTTTCAGCTCAAGAACATCTGATGTCCCGCTGAGGAGTTGAGTGTTGTCTAGAAAGTTTATACTAATGCCTGCAAGTGATTCGTTTTGCATTATCTCTGTACAAATATCGTAGGTAATGAAATACTTTTCTGCATTTGTATGAATGTTTTAGAAATATCACTCACTGTCTCATATTTCTCATCGATCGTGGTTTTTCTTGTTTCCTGATTTGGCACCATGTACAATGGATACTGCAACAGTGAGAATCGTTTACATTGTACTCAGTGATTCCAGCACATACTTCAATGGGCACGGTTTGCAGTAAATAATTTTGTAAATCTTATAGCACTACATGAATTACGAGACTCGATGCGTCGAGAGCAGTGCATCCATGAACGAAATGAATGATCCATTGTTGAACGATGTTCAAATGGCTCTAAGCACTATGGGACTTAACTTCGGAGGTCATCAGTCCCCTAGACGTATAACTACTTAAACCTAACTAACATAATGACATCACACACATCCATGCCCGAGGTAGGATTCGAACCTGCGACCGTAGCAGTAGCGCGATTCCGGACTGAAGCGCTAGATCCGCTCGGTCACAGCGGCCGGCTGTTGGACGATGTCGACGATTTTGTACTTTTGTCGGCGATGTATCACCATTCAAAACATCGATGCTACCTCGACGTTTTAGGACGAAACCTTGATGTTTTCAACACATCGATGTAATGTTTGCGTAACTATACACACACACGCACACACACAACACTTGACTTCGTTCAGTAACACATACGCACTCATACTACATTCCTCTATACACATTTTGCACGTACACATTATAATTTTGGGCTGGGCAATCATTCCATCGAAGAAAGTTGCCCCAGGAATAAGTGAAAATGGTTCCAGTCTCCTGGTTCTGACCAAGGCTTATCGGGACGTTTCCCTTGGTTGTGGGGCGTATGCCGGTACTGGTAAGCCCTTCCTATTTACTCGCAACTAGAATCCATTATTTGCTCCACTATCGTCTGATTCTTGGCTGAAAAGAACCACGACTCTTCAATGGACCAGATCCCGAACAGCCCACGTCGCTCCTTCGAATGAAAAAAAAAAAAAAAACATGTCCGTCTCAATGTTACTTTATATATATCTCGAAATATTCTTGGCCCATTTACTACAATTATCGAGATTTTTGCCCTTTTCCCCTTTACATATTATATACATTTATGTGTTGTATACATTAAAATATATAACGTGTGTCTTTCTGAATGTTTATTAGAGCATTATGTAAAAATTTGAAGTAAATCATTCAAGATCCTTTAGTTCGTGATTTTTTCAAATAAGATTTCCTCTTTTAGCATTACCAATTTTTTTATATACCACATATATTAAAAAATACGTAGCCGATGTCCGTCCGAACATATATTTGAGTATCACGTAAAAATTTAAAGTAAATCTGTCAAGAACTTTTCAAGATTTTTATTAATAACGATTCAGTTTTATAAAATATATGTTCATTTATGTAGCATTAATATGTAAGAATGTAGCATCTGTCTGTCCGAATGTTAACTGGAGTATCTCGTGAAACTGGTTTAAATCTGTCGAGAACTTTTCGAGATTTTTGAGAATAGCATCTCCCGTTTATACATTGTATATATATTTATATCTACACATATTATAAAAATGTATGTTTCTCTGTCTGTGTGTGTGTGTGTGTGTGTGTGTGTGTGTGTGTGTGTGTGTGTGTGTGTTGTCCACATCTCCTAAGCCACGGAACTGATTTTAACAAAACTTGGTACACATATCCCTTACTGCCAGGCAACAAATGCTGTAGGTGTAAAGACCACTTGACTATCAAAGTTAAGAAATTAAGACGTCATAAACAATGAGATGCACGCAAAACTGCCGCATCATGTAAAATGACTTATAAATTAGTACTTCTTTGTTACTAATTGTATTCACAATATGTTTTGCAGACAGTGTGAACTTATGTTGCTGAATGTACCTACACAAATACGTTATTGTACGTCACACACTTCATAAGAGGTATGATATCATAAACAATGAGACTGAAAAATTCCGTGTCATGCATAAAGTTTTAAGGGGACATTTATATCCTAAGCGCCAACGTTAAATTATCGAATTTTGTGACCCATTATCTAGGAAACCTTTTAAGACACCAATTTACAATTTTACGTAATTATTGAATGTACCTTTCTAGATACACTGAACTAGAATTATTACTAAAATTGTTTTTTTTTCCAACACTCATTTTTTGACAGAATTATGTAAATAAATGAATATAAAAACAAAACAACTCAGGATATTTTAATTATTCTAGTTCCATACGTGTTGAATCTCACACTTGGCATGCTGTGAAAATTTCATGTCTCTACCATCAGTACTTTTTTGGAAAGCGGGTCATTTATTGCAAAAAATGTTGTTCAGAGATACTGAGGTTCAAAACTTTTTATTACAAATTCTTATATAGACTTACATTTTTGCGTCTTTTATGCACTATAATTGCCCTGGCCTATAGTATGTGTGTTCTTCGGTGTCACAACAGCCCAGTGCTTGCCTCCTCCTTTTCTTTCTTGCTTCTTTTGTCATTTGCTGAGCAGCTAACTCTGCTTCACATACATGAAGCTCATCCAGTTCCCACAGTCCTTTAGGTGTGTTTTGTCCAAATCTTACGCCTAACTTCTCCAGAAACTGAAGTCATAGTTCCCACCATTAAAAGTTATTACAGCATCAGACACTCATAACTTTACAGTCATAAGACCAGCAAATACATTTTTAGGCACATGGCACCACACAACATTACTGAAGGACTCATTCACATTCTGGGTCTTCCCATGAAAACACTTATTTAGTAGCGCAGGTCTTGCCAAATCCCTGTAAATGGGTTTGATTGCCTCCATTACTGCCAAAGGAAGAGAATGTTTATGTGTAAATTCATGCAGGGTGCCAGAAAATTCAGCTTGCCTATATTTACACCAAGAGTTTGGTGGAGGTGGACACAAATCATGACACTGATTTTCATCGGTTTATATTTGATGAAAGAAAGTGCTCCACACAGCTCTTTTCATCTTCTGTAAATTGTCAAAGTTATCTTTAATGGCCTTCCCATAATATTCCTGAATTCATCAATTACTTTGTCCATTAGTCTTCCAGCAGATTTTATTACCTTGCCATCAGACAGTTTTGCGTTACCCAGGTTGGTGTTTAGGTTACACAGATGTGTTCCCATCCTTTTCTTGACATGTCCTACACACTCAAGTTTTTGTATAGGAACATAATATGGGTTACTGTTTCGTTTTGAAATAAAAGCCATGCTTTCTCCATCACCTAAGTAATGCATATACCTGACAGCTCTCTCCTTCTGTGAACACTGGAAAATGTTAACTGTTCCTTTTACCTCCATTCCTCCACTTGTGCCATCATAATTTTTATACACTGCTGCTTATGAAGTCATCTGTTCTTCTGGTTCATTGTACAACCTTGGCAGTACATACTGAGAACTTCAAAATCCAAATCTTCTCCAGTGACAATACTTACAACAGATGGAAAACCGTTTTTAGAACTAAGCCCACGCTTTTTCCGGGATACATACACAGCAATGCTGATGTCCTGTGTCACCCTCATTTTGTTCAACAGCTTTTGATGTAGCAACAACCACTGAATCTTCAGCCATAATTTTTACATAGTCCCCAATTCCTTTTACATATTTCGTATACCTAGAGGGTGGTTTTGGCAAATTCAACACAGTGCAGAGAACATTACCGGACCTTGCATCTTTACCAACGCATCTAAGGCCATAGAACAGTCTCACATTAGTTTCATACAATTCATTACCTGAACACGTTGATGAAGTATGAAATGCCTTTTTTGTTTTTGCACTTCTGACATTTATTATTTAATATAGACACAACACCTATTCTAGCTCCAATCTGCTCATGAAATTTAACTTCAGCACCACAAAGATAGCAAGAGACAGTTTCAGAACGAACTTGTGCAAGGATTTGCACATCAATAATGACTTTGTCCATAATATTATTATTACTTACACCACTGTCACCCATTTCTAAAGTTACTTTCCTTTACGATGCACTAGGGTACGTGGTCAGTTCAGAAACATTATCGTGATTTCCTTCATTGCTAGCACACGTGTTTTCAAGTACATCAGAAGTAAATGCAGGTCTCACATATCTGTTGCCCTCAAATTTGCGTTTCTTGAAGTTACTTTTACTCTTAGTCATTTTATTTACGTATAAAAAGCAATAGAAGTTAGCTTACTACAAAAATGTCCGATAGTCACACTACTTTCAACGAAAACTAGTATCTGAAACAAAGGACTGATTTGTTTATTCGTAATGCCAACTTCTGAGACGTAGCAGTAGGCACAAAAAAAGCAATTCACAGCCTTCTAGACTATGTAGTTCCCAAGATATGACTGCTAAACTGTGGAAGTATCTGCGTAGCCGCGAAATTTGACAGTCAAACGTGAACATTCAAAATATTATTTGAAGGTCTCACAATTGTCTGATTTTAATGTACACTCCTGGAAATGGAAAAAAGAACACATTGACACCGGCGTGTAAGACCCACCATACTTGCTCCGGACACTGCGAGAGGGCTGTACAAGCAATGATCACACGCACGGCACAGCGGACACACCAGGAACCGCGGTGTTGGCCGTCGAATGGCGCTAGCTGCGCAGCATTTGTGCACCGCCGCCGTCAGTGTCAGCCAGTTTGCCGTGGCATACGGAGCTCCATCGCAGTCTTTAACACTGGTAGCATGCCGCGACAGCGTGGACGTGAACCGTATGTGCAGTTGACGGACTTTGAGCGAGGGCGTATAGTGGGCATGCGGGAGGCCGGGTGGACGTACCGCCGAATTGCTCAACACGTGGGGCGTGAGGTCTCCACAGTACATCGATGTTGTCGCCAGTGGTCGGCGGAAGGTGCACGTGCCCGTCGACCTGGGACCGGACCGCAGCGACGCACGGATGCACGCCAAGACCGTAGGATACTACGCAGTGCCGTAGGGGACCGCACCGCCACTTCCCAGCAAATTAGGGACACTGTTGCTCCTGGGGTAACGGCGAGGACCATTCGCAACCGTCTCCATGAAGCTGGGCTACGGTCCCGCACACCGTTAGGCCGTCTTCCGCTCACGCCCCAACATCGTGCAGCCCGCCTCCAGTGGTGTCGCGACAGGCGTGAATGGAGGGACGAATGGAGACGTGTCGTCTTCAGCGATGAGAGTCGCTTCTGCCTTGGGGCCAATGATGGTCGTATGCGTGTTTGGCGCCGTGCAGGTGAGCGCCACAATCAGGACTGCATACGACCGAGGCACACAGGGCTAACACCCGGCATCATGGTGTGTGGAGCGATCTCCTACACTGGCCGTACACCACTGGTGATCGTCGAGGGGACACTGAATAGTGTACGGTACATCCAAACCGTCATCGAACCCATCGTTCTACCATTCCTAGACCGGCAAGGGAACTTGCTGTTCCAACAGGACAATGCACGTCCGCATGTATCCCGTGCCACCCAACGTGCTCTAGAAGGTGTAAGTCAACTACCCTGGCCAGCAAGATCTCCGGATCTGTCCCCCATTGAGCATGTTTGGGACTGGATGAAGCGTCGTCTCACGCGGTCTGCACGTCCAGCACGAACGCTGGTCCAACTGAGGCGCCAGGTGGAAATGGCATGGCAAGCCGTTCCACGTGACTACATCCAGCATCTCTACGATCGTCTCCATGGGAGAATAGCAGCCTGCATTGCTGCGAAAGGTGGATATACACTGTACTAGTGCCGACATTGTGCATGCTCTGTTGCCTGTGTCTATGTGCCTGTGGTTCTGTCAGTGTGATCATGTGATGTATCTGACCCCAGGAATGTGTCAATAAAGTTTCCCCTTCCTGGGACAATGAGTTCACGGTGTTCTTATTTCAATTTCCAGGAGTGTATTATATACCAAAATGTTCAGGAAAGTCCAAAGTACATTATGGAGTAGAAAACAGAAAATGTCAAATTTCAACGAATTTCACGTACAATGTCCCCTTAATAAGTTCTTGACTACCGAGGCATTTCTACAGCCGAGTCAAATTAAGGAAATCCCTGACACCTGCTTTCGATCCTCAACTCCAAACGCAAATTGCTGTAGACGAAAACCATAGCCTTCTATAGAACTATGAAGAGGCGTTGATACAGAGAAGTGTACAAAATCGTATTGTAGACACTAGAAGCAACTGTACTTATATATTTGTGTATTATGCATATTTCTTTGTACGACTGTTTCATAATTTTAATGGTGCTCTCACGAAAACATGGAAATGAAATTTTTTTAGATGTCATACTACAAACGCAGTTCACTTTTTGTTTTCCAAAGTGAATACCTGAGCAGCGCCAGGTTTGTCAGCTAGTATTACACATCTTACAGAAATATGTATAGCCTTCGTTCGTCCAAATGTCCGTTAGAACATCATGTAATTTGAAATAAACTAGCCACAACTATTCGAGATTTTTGTAAACAGAGTTAAACAACGAATTATCTTCATATAGTAGTACAGATGTAGATGATTTAGGTATTAGAGCTGAACGGAAGTCACGAAAAAAAATATAGTGACCGAAACAAGACTCGAACCAGCGATTAACCAGTCCCGAGCGCTCCAATTTCTTTCATCTTTACATATTTTACGCTTGAAGAAATTTAAATGTTCGTAAAACATGTACTATTTAAAAAAAACTGCATTTGCTAGGAATTGAATCCAGACCGCCCACATTGCAACGGTTCACTCTATAACAGAGCCTTGTGGCCCGTCGATAAAATCGTATTACAACAGCAAACCCTCTTCGCTACTACCAAGATTTTCGTTCCCAGGTGACGGGTCGTAACAGTCTGCCCTTTGTGAAAGTCGTTTATGTCACATGTTTCTCCATTGCACTTCGGTCAGTGCTGTCGCTATGACGATTCCCCATTCGTCTCTGTTTCTCTTATATGCCTTCCTTAAACGCGTCACGTACCTGGAACGCCACAAGACGGCATTCGATAATTTGTGTGCCACCGCCAACCTATTGGTTCCACCATATCTTCAGACGATTATCCTTTAAGATGATTTTCGCACTTCGCAAATCTCAGAGTATATTCTCTTAAGGCCTCTTTTGATTCCGCTGCTTACGATTCGTAGCCGTAGACTGGGTTACGGGAGGAAACTGGCACCGACCAATTAATGTGACTTACTGAAACACGTATTTTAGTTTCAACCTTGGTAGGTCTAGTCTTTATTTTATTATATTTCTCACGTTTAGTGTTTCAATAATTGTCGGCTGTGTGCCAACACGACAAATCAACTCGATGCCCATGAATCTGCTGCGGAAGTAATTCCACAAGCTTCCTCTCGGTTAGCAGTCTACTAACTGCTTTGCTACGTATGAAGCCAAGACAAGGTAAACTTGGCGTAACGAAGTCCAAAAACACTCCCATCTCACTTCCATATACGCCATGTGACCAAAAGTATCCAGTCACCTATTAGTGGACATTTAACCCTTGAGCACTTAAGGGGGGAAAATGTTACATTACTACTAAACCATCACAAACATTACTACTTCAAATTTTATTCTATGCAAGTCGTAATTTAAAGGTTTTACACTTATTAGATCTCCAGCGGTGTGTTACATACAACATTTGTACAAAATGTCTTGTTTTATATTCCATAATGACAATTTTATTGCTCACAATGTTATTTGAAAGGAGGTCATAGATTATCTTATTCACTAGGCACAAGTCATTTTAATTATTGTAACTCAAAGAGTACAATATTCTATGACAGAAAGAGTAGCTTCTTCTGCTTTAGACACCATGATTAAAATCTAAAAAAGATCTACCTCAATGTCCTGCACAAATTGCAGTTCAGCGGTGGTTACAAAATGAAGTGAAGAACAAAAGGAGCGTGCTTTCATTCCTTAAGGTGGTTCTGCTGCTACTGCTCAGGTGAAATTCTCCAAGAAAATCACCCATATGTTAGTTTCAAAATCAGGCTCAACACCATCGATAATATGCTAATTTTAGTAGCAAAAGACGAATTAGCACTGAAGAGGGCCAGTGTGTTATTAAAACTAACACTCTTTTAACTCTGACTGCTTAATGTTTCATCTAAGATGCCACACTAAGACAAATTCTAAGCAATAAAACAAATATGCCTACAATTAGGAAACAGGCACACCCTTAGTAAACATTAGGAATATTTACGAAAAGAGCGGCAGTGTTAACAAACCGAACCACAGGGAGATGCCAACTGCAATCGTACATTTTACATGGTTTCAGTAATCTAGGATTACATAAAACAATTGTTGACACTAAATATTAGTTGGCCTGATAATCGATAGACATTTAAAAACAGTAGATTACATGAGCCAGTGGTGGATTACTGGATAAGTTTTCAGTTTAATTGAAAGTAACTCCGGCACCAAGTAATTTAATAAGCGGAGGATAAACCTCTCATCAATGAATAGTGCTAATTCAAAATATCAGTTTTCATTCGTGGAGGAGACTGAAAATATACGATTCACTGCTTAAATCTGTTATTAGTCAAACAGTCAGTCTGTTCCTAAGGTGAATACTTAATCAATTAAATCTAATAACAAACAAATAAATAAATGGACCAGCACATTTTTGCACAATGGAAAATGGTAAAGGATCCCTATGGAACAGGGATTTGAGATGTGTGAGATAAATTACCAGCAGTAATAGTGAAATTCGATTTAACTCGTACTGAACATTTATTTTACCATAAACAACTAACAAAGCACTACAAATTTGTACGAAAACATAATGGTTACTCGTGTCTGTCTGAAATAATTACACGAGTGCAAAAAATAATCAGATATCTTGCCTGATGAGCTTTCAGATCGTCGGACCTCCATACAGCAGGAATAACTTAAATGTAAGAAATCACACGCGCACTTCGCATTCACAATAACACCACTCAGAAGATACAAAAGAATCCACAAGAACTACAACATGCACAAAAATCACACGTATGCGGCAGAAGGCTTGCTCCACCGGCCTAACGCATAACACAGGAAACTGAAGCCGTGGGATTGACAGAGACTTACGACCAAAATGCAAATCAGATCGGGAGTGCTTGTAAGACACGACACACACGTGCTGACAATGTAATTTCAGCCCTACCAGTGTGAAACGAGAACTGGAAACAGACGAGCTGAAGACTCGTCCTTTTTTCAGACACATGGGCAAAGCTGCACGAAGTCAGCGGAAGAAAAAATACAAAAATCCCGAAAATCCGGCTGCTTCGTGGAAGGAATTACTCACACAACCAAATTTCGGCAGAATAATTGCGAACTGAAACGTATTCCGAGAACTGAAAGCTCTCCAAATCAACGACGAACACTGGGGTTGAATAAATAAAGGAACATGTACCACTGGATATAAATTGCTGCTTACAGATTGAACTAACGAAACAGAAGAATAACTAATATAAGAAATGCAAGCACAGGCACATTCACACTGGGAAACACGAATATTAACTGAAATCAAGCATAATTGGCACACTATGCTCGCAAATTTCTAGATTCTGGTGAATTTTGTGGTAAGGTTCTATGGGACCAAACCGTTGAGGTCATCGGTCCTAGATTCTGGCAGCACAAACGAACTACCAGTAAAATTGAACGGTATTACGGAAAATCCATGACTTCATATTCTGCATGATTACTGAAGTCTGAAACTGCAAAAGGAACGGGTTAAAACGTCTGCTTGCCCTGTACCATACGCACCACTGCGAACGATGTCCCACGAGCAATGTCTCTATACCACATTCTTGGAATCAGTGTTTAGAAAATCCTAACCTAATCGGCGTCCGTACAGGTGGCAGAAGCCGTGAGAGAAAAACCTTTCCGCATCCTGCCACACACTGTAGTGCTTCGACCAGAAGGATCGAAACACCTTTGTCTCTCTCTCTCTCTCTCTCTCTCTCTCTCTCTAAGCGTACAAAAAATAAATTAAACAAAAATAAAAAACCAAAGGTTCAAATGGCTCTAAGCACTATGGGAAATAACATCTGAGGTTATCAGTCCTTTAGACTTAGAACTATTTAAGCCTAACTAACCTAAGGACATCACACACATCCATGCCCGAGGCAGGATTCGAACCCGCGACGGTACACAAAAGTTGTCTAAATTTCCGCGGTGGCAGATAAGAAGATTACCCGTCACCAGACAATATGAAATCCAGCGTCCAGGCGCATTCACTCACAATGCCGTTCTAAGAGGGAAACAATGGGAAAGAATGAGAGCAGGACAACATTAAAAACCTCGTAATCAAGTGTGAGGAAGGTGGAGGGAACATCGATACTTAGTAAATCGATATAGATGTATGTAAAACTCTTTCTCCTATCCTTATTAATTAAGTGTACCGAAAGTATGAGGCGCTAAAGACATGGAAAATGAAGTTAAACTTTAGCAACACATTATGAAATGGCTCATTTAGAGACCATTCAACGTACCTACAACTTCCGCATTTAGCGTTTTTTTTTAATTGCAGTGAGGAGATCGCACCCTAACCACGAAAAACACCCTCATACCGTAACACCACCTCACCCGTGTTCCATTGTCGGCATGCTCTCCAGACATTCGCTAAGCCTAACCCTTCCCATCGGCTTGTCACAGAGTGTAGCATGTTTTATCACTCCAAATCATTCGTTTCCAGTCATTCACTCCCCAGTGGCGTCGTTCTTCGCACAACCTCAGCCTCTGGTGGCACTACAGAAACACGTGACTCATGAGAAGCTATACTACCACTGAACCGCTTTATTTTTAACTCATTGCGCAGAGTCATCGTGTTAGCTGGACTGCTGGTAGCATTTTTCAGCTCACGAGCGATCCCTTCTACTGATTCCCTGCGATTTCTTACAGCTACATGCTCGACAGTCTGTCCGTCAGTACCTGAGGTCTGTTTGACCTTGTTTCTCGCGTTTCCTCTTCACAATAACATTGTAACGTTGTTTTAAAGTATTGAAATTTTTATTGCAATACTTAAATGATTGCCTGAACTGAGAATGGGTACAAAAGTGAAGTTATCTTATAGTGTGTTGTAACTGCTGGTGGTGTGTTTACTCCCTGTTATTCTTAGCAAAACATTGTACGAACTGATTGGGCAATGCCACTCCCAATACCAATACAGAAATACAGTCACTGCAAAATACATTCAGCCCCTTAGGCACTGAATCATCTGGCCCTGTTCAAAGCTGATAACTTTGGTCCCTGTGCATCTAACAAATAAATAAAATTGTCTTACCTCTAAAGCAGCAACGGTGGAACTTACATTCTGCTCCCTCATGAAGAGGAATTATTTTACTAGCTATACGGTTCGCGGTGTGCAATTCCAGCCTTAATAGTTTGAAATATACATGAAATCCTTTTCGCTGATGAATGAAAACATTCAAGAAAAATTCAATGTCTTTAAAAAACATGTGACCTGACAGGGAGGCGGTAGTGATTTAGGTGAATTAACTTAGTAACACTTACTTTTTCAATGATGATGTTATATTCGAAGTTAAGTTTGGGTTTTCAAAACATCTGACGATTGGAATTGCATTTCTCAGAAAAATTACATTCTTTTTTCTAAATGAAAAAACTAAATGAAAACCTTTCCTTGCTGACGTAGTCACAAACAATGAGATTTGTACAGCAAGTATTATCTAACATCACTAAAAGGCATAAAGACAAACCATCAAATCACATATACCTGTGTTAACAAATCTTAGAAATATTACAAAACGGAAATATCTAACTAGCCTACACTTCAAATCTGTTTACCTACATTATGGGGTTACTCAACATAGAACCCACTATTACCATTTATGAGCCAACTCATTTACACTAAAGAGCTGTCAAAAGGAAAGTAATAAAAAATTAACTTCTTTATCTTAAATGCGAGAATACTTCTTCTTCGACATTTATATTTCCAATAATACATGTACTTTTAAAGCTTGTTTGTAATATCAATCCAGAAATCCTTTCTTGCCACATTTAAATTTACGTTTTTAAATATCTATCTTACATGCGTTACAACACAGAATATTGGTATGAGAAACTTCCTACAGCATACTTGGTAGCTTTACAGAGCACATAAAAAAAAACTGCTTACTGCATCCTCTTTCGCTCACTAACTGATACACACTCACCGCTGTGCGCCAAGCGCTCTCTTACTCCAACACTATAATCTCAGACAAGAATCAGTATTTTTGTCTCTCTGATCGTGCAAAGTCAGAGATAAGCTTTATAGAGCCCGTCAGAGATATACATCGCTTACAATATAATAGTTCCACTTCAGTTTACATTAGTATCATTACAATATTCGGGTGTCACATGTGAGTGTGCCCCTTTAGACTCCTTTTAGACTCCTTTCAACGTCACCAACAGTCGATCTGGGCATCTTTAGCAGCGTTAAAACGTTCCTGATGGAGTTGTTAGTCAGTTGACATCCAGTGACTAGACGACCTTCGAAGTCACTGACCTCTCTTGACCGAGCCATTCTGCTGCTACTGCTTTTTTACTGACAACACTTAATACTTTGAGTCTGCAGATGATTTATATCTAGTATTTCTATTAGTACCGGGGTTACATCTAAAAGATGTCCGCCTCCGTAGCACGGGGTAGCGTTACCGCCTACCACGCAAGGGGCCTGGGTTAGATTCCCGGCAAGGGCCTGGGTGTTGTGTGTCCTTCATCATCATTGACTCGCAAGTCGCCGAAGTGACGTCAACTGAAAAGGACTTGCAGTACGGCGGCCGAACTCCCCCGAAAGGGGCCTCCCGGCCAACAATGCCATCGGATCATTTCATTTCATCTTAAAGATTTCTAGTGTATGTGTGTGTGTGTGTTTGTGTGTGTGTACACAAGCGCGGAAGCTGAAAGCTTAACGCTATTTCTTATGCATTTTCTACTCATCTACTGAAGTTTTGTGGAATTTCCTTTCTCTGTTTTGCGACATTATCAGTGTACACCTACATTCTGCATATGTAAAAGATAACAACCGAGGCTGCAGTAAATTCGCCGTAATCGTGTCTATTAAAATATTTGATAACATTTTTAATTCAGTTGAACTGAAATCAGTTTCTGAGTAGATACAGTATCTATAAATACATGGTCCTTGCACTCTCGTCGCCTCAAAATGCCGCTTTGCTCCACGTACTGAAAACAATATACGTATGCGAAAAGTATTCGGTGGTACTTGCAAATCTGTAAACAGTTTTTTTGTCGTCGGGACGTCAAGAGCTTGTCGATTATGAAAGATAAGTGGTCCGTAAACGGTCAAGTGCTTGCCAAACTAAATAAATGAGGCAAGTTACTAAACTGTGCATTTCAATAGAAAAGTTCGTTCATTAAGGTAATGTGAGTCATTACCGCAACTTCGTCACATCGTGAAAAGCGCCCTGGAGGCCAAAAAATAAGAAACGAATTCTGTCCTTTCGAATGTTTAGAATCAGTAAGCACATTCAGGCACCTTCTAGGCAATTGTTTGGCTTTAGCACAAGCATTTTATCTACAGCAAAAAAGTCACGTTTCGATTGCCATTTCTGTCATGAAGTCTGGTACGGACGTATATATACTGTAGTCGTTACCAAAAGCTGCGTGATAGGAGGTATCTGGTAGCAGTATTTTGTACGGAGAGAAACCGTACCGGCTGCACGAGCTGTATTGTACGCAAACGTTATGTCAAGTTCAAAAAATTGGAAATGTCTATGATAGCAGAACACAACCCGGTTATAAGCTCTCGTTTGTAGAAACGATTTTATCTCATGCTAGGTCTTACTGACACCGTGTAGTAAAGGAACCAATGAAATTCGTATGTGGCTAGTAAATTTAATTCATATTACTTAACTTGTGCTTTTAATTTATAATTTTATTTCGAAAGTGGCAGCAGTAACAATGGAACCTGAAGTCTGACTCAATGAACGGCGCGTTTACGAAGAACAAATGTTGAAAACTTGCTTTCAGAGGAAGTGATGGTATTGGAAACTGTCTCTGTTGTCCTTCCAGCTTGTGGGTCATGTGGAACAGGAATTAGTGATGGGGGTTTGGGGTGGGGGGGGGGGGGGAGACGCGGGGGCTGCACTGTCTTCATTGCCCCTTACCATCTTTTACGCAAGCAAAGCTCACCTCGAGGCAACGAGAAAGACAGGCCGTGGCGTGTACGTCACAGCACGTGACAGTACAGATCGTACGACTCCGGGATTAGCCGAGCGGTCTAGGGCGCTGCAGTCATGGACTGTGCGGCTGGTTGCGGCGGAGGTTCGAGTCCTCCCTCGGGCATGGGTGTGTGTGTTTATCCTTAGGATAATTTAGGTTAAGTAGTGTGTAAGCTTAGGGACTGATGACCTTAACAGTTAAGTCCCATAAGGTTTCACACACATTTGAACATTTCGTACGACTCCCAGCGGCCGTCTGCTGCGGGGAGCGAGTAACTATTTCAGACAGGTTCAATAATTCTAGACATCGCATTTAAACGGGTGCAAGCTTTCGATACCACACGACAAAGCTAAGACCTTTAGTGAGTAACTTTTCAATTACATGTCGATTTGCAGTGGGTCCTGGACGAAGCCGAACGTTCGCGAAGTTTGGGGGACAAGCCAGCTAGTCAAAAGTTCGTTCGAGTGCGGTGTTTCTCGACGTACCCGAATTCGCAAGTGAAATCATGCCAGCAAGAGTAAGCTTGTGTACATAGTAAGCTTGTGTACATAGTTCCGCGTAGTCAGCGCGTACCCAACTTTCCCACTAGAGCGCGCCCCGCTAAGCACAACAGCGCAGGCGCATCGCTCGTCCATCTCCGCTCTACGAGATGGCGCTGCCATAAAGACGGACCAAATTCTGTTTCCGCCGATCCGCGTATTAATATGTCACGCAGCCAACGAGATTGCTGCTAACATAGAACCTCTTCTCCTCGAGGATCACACTCGCGCAGTGATACCTGGACGCGCGAGGTATTATAACGAGTCTACAGACCTCCGATGAGTCAGTTTGCATTAGTCTGTATTAGTCTGTACCAGTCTATAGTCAAGTTTCAGTCTGCGCCTAATAAGATTATCATAGTCCTGTAAATAGCCACGAAGTGAAATGTATAGACACTTTGTCAAGTATCAGAGATATGTGAGAATAAGATTAACGTACCAAGACCAAAGAAACTTCAGATTGTCAATTGTAAATAGCATCCAGAACCAAGTTAAGTTATTTTTCTGTTTGTTATTATTTTAATAAATGTGTGTGAAAATTAATCAAGTTCTGTTTAAAGTTCGTCACCGTCAATCTGCTACTCTAAGCGTGCAAGTGGCATTTCTATCGCCTGACTTAACGGCAGAAGATAAACACGCCACGATATGACCACGAGACATATTGCTGACACTCGCCTACTTCGCTAGAGCGACAAGTCAAATAATCTGATGGTGTGTGTACCGAAGGTCTTACAGTACGCACACCACACATTGTTACATAAAAACTCGCAATATTCGAGTATTTACTTAGGCATAAGGCGGCAAGCAACACCGAGAAATGCTTATATGTGGATGCCACCATGAAAAACCGCCGATGCCCTATTGATGTTACTACGAGTCCATTAGTGCAGTAGTCTATATCATTTATTTGGGCTGTCGTACAACCTTTATTGCTCTAAAGGCGAAATACGCAGTGGTAAAAACTGGAACTTCTACTAAGTACAGAATCAACAGTGTTCGGTTTTTTAATATGTTACATGACCTGCGTATAGGCTCATAGCTTTTGTTGAGAATTTTGTCAATGCTATGTCGAAAATGTTTATTCTATACACGTAAGGATTCTAATATAATATAATATGTAATTGTGGTTATCAGCGAACAGAGTAGCCACACGCTGCAGAATGAAAGGATCAAATTCCTAGCTTTTGTTAAGAACTTCGTCAATGATATGTTGAAAACATTTATAGTATACATGCAAGATCTCTAACACAGTATGTAGTCGTTGTTACCACGGGAAAATTCCTATTTGCATATCTGTGCTCAATGCTGGAATGCCGATTGTGGTCATTGGTACCAACAGTACACAAGACGGATTATTGGTAATTATGAGAGAGATGTCGAGCGTGAATGTTTACATTTGATCCTCATAAACGTAATTACGTCGTAAAACTGAACGATGAGTAATGTGATATTTGTTAATATATGTAGAAATGCAGCCAAAGATCAAAAGTGAATGAAAAATGGAAACTGGACAATGGTGTACACGTATAAATATAACACGTGGACGTTACAGCACGAACTGCGACCAAGTAATGTAATAACGGCTATATGATAAAGGGCGGATGATGCTATAGTGAACAAATTATAAAGGTGGTGGGCAGTGGATACAAAATCTCGGCACATGGATCAGCGATAATTTAAACATAAATTTGAGAACTTCAATGACGCGTAAGTGGTTTTGTGTCTAGAATCTACTATACCTCACAGTAATTCCTTCTGAGATTAAGTATTTGATATGAAAAGTGTTGAACTAATTGAAAATGCTTTCGATAGTTAAAGTGGTGTCTCGTAAAAATTGATTTACAACTTTCATACATTCACAAACGACTTGACCACATTAGGTGGATTTCGATTCCAGTGAGACTTCATAAGAACTAAGAATCCAGAAAATACGAAAATGCAAAATTAGTAACAAAAAATGAAATGAACGTATTGCATTGTCGGCCAGGAATCCTCACCCCCCTCCCCCTCCCCCCTTTCTTTTCAGTTGACGCCTCACTGGGCTCACTGCACGGCAGTTAGAAGCGCTACCACTCATCTAAGGGGGCGGATAGTTAGTAATAGATGCAGACATAAAGAGACATACTAAAAATTGAAAGAAAAATTTCTCATCATCATGCACTTTTTGTATTTTTAAAACTGTTTCAAACGGCTCTGAGCACTATGGGACTCAACATCTTAGGTCATAAGTCCCCTAGAACTTAGAACTACTTAAACCTAACTAACCTAAGGACATCACACACACCCATGCCCGAGGCAGGATTCGAACCTGCGACCGTAGCAGTCCCGCGGTTCCGGACTGCAGCGCCAGAACCGCTAGACCACCGCGGCCGGCAAACTGTTTACATGTAATAGTAGTTGCACATTTTTGTGTTTTGTGTATTTTTAGTTCTCATGGTGGCGTATAAGGGTTGAAATCGGTTGTCACAAGTCAACGAAATACGATCAAGAAATTTGTGAATTGAACAGTTTATTTCAAATGCATCACGGGCTCTAGATTGGCAGCGTCAAAAAAAAAAAAAATGGCTCTGAGCACTATGGGACTCAACTGCTGAGGTTATTAGTCCCCTAGAACTTAGAACTAGTTAAACCTAACTAACCTAAGGACATCACAAACATCCATGCCCGAGGCAGGATTCGAACCTGCGACCGTAGCGGTCTTGCGGTTCCAGACTGCAGCGCCTTTAACCGCACGGCCACTTCGGCCGACTGGCAGCGTCAAATTTCACTCATCTGATACTTGTTAAAATCCTGTGTGGACAGTACGTTTGTGTCGAGAAAACCTGGAAGTGGGTGTTCGATCACTACTTCCGAAAGAATTAGAATTAGGCAGGTGAAATGGAACTGGACGTAAGAAAAATATTTTTAACTTTTTAAGCTCACTCCACATCTAAATGTAATGTAATTGTAACCGTAATCATTCTCTGGAATTGCCAGACTACGGATCTGGTAAATTACGGACAATGTTTGATGCAAGCTGCCATCTTCGAAATGGAACAGCATACCTGTTACACCATTACAACTGCAAACAGATTTTTTAGTTTCTCTTATTCTTGAGAATTTTCTTGTTCCGTTGATGCGAAGATATTAATGTTTCGCCAGTCTGTAATTTCTTCACCATCATACTTTCTAATTTATTATCATTGGGTTTTTAAGCGGACAGGTTTCATTTAGCTTACAATATTTTTGTCGAGTTAGTGTACGTTATACAATATTTTTGTCCAGTTAGTGTACGTTAATGAGGTGAGAGGTATATTTTTGCTTTTTCGTCCTTTGCTTGATATTCTTCTCTAAATCCATCTATCTAGCGAGATACAGACAAGGTACGAAGTTGGTGTAAGAACACGCAGTTATTGTAGAGCGAATAAAAAGTTGTTCGTTTAATGAAAAGTAAAAATTTTAGACTACACAAATAAAGTAAAACTTTTGGATTAAACAAATAATAAATTACAACGGGAGACAGATATACAAATATTTCGAAGTAATAAGTCGAATGATCACGTAGACAGAACTATAGGTAAATCAGGTCTGTAGTTTCGATTTATTAATAGAGTACCGAGGCACCGCTATTTTACTACGAAAGCAATTGTTTACAAAACAGTCGTGCGGTCTGCACTCGAATGCTGATCAATTTTGTGAGACCTGTGTGTATAAGACAACAACGAACGCGTGAATGGGAAGATAATATGGTCTCAGACTTCTTTCACGGCGGGAGAGTGTAAGGGAAACGTGAAAATTTTCATCTTGGAGACACTAAAAGTATAATATTTTGCGAAAATCCCCTTTGGTTTCCTGAGAAGATAAAATTGGACAAATGACACCAAATACAGAGGTATATATTCCGAGGCAATACCATTCTCCCGGGTTCCCGGGTTCGATTCCCGGCGGGGTCAGGGATTTTCTCTGCCTCGTGATGACTGGGTGTTGTGTGATGTCCTTAGGTTAGTTAGGTTTAAGTAGTCCTAAGTTCTAGGGGACTGATGACCATAGATGTTCAGTCCCATAGTGCTCAGAGCCAATACCATTCTCCGTCGGCCAATGTAATGGAAAGAAGTTCTGTATACTGCAATAGAAATACCCTCTGCCACGCACTTTATAGTGATTCGCTGACTTCGGATGTAATGTGGCAACTTCTGGAAACTGGGAGTGGCTCCGCACACAGCCTCCTTCTCTCCCACCCCTGGCCACGACTTGTCCTCTCCCCCGCTGTCGCTGGTACTGCTGAGATGTTAACTGCTCCAATTAGCCCGGAGGCCATCTCGTATCCAATTTCCCCACCGACTGACGCAAGAAGTCCTCCCAGCAACTTTCGGATTCTTTCATCAACTCTTTAGTTCTTTTGTTCATGGAGGCTATAACTCATCACCCTTGCCGTATCATCGGCTCGCAGTGCTGCTTCGCTATCAGGTTTCCCTCTACGCTACGTCATAGCCTGTGCACATGTCGCTAATCTGCTGTGATTAACAGTACTCGACGCTCTGCTTCACTTTCCGTCAATATTTAAAAGCATTTATACCTCCCCTCTGGGTCACACAGTCAGATTGTTCGAAATAGAGTTGTAGTCGACTTTTATTTAACCATAAAACTGGGCTCATCCAAAATGTTTAAGTACAGGGAGTTCCAAAAGTCACTCCGCAGAGCCGTATGATTGTTAGCCACGCGTGCTGTATGATTGTTCGCCTGCATGGGTTTTTCAACGGAACAATAAACGCTGAACGATACTACACTGATATTCTGTACCCATTCATAGGAGAACTTCTGTTAAGTGAAATACTGAACGGTTATTTTCAACAAGATGGTGCAACCGCGCATACAGCTCGCGTTCCAATGTCACTGCTTGCTGATGTTTTTGCTGATCGGTTACCTTCATAGGGACTTTGGCCTCCACGATCTCCTGACTTAACACCACCTGACTCTTTCTTCTGCAGTGCAGCGAAAGCAACTGTGTATAAAAACCGTCCAAAATCCATCGATGAATTGAAAACGGCAATATCCACTTTCACTGCTTCTGTTACAGAAGAAATGTTACATCTTGTGTTGGAAAACATGATTAGACGAGTTGAATTGTGTATTCAACAACAGGGGGGTCACTTTCAACATTTAATGTGAAAATTTGTGAGTAAAAACGAATATTCAATAAATTAATAACTTGTATTTCGCTGAGCTTCATTACGGTAATTCACTACGGCATAAGGCACGAGCAGCTAACAAATCATGCGGCACTCTGGAGAGACTTTTTGAACATCCCTTCTTTCTGTTCTTAGTGAACAAATGTATACTCGTTTCCTGCAGATGTAGCACTCAACATTGTAACAATAGTTTTAGTGTACCGAAGTGATACAATTTATGGGATACATCACAAAGCCACGTCGGATCGCGTTTCGCCCGCTGCAGTACAGTAACTTGACGTGGCTTGAAGTCAACAAGTCGTTGGAAGTTCCCTGCAAAATCACTGAGTCATACTGCTTCTATAGCCTCGATAATTGCAAGGGTTGTGTCGGTGCACGGTTTTGTCCACGGACTGACCACTCGATTATATCTCATAAATGTACGACGGGGTTCATGTCGGGTGATCTAGGTGACCAAACCATCCGCCTAAACTGTCCAGAATGTTCTTTAAACCAATAGCGAACAATTGTGGCCCGGTGACATGTCTCATCGTCTTCCATAAAATACCATTGCTGGTTGTGAACATGAAATCCACGAATGCCTGCAGAGGGTCTCCAAGTAGGAGATTAGCCTCGGGAAGGACAAGGAAGGATTTCCTGAGACTCTCACAGTCATCTCCCAATCACGACACCTTGGCTAACACTGCAGGGCAGTCGCTGAGCTGCGGGTCAGCGCGCCGGAGGCTGACCATCCAGACAAATGAGAAATTCAGCTTTGTTCTCATACCAAGTACTGTAGCGCACTGTAGTGTTGCGAAGTGTTGCGTAGTGTATTGTTGTATAATACACTCCTGGAAATGGAAAAAAGAACACATTGACACCGCTGTGTCAGACCCACCATACTTGCTCCGGACACTGCGAGAGGGCTGTACAAGCAATGATCACACGCACGGCACAGCGGACACACCAGGAACCACGGTGTTGGCCGTCGAATGGCGCTAGCTGCGCAGCATTTGTGCACCGCCGCCGTCAGTGTCAGCCAGTTTGCCGTGGCATACGGAGCTCCATCGCAGTCTTTATCACTGGTAGCATGCCGCGACAGCGTGGACGTGAACCGTATGTGCAGTTGACGGACTTTGAGCGAGGGCGTATAGTGGGCATGCGGGAGGCCGGGTGGACGTACCGCCGAATTGCTCAACACGTGGGGCGTGAGGTCTCCACAGTACGTCGATGTTGTCGCCAGTGGTCGGCGGAAGGTGCACGTGCCCGTCGACCTGGGACCGGACCGCAGCGACGCACGGATGCACGCCAAGACCGTAGGATCCTACGCAGTGCCGTAGGGGACCGCACCGCCACTTCCCAGCAAATTAGGGACACTGTTGCTCCTGGGGTATCGGCGAGGACCATTCGCAACCGTCTCCATGAAGCTGGGCTACGGTCCCGCACGCCGTTAGGCCGTCTTCCGCTCACGCCCCAACATCGTGCAGCCCGCCTCCAGTGGTGTCGCGACAGGCGTGAATGGAGGGACGAATGGAGACGTGTCGTCTTCAGCGATGAGAGTCGCTTCTGCCTTGGTGCCAATGATGGTCGTATGCGTGTTTGGCGCCGTGCAGGTGAGCGCCACAATCAGGACTGCATACGACCGAGGCACACAGGGCCAACACCCGGCATCATGGTGTGGGGAGCGATCTCCTACACTGGCCGTACACCACTGGTGATCGTCGAGGGGACACTGAATAGTGCACGGTACATCCAAACCGTCATCGAACCCATCGTTCTACCATTCCTAGACCGGCAAGGGAACTTGCTGTTCCAACAGGACAATGCACGTCCGCATGTATCCCGTGCCACCCAACGTGCTCTAGAAGGTGTAAGTCAACTACCCTGGCCAGCAAGATCTCCGGATCTGTCCCCCATTGAGCATGTTTGGGACTGGATGAAGCGTCGTCTCAAGCGGTCTGCACGTCCAGCACGAACGCTGGTCCAACTGAGGCGCCAGGTGGAAATGGCATGGCAAGCCGTTCCACAGGACTACATCCAGCATCTCTACGATCGTCTCCATGGGAGAATAGCAGCCTGCATTGCTGCGAAAGGTGGATATACACTGTACTAGTGCCGACATTGTGCATGCTCTGTTGCCTGTGTCTATGTGCCTGTGGTTCTGTCAGTGTGATCATGTGATGTATCTGACCCCAGGAATGTTCAATAAAGTTTCCCCTTCCTGGGACAATGAATTCACGGTGTTCTTATTTCAATTTCCAGGAGTGTATTATACAAAAAATTTCGCTACGCGGGATTAGCCGAGCGGTCTATGGCGGTGCAGTCATGGACTGTGCGACTGGTCCCGGCGGAGGTTCGAGTCCTCCTTCGGGCATGGGTGTGTGTGTTTGTCCTTAGGATTATTTAGTGTGTAAGCTAAGGGACTGATGACCTTAGCAGTTAAGTTCCATAAGTTCTCACGCACATAAATTTTCCCCCTTGAACGCATAATGCTTAGTTATCAGTAACACATTTGAAATTATATTAAAATATTAAGTCCTATATTTATGTCAATTCATGTGCAACATTCGGTCTGTACTTTTATGCAGACAACAGAGCAAAAGGAAATAGCAAATAAATCAATTTTGTGTATATAGACTGAATTGGCCTTGGTACAAATTTTCACTCGTCAGTTCAGTCTATACAGCGTGGTCCATTGATTGTGACAGGGCCAAACATCTAACGAAATAAGCGTCAAACGAAAAAACTACAAAGTACGAAACTTGTCTAGGTTGAAGGGGTAAACCAGATGGCGCTATGGTTGGCCCCCTAGATGGCGCTGCTATAGGTCAAACGGATAACTGTGTTTTTTAAATAGGAACCCCATTTTTATTACATATTCGTGTAGTACGTAAAGAAATATGAATGTTTTAGTCGAACTACTTTTTTCGCTTTGTTATAGATGGCGCTGTAATAGTCACAAACATATGGCTCACAATTTTAGACGTACAGTTGGTAACAGATAGGTTTTTAAATTAAAATACAGAACGTAGGTACGTTTGAACAATTTATTTCGGTTGTTCCAATGAGATACATGTACCTTAGTGTACTTATTATTTCTGAGAACGCATACTGTTACTGCGTGATTACCTGTAAATACCACATTACTGCAATAAATGCTCAAAATGATGTCCGTCAACGTCAATGCATTTGTCAGTACGTGTAACGACATCCTCTCAACAGCGAGTAGTTCGCCTACCGTAATGTTCGCACATGCACTGGCAATGCGCTGAGGCATGTTGTCAGGCGTTGTCGGTGGATCACGATAGCAAATATCCTTCAACTTTCCCCACAGAAAGAAATCCGGGGGTGTCAGATCTGTTGAACGTGCGGGCCATGGTATGGTGCTTCGACGACCAATCCACCTGTCATGAAATATGCTATTCAATACCACTTCAAAGGCACGCGAGCTATATGCCGGATATCCACCATGTTGGAAGTACATCGCCATTCTGTCATGCAGTGAAACATCTTGTAGTAACATCGGTAGAACCTTACGTAGGAAATCAGCATACATTGCACCATTTAGACTGCCATCGATAAAATGGGGGCCAATTATCCTTCCTCCCATAATGCTGCACCATACACTAACCCGCCAAGGTCGCTGATGTTCCACTTGTAGCAGCCATCGTGGATTTTCCGTTGCCCAATAGTGCATATTATGTCGGTTTACGTTACCGCTGTTGGGGAATGACGCTTCGTCGCTAAATAGAACGAGTGCAAAAAATTCTGTTATCGTCCCGTAATTTCTCTTGTGCGCTGTGGCAGAACTGTACACGACGTTCAAAGTCGTCGTCGCCCAATTCATCGTGCATAGAAATATGGTACGGGTGCAATCGATGTTGATGTAGCATTCTCAACAGCGACGTTTTCGAGATTCCCGATTCCCGCGCAATTTGTCTGCTACTGATGTGCGGATTAGCCGCGACAGCAGCTAAAACACCTACTTGGGTATCATCATTTGTTGCAGGTCGTGGTTGACATTTCACATGTGGCTGAACACTTCCTGTTTCCTTAAATAACGTAACTATCCGGGAAACGATCCGGACACTTGGATGATGTCGTCCAGGATACCGAGCGGCACACATAGCACACGCCCGTTGGGTATTTTGAACAC
This sequence comes from Schistocerca cancellata, assembly GCF_023864275.1. Classification (NCBI taxonomy): domain Eukaryota; kingdom Metazoa; phylum Arthropoda; class Insecta; order Orthoptera; family Acrididae; genus Schistocerca; species Schistocerca cancellata. Next base: position 474,868,986 of record NC_064627.1, read on the forward strand.
AATTGCAGTACATAAACACGATATCGACCTTCTCCGCAATTGGTAAACGGTCCATTTTAACACGGGTAATGTATCACGAAGCAAATACCGTCCGCACAGGAGGAATGATACCACGTACTTATACGTTTATGACTCTTACAGCACCATCTATCACAAAGCGAAAACAGTGGTCCAAATAATATTTCTTTACGTACTACACGAATATGTAATAAAAAATGAGGGTTCCTATTAAAAAAAAAGGCAGTTGATATCCTTTTGACCTATGGAAGCGCCATCTAGCGGGCCAACCATAGCGCCATCGGGTTTCCCCCTTCAAGCTAGACGAGTTTCGTTCTTTGTAGGTTTTTCGTTTGATGCTTATTCCGTTAGATATTTGGCCCGGTCACTATCAATGGACCACCCTATATACATAAAATCATACGTATATGAGACCAGCAAAGTGCCTGAAGTTACTTTATTTCAATTAAATAAATAAATGACAATTTTCCAGTCAATAATCTGTTCGGTTGGAGGAGAGTACCCAGTCCGTACTATGTAAACACAGAAAACACTATTATGGAGTTACTGCCGGCTTGCAAGTGACGACCTGCGTACGTGGCTTCGTGGGGTCGGTGCCACACTCGAAACCTACCATCAGCTCTTACCAACTGAAATCCGGACTAATCTGCCGACGCCACGGTCCTCCATTCATCTAGGGTCCAACCGACCAGACCACGAGCACAGGATAAGCGCTGCAGGCAATGTCGTGCCGTTAGCAAAGGCAGTCGCGTCGGTCTTCTGCTGCCACAGCCCATTAACACCAAATCTCGCCGTACTGTCCTAATGGATACGTTTGTCGTGCGCCCCACGCCGATCTCTGCGTTTATTTCACACCGTGTCGCTTGTGTGTTAGCACTGACAACTCTACGTTGCTCCCGATCGTTAAGTGAACGCCGTCGTCCTCTGCGTTGCCTGTGGTGAGAAGTAATGCCTGGAACTTGGTATTCTCGGCACACTATTGATACTATTGATCTACGGATGTTAAAATTCCTAACGATTTCCGAAATGGAATACCCCATGCGTCTAGCTCCAACTACCATTCCACATTCAAAGTCTGTTAATTGCCTTCGTGTGGTCATAATCACATAGGAAACATTTTCACATGATTCGCCTGAGTACAAATGCCCAGTCCTTTCATACCTTGTGTACACGACACTACCACCATCTGTATATGCGCATTTGTTATCGCATGACTTCTTTCACATCAGTATATGTCGTACGTATGTTCAAACTTCGACTAACTGTCTACGTTGTCTATAGGTACCTACAATTGTGTCCTGGGAACACATGGTTTAGTATCCTAACACAATAAAAGACGGCTATAATTAAACTTTCGCTACTTGAAGAGACTCCCACGAGAAACGAGTGATAGTAGGTTAAAGAAACTTTGTGGAAACATTTATATGGACATGCAGAAGAGAAATAACGAATAAAACATTGAAAGGAACACATTTTAATTTCCAGATGGGAGGGTAACATCTATTAATCGGTAACCATCTTTAAGTTCCAGTGCAAAAGTTGTTCAAAGTGATGATCATCTGCATCCACGACAGCCTGGAACCGCACTAGAGACATCATTTCACAATTGTTCCTAGCACTTTTCGAATAGTGGACCATGGAATGATCCGCTGTGGTGACACAGCTCGTGCACTGCCTGAAAATCGTACAATGCATTTCAGCCGTAACATCAATAACTTCTTCAACAATGTGTGGCGCAATTGGGTGTCGGCATGTCCCAGGAGGAATTCCCAGTCGCCAGTTAATTTGAACTTCCGAATCACGTTTTTCAATCCCGGTGCCGAAAGAGAATCTCTCCGTATTCCCTTAACGCGTCGATACTCGCAAAAAGCGGAAGCACCATTGCTGTTCTTTTCATAAAACAGCTTTACCAATGAAGTCCTGCTCATCTTGTCCAGACCCATATTGATTATCTGCATCTCTACTATACACTGAGCCTTGTGTTTCAGCCCAATGCCACTTTGTTTTGTGATTTCGATTGTTTCTAGTTCCTCAATAGTTAACAAGAATTATTGTTGAGAACTTGGATTGTAGAAGTGTACTGGATTGTAGTATTATCGGATTACTTGAACATTAACTTGTCTTTTCTGTCTGGATTTGGATGATTCAGAGCTACTTTGGTGATTTCGATTGTTTTTAGGATCACGATACTTCGCTAATCGAACATTCACAAGGATTTTCTGCTTGGATTTGAACGGTTTATACGAAGGTTCTTCGGAAAGTAAGGAACGATCGGTCGCGAAATGGAAAATACAGTGAAAATCTGATGAAGCTTTGCACAGATGCCTTGGACACTGTGTATAGTATGCCCGTCGATCGCATCATGTCGCTCTTTCCTGTTCTGAGCTCACACTGAGAACGTAAAGATGGCTAGAGATTAGCGTCTCCCGCCAAGTTTGAGCACCTGGTGAAAGATTTCGCCTGAAGCTATGCAATCCACATAACATAGCTGTCATGAGGTTCGTTCTACACGACAATTTCGAGCGCACTCTGCAAGGTCAATGAAGATGCTCCTGCAGCATTTTCGATGGGAAGTGTATGATCACCCACAACACAGCCCGTAATTGGCTACCCTTGAGGTCCTACTCTGCTCAAATGAACCGCTGCCTATGAAGACAATATTCTGACACAGACAACGAGCTGCAGTCCAGAGTAGAAAATTGTCGAAAAGCACTGGCGGCTGTCTTCTATAACGAGAGAATTGAAAAGTTGCTACAACGCTACGACAGATGTCTAAGTCTGAGCGGTGACTGTGTAGAGAAGTAGCTGGAAGGTGTAGCTAACCGTTGCAAATAAAACAGTTTTGATTTTCATTGTGGTTTCCATTTCGTGACCTATCGTTCCTTTCTTTCCGAATAGCCCTCGTAGTTTCTTTTGTGACTTTGTTTCTAGGATCTCGATAGTTTGCTTTTAGGATAGGCTTTTTGTTTCTGTCAGGCAATGAGTTGGCATTTGTTTTGGATTACTGTTTGTGTTGTCGATTTGATTGGAGATTATAGGAACTTTATCTCTTCCTGTTGACGTGGCTTATTTCTATGATTTTCATTTTTGCATTTGGAATAGGTTTCGATTGTATATTTATAGATATTCCATGGCTTAATTATATTGCTTTAGGGTTAGTTTAGTTAGATATTAGGTTACTTTGCTTAGGTAGGATGTTATTAGACTGCAGTTCTTTTTAAATTTATAAGGACACGTAAACGCAAGTCGAACCTCTCACAGAGCACACAAAGAGCTCGAACTATGACGATAGCTAGACAGCAGGAATCACCAGTTCATCCTGAACAGCGGAGCACTAAGCAGGCGGACAGTCAGGGAAATGCTAAGCAGATGGAACCTCAGCCCAAGCTGATGCTGGACGTAAGCAGAACTCCGACTGTCTTCCATCTCAGCGTGCTACCGAGACACCAGAGCAGTCGGATGCTCGACGACGGTATACTGCAGAACACATGACCTCTGAGCGTGCCTCTGAGACAGCCAAACGGTCAGTTCGACGGTGTCAAGCGATCGCAGAACGCATGTTCGTTCTGCGTACTTCTGAGACAGCCGAAAATATGGATCGTTGGCGTCAGGAGAACGCAATACAGATGACTTCTCAGTTTGCCTTTGAAACAGTCGAAGACAGATGTTCGCCGATTCGCTGTTACTCAACGACAAACTGAAAGGCGGCAAATATTTGCAAGGAATGGCAGAGGAAGTTTTAAAAAATGTACGTTCGACTATGATCCAAATTTATAGTAAGCACAGGCTCATCAAAACAGATCCTGTGAACAAGGCATGCAGATTTTGTGAGGCTCTGAAATGGAAGGGAAAAACGGCGGGAATGTGTTGCTCTGGGGGCGACGTAGTCATTACCACATTAGAGTTAGAGGAGCCATCCGATCCTTTGAAGAAGTTATTTCCCTGCGAGACTGACGAGTGACAGAGCTTTCTAAACCGTATTAAGAAGTATAATTTCTGGTTTCAGGTGGCTTCCTTTGAGGCAGACAGATGCAGGGACAGGTGCACTATAAAATAGAGTAACTTTTACTTCTAGTAACGATCAAACACAATTTCTGCAAGTTTTCTTTATGAAAGACGACGAACTGGCGACTGATAGACGGCGTTAAATTACTCTTGAAGTTGATTGGGCGACTGTATTGGAAATTCAAAATTCAAGTTTAAAACAGCTATCGAGGAAATGCCTCCCAGGAGCAGCAAGGTGGTGATCCGGTAATCCATACGGACGGCGTGCCAAGCAGGCAGCACACATGCCACTACAGCACGCTAACTGCCCCCGAGGTTGCGGCTGTGGTTGCACGCCAACCCCATTGTCCCGAGGGACATCGTCCTGCTCAAACACAACGACTCCCTCGCCGGGATCGCTGATACACAACACTTGCACGATGCTTTAGAGTATCCGCTTGAGTTCTGGGAAGGGCAAAAGGGGTATAACTTCAAACAAATCGGTCAATTGGGAGACGGAAACACAACAGAAAGATGTACTGCATGACTTTCGACGCATTTCCCCTGAAGGTCCACGAATACAACTTAAACTTGCTGCTTCAGTGTAGGGTTCGTCTATCACTATTTTTGGTAGACATATATTTGAAGATTGAGAGTGACTGAGATTCATAGCGTCTAAGCGAGAGCAAGATGCGTGCAGAGAATTATGTCCACCTGAAAGATGTCAACAGAAACGATTGAAGTGTGGATCCAAAGGAGTTAAGGCAAATGGTGATTCTCAAGTTGTCATTCGAAAACAGTCCACGACATCTCCACGAATACATACAGTTCGCGTTCTCCTAATACCGAAACAACTGGTGGTTGAAGTTGCTCATCACCTTTACGCGCAACGCAGTCTTGGATTATTCAAAGAACTGTGACTGACTTACATGCGTTGTGAATAGAAAATAGTGCATCGAGAATGGCAAGCTACTAGCCAAAATCTGGATTTGCGCAATAAAATCTAAGAAGGACGACTGATTGATGCACTCTATAATTTTAAGTCACATAACAGTCGCTGAGTGCATCCACTTTCCGAGTGGAAGATAACCTCACTACCAAGAGAGACATTCAGTTGAGCAGTGAGGTGTTTGATTGTGATCCGTCGATCACCTCGAATGAGAGTGTCCACACGTTCGAACATTGCAGGAGTCACATCACTGTGCGACCGGCCGGCACGTGGTAGATCGGTCCAAGTTGCGCGACGTCCTAGCAATGATGACAGACACCTTGCCCAACAACTCAGTGTGCTTTTGTTCACTACCAGGTCTCCGTAGACATTATGCAAGTGCTTATGAATTTCTGCGAAGCTCTGGTTTTCCGTCAAAAGATACTCAATGACGGCCTAGTGCGTGGTTCAAATGGCTCTGAGCACTATGGGACTTAACATCTTAGGTCATCAGTCCCCTAGAACTTAGAACTACCTAAACCTAACTAACCAAAGGACATCACACACATCCATGCCCGAGGCAGGATTCGAACCTGCGACCGTAGCAGTCCCGCGGTTCCGGAGTGCAGCGCCTAGAACCGCAAGGCCACCGCGGCCGGCCTAGTGCGTGGAACGCAGCTCTGCTATAGACGCCAGTTTGAGAGTTACGTATAGTGCAGCCACCTGTCGGAACTTCATGAAACCGTAAGAACCGTAGCGGAAACATTCAACAGTGTCTTACGACAAATTCCGCATTTTTTAAACCGAAACCGCTGTCTGATATCGGCATTTTCACCCCACAATGAAGGGAATAGCTGCCCACTGATTTTCTTAGGATGCTCAGTTATGAGACCGCAGAGTTGGGGGTTAAGTAGCCCCAACGGAGACTCAGCTGTTACCAGAAAAAAATTCAGATTTTCAATAAATTTTTGAGTGGAATGGATAGGAGAGGGGGGTCTTCATTTCTTCGTTGCACCCGGGGTACTGGAAGGACATTCCTGTTAAATCTGCTGCTGGCGCAGTGTGCAAGGACAGGAATGTGCCGCTAGCTGTTGTGTCCTCTGGGATAGCTGCAACCTTGTTCAGTGCCCACTTGGTGTTCAAACCTCCACTGAACCTTGCGAGTAAGGAAGAGCAGTAGTCGAAGCGCTCTGTTTCAGCATTGCAAACTGTTCGTTTGAGACGAATGCTCGATATCACAAAAGCGTGCGATCGAGACGCTGGGTGTTCGAGTGAGGCACTGCGGCCGATGAGATCAGAGCGTGCCTCAAGGTTACGCCGATGTGGGCGAAGGTAGAGAGATTACACCTCACAACTAATTTGAGAGTTCAGCTCTGTAACGGCTCTTCGCTCAAAACTTTCTCGAGATCGGAAAAAGGCGCATGGCAGGATAAAAAAAGACTTCATAAATTCTGAAAGCCGCTTCTGCAATGTTTTAAACTCGAAAGATAGCCTAATTGATGAGGCTTTTCTGAACTTACAACAAACTTTTGCGGAGGAGAAATCTTAGCGTCTAAGAACAATAAAAAAAATTATTGACCATCTAGCTGGCGAGGTGACTACCCTACATCTGTCCGTACAGTGAAGAAAAGTGACGGCACAGTTATATACCATATAGGGTTTCTAAAGACGGGAGTCCCGTCCACAAATTGGAGCTGAAGACCGAAGTGTCCTTCTCATTCACTACAAATAAGAGTAACGGACAAACTTTGAAAGTGGCAGGTTTTCATCTGGGTATCCCTTGCTTTTCGCACGGACAGCTCTACGTTGACTGCTCACGTGCATCGAGAGCCAAAAATCCCTTCATATACCCGGAGAACAAGTCTCGGAACATTGTTTATGGAGACATATTGCAGTAGTTATTTGGCTCTCCATGCCCACTGAGACAATTATGATGTTTTCCGTGATAAGCATGTCACAAACAGCAGTCAAATTATTTAGCCCATTTTCTGGCACATTTTGTAATTCGCTACTCGGTCGCGAGAAAAGGTTCCCCGTGAAGAAAAACGATATAGTTGCAGCGACGTGAGTTCAGTCAGCTTTTCCCAACGTTCCAGAATTTGGTGTAGTTTTTTTCCCCCTATGTCGCGCTGTTTTCTGGGCCGCAAGTGACTCGCGCCTCAATACCACTAAGAGATAACTTACGCGCTGGCGTATACGCGTGAATTGTGAGTTTCAACTTTAACATTCTTTGTAAGTGACTTTTTAACGGCGGGTAACACCGCGGAGCGCTGCTAGTTTCAAATTTGAGAGACGGCCAATTAGTCTCGCACTTCCTCAAATCTGAGAAAAATGTGAGTAACTAGAACACACTGGTTAAAAGACACAGGTACTTCAACTACAATCTATTCTGAGGTCATGAAACATATGTCAGAGAGCATTGGTCCGGAATGCAAACAAAATTATTTCCAAGAGGATGCAACTGCGTTATCAAAATTGTAGCAACAACAAGAGGAGCAAATATATACGTAAAGACATTTAACATATAACAAACAAAATAAGTCTATTTACTGAGCTGAATATGAGTTAGAGCGAACTGTTAAATGTAGGAATTAAAGTAAAAAAATATTACCTTTCTGCCAGAGAATAACGAGAACACTGCATATCTAAAACTGAGAAACAACCATATAGTTTGACTTTCTATTACGAAACAGGTACATATGTGGGAGGTGAAGAAATCAAACGAAAGAAAATTTTCAGAGAATAAGCGTATTTACTAATAGGGATAGCAATAAAATTTCACATATTTGCTAAAAGATTTGGAAATGTGTTCAAGAAAATATAATAAAGTATAAAAAGATCACCTGGCAACACGTGTATCCTCATATCAGATGGCACCACTATGTCCCAACACTTACTAATGTATTGCTAGAGCGAGTTACGAACTACAATCCTGCAATAGCAAATAGGATATTTTAGTCAATAGAAGGAAATAATAAAAAATGGCATAACAATAGCTGGAGTAGTTAAGGTATCTAAAACAAGTGGTATTAGTCGTAGACTACGTAAGGAAATAAAAACTAGTTTCAATAAACACCGCGCATTAGTTTTAATTTGTATATACTAGTACAATTGTACTAGCAGAAAGATGTTACCCTGAGGGTTATCCATAAATTTAGATTGATTACTATCTATTTTGGAACTTATTAATAATTTAAATAAATGAATTGTAAGTTGCATAAAAACAATCACGTATGCCAATATGACGACATAGTGAAGTTACACTAACGAGGAAATGGTTAGACGTTTCATGTCGAAACCTGTCTTAATTTTTTCTGTTAGTCACTTTGAAAAAAAGCCCCTATGCTACATTTTTTCGGCTGACATAAAAAAAAGAAATGAGGCCTGTTTCGAAACTGATTATTGTACAACACAGAATACTCTCGCTATGCAATGCGAACCCCACCTAGGGACAAACTGCGGTTGGTTATGCGGTTGTCGCAGCTATGAGAGCGCTGATTCACCTATTTAAAGCGAACCAAAGGTAACAAATATTTATACAGAAATACTTCCTTTCCAAATTCTTAGTGATTATGCATTAGTTTTATTGCTTCTAACTATTCAAAAAATGCAAGATTTTGATACAGTGTTCCAAACACAAGTTTTCAGTGTTCTGCCTACATAAATTACGAACGAAAATTGACAGTACTGAGAGTAGACATACTTCGACGTTCTTACAGAAAACTGAGCCATAGTTAGGAATGAAATTTGTGTAGTACTGTATCGGCATAGTCTGAAGAGTCTTCTTCATTATTTAATCGGGTTTTGAAAGTAACAAGAAGAGAAAAACAGTACCCTAGTGATTACAGTTCAAGAATATTGTTGTATTCGTAGACAATAAACTCTCCACAGTAATTGTCTGTGTTAATGTTCCCTGAAATGCATTCCATTTACAAAAATTCTCGCTATTGTCGTACCAATGGAGTCTGAAGTATGTGTACTTATTTATCAGTGTGAGTTCGAAAAGCAGCTGATAATATTTCAGAATTTTTATGACTTAACTAAGAATCGAGAAGGAGAAGAGATTTATTTTCACGAAATGGAAGAAAAGCGTGACGCGTGATGCGTGAAAAATCTAAAACTTACCTTTCCCTTCTGTCTGCCACATAACTTCTTGCGCAGAAGATTACTGTTTTCACACGGAGTGCAGTGTTTCCAGTCGTTTCTTGAAGCAAACAAATTAATATGTAACAATAAGCCATCCAGATTGATCACGGACATTGCTGTGTATGAGTCTCTGGATGTAGACAGATACTCCGCCGTCGTCTTTGTGGATTGTAGTCTGCAATGTATATGTAAGATTCTCTTTGAACATGTGACTGGTAGTTTACAATACGTACTTCAGAAAACATTTTGACAACCAGCTATCAATTTCAAAATTGTACTTAGAAAATAAACACTTTGATTGAGGATAGAAATATCATCTGCGAGTAATATTGACATCCTTTCACCCTGAATTTCAATCCCGCTCTTGATACTTTCTTTTATTTGTGTTGTTGCTTCGTCGGTGTATACATTGAACTATAGAGGCAGACATACTTCGACGTTTTTACAGAAAATTCAGCCATAGTTAGGAATGAAAGCTGTGTAGTACTGTATCGGCATAGTGTGAAGAGTCTTCTTCATTATTTAATCGGGTTTTGAAAGTGACAAGAGGAGAAAAACAGTGCTCTTTAGTCTTGGACGCTTTTTAATCCGAGCATGTCCTTCTTGGTCTTCCAGTCTTTTTGTTCCCTCTGGGTTTTTCTACAAATTGTATATCACCTGTGTTTTCCTATAGCGTACTCATATTTTTCTCATAACTTCGAACGTCTTCCACCATTTTGTATTGTAGAACGCTTTTTCCAAATCCTATGAACGTGCCTTGATTTTTCATCACACTTGCTTCCATTCTCATGCGCTATGACAGGATTGCCTGTCGCGTAACTTTCCTACAGGCAAACTGATCATAATAGAACAGATCCATTCTTCTGTATACTATTATTCTGTGATGTGTGATATCGTATGACAGCAGGAGCACTCTCGTAAGCATCCCAGGGGCCTTGACTGCAAATTTGTACGTCAGTTCGATGATTCGACCCGATGTGCCGCCATTCATGAACAGCATTCCAAAGGGAGTTTTCCAACAGGATGACGCTCGCTCACATACGTCTGTTGTAAGCCAACGAGCCCTACAGAGTGTCGACATGTTGTCTTGGCCTGCTCGATGAACAGCTCTGGCTCCAGTCGAACACATACGGGATATCAGCGGAAGATAACTCTAGCGTCATCAGCAAACAGCATTAAGCGTCCCTAAACTGACCGACTAAGCGCATCAGGCATGGAACTCCATCCCAGAAACTGACATCCAGTACCTGTACAACACAGTGCATCCATGTTTGCATGCTGGCATTCAACATTCTGGCAGTTACATCGGTTATTAATGTACCAGCATTTCACATTTGCATTGGCATATCTCGTGCTTACATTTACCCGCTATGTTAATGACTGAAACGTGTTACGTACACTCTTTGACATAAAACTCGACCGGCGGCCGGCCGCTTCAGAGGCTAAGTCCGCGCCGATCGCGACATGGGACAAAAAAACTGGCCAACTCGCTAATTCTCTAAGTCCGGTTATCTGCACAATCTGGCAACACTGTAGACTGCGGCACTTCCTGAAGGAAAACTTGTCCCAATATAGAGAGACTCTAGGCTGATTACGCCTGTGGTCTAGCGGTAGCGTGCGTTGTTTCTGTTCATAATGTCAGTGGATCGAGAGCAGCTGGCATAAAATATTTTTATAGCCTCTTCTGTCTGAATGCTGAAGACGTGAATGTAATGGTAGCGCAGATTCAATCTAAATCGCTTTGTGACACACCGATATCAAAATTTTATCTAGTAACGATTTTGCGGCAGATTTCCTGCAGACTGTCCTCCTCTGGACGCCGTATGCGGCAAAGCTCCGGGATCCATTTGCTGGCTACTGGCAGCGGCCGTGGCGACAGCAGCGGCGCTGCACTCCCCCGTTCTTTATCGAAAGCGCCTGCTACCGCTCATCGCTTTTGATGATTTAAAACGCTTTATTATGAAATGTTGCTCCACAGAAAATTTCTACAATTTCCATTCACGCTCAAAAGCAACGGAGACAGACGCCCTGATTAGTAGGCGGGTAATCGGCAAGAGCTGAGTATGGCCCGAAATTAATTTTATAGACTGGGACGAAATTAAACAACCTCACTACATTCGATGAATTTATAAATGCTTCATACCTCGTTTCTTTTCCTTTCAAACTTAATTATTTGTGCAACTTTTCGTCAATGTTTGGATGTTTTCGTCAAGCCAGAGTGAGCGTCTGTGGTGTAAAGTGTATTACAGTTCTTGTTTCATTCCTTATGGTAAGTCTATGCGATAAACTGTGTGAATACCTTGCAATGCATGCTCTGTAGCAGTGCAGGCACACTGCACATTTGGAGTTCCATGTATGGGTTCATGAAGTATTTATTGTTGATCGGAAGTGATAGTTAAGGTCATCAGATTTAAACCAGAAAAATTTGTCGTTTTGAAGGTTTCAGAGAACGGAAAGGAATTGCTAACACCGGTGTTAGAAAACGTCTACAGTTAAATGCTATTGCAAAAATTTAGAAGATGGGAACTATATTAATGAACATGTGCACTTCATAAATAACCTTCTGACATCTTAGACCTATATGACGAACAAAGCTCAAATTTATATCGTTGACAGTCGGTTTGAATCTTTTCAGGACCTATTTTACAGTGAAGCACCGTGGAATTTGCAAAGCAGAAATCCATGATATTAACTTAATTTACTAAGTCGAAATCGGACGAAGATTGATGTTTAAAGGCATTCTTCAGATTTCGCATAAGAAATTTTTACTAGCAGTTTGCAACTCCATTAATTAAAATGGAAAATAAAAGGTTGTAGTCAGCGACTTCTACGGTGATTCGAACTTATAGTACAAGCACTGCAACGCAAAAGGGAACCTCTGAGCTAACGACACACTGGCGGCCAGAGGTGGACTATAGTCACTGCGATGTTGCCTGAGCCTCAAAACGCAACCTTATACACACAAACAGAGGAGGTGGAGATTACTGTTTTAACGTCCCGTCGACAACGATGTCATTAGAGACGGAGCACAAGCTCGGATTAGGGAAGGATGGGGAAGGAAATAGGCCGTGCCCTTCCTAAGGAACCATCCCGGCATTTGCCTGAAGCGATTTAGGGAAATCATTGAAAACCTAAATCAGGATGGCCGGGCGCGGGATTGCACCGTCGTCCTCCCGAATGCACACACAAACAGGTGTTACTTATGTGAAGAACGCCGTTCTTGGAGTCCAGAAATTAAATATACTTTCTAATTGTGTCATCTTGCAGTGGATTATATCGTATGAGTCTTCGATGTGGAAAACGAATGTCAAGTGAATTTAGCGAGGTAACGCCGACCTACACCCGGAAGTAAATGCACTATCAGAGTGTTGACAAATACTTGCTACGACGCTGCCATTTCTCGGCTCTCTGACGAGGCAGCTCTTCAGCGAAATGCTTGCCGTGATTCTCCGATACGGTTCTTCAGAGTGGAGACGCGCGCGCACGTTTGGTTTTTATGCGGCGTTCTCCCCTGATGGTTTCTGACGTCGCCTTGTGGGCTATGTATACATATAAGACATTCAATTATCATTAATCCAGAATGATACAAGTTTCAGCTTCCGGCGTGGAAGAAGGCTGTTGACGCCGACATTATATCATTTCAACGTAGGGAAAGCAAAACGGATCATTCAATGTTTCTCATTCAACATAAAGCATGTGAGATAAATTTCCGTAACGTTCATAATCATCTAAAAATACAAACGAAGTAAAAATACACCGGAAGCTTATTCGAATTGAATATAATGTAAGATACCAAACGCTTTGCACCTCCATGTCGAATTTGTCCACTTGCAATCGTTTGCAGCATGCACATAGAATGTCATGATTACCACGAGAATGAAGAAATATGTTGGTAAGGATGGAAGCAAGAAGAGACGCAGTCAACAAATATTCTATTCCTCATGGCATTCATTTCATTTGACACGTAAGAAGAGGTAAAGCGGGAATTTACTTTCGTTAACACGAAAGATATGCCGCACATATTGATAACGAGGAAGTCTGCGTCTTCATACGTTTCCTCCTTGAAATCTGTATGCTCTATTATATACTAAGTAGCCCGATCATTGTTTCAGTAATGTTACCCTCTTGTTTGACCCCGTAACGATGAACAGATTCCAAATGCATGTCTCTGCGTGAAAGTAGCTGTTCGAACCCTTCCTGGGTTGTTTTTTGTGTTTTTTTGCTTGGAATTCCTGAAGCAGACCACTGTGCCTTCCCCCCTCGTGGGTTAGGTCTCAAAACTAAACCGCTTTGTATCCAATGGCATAATTTATTCATACTGCATCAGCATAAGACTCTTGCGAGTGAGAGAATGACAGTAACAATCGTAACAAGAACAAGCAAATAATGAATGATGTTTATTCCAACGCAGAACGAGAATGGCTTTAAATATAAAAATCTATATCTATGTCCATATCTATTGATCTTTGAGTTGGCACAATCCAAATATATTCTTAGCATTTAGTTACTGAATTTAGTTCTGGATGTTTGCAGAGAAAAGGAAAAGTCGGTACTTCTCGCTAGTGTAATATAATGTGAACCAGCAACTACCCTTTCCTTAGAACACGACTCAAGCAGGTCCTCAAGTAGGCACTGCTGCATTCTGTTCCCTGACATTGCTCTGATGACGGTTAATGCAGATAGTTCCGATTATGAAATACAAAACGTATTGCAGGTTAGTTCCTAGGATAGTAACATTAAATTTGCGTTGTAGACGGCACATGAACGTGACGACTATCCATATTACTCATCAATATAAAAAGACAATATTTTGGGAATTTAGCAGGATTACTCAAAATGAATTCTGAAATTGGGTGACTGACCGCACAGGTGCTAAACGTCGTCAAGAGTATACGATGTCCTAATCGCATTAGGAATATGAAGATCGTCTTCGACAGCTCGCAACTTTCACATTGCTATCTCCACCCTACTCCAGACAGCTCTCGGTGGAGTTGCACTACGATGCCGATGTTATGGAAGGCCTTCAAACCGACAACAGACCACATATTGAAAAATACAAGCAAATTCTCTTGCAGCGTAAGCTTATTGTAACTAATCTAAAAATTATTGGAGAGGAACATTGTCCTATTCAAAAAAAGTAAAATGTTACACACTGTTGACGTCAAACGGACATTATCTATGTCCTGTCTTGTGTCCTACTCATCTATAATATCAAGTGTACTATGAAAATGATTATATATAATGGATTATAAGGTAATGCATTGATACCAGATGGTGGGGGCCGGCCGATGTAGCCGTGCGGTTCTAGGCGCTTCAGTCTAGAACCGCGTGACCGCTGCGGTCGCAGGTTCGAATCCTGCCTCGGGCATGGATGTGTGTGATGTCCTTAGGTTAGTTAGGTTTAAGTAGTTCTAAGTTCTAGGGGACTGATGACCTTAGAAGTTAAGTCCCATAGTGCTCAGAGCCATTTGAACCATTTGAACTATTTAACACAAAATGACATTAAAAGTTTAAGTTAGTCACGAGCAGCTAGTTGAGAATATGTATGAACATTAAATGACACGACGAACCGTCTTGTTCTGCATATGGATTCAAACCCAGCTCATGCAGACTAAGCAAAGATTTCGTGACTGACGGAAACTAACAGTCATTCCCGATAAGGCATACAGAGAGTGATATACCTCGATTTTAGACAGTATCAGTTAGCAAATATCAACTTTAAATTGCATAACGCAAACATTTTTAACAGACGCGAATTCCTACCCAGCATCTATTGTCCCTGTTAACGAACTACGAGAGATGTCAAATATTGTTTCTTCACAAGTAACTTACTTGAAATGCCGTGAGGTAAAGCTGTGTGTTGGACACGGATTCGAACCCGGAACCTAATCGGATTGCTATCGAAGCACAGTCAAATGTGACATATCGGAATTTCGCGGCAGTAACTAGATGTTTTAACTGAAATGACGAGACGAAACATTAATTTTTTCCTTCCCAGGACTGTTATATTCTAGAGAAAACTAACGTTAAATATGGGTTTGTTCCACCAGCAGTGACATGTGAGCATGTTTGAACTGAAATAATATGACGAAGAGTTCAGCGCTCATTGGGAATAGAGCCCCACACATATCGTTGTTGACTACTCACAAAGAGACGTCAGCTACCGAATTTTTCTCCACCAGCTGCTCAGAATAGCATCTTGAACTTACAGTCATCTCGCAAATAGTTCTGTGTCTCACTGGGAGTTAAAAACGTCAGATATCGTTAGTGTTGACAGCGAATGAAAATACATTAAAAATCAAAATTATTATCCACCAGCAGATAGGTGTTCTCATGCTAGAGCTTGATAATACATAATTAAATCTTTAGTGCCGGGCCAGAATTCGATCTCATTCACGCATAATATGTGAAGGTGTTGAGGAATCTGCAGTTTTGAACAAACAACAAATTGTAGCCGAGCTGTATTGCCACGAAGGGATTAAATTCCGCGTTAAGGGCGGTCTGAGTTGCATTCCCAGTTCAGAACCAATTTTATCGACATACAGAAGCTCAAATAAAAGATGGAATAAGTGTCCTGTGACCATACATAGCGTTTGTGTCGTCACTTGAAATAAATAACTAGTATAAGAAAGATTACTGGTGATAGAGTTTCTACATGTCGCCACTCCAGACTTTATTGTGGTTCAACCTACCGTCTACTTGGTAAAGAAGGAATATCATCTTTAATGTGAATTTTCAGACCACGCAGCCATTATATCTCCTTCACTTGGTGTAGCCAGGAGAGAATGGAATCTGTCTCTCCCTATCTAAAATCATTGACAGAAGTGGGAATCGAACCCAGACCATAGGTATAACAACCTACCATCCGTCCAACAGACCACGAAATCTTCTTCTATGCGAGTCATTTTTCTATCGTAACGCAGTAGCGCCACACTGGATGAGAATTCTGACACACAGGCTCCCTGTAGTAATTTGCAGCATGTTCAGTAAATTCATTTACTTGGTTGACCGAATCACCATGAACTAGCTGCCTCGACTACCCAGTGCATACATTCGACTATTTTGTAATCACAGAAATAAAATCACGTTACTGCCACCTACACACAACTGCCAACATTGTAGGATGCAGAAGTTTAAATAGGAAGTAGTGTTCCTTTCCACTTGAGCTATTCTATTGCGCTATCTGTTACTAGAAAACGTCGTTCAGTCCAAAAGAAAAGCTGTAACTGTTTGTCTCTAAGAAGTCAAGACTTGGCCATATGCATAATCTCAGAGTGCTGTGGAATCCAAAAGTTCTGGAGGAATAGTTGCCGAGCTCTGGAGCTGTTGTAGCTACGTGTCAGCTTGTAGCATAGATAAGATGTCGCGAGTTCGAATATATTCAGTGCTACATTTTTTAAAACGCAATTCTGCTCTCTGCTGAAGTTATCAGTCTAATGGAACTTTCAACATAATTCTCTTCACTTCTCAACCCAAAGTAGTCGCATGTGGAAAAAGGACTAACTACCGTGACATTTTGTTCTATTCAGGTTTAATAGACAGCAGGCAGCAGATGCATCTCGAAGATGTGCAGGTAGAGCGCATCGTGCCATAATATGTCAGAAAAGTATTTTCTACATTAGCCGTCGTGTGGTAGTGATATTTCATTCTTCTTCAAACTTTGATTGACAGCTTTAACTCAGAACAAATTTTCTACATGCATGTAATCAATAAACTGCATGTGCATTGTCAGACTGTCATAGGTAACATCAGAGAATTCGCATATATCGTTGATGATTAATTTCTCTCTCATGTTTACTATTGTTTTAACAACACTAAAGGAAATCTTACGAAAATTGTGCAATGTGTTATAAGAAATGAAATAAAACTAACCATGATAACCTTACGACGAAAGTTTCTGTACACAAGCATGCCTCTATCGACACGAATTAGTAAAATACTACTCACTTAGATTTTGATTGGGTCTGTGTTTAATTGGTATGCTGTGTCATACTCAAGTGGTATGCAAATGTGGCATTTCATAAATATAGTTACGTATTCCTAGAAACCCAAAATTCGCTTGTCAGCAGCGGAAAGAGGCGTTACCTGTTGTGCAGCATTGTAAGTTTTTCAACATTGCACTATGAGCTGAAAGCATTTTCTTGCGATTTACTTATTGATGTTTGATCTGACTGCTTGTAGCTCTTTCACAGAAAGGATAAAAACGTTTCAGTCAGTGAGACTGGAACTGCGAACCGTAACAGACGCTGTTTCACAGGTCAGCACGTTACCACAGAGCTGGCGAGGAGGTATGGGTCTGAGCTTCCTATTACGACGGCAATAGTACTAGAACTCGTAAACCGCTATTTAAAGGTCGAGATTAGTTGCGATTTCCACCTGCAACGACTTTCCTGGGCTGAAAACCGTAAATTTTCAATCTTTTGTTACCCTTCAAGCTATAATAACTCAGATTATTCAATGGAAATGACAGGTAAAATCAAGTGAACTTTGAGGCTTAATTCCGTGCACACCAGGAAGTAACTCGTCGATCACAGAGTTGCCAAACATACGTTGCCTTGTTGCCAAATCTCAGTTACAGTACCAGCAGGAAGAAGACGAACCGATGTGATCCTACAGCGGTCTGGGAAGTGACCACAGCTGGTGTCTCCAAGTCGCGGCTGCTACGGCCTGGAATACGTAATGCGTCTGATTCGCTTTCTGTAACTAGGTTTAGGGACTGGAGCGTAGTTACTAATAATATTCAGAACTGACTGCAAACTGAGCATCATAAAGCAGTAACTCTCATTGTTGTTTTTATATTTCTTTCGTACGTGCACTCAAAACTAAGAAAGACATTCACAGGCGTTTTCGTGCCTCGCCGGTAGTCGAGCACAACATACAAATAAAATTAAAAAAGAATGTGTGTGTGTGTGTGTGTGTGTGTGTGTGTGTGAGAGAGAGAGAGAGAGAGAGAGAGAGAAATAAAAGCAATGAGAGAGAGTGTAAAAAATTGTTGTAAAGAAATTGAATCATGGTATTTAAAGAAATCTTTCATTAAAATGACACGTTCCACATCATTACGAAATGTCGTATTCATGATCTATGGAACAAGAGTTAATCTAATGTAATGTAATCTAATCTAATCTAATCACATCATATTGATGATTAGCCATGAAGAGTCATGAATTACCGAAATTTTTGCCAATACCAGTAACCAAATCTAAACCTGAAAATAAATGACGACAATTTTTGTAATAAACCGTCACTCCTATCAAGACCCTTTCATCCCTGTTATCTAGCCACGAAAGATGTCTGATATACCTCCATTCTGAAGTAAGAAAGTGTGCATGCATTTAAAGATGAAGTGCATGATGTGAAGTTCTGTGACAGAGATACGAACCCAACACGTAATCCGATTGTTAACTAAGAAAAATCAAATGTTACGTATCGGTTTTTCTTACGAGCCGCTATGTGTCTGAATCTAAAATAAGGATACAAACTTTTGTGCCTAAGCGACAATCGATCTGCACACCTACCGTGCATCCACGAATATAGCTTAAGTATTAGTTGCTTACTCATGAACAGTAAGATGTGTGCGTGTTTGACCAGAAATAACGACACCTGTTGCGATTGTTGGCAACACATGAACAGACATTGAAATTGCGCGTTAATTTTCACTAGCAGGTGGGTGTGCACTTGATAAAGCTAGAAATGAAATTATGAATATTTTTGTACTCGATCAGGTTTCAGTCCCACATACTTACCTTTGGAGGAGACCTAGAGAAGATTGCAGTCTTGGGAAAAGGAACGAAATGACTGAACTATACTGTTCCGAGAGATTCAGATCCTCGAAAGACGAGATGCGAATTCGAATCACAGTCCAGCACCAAATTTTTAAACGTCTCTAGTTCAATCAAGTACAAGTAAAATAAGAGCCCTGTCCCTTTAAATGGCTATCGGTTCATCAAATAAAATAAAATTTTCTAATGTAAGTAAGCTTACTGGCGACTGTATTTCTTTTTACCATGACTTCCGCTGTGTCATTTCTCAACGTAAACCGGCTCTGCCCAGTTGGTAATAAAGGAACGTGATGTTTAACGCGGATTCTGGTTTATAACGTCTTTCTCTTGAGGTTACCAGAGGTAAAATAAATCTGTTTGTGCCTCTTAAAAGTAAATGCCTGAACCCACGCATTGCACCTGTGATAGCTCGTTCCACCACACCATTGTGGCCACATTACCCAGCCCCAGGAGTGTGCTGTAACGGATGATGTGCTTAGCTTACAAAATTAGTCACGGTGGAAAAAATGCGAGTCTATTAAATGGTCAAGTAGAAGCAAGCTTCTGACGCAGAGATTATGCTATTCTCATGTCAGCAGGATGTAAAGACTCTTCTAGGCATCATAGGCTGGATGTGACGCAATTTTGATTTTTCACAAATTCAGCAAATTTCTTAGTTCGAGAAAATCCACTGTGAAGTGTGAAGTTGCCGGATAATTCGATTATTACTATTATTATTACTATCATTTTATTCATACCGCTGATGGAACACGACCGTAGTCTTGAGGTAAAACGCGAGACCAGCTAATATGACGTCTGGCGACCGAAAGCACATATCGACAAAATTTTTATCGCCCCTTTCCTCTCGGTGCTGAAGCTATGAGTGTAATTCAAGCGAATCTACAATATCATATTAGCTGGTCTCGCGTTTAACCTCAAGACTACGGTCGTAGTCAAGAGTAATGTACTAAGACTGGAGTCAAGACTTCCTCTGGGAAGTGTCGCAGTCTACATGTTGCTAGATCGAGCATATTGCCGGACATAGAATTCTGAGAGGAGCATGACTGTATTGTCCACCTTACGTGAACGACTCGGCGGTCAATTTTTTGGTCTGAGACTGTATCTACAACACATATTGCATGCTTAAGACCCAGAAGAATTTAAAAAAAAGTAGTTTATGAGAGCAACGTTAACCATAGCGTTCGAAGTATTCATAGTATTGTATACGTGTGTGTAAACGCCTTCTAATGACCACTCAAGAAAGACAAGGATACACAGTCTAGCTTCAATATTATAAATACCCCTCAGTTTGTGGATGAACTCAGACTTACGTTGATAATAATTTTGAAAATATAGCAGCACTGTACCCATTGGTGTTAAACTCGTTTTCAACCAATGATTCCCACAGCTACAGGGATACTACTTGTGATACCTCTTAGACAAAATACTTAAGCAGTGTTATCAGACGAAAAGATCAACCTGACACAGACAGTGGGAAGTTTGTTTTACAACCTTCGTACCTGGATATTCAGCTTTTTCCTATTTGAGATATCTGTGAACGTTGCTGCTTAAGACGATTTAAGCAGAAACTAAATTCCCTCAGCTTCGACAATGTTTAAAGAAATCGTCTTATCGGCACTAAATCGTGGTTTGTGAATTGTTTACCGGCCGTACTCTTCCGTATTTTGCCGGTTGGAAGGCGAAAGCTTACTGACAAATTTCACACAGAAATTACTGTTACAGTGTACTTATGGAGCCAAATGAGTCAATTGCGTATTTTCCGGTGAGAAAGAGCACTGGCAAACAGTCTTCGCTACATTAGGTTATTTAAACTGGTGTCACTCTGAGCTAGAATTTTTGGTCAGCGACTAAGTGTAAGGTCAACGTTTCGGATGCGAGTTTTGCGACTGTGAAATACTTTTATACATTATAGAAGCGAATATTAAATTTGCACTAATATTGCGAAAATTTTGTACTTGGACAGCTTAGAATGAAAATACTTCTGTTTATTGCAAAGGGAAACAATAGATTTTCTAAAACACTGTCTGTCATACACTACTTGAAACAGGTCATGTCGACCAAATCATGTGGAAGAACTAACAGCAACGTATATCGGAAGGCAGTAAGATCTCTTGCCTTTTGGTTTGTCAGTAGTCGATAGCCATTTCTAGGCGAAAGTAAATGAAGAAAGGCAGTGCGTTTTTGTTACCAAGTAACGTCTTCGTCAATTACTTTAGTTTTAATGTAATCTACGAGTAATTGCTGGTGTTTGATATTAACATGAAAAGGATTCCGTAGACAGGGAAAGAACCTGTTCTTGGGAAACTACTTCTATAGTGACCAAAAGGCACTAAATGATGTTCAAGCACTTGTGTTACAGCAGCAGTATGAATAAAATGATATTAATAATAACAGTAATAATCGAATTATCCGGCAACTTCACACTTCACAGTGGATTTTCTCGAACTAAGAAATTTGCTGAATTTGTGAAAAATCAAAATGGCTTCACATCCAGCCTATGACGCCTAGAAGAGTCTTTACATCCTGCTGACATGAGAATAGCATAATCTCTACGTCAGAAGCTTGCTTCTACTTGACCATTTAATAGACTCGCATTTTTTTCACCGTGACTAATTTTGTAAGCTAAGCACATCATCCGTTACAGCACACTCCTGGGGCTGGGTAATGTGGCCACAATGGTCTGGTGGAACGAGCTATCACAGGTGAAATGCGTGGGTTCAGGCATTTACTTTTAAGAGGCACAAACAGATTTATTTTACCTCTGGTAACCTCAAGAGAAAGACGTTATAATCCAGAATCCGCATTAAACATCACGTTCCTTCATTACCAACTGGGCAGAGCCGGTATACGTTGGGAAATGACACAGCGGAAGTCATGGTAAAAAGAAATACAGTCGCCAGTAAGCTTACTTACATTAGAAAATTTTATTTTATTTGATGAACCAATAGCCATTTAAAGGGACAGGGCTCTTATTTTACTTGTACTTGATTGAACTAGAGACGTTTAAAAATTTGGTGCTGGACTGTGATTCGAATTCGCATCTCGTCTTTCGAGGATCTGGATCTCTCGGAACAGTATAGTTCAGTCATTTCGTTCCTTTTCCCAAGACTGCAATCTTCTCTAGGTCTCCTCCAAAGGTAAGTATGTGGGTCTGAAACCTGATCCAGTACAAAAATATTCATAATTTCTATTCTAGATTTATCAAGTGCACACCCACCTGCTAGTGAAAATTAACGCGCAATTTCAATGTCTGTTCATGTGTTGCCAACAATCGCAACAGGTGACGTTATTTCTGGTCAAACACGCACACATCTTACTGTTCATGAGTAAGCAACTGATACTTAAGCTATATTCGTGGATGCACGGTAGGTGTGCAGTTCGATTGTCGCTTAGGCACAAAAGTTTGTATCCTTATTTTAGATTCAGACACATAGCGGCTCGTAAGAAAAACCGATACGTAACATTTGATTTTTCTTAGTTAACAATCGGATTACGTGTTGGGTTCGTATCTCTGTCACAGAACTTCACATCATGCACTTCATCTTTAAATGCATGCACACTTTCTTACTTCAGAATGGAGGTATATCAGACATCTTTCGTGGTTAGATAACAGGGATGAAAGGGTCTTGATAGGAGTCACGGTTTATTACAAAAATTGTCGTCATTTATTTTCAAGTTTAGATTTGGTTACTGGTATTGGCAAAAACTTCGGTAATTCATGACTCTTCATGGCTAATCATCAATATGATGTGATTAGATTAGATTAGATTACATTACATTAGATTAACTCTTGTTCCATAGATCATGAATACGACATTTCGTAATGATGTGGAACGTGTCATTTTAATGAAAGATTTCTTTAAATACCATGATTCAATTTCTTTACAACAATTTTTTACACTCTCTCTCATTGCTTTTATTTCTCTCTCTCTCTCTCTCTCTCTCTCTCTCTCTCACACACACACACACACACACACACACACACATTCTTTTTTAATTTTATTTGTGTGTTGTGCTCGACTATCGGCGAGGCACGAAAACGCCTGTGAATGTCTTTCTTAGTTTTGAGTGCACTTACGAAAGAAATATAAAAACAACAATGAGAGTTACTGATTTATGATGCTCAGTTTGCAGTCAGTTCTGAATATTATTAGTAACTACGCTCCAGTCCCTAAACCTAGTTACAGAAAGCGAATCAGACGCATTACGTATTCCAGGCCGTAGCAGCCGCGACTTGGAGACACCAGCTGTGGTCACTTCCCAGACCGCTGTAGGATCACATCGGTTCGTCTTCTTCCTGCTGGTACTGTAACTGAGATTTGGCAACAAGGTAACGTATGTTTGGCAACTCTGTGATCGACGAGATACTTCCTGGTGTGCACGGAATTAAGCCTCAAAGTTCACTTGATTTTACCTGTCATTTCCATTGAATAATCTGAGTTATTATAGCTTGAAGGGTAACAAAAGATTGAAAATTTACGGTTTTCAGCCCAGGAAAGACGTTGCAGGTGGAAATCGCAACTAATCTCGACCTTTAAATAGAGTTTACGAGTTCTAGTCTTATTGCCGTCGTAATAGGAAGCTCAGACCCATACCTCCTCGCCAGCTCTGTGGTGACGTGCTGACCTGTGAAACAGCGTCTGTTACGGTTCGCAGTTCCAGTCTCACTGACTGAAACGTTTTTATCCCTTCTGTGAAAGAGCTACAAGCAGTCAGATCAAACATCAATAAGGAAATCGCAAGAAAATGCTTTCAGCTCATAGTGCAATGTTGAAAAACTTACAATGCTGCACAACAGGTAACGCCTCTTTCCGCTGCTGACAACCGAATTTTGGGTTTCTAGGAATACGTAACTATATTTATGAAATGCCACATTTGCATACCACTTGAGTATGACACAGCATACCAATTAAACACAGACCCAATCAAAATCAAAGTGAGTAGTATTTTACTAATTCGTGTCGATAGAGGCATGCTTGTGTACAGAAACTTTCGTCGTAAGGTTATCGTGGTTAGTTTTATTTCATTTCTTATAACACATTGCACAATTTTCGTAAGGTTTCCTTTAGTTTTGTTAAAACAATAGTAAACATGAGAGAGAAATTAATCATCAACGATATATGCGAATTCTCTGATGTTACCTATGACAGTCTGACAATGCACATGCAGTTTATTGATTACATGCATGTAGAAAATTTGTTCTGAGTTAAAGCTGTCAATCAAAGTTTGAAGAAGAATAAAATATCACTACCACATGACGGCTAATGTAGAAAATACTTTTCTGACATATTATGGCACGATGCGCTCTACCTGCACATCTTCGAGATGCATCTGCTGCCTGCTGTCTATTAAACCTGAATAGAACAAAATGTCACAGTAGTTAGTCCTTTTTCCACATGCGACTACTTTGGGTTGAGAAGTGAAGGGAATTATGTTGAAAGTTCCATTAGACTGATAACTTCAGCAGAGAGCAGAATTGCGTTTTAAAAAATGTAGCACTGAATATATTCGAACTCGCAACATCTTATCTATGCTACAAGCTGACACGTAGCTACAACAGCTCCAGAGCTCGGCAACTATTCCTCCAGAACTTTTGGATTCCACAGCTCTCTGAGATTATGCATATGGCCAGGTCTTGACTTCTTAGAGACAAACAGTTACAGCTTTTCTTTTGGACTGAACTACGTTTTCTAGTAACAGATAGCGCAATAGAATAGCTCAAGTGGAAAGGAACACTACTTCCTATTTAAACTTCTGCATCCTACAATGTTGGCAGTTGTGTGTAGGTGGCAGTAACGTGATTTTATTTCTGTGATTACAAAATAGTCGAATGTATGCACTGGGTAGCCGAGGCAGCTAGTTCATGGTGATTCGGTCAACCAAGTAAATGAATTTATTGAACATGCTGCAAATTACTACAGGGAGCCTGTGTGTCAGAATTCTCATCCAGTGTGGCGCTACTGCGTTACGATAGAAAAATGACTCGCATAGAAGAAGATTTCGTGGTCTGTTGGACGGATGGTAGGTTGTTATACCTATGGTCTGGGTTCGATTCCCACTTCTGTCAATGATTTTAGATAGGGAGAGACAGATTCCATTCTCTCCTGGCTACACTAAGTGAAGGAGATATAATGGCTGCGTGGTCTGAAAATTCACATTAAAGATGATATTCCTTCTTTACCAAGTAGACGGTAGGTTGAACCACAATAAAGTCTGGAGTGGCGACATGTAGAAACTCTATCACCAGTAATCTTTCTTATACTAGTTATTTATTTCAAGTGACGACACAAACGCTATGTATGGTCACAGGACACTTATTCCATCTTTTATTTGAGCTTCTGTATGTCGATAAAATTGGTTCTGAACTGGGAATGCAACTCAGACCGCCCTTAACGCGGAATTTGATTCCTTCGTGGCAATACAGCTCGGCTACAATTTGTTGTTTGTTCAAAACTGCAGATTCCTCAACACCTTCACATATTATACGTGAGTGGGATCGAATCCTGGCCCGGCACTAAAGATTTATTTATGTGTTATCAAGCTCTAGCATGAGAACACCTATCTGCTGGTGGATAATAATTTTGATTTTTAATGTATTTTCATTCGCTGTCAACACTAACGATATCTGTCGTTTTTAACTCCCAGTGAGACACAGAACTATTTGCGAGATGACTGTAAGTTCAAGATGCTATTCTGAGCAGCTGGTGGAGAAAAATTCGGTAGCTGACGTCTCTTTGTGTGTAGTCAACAACGATATGTGTGGGGCTCTATTCCCAGTGAGCGCTGAACTCTTCGTCATATTATTTCAGTTCAAACATGCTCACATGTCACTGCTGGTGGAACAAACCCATATTTAACGTTAGTTTTCTCTAGAATATAACAGTCCTGGGAAGGAAAAAATTAATGTTTCGTCTCGTCATTTCAGTTATAACATCTAGTTACTGCCGCGAAATTCCGATATGTCACATTTGACTGTGCTTCGATAGCAATCCGATTAGGTTCCGGGTTCGAATCCGTGTCCAACACACAGCTTTACCTCACGGCATTTCAAGTAGGTTACTTGTGAAGAAGCAATATTTAACATCTCTCGTAGTTCGTTAACAGGGACAATAGATGCTGGGTAGGAATTCGCGTCTGTTAAAAATGTTTGCGTTATGTAATTTAAAGTTGATATTTTCTAACTGATACTGTCTAAAATCGAGGTATATCACTCTCTGTATGCCTAATCGGGAATGACTGTTAGTTTCCGTCAGTCACGAAATCTTTGCTTAGTCTGCATGAGCTGGGTTTGAATCCATATGCAGAACAAGACGGTTCGTCGTGTCATTTAATGTTCATACATATTCTCAACTAGCTGCTCGTGAATAACTTAAATTTTTAATGTCATTTTGTGTTAAATAGTTCAAATGGTTCAAATGGCTCTGAGCACTATGGGACTTAACTTCTAAGGTCATCAGTCCCCTAGAACTTAGAACTACTTAAACCTAACTAACCTAAGGACATCACACACATCCATGCCCGAGGCAGGATTCGAACCTGCGACCGTAGCGGTCACGCGGTTCCAGACTGAAGCGCCTGGAACCGCACGGCTACATCGGCCGGCCCCCACCATCTGGTATCAATGCATTACCTTATAATCCATTATATATAATCATTTTCATAGTACACTTGATATTATAGATGAGTAGGACACAAGACAGGACATAGATAATGTCCGTTTGACGTCAACAGTGTGTAACATTTTACTTTTTTTGAATAGGACAATGTTCCTCTCCAATAATTTTTAGATTAGTTACAATAAGCTTACGCTGCAAGAGAATTTGCTTGTATTTTTCAATATGTGGTCTGTTGTCGGTTTGAAGGCCTTCCATAACATCGGCATCGTAGTGCAACTCCACCGAGAGCTGTCTGGAGTAGGGTGGAGATAGCAATGTGAAAGTTGCGAGCTGTCGAAGACGATCTTCATATTCCTAATGCGATTAGGACATCGTATACTCTTGACGACGTTTAGCACCTGTGCGGTCAGTCACCCAATTTCAGAATTCATTTTGAGTAATCCTGCTAAATTCCCAAAATATTGTCTTTTTATATTGATGAGTAATATGGATAGTCGTCACGTTCATGTGCCGTCTACAACGCAAATTTAATGTTACTATCCTAGGAACTAACCTGCAATACGTTTTGTATTTCATAATCGGAACTATCTGCATTAACCGTCATCAGAGCAATGTCAGGGAACAGAATGCAGCAGTGCCTACTTGAGGACCTGCTTGAGTCGTGTTCTAAGGAAAGGGTAGTTGCTGGTTCACATTATATTACACTAGCGAGAAGTACCGACTTTTCCTTTTCTCTGCAAACATCCAGAACTAAATTCAGTAACTAAATGCTAAGAATATATTTGGATTGTGCCAACTCAAAGATCAATAGATATGGATATAGATATAGATTTTTGTATTTAAAGCCATTCTCGTTCTGCGTTGGAATAAACATCATTCATTATTTGCTTGTTCTTGTTACGATTGTTACTGTCATTCTCTCACTCGCAAGAGTCTTATGCTGATGCAGTATGAATAAATTATGCCATTGGGTACAAAGCGGTTTAGTTTTGAGACCTAACCCACGAGGGGGGAAGGCACAGTGGTCTGCTTCAGGAATTCCAAGCAAAAAAAACACAAAAAACAACCCAGGAAGGGTTCGAACAGCTACTTTCACGCAGAGACATGCATTTGGAATCTGTTCATCGTTACGGGGTCAAACAAGAGGGTAACATTACTGAAACAATGATCGGGCTACTTAGTATATAATAGAGCATACAGATTTCAAGGAGGAAACGTATGAAGACGCAGACTTCCTCGTTATCAATATGTGCGGCATATCTTTCGTGTTAACGAAAGTAAATTCCCGCTTTACCTCTTCTTACGTGTCAAATGAAATGAATGCCATGAGGAATAGAATATTTGTTGACTGCGTCTCTTCTTGCTTCCATCCTTACCAACATATTTCTTCATTCTCTTGGTAATCATGACATTCTATGTGCATGCTGCAAACGATTGCAAGTGGACAAATTCGACATGGAGGTGCAAAGCGTTTGGTATCTTACATTATATTCAATTCGAATAAGCTTCCGGTGTATTTTTACTTCGTTTGTATTTTTAGATGATTATGAACGTTACGGAAATTTATCTCACATGCTTTATGTTGAATGAGAAACATTGAATGATCCGTTTTGCTTTCCCTACGTTGAAATGATATAATGTCGGCGTCAACAGCCTTCTTCCACGCCGGAAGCTGAAACTTGTATCATTCTGGATTAATGATAATTGAATGTCTCATATGTATACATAGCCCACAAGGCGACGTCAGAAACCATCAGGGGAGAACGCCGCATAAAAACCAAACGTGCGCGCGCGTCTCCACTCTGAAGAACCGTATCGGAGAATCACGGCAAGCATTTCGCTGAAGGGCTGCCTCGTCAGAGAGCCGAGAAATGGCAGCGTCGTAGCAAGTATTTGTCAACACTCTGATAGTGCATTTACTTCCGGGTGTAGGTCGGCGTTACCTCGCTAAATTTACTTGACATTCGTTTTCCACATCGAAGACTCATACGATATAATCCACTGCAAGATGACACAATTAGAAAGTATATTTAATTTCTGGACTCCAAGAACGGCGTTCTTCACATAAGTAACACCTGTTTGTGTGTGCATTCGGGAGGACGACGGTGCAATCCCGCGCCCGGCCATCCTGATTTAGGTTTTCAATGATTTCCCTAAATCGCTTCAGGCAAATGCCGGGATGGTTCCTTAGGAAGGGCACGGCCTATTTCCTTCCCCATCCTTCCCTAATCCGAGCTTGTGCTCCGTCTCTAATGACATCGTTGTCGACGGGACGTTAAAACAGTAATCTCCACCTCCTCTGTTTGTGTGTATAAGGTTGCGTTTTGAGGCTCAGGCAACATCGCAGTGACTATAGTCCACCTCTGGCCGCCAGTGTGTCGTTAGCTCAGAGGTTCCCTTGTGCGTTGCAGTGCTTGTACTATAAGTTCGAATCACCGTAGAAGCCGCTGACTACAACCTTTTATTTTCCATTTTAATTAATGGAGTTGCAAACTGCTAGTAAAAATTTCTTATGCGAAATCTGAAGAATGCCTTTAAACATCAATCTTCGTCCGATTTCGACTTAGTAAATTAAGTTAATATCATGGATTTCTGCTTTGCAAATTCCACGGTGCTTCACTGTAAAATAGGTCCTGAAAAGATTCAAACCGACTGTCAACGATATAAATTTGAGCTTTGTTCGTCATATAGGTCTAACATGTCAGAAGGTTGTTTATGAAGTGCACATGTTCATTAATATAGTTCCCATCTTCTAAATTTTTGCAATAGCATTTAACTGTAGACGTTTTCTAACACCGGCGTTAGCAATTCCTTTCCGTTCTCTGAAACCTTCAAAACGACAAATTTTTCTGGTTTAAATCTGATGACCTTAACTATCACTTCCGATCAACAATAAATACTTCATGAACCCATACATGGAACTCCAAATGTGCAGTGTGCCTGCACTGCTACAGAGCATGCATTGCAAGGTATTCACACAGTTTATCGCATAGACTTACCATAAGGAATGAAACAAGAACTGTAATACACTTTACACCACAGACGCTCACTCTGGCTTGACGAAAACATCCAAACATTGACGAAAAGTTGCACAAATAATTAAGTTTGAAAGGAAAAGAAACGAGGTATGAAGCATTTATAAATTCATCGAATGTAGTGAGGTTGTTTAATTTCGTCCCAGTCTATAAAATTAATTTCGGGCCATACTCAGCTCTTGCCGATTACCCGCCTACTAATCAGGGCGTCTGTCTCCGTTGCTTTTGAGCGTGAATGGAAATTGTAGAAATTTTCTGTGGAGCAACATTTCATAATAAAGCGTTTTAAATCATCAAAAGCGATGAGCGGTAGCAGGCGCTTTCGATAAAGAACGGGGGAGTGCAGCGCCGCTGCTGTCGCCACGGCCGCTGCCAGTAGCCAGCAAATGGATCCCGGAGCTTTGCCGCATACGGCGTCCAGAGGAGGACAGTCTGCAGGAAATCTGCCGCAAAATCGTTACTAGATAAAATTTTGATATCGGTGTGTCACAAAGCGATTTAGATTGAATCTGCGCTACCATTACATTCACGTCTTCAGCATTCAGACAGAAGAGGCTATAAAAATATATTATGCCAGCTGCTCTCGATCCACTGACATTATGAACAGAAACAACGCACGCTACCGCTAGACCACAGGCGTAATCAGCCTAGAGTCTCTCTATATTGGGACAAGTTTTCCTCCAGGAAGTGCCGCAGTCTACAGTGTTGCCAGATTGTGCAGATAACCGGACTTAGAGAATTAGCGAGTTGGCCAGTTTTTTTGTCCCATGTCGCGATCGGCGCGGACTTAGCCTCTGAAGCGGCCGGCCGCCGGTCGAGTTTTATGTCAAAGAGTGTACATTCCCAAAATTTCATTACTCTACATTAATTATATTTTGGTGTTGCGATCATTTTCCTCTCAATAAGTAGCCACATATGTAACATTTCCGTGTTACGGAAATATTCATGAATGGCAGAAAAAGCACTGGAACAACTGAAGCCTTATAGGTTAAGTACACGTTAAATAGTGATCTACACCTATCGTTAGCGGTTAGTCGAGAACAGATTACTGTAATAAACGGAATGGCTCCAGTATTTGTTGGGCGAAAGCGGTCAGAAATGACCAAAATAATAATTTCGAGAGAATCTCTTGCGCCCGCGAGCCGTAGGCGTGGCATAAAACTTGCAGCAGTTCCAATGTGCTTTTAAACAGTCGTCGGCTCCTGTCACTGAAAATTGTGAAACAATTTTTCATCGCAACTTGTCATAAATAAACGAAGCGACGAGCGCCGTCCCATTGCAGCCGTAAAAAATGGAGGCGTGAAACAAAATGTTCCAAAAAGAAATGGGGAGGGGGAGACAGACCGGTTGGATGGGTTAGGAGGAATGGAATTGTTCCGCTGCGCACCGGACTGTATGCTAAAGTCGGCAGCGGCGAAATGACCTGGAAACGACTGTTTAAACAGTTGGCGCGGCGCGGTGCACAGTTAACGCACCATCAATATTAATCCCGCGCCGCTCGGGCGACTTGTTTTGCATGCGACGTGGGAACTCGCGGGGAGGCCGCGGCGGTCGCGAAGCCCGCCGAGGAGGGACGCTGGGGCAGAGGTGCCTGGGGGGTGGGGGGTGGGGCGCAGCCGGCGCGACCGACTAATTAAAATGGCCAGGACGCGGCGCTGCACTGTCCGCTGTGATCTCTGCTCGATTATCCCGGCGGCATCGATCGCCGGTTTACAGAGATGCGGATGAGGCAGCCGGCGCCGTATTAGCGCGCCCGCAAAACAAACACAGGCGGCGGGGGAGGAGGGAGGGCGCCATTGTCCGACACAGCGCGGCGCCCCCTGCTGCTGCTCGTTATCTGCCCGCGAGGCCGTCCGGCTCCTGCCAGCGATACCACCACTGGCTCGCCACGCCTCGCTGCAGTCGAGTCTTGCGTGCTTCGACAGTCAGTCCCATTCCCAAGACTTCCCGTCGGCGAGAAAAGGACCGTGATCCGTGATGCACATACGCTGGGAGGAAAACAAAACGGTGCACCTGGAAAGAGACATCGATTTTAACTTATCATAACTGGCATTCACAGTCACGTGAAATGTCTTTCGAGACATCGATTTTAATCCGATGACGGTATACCCCACCTGGGGGATAGTACATCTACAGCTGCATCTACATTTATACTCCGCAAGCCACATAACGGTGTGTGGCGGAGGGAACTTTACACGCCTTTGTCATTAGCTCCATTTCCTGTTCCAGTCAAATATGGCTCGCGGGAAGAACGACTGCCGGAAAGCCTCCGTGCACGCTCGAATCTCTCTGATTTTACATTCGTGATCTCCTCGGCAGGTATAGGTAGGGGGGAAGCAATATATTCGATACCTCATCCAGAAACGCACCCTGAGTTTGCTGAACATCTCCGTAACGCTATCACGCTTACCAAATTACCCTGTGACGAAGCGTGCGGCTCTTCTTTCGACCTCCTCTATCTCCTCCGTGAACCCTGTAAGTAGGCTGTTTAGGTTTTTACTTTGGTAACGCCACGTAGTGCTCTGTATGAAAATCACTGGCTGTGCTGTGTGCAGTCTGAGGCTGGTCGGCATTGTTGCAATAGTCGCTATTGCAGCGTTGGGCAGTTGGCTGTTAACAGCGCGTAGCGTTGCGCAGTTAGTGAGCCGCCAGCAGTGGTGGATGTGGGGACAGAGATGGCGGAGTTTTGAGAGCGGATGATATGGACGTGTGTCCATCAGAGACAGTAAATTTGTAAGACTGGATGTCACGAACTGCCATATATATTATGACTTTTGAACACTATTAAGGTAAATACATTGTTGGTTCTTTATCAAAATTTTTCATTTGCTAACTATGCCTATCAGTAGTTTGTCCCTTCAGTAGTTAGAATCTTTTATTTAGCTGGCAGTAGTGGCTCTCGCTGTATTGCAGTAGTTCGAGTAACGAAGATTTTTGTGAGGTAAAAAAAAATGGTTCAAATGGCACTGAGCACTATGGGACTCAACATCTTAGGTCATAAGTCCCCTAGAACTTAGAACTACTTAAACCTAACTAACCTAAGACATCACACACACCCATGCCCGAGGCAGGATTCGAACCTGCGACCGTAGCAGTCGCGCGGTTCCGGACTGCAGCGCCAGAACCGCTAGACCACCGCGGCCGGCTTTTGTGAGGTAAATCATTCATGAAAGGTATAGGTTAGGTAAGTGATTCATGAAAGGTATAGGTTATTGTTAGTCAGGGCCATTCTTTTGTAGGGATTATTGAAAGTCAGATGGTGTTGCGCTAAAAATATTGTGTGTCAGTTTAGTGTTGATCAGAATAAGTAAAGAGAGTAATGACTGAGTGCGTTCAGTTTTGCTCAGCTGTTTGAAAAGCAAATAATATAAGAGGTTTATCGGCACAGTCATTCATTAATTTTTTTAAGGGAACGTTTCAACCCGACCTGGTACTGATCCCACACTGATGAGCAATACTCAAGTATAGGTCGAACGAGTGTTTTGTAAGCCACCTCCTTTGTTGATGGACTACATTTTCTAAGGACTCTCCCATTGAATCTCAACCTGGTACCCGCCTTACCAACAATTAATTTTATATGATCGTTCCACTTCAAATCGTTCCGCACGCATACTCCCAGATATTTTACAGAAGTAACTGCTACCAGTGTTTGTTCCGCTATCATATAATCATACAATAAAGGATCCTTCTTTCTATGTATTCGCAATACATTACATTTGTCTATGTTAAGGGTCAGTTGCCACTCCCTGCACCAAGTGCCTATCCGCTGCAGATCTTCCTGCATTTCACTGCAATTTTCTAATGCTGCAACTTCTCTGTATACTACAGCATCATCCGCGAAAAGCCTCACGGAACTTCCCACACTATCTACTAGGTCATTTATATATATTGTGAAAAGCAATGGTCCCATAACACTCCCCCGTGGCACGCCAGAGGCTACTTTAACGTCTGTAGACGTCTCTCCATTGAGAACAACATGCTGTGTTCCGTTTGCTAAAAACACTTCAATCCAGCCACACAGCTGGTCTGATATTCCGTAGGCTATTACTTTGTTTATATGGCGACAGTGCGGAACTGTATCGAACGCCTTCCGGAAGTCAAGGAAAATGGCATATACCTGGGAGCCTGTATCTAATATTTTCTGGGTCTCATGAACAAATAAAGAGAGTTGGGTCTCACACGATCACTGTTTCCGGAATCCATGTTGATTGCTACAGAGTAGATTCTGGGTTTCCAGAAACGACGTGATACGCGAGCAAAAACATGTTCTAAAATTCTACAACAGTTCGACGTCACAGATATAGGTCTA
The DNA here is from genome assembly GCF_023864275.1 of Schistocerca cancellata. NCBI lineage: Eukaryota > Metazoa > Arthropoda > Insecta > Orthoptera > Acrididae > Schistocerca > Schistocerca cancellata. The sequence goes on from NC_064627.1 coordinate 474,902,801, forward strand.
TAGTTTTGTGCATCTGCTCGACGACCCTTCGTGAAGACTGGGACTACCTGTGCTCTTTACCAATCATTTGGAACTTACCGTTCCTCTAGAGACTTGCGATGCACGGCTGTTAGAAGGGGCCAAGTTCTTTCGCGTACTCTGTGTACAATCGAATTGGTATCCCGTCAGGTCCAGTGGACTTTCCTCTGTTGAGTGATTCCAGTTGCTTTTCTATTCCTTGGACACAGGTGTACTGATAATGGTTTCAACGCGTTCGCCAAGAGACAGCGTAGAGTCATAGCTACCAGATCGCTATCTGTGTTTACCCTTTAACTGCGAATGCTCACAGCCAGAATGGTCATACGACATTGGAATGACATAATTGTAGGATAGAACAATTTTACCCTTACACCACGACCGTAAGACCGTGATCCACCGGTGATGCTGTACTTCAGCCTACCACAAGCCAAAAAAAAGCTAGAAGGTTCAGTATGGTGGAAGCGTTTGAAGCAAGGAGGCAACCATGCCATGGAGACGCAATCGTCTTGCCCACAGCCAACTGAGTGAGTCTGAAATGGGGAAAATTGTTTCCTTCCGAGTGCTGGGTAGGTGCTTCCGGATAATTGCCACACAAGATGGAACATACTGCGTCAGTTGTACAACGACTGTCACTGCCGCCGTTAGTGACCACGCGATCATTAACACGGCCGTAGAGGAAGTTCTGGACGTCCATGAACCGACGTCCATGAACCACAGAAGCGCGCCAGGATCGTCGTATTGTAAGGACAGCAGTGGCAGATTCTACAGCTACCACAGTACAGATAAGAGGGCTTATGAGGGCAGACGTGTCACCACGCATTGTTGCAAACCGGTTATTAGCCGTGGGACAACTGGCACGCACGCCTCTGGCCCGCCTTCCACTCACACCACAGCACTGATGTGCACGGTTTGACTAATCCCGTCAGAGAATCACTTGAAATGGCACGACATGGTCTTCAGTGATGAAAGCATATCCTGCCTGCAAGCTAGTGGTACTTGGTTGCGCTTGAATGCTGTCTCATAGACACACTACCCCAAGCCTTACGGTCTGGCATTCGATAAGCCATAACTGTCGTTCATCTTTGGTGCTTCTGGAGGGGACTCTAACCAGCGCTCGGTACTTGCAGAGAGCTGTCAGACTCGTTCATTCGCCGTTCTTGCAGCAGGAAGGTGATGCGCTGTTTCAACAGGATAATGCTCGCCCACACATTGTCCGTGAAACTCAACGTACTCTGCAAGAAGTACGGCGACTTTCCTCGTCTGCAAGATCTCGGCACTTATCTCCAATCGAGTCTCCAATCGAGGATGTGTGGGATTTGGTGGGACGAGAAGTGTCTCGTGTAACTCGTAAACCAACAACTCCTTTCGAACTACGTGGACAGATCGAGCAGGCGTGGGATGATATGTTCCAGTACATTATTCACTATCTATACGATCGACTACATGTCAAGAGTCAGCACCTGTACTGCTGCCCGTGTAGGCTACACCACGTACCAACATCGGTGTTTCAGCATGGGTCGATACCCGGTACATCAGAACAGCTCGACCTGTTGGCTGTACACGTAATCACTTCATATGCTCCAGAGGCACTGTTGCAACAATAAATCTTGAGTTAATTGGAGAACTCTAAAAAACGTGTACTAATTATCTTTTTCCGGCAGTGGCCTCGCGGGTAGCCGCGCGGTCTCAGGCGCCTTGCCACAGTTCACGGTGCTCTCCCCCCCCCCTCCCCCTCCCTCGGAGGTTCGAGTCCTCCTTCGCGCATAGGTGCGTGTGTTGTCCTTAGCGTCAGTTAGTTTAAGTTAGATTAAGTAGTGTGTAAACCTTGGGACTGATCACGTCAGCTGTTTGGTCCCGTAGGATCTTGCCACAAATTTCCAAATTTTCCGGCAGTGGACGATGTTATTTTAGATTTATGACAGTACAGGCTTTCAACTTCCAAGACGAAGTTGTCGTTCCATTAAACTGGATGAAGTATTTTAAAATAAATACTCGGACTAGAGAAAATTAAGACATTTGGATAAAGAAGGGAGATATGTTAAGATGAAAAATAAATATGACTTTCAAGAAGTTTTTCCTTTAAGTACTTATTTTATGAAAATGCAGGAAGATCGGCAGAAGATCCCTGCGGACTCATTCCAATAATTTCAGTCTGGCGTTTGTCTTACCCGCAGTTAATTTTATGAGGTCGGTCTATACGTCTACCTTCAGATGTTCCAATGAAATAAATGCGATTACGACTGGCAATCTTGGAAGAAATATTTTCCTTTCTTTCAAGTTTGGCAACAGAGCTGCGAAGTCTAGAATGTAAGAAACGAGATACTGGCGGAAGTTAATGCTGTAAGGACGGATCGCAAGTCGTGCTTTGGTAGCTCAGTCGGTAGAGCACTTGCCCGCGAAAGGCATGCCTTCCGAGTTCGCTGGTAGGTCAGACACACACCTTTGATCTACCAGGAAGTTTCAGATGCACGCTTGCCTACAAGCAATATGTTAAGCTGTTCCCGTTTTGCTTCGCTAGTCCAAGAAAGTATCGCCGGTAATAATTGACCATATCTAGAAACCTGTGCAGCCCTTTGCAGATTGCCGGCAAAGGCACGTCATGCACGAACTGCTGAGACCCGACCTAGTAGAGAGGCCTGCTGCCGAGATTAAATGTCCTAAAAAGTGGACCCCTGTCTTGCCGAAAACACACTTCGCTTCATTAATTACACCGAAATCTGGTAGGTGCTGAAAAAGTTGCCTTAGGTTTGAGGCATGTTCTTCCGCGATTGCAGAGAATATGAAACTGTCGTCCGTGTTCCAAAATACACTCCTGGAAATGGAAAAAAGAACACATTGACACCGGTGTGTCAGACCCACCATACTTGCTCCGGACACTGCGAGAGGGCTGTACAAGCAATGATCACACGCACGGCACAGCGGACACACCAGGAACCGCGGTGTTGGCCGTCGAATGGCGCTAGCTGCGCAGCATTTGTGCACCGCCGCCGTCAGTGTCAGCCAGTTTGCCGTGGCATACGGAGCTCCATCGCAGTCTTTAACACTGGTAGCATGCCGCGACAGCGTGGACGTGAACCGTATGTGCAGTTGACGGACTTTGAGCGAGGGCGTATAGTGGGCATGCGGGAGGCCGGGTGGACGTACCGCCGAATTGCTCAACACGTGGGGCGTGAGGTCTCCACAGTACATCGATGTTGTCGCCAGTGGTCGGCGGAAGGTGCACGTGCCCGTCGACCTGGGACCGGACCGCAGCGACGCACGGATGCACGCCAAGACCGTAGGATCCTACGCAGTGCCGTAGGGGACCGCACCGCCACTTCCCAGCATATTAGGGACACTGTTGCTCCTGGGGTATCGGCGAGGACCATTCGCAACCGTCTCCATGAGGCTGGGCTACGGTCCCGCACACCGCTAGGCCGTCTTCCGCTCACGCCCCAACATCGTGCAGCCCGCCTCCAGTGGTGTCGCGACAGGCGTGAATGGAGGGACGAATGGAGACGTGTCGTCTTCAGCGATGAGAGTAGCTTCTGCCTTGGTGCCAATGATGGTCGTATGCGTGTTTGGCGCCGTGCAGGTGAGCGCCACAATCAGGACTGCATACGACCGAGGTACACAGGGCCAACACTCGGCATCATGGTGTGGGGTGCGATCTCCTACACTGGCCGTACACCACTGGTGATCGTCGAGGGGACTCTGAATAGTGCACGGTACATCCAAACCGTCATCGAACCCATCGTTCTACCATTCCTAGACCGGCAAGGGAACTTGCTGTTCCAACAGGACAATGCACGTCCGCATGTATCCCGTGCCACCCAACGTGCTCTAGAAGGTGTAAGTCAACTACCCTGGCCAGCAAGATCTCCGGATCTGTCCCCCATTGAGCATGTTTGGGACTGGATGAAGCGTCGTCTCACGCGGTCTGCACGTCCAGCACGAACGCTGGTCCAACTGAGGCGCCAGGTGGAAATGGCATGGCAAGCCGTTCCACAGGACTACATCCAGCATCTCGACGATCGTCTCCATGGGAGAATAGCAGCCTGCATTGCTGCGAAAGGTGGATATACACTGTACTAGTGCCGACATTGTGCATGCTCTGTTGCCTGTGTCTATGTGCCTGTGGTTCTGTCAGTGTGATCATGTGATGTATCTGACCCCAGGAATGTGTCAATAAAGTTTCCCCTTCCTGGGACAATGAATTCACGGTGTTCTTATTTCAATTTCCAGGAGTGTAGAAATGTCAAACAGCGTAGCACGTCATGCATAAAGCGTTGCCGCGTTTGTGCAGCATTTCGCAAACCAAAGGGCATGAAGTCGCTCTGAAAAAGCCCGAAAAGTGATACTGCCGTTTTCTGCACACATTCTGGTACTACCGGAATTTGTAAACATGTCCTTCAACGGACAGTTACACTTGATGTTCCAGCTTATGTGATGGTGAGGTTAAAGGTCCGTCACTAGAGGTACGGAGTACCGATGAGGAACAGTAATGGCGTTAAATGCTCTGTAATTCCGCCACAATTGCCAGGTTCCCTCTTTTTTGCTCAGAACGTGGTGTTGGCATGCCCAAGAACTATTAGAACTGTTCATGATACCTGCTTTCAGCATATATTTGAAACCGGCATTTTCTGCTGGGAGCTTGTGAGACGGGAGCCTCCATGGCCTAACAGCCACGGGTTGTCCCCGTCTAGTGTTGATATCGTGAATGGTAGTGTGGTACCTCCTTCCATCAACGATGACCTGACGGGAAAGCGATGGAAATTCCTTTAGCAAACGACCGAAGAGATCGCTGTCGTAAACAGCCGTGATAATTTCCGACGAGTGAAAGAAGTTCCGGTCTCACCATTTAGTTTCATTTGACTCTTCATCTACCATAACATCGATTAGACGGTGGTTCACAAACATCGGCGACAGACGAAAATGCAATAGAAAATCTGCGCCGAGTATAGGGTCGGCAACATTTACGACAATAAACGTCCACGTAATTTCATGAGGAAGTTCTAGATCCAATGTCGTCGTTCGTTTGCCACGTGTCAATGTGAGAGTCGTTAGCTGCAGTGAGCATATGCTGCGTCGGCGCCTGCCTCTTTGCCTTGCTTCGTGGATGCACACGTTGTTATTGACGAACGTTGGAGTTCTCTAACGTTCGTCTACGGTGTTTTGGTTGTTGTTGTTGTTGTTGTGGTCTTCAGTCCTGAGACTGGTTTGATGCAGCTCTCCATGCTACTCTATCCTGTGCAAGCTTCTTCATCTCCCAGTATCTACTGCAACCTACATCCTTCTGAATCTGCTTAGTGTATTCATCTCTTGGTCTCCCTCTACGATTTTTACCCTCCACACTGTCCTCCAATGCTAAATTTGTGATCCCTTGATGCCTCAAAACATGTCCTACCCAACGATTCCTTCTTCTAGTCAAGTTGTGCCACAAACTTCTCTTCTCCCCAATCCTATTCAATACCTCCTCATTAGTTACGTGATCTACCCACCTTATCTTCAGCATTCATCTGTAGCACCACATTTCGAAAGCTTCTATTCTCTTCTTGTCCAAACTAGTTATCGTCCATGTTTCACTTCCATACATGGCTACACTCCATACAAATACTTTCAGAAACGACTTCCTGACACTTAAATCTATACTCGATGTTAACAAATTCCTCTTCTTGAGAAACGCTTTCCTTGCCATTGCCAGTCTACATTTTATATCCTCTCTACTTCGACCATCATCGGTTATTTTACTCCCTAAATAGCAAAACTCCTTTACTACTTTAAGTGTCTCATTTCCTAATCTAATTCCCTCAGCATCACCCGACTTAATTTGACTACATTCTATTATCCTCGTTTTGCTTTTGTTGATGTTCATCTTATATCCTCCTTTCAAGACACTGTCCATTCCGTTCAACTGCTCTTCCAAGTCCTTTGCAGTCTCTGACAGAATTACAATGTCATCGGCGAACCTCAAAGTTTTTACTTCTTCTCCATGAATTTTAATACCTACTCCGAATTTTTCTTTTGTTTCCTTTACTGCTTGCTCAATATACAGATTGAATAACATCGGGGAGAGGCTACAACCCTGTCTTACTCCTTTCCCAACCACTGCTTCCCTTTCATGCCCCTCGACTCTTATAACTGCCATCTGGTTTCTGTACAAACTGTAAATAGCCTTTCGCTCCCTGTATTTTACCCCTGCCACCTTCAGAGGAGTATTCCAGTTAACATTGTCAAAAGCTTTCTCTAAGTCTACAAATGCTAGAAACGTAGGTTTGCCTTTTCTTAATCTTTCTTCTAAGATAAGTCGTAAGGTCAGTATTGCCTCACGTGTTCCAACATTTCTACGGAATCCAAACTGATCTTCCCCGAGGTCGGCTTCTACCAGTTTTTCCATTCGTCTGTAAAGAATTCGCGTTAGTATTTTGCAACTGTGACTTATTAAACTGATAGTTCGGTAATTTTCACATCTGTCAACACCTGCTTTCTTTGGGATTGGAATTATTATATTCTTCTTGAAGTCTGAGCCACACGCGGTCGTAGCCACAAGTATTGGTATATTGACGAGCTACTTCCCCTAAACGGCTGTGGTACCAGAGCTATTGCGATGAAATTGCGTCACATCTGCGTAGATTTTAGTTCCGTTGCCTTATTCGATGTACAGGAGCACGCTCGCAGTGACGTCGAATTGCGTTGTTCCGATAGCTTCAAATTTAACTGCGCAACCTGATCTTCCAACATTTCCACTCTTTTTTTTCCTGCGTTGGTGCATTTGCGCCAGTTGCATGTGATTCTGTCTCCGCATTAACATTTACTGCTTCAAAACTTGTTTCGTGATTTCGGTCGGCTACATTCTCTGTTTTAACATCTGCTGGGATTTCGGACCGAATAGTCGCTGTTGCATCGGCTTTCTTCGCTAGTTCCCGCAGTGGCCAAACTTAATGAGCTACCAGAACAGAGCGGATGCCGACCGTTAGTATACGGAACGACAACAACCGTAGTGGCTGTTGTGGTAGTAACTCAAGACCACGGAGAGCACTTAAAGGTCACAACATCTGTGATGGCGTTCAGGTGCTACCTGTTGCTCGTGAGAAGTTTTTTTCAACCGAATCTCTGGCAACAAAGTACACTACTGGCCATTAAAATTGCTACACCAAGAAGCAATGCAGATGATAAATCGGTATTCACTGGACAAATATATTATACGAGTACTCACATGTGATTACATTTTCACGCAATTTGAGAAATCAGTACCCAGAACAACCACCTCCGGCCGTAATAACGGCCTTGATACGCCTGGGCATTTAGTCAAACAGAGCGTGGACGGCGTGTACAGGTACAGCTGCCCATGCAGCTGCAGTTCATCAAGAGTAGTAACTAGAGTATTGTGACGAGCCAGTTGCTCGGTCACCATTGATCAGACGTTTTCCATTGCTGAGAGATGTGGAGAATGTGCTGGCCAGGGCAGCAGTCGAACATTTTCTGTATCCAGAAAGGCCCGTACAGGACCTGCAACATGCGGTCGTGCGTTATCCTGCCGAAATGTAGGGTTTCGCTGGGATCGAATGAAGGGTAGAGCCGCGGGTCGTAACACATCTGAAATGTAATGTCCACTGTTCAAAGTGCCGTCAATGCGAACAAGAGGTGACCGAGACGTGTAACCAATGGCAACCCACGTCATCACGCCGGGTGATACGCCAGTATGGCAATGACGAATACACGCTTCCAATGTGCGTTCACCGCGATGTCGCCAAAACACGGATGCGACCATCATGATGCTGTAAACACAACCTGGATTCATGCGAAAAAATGACGTTTTGCCATTCGTGCACCCAAGTTCGTCGTTGAGTACACCATCGCAGGCACTCCTGTCTGTGATGCAGCGTCAAGGGTAACCGCAGCCATGGTCTCCGAGCTGATAGTCCATGCTGCTGCAAACGTCGTCGAACTGTTCGTGCAGACGGTTGCTGTCTTGCAAACGTTCCCATCTGTTGACTCAGGGATCGAGACGTGGCTGCACGTTCCGTTACAGCCATGCGGATAAGATGTCTGTCATCTCGACTGCTAGTGATACGACGCCGTTAGGATCCAGCACGGCGTTGCGTATTACCCTCCTGAACCCACCGATTCCATATTCTGCTAACAGTCATTGGATCTCGACCAACTCGAGCAGCAATGTCGCGATACGGTAAACCGCAATCGCGATAGACTACAATCCGACATTTATCAAAGTCGGAAACGTGATGGTACGCATTTCTACTCATTACACGAGGAATCACAACAACTTTTCGCCAGGCAACCCCGGTCAACTGCTGTTTGTGTATGAGAAATCAGTTGGAAACTTCCCTCGTGTCAGCGTTGTCACGTTGTAGATGTCACCACCGGCAGCAACGTTGTGTGAATGCTCTGAACAGCTAATCATTTGCATATCACATCATCTTCTTCTTGTCGGTTAAATTTCGCGTCTGTAGCACGTTATCTTCGTATTGTAGCAATTTTAATGGCCAGTAGTGTACAACGTCGCATCGGCGAATAGGAGCATTGCTCCAGAATATCTTCGATTTCCTCTATAACTGTTCCTTCTAAGACGCTGCAGTTATTATATATTTGTCTTCTTTTGCGTGCATCCCATGTTACTGGAAGATGTATTCCATTCGCGCGGACCACGGCAATGGACGATTACGCCAGAAGTGGGTGCTTGAAATGAGCCAGTCGGTTCGCTCTATACCAATCTTGCTGGTTGCTTTTGGCTATTGCTCATTGAAGCGCTAGGTGAAGACGTGATTGGCTCTACTTTACCTACTCTCTCCGTCGAAAGAGGTGGCGCGTTGGCCATTATCGTTTGTGAAGAAAAAAATTTTCTGTTGCGACTCTCTTCTTTATCAAATCAAATTGGGCTCAGCACTATGGGTAATTATGTTGTGAATAATATAATTACCACGTAACTCTCCCGCGCATGTAATCCGTAAGTCTTTTTATTTAAACTCAGTTGGTCACTACTAAATATTCAAAGAAAGATAAATAAATTCTACATTGTTGATAAACGTTCTTTGCTGTACCAAAGATCCATTCTCTGTCTCTTGTCTGCCTGCGCGCACAGCGCTGAAGTTCGCCAGAGACTCTTTAATTCTGCTGCCACAGAAACTTGTCGTTTGCGCCACGATACTGGTCTCGTCGTGTTTCATTTCATGAATATATTCGAGGCAGTGCTCGGTCACAGCTGACTTTCATCGTTGCTTTAGTCGAGTGTATCAATAATGTTCTTAGCATCTCTCCTGGACTGTTAACATAGTCTGTTCAACGTAAGTCATACACTATGTGAGTCAAAAGTTTCCGGACACCGGCAGAAAATGACTTACAAGTTCGTGGAGCCCTCCATCGGTAATGCTGGAATTCAATATAGTGTTGGCCCACCATTAGCCTTCATGGCAGCTTCCCTTCTCGCAGGCATCCATTCAATCAGGGGCTAGAAGGTTCCTTGGGGAATGGCAGCCCATTCTTCACGGAGTGTGAGGAATCCATGTGAGGAGAGGAATCCATGTCGGTCGGTGAGGCCTGGCACGAATCCGGCGTTCCAAGACATCTCAAAAGTGTTGTGTAGGATTCAGGCCAGGCCAGTCCATTACAGGGATGTTACTGTGTAACCACTCCGCCACAGGTCGTGCATTATGAACAGGTGCTCGAACGTGCTGAAAGATTCAATCGCCATCCCCGAATCGCTCTTGAACAGTGGGAAGCAAGAAGGTGCTTAAGACATGAATGTAGGCCTGTACTGTGATACTTCCACGCAAAACAACAAGAGGTGCAAGCCCCCTCCATGAAAAACAAGACCAGACCATAACACCACCGCCTCAGAATTTTTTTCTATTGGCACTACAAAAGCTGGCAGATGGCGTTCAACGGGAATTCACCATATCCACACACTGCCACCGGATCGCCACATTGTGTACCGTGATTCGTCACTCCTCACAACATTTTTCCATTGTTCAGTCGTCCAATGTTTACGCTCCTTATACAAAACAAAGCGTCGTTTGTAATTTACCGGTGTGATGTGTTGCTTATGAGCAGCCGCTCGACCATGAAATCCAAATTTTCTCAACTCCCGCCTAACTGTCATAGTACTTCCAGTGGATCCTGACGCAGTTTGGGATTCCTGAGTGACGGTCTGGACAGATGTCTGCCTATTACACATTATGGCTCTCTTCAACTGTCGGCGGTCTCTGTCGGTCAGCAGACGAGATCAGCACGTACGCTTTTGTGCTGTACGTGTCCCTTTACGTTTCCACTTCACTATCACATCGGAAGCAGTGGACCCGGGGATGTTTAGGGGTGTGAAAATCTCGCGTACAGACGTGTGACGCAAGTGACATCCAATCACCTGACCACGTTAGAAGTCCGTGAGGTCTGCTGAGCGCCCCATTCTGCTCTCTCACGATGTCTAATGACTACTGAGGTCGCTGATATGGAGTACCTGGCAGTAGGTGGCAGCGCAATGCAACTTATATAAAAAACGTATGTTTTGGGGGGAGTCCGGATGCTTTTGATCACATAGTGTACCACATTTGCATGGAATACGATACACACGAGACCTAGATCATCTTTAACATTACAAAGTACACTTTTCGTCAGTTGAAGGGAGCGAACTATACTGGAAGCCATGTATCCGTAGAAATCTACCGATATTTTCGGACTTTTTGTCAGCATAAAGCAGATAAGCGATTTTTGACTTTTCTTCCTTGGCCTCAGTCTCAACCTCTCTGTCAGGCGTTTTTGATTTTGACTTCATCGCCAATTCAGCCTAATGCTTTGAGTACTCACACCTTCGGAACACCAATCGCAGGTGGTGTAATTCTCCGGCGAGGTTCTCATTGCCTTCTTTGGCCCAGTCTTTAACACAGAATTTCTTTGTGATAGATTGTCATTGCTTGACGTGTGGACACAGAGTGTATAGGTTTCTTATATGTATTGTAACCCAGGGGTCCTTCCTGCCTTCTCTTAACTAACACGTCAAGGAGAGGTAGTTCGTCCTCTTTTCCAATTTCCATAGTGAATTTTATGTCACAATGGGTAGAATTTAAATGATCCAGGAACTTTTGAAGCTTTTACACTCCATGGGGCCACACCACAAATGTGTCACCCATGTACCGGTAGGAACATATGGATTTCAACTTGGAACATTCTGAAGCAGAGGCATCAGAATACACCATGTATAGGTTCTCAAAAGCAGACGATAACGGACTTCCTATTGCCACGACTTTGGTTTGTTCATGTATTTTCCGTCGAACAGGAAATAAGCTGATGTAAGAAAGTCCCTATAAAGTTGTTTGAAACAGTTGTCGAACTTTTCCGTGATGAGTTCCAAAGAATTACAAACTGGAACTCTCGTTAAGAAGGAGACTACTTCTAAAACGACCGTAATATCCGTATCCTGGAGCCTCATTTGACTGAGATGATGTACAAAGTCGATGTAGATACGAATGTGTTGTTCCCATTTCCTCGCATATTCACTGAGAATTCGTTTCAGGTATTTTGCCAGCTGGTGTATAGGTGCGCCAATATTAGTATGAGTCTTTGGAGAACTCTTTCCTTATGTGCCTTAAGAAGACCATATACATGGTCGTGGTGGCTCTACTGCTCATGTTTTAAGTACCTTAATGATTTTCCGTGGCAGGCCTGAATCATTGAGAAGAATCATCATTGTCCTCTCGATATTATTCGTAGAATCGTCATTTACCTGTTACAACGTAGATGATCGTAGAGTTGCCGCTGTCAGCTGGCAGAACTACAGTTTCCTTGTCCTCCCGCAGATTTTTCAGTGTTACTCGTTCTCCCTTGGAGATACCTGACCATAGCATTGGCACCTTGGTGAGTACTCTACGCTATGAAGCAAAGGCACCAGAATCCGCCAAGTTGGGATCGTGTTTCTCTCGGTAGGTGGACGAAACACTTGTGATGTTGGCACAAGGAGCGAAAAAGCTTCAGGAGTTCCTGGAACATTTAAACTTTATCCCTCGTAATATAAAACTCACGTTGGAGCTTGAAAAAGAGGGTCAACTACCTTTCCTCATCCTTTTAGTGTTAGATAAGAGAAGACCGGACGCACCTCTGGGTTACACTGTATGTATGAAACCAACACACTCTATCTCCACGCCCCAAGCCATCACCATCCGTGACGTAGCAAGACCCTGGTGCAAAGAGCTCGAACAGTTTCTGCAAGGATAGCCTCGCCGGAGAATTACAACAGCTACGGCTGATGTTCCGAAGGAACGATACTCAGAGCATCAATTTGAACGGTTGATGCAGTCAGAATCAGGAACGCCTGAGACAGAGGTTGAGACTGAGGCCAAGGAAGAGTATCAAAAATCGCTTACCTGTCTTAAGCTGGCCACATATCCGGAGAGATAGGGAGACTCTTACGGAAACATGGAAATCATTTTATTTACCCTCTTCAACTAGGATAAAAAGTATTCTTTGTAATGTTAAAGGCGATATAGATCTCCGAAAGCCGGATGTGTATCGCAGTGCACGTGAATGTCGCACATGTTCATAGGGCAGGCAATCAGAACAGTGAGGAGCTATTCAAGGAACATTAGCGACACACCCGACAAAAACAGCCAAGGAATCAGCTGTCATCGAGCACTGCCTCGAATACAATAATCAAATGAAACACGATGAGATCAGTACCGTGGTGCAAACGCCAAGTTTTTGGAACGGTTTAAATTAAGGGGCCTACCGATATAAAGATGTCAGTAAACCTAGTGAAGAGGTAGAGGGTTCCGTTTAAACAACGCTAGGAGTTCGGTAGTCAATTTATTAAAATACCGCTGACGATTGCATCTATCAGAGTTGGGAAACGCTGAGAGAATTTGCGTTTCACGAGCTATCATTGCTTGCTCTCTAAAACAAAAGAGCACCAAAGGGCGCAATGGACGTCGGGAATCGAACTCGGCCATTAACAGCGGCGTGAGACCAACAACAGTTCACAGTCTGGAGTCCAGGCAGAGGCAGCGAGTACACGTAATTAAATAGCAAAACTTGCAGAACCTGGAGAGGACTGTTGAGTTGGTCGTAGAAATACTGCGCAGAAAATGTAAACAATAACTCGGTTTAACACCCGGAAGCCCACCATTAAAGTTTATCTATATAGTTTATTACCGCTACGCCAGACAAGTCATCCGGCCATATCTACTTCGTGCTACCCATAATAAGCTGCGGCCGGTCGCAAGTTGAAAGACAGTTCGTAGCTAGTTGTTTATCTGGTTATTCGTTCGTCGCTCAGCGATATGAATTACCTAAAATGGTTCAAATTGCTCTGAGCACTATGGGACTCAACTTCTTGGGTCATCAGTCCCCTAGAACTTAGAACTGGTTCAAATGGCTCTGAGCACTATGGGACTTAACATCTGAGGTCATCAGTCCCCTAGAACTTAGAACTACTTAAACCTAACTAACCTAAGGACATCACACACATCCATGCCCGAGGCAGGATTCGAACCTGCGACCGTAGCAGTCGCGCGGTTCCGGACTGCAGCGCCTAGAACCGCATGGCCACCGCGGCCCGCGAACTTAGAACTACTTAAACCTAACCAACCTAAGGACAGCACACACATCCGTGCCCGAGGCAAGATTCGAACCTGCGACCGTAGCGGTCGCGCGGTTTCAGATTGCTGAATTATCTAATTTTAGTCTCATTAGTAACATGTAACATTATTCATTTCTGTGATACATATGTTATAGATGCGTGTATTGAGTCACTTCATAGTTTATTAAATCAATTACAAATAAAATCTATCGGAATGTTAAGCGTTTCCAGAATACCTTGCTGTAGTAACTGTGGAGAGAATGAAGTAGCAGGAATTGATTGGGTCTTGGACAGTGATGTCACCGACTGCCGTTTTTCTAGCGGGAAGAAGGTTAACTTATTCATTGCCGGAAATATTGCATCCGAATCAACAAGTTTGCTGAGATCAACACAACAAATATATTAAGAAACGCTCGTGGCTAGGAACGATAATGATGCTGAATTCTGCCCGCTGTTATGAACACCTTTGTAAAACTGAAATCACGCGAGACCGAGTGTTGGTAACAGCAGACTATGTGATCGAAGAGCATATGGTAACGGCAATACAAGAACTTCGCTTGTGTAGAAAGTTGGCACTATTAAACTTCCCGAAAGGAAGGAAGGAAAATTAGGTTTTAACGTCTCGTTGATCTCGTTTAAAGAGAGAGCACAAGCTAGGACTGGCTCAAGGATGGGCGAGGAAATCGGCCGTGCCCTTTCAAAGCAACCGTCCTTGCATGTGCCTGGAGCGGTTTAGGGAAATCACGGAAATATATATATCAGGATGGCCGACACGGATTTGAACAGTCGTCCTCCAGAATGCGAGTCCCTGAAAGGAAGAGGATAAAAAATCCAAACTATCAGAAGGAGAACTGTGTAAAATTGTGATATATGGTGCCCAAGCATGCGAAGTGGGTGAAATGAGCAATATTTTGAGCATCACTTGATAAACTAGAGAATACTTCATTTGGAGAAGCGTCAAAAGCCGAGTAAACGGTCATTCAGTACGTCTCCTTACTGGGTAAGCCGTGTGTAAGCGCGTGCAATGCACTATCCGGGGCCAAAGATCTCTGTAAGTCCAGTTCAGCGGACTTTTGTCCATTCGCCCGTAAGGTGATCTTTGACAAGAAATTACAAATCAGGTTTTATAATAGTTTGAATTTTATTTCTATCGCAGCATGGTCACAACAAAGTATACAAAATTTTACTGGTTGTTCTGAAATAAATATATCCACACAATCCAAATGTTTTGTACGTTCGTGTCTGTTTCAGGAAGCTGTCTACTTTTACAATTCATGTAAATCATTTCAATTAAACTACAGCTACAAAATGAATCGAAAGACAGTGCGGAAATCAAACTACAGATATAAAAGATGGTGTCCAGCATCCAATCAGTTAACCAATTTATAACATAAAAGGAAAATATTACATTCGAGAATGAGGCTTTTCATGCTAAAAGTTAAAAAATAGTTCACGAAATGAAGAAGTTACCAAAAAGTTATTTCTTTTATCAGCTTACTTTCAAATTTACGTCTGGATGTTTTTAAGCATAGTTATACCATCAGGAAAGAAAGAAGTTTTTAATGGAAACACTTTTCACTCTGCAATAGGTTAAAGTCATTTTTAACAAAGAACTAATTCCTCTTTTAGCACTTTATAGTGTAAGGTACTATACCGCCTAAATTATAATGGATTACTTACAACAAATTTCATGAGATAGTATGTGTTCTCAGGTGTGTCCACAGAAACTTTCCCGGGGGATTTGGGGGGCAGGAGGTACAGACAAGGCTCAAGAATTTTCATTAAAAAAAAAAAAAGGTAATTGGTCAGTTTCGAGATGCGTCATACCACAAGAATTAAATTTTCTCGATGACACAAAAACTTACTATATGCTAAAGAATCCGTGTTTATTCACTAAATATTTGTTAGATAGTTTGATACTTAATGGTAAACATCATTTCATGCTCACCCTCACAGTAAAACTCTTGATACTCTTCAAATAATTATGGATGTGACACATTTTTGAAGTCTGTTATTTAAAAGTGTATCCTTATACAATTATTGTCATTTTACTTATTAAATTATTTGATTAATAATATATTTTTCAACTTGCTAGTCCTTCTCCGTCTATAAACTTTTAACGATTTAAGTCCTAAAATAGCATTTATTGCGCAAGTGAACCTAGCGTTTCTAAACATAAGCAATTATATGCTTCGGCTTTTTCTTTTAGCGATTTCAATTGGTTTTAGTTTGATGTAATAACTTTGTTTCTCTGAAGATCTATTTAGTCATTTTCACCGATTTTCAATTTTTTTTTTATTTCGTCAAAATGGACCACATTTTACCTGCCTGCTGATTTGTACTTTCGTTCCATTTCTTTCATCTATTACGATACCTCTAGGATGATATCACTTGCAGTTAAGTGCTTATAACTTACATGCATTGTTTTCTTCATCACATGGATTGACGCGAATGTGTTTGTGTCATGTGTAAAATGTTTATAATCATCAATATATTTGAATGCGGTATTGTTACGCTACGCTGATGCATAATTGTTTGCAAAGAGCATATATATATTTGTGAATGCGAATGTGTCAGAGTGCGTCGATTTCTTACACCGAAACACAAAGTGGCGTCACTTAGTAGGGTAAATTCGCTAAACGAAATTGCTTAACAGGCAGTTCTGTGCGCCTGTTGTGTAGCTGATATAATTTAATGGGGCATCTTGATAGGTGCTTCTGTCGTTTTGCAGGAGCAAGAAGACGCTTTAGTGCTCCTCTCTGCGCAGGGAAATGCCGGTTTTTAAGGGCCGGGTATGACCGGTAGTAAAATGAAAACTGAAGATGGGCCAGCAGATATAAAATAAAAGGCCGTTACGAGTCCGGCGATCCCTCGATACTTGTTCCGTTTTTATGAGCGCCCTGCCGGGACTGGAGAAATGAAGTGGAGGAGCTTTAGGACAGACGTAACTGGAAGAGGCGGTGCGGCCTGCTCCGAGCGATGGCGACGGCTTATGCTGAACCTAGCGTTAATGTAACGCGGCTTTAAAGGACAGGGGTGTGGTATGTTGGTGTGAGAGAGGCTCAAATGGCATCAGAGAACGGAATCAGAGAACTATCGATGTGCAAACACTTGCGGATGCACAACGCGTAACGCTCGTTTCTACAGGTGCGGCTTGCGGCCTATGGTTGCTGCTGGAGCCGCCTGTCTGTCGAGGTGTACAGCGACGTGAGTCCCACGGGACCGCAGCCGCTGGTGTCTCCCAAGAGACGAGCACAGACGCAACTGTGTAGTTAGTAGCTAGTAACGTGATGGAGGGCAACATCACCGAATTGGAATGTACTTGAAATTACTTGGACAACGAGGAGGAACTTTAGGTGTGCCCCGGAAAAGTGTGTTACGATCCCTGTGTTAGGACCCCTACTGTGGACACTGTATATTGATGACCTTGCAGACTATCTTAGCACTAACCTCAAATACTTCGCAGATGATGTGGTTATCTACAGGTTGCTTCAAAAGTCTAAATCCAACCTTCAAGAATGGTTTCCTTATATAATAGGAAGAAAACCAGACCATTAATATGCCTTAAAAGGCATGTGTGCCTGTTGATCTCCGCTACCGTGAAATACATTTTTTCGTTTGAAAAA
This sequence comes from Schistocerca cancellata, assembly GCF_023864275.1. Lineage (NCBI taxonomy): Eukaryota > Metazoa > Arthropoda > Insecta > Orthoptera > Acrididae > Schistocerca > Schistocerca cancellata. The sequence continues at coordinate 474,920,006 of NC_064627.1, forward strand.
GTGCTAATAGCTCTTAAGGTATGCATTGCCGTGCCCGTGTTTACTGGGCTTTTTTTCGTTGTTTTCGTCCATACCACCTCATTCAAAAATACGGAAAGCAGTTTCTTCCAGCAGAAGACTTACGTTTTATAGTACCGAAGATGAAGAAGTGCCCATAATTCTTAAGGTATGTGTTTTAGATTCCATGTTTACTAGACTTCTTTCTGCTCGTTATATGAGAAATCCTGCCCTTACGCCGGCTGGAGGGGCCGAGCGGTTCTAGGCGCTTCAGTCTGGAACCGCGCGACCGCTACGGTCGCAGGTTCGAATCCTGCCTCGGGCATGGATGTGTGTGATGTCCTTAAGTTAGTTAGGTTTAAGTAGTTTAAGTCGATGGGACTGATGACCTCAGCTGTTAAGTCCTATAGTGCTCAGAGCCATTTGAACCAGCCCTTAAGTTTCGCCATCGAATACTGAAACACACAGTACAGTGCACCTCTGTTTGAGAATAGTTGAACAAATATTCAATTAGATTTTGATAAGATTAAAGAAAATCTGGGCAGTTGTGAGTAAGACCCCCACACTCAGGGTTCTGTACGAACATATTTGCGTACACAGACGGTTCATCCATTCCGGGATTCGGGAATTTCGACCATTTCCGCCTGTTATCGACGTTGATACTGACAAGATATTGCTCCCAGGGAGTCATAGCTCTTCGAAAACATTTTAATTTCAAATCTGACGTCGAATAACAAATGAAAAAATTTATTTCGTATGATATAATTAGAAATTAACAATTTTCAGATTTTTATTCCTTTACTTGCGCTAAGACACCTAGCTCCTTGCCAAATTTCAAAATTCTAGACTAACGGGAGGCATCTTATAGGTTTTGAAGAGTGAGTTTACATCAAAATATGTGACATAAATCTCAGTATCTACTGACTGCATTGACTTAGTAGGTGAAGTTCATTATACCGCTGAGGGAAAATAGCTATAATTACAAATTCACAACCGACCGAGGTGGCGCAGTGGTTAGCACACTGGACTCGCTTTCGGGAGGACGATGATTCAATGCCCCCATTCGGCCATGCAGATTTAGGTTTTCCGTGGTTTCCCTAGACCGCTTCAGGCATATGCCGGGATGGTTCCTTTGAAAGGGCACGGACCATTTCCTTCCCCATCCTTCCGTAATCCGATGGGCGCCTTGCCGCGGTTCTCGCGGCTCTCTCAGCCGGAGGTTCGATTCCTCCCTCGGGCATGGGTGTGTGTGTTGTCCTTGGCCTAAGTTAGTTTAAGCTAGATTAAGTAGTGTGTAAGCCTAGGGACCGACGAACTCAACAGTTCGGTGTCATAGGACCTAACTAAAAATAAATAAATAAATAAAAAATCCGATGAGACCGATGATCTCGCTATTTGGCCCCTCTCCCTAAAATTACCAATCAACCAATAATTAAAAATTTTCGGATTTTTTTCTTTTACTTATACTAAGAAATCTTGCATCTTGCCAAATTTCATGAATCTTAGTCCAACGGTATGTACTCCATAGATTTTGATGAGTGACTCTGGTAGTATTAGAGTATATAACGTAAATGGCCGTATGTTTTGACTTAGTTGACCAGAGGCTTACATTTATTGCAATGACAAGGTACCAAGGTAGTGACAAACTTCAACTTGATATGTCTACCCATTCCTGAGAAAAACTGCTCTATATAGACTGACGGACAGACAAACAGTGGGATAACAAATGACAGAAAGATGTTTTTTCGTGTGATATAATTACGAATTTACATTTTCGGAATTTTTCCTATGATTGTACTGTGAAACATTGCTTTCTGTCAAATTTCATGATTCTACACCTGTAGGAAGTACCCTATAGGTTCTGACAAGACGTAAAGGTATCATTCTTTCCGCGTTCCGTACTAGAATAGAACGGAAAGAAAGCTAGTAACAAGTAAGGTGCGAAACTTGCGCACGTTTCAGGAAGCCTACCAGCCCAAATGAAATCTCACAATGACGTTAAGATTCGTGCAATTTTATTCTTGGTTCAGCAAACGTTTGTGCAAAATATGTAATATGTGTAATTACTTAAGAATGCTTTCAAATGATAATTGTATCCTGTGTGGTTACATGCCACTATATTCTATCTTTGGAGAGAAAAAAGCAAAGCATTTCTGCCACGGATATTTCTTTACACTAAAGCACGTGCTTTACCTGCAACATCGCTGCAACAGAAAACACATGAGATAAAAGTGCACATTTGCCCTCCCAATGTCTTCTAAATGCATACAGTGCCGCGCTCAGCGACCGCGCGGTTTGAGGCGCCACGTCACAGATGGCGCGGCCCCTCCCGCCGGAGGTTCGAGTCCTGTCTCGGGCATGGGTGTGTGTGTATTGTTCTTCGCATAAGTTAGTTTGTTAGTTTAAATAGTGTGTAAGTCTAAGGACCGATGATCTGAGTAGTGTGGTCCCTTAAGAATTTACACATACACACACACACACACACACACACACACACACACACACACACACACACACGCAAACGCACACACACACACATGTATACAGTAATGCAGACAGCAAGGATTAAATAGTTTAAACATGGAAAATCTGGTGATATTTGTGGTGGAACCTCTCTCTGTTTTGCTCAGGATTTGCGAGAAATCCTAAAAAAGAGTGACATTAAAAATTGTGGGCGCGAAGAACGTGACGCACGGTGATAGTGAAATATACTTACGTGGATGTATTAACTGAAGAAAATAGGCTGGTGCGTAAGTTCGCAGCTTTTTGTTTTGCATATCGGTATTATCGGTTTAAGGAGGATCGTTTTGACTTAGCGACTATACACGTTCAGGAAGAACTTGGGGGTTTGATGAATATCGTTGAAACGCAACAATCCTCAATGATCCACGTCAGTGTACTCGAGAACTGGCAGATGTGACGAGCTGTGATCATTCTATCATCCTGGGACATTTCCATGCAATGGGGAGGTTCTAAATTCGAGTGTATGGCTACTGCATGCTATAAGCCAAAATGACAAAAATCTATGGGTGGCCAAATGTGCATATCTGCTTGTTCGTCATCAATTGGCTTGTGGAAAAAAACCGACTATTTCTATCCAGTATAGTTACTGGTGATAAGAATTGATGTCTTTATGCCAAGCAAAAGAAAGGAATGGTTGAGCCGAAACGAAGCAGTAACTCTCCGTATGAAGACCTGCGCGCATCCACAATAGATAATGTTATGCATCTGATGGAACAGCTGACATTTATTGTCAACAGCTGAGAAGTTCTGCAGATGTAGTCCAAGAACAATGACGAGGAAGACTGCGTGAAGTGATGCTACTCCACGATAACGAACGCCCGCATTTTGCTAGACTAACAAAAACATTACACAGGAGGTGGGTAGGGAAATCGTTCCACACCCACCATTTCACCTCAGATTTGCACCTTTTCCGCTTACTGTCAAACAACCTTCAGGGAACTTCCTTTCCGGATGAAAATGCGCGCCGAACTTGGATCGACGAGTTCGTCGCCTTAAAACCACATGGTTCTTGCAATTGTGAAAACTAAAAGTTACCCCAGAGTTTGCAGATTGTTGCAAATAGCGAAGGAGACTGTATTATTGATGACTAAAGTCTCCGCTTTGTGTATCTGTTGAGTTAGATAAAATTGTGGAAAAATGCTACTTACTTACGCACCTATATCATAGTAACATAGGCAATAAAGAGTCAGTCATATAGAGAGAAATCAACGCGAAGTAGACGTCAGTTCCAGTAACAAAACAATTTGGCCGCGATCAAAATATGGGGCCATAAACCCGAAAAAAAATGAAAAGCGTCACGGTCAAATACACAAAGAACAACAAACGTTTCCATTTCATAAGTTCGGTTACATATTCACGACTGGGTTGTGCGGCTGTCAATCAAAAGCGACATGATTATAAATCGTAAATGAGCCGTGCGAACTACGTTATTTTAATAAAAGTTGTAATCTGTGAACTGACGCCATTTTCACTAACTATCCCGCGCTTTTACTATGAGGCTTTTCAGAATTTTTAATTCAACCAGAAAAATATACTTAGATCATTATCCACATCATTAATGAGAAAGGACAGCAAAAATGATATTAAACTTATTCTGTTACCACCTACTGCACCCATTGTTGTTGTACGTTTACAAGTATTTTCCAGCATTATGCTCTCCACGTTTTAGTTTCCAAAAACTCTAAAATCCCGACCTATAGCTCTTGTATGCATTCTTCACCCATATAGTACGATCTATTCTCCGCAAATGAGAGCAAAGTACGTAACAGACATTACTTTTTAATGCATTTCGTATTCAGTTTTTTTTGTATTGTAATAATTCTTCCAGTTCTAACTATAGATGCTTCCGTACTATCTGTTATAAGCCAAAGCCACAAACAACTTCTTTTGTCCTATAGTTTTCTTTTTTCCCTCCCACAATAGTCTTCCCATTATCTTATTATATTCAGCAATCTTGTGTTTTTTGCTTCCTTGACTTTTTTATAATTTCTTCAATCCGAAGTTTTTGGTATATAGGCGACACACAGCAACTGTGAGATCATAGAAAAATATACCAAAACAGGAAACCAGCCGTCAGGCGCCTCACAACATGTTCACTAGCATTAATAGTGTCAAGGTTTCGTACATTTCATCTAATTCTCTTGTTAGAGGTGACAGTCGGGCTCGACCGACCGCCGTGTCATCCTCTGCCAATGGTGGGATACAGTATGGAGAGGCATGTGTTCAACACATCACTCTCCCGGCTGCTGTGGGACTACTTGACCTTGGAACTGCTACAGATCGTTCGAGTAGCTCCTTAGTTGCCATCGAGAGCCGGAATGGGCCCCGTAGCAGTCCTCCCACCAAGGAAAACTCCTTGGCAGTACCGGGAATCGAACACGAGTCTTCCGCGTGGCTGCCAGCAGCGCGAACCACCTCAACTACGGAGGAGGACTCTCTTATCAATAACACTGACCATGTACAAATGCTTGCGGGCTCCACCTATAAAATTTCGGAGGTCTGATCACGCAAATTGTACGGGTATATTGGCACATGGGACCCATGGCCTCTGGTGGCTCGTTAGACTACTTGCAATTCATTTGATTTCTTGCTACCATTCACGTTTGTATCTGTATCACACTGACACTATCTGAACGAACGTGCTAATATCGACGGTATTCACTGTGTGTCTCGTTTAGAAACAAATAATGTCGACGGTATTCACTGTGTGTCTCGTTTAGAAACAAACTGGTTACTTTTACTCGAGCTATTTGCTACTTCCAACAGTAATGCACAATTTACTCTTCCCCATCAAGTTTATCGATTCTGTGTCCGGTATGTTTATCAGCAGTGTTAGTTGTACGTTAACACTGATACACAACACTATCGGTAGGTTTACTGGTGAATCGATGGCCGATAAGCACGTTGTTTATGCATTCACTGAATGCTCTGTAAGAGGCACACAACGTCGCCACAGTTACGACAACCACACTACTCTTCACATGTTTCGTCAGAGGACTGATGCAGTGCTCTGTGTTTTGTATGCACGTTTTGGCCATTGCATGTTACCAGCCTTCTCTGTGTTGTGAAGGTGTTTGGAAGTGGAGATAATTGGAGTAGCAAACCGAATAAATCATAATTAAAGATTTTCTTTGTAACGAGCTACTGATGACCACGAAGTGTCCTTATAACAAAATATTCAGAATACATCCCCGAGTAACTTCCGAAATCTTAAAAACTTTCGCAGAAGAGCTTCTGTAAAGTTTGGAAGGTAGGAGACGAGATACTGGCAGAAGTGAAGCTTTGAGGAGCGGCCGTGAGTCGTGTTTCGGTAGCTCAGATGGTAGAGCACTTGCCCGCGAAAGGCAAAGGTCCCCAGTTCCAGTCTCGGTCGGGCACACAGTTTTAATCTGCCAGGAAGTTTCATATCAGCGCACACTCCGCTGCAGGGTGAAAATCTCATTCTGGCCCCAGTCGGCTTTCAGCCGTGATACCGTGCGGACGGGCTCGGCGCGCCGGGCAGTGCTACGCAGGTGTTGTTGTTTACCCGCTAGCGCGCGTCGTTGTATTGCCGTATAGTACCTGTACCGACCCGACATCGCGTTCTCATATCGAAAAGCTACAATCAAACTAACGTTCAACGCATCGTACACGAGACCGAAGGCCCATGAAATTGAACGGTTTCTACGAGACATCATGCACATAGAACCACAAGAACTGATAGGAATTCATCTGTCTGTTGTAACCAGCACAGTGTAACTCAAACTGATTGACGAAGCGGCCTGCGACAGATTACTCCAACGATCTGCCAACGGCTTTCGCTTCTGTCACGCAGACGGTAACGTGAGCGTGGTAGGAGTTGACCATGCTGGTTTGGGGTTGCGTACCGTGCGCATCTTCGAACTACCGTTCGAAGTTCCTGCCAACCTAGTCGTTGATGCGCTGCGGCCATACGGCACAGTTCTGAGCCACACAGAGGATAAATGGAACACATTCGAAACGTACCGTGTCCTTAACGGGGTACGACAAGTGCGCATAGAACTTAAGAATCACGTTCCATCATATGTTTTCGTTGGTGGCTGCCGCGCAATTGTTATATATGATGGACAACCGAGGACCTGCTCGGGCTGCGGCCAGGAGGGCCACGTTAGAACTGAGTGTCTGCAGCGCCGCCTCGTTCAGGTGCCCCGCAATGAACTTCCCCAACGATCCACTATGACCTCTCTCTCGCTAACATATGTGGAGGCGGCACGACATGATGTGATGGATGATCAAAACCTGCTACGTCCTCAAGCCGCTGCCAGCTCTGTTGGATAGTCAGCGCCGTCGACGACGCCGCAGTCCAACGGTGCAGAGGTTCCTACAGCCTCTGCCCACCGCAGCGTCGTGGCCACCCAGCCACTGTCACTGTCGGGATCGGACACAGGGGTTTCTAGCGACCGAGACTGTGGATGTCGAATCTCGGACCCGAAAGCAAAAATCACCCAACGACACAAGAAGAGGCGATTGTCAGCTGAAGAACAGGACAGGGATTTGAAGCCGGCGGAAGACATCGACTTCGTTGACTCGTCCACAATTGCAACTGACTCCAGTGGCATCATTCACCAGAAGGTGCCTGAAGACAAGGAACACTCTCCTAAATCTGGTGGCCCAGAAAACGAGGCACATTGCGTCGACTCCCTAAATATGGCCTCCTGTGAAAGCGACCAGCCCCCAATGACATCACAATCGTCTCTTGGTGATTGGGCAGATGATATGGAGGCAGATGATGCACAGCAAACATCGATATCTCCACCAGATCCCATGGCTGACATTGAGCCCGGAGGGCTCTGCCAGTCAGGGACTCATACGGCACAGTAATTCACAGCATGCAGATGGATGGCTGTGTGGTGTGTGAGACCACTGTGGGCCTGCACCGGCACACTGCCTCCACCACTTGATATGTCTCAGTCATACCGTGTGGGAACAGTCAATGTATATGGTGTCCACTCCACTGTCAAGACCCGCATGTTACACATGATCAGAGCGGCAGACTTGGACATTGCCCTTCTCCAGGAGGTCCGTCCCGAGCTGCGTTTAGACCTATATGGCTACACCACGTACAGCCTACCCGTAGGTGATGGCGCAGGAGGAACGGCCATTCTTCTCCCAGATGTCATAGACGCGACGGACGCGACGTACTTGCCGAACGGGCGAGGCATCGCACTCACACTTGGCGCAGTCCGCCTCATTAACGTCTACGCTCCCTCCGGTAATTCGCACCGTGGTGACAGGCATGTCTTCTATTCGGAGGAGGTAGCCCCACTTTTGCAAGTAAATATGGACCATTACATAGTGGGCGGCGATTTTAACAGTGTTCTGCGGCCCGAGGACCAGATACCGCATTACGTCCCATGCCCGGCTCTACAAGCATTGATACGTGACCTCGCGCTCCACGACACATGGCTCTTACATCATGGGACCCAGAGTGGATATACGCACTTTACCAGCCATTCTGCCAGTCGTCTGGACCGGATACGTCTCGCGTATCCCTCCGCACAGCAACCCGTGATGCAGAACTCTGGCCGACGGCCTTCACGGACCATCTCGCGTACATCTGCACTGTCACCTTACCCCGACAACTCACAAGACGCAGCAGGGGCCCGTGGACGCTGAACGTCTCCCTCCTTCGCGAGGAAGCGTGTCGGCGAACAATCACTGATACGTGGCGTCGATGTATCAGGCGCCTGCCCATGTATGCTTCCACGTTGCTGTGGTGGCTGGGATGTGTCAAACCTGCACTCCGAAAGGCCTTGATGGCCTACGGGCGTGACAGATCGAACTGGCAAAGGGCAACATCGGAATTTTACTATACAGCGTTACGTGAGCTGGCGACGCAACCGCCGTCTCCCAAACGTCAGATGTCCGTACAACGCATCAAAGCTCGCCTACTTCGCATCAGGACAGAGCAGCTAGAAGGTGTCCGCATCCGTGCGCGAGTGCAAGACTGTATCCCCAACGAAACAGCGTCAGTGTATCACATTGTGCGCGAGAGGCGCCACCGCAAACGTCAGCTCATTATGGCGGTAACACGGAGGAGGGCGGCCGCGCAGTGACACAAACGGACATCGCGCACACGTTCGCCAGACACTATGGGACCTTGTACATGGAAGATCCGCGAAATGTACGTTATTATGACGAGCTGTTGCACGATTTTCTCGCCCCTCGGGACGTGGCACCCGATGGTAGTCTGCTGTTGCCCATTACACCCGACGAGCTGATATCGGCCTTGGCTCGTAGAGCACCGAACAAGTCGCCTGGACCGGACGGATTACCCCTGGAATTCTACCGCACTTTTTACCACCTTATGGGTGACAAGTGGCTCAAAATGTTTCAAGACCTGATCCGCCCTGATTTCACTGTCCCCACAGAATTCACAGAAGGCATCTTGATCCCAGTACTGAAACCGAATGGTGGTTGTAGGTGGCCCACTCACACTCCTCAACAACGACTACAAGATCTTCGCCCGTATCCTCCGCGCGCGTCTCCACACCGCTATCGGGAAAGCCATCCACACCGATCAGACATGTTTAGGTGGTGTCAGCAACATTCATACGGCGTTAGGAGCATACCCCGACGTAATTGCTTTGACGGCGGCCTGCAAAATACGAGGCGCCTTCGTCGCCGTAGATTTTGACCACGCATTCGACCGCGTCGACCACGGTTTCTTACGCGCAATTTTGCAACACATGGGCCTCTCTCCGGAGTCTGCACGGGTGGTCCTTTGACTGGTCCACGGAGCGCGCTCCCGCATGATGGTCAACGGTTATCAGTCTGGTCACGTTGTTGTTGGACGGTCAGTGCGACAAGGGTGCCCCCTGTCGGGTATATTATTTACTGCAGCGCTTGAACCAGCTTTACATGGTCTACGGCAGCGATTAACTGGTATCTCGTTGCGGGATGTGACCTTTCGTTGTGGTGCATTCGCCGATGACGTGGTGTTCCTGGCCAGATCATAGGATGAAATGCATATGGCACTACAGTGGCTACACCAGTACGGGGCGGTCGCTGGGAGCGTCATCAACGTGAAGAAGACAAAATACATGGATGTCGGAGGGGGGCTTACCCACACAGCGGCGGTGCCCTTTGACAAGGTGCCCGTACTCAAGTGTTCAGGAGTGCAATTCTGCAGCAATGTCCGCCGCACGGCGGCCGTTACGTGCCGCCGGCTCCTACACCAGACACGTGCTCCGCTGCAGGACAACAAACTGCGTCGCTTGGATATGCTCCTCAGAACACGTTATGTCAACACCTAGCTTGTCTCAAAACTGAACTATTTTGCGCATATCCTTCCCTTGACGGCTACGATGGCCGACAGATTTCAAGCAGCATATGGACATTTCGTAAGCACCGGTCTTGTTTTTAAAGTCCGATACGCCACCCTGACACTGCCGCAGCGGGCGGGCGGTATCGGTTTAATTCATGTATATAACCGTGCGCGATCGCTATATCTCAACACTATGCGTCGCACGTGGACCTCTGCCCACACCACTCTGAAGGGCATCCTGATAGCGGAAATGGCACCACACTCTCTGCATCTCCCGGTTTCTGTGGGACACATTTCATCGGCACTCATCCACATCAGAGAGTTCTTGATTGACTTCAGCTACTTACGGTCAGAACTTCCGACGACACGGAAGCCCAGCACAAAAGACTATTATCGCCTCTATCAACAGCAGCAACCTGTAAATACGGTCACCCACAGACGTCCTGAAGTTGCCTGGAACACGGTGTGGCGAGCGGTACACACGCCTTTTCTACCTACGACGGTGCGTTCATTGTGGTACGTGGTTGTGAATGGGAAGTTCGCTACTCGTCAGAGGCTACATTCCATACATCTGACGGACGACCCCTTGTGTCCTACATGCTCAGTCGCTGTCTCGGACGCACACCGTCTGACGTGTGCCGCGACCAGCGAGTGCTGGCTACTGACGCATCGCATGCTGGCGTTACTCTTGCGGCGATTGCCGGAGTCTATCTCCCCTGATGATGTATTGCGGCCCGCCGGCGTATACTTTCCATCAACCAGAACGAACGCCGTTAACTGGCTAAAAGGCATGGCCGTTTACTACATATTTTGCGATGCTCCCAAAGGCACACTCGACTTTTGGTCCCTATTGATGACGACACATGCAGCTTTCAGCCGCCACCAGAAGTACAGAACTTGTTTCGCAAATTATTTAGGTTCATTATTTGCGGATCCTCCTGCTCACTGGGGCGTTCCGGGTATGAGACGCTGAAAATGAAGAAGAATCCTGGAGTATATTGATCCTCTACGGACGGAATAGGAGGGAACCCCTCCCAACAGACGAGAAGACGACTCGGACGCTCGGCTATGGCAGTTGTAGGATCTTTCTTTGTAATGAAACAAAAATAAATCTATAAATACAAAAAATGTTATAAAAATTAAAGAAATAAATAAATAAAACAACATCGACAAACCCACTACATCCTCTTCCTGATCCTTCGATCCTCAAACTCGAACACGTTGCTTGGGCGTGGCGGCGGCATAGCCAGGCTTCGGGTGTCGACCCCTGCCCTACCCGTCTTCCTGCTCCTGCAGCGGTTCATTAGATTTTTTTTAAAAAAGAAAAGAGGGTGGATAGGAAAAAAAAATGGTAGAGCACTTGCCCGCGAAAGGCAAAGGTCCCGAGTTCGTGTTTCGGTCGGGCACACAGTTTTAATCTGCCAGGAAGCTTCATATCAGCGCACACTCCGCCGCAGGGTGAAAATCTCATTCTGGCCTCCGAAATTTTGTCGTCGGAGTTAGGGTTCACCCTGTACAGGAATAATGCCCAGTAAATGTCGTCTGATTTAGCGGCAGCCCTTTTGTAGAAGCTCCATGATTCCAGTTGGTAATCATCCACTCTCTACCGTCTAATCATCAAGCGCTGACGCATAACGAAGGGTTCAGACGCTGCCGCCTGTGTGCGTGACGGTCCACGTGCTGCCATACGGGAAGCCATCTGCTCCTACACCGGGGAGCTCCTCATTCTCCACTATAGTGATCCGCCTCCATTCCGTCTCTATTTAGGGGAGAGCACTTCCCAGTGCAGCGCCTTGATTCATCGCATGATTACTCACTCCGAGAGGGACGAGTGTTATACAGAGTCCCCAGCCAGCAGTTCTACGCACGGTAGCTCTCGCATTGTCTTCCACGGCTGAAGAGCATGCTGCATCGCTTCTGGGAGCATCCGCCCACACAAAACAGCTCATTGCAACAGCTGGGATCATCACAGAATATCTAAGACTAGTTCGAGATTACGATTAGCATGATAACACCTTACAGCATTACTTTCTAGGTAGCTGCACAGTGTGAAGCAGTGAGTGATGGAAGCGCGATTGCTTGTCGCGTAGTGCCACGCCATTACAGCATGTCGTCTGGATCACGTCTTCATATCTATATCATCAAACGACTATCCCGAAATCCAGCTGCACGTTGCTGACTAACGGCTTTAAGAGGTAACCAACAAAAATTTGATTTTCAACGTTTCACGTAATCATTGACCTAATTGAAAAAATTAAAATGCTATCATAATCTACTCTTTAAGCGGTATATTCCTATGCTAAATATTAACACAACAAAAACAGTAACAGACAGAAACTTGATGTTTGTTTTGAGGCAGTGTAACTGCAGGCGGGCTGGTATCCAGACTTTATTCACCAATCATTTAAGAATAAGAGCATTTAGCGACTTCCAGCAAACCTTACATGCACTACCAAGCCTTACGAAACTTTTTCTCACTGACACCTCAAACAAAATGATGCAAGAAAAAAGTTTATCGTTTACTACATTTTCACTGTTCATGCAATAGAACTTCAGCATCATATACGAGGTTTCTATTTATTACTTCCTTACTACAAACTGTATTGGCAACACAGTTTGCTGACAGTATCCATACATACCACTGAATGTACCTACAGGATTGTAAGCGATTTTACGACGAGTAATTGAGGAGATATGACGTCATAGACATTTAGATGCGTGGAAAACTTTGCTTAAAAGGGCACGCAACAATATTTCAACAGCAGATTTGATCGTTCACTGTGTTACTTCTATACCACTAACTCTATCCGCAACACACGTTGCAAACAGTATTTACATATATCACAGAATGTAGCTACAAAATTACATCATTATAGAACGCATAGCTCAGGAGACATAATATCATAAACATCGAGCTACGTGAAAAACTAGTTTTAGCTTTAAATGGAGCGCAAATTGCCCAGACTACGATCACTCAGTGTTTCATGATGAGAGCACTTAGCGAATTCCAACGAACTTTAAGCATTATTTCAAACCTTTTTTTAAACTTTTCCTCACTTACATGCTTAACGCCAAATAGGCCACTTAACACATTAACTCAATTGTAAAGTAATCTAAGTTTAAATTTGTTATAGACATGACAGTTCAGTTCCTTAACGAATCGGAGGTTTACTGGTAACGATATAACCCGTGAAGAGTATCTGCGGGAAACCAAGAACTCACCTACATCTGTCGACGATCAATAGCTAGCATATTGTACGAGGCAAAGTGTATCAATAATAGCATAATTAATGTTGGTCATGTGATGGTAACTATACCCGGAGCCGGCCACCACCAACAGAAAGAAAGGAAATTATGATTTAGCCTCTTAGTGTTTGTTCTGGTAGCGATAAGTATGTACAGCCGGACGACATCTCTGTGCTAACGGTAATAAATTATGTACGAAACTTTCCGCATGAATCAGTCTACCCATTAGTGAAAATCATATCAAAATCCCAAGAATAGTTCCAGAGGTTGGCCTTCACATACGATAGGAAAACGAGGAGTGAATTTTAATCTCTACTGATAACAAAACTGTAAAACCGTCGTCTCTGCCTGCTTGTGTATTTAAATACGCTAAACGTCCAAAACTACTAAATGAATTTTCATGCCGTTTTCACTGTAACTTGTGCGTATCCTGGGGTTACATGTAGGTTTTATTTCATCCAAATCAGATCCCGAAGAAAAAAAATCATAATTTAATGTTTTATCTGAAATCATCTCCACAGCTCAGTAGTTTGGATGTTTAATCATCACGTCAGAGTACAAAAAAGAACGGGTATATGGCGCTGTTAGTTTCTAGTACAGCGAAGAACCAATAGATGGCACTGCTAATTTTTTACCTCTGTGACAGATGTAGTTTCGGAAGTTACCATCAGTGGCACAATTAAGCATCACATTCTTACCTTTACGAATACAAACTAACCCCGAATTTCCTTGGCTAGGATATACAGATTTACTAATTTTGCTTTGCGGATTAAAAATTTAATGACATTGATTTGCTTCTTTCAATAGGTTTTATACATATTCTTCGCTAGGAAAAACGCTTTTATTTGTAATCTGGGAGCCTGGTCATTCAATTTTTTTTCGTTTTGTTTACACCTAAGCACGTCGATAAAACAGTCGTCTTTCTGAATACACCAGAACGAACTGATGACTATGTAATCTCAAGAATCCAGCGATAATTGTGAAGCGAGACTTTGTTGTGCCTCGAGAACGTGAGGCTTTGATTTGCTCTTATGAAACTCCTGAAAGCGAGGCATGACGTAGCTCTGATAGAGAGCCTCATGTATGATCTCGCTCTTCAGAACCATTTATTTATAGTTAATTCTCTCCAAAGTAACATATTTCAAGTGGAAGTTTGATAGGAGGTGGTGCTGGCAAGGAAGTTTTTACATCCTGAATTCCACTTACTCCTAACAATTTACCTTTCGCACTAAAGATGTACAATTCATGATCAGTTTATGTTATGTCATAACTATTAACAAAGCACAAGGCTAGACGCTGCATGCTGCCGGCGTGGTTCTTAGTATTAGTTGTCCTTCACACCGCCAGTTCTGCCTGGTTCTTTCTCGTTTTAGTGAAGGAAATAAGCTCTCCGTTCATGTTCCCAGTCATAATATCTCAAACGGTGTAAACGAAGAAGATTTATAAGTCCAAAATAAATTCCACACATCTAAAGTCTTGTGCACAACTATAAATCTTACCGGGTGGTGCCGGATTTCTCAGCTAGTTTATATGTCAGATAATGTCTCCAGAGCGGTTATAATTACAGTACTAAAGTTTTTTCATAGTGACAGTGTGGAAGGTTTTAAGTATAACAATCTGAGTTATATACTAAAACTGTACATTCAACGAACGTGTATCTTGTTTGAGACAACCCAAAGAATGTAGTAGGAACTCGTCACGAGAAGTGTGTTTGTGACGATGTGCAATGTGTTCCACAAATTAATTAATTTTAGAAATATAGGTTACTGTTGTATGATTTTGTAAAAAACATAAATAATGTGTAGGATCCTCTCAGTAAATAATTCGTTTCTCGTAGGCAGAACAAATCTTATGACACAATCACACCCAAGACAGAAGTTAGACTGGAGAGCAATCAAGTTTTGTGGAAGCAAAGACATGTTTTTGATTTCGGCTTCCTTCCTTGGTGTGACTTACGTGCGAATATCACGTTGACTATACAATTCCGTGTACAGTAGAAATCACAAGTATCTACCTTTAAACCAGACAGGATTTCGCTTGTTTGATTTACGCAGGATGGACGCAGTGATCGTGAAGCCACGCAGGCTAACACTAGATGGTAATCAATGACCTGGATTCTCTTTCAGGGAGTACTGCAGTAATCTACTGCTGTGTTAAGGGCACGATCCTTACCTCAGATTAGGAAGTTTCGTGCAGGATTGATTAGGAGGGTCAAAATACAAGTGATTCTAAGCTGACGGTCAGAGACACTTAGAACAAGGGTCAGGTAGCCAACAATGCATTTTTATGGTTGATCTGTACACACGAGAGATGCTTTAGTGACGCATGCTTTGATTCCAATAATAACTCTACAGTGTTCGTCAGTTCTGAAGTTCTGCTATGATAGGCTTTCTTGAGACCATTTCCACGCCGTCATTTTTTTTCTTTTTTAGTCATCAGACATCTAAATTATTTGAAGCTGATCGCCAAGAATTGCTCTCTTTTACCAACCTCTTCAGAGTAGCACATACACCTTATATCGTCAATTATTTGTTGGAAGTGTTCCAATTTCTGTTTCTTCCTACAGTTTTTAGCCTCTACAGCTTCCTCTAGCACCGCAGAAAAAAGTTGTTCTCTAATGTCTTAATATAAATTGTGTTTCAAAATGAATGTACTGGTTTTAAGGCTTTGTGGCACATATTACATTCACTTTATAATTATAAATAATATACCAAATGCCGGCCGGGGTGGCCGAGCGGTTCTAGGCGCTACAGTCTGGAACCGCGCGACCGCTACGGTCGCAGGTTCGAATCCTGCCTCGGGCATGGATATGTGTGATGTCCTTAGGTTAGTTAGGTTTAAGTACAGGGCTATTACAAATGATTGAAGCGATTTCATAAATTCACTGTAGCTCCATTCATTGACATATGGTCACGACACACTACAGATACGTAGAAAAACTCATAAAAGTTTGGTTCGGCTGAAGCTGCACTTCAGGTTTCTGCCGTCAGAGCGCTCGAGAGCGCAGTGAGACAAAATGGCGACAGGAGCCGAGAAAGCGTATGTCGTGCTTGAAATGCACTCACATCAGTCAGTCATAACAGTGCAACGACACTTCAGGACGAAGTTCAACATAGATCCACCAACTGCTAACTCCATTCGGCGATGGTATGCGCAGTTTAAAGCTTCTGGATGCCTCTGTAAGAGGAAATCAACGGGTCGGCCTGCAGTGAGCGAAGAAACGGTTGAACGCGTGCGGGCAAGTTTCACGCGTAGCCCGCGGAAAATTGGCTCATGCCACAACTGGAGACCGACAGCGCCGACTTCATCTTTCAACAGGATGGTGCTCCACCGTACTTCCATCATGATGTTCGGCATTTCTTAAACAGGAGATTGGAAAACCGATGGATCGATCGTGGTGGAGATCATGATCAGCAATTCATGTCATGGCCTCCGCGCTCTCCCGACTTAACCCCATGCGATTTCTTTCTGTGGGGTTATGTGAAAGATTCAGTGTTTAAACCTCCTCTACCAAGAAACGTGCCAGAACTGCGAGCTCGCATCAACGATGCTTCGAACTCATTGATGGGGACATGCTGCGCCTAGTGTGGGAGGAACTTGATTATCGGCTTGATGTCTGCCGAATCACTAAAGGGGCACATATCGAACATTTGTGAATGCCTAAAAAAACTTTTTGAGTTTTTGTAAATG
The DNA here is from genome assembly GCF_023864275.1 of Schistocerca cancellata. Lineage (NCBI taxonomy): Eukaryota > Metazoa > Arthropoda > Insecta > Orthoptera > Acrididae > Schistocerca > Schistocerca cancellata. The sequence continues at coordinate 474,936,747 of NC_064627.1, forward strand.
TGTGCAAAGCATTTTGAAAATATCTCAAATAATAAAGTTATTGTAGAGCTGTGAAATCGCTTCAATCATTTGTAATAACCCTGTAGTTCTAAGTTCTAGGGGACTGACCTCAGATGTTAAGTCCCTTAGAGCTCAGAGCCAATACACCAAATTAAAGAGAAACACAAACAGTTGTTCTTACAATTATTCAGTGTGAACACCGATCACACATCGAGTCGATAGGCGAGTTGTTCCGAAACCTTGATCAATGTGTCAGGAGTAACTGTTGCAATAACACTGTTTCTAAAGTCAGATAGATCAGCTGGTACCGGAGGCACATACACATGATCGCATCAGATCGTGTGTGAACGTGGAGGTGATTCACAAAATGCTGTGTCAACCGGCCCCTTGCGGCCAATCAACCGGTCGGATACAACGTCGTTTAACCAGTCGCGTACTGAGTTATGCCAGTGAGGCGGTGCACCATCTTGCTCCCAAACAAAACTGTATTGTTCAGCTTCTCCCCATTGAAGCACAGGCCATAGCTGTAGCACATCAGAATAAGAAACTTCAGTTGCAATTGATTCACCGAAAAAGAAAGGCCCATAATCTTCCCGCGGGGATAATTCTTGGAGGTAAACGTGAAAGACTCGCACTCGCTCAACACCTTTTTCAGTCACTCTTTGTCAATCCGTTCTCTTCCCATTGCACACAGGTATGCAAACAAAAATGTTTGAGTTGCTCTTTCATTTGGTGTATTATTTACAAATGTAAGTAGAACGTAATAAATGTTACAACGCCTTAAAATCGGTATGTTCATTTTGAAACACCCTGTATATCCTCTCATATTATCTTTTCTTGTTGAATATGTTCTTGTTTTACATATGCTCCTCTCTTTACTGATTATGTGGAGAACTTTCGCATTCCTTATCTTATCGGTCGATCTAATTTTAATTATGACTCACTACGATGTATAATCCTGTATTTCAAAAATACATTCTCAGAAATTTCTTCCTCAGACACGATCAATGATTCGCTACGAGATACAATCCTGTGTTTCAAAAATATGTTCTCAAACATATCTTCCTCATACACGCTCAAAACAATATGATACCATACCACTTCACTTCATTACATTACTATTATTTATTTACTTAAGTTTTCGATGTGGTTATTTACGTAGAGATAATGGTTCAGTCACGCAGTTATTGTACGAGGGCTAATCGGAAAGCAAGATCTAAACGGTTGCGATATGAAAACCACAGTGAAAATCGAAAATGTTTCATTTGCAACATGTATCTACACCTTCCAGCTACTTCGCTACATAGTCGTCGATCCTACTTAGAGATTTGTCGTAGCATTGTACTAACTTTTCACTACCCTCGTCATAGAAAGTGCCTGTGCTTTCCAGCAATTCTCTATGCTGGTCTGCAGCTCGCTGTCTACACCAAAATGTTGTCTTCATAGCCAGTGGTGAGCAGAGATGAAATTCAGAGAGATCAAGCACTTCCATCGAAAACGCTGGAGGAGCGTCTTTATTTCCCCTGCAGCGTGCGCCCAAGTATTGTCATGAAGGAGTCATGAAGGATGAAGTGCCTGGCAGTTGCGTTAAAGGTGCTGCATGAAATGAGGCGAAGTCTCTCACCAAGCACTCATGCTTGGCTGAAGAAACAATTTTCTATGCACCTTTATGTGCTCACCATGCACTCGGAACAAGAAAGAGCGATGTGACGCTATCTATGGTCATAGACTCTGCCCAACATATCTGTGCAGAACTTCACCGAATCTTCGCTGTGCTTTCCATTTCGCGACCGAACGGAGCTTAGTTTCCGAACAGATTACGTATTAATGTTTTTTCCTTAAAACAGTACAAACTACCTTGTAGGTGTTTGTCGAAACGACGCTCATCAGGTGTGTACACCATATGCGATGTTTGTAATTAAGTGAAACATACCTTGCATGTCATAAAAGTGTGGCGAAGTATAGTAAATGAGATCCTTCTCTAGTTATTAGCAGTAGGAGAAAATCTTCTTGTTCTTACCGCAGGCAAATGCTTCGCAGATGCAATTCTAGAAGAAGAATTGTAATTAAGTACATACCAAGAATCTAAACTTATGTCTGGTATTTATTTACCCAGTTAAAATCTTTGACCATGGGGGTAAGGAGTGTGACTGTGCTAACAGAGGTCCTTCCATAGTGCTCGGCGTATAAAAGTAGGGGGGACAGAGAGAGGGAGAAAGTCGGACATATTTTGGAACCCTATACTAACAAGTTTTAAGCTCGTTAACCACCTGAAACACGACTTAGGGAGAGAGACCATGATCTGTAAGATAACTTCTTATTGGTTTGCACCCACAAAAATTACATCAAAGCCAATTACAAATCGCGTGACACTGAAAAGCGTAGAATACTCTGTTTTCCTTGTAGGGAGTGCTCTGCAGAAAGTTACTTTTTCCCAGTCCTGATAGTCATACCTTAACTCTAGAGATCTAGAGATTTCTCCGGGCTCATCTCGGACTAGACGCTTTTATTTAGCTGTGTTGAACTTAGGTTCAGACAGAAATGAGTTGTTGGTCCACAGAGAATGACTGATATTGCAGCCGCCTTTAGCCACCACCTGCAAATTATGAGTATGGAGAGACACAGTCACAGCAGCGAAGCGAATTACATGAAATGACGAATCCTTTATAATGACATACAGTAATTTCAAGCTTTATTATAAAGACTTGTTTGCAGTTCAATATGCTTCCAACTTCTGCAGAAGATGCACACGCATACCCTTCTGTAGTATTTTCTACCTTTATGCACTAACCTTCACCAGTGACAGTATGACTCCCACGAATGTAAATGTTTCGTCTAGATATGCATTCGCTTGAATCACATTCCAGATACCCCGTCCACACTGCCAAGGCATTAGCCCACTCATTTAATGTTCATGGTATTTTTTCTTAATCATGTGCATGTGTAATAAACTGACTTCATTGAGATCTTTGTCTAATTTCGTAGTCAGACGAATCATTTTTTGGATGAGTAATAAGTAATTTACGTCACATATACAGAGCAAATTAAGATATTTAGTTAAAGAATGCAATCAAAGTACTCCATCCACAAATCCCTCGATAGAGTGTAAGCTTATAGCAAACTGGAAATTCGCACTGAACAAGTTGGGAAATATCAAAGTAGCTCTCCCAACAGTTTCCTTAAAATTGTTCTGCAGTATGTGACTGGTAAAATACTAACATCAAGGCTCCGGAATCTTTAGCGTGCTGATGTGATATATCAGATCATTAAGGCCTGCCTTCCGATGATGTTTAGCACATTGATCGAAGAAAATGATCATGCTTAACCGATTCAGATATCTAGAATCATTAAATTCAGAACACAGAAACATCCTAGAACCACACCAAGATCGCACTTTCACTGGAGACTTCTGTAACGGAAGAATTTATACGGGGTGGTCCATTGACCGTGAGCGGGCCAAATATCTCACGAAATAAGCGTCAAACGAAAAAACTACAAAGAACGAAATTTGTCTAGCTTGAAGGGGGAAGCCAGATGGCACTATGGTTGGCTCGCTAGATGGCACTACCATACGTCAAACAGATATCAACAGCGTTCTTTTAAATAGGAACCACATTTTTATTACATATTCGTGTGGTACGTAAAGAAATATTAATGTTTTAGTTGGATCACTTTTTTCGCTTTGTGATAGCTGGCGCTGTAATAGTCACAAACGTATAAGTACGTGGTATCACGTAACATTCCGCCAATGCGGATGGTATTTGCTTCTTGATACATTACCCGTGTTAAAATGGACCGTTTACTAGTTGCGGAAAAGGTTGATATCGTGTTGATGTATGGCTATTGTGATCAAAATGCCCAACGGGCGTGCGCTTTGTATGGTGCTCAGTCTCCTGGACGACATCATCGAAGTGTCCGGACCGTTCGCCGGATAGTTACATTATTTAAGGAAACAGGAAGTGTTCAGACACATGTGAAACGTCAACCACGACCTGCAACAAATGATGATGCCCAGGTAGGTGTTTCAGCTGCTGTCGCGGCTAATCCGCACATCAGTAGCAGACAAATTGCGCGAGAATCGGGTATCTCAAAAATGTCGGTTTTGAGAATGCTACATCAACATCGATTGCACTCGTACCATATTTATATGCACCAGCAATTGCATGGCGACGACTTTGAACGTCGTGTACAGTTCTGCCACTGGGCGCAAGAGAAATTACGAGACGATGACAGATTTTTGCACGCGTTCTATTTAGCGACGAAGTGTCATTCACCAACAGCAGTAACGTAAACCGGCATCATATGCACTCCTGGGTAACGAAAGTCCACGATGGCTGCGACAAGTGGAACATCAGTGACGTTGGCGGGTTAGTGTATCGTGCGGCATTATGGGAGGAAGGATATGGTTCAAATGGCTCTGAGCACTATGGGACTTAACATCTCAGGTCATCAGTCCCCTTGAACTTAGAACTACTTAAACCTAACTAACCTAAGGACATCACACACATCCATGCCCGAGGCAGGATTTGAACCTGCGACCGTAGCGGTCGCGCGGTTCCAGACAGAAGCGCCTAGAACCGCTCGGCCACCAACCACCGACGAAGAAAGATAATTGGCCCCCATTTTATCGATGGCAATCTAAAAGGCGCAATGTATGCTAATTTCCTACGTAATGTTCTACTGATGTTACTACAAGATGTTTCACTGCATGACAGAATGGCGATGTACTTCCAACATGATGGATGTCCGGCACATAGCTCGCGTGCGGTTGAAGCGGTATTGAATAGCATATTTCATGAAAGGTGGATTGTTCATAGAAGCACCATAAAATGGACCGCACGTTCACCGGATCTGACGTCCCCGGATTTCTTGGATTGGATTGGATTGTTCGGGGGAAGAGACCAAACAGCGAGGTCATCGGTCTCATCGGATTAGGGAAGGATGGGGAAGGAAATCGGCCGTGCCCTTTCAAAGGAACCATCTTGGCATTTGCCTGGAGCGATTTAGGGAAATCACGGAAAACCCAAATCAGGATGGCCGGACGCGGGATTGAACCGTCGTCCTCCCGGATTTCTTTCTGTGGGGAAAGTTGAAGGATATTTGCTAGCGTGATCCACCGACAACGCCTGACAACATGCGTCAGCGCATTGTCAATTCATGTGACAACATTACGGAAGGCAAACTACTCGCTGTTGAGAGGAATGTCGTTACACGTATTGCCAAATGCATTGAGGTTGACGGACATCATTTTGAGAATTTATTGCATTAATGTGGTATTTACCGGTAGTCACGCTGTAACAGCATGCGTTCTCAGAAATGATACGTTCCCAAAGGTACATGTATCACAATGGAACAACCGAAATAAAATGTTCAAACGTAATACGTTCTGTATTTTAATTTAAAAAACCTACCTGTTACCAACTGTTCGTCTACAATTGTGAGCCATATGTTTGTGACTATTACAGCACCATATATCACAAAGCGAAAAAAGTGGTCCAACGAAAACATTCATATTTTTTTACGTACTACACGAATATGTAATAAAAAATAGGGGTTACTATTTAAAAAAACGCAGTTGATATCCTTGTGATCTATGGCAGCATCATTTAGCGGGCCCACCATAGTGCCATCTGGTTTCCCTCTTCAAGCTAGACGATTTTCGTTCTTTGTAGTTTTTTCGTTTGACGCTTATTTCGTGAGATATTTGGCCCAGTCACGATCAATGGACGACCCCGTATTAGAAGCAACAGAAGAATGTACAGAACAGCTATTACACGTGCAAAATGGATAGCAGTAAGGTATGGGCCGCGAAAAAGGTACACGAGAAAAAATACATTCAGTAATTGCGATGTCACATGAGTACATTCCTACTTCATTCATCTGTTTCGTCGCTTTTCATTCAGATGTCCCAGTAAATTAGCAATTTACTGTTTAGCACAGCACCAACAAGATCATATTAAACTCTGGTATGGAGGAGATCTTACGTCCACTAAAAATGGTATTTCTAGCTTCTAATGAATTATATCAGAAACAACATAGTGCTATTTTCAATATTCAGTGGTGGTCAGAGTTTTTACATTCATTTATAATGTGTGAAACAGGCAACTTCTGATTGCTCATGCTTTCCCATGCGTTTATAATTTCCTAATTTCCTTGAGATGTATTAATGCTATTGTTTTCGGAAATAATAGTAGTAGTAGCAGCAATAACTTCTTCTGGCGCTATCCTACTTGAGGCAAAATCCGCATCTCATGAATGTGTTCTTCGTGAATTCGGCATCCGTTCTGTAGCAATTTGATTATATAACTTTCCTGAAACAACGATACTAGCTTAATCAAATGTGAAAACTTCGTGTAAGCTCTGTGTTAGGTATTTTTAATGGTTTGTACGTTGTGTATCTGAGAATTGTCGGGGAAACCTCCTAAATACAGGGTGAAAATTCGACAAACTTTAGGAGGCAGCACAGGGCAAAAGAACAAAATTATTTTTTTTAATTTCATTTTTTTGTGTAAGAATTTTTTTAAACCGGTGAAGGGAATTTTCTCTGGACGAAATTAATTAAGCCTGAAAACTCTGGGAGGCTGCATGGGACACTCAAAGAAACCTTTTTCTAATGTGTGTTCCTGTAAGACACCATTCTGCGAGAACATCAAGTCATACTCAAAAAATGCCCGCATCTCGTGGTCGTGCGGTAGCGTTCTCGCTTCCCACGCCCGGGTTCCCGGGTTCGATTCCCGGCGGGGTCAGGGATTTTCTCTGCCTCGTGATGGCTGGGTGTTGTGTGCTGTCCTTAGGTTAGTTAGATTTAAGTAGTTCTAAGTTCTAGGGGACTTATCACCACAGCAGTTGAGTCCCATAGTGCTCAGAGCCATTTGAACCTTCATACTCAAATAATAATAATTCCTTATTTCCAAGAGACAATAGCATTAACAGAATTGCTTCAGTGACACTAGACGTTCAAAAATGGCTCCACTGACTTGCAAACAAAGGTAAACCTGCGATTTTCTGTCTAACACAGTTAAATACTGCACGACGTCCTTAATTTCTTCTGTTCCTGCTATTATCTGAGCAACCATGTCCTCTTTTGATTCAATAGCCGCTTCGTAAACAAGAGTGCGCATCTCTCCCCACATAAAAATGTCGAGAGATATCAAATATAAGGGGAACGAGTAGGCTACGTTACAGGATTACCTCCGCCAATACACTTGTCTGGAAACTATCGATTCAAGAATCGACGCACAGCACGACTGAATTTGTCGGCGCCCGTCTTGCTGGAACCACAAGCGCTGTCTTGTAAGGAGTGACATTTCATCCAGCAATTGTGCCGATTGTAGTAATGACTGCCATTTAATGGCCAAGATAGAAAATATAGCCCAATTAAAGAGTCACCAACAACACCTGCCCACACATTCATGTACAATCGCACTTGATGAGCGCGAGTAAATGTGGCGTGTGTATTAAACTCCTTCGAAACATGCGAATTGTGGGTGATAAATGTCCTTCACGCACGGGCGTTTCTTCGTCAGTAAACAGTAGACAGTATGGGCACATTTGACACTGTTCCTGGTACCACTGCGAAAACTGTGCTTTGAGTGGATAATAGTCTGGTTCCAGGTTCTGCACACGTTGTAAATGAAACAGATGTAACAATTTCTTATGAAGACGTCCCAATGTTACGCGAATTGCACGAGTGTTGATCGAAGGATCTTGCTCCATATCCTGCAATACAGCTTCCTCAAATTGCAGAGTTTGTATTGTGCGACCGTTTCCCTGTCCAGGTAATCAGCTGAAAGACCCAGTTTCATGCAGATGTTGATAGACATCAGCGTACGTAGAATGATGCGCGTGATGCTGAATACGGTGATTGGGATGCTGTTGTTGATAAACCAGCTGTGGTGCTCGTAGTTCGCTATGTAGTAGGCACCAGCTGCATCCGTATACTCTATGTGTATTGCTCCATTAGTAAACAAATACAGTGACGAGTAAAAACATAAAACTAAATGGGATATGAGACAGCTATTAAAACTGAAGAGCGAATGATGCCCTCTAGAGGTACAACAGGAACAGTTAAAACAACAAACTGACGTGAATAGGGAGTAACAGGTATAAGTGCAGATACTTCTATTGATGACTCAGGAAAACATTAAATCAGTATTTACGATATTTTCAGACTAATAATTATAGTTATTATTAGTCGTAAACTATGTTTTTAGGTTCGGTAAAATCACCGACTACATGTGGCAGCAGCAAGCTATTAATGCTTCTTTTCTCTCTCGGCATCAGGTTAGCCTTTAAGTGTGGACACGTGGATGCAAAATGGTTAGTCTATACTGACAGGTAGTCCACCTAGTGGTGCAGTTGCGACCGTGCCGAAAACATCAGTTAGTAAGTCATGTGACATGTTTTTGGGTAGATTGCCCGACACAGCGAAAAAGCAACTAACATACTGATGTGTGTACATAGTAAGGTAGCACATATAAAATATCTGCAATTTTACCCATTACACCCTGTATATTAACTCGGCACAGAAGTAGTATATTTTTTTTATGTACGTTTCATAGAACAAGCACCTCTCCTCCCACATGACTACAAATTCGAGTCACTACTCCAATGAAAGGAAATATAACGCAATAATAGTGCAACAACCCGCGAATAATATACATTGTGCAGTGTGAATGATGACATTCTCATGCAGGAAAGTGCAGGTTTTGCGTATGTCGCGAATAATGCGGTCCTAATAAATGAAATTAATGAATGGATGGGGCTCCGATTCGTTTTGTCTGTGACGCATTAACTGCCAGAGTTATTTAGCCATGTTAACAAATTAAAGCCTGATTTACTTTGTTTAATGCACTTTTTTACTTGCACTGAAACATCATACGTTTAACAGGCATTAGAATTTCGGGCTGAAGTAATAATAACGAAGCTAGGTGTCGCTGGGTGATTTACATAATAACTTTGCACTTTCGAGTGGAGTTGCAGGGAGGAAGAAATGTAGTTATTTAATGCCCGCCATCGTCGAGATCGTTAACGAGACGAACTACTTATTGTCTCAGCTTGACAAGTATAAGGGAGAAATCGCTTTTTTCACTGAAGGAACCATCCACCATGACGTGAAGTAATTCAGATAAACGAAGTAAAACATACGGATGCCGGAATGGAGCTTTTAACCGCCATTCTCTCACAATATGTAAATATCTCCACCGCCTTGCTCAACTGTTTTCGTCCGTTTTGTTATTGCTGTGACTTCTGTAGCGATTTCTTATAGCTTGCGTTCATTTAGGAGAGCAAATAGGAGACGAAAAGAAAACATAATGTTTTAATTTATATATAACAAATGGTAATTGTTACTGCAGTTGTAGAAAACACTTCACACATCTTTTGGATCGATCATCTTGGATTTTGTTTGTGATGAGAATATTTTCGTGTAACTGTAGAGAATAGACTATGAGTCGGCACCACAATGCATCCTCTTCTTTGTTACAAAGCAACATATACAGCACACACAACTTACTGAACTACTCATTCGTATATTCCTCACTTATTAGGCTGTAGATAAGTTTGCGAACAGTTGGTAGTGACAACAAGTTATTTATTATTTTCCCTATTTTCATATTATAGGTCCAGACTCTGTGACGTTGAGCTTGGTAATTCAATGCCATCTACGCTCTGTAAGGTATAGTTTTCTCTTATGACTCTGTTTGGAACATGATTCAATTCAGTCGGTACTCAGGAACTTGAAAATAACCTAATATTCACCTTTATTTCTAAATTCACAACTGTTGTTTTCCTTTAAACAGTCGAAGATATTTCTTGTCAATAGGTTAGAAAGCCTTGAAGAAGAGAAGTTTACGTTATTTCTGTGATAGTTAAAAATCACAGATACCTGTATTAGTTTTCCTGTTATACAATTCATCATAGAGGTAATCTTAGAGTTCCTATTAGCATGAGGTATTAACAGCAATGCAAGTTTTTTTATTTTCTTTAGTAATCTCAATCAGATGAGAAATCGTCATAGATTTTTCCACTTTTGTTAAATTCCCATAAATAATCTCCTCCTGCAGTAACTAAGGCTGATGTGAACAACAATAATTATTCGGGTATATCTGTTTACATGTTCACCATGGTAGTTCGAATTTATTAAAATCATTGACATACTTTTACGTCAAAGCTATAAAACAGTATCTGCTGTCTCATTGACAACGGGGAAGGAATTCACTAAACTCCTACTGAGATACAGTACATTAAAATCCTTCACAATATATTATATTACCTAATCACTGTAGTTTTCTTTTGTTTAGTATGATGAACGTGGAGTTCTGCAACGCTGAAAAGCGATGCCTTTTTATCATGTAAATCGTAACAATGTCCGGCTCGCGTATACTGCTGCCAGTGTGAAGATTCTGTAGGAGCAGATTGCGTCTCTCGCAGGCTCCACATAAAATAAAACGAGATACACGTCATTAGACGTGGGTTACAAACAAAAAATATAACACACAAAATCAAACTGATTCTGTGCATTACGTAAAACTGTACTGTAAGCTATGTGTTATGTCTTTTCACCTGGGATCGCTCAAGTAATAACTGAAACAGCGTGCAAGTCCCCAATTTGTCGTAATACGACTCTTCATATTCTCCGCGTTATCATAGCTGGCAAAGTAGAAAATAAACGAAGGTTCTGGTCAAACGCAGCGTCAACGTCGGGATCCGTAAAGTTGCGTCAGCTCGTTTAGAACCAAATTAAAGAAAAAAGGGTTACGAAATCGGCCACAGTCTTATTGAAGAACTATTCCACGAGTGCCTGAATTGACAGCTACACGATAAACCGCAGTACGAAAGGGAAGCGAGTGCTAAACTTTTATTCTGCATGTTGTAACCACTGGTTCGGCGTATGGTCCTGTCATCTCAATAAATTCACCTGGTATTTTGACAGAGTCTGTTTATATATATTTCTTACGTCTCTTATGATACTGCAGGAAGAACAATAGCCGAAATCCACAGACGTAAGGTAAACACGATATAGTAGCCTTGATAAAAGGTTAATTTCGTCACCTGATATCCTTCAGCGAAGACTCCGAAACTACAGGCAGTATAGCATTTTAATCAAGGAGCTCCAAAATACTAATCAAACGTTTTAACACTTTCCCTGCTCTTTCTATACGATCATCATTCATTTGTTGATCTGGAATTAAATGAAGTATAGTACACTCTCAAGTCAAAAATGCTGAATCTGAATTAAACCATGTCTGAGGCTGTCGATACCGAGTCTTCGACGATGTTATCTATCGATGAGATGTCCGTCTCTTACAGGGTCAAATTTTGATAAACATTTAACCAAATATGACACATAAGGAAGACTGAGAACTGTTCATCAAATCTCTGATACAGTTTTGAGATTCTCTGGTGATTTTTCACGTTTTGTGCAAGCGGTACAACTGACAAAGTGCAGGCATTATAGACCACGAAATAATTATGTCAAGGAACGATATTATAGTGTTTTTAAAGTCATCTTAATGAATAATGGGTTTTTGACTCTACACTAATATTTATATTGAATTGGGCTAAATGGTTCAAATGGTTCTGAGCACTATGCGACTAAACTTCTAAGGTCATCAGTTGCCTAGAACTTAGAACTAATTAAACCTAACTAACCTAAGGACATCACACACATCCATGCCCGAGGCAGGATTCGAACCTGCGACCGTAGCGGTCGCGCGGTTCCAGACTGTAGCGCCTTTAACCGCTTGGCCAAACTGGGCAAATCAGTCCGCGACTGGTATAAGTGTGTCTCTTCTGGAGAGTTGTTTCACGGCGTCCCTTACGGCGATATTTGTGTGGGAGATGGCCGACCCAGGAGAGGAAGTGTACTCACACTTTCTCTTTTGCGGGCAGGAAGAGAGATGTTTCCTGGAACTATCTAATATCATTTCGTAGTTAATGGCGTGAGGTGGGCGGAAGTTACAATCTTCGTAAATGAAGGTCTCCTCCAGGGGTTGAAGAATATACATAAAAAAAAAACTTTATCGAGGTTATTATCAGGAGTGATAAATTCATGGAGAGACAGGTAATACACCATTACCCCACAAATGTTAGATATACATGAAACACATTATGAAACTAAATTTTCTCTGTCTGGCAATGAGTAAAAAGAGCGAGAACTGAGTCTGCATGGCGCTTGTAGAATCGTGAGCCAGCGGGGTCCATTTAAATGAAAGATAGTCCCTGGCAAGAGTGAGGCTGTTCTCATCATTTCACCGCACGCGGAAGCATAGTTCTTGGAACTTGCGTGGTCTAGGAAGGTCGTATTTGCTTCATGAAAAGGATGCCTCAGGTTACGTTCCCTTTGACGGTAGGGATATGGAATTTACATATGTTATTACTGTTTGTCTGCCGTCGCTAATTGCTGAGATAATGACAGAAATGATAATGAATGAGTCTTCAACACGTACATTTTAAGAAGCTAGCCATAGTGCCTCCAAGACCGGAACCAGGAATCAGTCCAGGAAATAGGTATTGGGAAGTAAGAGATTCTTCTTGTTTTCGACGTGCCATTCGTGGAACGTCAAGGTCACAAAGAAATGTTCGATAGCTTTCATACAAATATGAGACAACTGCATACAAATGTAGTTCCGTTCTGCGACTCACTATGTTTACTTTTGAAATGTGGAGGGGGTACTTTCTGGGCAGAGTCGGACAACTTATCACTTCCTCCCACATACATCTCGAGAAATGACCACGACGACAAAATTCGAGAAATTAGAGCTAATACAGAGGCGACAGTCATTCTTCCCACGCGCCGGCATTTGCGAATGGAACGAGGGATCAGTTAATGTTACGAGAAGTACTCTCCGCACACACCGATAGGTGGATTGAGGAGTACGATGTAGATGTAGAGGAGTACGATGTAGATGTAGACGTAGATGAATATACATGTAACTAGCGTATAATCTGTAGTTGTGGTTATACTTTGTGGCCTCCTAGGATTTCGTAGATAAGAAGTAAGTTCACTAGAGGAGGGATGTTTTTAGCAAGTACTATAAACAAGAACATTCAAATCTACTTTAAGACTCCGAGATCGTGGCCCATTCAAATGGTACCCGACATGAGCACCACATACCATTCTACCTATCTCTCTTCCAACCCGTAGAATTGGGACTAACAGAGTCAAAAGAGCCCATCAATATATGCGCTCCCCTCGAGACTGCATGGAATGTGGCAGAGGGCACGCGGAATACCAGCTTCATTCCCTCCCGTTTCCATTTGCAAATAGTTCGCAGGGAGAAAGACTGCGGGTCTAGTTTCATTGCCGTGATCATTACAGAAGATGTGTGTTTAAGAGGTTTCCTGTTTCCTTATTAGTTTCCAAACATGAGTTTTCGTAATTTTGTAAGGCTCTCGTCAATGTACAACGTCCCTTTCGTATCGTCTCTCGTGTTAATCATATCAGTGACAGTCTCACGCTGACCAAATAAACCCTTGACGACGCTTGCATCTTTCCTACAAACCTTTCGCATGTCCGTCTTAACTCTAAATTCCCCATACACCTTTCTGTGTTCCAAATTTTGGCAAACATAGCATACCAACAAGGGCAATATACAGGGTACAATCCACAAATAACCTGAAACGTTGTACAAAAAATATAGAACTTTGACCAAGTTTGTCATTCTTTGTTACTTTTCGGGGGTGCTCTAGAACTATTATCAAATGGGGTCCTCACGCCTGCCTTACAAACGGAATGTTGGGAATCAGTGAAACAACCTGGCGGCACCCGTGCATCCTGGCAGTACAATATGGCGAAAGTTGTGAGTCGAACGCGTGTGTACGAGTGACAAGTCCACACGGGAAGTAACAAGTGCTGAAAATTAACCCCGCCAGGATTCTCTGCCTGTGCAGTCACCGAGAACAACACTGCGAGTGTTAAATAAATAAACTGTATACTATTCTCGCAACAGATTCTTTAAAAAATCGGTGTTCTAGTGCATGACCCTTGAAACGGTTAAAACGGACACCCCTTCATGCTTGCAGGCCAACAAAACTTGATTTTTAATATTTCATATAATTAATGACCGAATTTAAAAACTTAAAACGTTGTCATAACCTAGTGATTAAGAGGCCTTATCTTATATTAAAGGATTAACACACTAGGTCCAGTATTACAGTTAGAAACTGTGTGTATGTCTAGTGGCAGCAAAGCCCACAGTCCGAAAATTACCCAGGCTGTTTTCGTGCAGAATTTGAGAATGAGAGCACATAGCGACTTTCAACAATAATATTTAACTTTTTTACATATTTTCTCGCTGACACGCACCACAAACCAACTGACTTTCTCGCTGACACTGTCCACAAAACAATGAAAGGAAAAAAATGTTCACTTGTTACTGCATTTTCGTTCTCCGTCCAATGAAACTTCAGCAACAGGCGTGACCTTTTAATTTACTGCCTCAATCTGCATTCACAAGACATTCTGCAGACAGTATTCTTCGTATAAATGCATTTATATGCAGAATTATACCAAAGAACGAAACATAGTTCAGGCTATATACATTGAGATGCGTCAGATATAGGAATTAGAGTCTTTACGGGGATCTGTGGTGAAGAGAATATACCAGTTAAGAATACAGTAGGTTACTACAGCAGTTTGGCTGTTTGTCCGTCTTACACTGAAGAGGCTAAGTAGCTGGTACACCTGCCTAATATCGTGTAGGGCCCCCGCGAGTTCGCAGAAGTGCCTCTACATGACGTGGCATGGACTCGACTAATGTCTGAAGTAGTGCTGGAGGGAACTGACACAATCAATTTTCAGTCGTCGTTGGTCTCGTTCTTACAGGACCTTTTTCCGTACGAGAGGAAGGGAGGGAGAGGGGGGAGATACATTCTGAACAGCACGTTGCATAGCATCCCAGATAAGCTCAATAATTTTCCTGACTGGGGAGTTTGATGGCCAGCGGAAGTGTTTAAAATCAGAAGGGTGTTCCTGGAGCCACTCTGTAGCAATTCTGGAAATGTGGAGCGTCGCATTGTCCTGCTGGAATCACCCAAGACCGTCAGAATGCTCAACAGAGATGAATAGATGCAAGTGATCAGAGAGGATGCTTATGTACGTGTCACCTGTCAGAGTCGTATCTAGACGTATCAGGGGTCCCACATCATTCCAACTGCACATGCCCCACACCATCACAGAGATTCCACCAACTTGAACAGTCCCCTGCTGACAAGCATGGTCCAAGGATTCGTGAGATTGTCTTCATACCCGTGCACGTCCATCCGCTCGATACATATTGATTGAAACTAGACTCATCCGACCAGGCAACATGTTTCCTGTTATTAACAGTCCAATATCAGTGTTGACGCGCCCAAGCGAGGGGGCCTTAGGTTCCGAAAGCCCATATCGGTGATGTTTCGTATAATGGTTCGCACGCTGACACTTGTTGATGGCCCAGCATTGACGTCTGCAGCATTTTGCGGAAGGGTTTCACTTCTGTCACGTTGAACGATTCCCTTCAGTCGTCGTTGGTCTCGTTCTTGCAGGATCTTTTTCCGGCCGCAGCGATGACGAAGATTTGATGTTTTACCGGATTCCTGATATTCACTGTACATTAGTCTGCTTCAAAAGGCTACACCAAAATGCAGTCAGATCTTGATAACATTTGTATGTGGTTCAAAGATTTGCAGTTTGGTTCAGATGTTGAGAAACGTAAAGCTGTGCACTTTACAAAAAGAAATTTCGTGGTCATTCCGCAAGATATATTTGCGAACAATCCAGACTCGGTTTGCCAATGGGGCAAGAGCACCGTAAGCATTGAGGCAACCGTCACACCGACGCACCGGGTTGAAGATACCCGATTAGTAAAACACCGTGTCCTGCTCCGTGAAGATGTCTGTAACTGCCTGCTGCACATTCTCGTCCGACAGGAATTGTCGACCCTTCAAGGCCTTTTTTAAGAGACCGGAGGTGTAATAATTACGTGGGGAGAGATCCAGACTATAGGGCGGGTGCCCGAGCGATTCTCACTTGAGTTGGTGTATCTTCTGAGTTACGACATTTGCGACAGGGGACGTACGTTTTCATGAAGCAGCAGCAGCCCTTGTCGCAGTTTTCCTTGGACAGTAGTTTTCGACACACATGCTTCTCCATACAAATTCTTCATTCTCCGACGGATATCTGCCGGTGTTTGCACTTCGGAAACCAATAAAATAATAACCGCAAGTTGGTTCATCACAATACATCACGTTTATGCATTTATCTCATGGATGTCGGAAAGACAGGAATGCCACACTAATATCTTTCCTACACGTCAGTGCTTACATATTAGCATCGGAGTCGCTTACAATATGTTGAGTACTCGTATGAAATTTCAATAGTAAACCTCCCCTGATGCACAATACCTTTCTTGTAGCGTCTGCACTGGAGTTTGTTGAGAATCCCAGTAACGGTCTGGCGCCAACCAAACGGTCACGTGACGAAACGCGCTGCTCTTCGTAGAATCTTCTCTATCTCTTTTATCAGTCCTACCAAGTAAAAATTCCAGACAGACGCAAGCTCTCCCGTAAAAGGCTGTTTATAAAGTTTCTAGAACCAGGTTTCAGTGACGAATCTGTATATTGATTCAGTAGGGATCACGAAGACAAAATTACAAAATGGTTCAAATGGCTCTGAGCACTATGGGACTTAACATCCGAGGTCATTAGTCCCCTAGAACGTAGAACTACTTAAACCTAACTAAGCTAAGGACATCACACACATCCATGACCGAGGCAGGATTCGAACCTGCGACTGTAGCGGTCGCGCGGTTCCAGACTGAAGCGCCTAGAACCACTCGGACATAGCGGCCGACTACAAGATTACACAAACTACAGTACGTGTAGCGGCGTATTAGCAATCATTCCTCCCGCACTGCATACCTGAATGGAACGGCAAAAAGCCATAATAACTGGTAAAGTGGGACGTACCCACTGCCATGCACTTCACATCGTTTTGCAGAGTATAAATGCAGATGTAAATCTAGATGTAGATGTCGGCGTAGATGTAATTTAAAAGCCCATGGAAACGGAACATGTTTGTCTCGCTACATTTCGTATTTCACAAAATAATTACGTGTCGCCGGTATGCTTCGGAGAACTGAGGCTCCGGCGGGCTTCCCGCGCTGAAATAACCAAACAAGTCTGTTTCTTTCGCGCTTAAAAGGTATCCTTCGGTGTCGCGTAAAAGAAGTCATGGAGGAGGTGACTTTACAAAGGAAGCGAAACCTAATTTGCATTCAATCTCCGGCTCTGGCAGCGGCGACACGGCGAGAAAGTAGCTCCCTGTGACAGCTGCACCCTGCCCGCCCTTGAACAAAGAACGGCCCACGCCTCGAGCGGCAAGCAGGCTTTGGGGCTGCGGTTTTTCACTGGTACCGGGCCGCCCGCCTCGCCAACTCCCCACCTTACGCACTGCTGCCTGCGCCGCGGACAGATGCGGAGGTCTCTAAGCCACTACTTGTGACAGAAGGGTAAAGAGTACTATCATGACCGTGCAAAAATTTGTGGTCTCTTCAGTAGTAGGTGGCATCAAGATAATGTATTCAGACCACACTCCAGTATCACATTTACTGGATATAATTCTTAAAACATGCTGGTAGGTAGCATGAGTCTCTGCTAGTCTACACGACTCAGTGTGAGTCGCTGAGTAGAGAGACGACACACTTAACTGACAAAAAATCATGTGATACCGATATGCACATATACAGAGGGCGACAGTATCGCGTATGCATGGTAAGGGTGGGGGGGGGGGGGGGCAGACAAAAGTATCCCGTGAAAGTATAAAGGAAATACAGTAAAATTACAGAAGCGAGGAGTTGAAAGGGACTTACCATTTACGTAAAATGAAAAATACCTTGAAAAACACATTTAAAGAAGATGTTTAATGTGATCCCCTGCAACATCAATACACAGCTGTGCACGTCTAAGTATATTCAGATAGACCCGGCGTAAAGTTCGGCTATCGATGGCGACAACTTCACGACTTCCTGTATTGTGTGTGGATTAGTTTCATAGACCTCGCTCTACAAGTGAACCCACAGGAAAAAGTCACGTGTTGTTAGATCTGGCGAATGTGCTGGCGTAAATGTTTACTGACTGTTCGTTCCTCACTGAAGACACCATGGGCTCGTTCCATGGATATCTTAGATGTGTGGCGTGTAGGTCCATCTTGCTGGAAGAACCGGTGTTGTCTTTCATATTCAGTGAATCGAGCACAAAATGTATCAAATAATTCCGTATGTGCAACCATGTCAAAAAATATCGCTCCAATAATGTGCTTTGCTGCTACACCGCACTTTACGCCGATTTTTTCATCGTGGAGTTGTCGCTGACACTCAATGTCAGGGTTATTCGTTGCCCAGTACTTCGTGTTCTGTGAAGTCACGTGACCGGAAAGATGAAACCGTGCTTCATTGCTCATGATTTAATGGAAAGGGTCCAGCAAAACATCGCCGATGTTATTCAGAAGCCACTTGCTGTAATTATCACGTTTCTTACTATCAACATTCCGTAACTGCTGTGTCACCCACTCACGATATGGCTTCATATTAAGAATTTTCAGTATCTGCTGTCAACTCCTCCTACGTACATGCACCTGTTGGGTCAATTTATGTGTGTAGACTTTTTTGGGCTCTGAATAATTCTTCGACGAATGTCTGCAGTAACGGCTGGCGTGGGGCTGGAGGAATTCTTTGTCGTTTTACTTGTTGCACAGGTCCGTAGGTGTGACAGTCGTTAAAAAGATTCCGTGTTGCTAAATGGTTCAAGTGGCTCTGAGCACTATGGGACTTGACATCTATGGTCATCAGTCCCCTAGAACAGAACTATTTAAACCTAACTAACCTAAGGACATCACACAATACCCAGTCATCACGAGGCAGAGAAAATTCCTGACCCCGCCGGGAATCGAACCCGGGAACCCGGGCGTGGGAAGCGAGAACGCTACCGCACGACTACGAGCTGCGGACATTCCGTGTTGCTCTCTTTGCTGGTAGTCCTGTGTCCGGTTACTTGACTCCAAAAATTTCGCGAGTTTCTTTAATGGAAACTGTTTGCACATATGCTTTCACAATTTCAATTACTTCTCATTTCGAGAAAGTCGGTTTGCGGACCGCATAGCGAATCATTAAACTTCACTGATCATGTAAACTGAAACGCTGACAGAAGAACACCAACAATCGGCTATTACATAAAACTATCTATTTTTGTAACTGTTTACTCTATTTCAGAAGTCGAAATATTGCATTCGCATTCAAAGGGGAGGCGGGATACTTTTAACTGCCCCAGCCTGGTACACATAAAAGATAGTGAATTGACGGAGCATCATTCGTACGCAGTTGATTCATGTGAAAGGGTTTCCGACGTGCTTATGACCACACGACGGCGACTAACAGACTTTGAACACGGAATGGTACTTGGAAATAAACACGTGGAACGTTCCATTCCGGAAATCGTTAGGGAATTCAATATTTCGAGATCTACAGTGTCGCGAGAGTGCGGAGAGCACCAAATTTCGAGCATTATCTCTCACCACTGACACGCAGAGTCCGATGGCCTTCACTTAACAACCGAGAGCAATGGCGTTTGCGAAGAGTGATCAGTGCAAACACACAAAAAACACTGCGTGAAATAATCGAAGAGAACAATGCGGAACGCACGACAAACGTATCCTTTAGGACAGTATGGCGCAACTTGGTGCTCATGGGCTATGGCAGCACACGACCGACGAGAGTGCCTTCGCTAAGGGCCCGACATAGCCTGCAGCGCCTGTCCTGGGCTCATGACCAAATAGGTTGAACGCTAGTCAACTTGAAACCGTAGCCTATCAAAAGAGTCTGTGTTCTCTGCTCCAACTGAAGCGATCATTGACTGGAGACGGTTATGCTCGGCTACTTGGAGACTGTTTGGAGCAATGCATGGACTTTATGTTTCCATACAACGATGTCATGTCTAAGGCTCACAATAGCTCGTGATTTGTTAGAAGACGGGCATGGATGTGTGTGCTGTCCTTAGGTTAGTTAGGTTTAAGTAGTTCTAAGTTCTAGGGGACTGATGACCGCAGCTGTTAAGTCCCATAGTGCTCAGAGCCATTTGTTAGAAGAACATTCTGGGCAACAGTAGCGAATAATTTGGCTACGCAGATCTTCCGAAATGAAGCCACTTTAACATTTACGGGACATAATCGAGAGGTCAGTTAGTACACAGAGTTCTGTACGGGCAACACTATCACAGTGATAGAGACAGCATGACTTAGTATTTCTGCTGGGGACCTCCAGCGAATTCTTGAGTCTATTCCACGTTGAGTTGCTGCAGTACGCCCGGCAGAAAGAGGCCCGACACGATATCATGAGGTATCCCGTGACTTCTGTCACCTCGGAGTACATCTCCACGCTGGCTGTCTTAAAGGTCAGGCTGTATTAGGAACGAGCCCGCCAAATACTCCTGACGAATTCTACAGGATGTCATGTAGACATGACCAGCTATAAGAGATAACAGTGGATAGCATTTCGTGTGTTTAAAAGAAATGAAAGAATTCGACAACACACAATATCGCTTATTCGATGTCGCACAGCTATCCAACAATTTCGCATACACAGCTGACAGTTGCTCGATTACGTGGTATTTTTAAGCGTTTCTGTACATGCATGCATGCCCATCCACTGCACCAGAGTGGAAATTCGTCAGGTGAGGTACAATGGAGTGCTATAGATTCTTGTGAGGAAGTTAACTTCCAATCTCAGTGCTCGTTGGTGTTTAAGAAGCAAACTGGACTCTCCTAGCATATGAAATAAAGTTCTTAACATCCATCTTGACATTTTGAATACTGTTACTTATCCATAAATTTCAAGCAGAGGTTGGCTGGATTTTACACTCAGTCAGGATGTCCTTGTTCCACTTAAAATGTACCTGCGAGGATATAGCCAGAGAGATCTAGCGCCTTGGTTACTTCATTAATATGTACCACGTTGATGTTGTATTTATCCATAGATCGATGTAAAAAAGTATAGTTCATTGGTGGTTCGCACTGTATATTACAATAATAACTCAGTTGGCCAATAGCTTTCAAAATGTTAGGCACATTGTACAGCGCAAATGATGTTTCCTCTCTCTTTCTTTGATTGCTGAACGTCAGACGGACAATGATTGAGATCTCATTTTGGATTACCTCTTTAATTTTGATTTGTGTCTTGTTTGTGTACTTCACGTCAAAAGTAATTGCTCCGCGAAAAATTTGACTCTGTTGGCACGTTACCACGATTTCGCCTTGATTTGCCTAAACTCCCGGAGTTTCTCGTTCGTGATGTTTCCATATTTAGAACGTTCATCACCATCCTATTCAAGAACGAACTGGCCTCAGATCACCAACAAGCTAACCTTAATTAATATTTCCACCAGTCCTCAAATGACATCTGCCTAATTCTACTGTGGTTCCTTTGATACAACCACAAATGATAGCGTTCATTACCCTTCTCCAACACAGCTACAATTCATGATCTCTCTGACGGTGTGCGAAGAGACTCCATATTATTATAATCACCTCCGACAACTCACGAGGCCTTAAGTCAGTGGAATGCAGTAGGTGGTATAGCAATTAGCAGCCCCATCAGTCAAACAAATCAGTAACAGCTTGCATCCACACACTGTCCTGTAAAATGAATGTCACATCCTGCAGAAAGTGTCACCACTCCATTCTCTATGTTGTTCATTTTTGGAACACAACCTACGACAAGCTTAGAGACAGAAGTGATGACACATTCTGCAGGACCTGACCACCATTTTGCAGGACAATGCTTAAGCTTGTACAATGCAAGCTGTTACTGATTTGTTTGACTGATGGAGCTGCTAGGTGATACACCACCTACTGCACTCCCCTGACCGAAGCCCTGGAGAGGTCAACTCGATTTCTAAACCGAAGGAAACACTTCACGGCATACGCTCCAAAACTACTACATATTCGTCGGTCAGTAGACCGCGCCGCTCGAACTGTCAACACAACTATCACTGCCAAGAGTATCCTCGATCTCCACAGTGCTGGCAACGGATTATACACAATGCTGGTGACTACTTTGAAGGTCAGTAAAACTTTGAAACACCTATCTTTTGTACGAGCTGTAAGTAAATAGTTGCCACTATTAAAGTTCCAACCATCATATGTAAATTACTTAGGAGACTATCGGAGCAGTCGTCTTAGATGGTGTGCAGATGGTGCTGCCATTTACCCTGTAGTAAAGTCATCATAAGATAAAAATCAGCTGCGACTTAGACAACATATCTGTATGGCGTGAAAAGTGGGAATTTCCGATAAATAATGGGAAGTTTGATGTAACCACGTGAGTACTAGTGAGAGGTGGCATGAGCCCCCTCTCATATTTCTATCTTACGATTTTCCTCTCTAATTGCATGCAGTGAAAAGTCGCTATTCCTTTACACGTGGACTTCCCATGCAGTGTCTCTCGTCACTCGGGTGGTCCGGTGACAGGCGGGCTCTGCTGATCTGGAAAGGGTTAAGCCGACGGGTGTGAGGAAGTCGAGTGGATGCTTTGCAGACGCCGACATTGTCAAAAGACACGCCCGGAGGGGTCTGAAGTAGCGGCTGGGCTAGAGGTTCCGTTACTTCGCAGAAACTTAGCGAAAACACTTTCTGGCGGGCTACCAGCGAGGCGTGGGAATGAATTGTGTACCCAGGCAGTTGTGGCGGGAAAATTCCCGCGCTTTCTGCAAAATAGTAACTGTGATTGGCTTGCTCAGGGCATAGCTCCGTGACGTAGCAAAATCAGCGCAGAAATTGGCGCCATTGGTGGAATGGCAGTGCTCCGGCAATAGAGTGGAATTTTCCGCCGGTTTTCGAGTTGCTGATTGGAACGTTTAACCACGGCCACTGTCGTGGGGGTGGGAATGTTGTGTGTTCGGCCTGTATGGGTGCTCTAGGTAGTCGGCTCTCGCCTTTCGGTCGAGGACGTCGAAGCAACCAGCCATCGCCTCCGGTACGCCAGATCGTGTTCTGGCAGTTAAGAAGACAGTTTGGTAATGTATGTCCGCAGCACTGGCAGATAGGGATTTTCCTAGGTGATAATCAGAGCTCAGCAGAGCGCGCCTGTTCGTCTTTTTCTAACTTTGTTCTGTCTTGCGTAGCAGCAATTAATGTTGGGTTAGCTGTGGGTCTCTCTTAAGATTTGAGTGGCAAGGAATTGGCTCCACATACCACTTTGTCTTAAACCTCACAATCTAGTTTAGGGACAACTTCACCTTCATAGCGTTTGTTTGAGTATCCAATTTGAGCCAATTTGATGTATTATAAATGTTTCATGTGTTTTTGTTTATTATTTTGTGTTTAGTCTTAATAAATCATATTGTTATTTTGGACAGAACTTTCATTCTGTTAATCGGTAGAGCAACCCATCATTTCTCACTACGTTAATGTAACCTTCCTTTATTTAACTTATTTATCAAATTAAATTATTGCAGGTGCCAAACTCTTTTCTACTCCACTTGCAGAGTTGATTACAGTCAGTTCGCGTATATTTTTTAATCCATGTGCAACAGCAAAAGTCGGAGTTAGAATAGGGGGGGCTTAGAGCATCATTTACATATGGTGATTCTAGAAGAATTTAGTGTTAAATACACTGCTTGCCCTGGCACCTCGCATAAAATGGCGACCCTTTGCCTCGGATCTTTCCTGTGAATCACTGATTAACAAACAGTATTCTTAGTAGGAACATTCAATTTTTTTCTCTACTATTTTTATTATTAGTACCCAAGTTCTTTTTCTTATAGTTCCTCAATTAGTTTTTATTAGCGGCGCATGATTCCAGTTTTTGTTTTCAGTGTATATATATTTTTGTTTGTTCATTGCTTTTTTGTGTTTCTTTTATGTGGTGTCCGTACCACATCACACTTTGTCGGGTTTGTGTGCGGTTTCCGTACCACAACAAATCGTGCATGTAATTATAGCGTTGGAACGACGTTTTTGAAATTTTATGTTTATGTGTAAAAACATTGGGAGTAGATTATTTTTATGGTGCCTTTTTTGATAAATTTGTTTTTCATGAATGATCACGAGAAGGAAGGCACGACTATTATCGAGCATAGCTAAAACGAAAGAGGATAGCATAATGGATAAGGGGCAGTTTACTGACGGGGATAGGTTCGGAGATGAGATGGGCACATTTTTAGCAGGTCAGGACGACAGACTCATTGATGAGGAGGGTGATTTGGACGCGACCATAGAGCAGCGTCGCGGCCGTGATTATGATAGTGAGGTAGAAGATGAAACAGAGACAGGCACACAGGTCGAGACGGTAGCAGAATTTTATAATCAAACGAACGAGAGTAGACAGGGGCCAGCTCGGCCACGTCAAAGCTCTAGCGCCCAGGTGTCCAGAGTTACATCGCCCATGTTTGAAGAGGATCAAAAAGATGACTTAAATCCAATACTGAGCTTCCTACGATCAATGAAAGAAGAAGCTGACAAACAGCGTAAGAAGGAGAAGGAAGAAGCTGAGAAACAACGTAAGAAGGAGAAAGAAGAAGCTGACGAACAGCGTAAGAAGGACACTGAGGCAATAATTTCGCATATAGGGGAAATTCGTGGGGAATTATTAACAATAAAGAAAGAATGTGGAGAAGCAAAACAAATGTCAATGGTAGCACAAAAAGTAGCAGGCCTAGCCAAAACTGCAGCAACAGGGGCAATGAAAATCGCAAGAGCAACTTCTCAACTCGCAGGGCGCTTGCGACGTGCGACACAAGCCCACTCAAAATCCCTAGCAGTCTTAAAGACTCAAGGTAATATTGTGGTTACGAACATCACGAAACGAATGAAAGAAGTAGAGAGTCGGATAGCAAAACTGGAGCGAAACGGGCACACGAGCATTGCGCGTTCGGATACCAATGATGGAGTACACAGAATTGTGTTTCCGAGGAAAAGCCCGCCGTGCTCTAGCCCAGTGACAGAGTGCGGAACTAACAATGCACACGCAGAAACAGAGAGTAATAGCTCCAATAATTGCAGCCACTTAGAAGAGTGAATGCTGAATGCCACGTCCACTGTGATACAGAGGTAGCACATCACAGTTATCAGCAAGATACGTAGATCAGGACACTCAGCAGACGCGCAAGTATCGGAAACGAGTGACAACACCAGTGCGAGGATTGGACAGGATTTTGATCAGAACCACTTCCTGTCCATACTAAAATTCCAGAAGTTCAAAGATAATGGAAGGTCGATGCATCCGAAGAGCTGGGTGATGCAGTTTACAAATTCATTACCGTCGTCATGGCCAACCCTGGCAAAATTAGAATTCATGTGTGGACGCATCGAAGGCCAAGCCGCGGAAGAGATGCGGGGTGTGGCAGCGACGTGTCGGACTTATCAGGAATTTGTTGGTGCTTTCCTGCGGACCTACTGGTCAAAGGAAACGCAAGACAGGATTAAAGAGGAAATAATATTTTGTCCTGAACTGGAAGTATCCGGGCATAGGAGCGCAACCAAATTTTTTGATGATTTACTCAAGAAGAATCAGTTTTTAGATAGTCCATATAGCAACGGAGAAATCATTAAATTTTGCTTTTCCAAATTGCCGGTTAGGTATCAACAGACACTTGTCAGGAAGTGTGGATCTGACATAGAAGCATTCAAGAGTCTATTGCACGAACTCGAAGTAGTCTTTGATAAACAAGACGCAAAGGACAGGAAGAAGGCACAAAATAACAAATACCACGGGCCAGCAAGGGAAGACGACAACAGATCGCATAATAGCACTCGTCAGTTAGGAAACCAGGGTTACGGAAATCAAGGTTACGCTATTCAAGGTTATGGAAACCAGAGACACGGAAACCAGAACGTCAGGGAACAGGGTCAATCTAGACAAGGAATCTGGGACAGAAGGAATAACGAACGGCAAAGCGACCGTAAATGGAGAGAGCGAAACCAAGGACAACAGGAGAACCAGGAGATTGAAATTAGACCTGTAAATCCTAATGCACGTCAGAGGAGGGGGAGTCTGACAAGGGATTGGCGCTAGTCCATAGGACTCCACCACATCTCTCACACAAAGAAGTTCGTGGAATAATAGTAGTTTAAGTGGTGGACATAATAGAATAGGCAAATATATGAACCTTTCTTCGGGGAACAATAATCGTTGCATTAATAGATTAAGATTGTTAAAGTATTAACACGCTGCGTTTTCTCGCATAAGAATTTACTGCTGTTAACTTTTTGTTTTGTTTATGTTCGCGACTTCCAATGTCGATGGAGTAGGAGACACTACCTTTCCATGAGCAATGTTTTAATCCTTTCCTGTCTGGTGTCCATGTTGAGGGATAATGATGAGTGAGGAGATGTCGCATAAACGGGCGCATACAAGAACGTGCTCTTAGAAGCGTTCTGGGAAGTCGTGATACGCTCCATAGCGGCCACAACCAGTTCGTGAGACGTTCATACAAATGCTTGCAGGCACGCGTCAGTGCACTGCAAGATTGTGGTATATTGCGTGATTTCGAGGATGAACATGGGCAGTATAGCCTTTACAGTGATGCGCCAGCATCGTTGTCTTGCAAGTCGGGGTGAACCTGTGAGCGCTTGACTCCAATGGTGCCCTAGGGCCTAGACTGTAGTAGAAATGCGGGCATAAAGCCTACCATGCCAATGTGCTGGTTGGGGATTTAGCGTGCTGCTTGTGACTGTTACAGATGAATAACCAAGGAATTATACTTGGAGATTCGTGACATACTGTGTAGCTGGTGTGTGGTGGGCGACGGAATCCTCAACAGGGACCAGTCCTGTCTTGGTCATATTACATTGCCTCTTGAAAGGTGTGCTTTGATCGCGAAAACCGCATCACATAGAGAAGGAAGTTGCAACTATAAATTTATTGTCTTGTATAGCCATGGCGAACCCATTCTCTGGAGTTTCAGTGAGGCGTAGTGAGAACTCGGAGGCCATGTCGTACGGCGCGCACATCTCTGTCGTCGTCAATAGTGGCGAGCAGTGAGACATCTCAGCGTAACAGGAATTATGTAAGAGTATTGTATAACGTAAAAAAAAAGGTACGATATACTAGGATCAGTTAAACTGTAGGATTTAACAATAACTAGATTAATATTGTGGGGGTTTTCTACCACAAGTGTTTGGCGCACGCCTGTTGGGATGTTATTTTTCAGATCATAAAATCACAGACCCGAGATGGAGGGACGACCGGCGAGCGAACATAGAATAGTTGCATGTTCTTTATAGCTCAGTAAAACTTCAGCCTGCATAATAACATAATTTATTCAGAAGACATAGAATGTAGATCGTTGGCATATGGTAGTTAATTCTTGAGCATGTCTACTGTCGATCTATATAAGTAATAGTAATATTGGTGCGGGCCCGTACATTTAGTTGTTCATCCAATACATAGCATCAGTTGTCACACACCATATACAATAGTGAGATCGGTCTCTACACAAATATCAAGATAGATTATTTCCATGTCTAGATTAGATACACCAAGATTTTGTTATAATGATTGCCGTAGATTGATACCTATAAAAATTAAAATAAGAGTGTCTGAAATGACAGACCATCACTGTATCGTTATGAAAATTTATTATAACATAGAAGGTCATGGGAAAAAGTTAGGCATAAGATTTTTGTCAGAACTGTGCAGATGACAGGAATCGTGGCAATGCAGAGGCCAGGTGGAGCAAAATCAAGAGGTCATCGGCTACCTGCAAGAAGGGGAGCGTCAGCGTGCCACCTGATGAGAGGGGTGCGGCAGCGTCCGGTCCTACAAGCTGACAGACACCGGGCCATATACCTGAGGGATTAGGCGGCAGGCAGCTCTCGCCAGGCCACAAGCGAAAGTGTGGCTGGCCATTGACACTGACACGCGACCCACAGGCGACAGCCAGCTAGCTCTCAGGACGCGGCAACCGTTTGGAGGGATTCCCTGCGGCAGACCACGTTGTCGTGAGTACACGAAGAAGATCGCATATGGTGTCAGAACCTTCGTCTCATGTGCCTCAGTACAGAAAGGGACGCTATATACTCACCTGTTTGGGTTTATACAACTCATTAGCACTGGCCGATCTGCATACAAAGGCAGTATTGTGCCACAAACTCTAACAAATGAATTGTCTCATTTCTAACTTCTCCTCTCTATTAGAGAGCAGTTGTAGCAATCGTCGCTCCTAGTTCGATCCTGTATGGATGACCTCACACACTTGTGGAGTCACTCCACGTGCCATCATCCCTCATTGAACTGCAATATTGGGAAACGTAAAGTACTGTCCAGGGAGAGGAGAGACCTAGACTAGTGATGTATCCCAACTAGTAGACCTCAGAGACAATTAATCGACGTGAGGAGAGCCTATCACTGTGTCTTCCTACCGTACTGCCATGATCATATGTGTGGGTCTTGCTGCAATGTCAACAGAGTACTGCAGATGCTCCAGCACACCCTATTGCTGTTGCAACAACGTAGCAACAACACCCGACATTTAGCCCTATGTGATGTCAGTACTGTGGCCCCATCCCAAAAGCCCCCCTCCGATGCTCAAGACATGGAACCACGTGCATCAATGCATATGACTCAACATACCAACCCCCTCAGAGAAACTAATGAATTTGTGAAGTGCTTCGAATATTTCTAACAATGTGATTTAGTGCCTCATTCTCAGCACAGTCGTGAACAGTGTGCAATGTGCACGCACAACTTGATGCCCCATGAACCTTGTTTTTTTTCTTAAATTTCTTTCTCTAGTGTTGTTTTTGTAATGTATGTTATACCTTATATGTGTTTGTGTTTTACACTGTAATTCTTATGTAAGTGATAGAGTAGGGCGCACAAATTACAAATTACTGTATTGTTCTCCACACCATGTTGTTTTTTTTGTATTTTATATTTATTGTTGTGTGTATGCAAACAGTGTGCCTGAAGCCACCATAAAATGAAGCAGATACCACCACTGTCATTATGAATGGACCATCAGTTCAGGGAACATTTTGTAAAGGTTATTCTTGCTGCAGGGAGACAGAATGAATCGGAGGTTGTAATTAGATTCTGAAAGCTCACAAAGAGATTGTTAACTTAAATACTATCATGTGTGAGTGAGTTCAGGTTAGTTTAATGATACAAATTGTTGTAACATCTTGGGCATTTAATTGCGGTGCACTCCAACTCTGATTGTAAAGAATAAACTGCTCCATATTTGGCTCACATGCCCGGGCCATATTTAGAGAGTGAATGTCTGTGTGAATCGGTGTTTGGAAGGGTCTCCCTGGGTATGGATGTGTGATGTGAGTGTTAATCTTCCATATTAAGAAGGTGAAGTTGGCTACATCATAAATAATCCTCCCTCTATGAGCTGCATTTTTCAGTTGCAGTGATTTTCTTTATAGAGTGTGGCATGTGCAGCCAGTTTGCGAGATTATTCTTGGGCGATTGACTCACTACCTTGCTCCTAAGTGAGCCAACCGCTCACCAATTACAATCTAAAATGGCGCAGGGGCTATGAGAGGTGGCATGAGCCCCCTCTCATATTTCTATCTTACGATTTTCCTCTCTAATTGCATGCAGTGAAAAGTCGCTATTCCTTTACACGCGGACTTCCCACGCAGCGTCTCTCATCACCCAGGTGGTTTGGTGACAGGCGGGCTCTGCTGATCTGGAAAGGGTTAAGCCGACGGGTGTGAGGAAGTCGAGTGGATGCTTTGCAGACGCCGACATTGTCAAAAGACACGCCCGGAGGGGTCTGAAGTAGCGGCTGGGCTAGAGGTTCCGTTACTTTGCAGAAACTTAGCGAAAACACTTTCTGGCGAGCTACCAGCGAGGCGTGGGAATGAATTGTGTACCCAGGCAGTTGTGGC